>NC_081413.1:131955371-133252871 GCF_030272615.1 Cryptomeria japonica | reverse complement strand
AAGGTACTATTGTATCTGCTTTTCATACTAGAAGAGATAAAGATGAATGGATTATTGATAGTGGATGTTCAAATCATATAACTGGTGACAAGAGTAAGTTTGTAAAGCTTGAAAAATATGATGGAGGTGTTGTTAGATTTCAAGATGAACAAATGGCTAGGATAGTTGGAATTGGTTCTATCAGTTTTGATGGCAAACATAATACTGACGATGTTTTCTATGTTAAAGGCTTAAATCATAACCTTTTGAGGTTTGGTCAAATGTGTGAAAATTGATATAATCTTATTTTTTAGGATGATGGGTGTGAGATCAAAGAAAGGTTCAGAACTATGATTGCAATAGGAAAGAGGACAGATGGAAATTTTTATCAGTTTAGAACAACTGGTAGATATTTCCTGATGGCACAGATTAATGAGAGTTGCACCAAAGGATGTGTCACATTAATTTTTATAATCTAGTGAGGATTAGTTCAATTCAAGCTGTGAGAGATTTTTCAAAGGTTATAGAGCTCGCTAATGCTAGCAAATAATTTCCAAACAATGTTCAATTGGATTGTTGGAATTAGTGTATACTGATCTTTGTGGTCCGACCAAAACAAGAATTCAACAAGGTGATAGGTATTTCATTCTCTTAATTGATGTTTACTCTACAATGACTTGGGTTACTTTCTTAAAAGAAAAATCTGAAGCTCTAGAAAAGTTCAAGAAATTCAAGGCTATGGTTGAAAATGAGATAGATAGAAGAATCAAATGTTTGAAGTCTGACAGAGGTGGAGAGTTTACTTCTGATGAGTTCAATACTTTTTGTGAGAATCATGGGATAAGAAGGCATTTGTCTACTCCTAGGATGCCACAACAGAATGTTTTGGTTGAGAGGATGAATAGAACAGTTCAAGAGGCTGCTAGATCAATGATGAATGAGGCAAGTCTACCAGAAATCTACTAGAAAGAAGCAATACATACTATGGTATACGCACTTAGCAGAGTACAGATCATTAGAAGAAACTATGGAAAGACATCTTATGAACTATGGTATGTAAGGACTCCGTCAGTAAAATATTTCAGAGTTTTTGGAAGTAAATGCTAGATCAGAAGAGATGGAGAGAATTTAGGAAATTTTGAAACAAGAGTTGATGAAGGCATATTCCTTGGCTATTCTACTAAAACAAAAGCTTACAGACGTTATAACAAAAAGACTGATAAGAATTGTTGAAAGCACAAATGTAAAAAGGATATGGATGATGAAGGGGAAATGAATGAATTGGAGTCTCCAAGATAAATGGATGAAATGAGATGAATGAACAAAATGAAGTAAGTGGATGGGATTTCTTGTTATGTAGATGTGGAGAGAAAACCTAGTTTTGATTTTGCAATGGACCATCTACACCACTAACTATAGAAGTCAAGATGTTGTGAATATCCGATGAGTGGACTAGACTCTCATACAATAGGTATCTCAATGCACATAGGTTTGCAAACACCAATGATGGTGTAGATGTGAGACTATCGGATTGTACAAGAAAAATCATCAAACACGCTATACCATAAAAACTATGCCCCATTATACATTAACCAAGACATACCAAGATATAGGCTGATCAAGGCAACCCTGAATAGGTATAGTCCTGGAACACTAGATAAAAATCAAAGAAAAAAGCTCAATCATGCAAACAACATGCACATAGCCAACTAATATCTCTTGCCAAGAGTAGGACATGGATTTGGATGAACTGCCAAACATGGGAAGGATACATCCCAATGGGCAGGATGATGGATTTGGATAAACTACCAGACATGGGAAGGATGCATCCCAATGGGCAAGGTGTGGATATATTGATGGACGACAAAAGACAAGTTGGTTATGTGAGGTCTATAGATGAGAGGATTTCCACTTAGATTTGTTTATCACAGTATGGATGGGTGTTTGGATCACACACAAATTTATAACCTCAGATAGATGGGAAAAGCTCAGTTTGATGGGGATCATAGATGGATTGGGTATGATGGAAGGAGGATTAAGGATTGAATATGATAGGATTGGATTGTGGATATAGGATAAAGGGAGTGGGACCTTTGACAAGGGAGAACTAAGGCTTTGTAAAAAGGATGGAATGAAGGAAGAGGTTGCATGGATAGGAGATGTATGGATTAAGGAGATGGATAGTGATAGGATATGGGGGACTAAAGGATGAAAAATAGGTGGAATGGGGATCCAAGAACTATTGTGCAAAGGAGTAAAATTCTCGACTAAGGGTAGTGCAATTAAGGATATAAGGAATGGTGGATAAAGATGTATGAGATGAAAGAAGAATGGAGAATGTATATGGATGGAGGAAAAATGTAGGCTTGTGTGTTCCAAAGCATGCATGGATATTATTTTTCCTCTAGCTTGGTAAAGATCAAAGGTAGGAATGAAGGATGAATTTGGATAGGATGAGGAATACGAGATGGAGAATATGGATAGGATAGTCAAGATCAAATATATGAAAGGAGGATGGGCGTAGATAGGATGTGGATAGTGGATAAGGAATATGGAAGATGTGGATGGCATAAATGAAACTTGCCCCCAAGTGTAGAGTGCAAGAGGATAAGGGGATTACACATGACGCTTGTTTACCAAGTTTTCATCATGGTACTTATCCAAGGCGCCACAAGACATGGTTTTCACCATTGGATGAATTTTTTTCTCTTTATTTTTTTTGCTTCCTTTTTCTTCTTTTTCTTCTTTTTTTTTTGATTTTTTTTGGAAATTGTTTAGATGGATACGAATTAGGATAAGGATGGTGGATAAGGGGATGCGTGAAAGGGAGATGGGGGGAGGACTCAAGCATTTAATTCCATGGATAGTATCCCTTAAATATATTCTTCATTGAACTAAGACAATTGGAGGTATGCTCATAGATGTTGGTAGAAATAGATGGGGAGATGAAATAGATGGAAGATGTAGGGGGATAAGGATTTATGCAAAAGCCTAAATTAAATGGATGAGGTTATGGAAAATGGATGTTAGATGGGGTTTTGGAAGACTTGTGGATAAATGGATGGGGATGTTGGGAAGATCAACATTAGTACACACCTTGAAGGGTGGTGGAGTTGTGGAGGAGAGGATTTTAAAGTAGATGGAATAAAATATGGTTTTCGGGACATGAGGAACCAAAATAGATGAAGGGGATGACAGACTTAAGATAGTGGATTTTGAGACGTAAGTGTCCAAAATGGATTTTGAAGATGGAGGAGATTTAGATGGAGGACTGGAGGACTTATGAGTGGAGGAAGCTTGTGGATTGACGAATTTGGATGCCAATTTGGATTTTTCTTTGAGATACATTTCTTCGATAGTAGCTTGGGAATCCACATAGTTTTTTATTTTTTCTTTTTGGGCCTTTGTGGCCTTTTGGATTTTTCTTTCTTTTGGATCATATTTTTTTCGTTTCTTGAGCATGTATTTTTTATGGGACATGTTGATCCTTGGATTTTTATGGATTTCTGGCATTATGCATTTTAGATTTGGCATCCAAATTGCTTCTAATAGAAATGGTGTAGGTGCATGAGGATGGATGACTTAGAGATTTAATGGATGGTAGGATGGAGGAAGATTGTTGGAAGGAATTCAAGGATGTGTGCCTTTGTTGATCTTTCTTAGGGATCATTTGAAGTGATGAGGTGGTGGATGGATGGAGGTAAGAACCCAAGATGGATGGAAGCAATTAAGGATTTATCTTTGGAACATAAGGACCCAAACTAGATGTGGATGAGGAAGGAATGGAATTTAGGACATAAGGACCCAAAAGGGGTTTGGAAGATGGGGTATGGTGTGATTTTGATTTATACGAAGGGATTTTGGATTTAGGAGGAATAGAAGATATACCAACATCTTGAGCATGACCTTTGTAGCCAAGGCCATATGAACTTTCATTTTTTTTTACTTGAAGGGGTTCCAATATTCCTTGTTCATGGAGGCCTAGCCCTTTACCTTGATAATTCATTTTTTTTCAAATTATTTTTTCATTAGGATACTTATTATTTTGGAAAAAAGATGCAAGTCTATTTTGAGGGGGATGGGATGTAGAACGGATTGTAAGCTCTTGGAGGAAACCAAAATGGATGGGCGTGAAAGAGCCAAGTTGATAGGTATGGGATTCATGGATAGCTTGGCTAGGGGTGATGGGATCTTGTGTAGGATTGAGATCTTGTGGGGGATTAGGATCATGTGGGGGATTAGGAGGAATATTAGGATCATGAGATGGATTGGTAACATGATATGGAGATGGCAGAATACTTTGATCTTGACTTGGGATGAGATCATGTGGTGGAGTGGAAGGGATGATTAGATCTTGAAATGGAAGGGGATCATTAGATGGAGTGGGGGGTAGACTTGGATTTTGAGATGGATTGGTATTATGAGATGGAGCGATGCGTTTATCTTGAGGTGGAGAGGAATCTATGCTAGCATGCTTTGGAACAAACTTTGGACATGTTTGGGGTTGTGGGGATGGTGTGATGTCGGAGGATATGGATTCTTAAAATTGGGTAAAGGGAGGGATGGTAGTATCATGAGGCTTAGGTAATTGAGGGTTGTATTTATTTGGAGGGGATGGAGGTGGATGTATGACTTGGGGAGATTGGGAAACTTTGTTTCAAGGTAAGGATTTTGTCTCCTTTGCTACTATTTCTTGGATAAAATTGCAGAGAAAGGACTTGGAGGATGGGGATGGTATGGATTTTGGAGGATGAGGATTATGTTGAGGTTTAGAATTAGATGTAAGATTTGGATTATGGGTTGGGGGATTAGGATTAAGCTTGGAGAACTATGATGTAAAGGATTTGGATGGTGATTAGATATGATAGAGGTGTTATGAAAAGATGGGGATTGGGTGTGGATGGGGGAGAAGATGGAGGTATACATATTGGGTCAGAGGGGTATGTGAATGAGGGGTAATACAGGGACATGGATGGATTTCCCTTGTCAAAGGTAGGGGAAGAATAAGATATGTGAGATGAATTGGGATTGACTTTATGAGTGGGTTGGGGTGGGAGACATGAATAGGTGGAAGTTGGATAGCATTGAGGCATGTATGAGCTGGATGGGTATGGTTGATAGGGTGATCCATGAACTTCCATAACCATTCCCTCAAACCAACCTATGATGTTTGAATGTGGGTTTTGAATAGATAACCTTTTCTTTTGTGAGTGCATATAGACCATGCAAGGGCAACCTCAAAAGGATGAGAACGAAGTGAAAAGTTGAATCGGATGAATGGACTTGATCAAAAAAAGTGATGAGATGATGCTAGATGAAGATGAGGACTAGGACTTAGAAACTTTGGATTTGATTGAGGATTGATTGGATTCAATTTGATTTGCTTGGATTGGATCGGGCTTGATTTGATTTGATTGGATTGGGTTTTATTTGATTAGATTGGATTGGTCCTTGGATTAGGACAAGATTGGTTTGGATTTGGATGACACCTTGATCTTTGGATTAGGATTAGGCGAGGTATAGGGATTAATGATGCAGACCACAAGGCAAGGTAACAACCAAGCTAGGCTAAATCTAGATCTTTGTACTAGGAGTTGATTGAGCCTTCTTCTACTTAGGATAGACTTTGTTCCTAAGCAAAATAGGGCAAAGGATTAGGGTTTTGATCAGCCCAAATGATTAGGATCAATCAAGAAATATACTTGAGATATATTCTTTCTCAATCACAAGGATAATTGTGGATTTGACAAATGATAAAAGGTCTAAGTCATACTTTGCAAAGTGTTGACCTTGGATTATGGTTAACAATTGATTGGTTGGTTGATTGATTGATTGATTGGGATTAAAGGATTTATTAGGTTGATGTGCTAAGTCCTCAAAGGTGGGAGGAAAAAAATTATGGAAGAATGAATTAATGATAGGCAGAAGAAGGGGAAGGTTACTCGAGACTAGATTAATGATTGGCTAGAGATATTAGTTGGGGATTGATGATCGTTGGATGGATAAAAATTGATTGGGGATTTGACTCAGGTGGAGACGTTGAAACAAAAGCGAAGACATTGAAACTCAAGAACGTAGATGTTGATCCTCAATGGCGAAGATGTTGAAACAGAGGTGGAGATGGAAAAGTTGATTCTCATATTTTTGACAGTTTTGAGATAAAATTTGGAAAATTCGGTCAAATTTTTGGTCAATTTTCAATATTTTGGATTTTCATCTATTCTTGGCAAGAGAAATCAAATAGTGAAAAAAACATTGCCCAAGGTAATGCTTGAAGCAAGAATGAAAGAGTGGGGCCTAGATTATCACAACGTTACAAAATTTCATTGGTTTTGCACAAATGAAGACACTTTGAAAACATACAACTTAGGCGTCCAAGGGGTTGATCTTAACTAGTTAAAACACTGGGTTCTCACTATGGAGACCCAAGTTCAATTCCCAATAGGGACATCTGAAGTGGAATTCTAAGTTGTGACTCTTGGCCTTCGATAGGATGGGGAAGGTGTTGGGGTCAATTTAATCGAACATAATAATAATAATTCAAAGATATGTAATGGGGATGGGGCCCCCTATTGTGTCCCCACTGTTTCATAGCTCCATTCAAAAGCTATTCAGGCTTTGGCCAATTACTGATCAAGAAAAAAAAAACATACAACTTAGGCTGGAAATTGGAAACCATTCAATGGGGCCTCTTGCATGTAGCGATACCTAAAACAAGCAGACAGATAGAGATTCTGGTAGCATTGGCTCCACTCTATGGCACTCACTTCTCGGGCATACCAGATTCTCTTACCCCAAAGATCCGAAGATATTTTAACCAAGGGATTCTTGTCTCATTTTGAGTGGGCATGTGAGTTGTTACTTTGGGGTACGATCTGCACTCCTTGCACCATCAAATGTGAGATTTGAGCCAATACAACAAGGTTCTTAGTTATTTTTCGATGGATCCAGTCCAACAATGAATCGTAAAGCAAGCCACTTAAGGCTCTAACTAAGATTATCAGTGCAAAGAAGGCCTCCACATACATTGAATTCACTCAGCACTCTGGTCATTTGACTAGGTTTTTATATAGCGGCTTGAAAACACACCGCTCGAGATCATGCCAAGACAGTCAATATCCCTGACGTGTCCCAATTTGATATATCCTTATGGGGTGATGAAATCCCCCAATCAAGAATAGCCCTCAACTACTAAAAGAAAAAGCGGGTGTTGTTAATCACTTTTCTCGTACACCCAAGATCCACGAAGGTGAGGCTAGAGGATACTAAGTGTAACGGTGGGTCCACCCTATAAATATGAAAGTGCACAAGACATAGAAAACACACATTCTTTTTAACCCCAAAATATGTGTTTTCTAATCTAATGCATGAAAAAATTTTACTTTAGTGGAAAACCAAAAGCCTTCGACAAACATCCTATAAAAGATGATTAGTAATCTATGATAATTGATCTTGAACAATAAAAAAAAAGCTGCAAACATAAGATGATTAGCCCAAAAATAAAATATACAAAGATTGCAAAATTGGATTCCTTATTATTTTCTAGGTAATTTCAAAAAAAAGTTTAATGAAAAATGATTTTATATGCTAAAGTTACGTGCATTTAAAGTTCAAAAAGAAGGGTTGACTTTGAACGTGTTAAACTAGTTTTTGACGAATGTGTTAGCAGCAGACAAGAAGGAAGATTGAGAGGGGGGGGGGGGGGATCAGTCTCCACTAGAATATAAATCTTTAAGCACAATAACAGATCTACCAAATTCCAACAATAAACAGATAAACAAATTGTCAATGCAACACACAACACCAATAACTCGCACAACAATCAATGCGGATCGCCAAAACAAATAGGACATGACTAGGAAACACCAACAAGCATGTTAGAATCATCCAAAACAGTTGCACCAACACAACTTTTCAAATCTTCATCTGTCAATATCTAAAAGCTCAAGAACACAACCAATCAACAACTGTCATGAAGAAAGATAACTTGCAGAGCACCAAATAACGAACCATATGAAATGAAGATACACAAGACCATCCAAAATGATATCCCAAAGTCTCAACACTAGATCTAATCACACCGAAGTATGTCAGAGGATATACCGAACCCTACAAAACAATGATTAACAAAACCAAACTACAAAACTGGACTAGAAAATCTTCCCAATCAAACCGAAATTAATCACAGGAATATATTGACATCAATGACAACAACATATCCTAGCAACAACAATGACCAACCATATCCAACAATCTCCCCCTTTGGCATTGATGGCAAGGTATAAATGTGAAAAACAGTCAATGCAAAGAAAGAAGATATCACCAGCAAACTCCCCCTAAGGTCAAGATAGATTAAACAGTTTTTCACATGACCTCTCTCCCCCTTTGACAACAATGCCAAAGAGCTCAAATCAGATGACCAAATTGATTCTCCCCCTTTGAATATCTCTCTCTCCTCCAAAAACACAAAACCAAGTCAACGGACTACTCCAGCAGAGGAGCAACACCAACTCATCAATCCGAATAAAAGAATAAAGCTCTGGAATCCACCGGATCGATGCAATTCAATGCATCTAGTTCTCATCAGGAGGGGTAGATACCCCTAACTTTTCTCTCAAATAGGAAAATGTATCTGCAGGCAAAGACTTAGTGAAAATATCAGCTATTTGTTCCTTTGTAGATACATACTCTAGTTTCACCTTCTCCTCACTGACTTGCTCTCTCAAGTAATGATATTTGATTGATATATGCTTAGTCCTTGAATGTTGTACTGGATTATTTGACATGTTGATAGCACTGGAATTTTCACAGTAAATAATAGCAAGCTCATCATGAATAACTAATATCTTTCAACATTTTCTTCATCCAAACCACCTAAGTGCAAATGTACTCAGCTTCAATAGTAGATAAGGACACTGAATCTTGTTTCTTGCTATCCCATGAAACCAATTTCTTACCCAAATAGAATGCTCCACTGGTAGTTCTCTTTCGATCATCTACATCACCAGCCTAATCAACATCAGTGTAGGTACACAACATGAAATCATCATTCCTCGGGTATCATAAACCATAAGCCATAGTTCCCTTTAGATATCTGAATATCCTCTTAACAATAGTGACATGACTCTCCTTTAGATCAACTTGATATCTAGCAGCCATACACACAACATGCATAATGTTGGGCCTAGCCTGAGTAAGATATAGCAATCCACCAACCATAGATTTGTACAAACTCTAATTAGATTTCAGAGATTCATCTTTTTTAGACAATTTACAACCAATCACCATTGGAGTTCCAACCGGTTTGGAGTCATCTAATCCAAACTTCTTCAACAATTCCTTCACATACTTAGTTTGAGATATGAACATATCTTTTCCTATCTGTGCAATCTACAAATCTAACAAGAATTTCATCTCACCAATCATAGACATCTCAAATTCTTTTTGCATATCACCGGCAAACTTCATGCTCAAGTCATCATCACCACTAAAGATAATATCATCAACAAAGACTTCAACAATCAGGATGTTATCATTTTCAATCTTGAAATACATATTATTGTCAGTAGCACCTTTAGTAAATCCCAATTTTAACAAGTATTTATCTAGTATAGCATACCAAGCTCTAGGGGCTTGTTTTAGTCCATAAAGAGATTTCTTCAACTTACATACCATGTCTCCATCATCTGATAGTGAAAATTCATCAGGTTGTTCAATGTAAACTTCTTCTTCAAGATCACCATTCAAAAAGGCAGATTTGACATCCATCTGATATACCTTGAAATCTTTATAAGCACAATAAGCAAGCAACAATATAACAACTTCAAGTCTATTAACCAGAGAAAAAGTATCCTCATAATCAATTTTCCTTCTTCTTGTGAGTATCCTTTGCAAACCAGTCTAGTTTTATTTCTAACAACTTCACCGACTTCATTCAATTTGTTTTTGAATACCCATTTAGTACCAATAACATTCTTATCCTTAGGTCTAGGCAAAAGTTCCCAAGTGTTATTCTTTTCAATCTGATCTAGTTCTTCTTCCATAACCTTCATCCAATTTTCATCTTTACAAGCTTCAACAACATCTTTAAGTTCAGTTTTAGAAATCAAACATACTTCTTCAGCAGCTAACCTTCTTCTAGTCATCACACCTTTATTCTTATCACCAATAATCTAATTTTCAGAATGATTCAATATTACATACCTCGGAGTCTTTTGATTGTTCAGATTCTCAGGTTCCTAAACATCTTCACCAGCAGCAGTAACATCTGGATTAATAGTCTCTATCAGATCATTCTTCTTAGGTTATCCAGGTTGAACAGGAGCCAAAACAACATGTTGACCATCATCATAACCACATTCTCTAATCTCCTTCCCAAGGTTATCATCCACCTTCACATTTGCACTCTCTACTATCTTTCTTAGTCTCTTATTATAGCATTGGTAGGCTTTTCTCTTAGTTGAATATCCCAATAAAAAATCTTCATCACTTCTAGCATCAAACTTTCCTATTTCCTCATCTCTCTTGATATAACATTTGCTACCAAATCCTCTGAAATATATTACACTAGGAACATGACCAAACCATAGCTCATAAGGGGTCTTACCGATATCACCTTTGATGTGAACTCTATTGAATGTGTAAAGAACAGTGCTAATGGCTTCTCTCCAATATATCTTTGGAACATTTCCTTCAATCAGCATAGTCCTTGCAGCATCCAAAATAGTTATGTTCTTCCTCTCGACAACTCCATTTTTTTGTGGGGTTCTAGGAGCAAACAATTGTCTTCTAATTCCATGCATCTCACAGAATGAATTGGACTCACCGGAACATAATTCTCCACCTCTATCAAATATTAGACATTTCACCTTCAAACCAGACTCAGTTTCCACCTTAGCTTTGATTATCTTGAATTCGTCCAATGCTTCTGATTTCTCCTTCAAATAGACAACCCACATCATCCTGGAATAATCATTAATTAGCAGTATAAAATATCTGTCACCCTGCACACTTATAACATTTTTAGGTCCACATAGGTCAGTATGCACAAGATCTAGCAGTCCATCAAATGTATATTATTTTCTCTTGAAAGAAATTCTTTTTTTCTTACCCAACTAACATTCCTTACATACCGGATTAGCAGGCTTAACAATCGTAGGTAGATCTCTAGCAACTTGTGCAGAAAAGATCTTAATCATTGAATCAAAGTTTACATGACACATTCTCCTATCCCACAACCAACTCTCATCTATCTTAGCAATCAAACAAATTTTATTATTAGCATTTAAATGAAAAATGTTACCTTCAGTATTAGTCCCATATGCAATCTCTATACCGAAGGCATTCAAGATCTTGCATTACCAATCTTGAACTATAGATCATAACCCTTATCAACCATCTGTCCAACACTCAAAAGATTTTACTTCAAACCTTCAAAATACAAGACATCATCAGTGTTATGCTTACCATCAAAAGAAATAGAACCTCTACCACAGATTACACAGGATTGTCATCTCCAAATCTAACTATCTCACCATCATACCTTTCCATGCTTATAAATTTTCTTTTATCACTGGTCATATGATGTGAACAACCACTGTCAATCACCCATTCATCATTTTCTTGTACCTTAGCTGCCAAATCTTTCTCCTCAATAAAATAGCTAGTGGAATCAATAGGTACAGGTCTATCTTCTTTAATGGCAAGAAACACAACTTCATCTCCTTTTAATTCATCATCTGTAACACCTTCATCTGCAGCATAATAATAGTTCTTCTGATTCCTAAACTTTTGGTTAGACTTATAAGGCTTATCGTACTTCTCATTCTTCTCATATCTATCATTCTTATCATGCTTATCAAACTTATCATGCTTGTCAAACTTAGCCATTCTCTTCGGACATCTAGAAGCAAAATGTCCTATCTTATTGCAATAAAAACATTTCAAGGGCAACTTTCCATCATACTTATAGGCACCTTTAGGAAATCTCCAGGCAATCAATGCTTCAAGCTCATCAAGCTCTCTCTTTTTCTCTTCAATCTCTTTCCTCTCTCATATTTGGTTATTCTGCACTCATCAGGATCATACTTCTTCTTACCGGGTATAGATGCAAATTCTCTAAATGTTGTCTCAAACTTTCTATGTGATTCTCCAAACTCACTCAGCTCAAATTTAGCAAGCTTTCCAACCAACACATCTCTTGTCACTGTAGTCACACTTCAGATTTCATCAATAGCAGCCACCTTATGTTTATAAGAAGGAGGCAAAGATCTCAACACCTTGACAACAATTTCATCTTCCTCAATGCTTCCACTGGCACATCTGATACCTAGGACAAGGTCATTCACCTTAGCCATAAAAGAATGTATGTTCTCATCATCTCCCATCTTCAATGTCTCATATTTTCCTTTCAAACTCTACAACTTAGCAACTTTCACCTATTTATCACCTTCATACAAGATTTCAAGCTTCTCCCAGATTTCATGTGCATTCTGAAGTCCCATAACATTTATCATCTCTGAATCAGTCAGGGCACCAAGCAATGCTTCCTTGGCTCAGATGCTATATTATGCTTCCTTAACCTCATCTGGAGTAGATGGTCCATTATGAGGAACAACATAGACATTCTTTGTAATCTTCCATTAATCTTCTCCAAGACATTTCAAGTGCACTTCCATTTGGTTCTTCCATATAGTATAGTTGCTTCCATCAAACCTTGGGTTGTCCTTCTTGAAAAGAATACCTTGAGCTGTCATCCCAGATCTCCTCAAGCGATTAAGCTTTTACCGAAGGATCTAGCTCTGATACCAATTGTTAGCATTAACCAAGAAGGAAGACTGAGAGGGGGGGTGAATCAGTCTTCACCGAAATATAAAAATTTAAGCACAATAACAGATCTACCAAATTATAGCAATAAATAGATAAACAAATTGACAACACAACACACAACACCAAGAACTCGCACAACGATCAATGCAGATCGCCAAAACAAATAGGAAACAACTAGGAAACACCAATATACACATTAGAATCATCCAGAATAGCTGCACCAACACCACCCTTCAAATCTTCATCTGTCAGCATCCAAAGGCTCAAGAACACAACCAATCAGCAACTGTCATGAAGAAAGATAACTTGCGAAGCACCAAATCATGAACCATCTGAAATGAAGATACACAAGACCATCCAAAACAATATCCCAAAGTCTCAGCACCAGATCTGATCACACTAGAGTATACCAGAGGATATACCGAACCCTGCAAAATAGTGATCAACAAAACCAAACTACAAAATCGGACCAGAAAATCTTCCCAATCACACTGGAATAAATCACAGGAATATGTTGACATCAATGACAACAACATATCCTAGCAGAAATAATAACCAATCATATCCAACAAAATGATATACAAAATCTATTAACAACCCATTTTATATCTCCAATTCCTCTTTCCAACGCATTTTGAATTTTAAAAATCCAACACTCGAGCAAAAAGTTATGCCTGTTTTACTAAAACTATTTTTTCACTAAGCGCAAAGGCTGATTCAGACCTGCGTAGACACCGATTCATAGTTTTTCATGAAAAACTCAAAAAAAAAGTTAGATGGGATTTTTTTCTTGAATGGAGACATTGATTTAGGACTGCAAAGATGCTGATTCAGAGAGGCGAAGACATTGATTTGCGGGTGGAGACGTTGATCTGCAGTTTTTGCATAAAATGTTAGGCGAGGAAAATA
Source organism: Cryptomeria japonica (assembly GCF_030272615.1). Lineage (NCBI taxonomy): Eukaryota > Viridiplantae > Streptophyta > Pinopsida > Cupressales > Cupressaceae > Cryptomeria > Cryptomeria japonica. The sequence goes on along the minus strand of NC_081413.1, from coordinate 133,239,155 downwards.
TATTTGAATGAAGATGTTGATTTGGGAATTTGAAAACATCAATTCAGAGATGTAGACAGAAGTGTAGTCTCAGATTCTAATCCGCTAAACCTTTCAGAAAATTTCTAAAAATACACAAAAATGATTAATAGAAAGGGACATGGGACCCACCGGGCATGCCAGAATGAAGAGGGGGAAATATAAAGCCTAATGGTTAGTGCACAAATCAATTAAAACATAAATAAAGAATTCAAATGCACAAACAAACCATTATACCTTAGTTCTTCACTTCTTCATTAGATTGAACTTGATGAAGTAGAGGTGTTCTTGTTGCTCCACTTGTTTTACTCCTTGGATGGGGGATTTTGGATTGCTCTCCACTACACAATAAGATTAGATTGGATTAAAGGATAAGTGTGGATGACATGGATGTGTCAATATTTTGACATTATAAGGGTATGATGGAGGGTTTTCATCCTCAAATGGACATCATAAGAATATGATGGAAGTGGATATGGGAATAAAAGAGCAACACAAGAATGCAATGGAAGTGAATATAGGAATAAAAGAGAAGCATAAGAATGCAATGGAAGTGGATATGGGAATAAAAAAGTAGCATAATAATGCAATGGAAGTGGATGATTTGTAAGGAAATGAGACTCCAATTTATAGATTGGAGGGGGCCAAAATGGAGGGCCAAGATTGATTTAGAATGGAGGGCTAGGATTGAATGAAAGTGGGAGAGAGGATTGAGAGGACAAGGTGTGTGATTCAAAAGATATGCCATAAAGGTATTTCTTGTCTCCATGCCCCTCAAGGTACATGGGGAAGAGCTCCCAAGTACATTGGGAAGAGAAAAAAGAATTAAAAATTCACTGGAGAAAGGGGAGAGGAATTAAAAATTCCAAAATAAGAGGATGTGTGGGAAGACTAAACGAGAACAAGAATTAAAAATTCCTTGGGAAGAGGTGGCATGGGCAAATTCAAAGAATTTGAGTTTTCATGAAAAGATCAAAGTGGGTAGCATTATGGAAAAGAGTTGACCCATCCCTAATCAAAGTGATTAGGTGAGTTAATGAGAGATTAGAGTACAAGTGGGAAAGTTAGGAGGATGTGACATGAGGAGAGATAATGAGTGGAGAAATATAAAATTAGAGAATAATGATAAGCATGATTAAGGAATAATTAATTAGGATAGATGAAAATTAGGGAAAGTGATTTGTAGGAATCAGGTAATTACCTTAGTTAATTGAAGTTAATTAACTAATAAGGATATAGAATAAATAATGATTGAGATAACTTTAGAAGAATGGGGAATAATTAATTATTGTTAAATTAATTATGAAAGGTTGCAATCATAAAATTAATTAAATGAGATTTAATTAATTTTAAGAGGAATGAGATCAACACAATTAAATTAATCAATTATGTTAATTAAATATTAATTTAATTAATTTTAGATGTCTACATTTTGCCCCTCTTTGATATAGCGTCATGAAGTGATGTTATATCAAAGAATAATAAAACATAGTGGATAGAAAGGATAAGGACTAGTAGCATGATACCCCAATCATAGGTGAGATGAGGAAGGATGACGAGGAGGCAATGGTATGCCCCCTCGAGAGGACATGTGGGTTCTAAGAACATGGGTGTGATCTTGAAATGGATTACAGGACTAGAGGATTGAGGATGAAAGAATGTAAAAAGGATAAGGATGATGAAGGGGGGATTAATGAATTGGAGTCTCCAAGGTAAATGGATAAAATGATATGAATGAACGAAATGAAGTGGATGGGATTTCTTGTTGTCTAGATGTGGAGAGAAAACCTAGTTTTGATTTTGCAACGGACCATCTACACCACTAACTATAGAAGTCAAGATGTGAATATCCGATGAGTGGACTAGACTCTCAGACAATAGGTATCTCAATGCACATAGGTTCACAAATACCAATGATGGTGTAGATGCGAGACTATCGAATCGTACAAGAGAAATCATCAAACACGCCATACCATAAAAACTATGCCCCATTATACACCAACCAAGACATATTGAGATATAGGATGATCAAGGAAACCCTGAATAGGTATAGTCCTGGGACACAAGATAAAAATCAAAGAAAAAATCTCAATCATGCAAACAACATGCACATAGCCAACTGATATCTCTTGCCAAGAGTAGGACATGGATTTGGATGAACTGCCAAACATGGGAAGGATACATCCCAATGGGCAAGATGATGGATTTGGATAATGTTAGGATTAATGATAGTCCCAAAGATACTGAGGGGGGGGGGGGGGGGGGGGTGAATCAGTATCTAACCAGTTGACATAATATTTAACCTTATTAAGTATTTTGCATTCCAAAATAGTGTACCGGTAAACAAGAATTAATGCAGTAAATAGGAACAATAAAGACAACATAGAAAGCACACCATAACACAAGATTTTTAACAAGGAAACCCGGTGTGGGAAAAACCTCAGTGGGATTTGTGACCCACAATATTCACTCACTGGCCAATGAATGGATATTACTTACAAGAGGGGCCTGCACATGCAGGAAGGCCAGCTGCCTAGAGCTCACTGCTCAATTACAAAAGGAAGTCTCACTGACTTACAAAATGGATTATGAGAATCCAATATAATGTACTGCTATAATTTAGCATCTATTATGCTAGGTTCAATACCAGTTTAAGCTCATACCATAACCATAAACCCTTATACAAAATCTACCTTAATATTCGCTTGTCACTTCTCTACATCCATGCTACCTCATTACAAAATGATTTACAATATCTCATACATATATGAGTCTTATTACAATATCCCATGTTGTCTTTACAAAATATATTTACAATTAAATACAATAAACAAAATCCTGTCGGCTAGGGTGTCGGTAGACATTGTTGTCACTGTCGGTGAAGTATTTGCCGGTGTCGGTGCCTGCCGGTGATTTACCAGATGAATGCCGGGTGGCTGCCTGTAGGTTACCCGTAGGTTGCCATCAATGACAACACCATCATTTCTCACTAGAGTGTAGAATGCCAACAATCTCCCCCTGTGGCATTGATGGCAACACTCATGAGAAAAATCCAAAAATCTGTCCCAAAAATGAAGTCCAAAATTTTTGGTTACAATCTGGAATACGTCTGCTAATACCAAGTTTAGGCTCTGTAAAAACCTGTTACTGTCCTTCATAGCTACCTCAGTTCTCTGAATTGTACCGGTGAGATGATGCATATGTTCCTCTGGTGTCTTTTGTCCTTGAATTAATGCCTCAGAGATTTCTTTCCTTAGAGAGATAAGGTTATCTAACTTAGGACTGAGTTTGCACTTAAGCTCTTTGGCTTTTCCCTTTAACCTTTCCTTCTCTTTCTCTAACTTCTCCAGTTTTTCCTCAAATCCAGCAATTTCTTGATCAATAACTGATATAGGTTCAGATTAACCAATGATATTATCAGCTAAATTATTTATCTCCTTTTGAACTTTGCTAATTTCCTTATCAATGTCAATTGTCAACATATTTGTCTTGCAAGTATCTCTGTACAGTTCCTTATACTCCAAAATTGTTTTATTTAGTGCCAGTAAAAGTGTATTGATGTGTTCCGTGCACTTGTTTATTATTTCCTCAAAGAATTTTCCTTTTTCCTTTTCCATTTTCTCCTTGAATGTTTCCTCATTTATTTGATCAACTATCAGTATATTACTAGTAATTGTATGCGAGAAAAGTGGGTCAATAAAACTTAATATGTGAAAATATGACAAATGCCTTATCCACACACACACACAGGACTTCTTGGTGCAAGCTATGGAGTAATAACATATTACTCAGCTTCCCAAGGAGTGTCCCATGGTTCTCTATCTCACAATGTCCCTCAAACCAATGTTTTCCTCTCAGATCACTGAGCAAAATGGTCCAGGGATGGCAAATGCAAGAATGAGGGATGCTCTGATAGATTTTTAGTATGAGATGTGTTATAAGCTATGTATGATTCTAGAAATGCAATAAACTAACTATAAGATGACAAGGTTAGTAAACAAACTATCCTAGCATACTATGTTTAGTCTATGATTGAACTAAAATGATAAAGAAATTATTCTAAACATGCATATTTAGTCTACTTCCTGATTTAAAGAGAGGCTAAATGATGAGCATATATGAAATGAAAGCTTGAATATATTTGAGCATAAGTGTGATGCTACAAATTTGAAGGATGATTGTTGAAAATGGAGGAATGAGAGCTCTATTTATAGAAAAAATAGGGCAATGGATGGTCAGGATTAAAAGATTTAATCAAGGGTTGAGTTTGAAAGTTGGGGATCCATGTTTGCAATTTGCACCAATGAAATGGTGACAAGTGTCAACATAGGGTTGGGTTAAGAGAAGAGGTTGGAGGCATTAAAGGCCTGACAAGACCTCATGGTTATCTAAAGGCTAAGGGTCAAGTCTAAGTTAGGCTTACCCACTGGATTAAGAGTTAATCCAAGGATAAACCTTTGTGCAAATGATTAAGAGATAATCATGGTCAAAGCATTAATGGCCTGATGAGACCCTTGGGTTGGATGAAGGTTGAGTCAAAACAAATGTTTTAACCATGTAGGAGGGTTTGAGTTAACCATTAATGGTTATTGGAGACTTTGGGGATTAAGTGGTTGAAGGTTGAAAGCCTTCAATGGTTATCAAAGACTTTGAGCCATTTAGTGGTTGAAGGTTGAAAGCCTTTAATGGTTATCAAAGACTTTGAGGGTTTAAGAAGTGACTTCCCTTTGCTTAGGGATGTGACAAAGTTTAGAGGAGGGGTTAGGTTAATTAGAAGCGATTAGAAGATTCTAGAATGGATTAGAAAGGGGTTTGGGATTTTGCAAGTGGATGGAGGGATAATAGGATTTAATTGAAATAAAGTAATTTAATTCAATTTGGTTGCAATTTGGAGAAATTAAATAAATTAGATTTATTCAATTTAGGATAACTATTTAATTAAATTTGAATTTAATTAAAAGTGGATAGGGGGGATTTAATTGAATAAAATGATTTATTCATTAAATGGGTAGAGTGAATTTAATTTAAATAAATTGAGTAATTTACTTAATAAAATAGAAGAATGTGGATAATTTAATTAAATAGAGAAATGAACATAAAATATTCATTTAGAAATGGTCATTTTTATACGTCTACAGTAATATATTTAGACAATGTGTCTAACTGACCTAAAGAATCCTTTACATGCTCTAAATTTCATTTGGGTGCAATCAACTCAAGAATAGGAATTGTGTCATCAATTGCCTTATAGGCCAATGCATTACAATATGTTATTTTCTTTATTGAATCCAAAAGTACTTCAGTCACATTGGTAGGTCTAAATTTTGTTAGTGAATTACCAGATGTCTGGCCAACTACCTTTACAATTTTTGTGCTTCTAGTAGGAGTAACCAATTTGCCTGAATCGACCTCTGGTGGGTCAGTCTGTGTTTGCATTTCCACTAGCAACGGTTCTGGTTTCTCTGTGATTGTCGGTTTCACTACCTCAATGTGTACCTGTGACTCTGTCAGTTTCTCAGATTGTTTTTCTGTGTTATCCACTGTCGGTGTCTCAGCTACCTGTCTCTGCATGTTTCTTAGTGCTTGCATCAATATTATCAGTAACCATTTTGTTGGTATTTTGGATATGTTGGTATGGTTTTGTCATTGATGTCAACACTTGTCAACACCTGTCAACACTTATCAGCACTTGGAGATTCTTGATTATGTTCACCGGCATGGTTCAGTGACTTATGCACAGTTACTGGTATCTGGTTTACCGGCAGGTTATATTGTTCACTGACACTTGGAATGAATTGGAGATTACTTAGTTATGTCGAAGACATTGTTTGGACACTTTGTTTTGGTGATTTTTTCATTGGTCTAATCGAGTTTGCATATTTGTTGTTACCGACAAATAGGTCTAGGTTATAGACCAGCAAGCACATCTATTCCAGATCAGCATGACACATTATGAAGATGATTTGTTATTATTGTAAATGCATTGAGCCGACATGATGCATCGTAATATCTTTAGTGAGCCTACCTACTCATTTGGTCTTAGGTTTTGGTATATATGTAAGATCTCATTTGTGAGATTTTAATAGGGATAGGAAAGAGGAATATAAGGTATATACGAATATAAGCATAGCTATACACATAGACATCATTCAAGATTGAAGGAAGGTTTGAAGAAGGCAAAATAGAGCTTAATTGGTACTGAATCTAGCATATGAAGATGCTATTTTGAGTAGTACATTATCATTGGATTTAATCATCCAATTGTAGTCAGTGTGACTCCCATTTTGTTATTGAGTAGTGAGCTCTAGGCAGTTGGCCTTTCTACATGTGTAGACTCCATATTGTACACACATACTATCTGCAGTAGTATCATTTGATTGTGGGTAAGGTTTCCCACCGCGTTTTTTCCCCTTACAGGGTTTCCACGTACAAATATCTATGTTATGTGTTGTGGATGTTATTGTCTTTCTATTTCATGCATTAAACTTTACCGGTACTGCAATTAATTATTAAAACTGTCTACCAGCATAAAGTTTGGTTCACCGATATTAATCATTAAGTTTGGTAAAGTTATATTTGGTTTGAAATTCATTGACAACTGATTCACCCCCCCCCCCCCTTTCAGTTGTCTCCGGGACCTAACACATTCCATTGTCCATGTCCAATGTTTCCACTGAATGCTCAGCTTGCTCAGCTTGTGTCTCAATCCCAATATTATATGTCTATGTTCCAACCTCAATATTATCTGTCAGTTGCTCAATAGCAATATTATTTTTCTTTTTCTCTGTGTTCTCCTTATCAACTACAATGTTTACTTCCTGAGTGTCAATATTCATAGTGTACAAAATTTCTGACTCAGGGTCAGTATCCTCATGTGGTGTATCCACATTCTCAGTAGCCGGTGTGCTATCAGTCTATACCAATGGAGTAACTGAAGGTGGTGGTAGGTTGTCAGTTACTTTAATGTTGGGTAATCCACCTACTTTACCTTTCCCTTTTGTCTCTATCCTTTTGATAAACTTTGAACATTTTCTTTGGTATGTTTAGCTCTTCTTGTTTTTCCTTCTCTACAAAGAAGATATCCCATTTGTCTGTTGTTTCTTCAGCAATTTCATTAACTCTACCAGCCATTAGGCTCACATGTCAGTGTCCACTTGCAAAAACTGACGTATTAGCTTCACTAATTAATTCATCCATTTCTTCTACATAGTTAACTGTATGAACAACTAGTAGTTTTTCAATCTTCAGTTTCATGTCAAGCTCCATGACTGCAATTCTCTTTGCATCTAACCGCCTATATAATTCACTAGGAAAATCATCTACAACTTCAATTAATACTTTCTTGTAAATATCAAGGTGTAAAATAATGTTGTTCTCAATACTTTCCTTTTCTTCATTAGTGAATGTATTGTACAATTTGCTACCATTAGCTAAGTTGCCTTCATCAGTTATTTCACTCAATAAGTTATCCAAAGGTGGTATAAATTGTTGTTGCTTTTTCTTCTTTGGTGTCAACTTCTTTGCCGGTGGTCTCATTGTTTGTTGCTTCTGCCTTGGTGTTTTTTTTTTCTTGGGAGGAGGAGACGGTACTGGTGATGGTTTTCTCTTCCTATCAACTTGTTTAAATTCTGCAGGAATTTCATTATCAGAGGATGTACCAACCGGTGAGAGATGTGCCTCCAGTTGAAATCCTTCTAAGTCACTTTCCTTTATTCCAGTTATGTTCACGACATTTTCTTTTATTTCCTTAACTTGTTTAGATGCACTCCTTATGTATTTTTCTCTTCTCTTTCTCTGTTTCAATGTTTGTACATCACTTTCTATTGTTTGTGCATTTCCAAAAACCTTTTCTTCTGATTCTCTAGGGGCTTCTAATAGAGTTTTGACATAAGTTTCAATGATGTTTACATCTGCCTCATATCCCATTTATGTTACCCATACAGTTCTAGGAAGAACTGCCTCCATCCATATCTCATCCTTTTTAATCACAAAACATATTTCCTTTTCATACTTGTCTACAATACTTTGTGGTAATCTCTCTCTTGTTTTCATTTTTTCTTTGAATGTTTTGAAGTACTTTGTTATATTGTTATCCTTATCAATTCCCATACCGGTGAAGATTTCTAATAGTTGTTTGCCTACCAGTATATCATAACCAAAGTCTTTCTTACCAATACTGGGAACCTCTTTTGTGTGATACAACATCAGACATACCACAAGATTGCCAAAACGAAAAGTACCTTTCTTATCACCTTTGATCTTTTTCAGGTTGTCTATCAACTCATCCTTTAATCACTCACATACACCTATTTTTGCATCATTGTTGACCATATCATATGCACTTTTAATACAAAGACTGGAAACAGAGTTGAGTCAGTTTGCATGTGTGGTTTTGTCACCTAGGATCATGCTTATAAATCTAACATTCTCATTCTTAACATCATTCACTCTCAGGGATCTACTATCATAGGTTGCTCTTGTTAATGTCATCACTGTGTTATTAGGAACCTTCTTAGTTTTATCTGGCCTGCTACCAGTGGAGGGTAAACCAGTCACTGCCCTAATTGCTTCTCTGGTGATTTTACAAACAGAATCTAGCCAAAAGAATTCTCCATGAACTCTGCTAAGGACAATCCTTACTACCGCCTTAGGAAAATCAAGGATGTCCAAGATTTCCACAAAACCTAAAGTTTCAATTACCTTGTGCTCGGGTTTTACTTTTCCACTTTCATCACAAATAACAATTTTAAACATTTTCAATATTTCCTCTAAACCTAATTCCTCAATATCGCAATGAATATAGATTCTAGGGTCTTCAGCATATGCAACACCTTTTGGAATTTTTGAAAAAGCACCTAGGGAATCATCTTGTTTCGCTATCTCGGGAATGATCTTAAAAACGGGTCTAGGGCATTTTACAACTGGTACAACAGTAGGGTTTGCAATAAATTCTAGAGCAGAGGAGGAAGCCATTGATAAATACCTTAATCTGCCTGATAATGGTTTGAGTGCTTGAAAGAACTTGCTTCACTTCTTCGCTTGAAAGTTTGAATGGAGGACAAAAGACAAGTTGGTTATGTGAGGTCTATAGATGAGAGGATTTCCACTTAGATTTGTTTAGCACAGTATGGATGGGTGTTTGGATCACACACAAATTTATATAACCTCAGATAGATGGGAAAAGCTCAGTTTGATGGGGATCATAGATGGATTGGGTAGGATGGGAGGAGGATTAAGGATTGAATATGATAGGATTGGATTGTGGATATAGGATAAAGGGAGTGGGACCTTTGACAAGGGAGAACCAAGGCTTTGTAAAAGGATGGAATGAAGGAAGAGGTTGCATGGATAGGAGATGGATGGATTAAGGAGATGGATAGTGATAGGATATGGGGGACTAAAGGATGAAAAATAGGTGGAATGGGGATCCACAAACTATTGTGCAAAGGAGTAAAATTCTCGACTAAGGGTAGTGCAATTAAGGATATAAGGAATGGTGGATAAAGACGTATGAGATGAAAGAAGAATAGGGAATAGATATGGATGGAGAATAAATGTAGGCTTGTGTGTTCCAAAACATGCATGGATATTATTTTTCCTCTAGCTTGGTCAAGATCAAAGGTAGGAGTGAAGGATGAATTTGGATAGGATGAGGGATATGAGATGGAGAATATGGATAGGATAGTCAAGATCAAAGATATGAAAGGAGGATGGACGTAGATAGGATGTGGATAGTGGATAAGGAATATGGAAGATGTGGATGGAAAGATGGCATAGATGAAGCTTGCCCCCAAGTGTAGAGTGCAAGAGGATAAGGGTGTTACACGTGATGCTTGTTTGCCAAGTTTTCATCATGGTACTTACTAATGGCACCACAAGACATGGTTTTCACCATTACATGAATTTTTTTCTCTTTACTTTTTTTTTTGAATTTTTTGGAAATTGTTTGGATGGATATGAATTAGGATAAGGATGGTGGATAAGGGGGTGTAAAAGGTAGTGGATGCATGAAAGGGAGATGGAGGGAGGACTCAAGAATCTAGTTCCATGGATGGTATCCCTTAAATATGTGCTTCATTTAACTAAGATAACTGGAGGTATGCTCGTAGATGTTGGTAGAAATAGACATGGAGATGAAATGGATGGAAGATGGAGGAGGATAAGGATTTATGCAAAAGATTGAATTAAAGGGAAGGGGTTATGGAAAATGGATGTTGGATGATGGATGGGGTTTTGGAAGACTTGTGGATAAATGGATGGGGATGTTGGGAAGATAAACATTGGCACACACCTTGAAGGGTGGTGTTGTGGAGGTGAGGATTTTAAAGTAGATGGAGGATAAAATATGGTTTTTGGGACATGAGGACCCAAAATAGATGAAGGGGATGATGGACTTAAGATAGTGGATTTTGAGATGTAAGGGCCCAAAATGGATTTTCAAGATGGAGGACTGGAGGACTTATGAGTGGAGGACGCTTGTGGATTAACAAGTTTGGATGCCAATTTGGATTTTTCTTTGAGATGCATTTCTTTGATGAGTGGCATGGGAATCCACATAGTTTTTTATTTTTTCTTTTTGGGCCTTTGTGGCCTTTTGGATTTTTCTTTCTTTTGGATCATTTTTTTCTTGAGCATGTATTTTGTATGGGACATGTTGATCCTTGGATTTTTGAGGATTTCTAATGGTACTACATTCAAGAATGAAACACATTTCAATTCGGTATCACTTCTTGAGGGGGAAAGTTTTGGAGAACAAGGTGAAACTTGATTATGTACCTACAAAAAAACAAATTGCTTATATCTTTACTAAAGCGATCTCTAAGGATACTTTTGAATAACTCTGGGAGAAATTGGGGGTTATTTCCCCTCCTTTTTTGAACTAAATGTATATAGAGGTGCATTTTTCCAATGAACTTCATGAATATTATTATTTTGGACTAATGATTGGGGCTTCCTCTTAGAGGGAGCTAAGTGCAATTGTGAGTTTTTTAAAAGAGTTGAACAAAATGAGCTAATGAGTTTTGTGTTTGGGCCTTTGACATTGATGGCAAAGGGGGAGAGAATGATAAATGGGGAGAATGAGAAGGCTGGAAAAATGGGAGAGCAAATTTGAGTTTAACAAAGTAATTAGCAAAGGGGGAGAATAGTATGTTGGAAATCATTGAAAATTTTGTATGAGAGTTGTTGATATAGTTGTTGTTGGTGGTGTGTTGCCATCTAACAAAGAGGGATATTGTTGCAAGTTTGGGTAGAATGAGCTATTGGTGTGTTGTCATTGATGTCAACATGGTTTGGTTGTCATTAGTGGCATGTTGGTATAGTTGATGTTGAGTTTCCTATGCAATTGTGGTAAGAGATTTGCTTCGCATTTCTTCTATATTGTACATCTCTTCTTTTGGTTTGGATATGTTGTTAAGCAGTGTTAAGAGATGTTAGGTTTAAGATTTGGTGCTCTGGATTACAGTGCTAAGGAAGTTGCGTTCACCAGTGTGTGATGGTGCTTGACAGGGTTTCTATGTGAAATGCATGCTCCACATTTCTTCGCTTTATGGTTTATGGTGTTGTGGGTTTGGAGATAAGTTGGTAATGTCCTTAGTTTCATTTTATTCAGTTGGCATGAGTTCTTGGGCTTCAAAGGCATGGTTTCAAAGTTTGATGGTGTTTACTCTAGGTTTGGCCGAGTCCGACCTTAGGTGTTTACACTTCACATTATTGCTTTGATGATTATGGATTGTTGTATAACGTGAATGATGTTTATTTTGGTCTTAGTTGAGATATTTTATGGTCCACTTTACATTCTTTTCACCGCAGGAATGTTTAGTGCCAACCTAATTTGAATTGTGTTTGGTTAAGATGCTTAGCCGACCTTGGGAGATTTTTCATATGTAAGAAGGATATAAATAAAGGATAATTTGTTGAGGATGATATGCATGTGTGTGTAATGGGCAAGAAAGTGTGATTCATGGAATATGTGTATGCGATGAAGGTTTATGAAGGATCTATCTCCTTGATTATTTGAGTTAGCGATAAGTGTTGTTTGAGTTGGTGAAAAGTGTTGTGAAGTATGGACTTTCAAGTGTTAGCTACTGGAAGCAGTGAATCGAAGATATATACAAATCTTAAAGTTGCAAAGGTGTATCAGTGGTGGATTCTTTCTCTTTTATTCTTCTTCATCTAGGAAGTGAGCTCTCTGACAGTGAGACTTTATTTCTTTCTTCCGGGTAGTGAGCCTCTATTAGTGATCCTTTCTTTGTAAAATCACCTTAACCTATGTCACCCTAACAAGTGTTCATATATTGAGAATATCATTCTTCGTGGTTTTTCCCTTAACAGAGTTTTCCACGTCAAATCTAGTGTTTAATTGTGTATGATGTGTTCTTCTTTTCATGTTCTTTCATGCTCATATATTTCTATGGATTAAGTAATAAAAGTTAAGTTATTGTGGATATGATTTAAGGGAAAGATTTTAGAGTTGTATGTACAACTGATTCACCCCCCCCCCCCCCTCTCATTTGTCTTGTGCGTAAGAACATTCAACAACATAGTGGATTGATGAGAACTCCTTGTGAAAGCTTGTCTTTAATCTTCATAGTAATGTATAATGGTCAAAGGTAATGCAAGGATCAAACTTAGTATTAGGTTTCTTAATCACGTTCACAACATTGTTGACTCCATTAGATATATCATAAATATAAGAAATATAGGGCCTTTATCATTATCCTCAACAACATTGGTAGAGTGGGAAAGAAAAGGATTGGTAAAGATTTACAAATTTTGATTAGGAGGTTCCATAGATTTATTTTCTTTATCCTTCACACCATCCACCACTATAGTATTAGAATTAATATGATCTTGCATTTTATGTTTCAAACGAATGGTATTTGGAATAGGCTTTTGGATCAAAGAAGGTGGCAAAGGTTTGAAAGTGTCTATAGGAAAAAAAGAATAAATCTTCATCACATTATTATTAATCAATTTAAGCATGATTTTATGCTAAGATTCAAAAAGATGAGTGAAGTTGTGATAATTGAATTTTGATGAAAATTGAGCTACAATAGGAGTTGTACTTGCCACTTGAGAATAGATATGATTAGAAGAATTGTTGGTGTTGATATTGATGATGTTATTGTTTTGTTTTCTAAAATTTAAAACGTTTGATGAGCATCTTCATTCCTATCAATTAGAGTCAAAGATGAAGAGGGTTCATATTGACTCACTTGAACTTGATAATTATGAAGTGATGTGCACAATTGTGTGAAAGATGCAAATTTTAAAAACAAAAGCTTATCTCTAATGTCTTTTTGAAAATTATTAATGAAAAATCCTTTGAACATCACCATCATGCACAAGATAAGAAATTTGTGCATGCAAATGTTTATATCTACTAATGTAATTGGTTACTTTTTTCTTAGCACATTGTTTACAATGCACTAAGTCAATTGAAGTAACTTGTGGGCCAATAAAAATGTTGAAAGATAGCATCAACAAATTGTTGAAAAGTATCAATTGAATAACTAGGCAAGGAACAAAATTATTCTAAAGCTTTATCTTTTAAGGAATGAGGGAATAGTTTTACAAGAAATATTTGGTCATATTGAAAATCGTTATAAAAAGTGGAAAATATTTTCACATGAATGTGGGCATCACCTTGTCCATTATATTTCTCCAAATGTGGAACCTCAATGCATTTGGAAAATGAGTATGAAGGATGTCAATGGAAAGTGGGATAGCATCTAAATGTGTAGGGATAGTGGATTTGAGTTGGGTTATGATAGCCAATTATTTTTGTAAAGATAGAAACATTTTGCATCAAATGGTTTATGGTGGATCTGGTGGATGAATTGGATTGAGAAAGGTTGGATTGTGATGGAGGATTTGAAGGTGTAGTATGATAGTTAGGTGGAACATTGTGGTAGATAGGTGGAGGAGATGGTTGAGAAACAAATGGAAGATTGGTTGAAGGTGACACATAGGTATATTGATTGATAGGATTCCCCCACTAATAACATGTTATTGAATACACCACAAGACTGAAAGGGGGGGTGAATTAGTCTTGACCAAATCTTTAAACTTCTTCAATCACAAACACTTATCAATTTTCATTAACCAACTAAACATTAACGAAAGATTAAATAAAAAATAACAAACACATGAACACTAGAATTTTACGTGGAAAATCCAATGTGGGAAAAACCATAGTGAGAATCACACTCACAATATAAATGATCGAATACAATTTTTTAGGCACAAAGCCAATGAAGAACACTACTCCTCATTTGGACTTGCAAGTTAAGGCGCACAATCTTAGGGCAAGATACAATGGATTTGCAGGCTAAAGCTCACTACTCCAGAGAAAGATACAAAGGACTTGCAATAATGAGATGTGTGACCCCAAGATAAGATATACCTACACCAGATGCCAAAAGGACTCGTTGTCTTCTGACAGATACAAAGAAAAGATGAATTGATTTGAGTAGAATCTCTTGATCATAAACACATCACAAACTGATATTCACTTTTGATTCCACACATATACTTCTACATCATCCTTAATTGATCCACACCATAATTCACACATCCACACATCAATTTATATCAGCTTGTTCACTAAAACACTCAATTAGGTTGGCCATGGACAGAATAAACACAAATTACACAAAGTTGGCCACCATGAATAATTGTGCTAAGTGCGGCCCACTCCAAGAGATAGGGGGCCCAAAAACATCACAACATGTCTTCCTAAGTCGATTCAAATAAACCACACACACCAACACATCCTCCAAAGTTGGCATCAAACATAACATGTAGATAAGAAATAAAGCACATTAACCAATCAGACCAAAAATATTATCCAATGCAAATAAATCAATGTTGATCTTCACATGCGCCACCATAAGACTCATAACAAAATATTATCTCAACCTCCAATGCATATCTGGACCAAAAGAATATGATCCAAATATGATTAAAAACTAAGTTAGCCAGAGACAAAGACAACATATAACACCAAACAACAAAATAACATAACTTCTCTTGTGGACAAAAAAGAAACCTAAATTTTGAACTGAAACATTGCATGAACAATTTGAACATTTCCTCCAAGCCACAACACTTGAAATAACATTGTGGAGAAATGCAAAGCATTCTCTAGACTGTTCCTAACAGATAACCTCAGTGATAGCAAACTACAACAACTAACTTCATCATCTAAACAAATGAGTACCTAAAAACATAATAGTGCAACATTCACAAAACATGGACATTAAATCTAGAACTACAAGCCATCAACTACAAATGTGGAGTAATGCAGAGCATTCTCCCATAAATATTTTAAATACTCTTTCCTACAAATTTCAACTTGCACTATTGTCACCTTCTGAAAACACCACATATTCATTCAATGTCACCACCAGATACCATAACAACATCTGAACAGTCATTTAAGGATCATACAACTGAACACATACAACTTCCTCTTGACCTTTCTCATCAATACACACAAGTGTGACATTATTCACAACACCATCCAAACTGCAACCAATCTACCATGAAAACAAGTTTGACATCAATGACAACACAAACTCATGTTTCCACTGCATGTGTGACAGTAGAATTTTGTGTAGCGGTAGCCATGATGGAAGATATATATGTAGACATATTAGGTAGTGTAGACACCTAAAATTGTCCTGTCTAATTAAATAAATATTTTTATTTATTTAATTATTTTAGCCTAATTCTTTTATTAATTAAATGAAACCTTATTTATTTAATTAATTCATTTATCCTCTTCTAGCCTTATTTCTCATTTAAATAAATACCTTTATTTATTTAAATTATCCTTTTCCTAAATTAAATAAATATCTTATTTATTTAATTGATCCCACTTCTTCTATTAATTAAATAAATCTTTATTTATTTAATTAATTCATTAACCTTTTCTACCCATGACACATGTTATTCATCTCTTAATTCCTACACTACCTACCCTCTCATTATTTTCTTATTTCCTTTACCTACCCTCTAATCCTAGCCAACCATTTATCTTTTACACCTCTCAATCTTATCCCTCCATTTCTTATAATGTCTTCTATAGAAGGAGATACTTCCTTCATTATCAACCCTATTCAATCAGCTAATCAATCCTTCAAGCATTCTAGCATTCAAACTTTCATATGCGATCAAGCTATCAACCACATTTTCATTCTTTGTTGAGCTCTTGTGCAGACATAAAATCTGAGAGAAAATATATCAAGAAAGATCAATGGAGATAGGAAGAATGGAGATCCAAACCCTATTGGACATGTGATGGTATAATCTTTGTGATTTCATTTGATTTGCATTGTCTTAGGTAATCTTCATATGTTATGGTGGATCTTCGTTGTTGTTAGGCTAGGGCTTTGTGGTTGAATCTATTTTAGTCTTTCGATATTGTTATTCCATTTTTACCATACAAAAGGTAGAGATGTAGGAATATGCATGAAACTCTCAACTTGATTTGAAGGAATGGAATGTCCATTGTATATGATGTTAAGTTGCTAGAAGAATATAGGATATCACTAGTGTTTAATATATCAAATTTACATTATTATCATGGGAATAATAGTACAAAATGTGATGACACAAGGAAATATTGGATAGTGCAAAATTTTGCTTGAAAAATAAGTTGAGGAGATTGAGGAAAAATTTGACAAGAAGATGGTAAAGAAACTAGAAATAAGGTTCATGGGAAACATTTGATGAGATGAAAGGATAGACCAATTGAAGACTCCCCATATCTATTAATAGCTAAGGAAAACCATTAAAAATTCTGATGTTGAAGCGAGAGTGATTACTTTTCAAATACCTATGGCATTAAACGTAGGATTGTCCCAAGCTTATAGGTGATCTTGTATCAGCCAAAATTATTTACTTTACGTCTTACTAGTTTTGTTTTTTTATATATTGCCCTTTCAATTATCACAACTATATGAAAGTACATTTTCTCGTGGTTAGGAAGTTTTAGCTACATGTTATCATTGTTGGACTCAATTGATTTTGTGGTCTAATCATGATTTATTTAATGTTTCTTATGTATTTACATGTGATATTTTCAGGGATCTAATGCATTTATCCAATCAAGGTTTGCCACAAACTTAGAATAAAACTTACAAGATACACATTACTATATTGAGCTCCTCAATAATGACTAGCATCATTAATGGATATATTAGTCTTAGAAGGATGAATATTAGGGTTGCATAAAGTTTTAAAGTCTAATTATTTTCATAATTTTAGTCTCCTTACTAATGGTTAGCTCTAGATGTTTCATGACTATATCTAAGGAGAATTTGTTCCTTGAAGTAATCAATCGTTAAGTCATTTAATACTTAATTTGCATCCTTATATCATGACATATATGTTGAGGGTAATTAGTTTTTAGTCAATGACACCTTTGTGTATCAATCATGGATATATAAAGGTACTAAATAATTTAGATTAGAAAGAGAGGGTGAAACTAGATGTAGTTGAGGATCTCAAAATAAACTCTTATGATATCTAGAGTTAACACAAAGTGAATTTGAAACATCACACTTGTGTAAGATTGTATTTGTAATTGAATTTAAAAGATAGGTCTTATTATATCTCTAATAAAAAATTAATTGTTGTATTTTATGATTGAGAATCAATACAATTTTATTCTAACAAGTTTATTCTTATTATATGTTAATTTATGTTGGTGTTATTCTTAGTGTTTTGTGAGTGAATATTAGACTAAATGTATGGATATATATTACTATATAGGAGTTTCCATCCATGAATATATGGATACAAAATAAGTAAATCCATGCAAAAGATAGTGTGAAAAGGATACCATTAGGAAAACAATTATTGAATCACAATTGCAGTTATGATTTGCATTTATGGGGAAGGCTCATCTACCCAACTCCCCTATTATGTTAATTTATCTCCACAATCAAGTATAATCATCATCATGTATACCCAACAAAAAAATATTAACATTATTGTACATATCGAGCTTACAATTTAGTGCTAAAGTACTAATCCAACTCAAGCTCAAAGTTCTATTCATATTCATCTTTTGAAGTTTATGAAAAATTAGTTACTTAAAGACTTGTAGGGTCAATGCACATTCAAAATAGCATATTAATCTAAACTCAAAGTTACAATTAGTCCATGATATTGACTTAATCCAATAAAGCACTTATAGATCAAAATTCAAAAGTTTCAATTTATGTTAGTCATGTTCATAGTCTAAAATCATGGTACATCAATTTTACTTTGATCTAGATTAGGTGTATGGCATTTTCCAATGCTCATAGTAATCTGAAGTAAATGAAGTAATTATAAGTGTTGTCATGGCTTAAAAATACCTTTGAACAACATTGATCAATAGATGTAATTCAATCAATGACATTAAAGATGTGGGCAAAGTGGATTCAATTGTCCAACAAGTTTTAGATTCTCTATTAAACTTCCTTCAAAATCTATGGCGTAGATAAATGACATCAAAATTAAGAGTCGCACTCAAATGGTTGTAATAAAGTTGCTCAATGGACTAACTACAAGAGTTCAAGTATTGTCATGGCGTAAAAACACCTTTGACCAACATTGACCACTAGATGTATTTCAATCCAATGACATGCAAGATCTTATTCATCTATATCATGCATAATGGATTCCATTATCCAACAAGTTTTATACTAGTCTCTATTAAACTTCCTTGAAAATTTATGACACAAATAAATGGCATCAAGATCAAGAGTCACACTCAAATGGTTGTAATATAGTTGCTCACTATTGTCTTTTATCATTTAATAAGCTCAAACAACACAATCTAAGCTTTAACATGTTTAAGTGGTTCAACTGGCTTCTTTAGTAGAACCCACTTATTAGTGTGATTTTAGATGAGTGAGCTAAACAAGTCAAAGCTTAGAATGGGTTATTTAAGCCAATATACAACACACTCTAAACTGTCCACTCATTTTTATTGTGCCAATTCAATATCGACCTACCTATTAATGTGATTTCAGATGAACCATCAAAACAAATCAAAACTTAAAATGTAATATTTAAACCAAAATGATAAACAAACTTAAACATTACACTTTAAAATATCCACATATATTTACTGTATCAATTCAATGTTTCTCATTTAATTCTTTGTGCCAATGAATAGTACAAACTGATCCTATACAGATTAATGGCCGACGCTTAGATGGCCAAAGCAAAGACGTGGGCCTTTATGTTCTACTCTTTAAACCCGCAAGCGACACGCATGCTCATAAAACATTTAAAGTTATGCCACTGTTCTATGGACCCAACAATAGATTACAGGGCCTGCAATGCCAATACATATGAAAAAGTGGAGTTAATTTTAGAAACCCATGATTTAGGCTTATGTTTTCTGTTTTCTGTTTGCTTTTTTTCATTCCTTAAAGTTTTTCTTCTTTGTTTGTATATACAGTTGTTGGGTGGTATCCAGCTGATTGGCAAATTATCAACGCTTTTTTCTGCTCCCGTATTCTTAGCATGGGAATTTAGCATAAGGGGTAGATTCTTCTACCACACTTTTGAGCTTTAACATGGCTTGAGGATAGAATTTGATTGGATTTTACAGCACCCACGACGACTTTACATTTTTCAGCATACCTAGAAAGCATGGAAATGAAATATTATGTAGTCCACTTGATAAAAATGGGCCTCACTGTATGAGGTGGGACAAAACATTAAGGAACCAGAGCAGGAAGAGGGTCCATACCCTACCAATGGTCCCCTAAAGTATGGATTGTTTGTGTTTGCCTTGCCCATTGAGAACAGATAGATAGGCACCGTGTCTGCAGGAGAGCCTTGCCTTACGCTTTACTATATCTCCATCCCCACCAGCCCTATAAAGTAGGGTGATGAACTGAGAATTGCACTTTCTGTTCTTCAAGTTCTTCTATTTATTTCTTTTGCTAGGTTCATGGACTCGAAAGAGCCTTCCACCACCTTTTCTTGCCTTCTTGTCCCATCATCTTTTTTATTCTTCTGTTTTTCAACCAAATATTGGAATAAGATTCTCCTTTAACTCTTTTTTTTTCGGAAGTTTTTTCATTTATAAAGTTGTTTTAGCTATTTCATATGGGCGCATGATCTTTCCGCTGAAATCTTTTTTTTGGCTAAGAGTCAAGGATTGAGGGGTATCCATTCCGCCTAATTCACTTAGGGTACGATTTTGACCTAATCCTTATGATGTTGGAGCCTTGCACTCAACAAGACTTGGTCCCTGGTGGGCTCATTAAGAACCTTTCAACTTCACCAGCAAATGAAAGGCCCATTGACAATTCCTGCCAACTTTAAAATATCATATGTAATTGTTTGTGATTACTAAGTATATCTAGTGCTTGGCTATGCACAAGTAGATATCTATCTAGACACGACACTAGCCATTGCAGTTCAATGAATAACCGCTCAAACATACCTCATTTGATGTAGAGTATGTGATAAGTTAAAGAATAATTGTTAGTAATATTAAATTAAAATATAATTTTACTTTCAAGCTTTTTAAAAAATGGTTATGAGGATTGAATTAGTTAATTAAGTTGTAAGTTGTAATTGTCTTTGTTAGTCGGCAGTCGAGGGATGGTAGTTACCGTGCAACGGTTGGCACTCACACCCCCTCGGTATCTTTATATACTTCTGAATGGAACTTGTGACATACGATTATGAATGGAATAACATCTCTTATACTTTATCTAATATCTATGGCATTATTATTCTGCATTACGTGTTTTATCTATATGTTTTAAGTTATTCACCCGAGAGGGTAAACATTTGGCGTCATTACCTAGACATACTCGAGAAAGGAAGGAGCAGATGGCGTACGGACACGATGGGTCTACCCGTCAATGAGATTAACCCAGAGGTCGACGATGTGCAAACAGAACAATCGTCATGGGACGCAGAGCATGATGGCAAGAGGCGAGGGGGAAATTGAACCCTGTAATATTCCCGACAACAATCGGAACCCCGAAGTCTCGAAGTGGGTTATAAAATTGATGTTTTGACAATATGATAAGCTAATTTTTGGTTTCTTCTTGTAGACTAAAGTAATTGAATGGACCCAACATCTGGCAAGAAGGCCAAAGACCTGGATAAGCTACCTATAACAATGAAGTACCATTACCAGGGCCAAACCTATGCTTCTAAATTGGAGGATCAGATCAAATGGGTAACTGATACAGAAGTAGATCATATAGAGCTGGAGGATATTAGAACATAATTGGACAAACCAAGATTGGATGCTCCCCATAGGAGAATCAAGAGGCTAGGTTTGGTGGAGGAAATAGTTTTTCCATAATCTTTACAAGCCCCAGAGTTCATCATGACTATTGCACAATTTTATGATGCTGACACCAAAAAATGTGTAGATGACAAAGGTCGGACAATGATAGATTTATCAATAGACATGTTGGGTTTTGTATTTGGTATTCCTTCTAGTGATGAAGTGTTGTTGACTACTGAGGAGGAGGTTGGAGGATTTTGGGATAAGGATACAACCGCTTGTAAGAAGCATATGAATGAACATTGGCTTGAAGAAGATAGAAAGACGGGTTTGAAGGCAAGTGATATATTAAGAGCTGATTTTAAGGAGCCACAAAGAGACTTGATAATCATGTTGAGTAAGGCCTTCGACAAACCAGATTGCCGACACTTTCACCCATGGATGTTCTAGTTCATGACCACTATTTTGATTGGGAAACAATATTATGACTAGGCTCAAATATTATTAGATAACATACATAACCAATTGATTAATGTGCACAAAACAAAGAAATTCTTCTTTACTTCTTATGTTATCTGGTTAGTTGCTCGAGCAGGTAATTTTCTGGGATTACAAACAAAAGGTGAACTCGAGGATGAAGAAGGGCAAAAGAGAGTATGGGAATACTATACGCATCTCTCTTTATCTCAAGAAAAAGCACATTTTAAGAGGATAAATGATGCCTTCCTCTTTCCTGTTATCATAAAACTCACAGGTGATGAAGGTTACAGGATAAGATCAGAGGTGATGACATTAATAAAGGAATGGGGATGTTGGTTCCTCCAGAATCAACGATCTACATACATTTGGTTTAGTGGCTTTACAGGAAATCCAATACTACTACCCAGGTATTGTAATAACAGGGTGATACTTTTGGAGTATATTAGGCGGATGGTTGGATTACAATCATTGTTATCTTCAAAGCACAAATCAGGTGTTGATTTTTTTGTAACAAATGGTCACTTTTCTTGTTCAAAAATACAAGTAGCTAAGACGGTCGAGCAAGAATTACAAGATTTGCATTTGAAATAATCTAATTATGCTCGAGAGTATTATGATCCATATGGTAGATTAAAGGTGATGATGCCTAAAGCATATGATGGACATAAAACTGAGTTGGAAGAATTTTGGGACAACCTTCAAGATAGTTTTGAAGTTAGGGAGAAGAGTTATTACTGGCTTATGGTACCACAAATAAGAGATTTTGAAATAGAGACAAATCTCCCTAAGGAATTAAGGGATGATGGTGAATTGTTAGACCCAATGTAAAAGGAATAAGAAATTTATAAGAAGCCCCTTTCCCCAGTAATATGGTCAGGAGAGCAAGAGGTAGATATAAATACAGTAAGCCAAAAGATAGTAAAAAGCACTAGGCAATGGTTGAGTCTTAGGACTAGGCCTAGTGTCTCAAAGGGGAAACTGAAAGGACAGACCACAAATAATCCTTAGTCTAAGGTACATAAGGATTACACTCAAAGAACAAGGTCTGGTTCTAGAAAGAACACATCTACAGAACTTGATGAAGCCTTCGTGCCTCCACCAATCCAAGAAGAGCTTATGGAACAAGTAAAGAAATAAATGCAAAGGGTTGATCTGTCAAAGAAAGCAGTGGACTTAGGAATAAGGGGAGGATTGGGAGTTGTATCGCAAGCATATATACATCCTGTTTGGGTTGCCATTGGACAGGTACCAGGAGAAGTCACCACAAAGATCAGTGAGCAGGGAAAGACTAATGAAGCAATGACAACACCAACTCAACCTCCTCCTAACACAGCAACAATGTCAACTCAACCTCCTTCTGCTATAATGACACAAGAACATGTTATCACACCATCAAATACAACTCCTGTAATAATATCGGTCTCCACAGCCGTTGCTACAACTGTTATAATGACATCAATTCCAACACCACCCCCATTAGTACAAAAGGTTGCACCTACAATCACTCCTACCACTGAAAGGGTGATTATTCATAATATTGAATCTGATTCTGATCGGGAGGATCAAAAACCTATCATGCATTTAGCACAGAAGAAGGTTGAGAAAAAGAAAAGAAAGAAACCCGCTCGACATGACAAGTAGCCATAGATGCCCGAGCAAGCACAAGTTGATCCTATGGAGGTGGATGAGAAGAATCCACAAGGAGATGAGTCGATTGAAAAAGAGAGAGAATATGATGAACTTGACGAAGAACATGATGAAATATTTGTCTTAACTACTGAAGACCAAGAGAATTTGCTTAAGGAAATAGTAGGTGAAGGAGAACCGAAACAAACACAAGAAACTGATAAGGATTTTGGAGAGAAAGTAAATGAAAAGTTGGAAGAACTTCAGCAGTAGCAGCTTGATGTTGATAGTGCTCTTCAGACAAATTTAGGTCAACAGTTTCCTCCAACCCAAGAAGTCCAAATTCTTCAGCAGGAACAATGACAAGTTGAAGAAGGGGATAAGGGTAATGATCAAGAGGAAGAGAAGGATGAAGAAGAGGAGCAGTTACGAAAGGCACAGAATGTGATTGCAAAGATCGTAGCACAAGAAGGTGATAAGGATGAAGACACACCACAGTGGTTAAGTTTCACCTTCGAGAAGAAGAAGAAAGTAGTGCTTCCAAACCTCACCTTACAACAAGAAATCACCGAGGAACCAAGGAAAATGAAGAAAGCAAAGACAATACATCATTTATCTAGAACAAGTTTTGGAGAAGTCGTTGTTGATATTGCAGCTCCAATACCAGGTTTCAGAGGTTAGATTGGGTAAGAAGACCAAGTGGGGAGAGTTAGATACCTTGGAGTTTGCTACCAGTGTAGTGAGGAGTAGAATTGAAAAGGAGCATAATTCTCAGTCAGAGATTAAAGCACAATTGGAGCAGTACAAGCAGTTACTTATAGAGATGAGTAAACCGTTGGACTCACATGTGGAACATACTCTGCCTTCAGTTTCATTGCTTCTGGAGGGTGATATGAGAACATTCACTGAAATATAAAAGGTGGCCGCAACAACAAAGATGTGGGTGCAGGATAATGCTTCTAAGATTAGAATATTTTTGCAGAATACCATGGTAATATACAAGGAATCCTTACAAATAGAAAGAGATTTAGTTTCATGTCTTCAACACTGGGAGCGGAAACTCAACATTTTTTATAAACAATATGAGATATTGAATAAGATATTGGAACTTGGAGAGGATATCATAATGAAGGAATATTTATTAGGAGGGGATAACATTGGGAACTTGCAGTCCTATATATAAATATTGGAATTAAAGGTTGAGATACTTCAGCAGCGTAGAAAGAAGATGATGGAGACACACCCTCCTCTCCTTGGCTCGATAGGAAGATATCAGAAGTTTCTAGAAAATTTTCTAGGTATTTTTGGACTTTGTATTCTTAGTAGTGGGCATCTGGAGGAAGACAATGTACTCAATCAATGGGACTCATATGCAGTACATCATTTTGCACCCACTGTTGAGTTCAGTGAGGAGTTAATGGACAGGTATACATATTTGGTGTCTCAATGTCAATAGGTTGAAGGAATGATAGACAAGTTGGCAGATAGGCAAAAGAAGGCGAAGGAAGTTTTGAAGAAGTTCAAATTCAGAGTCAAGTATGTTGTTGATCCTCCTGCGAGACAATTGCATGCTTCATTAGTAATTATAAGAACTTTAAAAAGAAGTGAAAGATAAACATACAGTTGCCAAGGATAGTGCATACATTTTTGAAGGAGTTTGGTCACCACCACAACTAGTACGTCAACTGCCACATCAACTCATACTTCTCGTGTTGGGCGAAATTTTGCATCTTACGAAGTGTTTTTTCATGGAGCATTGTTTCGTAAGGATCACCTAGACATAGTTTAGTAGTAGTTATCTGGAGTTTAAAGCAAAGACTTGCATGTCAACTACGACTCCTTGCTTTTTGTAATGCTTAATTTAGGTATGTTTGTTTCCTAGAAAGTAGGACTAAAAATTCTATAAATTGGAGGATTTGTGTCATTGTAAGGGTTTGCGAATTGATGATTTGAGGTCCATTTTAGAGATTCCATTAGAGATTTTTATGCAGATTTTTTATAAGTTTAGAATATTTTGTGATACTCTTTCAAGTTTAATACAAAAATCAGCTTGTGGATTGCCTGATCTACTTATGTGTTCTATATGATTGTGTTCTTCGTGATCTGGTAACCTCTACCATCTGAATCAGCAACTAGTTCTTTTGGATGCTTTATTATTTTATGAATCATATTGCGCATGCAAATGGTATATGAAGATTAAATTGATAGGGTGATCATTGGTTTGGTGATATTCATGTCCATCAGTGTGTAAAGTTGTTTGACTTTATATATTTTCCGAAGTTTGTCATTTGAATGTTGAGTTGTTATTTTCTTGTTTCCTGATCTATCTTTTGCTGTTTATTTTGAGAAAGTGAAAAACAAAAAAGTACAAAAAAAAAATAGGTAATCTGAAAAATGTAATTATCACCAACATACCCTCCCTTGACAGGTACAACCATATCAACTACTAAGTTTCCCATTATCATCAAGACCCGACTATAGAGACCTTGGAGTGGTTAGTTTCCCAAAACTTACTGCTTTTCAGGAAAGGTGGTGAGTGTTCACATAAACTACATAACTGTTGGTGAGTGTGTCAAAACACCCGTCAACAGAATGAGCTCTTACATGTTTTATGTCAAGAGGTGGACAATGAAGACATATATCTATGTAATTTTCAAATATCAATAACTTGACAAAAACAAAAAATATAATCTGTATAATGCAAAATATAGATTCCCTTGAAAGTATACAATGATATTAAAGTTTATTTTAGTGTATTTATAGAATATTAAATATGTACAATGCCTCAAAAGAGGCATAATCATAATCTAACATTCTAGAAAAATATCTTGTTAAATAAATATCACCACTATGTAGAGCTCAAAAAATCATCCAAGTTCAAAAAAAGGGACCCAAAAAGGTGTTCGTATGAGCCCAATTGAGCCTCTCAAAGTTCTCAGTATTGGGATTGTGTGGGGTGTCCTCTGAGAAATGACAAATTAGAAAAAAAATCATACATCATTCTGCAAAATAAACTGCAACATTGGATAGAGCATGAAAAAATATGCAGAGTGCAAAAACATCACTCAAAAGGCCTCCATATGACCAAGAAAAAGTCTCTCGAAGTAGAGATAAATACCAAAATTGCTCAATATAGAGGGGGAGAAAACTTGAAAAAATGATGATGTCAACATATTGACAAGACAATGACAGCGTGTTTGTTGGAAATTTGAGTTGTTGTGTTCTATTGTCATTTATGTCAACCTATCTTGTGTTGTCATCGATGTCACTACGTTTTGCAAATGGTTAGACAATGAGTATTCTAGTATTGTTGAGTATTCTGGTGAAGATGTTTAAATTTTTCTAGAAGGATGTGTAGTGAAGGTTTCAATATGTAGGAAAGAGTATTTAATGTCCCTATGGAAGAATGCCTTACATTCCTTTGGTATGTGAAGATTATGTGTTATGATGTTGGATGTAATGTTTATGTTCTGTGTATATTGCATTATCAGATTTGTAGGTCCTCTATTTCTTAAATGGTAGAGTTGGTGGTTGTTGTTTTTTATAATAAGACCCGGAGAATGCTTGGTGGCTTCTGGATATGTGGATTCAAGTGTTGCAGTTGGGAGGACCTATTTATGCAGTTTGTGTAGTGTTACAGTTCAATTTTTAGGTGATGATTTGATTGGTGATTGGAGTTATGATGTTTTGATTTTTGTGTTGTCATCTGGTCTGGTTTCTGGTTGATTGTGGTAATGTATTTTACTTGGATCATATTCCTTTGGTCTGGGTTTGTTTTGGAGAATGAGTTGATTAGTATTTTGGGTCTCACCATAGCATGTGTAGACCCATGGTGTGTAATTTGCATTGGAGGTCAATTTTGGACTAACTAGTTAACATGCTTTAATATTTATCTACATATTTTATTTGATGTCGACCTTGGAGGATGTGCTAGTGTGTAGGGTTCATTATAATCATTTGGAAAGTATGTGTTGTGATGTTTTTGGGTCCTCTCTATCTCCTGGAGTATACCGAAATTAATATTTTAGGTCTAGATGGTTGAATATATGTAATATTATTTATTTTTGTCAATGGCCGACCTAGTCAAGGGTTTTAATGATTAATCTTGTATATAAAGGAGTGTGGATGTGTGAGTGAAGGCAAGGGAGGAGTGTGCATTGACAAGCAATGAATGTGAATGGTTTGCAAGCATATTTGATGTTGAAGATGTGTGAAATTCAGTTTTGAAGAGCCTTGATGATGATATCTTTAGTGTGATAGTAATCTGAGATTATATTTGAAGTCAAATGTATTTGTCATGATATTGGTCCCTTGACATAGTGGTTCAAGGACAATTTCATGACCAGGAGATCTTGTTATTTTCGATTCAGCTATTCACTTCTTTGTCAGAAGACAATAAGTCTCTTGATAACTTTTTGTAACTTGCTCTGAGACAGTGTGTTTTAGTTCTAAAAGTCATTTGTATCTTTCCCTAAGCTTTTGCACCTTAGTTATGTAAGTCCTCTTAGGAACAGTGGGTTCCAAAGGCAACATTGTAATCATATTGTGGATTTTTCCTACTTGGGTTTTCCACATAGATCATGTTTGTTGTGCTTTATGCTTTGATGATTTATTACTATTGTGATTATATGGTTGAGTTTTAAAGTTTGAAGATTAGAAATTAAGCAATTATGAGGTCTGGATTGATTGACCCCTCCTCAGTCTTGTGGTGTGGTCAACAACATTAGCTGCTGACTAGATGCATATTTGGCAACTGAATGGGCAAAAATTAGAATATTCCTACAATCATTTAAAAAGATTAAAAATGACCTAGCATAGTGTCATGCAATACCCTGCGCTGGGGCCCAAAAGAAAAAAAAATTGCTTTTTTGTAATTTTTATGTTATTTTTAAAAAATAAAAAAATTGTAAATAAAAAATATATTTATACATGCAACCTAGATGCTAACATTGATGATTCAATTGTATGCATTTTCGTATAGCCCAACTAGGAGGGTGCCAAAAATGCCAAAATTTTTACTATCACCAAAATATGAAGTGCCTTATATAAAAATAGGGTTTTTGGCCCTTTTGAGCACATCTGTGATGTCTATTTCACTGGACAGCAAGATTATTTTTTCACCTTATTCCCATGACCCTCTCAAAATCAAGCCTTAAAGGGAGAGATTTTGCAAGTATGCTCTGATACCATGTTGTAAACAACCAAGATCACTTGCAAAAACCAATAATCTCCACAAACTAGCAAGATGCAAAATGAGAAATATCATAAGCAATTGTCACAAATGTACAAAGAGGTGTCTTGTATATAAAGGCAACCAAGAAGAGGTGAGAAGGTAAGAGTGAAACTATGACTATCCCTCCAACTATGCAACAAGTTTAGGACTCTATGGACAAGTGTTGGGATACTTAGTGTATCTATATGAGATGAGACAAAAATCTCTCTAACCTCCCATAAGGTGAGGAGAGAATATCTCAACCCCCTAAGTGAGCTTAAACATAGTGTGAATAGGACTCAACTAAGTAGGCTAAAAGCAAACTAGTTAGGTAAAATACCTTTTCACACTAACACCTACATCACCTAGTTCTAGCATTTTCTTTATGATCTTTCTTGTGATGGTTTGAGATCTAAGGTGGCATTTCATCTTGGAATGAAATGTTGAATACCATTGTGTAGAAAAATCATTAATTCATTTTTATTTTAGAATCGCCATCATCATAATTTCCACCACCATCATTGTCATTTTCATCATCATCGAGCTATTCATGTGAAAAATCAAGTTCATCCATGCTAATTTCATTGACAAGGCCAATCTCTATAACCTCATCTAGTTTCAAATATCTTTCTAATAGCCATAATCTTGCTTTGTCATTGGTACGTACAATTTTAATTTATTCATATACACTAAATTGAAGATTAAATTTGTTGCCTTGGAGAAACAATCATAAAGAGAGATATGAAGATAGTAGAACATGACTTTAGAGTTTTTTTAATTAAACTTTTAGTGTGTGTGTATATATCTATATATATATATATATATATGGGTTAAATTGCTACCATGGGGGTAGCACCCTTTAATCACAAAAAGATTGCATAGTTCAGTTATATAAAGTATGCATCAAAATGTGAATAGCTTCAATGACATCTTGAGGCCACTCAATTTGAGCCAGAGTAAGTGCATCATTGTTGAAATACACCAGATAAGAATAGGTGGCCATCCTATTATCTTCTAGAGCTTCCTGCACAGCATTGACAATATCTTTTTGTTCTATGCTTTCATCCAAAGACTTGACAATATATTTTTGTTCCCTTTAAGTCCTTGTGAAGGCATCCTAAATTTGGAGGCCACCGTCAGGAAGGGTTAATCCAGCCTAGACCGACGGGATATCTCAGATGATGGAAGGACTGCCATAATTGGATATGACTTCTTGTACCATATTGAGAGAATCCCCCTAGATATCTATATGTCAAAGGTTTTTCTCTTTGTATAGCTTTAATCCTCCAGAAGAGCTGCATATTCGGCATCCTTGTTGGTACCATCAGCTTCTTTTTTCTTTATCAATCCTTATCCACACTCGTGTCATTTTTGTTTTGGATTTACATTTTAATTTTCATCCAATTTTATTTGGCATTGCTTATAATTTTTTAGTAGATTTTCATTCTCATAAATTAACTCCAATATCTTCAGTTTGATTAAGGGTGATGACATGAATCAATATGTTATTTCTTGGTGGCAAGTTGTTTCAAATAATAATTAATGCAAACTATTTTTGCCCTCAGGTGATAGGCATTCAGGTATATAGATTGTAATTATTTATGAAGGAAAATTTTACCATATATAGAAGCAACCTACTTCTAGGAAAAAAAATAGAACAAAAAATAAACTAACTCTATCTTAATATGGATGAGAAACTAGATCAATAACATTAGCATCTAATTGTAACAAGAGCTTCAAAAAACTATCAAAAAATGTCAATACACTTAAGTGTGACAAGAAGATGTATATTTGGACAATGCTTATAATGAGACAATCCATAAGTCAAGGAACCAATAATCAATATTCATCTTATTACAACAATGCGTAGGAAGAATACTACATCTATTTGATTGCTACTTTTCTTCAGAAAACACAAACCAAAATTCACCTAGCCACTACTTATTGGTGGTTATTTAGCCCAATACAAAAGATGGGTTTCTCTTCCTTCAACAACTCTACCTCAACCACTCTTGAGAGTTTGTGAGATTCAAATTCCTCTTAAAAACAACTGCTCTTACTCTTTTCCATAGGTTCCATTCTTCTTCACCCCTCTCTATCTTTCACCTGATCCCCTTCTGATTTTAAAAATGATACCAAAAAACCCTTTTCAAAAATGTTTTGTCTAGCCAAAACATGTGCATCCCTCCAATCTAATCCATGTTTGTCCCAAATAGAATCGATCCACCTTCCTTTTTTTCTTCGACATTATAGATCTATTTTGTTTTTTCATGGGGATTCCCCAATGTCCATAACTGCCACAAATGAATGTACCAAATAAGCAGATCAAAAGGATGAAAAATGTGAGAAACTCCTCCAATGAACATGCCCATGAGATTCCTCTAAACTTTGGCAACATGTCTAAAAGAAAAAATAGAAGAATATTCTAACTGAATAGTGCAGCAAACCAAAATGAAAAAAAACAAACATAAAAACCTAACTATGAAAACAAGGAACAAAAAGAAAAGTTGATCCCCCTCCATCAAGCTCCCCAAGTGAGATGTTTGCAAGCGTAGCTCGCAAAGGGAGTTAGGTGATAAAACTACCCATTTAAGCTATCAACCACTTGCAACATACCCCCTATGCTTGAAATCAACAACCTTTATCAATTTAATTATTTTGTTTCTTCCAACATGTGAACAAAATAGTGGGTTTTTTACATAGTTAGATGAATTTTGGTTCTCCATGTTCACTTGTGGATCCATGTCCACTCTGCATCGAACTACTCCTCCCAAAAACTCCCTGTATTGGTTGTCCACTTGTTAGCTTCATCTTAGTACAAACTATCAAAAAAATTAACTCCTCTGGATCCATCTTTTTCCACCCAAAATTTTGGTCTTTTCACCCCATCTCATCATTGTTAACATTTTTTCACAATGCTACATGGAGCCTTTGCTTTCTACACCTTTCTTATTCTTTGCCCATGTTACAAGAATCAATTCCATCATCAGTATGAATAAAATTTAAGGAAGTAACTATGGGGCCAGAATGTTTCTTGTCTCCACTGCTACAATGTGATGTTTGGCTTCCTCATACCCCTCCATTGCAATCATTACACATTCATTAAAGAAACTTCAATTGTATCAATGGATTGTGAAAACTGAAATATGTCTTCATCCTCTAGTACAATGTTTGTCCCACTTCCTATCAGTACAAGCCAATCTTTCTCAACTACAATTTGAAGTAACAAATCATCTTTTGCATTCTATTCTATTGTCTTCATACTCTATCCATGAAGACTATTACCAATCTTCACCCCTGCCCCAACATGTGATTCTTGTTTATCTGTTATATTTCGACTTGTTGAAAACTACTGGATGTTGAGAGGTAGGGTGAATTAGCATATATTGAAACTTGATCAGATTAATGCATTTATTTCATAACATTCATTCAACACATGTGCATGATTTAGTAAATAAATGAAACAAAAAACACATCCACACAAGAACATCGGGATTTTTATGTGGAAAACCCAAACTAGGAAAAGCCATGGTGAGAATCAAACTCACAATGTATGAATTTAGTGTTTACAAGGATTTAGGTCATAGGCCAAGGAGCTCACTACTTTGGACTTTAAAGTTAAGGTGCACAACCTTAGGGCAAGATACAAAAGAGACTTGCACAACTGAAGATCACTTCTTCAAGTCAAGATATAGAATATTTTTCCAGATACAATACAGTTAAAATATTGGACTACAAAAGAAATACATATATCAGTATGTGAATAACAATTCACAATTTAATATTCATTTGATCTAATCTTCATCTCAACACTATAGCACATTTGTACCTCTACATCATCTCAAACTCACACATATTCACATCTTACATCTTTCATCCACATATCCATATTATACTCCTCATATCTCAATTAATTTGTCTTTTATATATCAATTGGATTATTACTATTCTTCATAAAGTCAGCCTGAAGAAAATGTAGCCTGTGTATTCACCATCAACCCAAAAGAGATTTATACAACTCATGTGGAAGGCAAAAGAGACCTATAGAGACTTACAGTAAGTTGTCAAATCTTCCAAATATCTCCAAAAATATTCTATATTCACCATATGCAACCACTCATACCAAAATGCATAAGTCAGTTGTAGACACCTAAAAATGTCTCGTTAATTCTACGCTAATTATTCATCCATTTAATTAAGTAATTCTTTAATTATATGATTAAACTAACTATTTCTTCTAATCATCGCCCTTCAACACTTCTAGTTATTCTATTTCTATTCTCAAATCATTTTAATCAGTTAACCCTATCTCAATATTAATTGAATATCAATTATTTATTTAATTACAACATTTTCCATAATTAAATAACCTTTATTATTTAATTAATTCAATCTCCTAAGTTTAAATAATTTCATTTAAATTATTTAAATTAATTAATTAAATTCCTCCAAATCCTCAAATTATAATTCCAATTAATTTCATCTAATTTCATTTCACATTTTCCCCAAATTCGAATTTCGAATCAATTCATCTAATTTCACATTTCCAAATTCACATTTCACCAAATCTGAATTTCAGTTAATTTCATCTGCATTTCAGCATTTGAATGACCAAATTCAAATTCAAATTGAAAATGAAAATCAAATTCAATTTCAAATTCCTCCAACTCATGCTAAATCAGAACTGATTGATCAAATCAATTGTCTAATCACTTAACTCATCAATCATCCTTTTTAACTTAAAATCAGCTTTTTATGACTAATCCATCAATTCATTCATCCCCCTAGTCTATTCAGTCTACTAATCAATCAAATGAGTTTACTAGCCAATCTATTGAGTTCTCTATCCAATCAATCATGTTAACAGTCCAATCTATTGAGTTAACAAATCAATCATGACAAGTTTATTGATCAATCAATTTCAGTTATCTATCAATCAACACTTGAGTTATATTTCTCACCTCCTTTGTGTTGAAAATCTATAAATTAAGCATCATTTTCATCAATTCGATCTAGCTTTTTCCGGAATCACAGTCTTCAAAGTATTTGTATGCAGGAAATTGGTGCAATGCCTGAGAGCAACCAACCACTCAAATTGGAGAAGCACAATGGAAGCAAAGATGCAGAATGAGGGAGTTCTTATTTGAATTCATTCCTTATTTCATATTGATTTTCATTGATTATGTTTGTTTGTTTGTTAATTAGTTAAGAATTGGTGATTCATCCTTACTTTCTAATTAGCTTAATACACATGACATTCAGTTGTATAAACAATGGTGAACCCGATGTAAATCATTCTAACCTAAATTTTATGTTTTAAATGACTTTGCAGATCCATTTATGGTGAACAGGATCTAGATTTTGCACTTGATCACGTAAAAATTCGCAATTGCTAGTATTGCACCGCAATTGTTAGTATAATACACCACAATTGATTAGACATCATACCACAATTGCAAAATTGTGTCACAATTGTTGTAAAGGGTTACAAAATCAAATTGTCTTGTGTCATTTCTTCATTATCTAGTCTTGTGCATCTAACCCAGAAATTTCATCAAATTCTGGAAAATTCAATTTTTGCATATAAGATGTATTTAATCCAATGGTAGGAAAGGTGACTTTCAGAATTTCAGGTGCAAGGAAGGAAAAACAACATAGGAGACAATAAAGGACATATCAAAGACTCTTAAAGGCAAAAAGGAACTCTATGAAATCGAAGAAAAAGAGGAGATTACTCAATATCATAGAAACATCCGTCGTTTCTTAATCAAGTATAAATTTTATGATGAGATTGATGTGATGGCTCGTGTGGTGTGGGACAATATCATTGCAGAATAACCCTTCTATCTTCTGTCTTGCAATTGAGCAGATGTCACATTGCAATTGCTTAAAGAGTAATTCGCAATTGATGATACATTAATTCGTAGTTGATCTAATATCAATTTGTATTTGCTCTGTAGGTAATTCGCAATTGTTAGATTAAGTTTTTCTTTTTCTGTCATGTTTCAATTCTAGTTTTTATCAAAATATCTTTGTCTGTAAAAAGATTGAACTCTGTAATTGGAAAATTAGGCTGGATAGCCCACTGTGTGCTTACTAACATCATTTTATGCAGGGGTAGCTTAGAAACACTTCAATTTGGTGCAAGTAAAATAACCCACAAACAACATGTTTTTTTTCACAAATTGCTATGAAGGTTAAAATGAACACCATGTCTATGTGGAGCAACATCTCCGCTTAGAATAGAAAATCATTGCAATGGAAGGATAAAAAGAAATTTTGTTTTCCATGTCTTCGAAGGGATAGGTATTATGCTCTCACCTTCAATGGGTGATCAGAAAACAAACTCTCTTCTTTCATGCTTTCATTTATTTCTTGCAATTAAATCCTCTAGAAGGCCTGCCCTCTCGAGTTGCCCTTAGGGCGCCATTAAGGCCGGTGAGGGGAACGACCTAAGTGGAAACGGCTAAAGCCAAGTAATCCAAGCCACTATAAATAAATATGCATGTGATGAAAATCATATGCGACGAGTGTTACATGTTGTCACAACAATGTTATGCCTCCCTTAGTGCCTATACGGTACGTTAAAATCTGTAGAGCGTAACCTCTACAGACTGGGAGACCTCCCTCAATGGAGTGTAAAACGCTGTTGATTGTGACCACTCGAACAGAACCTTGTCTAAACACCATAGAAATTAGAAGCCAAACTGAGTCAGTAACTAGCCACTTTTTTTATCACGGTGCAAGGGTGGGGAAGAATCTGCCCCCAAGATAACAGACCAATTGAGGAGAAATCTTCTTTGGTCTAATTTTTGGAAAAAGGCAAAAAAATAGGCGCACCCTAGGGTGTGACAGGGTTGTTTGAGCTAACGGAGTATCAAGATATGGGTTGTGGTAATACTTGTGACCTTTTGACCTTAGGAGAGTCTGTCTGATGTGATATTGAATTGCCCCAATATATCGAGAACAAAATGAGCTCTTGAGAAAGATCCCAACATTCATGTAAATTTGAAAAAAGTTCTTAAACAAATGTTATTTTCATGGTTTTATTCTTTTAGTGTGAATGTTTTGTCCTTTGCTAGACTTCGACAAATTCAAAATATTATAAGAAACAAATCATAACCTCAACAAAGTCAATGTTTCAGTATTCAACAAGATCAAACAAAACCTCAACAAAGTTAAGTGTCAACATTAACACCAACGTTAGATCCAAACCTTTTGCACAAATTCAAAGATGATATACATGTTACTTTCAAGTGATCCTAGGTCCTAGACATTCAATTCATGCAGAAGTACCATTAGAATCATCACACAAAGTCCTCGCACAAGTCATTTCACCAAATTATCTTTCACTCATTTAAGATTTAGTGTTGCATTAGAGTGTAGGAATCATACCTAAGTCCATGGGTATCAGAGGAGATGGAGAATTCCCATTCGAACAACCCAATCTTGGGCCAAACAATGACCAATTACAAATAATTGATGGTTTAGATAACCTCGCTTGGAAGTAAGATTC
Source organism: Cryptomeria japonica (assembly GCF_030272615.1). Classification (NCBI taxonomy): domain Eukaryota; kingdom Viridiplantae; phylum Streptophyta; class Pinopsida; order Cupressales; family Cupressaceae; genus Cryptomeria; species Cryptomeria japonica. Next base: position 133,203,038 of record NC_081413.1, on the reverse strand, counting down.
AATCATGCCCAATATGACACAGTTGAGGCCGTCATAGATGATGAAATCCGAAAGTCTGTCTGTCTTGATGAGAAACTAAGGAAAAAGATACAAAGAGCAGCTCAGAAAGAAGCCATTAGACAATTGGTAGAAAAGACCATAGCAAAACTTCTCAAACCGTGTTAAAAGAGCAAGGTGTCAATCATTTTTTAGGTGTCTATCATTTTTAGGTGTCAATCATTTATAGGATATGCATTGTCTGCATAGTAGTCTTCAACGTATGGGTCTAAAAGGAAACGATAAATTCCCATTTGAACAACCCAATCTTGGGCCAAACAACGTTCAATTAGAAATAATTGACGGTTTGAATATCCTTGCTGAGAAATTAATAATTGATCAAGACCAATACGACATAGTAAAATTTGTCATAGATGAAGAAGTTTGGAATTCAATACAAATAGACATAGACCTCGAAAATCGAATCAAAGAAGAGGCAGAATTTGAAGCTTTTCAACAATACGTTGAAAATCTTGTGTTTGAATTTCGGAATCCTCGATAGCAAGTCATCATTCATAGATTGCATTGCCTGCACTTTAGTCTTTAGGAAGTCATATACACATATATAGTTGCATTTAATCGATTCTTGCATACACATCTTAGAGAGTCAAGATCACTTCGAAATAATATTCATGTCATTAACACGTGCTCAAAAGAAAAAACACCAAATGGATCCTAACAATGATCCCTTGGTTAACCCAACATTGAATATGGATCTATCCACACAACCACAAGCACAAGGTTGCACACCCGCAACACTGTCAATAAACACAAATAGGATGCCTTCCATTTATGAAATACAACATAATTTGACAAAAGAAGAATTGGAAGTAGCCCAACAAGATCCCGTGACACTAATGATTCTCAATGCTCTCATCAATAATGATAGAGACATATATCTCGCTCTCTTAGTCCAAAATGGGGCCAAGTTACCTCCAGGGGTAGATATTTCAACGATATTTTTGCAAGGTATGACATTAAATCAAAATATACCTCAAATGCCTATTGCAACATAGACACAAGCATCAGTTGCTACATCAATGCAAGGTATATCTCAAAAAATGGCTACAACCTCAGCACGATCAACAGTGGCATCAACAAGTACCAATCTTACACCGATGACAACGCCCAACATGACAATGCAAGCTCCAATGGCTCACAATGCTACCTTGGAAAATATAACTCAACCCACAGTTTTAGTTGGTTCCACCCATAGTGGTCAGAATGTGAATCAAGGGACAACTAGCTCAGCTTAGCCAAATGTCAGTCCATAATTTACATACTTTACACCACCTAGTGGAACTTATGGTGCACATTTGCCTAGTCAATCTACATTTCAACAAGCTCAAAGGTACTCAAATACTATCCCTTTTGTGGGAAACACTCATCAATTCAATACACCATTGACCCAAACAGAGATTCTGACCCAACAAATGGAGAACCTTCAAAAGCAAATGGCCAGCATGCAAGTAGTTAATGATAAAAAGAGCTACACAAAGGAGGACCTTTGTCCGTATACTTTTGACAGAAAATTATACATGCCACCATTTCTCCCATATTTTGAAACTCCAAAGTTCAACAAGTATAGAGGGAAAGGGGATCCTCAAGATCATATCAGATAATTCTTCATGACATGTATTGAAGTATCTCACAATGATACATACTTAATGAGGCTATTTTCCAAGAGTCTTGGAGGGAAAACATTGGAATGGTTTTCACACCTTCCACCCAAAATTACTTCATGGGGAGAATTGGCTAAGTTATTTATATCCAACTTTACCTTCAACATAGATAATCCAATTACCTTAATGGATTTATGTGCAACAAAACAAAAAGAAGGTGAAACTTTCGCCACATTCTTGCAAAGATGGAGAGGCCTATATAGTAGATGTCTTAGTCATATCCTTGAAGTAGAGAAAGTAGACATCTTCCATGAAAATCTTGTGCCTCCAATTAAATATCCATTACGGATGCAATGCCTGAACAACTTTAAAGACATAACTGTGTCAACTTGAATTTCATCCTCAGAATGCTACCTGCAACAAGTTAGTTTCACAAAATACAAATGGAAATGCTACAGGAAATTCAAACTCAACCAATGAAACTACATGAAATACATATAAAATAAAAATACTATTATTACCTTCATGATTTATGTCTCATTGTGTCCTAACTCCACTGTTCCTGGTTGCAGATGGTGTGCTCTAAGACAAACACTGATAGCTTCCAAGATGGCATATGAAGAATGAAATGATAACTGATAGTTTACAAATGTTGTGATATGCAATACTATATGATTACGCTAAAATGATTATACTAAAATGCTAATTGCTATTTGCTTCAAGATTAAAATTCACGGATGCATAAGTTTTTCAAATGATTAGCTTGCAAATTCACTTGAAGTCTAACTCTCTCTCAACTGAAACTCTTGATTTTATAGACCTTCAGAGGATAAGATGATGTGGCTTAGATCAATGGTCATGATCAGATCTACAGATTTGGATGGTTGTGAGAAAAGGTGAAGGTTGGGAGAAAGGGGGAAGGAGAAGACAAGTGTCACTCATCTCACCTTGACTGGGTTGCTAACTGAGGGAATCTAGGGATGGTTGGAGAAAATTTAGGCATGAGAGGACAAGTGGACTCAAGAACTTCCTAAGATGTGTTAGGCCCAATATGGAAAGCTAATGTACTGAGAGGGGAGGGGTGAATCACTACTCCAAAACATTTCTTGAATAATAACCTTACTATTATGCATAAACAGAATAGTGCAGTAACATAAAATAAAGTTAAAACAAACAGATAACAATCATACATGAATGAAAAACTGCAGTGGGGATGGCACCCACAACTTCACTACTGCAATAATAAAGAATGCTCGGTTAGAGCTACATTTAGCTATTTCTGATAGCTTACCCTATTAGGAGTAACAAGATCTGTTAGATCTACCTTGCTAAAGGATTTTAAAACATTTATTCTGAATGTTGCACCTGGTTAGAGGCTTTACAATTTATAGACTTGGTTAGAGTCTTTTACCCTGCTAAAGGTTTCTCTTTCAACTTCACAATATTACAATAAAATCATTACAAACATCTGCAACTTTACATCTGAAATGTTATAGTAGATTCTATGTGCTCGGGATAAGATAACCTTGCTTATAGCATACCTCGGTAACCCATATAGTAACTCAGTAAACCCTTATGTTTACTCTATTCTTCGAGTACTGTTCTTTGAAAAGCTTCTCGGTGACCTTTGTGTCTTTGTAACAGTCTTCCTTCATGCATACATACACTTCAATAATGTTGTATATATAGATCTCTTAAAACGGTGATCCAATTCATTGCTTCGATCTTACAAACAAGATTCCTCGAATGAATAACTAAACAAAATATTTCATTGGTTAGATTGACCTCGCAATCATACACAATCTTCTAGTGCAATTTCCAATGTAATAACGATTAGATGTGCCTCGATCTTGTAACACATTTTCATATGCATGTCCAGGTTCAATGTATCTAGTAACATGTTTCACTCAGTGAATATCAACTCGGTGTGTTAACTTTACTGCTCGGTAGCCATAAAAAGATACTCGGTAGACAGCTCGGTGTATACTGCGTTCTGTGACTGCTTTCTTCTGTAACTGACTAGACTGTGCATACTGACTTCTCTGTTTATACTGACTTCATGATTCGGTAGTGCTAATCGACTAGAATATATAGTATGACTTTGAATATAAAAAACTAATGGCAACTTGATAAGTAGTAACAATCTCCCCTTTTGACATTAGTTGAGATGTTTGACAAAAACTACTTTCAAAGTCATAACTCAAAAATCTATATACTTTGCAAAATGACTACACTTGACAATATATATAATAGTCAATGAAATAGTATATGCAGATATACTCCCCTTATCATTATTCTGTATATAACTTGGATTTTGCATGCTCAGTTCTGTTCTGTGCTTGTGTGCTCTTCTTGCTCTGCATGCTCTGCTCGGTATACTCCCCTATATACAATACTCGAAACTGTATTACCTCCCCTTATGTAGTATTACTCCCCTTATGTAGTATTACTCCCCTTTTTTTGACAAACATCAAAAACTTAATTTCCATCTGGGGGCGGTAACTGATCAAAAATAGATTTATACTTGTTCTGGGCGTCAGTGAGTGCGACTGAGAGTGCATCCTTTACACTTTCCATTAAAGAATTTTGTGCTTGAATATCAACCAATAGTGATATTAAGCCATCAAGAGTGCTGCCCTCTTGTGTAGTAGATAGGCGTGTAGCTCGGTTAATCTGCTCTTGAACTGATGAGAGATGAGGAAGGAATAATGTTTGGAGGGTCATTATATCCATCCTGATCTTATGCTCTTCATTTCTGAGTTCTAACTGTTGAGCCATGAGCTGTTGAAGCTTAGTATAAAATTTTGAAATGAATTAGGCTCGGTGGTCAACTTAGTTGAGAGATCGGTGATCTCTTTCTCAATTGCATTAGTTTTATTCTTGATATCTTTAATGAATAAGGAAAATGTACAAAGTTTCTAAAATAAATAAAGAATATGCTTGAGTTGAGGGGACAACTCAGCAATGAATTTGACAAGCTTTACTTTCCCTATAGCGAGAGCTTTTTGTACCTCTTCTATCATCTTTGCAGTAAGCTCTTTATCTTTTAGCTTGTTCAAGTACTCAGATGCATCAACTCCAGATGTTTCTATTTGAGTAAGGAGTTCATCCAGTTGAATGTGGATGGCTGCATCGGTTGACACTGTTGCTGAAGGTAGCATATCTGCTAGTAGTGTCTTTACCTTCTGCAGTACTTTGTTCTTCTTTTGAATGGCCAATTGTTTTTCTTGTTCGGCCTTTGCTTTTCATAGTTCACCGAAATCAATAAGTGCTTGCCCTTTTAATTTTGAGATATCCACATTGGGCAACACTATCGGTTTAGTTAAATCAACTTTGAAACTATGCTTTCTCACCTTCTTCTCTTTACCTTTGGTCGGTTGTACCAAGACAAGTGCTTGTGAGGCTTGCTGACCCTCGGTAGGTTGCTCGGTAGATGCAACACTTTGGTCAGTTCCTATAGCCATTGTGGTGTCCTTGGGTGTCTCAGTACTAGGGGTCTCAACTGTAACATTTTCAATGCTTGACGGTGCTTGAGATGTCTGATCTTTAGTTGTATCTTCTGCTACTTTAGACTTGTGACCTTCGGTGCCTTGTTTTGTATCCTTAGGAGCTTCGATAGAGACAGGTGGCTTGACCAACGGATAAGGCTGAACTTGTTCTAAGACAGATTCACTAGATACAAGTTTTGCATATGTAGTGCCTTCTATCATTTCCTGCTTCAGTGCTTCTGCATCCATGACATCTTCATCAATTTGAATAGTGTCAGCTAGATCTTGCTTGGTAGCATCAGGACCTTGCTCGGTGACATCAGGATCTTGCTCGGTGACATCAACAATTTCAACTTGAGATTGTTCACCGACATCCTTTATTTTGAAGATATCCTGCCATTTAGCTTTTGTCTCCTTTTCCACATCAATGTATAGCCCATTCATCAATTTTAAGGCTCTTTGTTTGACAAGAAATTTAGAATTGCATATTTCCATCTATTATCAATATGTAAGTATAATTCACTCGGAAGTGACTTTACTAGTTCTAATGGAGCTAGCTGAAACTTTAGAAGTGTGCAGATGACAACTTCTTCAATTTGTCGCTTCTCATCATTATTCCTAGTCTCATACTTGACATATCTAAATCCTGCAAATCCACCATATTCTTTAAGATTGGCACAAAAGTTTTCAACACTATTAATATTTACCTTCTTGCTTTTTACAATCTGAAATTTGTTTGCATCATCGGATTCTGTATCACTAGACTCTTTTGCCAGAATGAGTCTCCGAGTAGATTTCTTGTAGGTCTTGGTTACCTTGGGTGCAGTAACACTCTTTTGTTTCTTACTCGATGATGCAGCTGATGCTCTAGTGTTAGGTCTCTTTGTTGGTGGAGTCGGTAGGGCCTTTGAAATGTCATGTTTCTTTCTTTTCAAAACTTTACCCTTAGGCAACTCGGTACTTAATGTTATTGCTACCTCTTGAGCTTCTGATTCCTCTTTGATAATGGCAAGAGTGCTTTTGACTGGTGTAGAGGAGGATTCTTCTCTAAATTTCTTAGATAAAACCTTTATCATCTTTGTAGCCTTTCTTGTAGCCTTGGGTACTACAATGCTCATTTTTACTTTTTCTTTCACCTCTTCATAAAATCCATATCTTAGTTCGGTAGCATGCCTTGGCAATGAAAGATAGGCATCAATTTGCTATTGTGTGATATCATAGTCAATCTCATAACCCATTGGTGGCAAAGATTGAGTCCTTGGTTCAACAACATTCATATAACAGTAATCAGTGTCTACCTCAAAACATATATCATCCTTATATTTCTCTACTAGCTATGGTGGAATCCAGTACCTATTGTGCTTCTTCTCTAGAAATTTGCTGAAATAGTCATCCATGATATCATTAAAATTATCTCCCAATTTCTTGATAAAATCATTGATTTGATGGGTGATAGGTCGGTGTAGCTCCCAAACTACTTTACCGACTGAGGGAAAGAACTTCTCAAAGTAGAAAAACATGCATACAAGAAGTGAACCAAACTTCAGTGTGTTTGCCGAGTTGTTCTTCTTCGGCTTCCTTATTATGTTCAGGTTCTCAAACAAGTTCTTTAGTAGCACTTCACATAAATCTACTTTCATTCCCTTTTTCACTATTTTATAGGCTAAATCAACTGCGGCACATGGTACACTGTTTTCCCTTGCTGATTGGAAGAAACAGTAACCAATTACTCTAATTGCAAACTTAAGTTCTGCATCAGTGACATTGTTCAATTTCAGTCCTCAGTAATCACATTCTACTCTAGTTAGACTGATTAACTCCTTCTGTGATATCATTTTCTGTGCTCGTGCATGATCATAGATAGGATAGTCGGTGATCACATGAATGGTTGCTCCTCTAGCCACATAAAATCATCATGAACTCTGCTTAAAACAAACTTAACCCACTGGGGTTTGAACACACGAGGATAGGCTAGGGCTTCAGTTAATCCCTTGATTTTGATATGCTCGTACTTGCTATCCATTTTGCCATCGGTACAAAGTTCATCATATGTGTCACTAATCTCAACATGACTGAGTTCTTCAACACGACATTTGGTGAAGAATCTAACATCTTCGACTAACAAGACTCGATCCGGGATGAGTGAAAATGCAGTTTTGTCATCCGGTTCAGAGGTGACTTTAAGAGTCAAAGAGTACTTCAACGAGGGCTTCTCCACATTCTTGACAACTATGGGTTCTTGGATCTTGGGTGCCATTGTAGATTTCAGGTAAAAACTTAGCAAACTATCCTTAGGGTTTGACGGTTTACAAACGAATGACACTTCACACTCGGTAGATAATAGCAATTTGACAAGATCGGAAACTAGCTTAACAGTGTGATGAGATTTGATGTAAATACCTTGAAATTCACTCTGAATGAAGTTTGATTGCCTTGATTTTCTCTGCTCTGCTCTCTTGAAAACTTGGTGAATGAAAATGACGGCGAAAATACCTTTAAGTACACAAAATACCTTATCAGGCTTCGTGCAAGTTAGGTCAAAACATTAAATGCACTCGGTTCACCTTTAACCAATTTACTCCTTTTTTTTTCATTTTAACCAAGTAACCAAATTTCCTTCATTTACCGACTTGATAGGCTTCCTGTATACACCGACTTGACAGGTTTCCTATAAAGTACTTTTGATAGAATTTCAAACTTACTAATGCATCTTAACTATGTAGATTTTGAATTTTGTACATAATAGAATAAGAACTATTATGATTTAACCTTTAGAGAATGCAGTCCCTTCATACCTTTTCTAATTAATTTGGAATAGGTGCACCTAACTCGGTAGGTAAGGTGCTTTCTTCATCTGACATGATTTCCTTCTTTTTCCAAATCATCTTAAATTTTTCTTTTATCTCTTCAGTGTCTCTTCTAGGTTGATCTCTGCAATCTCCAGCTAAATGTCCAGCTTTGTGACAATGAAAACATGCCATACCAAGATTTCTCCATGATCTTCGGTTGTTCATTCCAAACCTTATAAAACAGTTGGCACTAATATGTCCATATCTTCCACAACATTCGCACCATATCCTTGTATTGTAATCCCATGGTACTGCTGCATATTGTCAGTAAGGATTTGTGTGAGTTTGGTAACCTCTAGTGTTTGCTCGGTGTGGACACCGCATGTAGTTCTTTTGCTTAGACCAGCACTTCTCGGTACTATGTCCATATCTATTGCAGCTTCTACAAAACCCTTTGAATTTTGCCTTCTGATAGTTGTTAACAGACTTTGTCCTACATTGATTAGATGTGTGACCATATTTATTGCAATTGTAACAATATCCATTGGACTTAGTGATATTCGGTTGCTTACCTTTTCTAATCTGGCATATGTTGGCAGTATGACCTTGATTTCCACAGTAGTAGAAAATAGGCTTCTTCCTTTTGATGTTATTCCTGTTTCTAGCTTGCTTTGATGATTCTCCTCTCTCGGTAGTATGAATTCCTTTCTCAGTTGAATCTTTTCCTTTGTAACCGAGTCCTACATCTTTGTTGGGTCTTCTTGTATTCAGTTGCTCATCCAACATCTTTGATGCATCATAACTCTTCTTCAATGTTTCTTTGGATTTCTTCTCTATTTCAAGTTCATCAGTCAACCTTGATACTTCAAGTTTTAATGCTTGATTTTCATCTTTCTTTAGAATTGCTTCATGATGTGGATAACTTAGTTGATCTATCATATTTTGTTGAATCCCAGTTAACCTTATGATTTCATCATTCTTATCAGATACTAAGACTTCAAGTTGTTGTTTCTCTCTTTGTAGATCTCTTGCTTTATCCTCTGTTGTCCTCAATGCATCTAGATTTTCAGTCATCTGTGTACTGAAATGTTCATGTTCTCTTTTCATTTCTTTTAGTTGATCAGCCAATGCTTTGTTCTTTTCTTTCAACACTCCAATCATTTCTTCAGTTTCTTCAGATATATTGTTTTCAGATGATGTCTCAATTTGTTCCACTAACTCTTGAGAATCCTGCAAGTCATCAGATAATCTTCTTCTTACTTTCAGAGATTTTTGCATTTGCCTTTTTATGTCTACAATCACTTGATTTGCATGATCCAGCTCTTCTTGTAGATACACAATCCTCCAAGATTGTTTATAGCCTTCCATCGATAAGATCTTTCTCTTTAGGTAGTTAAACCCTTTTCCAAGATTCAAGCTCTAATACCAATTGTTAGGCCCAATATGGAAAGCTAATGTACTAAGAGGGGAGGGGTGAATCAGTACTCCAAAACCTTTCTTGAATAATAACCTTACTGTTATGCATAAACAGAATAGTGTAGTAACATAAAATAAAGTTAAAACAAACAGATAACAATCATACATGAATGAAAAACTGCGGTGGGGATGGCACCCACAACTTCACTATTGCAATAATAAAGAATGCTCGGTTAGAGGTATATTTAGCTATTTCTGATAGCTTACCCTGTTAGGAGTAACAAGATCTGTTAGATCTACCTTTCTAAAGGATTTTACAACATTTATTCTGAATGTTGCACTTGGTTAGAGGCTTTACAATTTATAGACTTGGTTAGAGTCTTTTACCCTGTTAAAGGTTTCTCTTTCAACTTCACAATATAACAATAAAATCATTACAAACATCTGCAACTTTACATCTGAAATGTTATAGCAGATTCTATGTGCTCAGGATAAGATAACCTTGCTTATAGCATACCTCGGTAACCCATATAGTAACTCGGTAAACCCTTCTATTTACTCTGTTCTTCGAGTATTGTTCTCTGAAAAGCTTCTCGGTGACCTCTATGTCTCTATAATAGTCTTCCTTCATGCATACATACACTTCAATAATGTTGTATATATAGATCTCTTAAAACGGTGATCCAATTCATTGCTTCGATCTTACAAACAAGATTCCTCGAATGAATAACTAAACAAAATATTTCATTGGTTAGATTGACCTTGCAATCATACACAATCTTCTAGTGCAATTTCCAATGTAATAACGGTTAGATGTGCCTCGATCTTGTAACACATTTTCATATGCATGTCCAGGTTCAATGTATCTGGTAACGCGTTTCACTCGGTGAATATCAACTCGGTGTGTTAACTTTACTGCTCGGTAGCCATAAAAAGATACTCGGTAGACAGCTCGGTGTATAATGCGTTCTGTGACTGCTTTCTTCTGTAACCGACTAGACTGTGCATACCGACTTCTCTGTTTATACCGACTTCATGATTCGGTAGTGCTAACCGACTAGAATATATAGTATGACTTTGAATATAAAAAACTAATGGCAACTTGATAAGTAGTAACAAGATGTAGGGATGTTGGAGAGAATATAGAAGAAGGTTATGAAATATGTGTACGTACACAATATTTCATTAAGTTTGGAGGTTGAAGATAAATGATGAATTAATATTTAAGAAATATTAATTTCCTTAGCCACATGATGGATGAGTTGGCAAAGGGAAGATGAAGTGGAGATGGAAGGTGAGTTTGATAAGAGAGATTAAATAATTTAAGAAATTATTTAATATTTGAGACTATAGGCTAGGAGAATAAACATTAAATATTAGATATTTAATTGGTTGAAGGAGATAATTAAAAATTAGATACTTAATTAATTGATTAGAAGAATAATTAAATATTAGATATTTAATTAATTAGAGGAATAGGATAGATGAATTAATTAATAAAATATTTCAATAAAATTAATTAATAGAAAGACACAAAATGAAGTAAATAAATTAATCTTTTCAAATTAACTATTTAATAGAAGAATAAACATTAGATAAATATTAAATATTTATTTAATTGCTCATAGCCATTTTTATGTGTATACATTTTTCCCCTCTTTTAAATGATGTCGAGACAACATTGTTTCAAAGATTAAATCAAGTCTCGATAGTGCGCCTGATGGAGATAAAAATCTTGATTGTGTGCTCCCTCAGGAGATTGATCATGAAATTTTTGAAATTTTTTTTTGAATGATTGATCTCATGATAATTGTTATAAAATTTCGCCAATTAAATACATTTGTAAAAAACAAATTAAATTGCCCCATTGAAAAGCATTAATTACCCTTTCAAATAGTAAATATAAAATTAACCAAGGTTAATTTTAATTTCATTGTCATCCTTGTCACCTTGTGAAGAAAATTGTCTTGGTGATGTGGCGAAATGGTGATTCCTATGGAGAGCCATCGATTTGAGCATGTTCGACGATATCAGTGACCTACTAAGTATGGCAATCCGGTATGTAGCTTATCCCGAGCTTTGTTTTCAACTTGTCGTACAACTTTTCATGTTTTTTGGCGCGTTTTTGGATTTTTTGAATTTTTTTGCGATTTTCAGTATTAGGTTAGCACTTTTGCATTTAGATTTAGTGCATATGCAATTAGGTTTAGCACTTTTTCTCATGATAGCACTTTTTCTCATTTTATTAGCGCATATGTTAAGGATGTTAACGCATATGCATCGGTTAGCATTTTTGTTTTGTTTGTTAGCGCATATGCATTGTTTGTTAGCACATTTGCAAGTGTCATGCATATGTGCTTAGGCTTGGTGCTTTTGTTGAAATGGTTAGCGCATATGCTTTGTTTAGAGCTTATGTTCAATAGGATAGCTTATATTCTCTAAATGAATGTTTTTGATAGATGCAAAAGCCAAAAATCACTTTGTTGATTAGATTTAGGCATGTTTTATGCGCATGTATGATGAATATGTACTTGATTGATTGATTGATTGATTGATTGATTGATTGATTGATGTCGTTCTATAGATTGATTTGATTTGATTGGATAGATTACCTCTAAGAAACCGATTTAGTTTATGATGTAAGAGCATAGCAAAGTTTTTATTTAACTCAGTGATTGATAGAAAACCATGATTGATAGGTTTTAAAATGATTTGATAGCTTTAGTTGCTTCAGTTTGATTTGATTGATTTGATAGATTAGTGATCACTTTGATTTGATAGATAGATAAGTGATGATTAATCTAATTCTCTTGGTAAATAGGAGAAACTTGATGTTATCCAGTGTCGGGAGAAATTCCCGGTGGTACGACATTTAGTGCCAGAGCTGACACAAGCAGAGGTCAGAAATATAGATGCCTATGGATTATGTCATTTATTATATATGCCCGAGATTACCCATAATAGGGGATTATTGACGGTGTTAGCCGAGAGATGACACAGTGAGCATAACACTTTCCACCTGCCCATGGGTGAGATTAGTGTGATGCTCGAGGATGTCTATAGGATTCTGCACATCCCAGTTATCGACGAGTTAGTGCAGTATGATGTTCCTGATCATGTAGGGATAGAGGCTTGTAGAGCCATTTTTGTTGATGAGAGAATCTCTAGAGGAGAGATCCAATGGGAGGATATGGTTATGTATTACGAGACTCTCCCTGTGATTCTTGTTGGTTTGATTGGAGGATTTATTTGTCTTGATAGGCGATCATGCAGTTTTACTATTGGATGGGGTGAGATTCTTCAGAGTATGATGCAGCATCGGACTTGATATGCTTGGGGTGTTTGTATGCTTTCTCATTTATATCATGATCTTCATCAAGTGGTTTATGATGAGAGTGCTAGTTTGTCTATAGGATGCATACTATTGCAGATCTGGTGCTGGGAGCACATTTCTATCACTCGGCCTATCCATCATAGAGTTCATGGAGAGAGGCAGCCATATGTGTATCTATATGCAGGTATCCTTACTCAACATAAGCTGGGTAAGATGGAGTATTGGCGTTGGGTGCTTGATTCATTGGATAGTATTACTTGGAGACCATTTGTTGATTGTGAGCCATGGATGATGATGCACGAACATTACCATTTGTTATGGAGAGTAGATATCTCATTGGTCAAACTCCTTACATTATTGAGCGATGGTTGATTAGTCGCATTCTTAGACAGTTCGGTATCATTTAGCCTATGCCTACTAGTGTCACGATATATGCTTGGTGGTACAGAGATAGGCGAGATTGGGGACCTTCTTTGTCTTTTGAGATTGCTCACACAGAGTTTCTTGCTACTCCTAGAGTGGCTTATGATATGAGATGACACATTCTTAATCCTGGTGTTACTACAAATTATGCTCAGTATATACTAACTCATCCATTTCCTCGTATTACTGATCCAGCAAATCCTCCTCCTAGCTCAGGAGATGAGGATGATGATTCAAATGATCCAAGTGTCAGGAGACAGAGATGTAGATGAGAGCTTAGAGTTGCTCAGGAGGTCAGGGGAGGTGGAGATGAGGGTGGGGATAGAGGTGTGGGTGGTAGGAGACCTGGATAGAGAGGAGGTCAATTGAGAGTCCCTGGAGGACCGTTTGGACCAATTGCTAGGATTGGGAGACCGCGTCCTATGGGTGGGAAAGATGTTGGACGGATTGGGAGGGATACTGGCAAGGCAGGGATGATATCACTAAGAGGGTTTCCATTGACAGGAGGAGGCAGGATGAGTGGACTAGATGGGGGTTGCGGGAGAGGCATTGATTTTGGTCAGATTCAGCCAGACCCTAGGGTTATTGTAGCTCATGATGGAGATGATGAGGATCTAGAGGATCATGTTCCACTTATTAGATGACGGGTTCTAAGAGCTACTCGGACTAAGATTCCAGCAAGTGGACAAGGAGATGGTGAGGAGGGGATTGGGGCTCCAAAGCATGATGTACCAGAGCAGGATACCATTAATAGTCTTAGAGCACAGATTGATCAGCTTCGAGCACAGGAACAAATTTTCATGGTTGAGAGGGATAGAGGTGTCAGGAGATAATAGGATACTCAGGGTCTCCTTGATCATATTCAGTAGGTTGGATCAGGCACTCTCTCAGTTGACATTGTTAGAGCACTAGTTCAGGCCGGGAAGGAGACTTCCTGTTGGCGATGACTATATGAGGATGTAGTCACAGAGACCCAGAGAGTAGGTAGTTATCATACCACTATGTTGATGGATACTGGAAGTGTTGGAGTCATGGGACCTCCTCAGAGGAGTGGTGATCATGGGAGACAGACATCTGGAGGATCTTCTCGCCCATAGCCACAGAGACGGACAGAGTCAGGTGGTAGTGGTACAGGACAACCGTGACTTGATTTTGAGGCACTTGTATTGTTTATCTGATATCATTGTATACTTAGATTTTTATTGTTTTATATGCAGACATGGACTATTATATATGATGATGATTGTCTTTCTTTTCCTTATGATAATGATCTATATGATTCAATGATAAATATTTTTTTGTTTTTGTTTTTGATGACCATGGATGCAAATGAAAATGATTACTAACTTAAATGATATGAATGAAATAATGCAAATGAAAATGATATGAAAATGCAAATGTTTTATAGTGATGATGATTATGAATGCTATGTTTAATCAAACTTATAATGATAAATGCTTATAATGATGAATCAATCTAAGTGCAAAGCTGCAACTAAATGATCTATAAAGATAATGCAAATAATAATGATGATACACTACATGATTAATGAAATGCACTTAATTGAATGCAAACTAATGCAATGATTAAAATGCAACTAAATGATTTGAAATGATTCTAAAGATGAATGCACCTACAATGATCAAATGCAAATTATTTTCATTTGTCCAAGCATACTCAATCTTTATTTATGACCGTTGATCTCTTAATGAAATAATATGCTTATAATGCAACTGACAATGAATGCTTATAATGCAAATGAATAATGAGCTAATCTAAAAATGATCTAACTAAAAATTATATTGCCATTATTTATATGTTTGTCTTCTAACAGTGCTTGATTTCATCATTGAGCTTTAAAATGTTGTAAGAGAATACAACCAACTTGACATAAAGATTAAAGATGACCTAAGTATTTCTTACATGGATTTTGATATAGCAATTTAATACAAGCAACTTGATAAAATGAATCAATTTGACCTGAGTATTGTTTATAGAACAGACAAAGATTATCTCCTTTTGCATGATTTGGAACGTCCTCCTTGATCTTTTGTCGATCATATACTAAGACAAGTACTTACCTTAATAAGAGATAAACCACAGACATCAATCAAAGAAAATAATCATACCCCATCATAGCTTCTCTAGTCATGGACATCCTTGAGTCGCATAGAGTACATGATTAGCAATAAAATCAAAATATAAACATTGAAACTTGAATGTCATTCACATGTTCTTATGGTCATTAACTGATATAATCATCTTGATGAATGATCTTTGATAATCCTTTATTACTTGTTGGTTGATTCTTCATTTTCTGAGTTTCACGATTCAGTTATTATAAGACACCTTGATCTTCATTGCTTTGTTGCTCATTATCTGTTTCAAAAATCCTAGGTGTTTTTGGTTTTTCCAAGTTTTCCTAATGTTTTGTATTTTCAAAGATTCGAAAAATCATCTTAGCAAAAGGAATTAGGATTTTGCCCCCAGCGGAAACAAACATTTATTGTTGATGTATGAATTGATCAAGATCCAAACCATGGCGGGATACAAATGCAGATTGACCGATTATGATAAGATTTAAGACAATGACTACGACAAGTATGTCAAAAATTGATAACTGTTGGTAAGCTGCATATTTCTTATGAAATGGTTCAAAGCAATAGATGTTAAAGATGGAATCGATAAGCTAAGATCGATGGAAGCGATAGATGTGATATGATGGAGTAGATAGGTGCGCAAAGCGATCTCATAGATGGAGGAACTTACTTTTTAGATAGCGCCTATTTACCAAGTTTTCACCATCTAAATTTATTGCATTTTCCTCTCTTTTCTCTTTTTTTTCTTCTGTTTTTTTTCTTTTTTTATGCTTTTTAGGGATTTTCTACTTTTCTGATTTTTACTGATTTCTTTAGGACTTTATGTGTTTTTTATTGATTTTTTTCTAGGACTTTATATCTCAAGCATAGAATTTCTTGAGATGAATATAATTGATAGGTTCATCAAACCAATCACCTTCAGGGGTAGATAACTTGTATGCTCTTGATCCATATGTTGATACTATGACAAAAGGTCCTAGCCAATTTGGTTCAAATTTTCCCTTCTTTTCTCTATCTTTCTGATTTCTTGGATTATCCCTTAGAACTATATCTCCAAACTAAAAAATACATGGCTTGACTCTATGGTTATAACTTCTTGCCATTCTTTGTTGATATACTTTCAAATGATCTATTGCATTTTGGTGACATTCCTGAATCAATTCAAGTTCTTGGAGTCGAGAGACTCATTGTTCTTCTTCTAGTATAAGACCTTTCAAAGATACTCGTAGAGAAGGTATCTCTACTTCTATAGGTAATATGGCTTCTGATCTATAGACCAAACAATATCTCCATGATGGCTTTGACCTTTTCAGGATCTACTTCAATTCCATGAGCCGATATAATGTACCCAAGAAGTTTCCCAGAGGTTACCCCAAATGCTCATTTCTTTGGATTTAATCTCAATTGATATCTTTCCAGCCTGTCAAAAATCTTGCTTAAGATGTTCAAATGTTCTTGTCTTGTATGAGATTTTGCAAGTATATCATCTACATAATCTTTCATAAATGTATGCATCATATCATGGGAAATTGCTGTCATAGCCCTTTGATAAGTCGCTCATGCATTCTTAAGCCCAAGTGGCATAGCATTCCAGCAATACGTTCCCCATGCACAGGTGAAAGTTGTCTTTTCTTGATCTTTAGGTGCAATTCTTATACGATTATATCCCAAGAAACCATCCATTAATGAAAACATCTCATGTCATGCTGATAAGTCTACAATTATATCAATGTTTGGTAGTGGGAAATCATCTTTTGGACATACTTTACTCAGATCTTTGAAATCTGTATAAACTCTTATGCTTTTATCTAGCTTTGACACTGGTACAATACTTGAAACCCACTCTGGATAAGCAACAAGTCTTATAAAACCCACATCTAATAGTTTCTTCAACTCGGTTTTTACAAGAAGAACAATGTGTGGATGCATCTTTCTTATCTTTTTCTTAACTGGTTTTGCTTTTAAATCCACATTAAGATGATGCATGATAAGATCTAGATTAAGTCTTGGCATGTTTGCATAGGACCAAGAAAAATTTATTTGTCTTTGCTTAAAGAATTCCATGTATTCTTTCCTCTCTTCATCTGATAATGAGGCAAAATAATGAAGTATTTTAGGATCCTTTGATATACCAATGTTTTCTTCTTCTGTTGGTTCTATCTGGATAGTAGATCTCTCCTAAAAATACACAGGAAGAATGTCAAACATTCCATCTTCTGGCCACTCAAAGAGGTTTTTACCATCAGATACATCCTTTATTTTCCCTTTTGATTGATCTAGTGTTGCCATGAAATGGTTTTCAACAGTAGGTCTCCTTCCTTGTTTTATTTCAATTTTGCGACTGGAAAGTTTGGCATTCTCCTGACTACGAGAAATGTTACTCAATTCTGCAATGGAAGATATCTTAGGTGTGATAGGTTTGATAGCATTAAGATACACAGCTAAGTCATGATCATTGGAAAAGACATTTAGTTCAGGGTTTTCTAAATTATCCCAATCAATTAGTTCAGGATGAAGAAGGGGTAAGTCATAGTCACTATCATCATTAGGTGCTTCAAAGATCATGACATAATGATCATAATTTGGCACAGAGTAGGTAATGTTATAGATTGAATGATTTTGAGAATTGTCTCTCCCAAGTGTCTTCCAATTAGTTCTAACAAAATCAATATTAGTATTTTGTGGTTCACACTCAAGTGGTTCTCCAACTGACGTTTGTCCCTTAAATGAATGGATTATATCAACACACACGTCTTTAATACTGTAAATTCCTTTTTGATTGACCTCATTTGCATTTTGGAGTTGACATACTTGTGTACATGATAAAGAGGATTCATTTGCTAGATTTTGTCTCCTTATAAACTCAACTTCTTCTGGACTAATAGTCAATCCTACTTGACTATTTCTTAATTCTTCTATGGTTCTGATACATCTTGTTCCTCATTTGATGAAAATCTTATATTTCCAGATGCTTGATCTATCCATGTTTGTACTTCTTGTGGTGTTACTTCTTTGTCTTTGTCATTCCCTTTCCTTTTTTGTTTTTCATACGCCTCTTTTCTCTAAATTCTGAGTTCTTCTCGTCTTCTTTCTAACTCCACCTTTTATTTTGTATTAAATAAGTCTTTCTCTATAATAGTTGTTTGTTCTTCATTGTTTTCCTTACTTGACGTACTAGATAAGATATCTGGACCCCATTCATACTCATTTGAATCTGTCTCTAAACCGTGATCTAGGACTACTCCACTATACCATACAAGAATGTTGCAAGGTGCAAAAAGTTCCCTGATTTCTGCCATCTCTATTTTCACTACTTCTGGAATATCTTGTTCAGATTTTGCATTTGTTTGTATTTCTTGAACTTGTTGACAAGATTCTTCTTTACCTTTGATGGTAATGTCCTCTTCTTTCTTTTCATGTTCTTCTTGCTTCTTTTGTTTATTGGTTACTATTTCTACTCCTTGATGTAGCTTCTCTTGCCATTGTTCTTCTTTAGAGACTGATTTCTTTCTCCACTTTTGTTGTTGATGATTATGTTGCTTTTGATCATATTTCAGATATCCAAGCCCTGATTTATCTTCTTTGGATTGTGAGTGGGGACAAATAGGTTTTGAAATACCCTAATGCCGCTTACCAATTGGTCATTTTCCTTCGCATGATTTTATAACCATTACCATACTATTTTATGAGAATATTGACTTTTGTAGCCATTGCTATAGTTTCATTTTCATCTTTGTACAACCAACCAAGAATGCCTTTGTCTTCATTTTCTTCTTCAAGAGTTCCAGCTCTAACAAATGTTCCTTTAAACATATATTTTGATCTTTCTGAGGTCTTTGATTGGATATTTGTAGGCTTTCCATATGACTTAGGGGAAAGTGGAAAATTATGCAAAGAATATTTTCCCATTCCTTCATCATTTAATTTGAGCTTTTCTTCAAAGGTTTCCCATAACTTTTCTTGAATTTCTTTGGTAGGATATACTGATTATCTATTAATATGTTGAACTCTTGTATCTTGTGTTGGCTTCAAATTATTGCAATATTGATTAGAATTTGCAATTATAGTGATCTCTTGTCCCTCATGAGGAAATTTTACAGACTGATGATATGTAGAAGGAACTGCTTGCATTTTGTGAATCCATGGTCTTCCTAGAATAATGTTGTAAGAGAGGTTTAAATCTAAAAATTGACATAATGTATTCCTTTCCGTAGGTCCTATTTTGATTGGTAACACAACAATTCCTTTAGAAGAACATTATGCTTCATCATAAGCCTTAATGGTTATTTTCTTCTTCAGATCCACTTCATTTTCTGAATATCCCAAAGCTTTTATCAAACTTAATGCACAAATGTTTAAGCCGGCTCCACCATCTATGAGTATGCATTTGACATGAGTTTTATCAATGGTGACTTCAACACATAAGGGAGCATTACGAGGATGTTGTAAGGATGCATCATCATTTTTAGAAAATGATAAGCAATGAGGAGCTATAAAGTGTCCTGCCATGTTTTGGAACTGATCTATATCCAAATCTTTTAAAACTGTTGTTTCCACTAAATGTTTTTCCAAAATCTCCTTATGCATAGGTGAAAATTTAAGAAGTTCCAAAATTGATATTTGAGTGGGTATTCTTTGTAATTTCTCTATTAAATTGTATTATTGTGAAGTGGATGTTGGGTCTTTTTTTATACCTCGAAAGGTAACCTTTGCTTTGCTTCTCATAATAACATTGATTGGATCTGAAGATCGATAATCTTTAACAATGATAACATTTACCACATCATCATATGTCTAAGTGTAATTCAATTTGGCTTTTCCTTTATCATGTTTTAACTGGGATGGTTCACCTTTGTCATAATTCAGAAGTGGAGTTTTGAAAGCTTGGTGTGATTCATTTGTCTTGTGGCTATCCACTGTGATAGTTCCATTATTGATTAGATCTTGGATAAGGTGTTTCAATCTTTGACAATCATTTGTTTGGTGTCCTTTATTCCGATCATAATTTCAAAAATCATTGTCATTCCACCAATTTGGCTTGACTAGTGGTTCATAACTTCTTGCTTCTGGTAAAACAATCAATTTGTTAGCAAGCAGAGTTTTTAAAGTTGATTCCAATGGTTCCCCAATGTTTGTGAATATCCTTCGAGGATTGGAGAAGAAGGACTTGGTTTTATTGTTTTCTTGATTGTTATTGCTTGGGATTTGACTTGATAGATTAAAAATTGGTTGTTGTTGTTTTGTAGCACTATTATCGTCATTTCCTTCATTGTTGGCATTCCTATTCTTTGACCAGAACTTGGGTTTGTCATTGTTGTTGTTATTGTTTTTGTTGTTGTAGGAATTATTGTAAAGTTTTAGCTTTCCTTTATTTACCATCGCGTTCTCTATTTTCAGACCATTCTCAATCATCTTGGCAAAGGAGGGAGGACATTGCATTCTTAGTCGATAACTCATTTCACTGATAAGATTATCAATGAATATGTCCATTTTTTCTTGATCAGACACATCTCTTAGATACCTATTAAACATGTGTTTCCATCATTGTAAGAAGATCATAAAAGACTCACCATTCTTTTATTTAACATTGCATAGATCCAGCATTGTTATCTCATTCCTTATATTGTAGGAGTATTGTGAAATAAATCTATTCACAAGTTCTTCAAAAGATTTGATTTCGGATGGTAATCTTGAAAAGTACTCCATTGATTGTCCATTTAAACTCCTAGGAAAAAGACGCATAGGGTAAGTTTCATCATGGGCAAATTCCATGCTCGTAGTACAAAACTCCCTAATGTGATTCTGAGGATCGGATTTTCCATTGTATTTGTCATATTTAGGGATCTCACAATGTTGCGGAAATGGTACCATATTCAAATTTTTATCAAAAGGATATGGGCATATATCTTCCAATGAATACTTCTTGGAGTTTGTTCCATTTTGCATATCTTGCATCTGTTGTTGTAGAGTTTGCATTTGTTGAGTAAGGTTTAACAACGGATTATCCACATAGTTTCTCCTTGTTTCTTCGTAAGTTCTTTTATCACTATGCTCTTTTCTTGTGTCATCACATTCTTTTCTCGTCTCTTCATGACCTTCTTTGTTTAGATCTTCGTTATTTGGATCATCTGTGTTTTGGGTGTTAATTGCCTCTGCATCTTGTTTCAAGCTTTCTATGTTAAAGTCTTGTGGTAGTTTAGCTCCATATTTTTCCAACATCAAGAGATATTTCTCTTTTTTTTTGCCAACAATTTTTCCATTAGCCTATCAAATTTGAAATCTTGCTCAAGGTCTCTAATGGTACTATTGACTGCTTCTTCGTCAACAATGGTATACCCAAAAATTTGGAATACAGGATTATCTTCTTCCTCCATTTGTTTTTGTTGTTTTCTAAGTTATTTGTATTGAGCTCTAGTCCAAACTGGCATGTGATTATTTCAAAAAAAAATTGAAATTTCCAAAGGACAAAGTCAATAGGTGATTATTGGTTTAGGAAGATGTGCTTTGTTGATTTTACCGCTATTGTTTGTTCACCGTGATAAAGCTTCTCTTTGTTGAAAAGCACGTCCTTGCAAAATTTCTCCGTCAAACTCTGTACCGTAGCCACTTAAATAGTGACGAAAACGGTGTAGGAATGTCCTATGTTTTAATAAGATCTTGTGATTGATATACAAGAATCTTATTCTTTTCTGAGTAGCTTTATAACTGGGTTTTCTTTTCTTAAGGTGATACTTAAAAGTCATATAAGCATCTGACAGTTTACAAGTTTTTTTGATTCGAATGGTGCAATTCTAATTTTGATATAACCTAGGTTCAAAATAGGAAAGATATATCCAAGATTATGAACATAGGATAAATTGATCAAGCTTTGTGATAGAGGATTTGATTATCCTGATGAGAGACTTGACAATGATGTTGATTTTTTTTGCACTTAAAATGTTTGAATCAATAGCTTGTTGAATGTTTATGCTTATAGAAAACTTTTGGGAATAGCTTGTTGGATTAGTGACCCAGTTGTTGAGCTAGTTTGAAAATGTGTGATGATTGAGAGACAAATCTACTCAAGAAGTATTTTGATACTGATGTTTTGACACTTTAGTTTGATCTGGTGTTCAAATGTTGGAAAGCCTTTGTACTACCCTTTTGATTAATTTTTCTAACAATTTGTTGGATTTTTCCTCATTTGTAGATAATGATTTTCTTCAATTTTTGACCATTTGGAACATGTTACAGACATAGAAGACACAATGTTTAATAAACAAAATGCACAAGCAAGTACAAATCTTATGGCAGGCTGAGACAATAGTTGTTGAATCTCACATGGGGTTTCCATCGAGGCTATGCTATTCAAAGCAGATATTTAGATGCTTGACCCCACTGGCTCCACCCTCGGCACTCACTTCTCTGAGGCAGCCAAGCACCAATTTCCATGAAAACTCCCCATGGAAAACTTTATATCTCTACTAAGAACCGTATGTGTGTGAGCCGCTTTAGAGGTCCGACCTCCTGCGCCAACAACTAGAAGGATTTTGGAAACTAGTACAAGTGGTTTTTAGTAAAGGCTTTTGGTCATGTGGCCATACATGTGACACTTTCAGCTCTGTAAATACAGAAGGTTCCTAGCCTATAGAGGTTACGCTCCATAGGGTTTATGGGGAAACATAGTGTCAGTATGAACTTATCAGCACATGTTATTTGGGACTTTCATCACAAACACCATTTATTTAGAGAGGATTGGAAGGACTTAGTATTAGCCCATTTCCACTTTAGGTCATTCCTCTCTCACTAGCCCCCTCAAGCCAGCTCAAGAAGGCAGGCCCTCTAAAGGATTCAATTTGCTTGAAAGTAAAGAAAGCATAAAAGAGTGGGTTTGGATTTTTGATCACCCAATTAAGGGGAGAGAATATACCTACCACTTTCGAGACACAGAATATAAGTGATCTTTTTAACTTTCCATTGCAATGTGATCTATCTTCTATTTGGAGATGTTGCTCCAACAAGCATGGTGTTTATTTTAGCCTTTTCAAAAGTCTACGTGCAACTATTTTAGAGAAGTTACTTAAAATGCAAGTTGCATGCTGTCAATTTATCCCCTTAGTTAAACTAAATGAGCAGGACATGATATATTACTTTCCAAAATAAGGCTTTTAATTAACTAGATGAGGAAATGCATAAAATTTGCCTTAAACACAATCCTGCACATGCATGTCAGTAGTTTGAAAAATTTTAGTTCTCGGACATTCGGACCTGCAAGAAAATTATGTCAGTTGCAAACAAAAGCGCTATCTTGCACCTTAAAAATGCTAATCTTCAGGGAAAAAGTGCTAACCTGCACTACAAAAGCACTGCTCTGTGGACTCAAAAGCACAATTTCTTTAACAAGCGCGTTAACCTAGAGGAGAAAAGCGTTAACCTGTAATGCAAATGTGCAGATTTTTAGACAAAAGCGCTAACCTACATGACATATGCGTTAACCTGCGATGCAAATGCGTTAACCTGCGATGTAAATGCGCTAACCTGTGATGCAAATGCGCTAACCTATTGAACAAAAGCATTGTCAGAATTCACACAGGCGTGAATCTGCATTACAAATGCTTTAATTTTACTTTTGCAAGATTTTTAAAGGTATATGCGAGGTCCATGAGCCCCACAGTGGGCGCCAAAAATGTGTCAACTTGAATTTCATCCTCAGAATGCTACTTGCAACAAGTTAGTTTCACAAAATACAAATGGAAATGCTACAGGAAATCCAAACTCAACCAATGAAACTACATGAAATACATATAGAATAAAAACACTATTATTACCTTCATGATTTATGTCTTATTGTGTCCTGACTCCACTATTCTTGGTTGCAAATGGTGTGCTCTCAGACAAGCACTAATAGCTTCCAAGATGGCATATGAAGAATGGACTGATAATTGATAGTTCACAAATGCTATGATATGCAATACTACATGATTATGCTAAAATGATTATACTAAAATTCTATTTGCTATTTGCTTCAAGATTAAAACTCACAGATGCATAAGTTTTTCAAATGATTATCTTGAAAATTCACTTGAAGTCTAACTCTCTCTCAACTGAAACTCTTGATTTTATAGACCTTCAGAGGATAAGATGATGTGGCTTAGATCAATGGTCATGATCAGATCTACAGATTTGGATGGTTGTGAGCAAAGGTGAAGGTTGAGAAAAAGGGGGAAGGAGAAGACAAGTGTCACTCATCTCACCTTGACTGGGTTGCTGACTGAGGGAATCTAGGGATGGTTGGAGAAAATTTAGGCATGAGAGGACAAGTGGACTCAAGTCCTTCCTAAGATGTAGGGATTTTGGAGACAATATAGAAGAAGGTTATGAAATATTTGTACGTACACAATATTTCATTAAGTTTGGAGGTTGAAGATAAATGATGAATTAATATTTAAGAAATATTAATTTCCTTAGCCACATGATGAATGAGTTGGCAAAGGGAAGATGAAGTGGAGATGGAAGGTGAGTTGGATAAGAGAGATTAAATAATTGAAGAAATTATTTAATATTTGAGACTATAGGATAGGAGAATAACCATTAAATATTAGATATTTAGTTGATTGAAGGAGATAATTAAATATTAGATATTTAATTAATTGATCAGAAGAATAATGAAATATTAGATATTTAATTAATTAGACAAATAGGATAGATGAATTAATTAATAAAATATTTCAATTAAATAAATTAATAGAAAGACACGAAATAATTAAATAAATTAATCTTTTCAAATTAACTATTTAATAGAAGAATAAACATTAAATAAATATAAAATATTTATTTAATTGCTCATAGCCATTTGTATGTGTATACAATAACAAAAAAAGGCATCAAATGTGAGAGAGGCCTATTAGAACAGGGGATATTGAAACACCACAAGGATAGTGGACTAATCACCAATAGAAACAATGAAAGGCCAAAATTTTGGTCTAGAAACAAAAATTTCACAAACGATGGAGTTCTTGACACACGTGTTGTAAACAAAGCTCAACCAACAGTATCTCTACAAGGACTATCTGATTTTGCCAATAAAAATCAGTCTCAAACAAACAACACCAATGCACTACAATCAAACAATCCAAGGCCACCAAGGATAGGTGCACCGAGAAGAAACTTTACACCCCTCGGTGAACCTATTGAATCAACACCGAAAAAGTTGATACAAAGCAATGCCATAACTTTACTAGAAGCTAGGCCATACGAACCAAGGCCATTTAAGCCTGCCTAGTGGAATAACAATTATTTATGTGAGTATCACCACAATAAGGGTCACAAGACAACAAGTTGCTACAAATTGAAGAACCTCATCCAAGATCTCATTGATCAAGGTGATATTACTGTGGATACCAATAAGGCACCAAACACAAATCATACCATTTTTAAGGATCCTTTCGTCAAACATGACAAAGTAAAAGCTCCTAGTTATAATGCACAAAACAATACTGCCAATTATACCAATGTCGCATTTGACTATGCCATTAACACACTAAGTGGAGGAGATAAAATGGTAGCTACAATCATAGTGAATCCTAAAAGAAGAGATTGTGTTGTCATCACTAGAAGATCAAAGGTCACATTTCAAGGGGTGCCTTCAAACCGCCCTTCAATAAATAGCAACTACAATATGATGGATCAATTGAAACAAACTCCAACCCAAATTTCACTTTTTGAGTTATTGCGCATATCGCCGACTCATAAGGCGGTCCTAGATAAAGCCTTACAAGATTTGGTTGTTGCTAGAGATATTGATGAGAACACATTCCAATCCATGGTTGTAAACTAGGCAGCTTCAAAGGTCACATTCACTGAATAGGATGCACCTACAAACTAACCCATGCATAATGATCCCTTGCACTTGGAAGCTTTGGTTGACCGAAAAAGGTTCAAAGAGTACTTATAGATGGTGGAGTTGGCCTTAACATATGCACACTACATTTGATCAAAGCTTTAGGATATTCTAAACATTATGTTAATTCTACCAAGAGAATCAATATCAAAGCCTATGATGATGAAGAATGCCCCTCTAAGAGTGTGGTGAATTTACTAGTATAAGTGGTACCAGCTACAATAAACATCACCTTTCAAGTCTTAGACAGAGAATTGGGGTACAATATGTTGTTAGGTCACCCATGGATACATACAATGCAAGAAGTACCATCAACTTTTCACCAATGCATAAAGTTCCCATATAATTGCATCGAGATCATTGTCCATGGTGACCCAAACCCTTTTCAACACTGTAATTATTTAAGGGCAAGCACAGACAGTCAAGTACCAAACAATCAAGAAGCCCCACTTCACTTACAAATGGAATTATTATCAATTAGAGAAATAGAGAAAAATACACCAACCACATCTTCTTTGCAGATTAAGGAAGTTGGTTGTGGAGAGTATTCCATTTCGAGTACCTCAAACAGCAAACAATCATCTTTTTCTCCTAGGTCTTTTGGGAAGCCTCAGAACATAGCAATGAAGATAGATAAAGGAAAAGAGATAGTGAAGCATTCAGATTCTTGCTCTTTCATTAGATGGGGAGACTTACAAGAATAATCTCTAAATGAATATATCAATCACTGGATATACAGAGAAGAAGATGACATGACAGTACCTAGGCTACCTCTACATCAATATAGAAATGGCTTCAAGATGTTATAAAAATATGGATATGATGGCACCACATGATTGGGACTACAAAAGAAAGGAATATTAGAACCTCTTTTGCCACATCAAAACCCAAAGAATCAAGGCTTGGGATATAAACATGTGTCACAAATAACAGAAGCCAGACAATGTACATTGGATATACTGAACAAGCCTAGGTTACCCTCAGGATACATACCTCAGAATCAGTCATCAACTAATATGTATTTCTCTTCACCTTAGAAAAGAAAGAGAGCACCAACATATCCAATCATGGAATCAGATGGTGAATACATAAGGCAACTTCTACAAGAAACTAGCATAGAGACATCTAGCGGTACAATGCCTGAAACATCTGCACAAGCAAACATGGTAACAGATATAGGCTTAACACCAGCAGATAAGGAAAATCCTTAGTTACTATCAATACGTTTGCCAAGGGAAACAACTTCAACTCCTCCATTTGAGTCAGATGAAGAAAGACTACAAAGACTGATACCAGGCTTAAGAAGGGTATCCACAATACAAAGAAGATCCACTTATTTACAACAAACTCAGTTACAAGAATAAGAGCAAATGAGTGACATAAAATCAGAAAATGAAACATACATAGAAAGAGTCACAGATTCTCATGGCTATGAATTTCCATCTGATAATGAAGACAACCCACCACCAATTTATGATGAAGACACATCAGGTCATAACCAAGTATGCATGATATCAGGATCTAAGACAACAGAAGACAAAGACTTACCCCTTATGCATCCATGTTTAATTGACTAGGGGCAAAAAGGAAAGACACAATTAGATTGGTTTCAAAATGATGAAGCCATAGCTGAATTCTTAGGTGCAAGGGACAAATTCCCTTATAATGATCACAAAGTTGGCTATGCAGTAGATTTGGACAGAACTGCATATTTTGGAGAAGCAGGATCCTCTCCTAATCATGACAATGATACTAAAGCAAAACACATAATGGATGCTCTACCTATTGATAAAAGAACTATCAACATTATTGGTAGAAGAAACTGAGGAAATCAACATCGGTGATGCTGAGAAAGTTCGTAACATTCACCTAGCGAAATCCCTAAATCTAGTAGAAAAATAAATTTATCAAATTCTTTAAGCAAAGACCAATCAATTTTGCATGGTCTTATGCAGATATACCTAGATTAGACCCTGAATTAGTATTACATCACTTGTCATTTCTTCCAGGACTAAAACCATATAAGTAGAAGCTCAGGAAGATGCACCCTCACATAGCCTTGTTAGTCAAAATTGAGCTACAAAAATTGTTAGATGTGGTTTTCATTAGGCCCATAGACTATGCTAAATGGATTTCAAATCTAGTCCCGGTATCCAAGCATACTGGAGGTATCAGGATCTGCACCGACTTCAAAGATCTCAACAAGGCTTGCCCAAAAGATGACTTTTCACTCCCTAACATAGACATCATACTGAACTTGACAGCTAGAAATAAAATTCTATCACTCATGGATGGTTTTTCTGGTTATAATCAAATAAAAATTGCACCAAAAGACCAACCTAAAATAGCATTCACTTGTCCATGGGGAACATATTGCTGGAATGTGATGTCATTCAGCCTTAAAAATGTAGGTGCCACTTATCAAAGGGCAATGACCACCTTGTTTCATGACATGATACACACAATCATGGAAGATTGTGTAGATGACTTGCTAGCAATGTCCAAAACAAGGGATAGTCATTTAGACATATTGGCTAAGATCTTTGATAGACTTGAGCAATACAATGTAAGACTCAATCCAAAAAAATGTGTCTTCGGAGTAACATCTGGCAAAATCTTGGGCTTCATTGTATCCAATTGCGACATTGAGATAGATCTAGAGAAAGTGAAAGATATTTTAGACATGCCATCACCTTCTATGCTCAAACAACTCAGAAGTGTGCAAGGCAGATTACAGTCAATAAGGCGTTTCATTGCCCAATTAGTAGAAAAGTGCCAACCGTTTCAACGTCTTTTAAAGAAAGGTGTTACAGTCAAATGGACACAACAATGCTAAGAGGAATTTGAGACACTAAGAGAATATCTTTTATCCACACCGATCTTGGTTTCACCCGTATATGGGAAACCATTACTCTTGTATATAGCTACAACAAACTCCTCCTTAGGTGATCTACTAGCACAGCATGATGAACAAGGAAAAGAGAGTTGTCTACTGCATCAGTAGAACACTCATTGGGTATGAACTCAACTATACACAAATAGAAAGAGCATGTCTTGCAGTAGTTTTTGCATCACAAAAATTGAGACATTATATGTTGAGTCATAAAGTACAACTCATTGCACAATTTGATCCACTCAAGTATCTGATGAATAGAGAAGCACTAACCGGAAGACTTGCAAAGTGGGTCATGATACTCAGTGAATTCGACATCGAATATGTCAATAGAAAATCTATAAAAGGACAAATCATAGCAGACCAACTTGCAAAAGCACCCTTACAAGATAATCATCCAATGGTGATAGATTTTCCAAATGAATTAGTAATTGCACTATCAGCACAAACACATTGGAAATTATTCTTTGATGGTTCACATACAAATCATGGAGTAGGAGCAGGAATTATGTTCATAACACATCAAGGAGATTCAATTCCCAATTTATTTTGGATTAGTTTCCCTTGCACCAATAACATTGTTGAATATGAAGCCCTGATGGTAGGACTACGCACTGCACTAAAAGATGATTACAATACAACAGATGATAAGTCAATGATGATTACAATACAAAAGATGATAAGTTACAACCGTACAAACAATTGGTGGAAGAATACAAGAAACACTTAACCAAAGTCACATTTGAACAAATACTGAGGATGCAAAACAAGGCAGCAGATGCAATGGCAACAGTAGGATCTCTCTTGGATATGCCAAACAATGGAACTCACTTTGAATTTCAAGTGGAATAACTCACTGTCCCAACCTATGAATACCATCCACTAAATATGTATGTATGATAATAGGACCTGAGTCCCCATGGTACAAATATATATATGCATACCTTCATGATGAATATATACCTCCCGATCTTTCATGTAATCAAAGGAAGGTACTCATCCAATAATCATCAAAACATTCAATTATTGCTGACACTTTGTATAGGAAAAGTGTAGATAGCACCTTACTCAAATGCCTTGATGTTGAGGAGGCACAAATCACCTTAAAAGTTCATGATGGCATATGTGGGGCATATTCTTCTAGACCTTCTCTAGCAAAAACACTTGAACAGGTTATTATTGGCCTAAAATGGAAAAGGTCCCTTACAAGTATGTCCAAAGATGCAAGCAATGCCAAATACATGGGAACCTCATTCATGCACCTGCCCATGATCTTTAGCCAATAACATCACCATGGCCATTTTCACAATGGGGATTAGATCTTTTAGGGAAAATAAACCCTACCTCCTCCAAGGAACATGAGTTTATCCTCACAACTATAGAATATTTCACAAAATGGGTTGAAGCAATCCTGATGACTTTCACAATAGGAAAGAAAATAGCTAAATTCATTTTGAATTATATTATTTGCAGATATGGAGTACCCATGTGCATTATAACTGATAATGGACGACCCTTCAAAAATCAAGAAGGGAGTGAGCTTTGCGAACAATTTAATATCCAGCAACATTTTTGTGACACCCTACTATCCCCAAAGAAATGGTCAAACTGAGGCAACAAACAAAACTATTTTAATTTTTTTAAATAAAGTTGTCAATGACAGTGGACGATATTGGCATCTCCAACTGAATCCAGCTCTCTAGGCTTATCGAACTAGTGTCTGCACGACAACTGGTACCACACCATTCTCTTTGGTTTATAGTGTAGAAGTTATTTTGCCTATCAAGATAGAATTGCCATCCCTAAGGGTCTCTCTGAAAAACATTATCTCAAAAGAGGACTATAGAGTAGGACATTTGCAAGAATTGGAATTCCTAGATGAAAAAATGACAAAGTGCTCTGAATCATTTGCAAGGATACCAAAACAAAATGAGAGGAAGCTACAAAAAAAGAGTTAATCCACGTTGCTTCAAAATAGGAGATATCGTTCTTAAATAAAATCAAAGGAACCTCACCAAACACGAAAAACTAGGAAAACTTGAGCCTAACTAGTTAGGTCCTTTTGTCATAACGAATGTAATTGGAAATGGTGCTTATGATTTGCAAACGATGGAGGGATATTCACTCCCTGATCCCATCAACAACATGCACCTAAAAAGATATTACATCTAAAGGTGGGTTCATTTCAAATTTCAGTACTGCATTGCATATCATTATTCCTTTCTCATATAGTTGCATCAATAAGTCAAGATGATTATCTAAGTCATTCACCTGTTTGCACTTAAAGGAAGGAAGGTTATCTTGTTTCCTAGATACTTGTTCATGAAGTCTTTAGGAGGTCTTTAGTCATTCATCTTCAATGTCACCTTGTGATTAAGCTTTATCCATGGTTGGGTAGAAGTTGCATTATCAAGTCTTGTTACCCAAAATCTATCAATTGCTATATCTCACACATTAATCAAAATCTCTAAGCCATTATAGATACCTAGTTGGTCATGTGGCTAGTGAAAAATCCAAAATTCTACTTCAAAGCCATTGTAATTGGCATACCCAAGTAGGTTTCATTACTTACATTTCAAGGCAAGAAAATAAAAGGAAAAAAGTGTTATGTCAATCTCAAGGTAAAACAAAAAAAATGATATATTATTGAAATGTCATGCATACAAGTGCGACAAAAAGAAGCTTGACTATGGGAACATGCAAGTAACTCCATCAGGGCTATGGATGCCTACTAGAAATGGACCAATGTTTGAGAGATTATAGTGCATAACCTCGTCGGAGCCCTAAAAGCTTGCTGGCAGTGAGGCTCTATCCAGGTTGCTTTTGAAGTTAGAATTACTCACGTAGCTAGCCACATAGGATTCCAAGGGTCTTTAATGGTTATAAGAGTCAGAATAAACTCAATTGTATACACATGGGAAAAAGAAGATCAACATTTCAAGAATTGATGGAGAAGTTTTTTGCACCTCCATTCATAAATCTTGGTTACATAGTGTGTTAGGTTGGATTGTCTAAGTCTTTTGAGAATGGATTGAACTCCTGTCTCTAAAATGTTTCACACCTTTAATCCAATTAGTGCATTTCATAATAAAAGACACACACACTCATCCTTGTTCGAATAGGAACTGCATTCTTGGCTTGCATATTACATTAGTACCTCATGTCAAAATTCATTGTCTCCACATACATGTTGCATATCATCATCATAGGTCTGCAATTTGGGGCATAACTGAAAAAATTCTAAAAATCAAATAAAGACTTGAAAAAATTCTAAAAATCAAATAAAGACCTAAAAAATTCTAAAAATCAGATAAAGACCTGAAAAATTTCTAAAAAAAAAAAAAAGTCCTAAAAAAATTCTAAAAATTAGATAAAGTCCTGAAAAAATCTAAAAACTCAGATAAAGTCCTTAAAAACATCAAACAAAAACATCGAAAAATTCAAAAATCCAAAAACATTGAGAAAAAGTCCTGAAAAAATTAAAAATTAGAAAACATCAAAAATCAATCCAAAAACATTCATATATCTATCCTAAAAATCCAAAAACATCAAAAAATTGCAATAAATTGTCTCGCAAGAATCAAACACCCTAGCAGATATCCAGGAAGCACTTCCCATGAAGTTAAACAAAGGATACAACTATCTTGTCAAAACATCTGCAATCAAGTTGATCAACTGTCTAATCTATCGAATCACTATCAAACTATCAACGTGATCAACATCTTGTCTTAAACAGAATCTGTATACTCGAAACCAGAGAGATCAATCTTAAATGGGGCCCAAAACTTTTGAAACCAGACATTATCAAAATCACATCAAACATATCAAAGCAAAGGCATAGTCAATCTAATTGTTGAGTTTTGTCTATTTTGGTTGACTCTTTGGCGAAGATCATTGTTTTTAGCTACTCAAGGATGTCCAAAAAGTGACTAGAGGAGTCATGATGGGCATAATCCTTTTCTTTGTTTGTTGTTTGTAGTTTGAACCAATGAAGTTCTGGGGCAATTGCTCTAGTGGGTGTCTGTGATAGGAGCATTCAACTTGTGAATGCCACACATACCTCAACCCCTAGTATAATTCCCAAAATGGAGGGTTCATTCCTTGTCTGTTACATGTTTGTTTCTTTGCAATGAGATATCTATACATCGTGGTTCCTCATACCCTGGTGTAATAACCTCCATTTTTACATAATAAGGCTCAATGATGTTAATGTATTGCACAACGAGTAAAGCAATGAAGACTTTCTCATCAAAATTCTATCAAATCATCTCTATCATATCTAAATCTGGAATCAACAAAAGTTAATTCAATTGATTGATCGTTTCATATCTATTCCTGTTTATGGTAAAAATGGAAACAACAATATTAAAAGACTAAATAGATTCAACCATAAAACCCTAGCCTAACAACAAAAAAGATCCACCATAACATATGAAGATTACCTAAGACAATGCAAATCAAATAAAATCAAAAAGTTCATAACATCACATGTCCAATAGGGTTTGGATCTCCATTCTTCCTATCTCCATTGATCTTGCTTAATATATTTGCTCTCATATTTTATGTGTGCACAAAAGCTCAACAAAGAACGGAAATGTGGTTGCAAGTAGACTTGATCGCATATGAAAGTTCGAATGCTAGAAGGCTTGATTAGTAGTTAAATTGAATGATTCAGGGGATTGATAATGAAGAAAGAATCTCCTTATATAGAAGACATTGTAAGAAATGGAGGGATAAGATTAAGAGGTGTAAAAGATAAATGGTCGGCTAAGATTAGAGGGTAGGTAGAGGAAATAAGAAAAGGATAATAAATTAATTAAATAAATAAAGATTTATTTAATTAACAGAAGAAGTGGGATCAATTAAATAAATAAGATATTTATTTAATTTAGGAAAAGGATAATTTAAATAAATAAAAGTAGGGTAATAAATTAATTTATGAAATCTCCTTGTACCTTGTTGCATTGATTAATTTCATAAATGCATTTCAAGGTAGGGTAATAAATGCGCTCTAGGTAGGTCTAGAAAAATTTCAAGCGAGGGAGGAAAACGTTAAGGCACGTCTATGTTGGTGCCACGCGCATCTGGGTAGGATAGGCGCATCTATGTTTCTGTCAGGCGCGTCTATGATTTCAATAGCGTTTGTGTCAGATGTGAGCACGTCTGTGTATTTCAAGCACGTTTGTGAAGGACAAGCGCGTCTACGTCATGAATGTGTGTTTATTTCTTCAGGGCCAAATCGACAGTTCTGTGATAAACATACGTTGTCGATTGGATAAGCTGCTAAGAGGATACACTCATGCAGGTCCTCTAGGGAAGACTAGGATAACAGATAGAGCTAGGATTGACAATTCTGTGATAGAACATACATTGCCAATTAGGAAACTACTCAAGAGGATACACTCAAGCAGAGGCTCTAGGATAGGATAAAGCAAGGCACTTTGTCATGAACAGGGAGTACCATAGAAATTGACAATTTTGTGATAGAACATACATTGTCAATTAGATCAGGCTAAAATTGACAATTCTATGATAGAACATACGTTGTCAATTGGATAAGCTACTCAAGAGGATACAATCAGGTAGGTGCCCTAAAATATAGGATCAAAGAAGCACTTTGTGATGAACAGGGAATGCTACTAGGAAAGAAAGCAACACTTTGTGATGAACAGGGAGTACCACTAGGATAAAAAGTAGCATTTTGTGATGAACAAGGAGTACCACTAGGATAGAGTGCCATATGATAGATATAAGCACTAGGATAAAAAGCATCACTTTGTGATGAATAAGGAATGCCACTAGGATTGACATCGTTGATTTGCTTGATTGCAGGAGGACTTACTGATGCTGGAGTCACGGGAGAGATTCCCTTCAACTCAGAGTTTACGACCAAAGCTAACATTCAAGGATAAAGCAGCAGTTGAGGTCATGGGACTATGATATATTATGTATGTGCCTGAGTTTTAGGTGAGCATGGGCTTGCTGATTGCATTAGCTGAGAGATGGCACTCAGATACATGTATGTTTCATTTGTCAATGGGTGAGATGACAGTCACCTTGGAGGATGTATATAGGATATTGAGGACACTGATCATTGGGGAGTTGGTTCCTTACGATCGAGAGGGGGATAGGGATGCACTGAGATGAGTGTTTCAGGATCCAGGACTAGAGATGAGGGTTGGACATGTGGCTTGGGATACCATGACATAGATAGGATTAACACTACCAGCAGTGCTGGCAGGAGTGATCAGTGTGTTCCTCTATCTAGATAGGGCAACACGAAGGTTGGTTGTGGGATGGGGGAGGAATCTGGAGACATTGGTGACAGAGCACACCAGGTTTGCATGGGGGTCATGTCTGCTGGCACACTTGTATTATGAGATGCAACAATTTGTATATCATGGATCAGCAGGATTAGGATGCGGAGTGACCCTGTTGTAGGTATGGGCAAATTAGCATCTTCCGATTGCATGGTCGATACACTTTAGAGGTAGGGGACATGGGCGCAGTTATGTACACTTGTATGATATGATTATGTCACAGCCACGGATTGGGAGACTGGAGTATTGGCGCAGGGTTATCGATGAGATAGATAGTGTGATATGGAGGCCTTACTTTGACTGTGAGGAGTGGGAGGATGATGCAGTGGAGCTGTCGTATGAATTCTGGAGCAAGCATCTGAAAGGGAGGACACCATATGTGATTGAGAGGCAGTTGATAGACAGGGTATGCAGGCAATTTGGCAAGATATAGCGGATGCCACGGGGTTCAAGGATGTATGCACCGACAGTGAGGGATCAGGTGCATTTGGGGCCATTGCTTTCTTATGATCAGGCTGTGAAACAAATGGTAGAGATGGTTCCGATGCCTTGGGATATATGGGCAGATGTGGAGGATGCAGGGATGGATGCATAGAGTAGAGCATCTATTTCGATGGCTGACGAATCTAGGGAAGCCGATAGAGGGAGACCATGGAGGTGATGGAGATGATATTGGGGATGGTGGAGGCAGGGGCTGACGACTGAGATAGGGCGTAGTGGTAGAGAGGAGAGTGACTCTAAGGAGAGAGGGTAGAGAGGAGAGATAGGCTCAACAAGCTCATGTAGTGAGGGGTAGAGGTGGATTGCCATTACATGTGTCGGTAGCACAGGTTCCCAGATAGGTATAGGCTCCTAGACAGGTACAGGGATAGGAGCAGGGATAGGGATAGGAGAAGCCATAGGGACAGGTTGAGGGAGGAGAGGAGGAGGGTGAGCTACTATCCTTTAGGGAGATCTTCCAAGGATAGGTAGATGAGATCTAGGATATGGAGAGGGATATAGCTAGACTAAGGAGACAGCTGAGGGATACTGAGAGGGAGAGGGGTCAGGCTATTCACCACCATACGGAGGTTGAGACAAAACTAAGGGCAGAGAGGCAGATTGTAAGGACCCGCTTGTCCTAACCCTAGTTAAACCATACTTAAACTCACAGTTACAATTAGAACTAAGTTAACCATTATTACACATGCAAAAGCAATGCAAATAATAGATAAGTACTCTAAGCAACCATGCATCTCATGATTAACATGTGAAAACTACATATGCATGCGAAAAAAAGAACATAAGTTAAGTACGCATGAAATTTAAATGACATGCAAATCCATAATTAGTTACGATGTTGAGTTAAGTGTGCGCATGCGTAAAAGTAAATTGTGTGCATGAAATTATTACGAATTGAATTAACATGAAAAAAACTCATAATAAAATCAACTAACTAAATATAACCATGCATGCATACAGAAAAGTAAACTAAACTAATATAAAGAAAGTAAACCATGCATGTTAGTGGGTTAGTATGTTAGTAGCCTTTTTTTCTTCTTTTCTTTTGTTAGTTACATTGTATGGCGACTTCCTATTGCTTTACATCAAGTTACCTTATAGGTCCTTTTTCATAACTTCTACATGCGACCATTCTGGTCTTTACAATGAAATAAAATATACATCTTTAATTATTACATAAAATTTTATCTGGAATCTCTGACTTTCTCTGTCTCTGGATGTGTCACCTCCGTTTGACCTGGATAACCTCCTCTCACAAACCGGATGACAGACATATGACCCAGGCATTTTATCTGCCCAACCAAATGAAGCATAAGCTTCCCAGTGCTCTTGATAAGCTCTCATCCCTCACGACGGAGTATCCTAGCAAGCCAGTACCAACTGGCATTAAAGGAATCTTGTGCAATCATGTAGAACTAACAACCATCCTGGTTGAACTAACTACATGTGTTATGGCAGGGAGATAAATAAATAAATAAATATGATGGCCATCATTACCCTATTGGGGAGGTGAAGAAAATCACCCTTCCCTGGTTAACCCATAAACAAGCACTCTCATTCCATAATCATCCCTCATAGACAGAAAAATAATTAACCCTCCATGGATTAATGTTAGAATAATATTATTATATGTTTTCTTTATAAACTTTTATAAATTTTCCCTTTATAATATAATTTCCTCAAATCAAAATTAAATTTTAATATTTTCAATAATTCTAAATTAAGAATCTCTATTTAAGTTAATATAATATTTAAAATCAATTCCTAATATATATTTATTAAATATTTTTATTGCTTTTATTGTTTTCTTAAAAATTCCTAAATCAATCTTGAAGTTAGAATTTACCACTATCAAGACTTTCCAAATATAGTCATAATGTTTCAATCTTTTCTTAAAAACCCAGATCCCAATTTATTTGAAATTTTCATAGTAGTTATAAATATTTGAAATGCAAAAACCCAGTAAATTTCCTTAAAACCCAGTTTCTATTTTTTAAGATACATCAAGAAGAAGGCGTTGATAACACAATTGACACATCAAACAAACTAGCATTAAATCCAGACAATATCCAATTACTCTCAGCAAAAAAACAATACCAGTCATTCGATTTCATAGATAGAAGTCTTGTGGTAAATAAGAGATTAAAAACCTACCTCTAACAAATTTATTCCCTGTACTTCAATTTTTAATCAGAAATGATGACAAAAGGCACAATTTTTAAAGGAAAAGATCAAATTAAGACTCAAATAAAATATGTAAAATAAATGAACCTGGCTGTGAGAAAGAAGAATCACAGGCGTTTCCCAAATTTCAGACAATCTCTTCAATCTACCTTGTCGACTTCATAGCAATCACACGAATCAAGAAGCTCAAAAAGAATTGGAATGATCAAATAAGAGATTTATCCCTATATTTATAAATATTAAATTTCTAAAAATAAAATTTAACTGATTGCATGATTAAGTTCTAAAAATAAAACTAAATTTTTAATTATAAAATGCATGATTAGAACTCACAAAATAATTCTTAAATTAAATCACAAATTTGTTAGCATGATTTTAAACATTTAGTTTTAAAGAAAATAATCTACTAATTTAATTATTTAGTTTTCATCATGCCTTGCATGTCGTCATAAGTTTCCCTAAATTTAGTATCTTACTATTTACTCATGCATTGTATCTTGCATGTCGAAAATATAATTTATAATCTTGATTATACATATATATTTAAATTATTTTATTAATTAATATTTTAATAAATTCCTTGAATTAATCCCTTTTTTTCTAAAATTAGTCCTCTAATTATTTACAAGATGTTATCTCTTTAAATAGCTTTAATTTATTTTGTAATTTAATTATCAAATAACTTATATTTTTTAATTACTCACTTTTAAATAATTATATTATAATTAATTTCTAGCTTGATTGCAATATTAAATACTTGTATATTCAATAATTTATCCTTATTATTATTTTATTTTTATTTTAATAATTTTATTTTATCATTTTATATTAAACTCCCTAATTTAATTTACTAATTGCTTATCTAATTGGGTACTTTGCACAAGGTTCCAATACTTAGGTTGCTACTGGCGAGCTAGAAAAACCCCTCCTTGGTCATATGTCTGCCTTCGACGATTAACCTGCAACTTACTCCAACTCAACAAAAGGTCATCAGATCATGATAATAAAATGCATTATTCATATTATCAGGTTTAAAATCTAGCTAAAGCATTAATATCATAATTGAAAATAATAATTCATCATCATTAAATAACGATATTATAAAATAATTGACCATCATTAATGTCATTAAACCACAAAATACCATCTAACATCATTAAAAAGCTAATCAAATAATTACGATAAGTATCTGGCATAGTAAAGTAAATCTAACTAGGGTCTAAGTCAGGTCGAATATAATTATTTAAAAGTGAGTAATTAAAAAATATAAGTTATTTGATAATTAATTTACAAAATAAATTAAAGCTATTTAAAGAGATAACATCTTGTAAATAATTAGAGGACTCATTTTAGAAAAAAAGGGATTAATTCAAGGAATTTATTAAAATATTAATTAATAAAATAATTTAAATATATATGTATAATCAAGATTATAAATTATATTTTCGACATGCAAGATATAATGCATGAGTAAATAGTAAGATACTAAATTTAGGGAAACTTATGACGACATGCAAGGCATGATGAAAACTAAATAATTAAATTAGTAGATTATTTTCTTTAAAACTAAATCTTTAAAATCATGCTAACAAATTTGTGATTTAATTTAAGAATTATTTTGTGAGTTCTAATCATGCATTTTATAATTAAAAATTTAGTTTTATTTTTAGAACTTAATCATGCAATCAGTTAAATTTTATTTTTAGAAATTTAATATTTATAAATATAGGGATAAATCTCTTATTTGATCATTCCAATTCTTTTTGAGCTTCTTGATTCGTGTGATTGTTATGAAGTCGACAAGGTAGATTGAAGAGACTGTCTGAAATTTGGGAAATGCCTGTGATTCTTCTTTCTCATAGCCAGGTTCATTTATTTTACATATTTTATTTGAGTCTTAATTTGATCTTTGCCTTTAAAAATTGTGTCTTTTGTCATAATTTCTGATTAAAAATTGAAGTACAGGGAATAAATTTGTTAGAGGTAGGTTTTTAATCTCTTATTTACCACAAGACTTCTATCTATGAAATCGAATGACTGGTATTGTTTTTTTGCTGAGAGTAATTGGATATTGTCTAGATTTAATGCTAGTTTGTTTGATGTGTCAATTGTGTTATCAACGCCTTCTTCTTGATGTATCTTAAAAAATAGAAACTGGGTTTTAAGGAAATTTACTAGGTTTTTTGCGTTTCAAATATTTCTAACTACTGTGAAAATTTCAAAGAAATTGGAATCTGGGTTTTTAAGAAAAGATTGAAACATTATGACTATATTTGGAAAGTCTTGATAGTGGTAAATTCTAACTTCAAGATTGATTTAGGAATTTTTAAGAAAACAATAAAAGCAATAAAAATATTTAATAAATATATATTAGGAATTGATTTTAAATATTATATTAACTTAAATAGAGATTCTTAATTTAGAATTATTGAAAATATTAAAATTTAATTTTGATTTGAGGAAATTATATTATAAAGGGAAAATTTATAAAAGTTTATAAAGAAAACATATGATAATATTATTCTGACATTAATCCGTGGAGGGTTAATTATTTTTCTGTCTATGAGGGATGATTATGGAACGAGAGTGCTTGTTTATGGGTTAACCAGGGAAGGGTGATTTTCTTCACCTCCCCAATAGGGTAATGATGGCCATCATATTTATTTATTTATTTATCTCCCTGCCATAACACATGTAGTTAGTTCAACCAGGATGGTTGTTAGTTCTACATGATTGCACAGGATTCCTTTACTACTAGTTGGTACCGGCTTGCTAGGATACTCCGTCATGAGGGACGGGAGCTTATCAAGAGCACCGGGAAGCTTATGCTTCATTTGGTTGGGCGGATAAAATGCCTGGGTCATATGTCTGTCATCCAGTTTGCGAGAGGAGGTTATCCAGGTCAAACGGAGGCGACACATCCAGAGACAGAGAAAGTCAGAGATTCCAGATAAAATTTTATGTAATAATTAAATATGTATATTTTATTTCATTGTAAAGACCAGAATGGTCGCATGTAGAAGTTATGAAAAAGGACCTATAAGGTAACCTGATGTAAAGCGATAGGAAGTCGCCATGCAATGTAACTAACAAAAGAAAAGAAGAAAAAAAGGCTAATAACATACTAACCCACTAACATGCATGGTTTACTTTCTTTAGATTAGTTTAGTTTACTTTTTTGTATGCATGCATGGTTATATTTAGTTAGTTGATTTTATTATGAGTTTTTTTCATGTTAATTCAATTCGTAATAATTTCATGCACACAATTTAATTTTACGCATGCGCGCACGTAACTCGACATCGTAACTAATTATGGATTTGCATGTCATTTAAATTTCATGCGTACTTAACTTATGTTCTTTTTTTCACATGCATATGTAGTTTTCACATGTTAATCATGAGATGCATGGTTGCTCAGAGTACTTATCTATTATTTGCATTGCTTTTGCATGTGTAATAATGGTTAACTTAGTTCTAATTGTAACTGTGAGTTTAAGTATGGTTTAACTAGGGTTAGGACAAGCGGGTCCTTACATTTTGGTATCAGAGCTCTAGGTTCCACACTAGGGCCTTTAGTTTATTATTCTTAGATGTGATAGTTGATCGCAAGATATTCTAGTCTCGGTGCATTTACACGT
The DNA here is from genome assembly GCF_030272615.1 of Cryptomeria japonica. Lineage (NCBI taxonomy): Eukaryota > Viridiplantae > Streptophyta > Pinopsida > Cupressales > Cupressaceae > Cryptomeria > Cryptomeria japonica. Next base: position 133,161,414 of record NC_081413.1, on the reverse strand, counting down.
ATGTACTTATCAATTGAGTTAATAGTTAGACCAACTAGACTATTTCACAATCTTTACATATATATTAAATTTTATTAAAACAGTAAGATAATATTATTATTATTAATATATAGTTACATATATAATTACTTTATTAAGTTTCTAGTATATATATAACCAAAAGCTTATAGAGAATTAGAAATGAAAATATACATAAAGTGTACTTCTAAAAAATTAAGAAAGAGATTATTTAAAAAAAAAAAAACTTATTTTTTTAATAAGTGTAGTTAAGCATAAATAGATGCTTTTTAGGTATAGAAAAAGGTAAATTAGTACTTTATATATGTGATTGATGATCACCCTTGATGATCATGTGTAACACCTGAATGCATAACATAATCATGGATAATGTTTGTATTAAGTGATGCATTAGATAGCACCTTGTATGAAATAAGATGTTTAGATTATTTTTGTATATATGCAAGGGAGAGCATGACCCCTTTTTAGTTCCACATTAGTGCTTGATTAAACACTTTTGAAATCAGCAAATAAATCACCTAGATTATTATTAATGCTTTGTGATTATCTCATAGCATTCCTAAATAAACATCTTCTTTAGAAAGAAATTGTATAGTCATTGAGTAACCACACATTCTCTACTTAGCCTTACTATAATCTTTTATAGTAATAATATGAAATACCCTACTAAATTTAATTAGTGGTTAAGAGACATGGGTCTTTGCTTAAATTTTGAAATTAAGTGTTGGTACCTTAGCATTGATTCTGGAAAAAATGAAAATAAATAAATAAAAGCATAGAATCCTTAGGTTCTCAAATTTTGGTCTCATCCAGAAGCATGATACTGCTAATCTAGTTATGAAAATCAATATATATTGTGCATGTCATCTTTAAAGAGTAGAGGGAATTATTTTTGAAACTACTAGAAACCATATAAGTGTAATGAAATTACTAAGTATAAGAAATGCTAGATATTATTTTCTTTCACATACATTCCTTGACTATTTGATATGGAAATAAATTTGTATTGATTAGTAGATATGTGTGACTTTAAGTAATCATGTATATTTTGCATGAAATTGTAAAGGATAGTAAATAAAAATTGATAGGTGTATCAAGGTTAAGGATGCATGATTGAATGATTATTATATACAATGCACTAAGGCTATACAAAGGATGTGAGTACCTCTAAATCCTAGAATGATTAATAGATGCATGAGCAATACGACTTAATTATTGGTCATGTTCTCTAACACACCTTGGACGCAAGGTGTTATGTAGCTTTTACTCCCTCGATGTGACTAGAATTAGCCACACAGTTTATGTGAAATTGGTTATTATGCTTGAAGCTTATTTTATTATTGATTGATAATTTTGAATTATTGTAAGGACTAGTTGTAAATTTTTAGAAACTAGTCACCAAAGATTTATTCCTTATTCTTCTCGTGATTCTTTAACATGCTTTTTGATTTTGCTTTTTTATGATTTAATGAAGGAATTTTGTTACTTTCCATTTGATATTTCTTTTACTTTCTTGTGGTGACTATATTTGTGTTTATTTTACTAGTCCTCTGATGATTTTGATATCATGTTCAAATGTTTATAGATAGGTTGTTTAAGGGAGTAAATAGTGGAGAATGTGCCAAATTTGAATGAGTATTGAACCTTGGTTAGTATAAGGGATGATACCCTATAATGGACTTGAATGTCCTTCCATACTTCGTGTTTAATGGTTGTTTATCAATATCTTATATGGATTAATATAAACTATAAAGCATAAGAGTTGGACTAAAGGGTGAAATAAATCCAAGATGGACCTTGTGCACTAGAAGAGTGAATTATTAAATATTGCTCTATTCGCTAGGTACGTGAGGTATCTCATTGAAATATTTTCAAAATTAGAAAAAAATAGTAAGTATTTAAAAAGATACATAAGGTATCTTTCTAAGATTAAATGGTTAACAAATTTCATTGCTAAATTATTTTTCTCCTTGGGATATTTATTACCTTAGGACAATATGGAGAGTCAATTTCTCATATTCGTGAATTATGGTTGTGATGTTCCTACTTTACATAAGTAATAAATATAAAATTCCTTCTCATAAGATATTTTGGCCTGGTGTATTCAATTACGATATGTTGATCATGTATTGGAACATTAGCTAAAGGAAAACATTCTCTTTGAGTCAAAGTAATTAAGGTCATGTATCATGACCTATTTGGTGAATTTGTTATGAGAAACATTATAACTAATATCATGTATTATACCTTATACTTTTTGCAATTAAGAGAGATTATCTGTAGACATGGTAGAGTTTTCCCTCATGTGACTTCTTGTGTAATGAAGCGAGTACATAGTTTCACTTGAATTATCATATTGAATTTATTCAAATTCTAGAATTTTAGAAATAAGAGGATTGAAATTAAGCCTTGTAAGGAATCCTGATATAGCTTGGTTTGTTGGATATTGAGAATATGACCACCTACATAAATGACATAGAACAAAGTAAGTGGACGTCCTTGTTTTGTGTAAATGATAAACTTTGAGATATATTGTAAATTTAATATGGAATGTGACGGGATGGGTGTAATGCCTAGGTCACATAATTAATGGTGATGAGATGGGTAGGATGCCTAGGTCACTTAAGGCAGTCAGAAGGATGAAATCATTAAACAAAATGAAGGCATAGTTTGATTGTAACTTGTTAATAATTAGCTCTTAAGTAATGTTTTTGACGTGTAGGCAATCATAACCTTAGACTATCATTTTGTGATCACTATGTGAAAGGTTTGTGATCATCTTCTAACCTATAAAGTTAACATAATATTTTTAATCAGTTTGGACATAACCTCCTATAGATAGAAATCTTGAAGTTTCTTAAATTATAAATAAGTATAAATTGATTAATGAAATCTAACTGGATGAAGGATGATATAGTTATGAGTTTAAGAGTGATATATGATACTCGTTCTCTGTAAATAACATTTATTTTGTATATCTTTCTTAAAACATTAGTGTATAGATGATTATTGGTTTCACATTGTGATCTTACTAGAGAGATGTATTTTTCAGATGTGTATTATGACATCAGGACGATGTCTCTTCCTGGTGGGGAAGGATGTCATGACCTGACTTAGACCCTAGTTAGATTTACTTTACTATGCCAGATACTTATACAGTTTACATTTTACACGTAATTATTTGATTAGCTTTTTAATTATGTTAGATGGTATTTTGTGGTTTAATGACATTAATGATGGTCAGTTATTTTATAATATCGTTATTTAATGATGATAAAATAAAATAATTAAAATAAAAATAAAATAATAATAAGGATAAATTATTGAATATACAAGTATTTAATATTGCAATCAAACTAGAAATTAATTATAATATAATTATTTAAAAGTGAGTAATTAAAAAATATAAGTTATTTGATAATTAAATTACAAAATAAATTAAAGCTATTTAAAGAGATAACATCTTGCAAATAATTAGAGGACTAATTTTAGAAAAAAAGGGATTAATTCAAGGAATTTATTAAAATATTAATTAATAAAATAATTTAAATATATATGTATAATCAAGATTATAAATTATATTTTCGACATGCAAGATACAATGCAGGAGTAAATAGTAAGATACTAAATTTAGGGAAAATTATGATACTCGTTCTCTATAAATAACATTTATTTTGCATATCTTTCTTAAAATATTAGTGTATAGATGATTATTGGTTTCACATTGTGATCTTACTAGAGAGATGTATTTTTCAGATGTGTATTATGACATCGGGACGATGTCTCTTCCTGGTGGGGAAGGATGTCACGACCTGACTTAGACCCTAGTTAGATTTACTTTACTATGCCAGATACTTATACAGTTTACATTTTGCACGTAATTATTTGATTAGCTTTTTAATGATGTTAGATGGTATTTTGTGGTTTAATGACATTAATGATGGTCAGTTATTTTATAATATTGTTATTTAATAATGATGAATTATTATTTTCAATTATGATCATTAATGATATTAATGCTTTAGCTAGATTTTAAACCTGATAATATGAATAATGCATTTTATTATCGTGATCTGATGACCTTTTGTTGAGTTGGAGTAAGTTGCAGGTTAATCGTCGAAGGCAGACATATGGTCGAGGAGGGGTTTTTCTAGCTCGCCAGTAGCAACCTAAGTATTGGAACCTTGTGCAAAGTACCCAATTAGATAAGCAATTAGTAAATTAAATTAGGGAGTTTAATATAAAATGATAAAATAAAATTATTAAAATAAAAATAAAATAATAATAAGGATAAATTATTGAATATACAAGTATTTAATATTGCAATCAAGGAATGCCCCAGTTCATACTAGACTCTTAGTGTCCTCATATCCTTGGACAAGTCATAGCATTACTAAGAGACAATCCACAAACAACAAAAGAAAAATAGGTGACGATACCCCATCCTCGCCTTTCTAGTCAAAGACATCCTAGAGATAAAATCTCTAGTTAGAGACATCCTGGAAAAGCTATTAGACTTGTCACCAAAAAGATAAAAATCAAAAGAAAACCAAGACTCGACACCAACATCCACTGTAGTCCTCAAGTTTAGTTTCTCTTGTCACTTGTATAAGTCTATTTGATTGTGGTCACAATGTTTACTTTCACAAAAGGATAGATAGCACTGAACCATAATGTTGTCTAAGTTTGTTGGAAGATTTGATTTGTTGAAGCCTGTTGATGTTGTTGTTGTGTCTCATCTAAAACTGACTGAATCCATGCAACTGATGCTTTATTATGAAGAAGATGAAACTTAATTGCGGATTGGTGATGCAAGTGTTGCTTTATTCTGAATTGTGTGTGGATAGACTGAAGAAAGCTGGAAGAAACTGTACTCCTTAGAACATGTGATGATGTCAATTCCACACCCATCACTAGACTTAGGATTTGCCTTAGCCATAGATAGGAGTTGATTTATTATGGATGAAAAGGTTATGAGTGTGTGCAAAGTGAAAGGATGAGATTGAATCTTGAAGGAGGGAGGAGCAATGTCTCTACACATGGCGTCGGTGACCCGGTTTTCACTATGGTACTTTCCCAAGGTGCCACCGAAGTGGTTTTCACTATTGGATGAAATTTTTTTCTATTTTCCAACTTTTTTTGTGTCACAAGGTGCCTGTTTGCCAGGTTTTTACCAAGTAACAATTTTTTATTTTTGTGATTTTTTTGTATTTTTTGAATTTTTTTATTTTTTTATATTTTTGAATTAGAATACTCTGAAGAGTTATGTGTAAAATCTGTGAAGGTGCATGTTGTTGATAGGATCCTCCAAAGGTTCGCCATCTAGAGTTGAGAGCTAATATGCACCGGATCCATAGGTTGTTGTAATGATGTAAGGACCAAGCCAATTTGGTTTGAATTTGCCCTTCTTCTCTCTGTCTTGTTGATTTTTAGGATTTTTTCTAAGAAATAAGTCACCCACCTCAAATGTGCAAGGCTTTACCTTATGATTGTAGTTGCATTGTTCCTTGACTAAATGATGTGTAACTCGAGTGATTGTCTTCCTTGATAAAGGAACTGGGATATAATTACTAGTGTGTGGACTACACAAGCCCATATGCGTGTCACCTAAAGAATTTTTGGTATCCCTGGTAATAAAGTCCCTTCAGGAAGCTCCATTAAAGGTCCATGATGTATCACCAAAAGGGAATGGATGTGTGGAACAAGTGGATGAGGAATGAAGGCTTATGATTTTGAAAAGAAGTGAAAGTAGGATAGCATGATGGAGACTTAGGATCAACAAGTATTCTTTTTGACTTGAAATTTTAGAACTTTTTCCCCCAGTTATTTTGATATTAGGGGAGATCAACTCTTGTTCTTTTTCCTTCATAGGATTTTTATCCTTGACTTTTACAGAGTCCAATAGCTTTTGATTTTTATTTGGACTAAAGGACTTTTCTTTATTATTGACTTTTAGATTTTTCTTTTCAAAGCTTGATTTTTTATCCCCAATTAGTAAGGGCTTTTGTGATTCTTGTTGATCCAAGTCTAGGAGCAGAGTGGAAATGCAATGAGAAAATGAAATGGTGGAGCTATGTGAGTTCTCAAGAGGGTTGGTGATACACTCAATAGATTCTTTGCTAGAACTACTCTTAGGACTATTGATATCAAGAGTTGCTTGCACCACTAGAGGAGATTTACATTCAGACTTAGTAGCCACAACACTAGGTGGTTCACACCCAATTCCTTGCAAATTGTTTATAGATTGTTCCTATCGACTGAATACTTTTGGAGATAGTGGGAGTTGATCAACATGAAAGATATACTCACCACATCCCAGGTCTTTAACCTTGAATTTTTCTTTAAGCTCTGCTTATTGGATGTAGAAGCTTTCAAGGATTTTGGATCAACATATGCTAATGAAGGAACAACCTCTCAATTGACTAGGATTTTTATTTCTAATCTAGGTCACAAATTGTTGCAATATATGAATGGGCTTGGGTCAGCTTTGATGGTCACTTCAACTCCATTGTGTGGAAACTTGATACATCGATGATATGTAGATGGGACTATGCTCATCTCATGAATCCATGGACATCCTATCAATATGTGGTATGTGAGATCAAGGTCTAGGACTTGACAAACCACATCCTTAGTAATTGGCCCAACTCTGAGAGGTAAGGTGATTGTGCCCTTGGATGAACACTCTTCATCATCATATGCCTTCATGGTAATTTTTTTTTGTAGAATTCATAACCTTTTCAGAATATCCCAATTGTATTATTGTGTTCAAAGTACATATATTGAAACCAGCTCCTCCATCTATTGGAACTCGTTTTATTCGATGTTTGTGTAGGAAGGCTTCAATGTGTAAAGGTGCATTATATGGTTGGATCACAAAGGCCTCATTAGCTTCTATGAATGTAAGGGAGTGTGGAACGGAAAGGTGTCCCACCATGGCTTGAAACTGGTCCATGTTCAGATTAGTGGGCACGGAAGTGTCTCTTAAAGTTTTGTCAAGAATGGCTTTATGTGCGGGGGATATGTGCAAGAGCTCAAGGATTGAGATAAGCGCGGGTGTCTTCCCTAATTGTTCTACCAGATCGTACTCAGGTTTGGTTGATGAGGAAGCGGTGTTTCTTAGCTAGAGCACCTTGCAAAGTGAATTTACCTCGACGAGTTGTAACATTACATTCAGAGGTAGGTTCAGAAGAAGGTCCAATGCCTTTTAGGACAACCTTGGGTCTTTGTGTAGAATTTTTAGGCATTTTGTCTTTGATAATAATGGTAGAGACATAATTGTCCATCAAAATGTGATTAATAGTTGAATCATAGTGATAGGATGCTCTAGTATAGTTGGTCTGCTCATCTGTGGCTTTGACTTTTCCCTTGTCATGTTTTGGGAATGGTTCTTTAAACATTTCATGTTCTTGATTGGATGAGTGTCCTTCAATCTCAATGTGTCTATCAATAAGATCTTGTATAATGTTCTTCAGCTGATGACAATTTCTTGTTTTATGGCCCTTGCTCTTGTGATATTCACAGTATTCATCGTCATTCCACCAATTTGGTTTGACTTTTGGCTCATATGGAGGCATATCTAGAATTGTTATTATTTTGTTTGCCACTAGCTTCTTGAAAGCTGACTCAAGTGGTTCTCCCAATGGGGTGTATTTTCTTCGTGGTTTTGAAGTTGTTTGAGTATTCACTTGATTGTTTGTAGAGCTTGATCCAGAAAAAATGATTTTGGGTCGTACTATATTGGCATCAACAACATCGTCATTGACTGTGTTCTTTTTTTTATTCCAAAGCTTGTCTTTTCCTTTAAAGTCCTCTTTGTTTTCTTTGAATATTTTGACGATGTCTTGCTCAATTAGGACCTTCTCTGTTGCTAAGCCTTTTTCAATGACATCCTTGAAAGTGGACAAACAAGATTTTCTTAAGTCATAACCAATTTCTCTGTGGACATTTTGGGTGAACATCTCTACCATTTGTTTTTGTGGAATTTCACAAGAGCATCTGCTGGCTAGATTTCTCCATCTTTGTAAAAAAGATGAAAATGATTCTCCATCCTTTTGTTTGGTGTTGCACAAAGTGGTGACTGATATGTTTGTCTCTATGTTGTATGAGAAATGTTGGATAAATGCCTCTGCTAACTCACCCCATGACTTAATTCCAGGTGGGAGTTGGGAGAACCATTCCATAGCTTGATCACCTAAGCTTTGTGGGAATAATCTCATCAAATATGTCTCTTTTGTTGCTACCTCAATGCAAACCATGAAAAAATGTCTTATATGTGCCCTTAAGATCCCCTTTTCCTCTGTACTTATCAAACTTAGGTGTCACAAAGTGTGTAGGAAATGGAGGCATTGGAATGCTTTTTCCAAATGGATAGGGACATATGTCTCTCATTGTGTAAGTTGACTTTGGTGTATTTATGTCCTCCATTTTCTTTTGTAAGTCCTTAATTTGTTGTTCCAAATTGTTCTTAGGTGGAGACCGACTTCTTGGACCATACCACATGCCTGAGCCACTGGGTGGGGGCAGAGCATGTTGCATATATGGATGATACTGATCATACACATGTTCATATGGAGGAGGTCTATAATGATGTTGCATATATGGACCACTTGGCATAAAGTCATGATGAGGAATGGAATATTTGTTTTGTCCATGTATACCATACTATATAGGCATGTCATGAGTTTGTTCTAGTGTATTGCCCCCAAATTTGGTGCAGGGTTTCCTTGTGTCCAAATTTTGAACATGCCTTTGGATATCCAATTGCTTTAGTGGTTGGTCCTTAGGATTGGCATGTGATTGACAATATTTTTCTGCATAAGACTTCCATAATGGTCTGCGAAGGTGAGTATCATATGCTTGACCATGTGTATGTGGGACCTCAGGTTTTTGAAACAAAGATGATGGTGATTCAAGCACAAGATGTGGTCCTCTATTGCCTCCACTATTAGGCCTCCTTTGATCCATGTTGAGTTGAGGTTCTTGCAAAGGTTGATTTTCCATTATTTGAGACATGTCAAAATCATGAGGGATCTTGGCTCCACTTTGTGCCATCACTTGTAAGAAATATTGTCTATCTCTCCTCATTATTTCCTCAACCAATTGATTAAAATGGGGATCCATAATGGAGTCTTCCACTTCTGCTGAATTTATGGAAAATTTGTCCATATTGTCATTGTGTGTATCATTGTTGTTTGTAGTGTCCATGTTCTCAACATTTTGAATGTTTCTATAAGCGTCCATGTCAGGTAATGTAGTATGATCAGAATTGAAAAAGACATTATTTTCATATTCATAGGCACTCATGTTTGTGGACTCTTGAGCCTCTTTAGCTTCTCTGCTAGATTTTTGGGAACAGGTTTAACCATGAACTAGGTCTTGACCAAGATGTGTAAGACTAGATGAAAATGGAAAGAATGTAAATAAATCTAAAGTTTACTTGCGATGTCTAAAGTGTAAGACCAAGTATGTATGTAGTAGAGTAGGTGTGACTTCCAAAGAGATGATAGTTTCTCTTGATGAGGTAAGTTGACCTTGACTCTAACTAAGACCAAATGAGACCCAAAGGTGATAGACCTTGATGAGGGACCACTTAGCAAAATGTTGTTATATGTAGTGTGTTGACAAGGAAAGATGAGGACAAGCAAGTGACCTTTTGAATCAAGTTTAGACAAATGTGAAAGTAATGCAAGATGTAAATCAATCATGGACTTTGTGAGACCCAGAAATAGGCCGAATTCTAGATGAAAACACGGAGAGATAACCTAGGAAGCTCAATAAGTCTAAAACTGACTGCTCTTGTTTGTTGGAATGTAAATTTTTCCAATTCTAAACACAGACGTGCCTATATACTTCACAGATGCAGTTAAATGACATAGATATGGTTGAACACTGCACAGATGCATTCCTAAGATTTTGTGAATGCAATTTTATTTAGGATCACACAAACATGTTTATGTACTTCACAGACGCAGTTAAATGACACGGACGTGTTTCTGTCAGACACAAACGCATTTCTGGAAATTGAGTGCAATTTTTCCAATTTGTAAAGTTGTTGTTGTGACCAAATCTGGATTTGTTTGACTATTTTTTGTGACAAGAGGACACAATGTTGATGAATACTCAATGTTTGTAAGTGTTTAGACTCAAAATGACTCAAAAAAAAGTGTGTTGTTTGATATAAAAAAATGTTTTGCATACACTTGAAGACACAAAAGACACAATGTTTTTATGTTTGATCTTGAGTGTTTGAATGTTTAAAATAAGACAAGCACAATTCTTATGGCTGGCCAGGACAATAGTTTTTGATCCCACATGGGGTTTCCCCCGAGGCTACACTATTCAGAGTGGATACTTAGATGCTTGACCCCATTGGCTCCACCCTCGGCACTCACTTCTCCAGGGCAGCCAAGCATCAGCCCCCATGAAAAACTCCCCATGGTGAACTTTGTATCTCTACTAAGAACCGTATGTGTGTGGGCCGCTCCAGAGGTCCGACCTCCTACCCCAAGAACTAGGAGGATTTTGGCTTTCTAAAATAAAAAGGTGCTATTAAGGGCATCCGCTCATGTGGCCATACATGCAGAACTTTCAGCTCTGTAAATACAGAAGGCTCCTAGCCGGTAGGGGTTACGCCCTACAACTAATCAAATAAACTTGATCAAACGGGTTTATGGGGAGAGATAGTGTCGGTATGAACTAATTAGCACACGTTACCGATGGCTTTCATCATGGATACAATTATTTATAGTGGTTTGAATGAGGTGGGTTTTCCTCACTACCACTTGGATCGTTCTCTCCTCACTAGTAGTCCTAATGACCACACGGGGAGACAGGCCCTCTAGAGATTAAACAAAAAGAGCCTATTTCTCAAGACACAAAAGACACTGGTTCAATTTTAATGCACCAATTGAAGTATTTGCTAATCTATGAAAACAAGGCACACAATAAAGATCAAAAGAAAACCCTTGTCAAGATCCTACAACAAAGATTTGTTAGTAGTTTGGGTTGTTTCAAATGATTACCCCCTTCCTGCAAGTAAACGAGTTAGGTAAATTTTAGATCCAAAAGACTTTGTGAAATAGGGGTCTTCGACAAGACGATTCGCTTCCAAGACAAGATGCACCAATTTTGTTAGCTAGATCACAAGGTGTTAGCCTTAAATAAACCAGATCTGAAATCCAAATGATGAAATAAAGCTTCAAAACTGGATCAAAAACTAAAAAATACAAGATCTAAAACGTAGACGTGGTTAAACCTAACGCAGACACGGTAGAAAATCACAAACACGCCTAAATCCTTCGCAGACACGCCTAGATAACACAGATGCGGCTCCTGAACACAGACGCATCTGAAAGGTGCACAGACACGGTTTGAAAATAGAGACACGACCCTGCAATCTGGAAAATAAGATAAAATAATGCCGAACACATATGCAATTACGTAGGTTAGAGACGCGGCAAAAAAGAAAAAATGTGGTTCTAGGATACGCAGATGCGGAAATGTTGAAAGTTTGTCGAAAATGTCAGATCTGCAACTTCAAAAACACAAAATCTGCAACAAAAGATGTTAAATGCAAAAGGGACAAGAGTCCCACTAGGCATGTCAAAATTTTAATGATAAAAATAGAAACAACAATATTGAAAGACTAAATAGATGCAACCACAAAACCCTAGCCTAACAACAACAAAGATCCACCATAACATATGAAGATTACCTAAGACAATGCAAATCAAATAAAATCATAAAGATCATACCATCACATGTCCAATAAGGTTTTGATCTCCATTCTTCTTATCTCCATTGATCTTGCTTGATATATTTTATCTAAGATTTTATGTGTGCACAAGAGCTCAACAAAGAACATAAATGTGGTTGCAAGTAGACTTGATCGCATATGAAAGTTTGAATGCTAGACGGCTTGATTAGTAGTTGAATTAAATGATTCGGGGAGTTGATAATGAAGAAAGAATCTCCTTATATAGAAGACACTGTAAGAAATGGAGGGATAATATTAAGAGGTGTAAAAGATAAATGGTGGGCTAAGATTAGAGGGTAGGTAGAGGAAATAAGAAAATAATGAGAGGGTAGGTAGTGTAGGAATTAAGAGATGAATGACATGTGTCATGGGTAGAAAAGGCTAATGAATTAATTAAATAAATAAAGATTTATTTAATTAACAGAAGAAATGGGATCAATTAAATAAATAAGATATTTATTTAATTTAGGAAAAGGATAATTTAAATAAATAAAAGTATTTATTTAAATGAGAAAATAAGGCTAGAAGAGGATAAATGAATTAATTAAATAAATAAAGATTTATTTAATTAATAGAAGAATTAGGCTTAAAATAATTAAATAAATAAATATATTTATTTAATTAGACAAGACAATTTTAGGTGTCTACAATTCCATATCTAACAACTAACAATTCTTCCAAATTCGCAATTTTCAACACCTATTTTGATACACAAAATAAACATCATCACATTACATTTTCATATATATCATTTTATAATGTTAGTCCATTGCATTATAATAAGAATTTCATCAACCATTATACATCACAAAATAAAGGTACATCACATCACCGCATGATACCACATTCACATTGCATTCATCATCACAATAGCGTCAAACACAATAAAGAAACATTATACAATGAAGTTCATCATCAAATAGTTCATCAAGAATGCATATCATATATCATATAGAAATGTGTCAAAATACATTATATCTAGAATATCAACATCAATATCCAATCTCTCAACCTATGTTGCCTCTATCAGTAGGTGCATCTCGCCTAACTCCAATTTGTCTCGATGGTGTCCTAAGTGGACCCATCACTCCTCCACTGCTAGTATGTCGAGAGGTAGACCGACTCGATCCTCTCCCCATGAAAGCACTAAAAATAGGCTCCCTCTGACCCTCAAGAATAGCTCTCTCATAAGCCTACCAATAATAAATAGCCTCATGTGCAGAAGCAAAATATCTATCTACCTGGCTACGTGCCTCTATCACCAGCCCAAATAATTGATCATATGCATTCATGGTGACTTGAACTCTCCTAACTACCTCATCCCTCTCCCTTTGTAGTTGATCTCTCTCAGTAGCTATTTGATCCCTCTCTGTAGTCAACTCCTCCACCTCTACCTCCTCCATCTCTACCTCCTCCATCTCTCCCCCCACCTCTCCCTCTCCCCCTGGGACCCTTGCCATGTCTAATCTACTAAGCACCAATAGGAACTGTCGAATCTGTCAAAGGTATAGACCTATGTTGTATCCACCATAAACTATACTATGTTGTGGACCTTGGATCTGCTACCCCAACATGCCATCCCCATAGAATAGGAGCAAGAGCATCAAACTCAACAATAGCAACATGAGGTTGCACGAAAGCACCCCAATCACCAACCTCTCAAGTAGTGCAAGAAAAATAAGTTGTCACATCTGGAATACCCTATACCTCCCTAAACTATTTGAGTACATGGCCAGGAACATGCATGTCAATAACCCTGTGACCACCCACATCTCGACCAATAAGATATCTCTGCAGTCAACAAAAAGCAAGATGTTGAGCCTCATCAGTCCAACTAGGGCAAGTAAGATAAGGTCTCTATGAGAAATACTATAATGTATCAATCTGATGATGCGAATACAAGATATTACCCGATGCCCTATGTCTCACACCAACAGTGTACCTGAAAGCATATGGTTGATCTAGCTCTAAATCAATATGTAATGCAGGAAGGAAGATAGCTATGTGCTCTCAAGCCCATGTCTGGAGCAAAGTAATGCCACATCCAACTGATTTATGTTGCAAGTAAACAATCCCATGCATATGATGATACCAAGTGGCAAGAAGACAAGGACCCCAAGCAAACACACGTCTATGAATAATCATATCATGTATGACTCATCCTCGTCCAACAGGAAAACCATGGGTACATCTATCAAGAATCAATAATCAAGCAACAGTGCAAGCAAGAACAACGATGAGATCATCATAATCAAAATCATCCCAACGAATCTCGTAATGACCATGAATATGTAGATCTTGCTCCTCACACTCAAACAATGTACACAAAGTAGAAACACCATCATGACGATTAAAAGTAACTCGTGTACCAAATATCAGAATGTATAAGATATGCCACACATCCTCAAGTGTGATGGATGCCTCACCTGTCGGTAGATGAAAGAACATGTCTCTGAATGCCACCACTCAATCAAAGCAATAACCATGGCCCTGTAGGTCATAACCTCAGGCAAATGCGCTATGTAATACAATCCAACCTGTCATAACAAAGTGCTATCCTCTGGATATAACTCATGACATTAATCAAGACCATCTGGCCTCGTCTGTCTAGCAAGCAACACTAGATAATGCACCTGCATTTGGAAAACATAAAAATGAGTCAGTTACATCATCAAATTATCAGGACGCATAAGAAAAAATTGCCTTTACTATCAAATGCGGTATACTTATATCAACTGCGAAGTAAAATTATAAATTGTGTAATGATTTTATCAAATGAAAATTAATTTTAGCAAATGTGAAACACAATTATCAAATGCGAAGCAAAACTTGCAAATGTGAATCAAGAGAAGAAAGTGCAATGTAAAACATCAAATGTGGTACATTAGAATTAATTGTGCAATAATAATATCAATTGTGGCAAAATCGACAGTCAAATGTGAAATTCACGAAAAGTACATATCATCAAACGATTGAAAATTTTAAAAAAATTGACATAAACGAGCAATAAATCATGCAACTCACCATGTCACTACTGGTGGGAAGTCTCTGATAAGACCGCACTCATTCGAATAAATGCAGCCTTGCTCTGTGACTTGCCATTTCTCTCTAAGGACACCGAAAGCACTAATATCTTTAAGGACTTCTTGCAAAACAAAATAGTGCAAATGAGCTCAAATCAATACCAATCTTCAATTTATAAGCTCAAAATTAGGGTTTTTCTCAACATAACGCATGTGGACCCCTCCAACTTCAACCCCATTGTAGACATAGCAAATGAGATCAAAACCATTTCAAACTTCATGTTATCACTATCTAGTACATTTCTGAAAAACTGATCTTCATTCCACAATTTTCCAACCACTTTTTCCGAGAGGGCATATTTATACCCTAAGTGTCACCGAGGCATACTGGGGCAATTTTCTTTTTGTTTTCTTTCAAACAACGTCATTCTGACATTGTCTCAAAGAGGGGCAAATCTAAACACCTAAAAATGTCTCATTAATTCTACACTAATTATTCATCTATTTAATTAAGTAATTCTTTAATTATTTGATTAAACTAACTATTTATTTTAATAATCGCCCTTCAACACTTCTAATTATTCTATTTCTATTCTCAAATCATTTTAATCAGTTAATCTTATCTCAATTATTAATTGAATATCAATTATTTAATTAATTACAACCTTTTCCTTAATTAAATAATATTTATTATTTAATTAATTCAATTTCATAAGTTTAAATAATTTCATTTAAATTATTTAAATTAATTAATTAAATTCCTCCAAATCCCCAAATTATAATTCCAATTAATTCCATCTAATTTCATTTCACATTTTCCCCAAATTCAAATTTCATATCATTTCATCTAATTTCACATTGTTGGTGTAAATAATTATTCATCTTGGATATTATTACACCTTACTTAAGTTTACTTAGGAAATTCATTACATAGTAGTTTGGGTATGAGACACTTGGGTGTTTGTGCCACATTGGGATAGTGTGTGTAGGGGAATTTCCATCTTTTATGGTGTGACCTTGTTGTTACACTCCACATTTAGTGGGTGATCCACCTCATGTGGAATATTATATTGTTTCTCCTACCTACCCACACCTATTTCCTACCTACCCTTGTTTCTTATTGAGCCACATGTCATGTCTGTGTGCTTACATATCCATATAGCCTTGCCTATATAAGCAAGCTCATATTCATTGTATGTAACGCTTGATGATCTAATTGATCAGTATTTTCATCTTGATAGAATACAGTTTATTTCTATCATCTATTTTGTTATCTCTTATTTTTGCTTTCCATTGCCTCTTGATCTTGGCAAAATCTCACATGGTATTAGAGCCATTAGAGTGTCATTGGTTTGCCAATTGAGAGAAATTTGGTGTTATTTGGGGTTGTGTATTTTGGAGCTTTCTATTGCAGGTTATTATTGAAGCTTGATGGGTCAAATCTAAGGTCACCATTGGATTTAGGAGGTCCAAGAAAGTCATTTTTGCCTTTTGTTTCATCCGAATCAGACTTTGAAGGCCAAATCTAGAGGCATTTGAAGTTTGAAGCTGCGGCGGAAATTTTCCAGAAATTATAATTTTATAGACAATTCTCAAAAAGCGATATCTCACTCATCCAGACTCCTGTTTTCGAGAAAAAAAAATTGTTTTGGGGTATAATTTCATGATCTGTACAATGGTGCAGGATTGTTCTGATTTTCGGATACAGGTTTTTTGAAAATCATGAAATCCCGATTTTTACAACTTTGGAGGCTTCGTTTGGGCTCATATGGACTCTTTTTCAGGTGCCATTTTTTTCTAGAGTGCATATTTTTTCATCTACTTTCATAATATGCCATCTGTTTGCAGGGATTTTGAGTAGAAATTTTACTTTCAGTATTTGGCCATTCTTGGCATATTTGGTACTTGCATTTTGCTTGGATCTCAGTTTAGATCACTAGCAGTATTTGTTGAAGTTTCTTATATCTCATTTTGAGAAGTTGTAAATTGAAATCAGAAGTCCACTTTGCCTTGTTTTGCAAGTGGCCCATTGTATACGCACTAAGTATAAAGTGCCAAATTACCTTTTTGGGGGGGTGTCTTGTATGATTGTGCCTCTCTATCTTGTGTTTTTTTATTTTGGTGCTATGAGTTCTCCTAAATTTCCACTTTTAACTCCTCATAATTATGCATCATGGAAGATTAAGGCATGGAGTAAAATAATGGAAAAAAGAATCATTCATTATGTAAATGAAACTATAACAGCACCACCTGATCCTAAGGTTGATCCTAATGCTCAAATTGAATGGCTTACTAAGAATGCTATGGCACTTGGAACTCTTAGAAAATATGTATCAGATGACCTCATTTTTCACATTGCCTCTCTCTATCTTGTGTTTTTTCATTTTGGTGCTATGGGTTCTCCTAAATTTCCACTTTTAACTCCTCATAATTATGTATCATGGAAGATTAAGGCATGGAGTAAACTAATGGAAAAAGGACCTATTCATTATGTAAATAAAACTATAACAGCACCACCTAATCCTAATGCTCAAATTGAATGGCTTACTAAGAATGCTATGACACTTGGACCTCTTAGAAAATATGTATCAGATGACCTCATTTTTCACATTGATAAGTGTAAAACAGTTAAAGAGGCTTGGGATATTTTTAAGAAATTGTATGGTCAAGTTGATGAGATTAAGGGTTACAAGCTTGATAGTGAACTCACAACTTTGGATCCCAAGGATTTTGATACAATCCAAGATTATGTCACAAAAGCAACTGAGCTAAGAGCAAAGCTAAAGGATTGTAGAATTGACAAAAAGGATGCTCAATTGGTTTATAACTTGTTGGACAAGCTTCCTTCAGAGTATGCAGCCTTTGTATCAAGCTTTCACACCCATAGGTTAGCTCAAGGTTCCTCATACACTTCTCCCTCATTTGATTCATTCACGGAGATGTTGATACTTGAGCAATCTAAGTTGACCAAGATGGGGATTCTCAAATCTTCAAAGTCACAAGCTTTGGTGGCTAATAAAGGGAATAAAATCAATCAAGAAAAATGCAAGACTCAAAAGCAATCTTCCTCTCCACAACAAGGGAATCAAATCAATCAAGGAACATCATTGTTATCAGAAGGATATTGATGAGTTGAAGAATCTTCATGAGAAGAATAGAATCAACCTACCTTCTAGAATGTCTACATCGGCTTCTTCTTCCAAGGATAAAGGAAAGGATCACTCTTTTGGGATAGAAAAAGGAAAGGGACAAGCTCTTTGTGCTACTACAAATCATGATTCAGGGATATGGCTTTTAGATTCAGGGGCTTCTCATCATATGGCATCTTCACAATCTATGTTTTCTACATTTGAGCCTTGCCACATGCCATAGATTTTGATGGGCAATCATACATACATGGATGTGATTGGAAAAGGATCTATTGCCATTGGGGATAACTCCTTCAATGATGTGTTGTGTGTACCCCACTTGACAAATAATCTTCTTTCCATCTATCAAATCACACATGGGGCAACAAGGAAAAATGTGGAGTTCACACCCGATTCAGTTATCATTAGAGACTTGGAGAGTGGAGCTATCATTGCGACTGGGGTGGTTGATCATTCATCTCAATTGTACTCTTTTTCAAATTTTGGTCCTATTGATGAGGTTGATTCTTCCTATGTTGATGATTCAGATTTTGAGGAGAACTTTGGGCATTTGAACTTGGGTATTCTCACATGTGACCCCATTCTAGAGCCTTGCATTTCATCTCCTCCTTTTGATATCACACCACCTATTGCACCTAATGATGTAGCTAGTGCAACAGTTTTGCCTTCTTGTGATTCAGTGCAGCGGGATATTTTATTTCTTCCAGCTTCAGTTGATTGGAATGCCAACTTGACAGACATTGCAGGTTTGTTTGTGGACTCCTACATTGCATATTTCAGCGACACCATTGATGACATTCATCTTCTCTTTGATGAAGATGATCCTTCTTTGATTGTTGTGAGGGATCACTCTGACCCTCTTGTGCATTCTCTACATGATCAATCTTTAGAGGTTGACATGATTGTGGATACTTTTGTACAACACTTGGAGGAGGTCTCCTTATCTTTTGAGGAGACAGATGAGTCTTTGGATATTGTTCTTCATTCTTCTCCACTAGATCTTGGAGTGCCTTTTTCAGAAGTGTGGCATAGTTTACCACCTTTGGAGGTGGCAACTTTCAGCATCGACATGGGGACACTTGAGCTATTTTTAGAGATTCCTTTCATCATGAGTATTTTTGCTTCATCTTCCCTTCATGGTTGGGGAGACTTTTTGGATACACCTTTCATTTTGTTTCTTCCTAAGGGGAGGAACATGGTTCAACATTCGTGGAGCAATTTCTTCATTCATCTTCAAGCTTCTATCATGGTGCAAATTCCACATTGAGGGGGGGCTTCCTACTCTTTCTTCTTCTTCTTCTCTCATATGGGGACTTTTTCCTCACATGGGGTTTTGTCCTTCACATACTTCTATGAGAGTTCTTTGTATCTATTTTTCATCTCTCTTTTGTGGGAGGGTTTTTTCCCATTGGGTTTTTCTCTCTTTCCCCGCTTTGTGAGAGATTTCATTGCATTGGTTTGCATGCATTTGCACTTGTACATGGGTACCTAACATGGCCTTGTAGCCGGGACCCATCTTGCATTGCTTAGTTGCATTGTAGACTTAAGTGCATTCCCCTAAGTTGCACTTAAGGGGGGTGTTGGTGTAAATAATTATTCATCTTGGATATTATTACACCTTACTTAAGTTTACTTAGCAAATGCATTACATAGTAGTTTGGGTATGAAACACTTGGGTGTTTGTGCCACATTGGGATAGTGTGTGTAGGAGAATTTTCATCTTTTATGGTGTGATTTTGTTGTTACACTCCACATTTAGTGGGTGATCCACCTCATGTGGAATATTATATTCTTTCTCCTACCTACCCACACCTATTTCCTACCTACCCTTGTTTCTTATTGAGCCACATGTCATGTTTGTGTGCTCACATATCCATATAGCCTTGCCTATATAAGCAAGCTCATATTCATTGTATGTAACGCTTGATGATCCAGTTGATCAGTATTTTCATCTTGATAGAATACAGTTTATTCCTATCATCTATTTTGTTCTCTCTTATTTATGCTTTCCATTGCCTCTTGATCTTGGCAAAATCTCACACACATTTCCAAATTCACATTTCACCAAATCTGAATTTCAGTTAATTTCATGTGCATTTCAACATTCAAATGACCAAATTCAAATTCAAATTGAAAATTAAATTAAAATTCAATTTCAAATTCCTACAACACATGCTAAATCAGAACTGATTGATCAAATCAATTGTCTAATCAGTTAACTCATTAATCAATTTTTTATGACTAATCCTTCAATTCAATCATCTCCCTAGTCTATTCAGTCTACTGATCAATCAAATGAGTTTACTAGCTAATCTATTGAGTTCTCTATCCAATCAATCTTGTTAATAGATCAATCTATTGAGTTAAAAAATCAATCATGACTAGTTTGATGATCAATTAATTTCAGTTTTCTATCAATCAACACTTGAGTTCTATTTCTCACCTCCTTTGTGTTGAAAATCTATAAATTAAGCATCATTTTCATAAATTCAATCTATCTTTTTTTAGAATCACATTCTTCAAAGTATTTGTATCTGGGAAATTGGTGCAATGCCTGAGAGCCACCAACCACTCAAATTGGAGAAGCACAATGGAAGCAAAGATGCAGAATGAGGGAGTTCTTATTTGAATTCATTCCTTATTTCATATTGATTTTACTTGATTATGTTTGTTTGTTTGTTAATTAGTTAAGAATTGGTGATTCATTCTTACTTGCTAATTAGCTTAATACACATGACATTTAGGCGTAGAAACATCAGCTTCTCAAGATAAACAATTTTACACAAATTCTTAATCCAGACAAAAAATAAGATTTACAAACTACCAAAAAGAAACATTACATGTTAGGAACATGATCCAATGATCCACAACACCTTTAGAGTACCAAAAATATTAGAAATGCAACACATTCCTCTGCAACATCCTAAAATTGCACAAACCTTGAACATGAACAAATATCCCTTATTCTCTAGAACAGTCATCTAACATAACCAGACCAAACAGATATGACTAGTCCTTGAAAGAAAAAACATGCCAACAATATTTTATATCCAAAACATCTTCAGGTACATTCCATATATCTACACAACACTTGTTCATATGTACATTGTCTGAGCACAATCTAACTACTTTCAGACCAAAGAGTTGACATCAATGACAACCCGAATAACATATTTACAACAATCTCCCCCTTTGTCATTGATGGTAGCCCCTATGCCAATAATTAAATACCAAAACTTCTCCCCCTTTGACATCAAAGACAAAGGGAACACTATTGGCAATTAACACTCATTAGATTCATATGTTGTCATTGATGGCAACAAGATTCTATTGAAGGCATATACCGGCACTTGTAGGCATACACCGACAGATACCAACATTGGAATATTCAAGGTCATCACTAGCACCGGCATCCAACACTTCAATAAAGCCGACATCAGTCTAGATCTGAAAGGTTTTATTTGTAAAATCATCTTGTAATTATTGTATAGGTCCAACATTTGATATCTTTTGTATTGTAAGCCGACATAAGCCATATTGTTTGTAAAGGGTATATAAGTCAGTTTGTTAGGTCATTTTGATATAGGACAATGTATATGAAAAGGTAGTAGAACTATAAATTGTGAAGGATATGTATGTAGGTCATTTGTATGTGAATGTAATATCATGCTATGATCAGTAGATGGTTTGTAAAGTATTCTTGGAGGAAAAGAGATGTCGGTAGAAGGATTCGGGATTTATGAATCGGTACAGAATAGAGCTTTAACTGGAACTCTTTTGGCATTGTAGATGCATTTTGTGAGTTCACCACTACTGTTTTATCTTAGCAGAAGCTTGTAGTCAGTAAGACTCTTTTGTGTTGAGCAGTGTGCTCTAGGCAGTGTTCCTTCCTGCATGTGCAGGCCCCCATGCTATGTAATATCTTTCATATGGCCAGTGAATTGATATTGTGGGTCACAAATCCCATCCTATTTTTTCCTCTTTGAGGTTTTCCACATATAAATTTTCTATGTTATGGTGTTCATTCATGTTGCTGGTTTATTTGCTTCATGTTATATGTTTCTTCATTTACCACTTTATATGTGTATGTTATAAAAGGTTAAAATCTTGTGTTGTCAATAGAACATTGATTCACCCCCCCCCCCCCCCCAGTGTTCTTGGATTCATTGTATTCCAACAATTGGTATCAGAGCCTAGTACCTCGGAGGAAGTTTAATAGCTTGAGGAATATCCTAAAACCAGAATCATTGAACATGGCTATGGAGAAGCAACTTGAGATGGCACTTGAGGATTATGATGTTGAAAGGATGAAGAACCTAAAACTGCAAGATGAATTGAATTATGCTAATGAATTCATTCTTGTTCTGCAAGAAAGGTTATCATCTTCTTAAGCTAAGAGAAAGGAACTTTTACAAAACTAGGATGATGAAGAGAAAAATACACTTAAAGAACAATGTCAGAAACTCAGTCAAGCTAACATTCTCATGAAGAATGAAATGCTAGACCTAACTATGAGGTTATCAAAAGATATTGAGGACAGAAAGAAGAAGTAATAAAATATTGCTATATCTCTGAAGAACAAATTTGAATATTGTGGGAGATTGACTCATGAGATTAATTTGTTGAGAACTGATTTGGTACACTCCCGAAATAATGAACAAGAGATTGAAAGACAAATAATAACTCTAAGAGATGATCTGACTACTACAAGTGAGTATAAAGAAAAATTCAGGATTAGTGTTGCACAGTTGGATGATTTACTGAAAAGACAAAGGTGGAGTGAAGATTCTAGAGGACTTGGATTTGTACAAGGTGAAAGCTCCGGTACTGCAAATGAAGATCAGACAACCGGTATGCAAAACTCATCAGACCAGAGGAAACTGGTAAGGCAATCTAATGCTTACAAATTCAATGGTAGATTCTTTGTTTGTAATAAATTTGGGCATATGGCTTGACAATATAGAAATAGAGCAAATCAAAACTACAATTCAGTTCCCAGTCAATGTACAAATTCCAAGAAATATGGTCATAAGTTAGAAGATTGCAGAATGAATGTTAAATGTCATGCATGTGGAAAGTTTGGTCATTTTTATAATCAATGTAGGTCAAGGAATGACATCGGATATGTCAAAGCAATTCAAAAGAACAATGTTACATGTTATGCATGCAACAAAATAGGTCATATTGATAAGTACTGTAGAAGCAAGACTATACCGGTTAACAATGATAAATTAAATGAGAAAGGAAAGTAGAAGGTAGATGAAATACAACAAGATCACTCCAAGAGATGGGTTAGAAAATCTAAAGAACCAAGTGGAGATGCAACTACACCAATAACTTCACTTGTAACTCCACCTGTAGAACAAAGCATTCCTGCACCGACAGGAAATTCAACTGGTAACTGAGGTATACACCTTAGGGGTTGGAAAATTCATTGTAAATCTTGTATATTCCCCGAAAGAGATCTGGAAAGAGATCTGGAGAGTGGTATTGATCATTGATGTAGGTTTATCTGGCATAAAACTCTGAAACCAGCATCTGGTAGGGTACATCGCTAAGCATTTATGACAGTGATGAATTAGGGTTTAATCGATGATAAAAAGGGAAAGTGAACTCATTTTCACTCACCCAGCACTCGATCAAACCAGAGTGAAGCAAAGGTGAATCATAGGCGATCAAGAGTGAGCAAAGGCATTCCAAATAATTTCCAACAGTCATCTGAGAAGTAATCAAAACCCTTCAACCGATGACTATTTTCTAGTTATTTCTTTGAAATGGCATCTGGATCATCATTTGCTCCTACTTTCATTGTGAATCCCACTATTGTTGAGGTCAAGGATAGGCTTAGGCCTATTTTCAAGGAAGTTCCCAAGATTGCTATGAAGGAAGACTCTACTGGCGTGTTTTTAAGAGTTCCCAATGGTGTGGTTTATGTAGAAGATGTCAGGGCCTATATTCACTCACCTTGGAGGATTTAGGCACTGAGGAAATCAAGTGAATGTATTAATCTATGATACTAGGTAGCTCCGGTACAATCAAGCCAGAATATCAAATCATTGAGAATCTAGGGTTAACCGAAATCCTGTATATACCAGAATTCAAGGATGAAGTGATCAGATATGTTTAGAGAAGGGTCCATAATGAATTCATATGGTTGGACCGGTCCTACATGATTACCAAAGAAGCAATTTAGGTGATCATCGGCTTACCCAAAGTTGGACAGGAACTAGGAAAGAAGATCTCCAACACTACGGTTGAGAAGCTCACCGGCGCAACCCATGATGGAAGATCGATGAGGGTCAGCACCATCAAAGACACATATGTGAAATTTGCCACCATGATCATTTGCTACAAGATAACTCAATCAAGTCAATTGAACTTTGTTCCCAGTTCCTGTATCCATGTTGCATATCAGATGATAAAAAATAATAAAAAGTATGACTTGTGTGAATAGTTAAGGAGTGAATCAATGATTAATCTTGGCAAGATAAAAGGTGTTAAGAAAGGAACATTCTGATTTAGCAATCTTATTGTATGTTTGATGTTGTACTTCATGAATGAGCTATCAAGTTTGGGAAAGAAGCGTTGGGCTCATGACATACCGGTAGGTATGCAGATCAAAGAAGCAATCATCGGTCTTGGTAGTAACAGGGATGAGAAGCTTTGGGACTACTTCAAAACCTTTTCAGGAGAACATGAGACTGAGGGAGAATCTCCAAACACATTCTGGAGAAATATTCCACTGATATTTGCCTCATGGTAAAAACAGATGAGATAATGATGGAAGCAGTGGAACCTAGAACTATATGGGTCACTGAACTGGGTTATGAGGTTGATGATAGCATCTTGGAGTTATATGCTAAAATTTTAATTGATGCTCCTTTTGATGATAAGGCTTAACACTTTGGCACTGCAGAGGAGAAGGCTCTTGAGGTTAAGATTGGTTTCAATAAGAAAAGAAGAGAAAAGAAGATAGACAAAATGTCTGCATATGTTTAGAATGTAATTCACGGGATAGATACAGAACTATGTTCTGGATCTAAACCAGTAGATCTACCGGCAGTGGTTAATTCTCCTAAGGTGAAGAGGCTTGAAACTTTCATTTCTTCTATCACTTTTGACTCTGATCCAAAGGATAATCAACCTCTTGCATTCAGAAGGGTACAGAGGAAGAAAGCTAACAAGCCTCCGGTAGAGGAGAAGAAGGTGGAACCAAGGAGGAAGCTAATTAGAAAGGTAACAACTGCATCCAGACCTCCGACAAGGAAACCTACTCAGAAGAGGCAGCCTTCTCTATCCGCTCCTGCAACCCCCAGTAAGAATAAAAAGAGTGATGAAGCAACTGAATCTGGTAAAATGACTTGTGCAATGTTAATTGGTGAGGTAACTAAAGATGGAATTTTGAAGAATGTGTCAAATTTTTATGAAGATTTAGATGATAATGAGAAAAATGAAATAGAAGAAGCAAGTGCAACTTTGTTACATCTAGACATATATAAGAAGGCTTTGGTAGAGATTTTGAAAGAAATTCCTTTATCATTGTACAATAAGTTAGATGCAAGGAGATTAGATAAAATCAGGAGGGACAGAGAGATCAAAGAAGTTGAACTTTTGAATATGTGTGGCTCTATAAATAATGAGGAAATGAAAAGATGTATAGATGTTGCAAATAGAACAATCTTTAGCAGCAAAACCCCGCAAATAGGCCTAATGATGGGTAGAGTTAATGAGATAATAAATGAGACCAGAGATGGTTGGGCCAAATTCTTCCAAAAGAATCCTGATTTTCTCACTTCTTAAGAAGAATTTGCTGAGGCAATAGCTCCCACCATTCCAGACAAATCTAAAGGGAAAGGAATTTTGAGAAGTTCAGATCAAATTTTGAATGAACTGGCAGTTAAACCTAAAACTGATGAGAGTTTATAGACTAAACTGGCAGAGAATACATTTGCACATTCTATGCAAGGTAATATAAATAATGTACAGGTTACAGATAATATTGTGGATAATACTCCACCAGCAGTAACAGATACTACACCAAGTGGTGAAGCCACCAGTGCAAAAGAGGATGAGAAAAGGGATACACCAGGAGAGGATAAGGAAGATAAGGAAAAGGAGACTAAAACAACAATTGATTCCCCGGCAAAACTTTTGGAAATTGACACTTCTCAAGTTGAGAATAAATCAATCACAGAGATGAGTCCCACAGAGCTAATGATGATGGCTACTCAAAAGCTAATGAAGGAAGGATCTGTAGACAAAGGAATAATAGATCAATCAATAATAGTTTTGCATAGATTGATTCCTGATTGTATGATTGAAAATGAAGTGATCCCTTCTAGCAAGCTTAAGGTATTGACAAAACACATATCTAAAAACTTTCAATCATTGCAGCAAATTTCTGACAAGAAAGCACTTGAAAATTTACTCTGGCCAAGAAAGTCGCTTTTGACTAGATTATTGAGACAAAGAAGAGGAAGGTTGAAGAGAGACTTGTACTCATTGAAAAATCTTTGAAACGGTGTACTAACATCTACATGATCTGTTATAATATAGAAATTCTTACAACAAATGTAGATCAGAGGTTAAAGGAATTACATGAAAAGATTGCTAATATTGCTAATTCTTTTGATGGACTAACTTCACTTACAACTTCCATTGATGGACAAATTTTGATTTTGGAGAACCAATTTTTTGCTTTTGAAAAGGAAAGAGACAAGACCATTCAGAGAGCAAGGAGTCTTAGAGGTTTGGTGAGTCCAAGATTGGATTCACTTGGTGTACATAAGAGGGAATGTATGGATATGCTTGTGAAGCCCACACCAAAAGAAGTCACTAAGAAAGAAAATCTTGCACATTTACTGAGTGGACTTGTATCCATATCTGAAACATTCAAAACCAGCTAGGATACCTATGTACAATTGCTAGAGAAAGCTTATCCAGAAATTTTGAGATTGGTCAAGCTCCGATAAAGTAATTTGTAACAATTATTTCCATTCTTTCACCGGTCTTTCGCATTGATGCCAAAGGGGGAGTGTATATTATGTGAAAAATATGTATATAATCCTAGGAGGAGGATATCGATAGAGTCAATCAGCTCAGGGGGAGCATGTTTCATGTTTCAGTTGAACTGGCAAGGAATCCATTTTTCACATGAGTGTTTCCATCAATGCCAAATGGGGAGATTGTTGGAAATTGACACTCATTAGATTCATATGTTGTCATTGATGGCAAAAAGATTTTATTGAAGGCATATACCAGCACTTGGAGGCATACACCGAAAGATACCGACACTGGAATATTTAGGGTCATCACTAGCACCACCACCGACACCAGCATCCAGCACTTCAATTAAGTCGACATCAGTCTAGATCCGAAAGGTTTTATTTGTAAAATCACCTTATAATTATTGTATAGGGTCGGAATTGGATATATTTTGTACTGTAAGCCAACATAAGGCATATTTTTGTAAAGGGTATATAAGTATGTCTGTTTGGTCATTTTGATATAGGACAATATATATGAAAAGGTAGTAGAATTGTATAATGCGAAGGATATGTATGTAGGTCATTTGTATGCGAATGTAATATCATGCTATGATTAGTAGATGGTTTGTAAATCATTCTTGGAGCAAAGGAGATATCGGTAGAAGGATTCAGGATTTATGAACCGGTACATAACAGAGCTTTAACCAGAACTCTTTTTGGCATTGCATATGCATTTTGTGAGTTCACTGGTACTATTTTATCGCAGCATAAGCTTGTAGTCAGTGAGACTCTTTTGTGTTGAGCAGTGTGCTCTAGGCAATGTGCCTTCTTGTATGTGTAGGCCCCCATGCTATGTAATATCTTTCATATGGACAGTGAATTGATATTGTGGGTCACAAATCCCACCGTGGTTTTTCCTCTTTGAGGTTTTCCATGTATAAATTTTGTGTGTTGTGGTGTTCATTCATGTGGCTGGTTTATTTGCTTCATGTTATATGTTTCTTCAATTACCGATTTATATGTGTATGTTATAAAAGGTTAAATTCTTGTGTTACCGGTAGAACACTGATTCACCCCCCCCCCCTCTCAGTGTTCTTAGATTCATTGTATTCCAACAAACATAATATATAATAAATTTTCTAAATAAAGCTCCCCTTATATGCAATACTCCACCAATAGAAGTACTCCAAAAGATATATATGTACACGATTGAAAAAGCCTTACCAAGGATTCATCTATACATTTCGTAAGGTAGGAATTATGATATCTTTGTAAATAACCTTCAATTCTCTCCAAGAAAAACTCCAATCAATTTTAATAGAGACTAAAACTTTGAGTTGACTCTCCATCACCAAAATGAGTTATTTTGCAACTTCACAACTCTTCGGAAGAGATACAAATGCAATCAACAATTGAGAATCTTTCAAGTCAATAATGTCCTATAATCTGTAGAAATCTTTCTTCACACATTATTTATACTCCACTAGTTTGTTCATCTTTTTATATTTTTGTTCTATTTCTAATCTTGCCTTTGTATCCTCATCATTTTTCAAATCAATTGCTTTAGATACTTCAAAAATTTTGACCTCAACAGATTCAATCTACCTTTTAATTTCCCTTGTAGACTCGGGATAGGAATGACAAAACTTGTATCCTTTCATCACACTGTCCACGCTTTGCTGAAACATGGCAATAATATGCTTCAGTCATTTATGTGTCTCTGCACACTTATTTATTAGCAATTTTCATATATTATCCAACAATTTCTTTTCCACAACATCTATTCCAAGACATGAAGCTTGACCCTTTCATTTCTTCTAGTAAGGTCCCCAATTGTTCTTCATAACTCCACAATTCATCAATTTTAACATCTGAAAGTTTCTCATGGAGAAACTTCATCATATCTTCAACTAATTCTCTGGACATAAAATATTTCTTTCTAACCTTCAAATGTAGAGCATCACCCAATTGTAGTATTTGATGAGGTGATAGCATGTCCAGATCCAATCTCCATTGAGTTGTAGGTACCTGTAGTACCTCATATGTTATTCCAAGTTCAATATCCATCTTTAACTTAACTAACTCAGAGACATTGGAAGATCCTACTATAGATATTTTTCTAGTCTCTTTCTCTGAATAAGTTTAAATTTTCTCTAAGTACATTTCATATTTATATCCTTCTTCTACAATTTTCTTCTTTGCTTCCTCCTATGCCTTATCCATTTCAACACTCTATTGTTCAGCCACCTCTTTATAGTGTAGTGTCATAAAATTGTGACCCTAGCAATTTTTTACTGCATTAGGGTCCTCATGCACGTGAGATTGAATCCTCTAGCCTGATGGGACACCGGAGACTGCTCAACCCTTGAAATCAGCTTCTTTCTTGGCCTCTGCACCACCCTGTCTGCACTCTACCCTGGAGAAAGGGGTAAGACAGGGCCATGGAGCCCTTGTCCCTCCTAGGACAGGGGCATGGTGCCCTTTTCCTCCAAGGACAATGGTGTGGTGCCCCTCTCCCTACCCTATTTTGGGGCATGATCTTCCTAGAGAATGCATTGTGGGTTGTGCACTGGGCGAGAAACTCCCCCGATGTCGACATGTGACAAAAATAAAATCCACTAACATGTATTTAAGGGGAATTTGTCCTCTCATTTGCATCAGTTCAATAAGTTGAAGTTGGATAAGATTGGAGTTTGTCATGTGGCATAAGCGATCAAGAATTCAAGAGCATTCAAGAATTAAAGCGTTCCTTTCCAGCATTGAGAATTTTCAAGTCTCCTTTAAAGGCTAGGTGTTGCATTTAAGTCAAGGATTCAACCATTGAAGAGGAGATTGATTCCAACATTCAATTCCACACAAGAACTTTTATCAACATTGATGTTGAGCCCTCCTTGTATCCTGCCAAACACTCCAAGATGTATGACACTGACCCCCCAAAACAAAAATAGGATCCTATCAAGGCAAGGCTCTACAACATTAGCTCAACACCTCTTAATCTCCAAGAGTCATACTTACTCAAATTGGGTAATTTTCTCCAACATACACTTTGAAGCCTCCAAGGGTTATTGACCATTACCACAACTTTTTTTGGGTCAAACATGACTCACCTGGACCAGATCAAACACTGGTTGTAAGGATTCAACACCATTCCCTATAGCACCTTCACAATTAGGCCTATTTGCTAGTAGCCCTTTGAAATGAGTAAAGGGACCTTAAGTCCAAACTTTTCCAAACACCCTAACAAAAAAGGCATAGATTCAAATACCCTTTTGGGCCTTACACAATTCCCCAAAAGGAAGGGTCAAGTTCTGACAAACAAAGGTCTGAAACCGGTGAAGGTCAACTGTCCTAAAGGGTTAATTAGGTCTCCATTTGTGAAGCAACTATGTCCAAATGAACAAACCATACAATCACAACCCCATGAGAATGTGTGAAACTATAAACCATCATGGATTCCAGGGTTACATGCCTAGAATCATCGCCATTAGCATTCTAGGGTAGCTTTATTGTTTAAGGACTAGGTAGCCACATAGGGATGTCTACCTAGGGTCGGTTCAAACACACACCTCCCTTGCTCCTCCTGCAAAATTATTTTGGAATATTAGAATACACTAGCCATACTTTCACTTCACCCAATCCCATGAGTCTCAGATTGATAAATTGCAAGTTATGGCCATGGAGAAGCAAAACCCTAGGTAAACCCTGGTTTTCCAGGCACCTACAACAAAATTGGAATAATAGGAGAAAAACACACAATTTGAACCTCAAACCAAATCCAAATCAAATATGACTCACTATCCTAACAAAGTCACATCATTGGGTATTGATCCCAATCCGTACAATGTCGTACCCCATACCAAAACTCCAGAATTGCAAGAAAAACTCAGAATTTCATTAGTTTGCAGTCATCAAAACTTTCCTCCTTGCAGTCTAACCTTAGTAATTGGATCCACAAGGTGTATATACCACTCCACAACTTCTCTCAACTGAAAACAAGAGTTTAGAGTCGTTGGAGGAGTTCAGACAAACAAAAATGCAAAAATTGCATAAAAAGTTGCTTATGACAACTTTTGACAAAGTTGTCAAAATGTCATTTCTTGCCTCCTAATGCCTTGGGTTAAGACTAACCCCTCCTAAAACACCCTAGAAGCACTAAAAATACTAGGATAACTATTTCCTACACATAATTGATCCCCTTTTGTCCAAAAGTCCTAATTGGCTTATCAAGATGCCAAAATAGGAGTTTGGCTCACAAGATGGGGTCTTTTATTACAAACACACAATGCATAATTGAAACACGTGTAAAACATCCTAAAGAAATTTTTAATGCCTTATCCTTCCTCCTCTGAGCATGATTTATCAACTTGACATGGTGCTCCTGCACCATACTCCCCAGAAGAAGAAATCTCAAGTCCACTTGAGATGAGAACCTGTAGGTCTACACCATGGTCTTTGATCTGCTTTTCTGTCATCCAGACAGCTTTAGAATCAGGTTGTCCCTTCCAAGCCACCAAATATTTCATATAAATGTTGTTCCTTTTTCTCTTTGCAACCTTGGTGTCTAAAACCTTATGCAACTTTGGTGGTTCATGTTTGGGAATGTCATCATCTGCAATAACCTAAATTGTGTCTTCTCCTGCATCAGCACTACATTTATAAAGAGTTAAGTCACATAAATTAAAGATAGGTGACAAACCAAGATCAGGTGGGAGTTGAAGTTCATAAGCATTTTGGCCACATTTTTTCAAGATTTGACAAGGTCCAATCTCTTTGCATAATCTTTGTATATCTGCCTTTTGGAAGTCTTTCCTTCTTCAAGCAAACCCACACCAAGTATCCCACATCAAACTGGACATCCCTCTTCTTCTTGTCAACATGAGCTTTATATCTTTCTGCAAATTGTTGAAGGTGAGTTTTAACTTGGTCATGAATCTCCTTTATGGTGGTAGCAAAGGTTTCCCCATCAACACTAATGACTTCTCCTTGAGATAGTTCTCTTAAATCTAACACACCCCTTGGGTGGATGCCATATACAACCTAGAAGGGTGACTTAATAGTACTTCTATTCACTGTATAATTATAGGAGAATTCTGCCTGAGACAATATGCTATCCCATCTCTCTCCATGTTGTCTAGTCAAACACCTTACCAGATTTCCCAATGACCTGTTTACAACTTCAGTTTGGCCATCCATTTGGGGATGGAAGGCTGAGGAGAAGGCTATATTTGTGCCAAGCTTCTTCCAAAGGGTCCTCCAGAAGTGTAAAATAAATTTCACAACCCTATCAGAGACTATGGTCAAAGGCAAACCATGTATCTAGACAATCTCCTTGAAGAACAAGTCTACAACATAAGAAGCATCACAAGTGGTTTTACATGGCAAGAAATGTACCATTTTACTAAACCTATCCACCACTACAAAAACACTATCATATCCTTTCCTTGTCCTAGGCAATCCTAAAACAAAATCCATACTTATACTT
Source organism: Cryptomeria japonica (assembly GCF_030272615.1). NCBI lineage: Eukaryota > Viridiplantae > Streptophyta > Pinopsida > Cupressales > Cupressaceae > Cryptomeria > Cryptomeria japonica. Next base: position 133,128,997 of record NC_081413.1, on the reverse strand, counting down.
TCCCATGGTCTTGAAGGAATGGGTAAAGGCTGGTATAGGCCTGCATTTGTGGATTTCCCCTTTGCCTTGTGGCATATCACACATGTCTCCACAAATCTCCTGACATCTATTTGCAGTTTAGACCAAAATTAGTGCCTCTTCACTAAATCTAGTGTCTTGTCAAGGCCAAAGTGGTGTGCCATTGCTCCACAATGTTTCTCCTTGATTATATTTAATCTCAGAGAACATTTGGGTATGCATAGTTGTGCACCCTTAAACAACAATCCATTTTGAATCAAAAATTTAGAGAAATCAACATGAAACCACTCATCAAATGAAGCACATACCTTATAGATCTCTCCAAAGTCTTCACCATCTTTATACATGGCTTTCAAGTAGTCTATTCCAACACTCTCCAACTGGATCTGATTTGTAGTTAGGACTCTTCTAATTAAAGCATCTGCCACCTTATTCTTGACCCCTTTCTTATGCTTAACAGTGAAACTGAAGGCTTGTAGGGTCTCCACCCACTTCATATGCTTGTGATTCAACTTTTCTTGGCTATTTATAAAACTAAGGGTCTGATTGTCTATGAAGACTATGAATTCTTTTGGCAGCAAGTAGTGTCTCCACTTTTTCAAGGATTGTACTAGAGCATACATCTCTAGGTCATAGGATGAATACCTCCTCTTTGCCTCATTTAACTTCTCACTGAAGAAGTCAATAGGCCTTCCTTCCTGACAGAGCATTGCCCCAATAGCCATGTGACTGGCATCACACTCCACTTGGAAGATCTTATTGAAATCGGGTAGGGCAACGACCGGTTGCTCTGCAACTTTTCTCTTCAATGTTTCAAAGGAGTTATCTACCTCTTTTATCCAACTGAACTTACACTTTTGTCCTCCCTTTATGGTATCAACCATAGGAGCATAAGTATGGCTAAATCCTCTTATAAACTTCCTATAGAATATGGCTAAGCCATGGAATCTTCTAACATCATTCATTGTTCTAGGTGTAGGCCAAGACAATATGGCACTCACCTTTTCTTGATCCATTTTTAACTCACCATAGGAGATTACAAGTCCTAAGTTGATGATCTCTTCCTGCATAAACAAATACTTTTCCAAATTGATCATTAATTTCTCTTCATGCAATCTCCTTAGGACTTGGTCTATATGTTTTAGGTACTCTTCTTTGGTTTGATTGAAAATCAGAATGTCATCTAGGTAGACTATGATAAACTTTCCTATGAAAACCCTCAAAACCTCATTCATTAACCTCATAAAGGTACTTGGCACATTAGATAAGCCAAAGGGCATGACTTTCCACTCATACAACCTCTCATTTGTTTTAAATGCAGTCTTCCACTCATCTCCCGGCCTAATCCTAATCTGATGATAGCCACTTTTCAAGTCAATTTTTGTAAAGTATCTAGCACCCCCCAAGCAATCTAACAAATCCTCAATCCTAGGCATTGGAAATCTATACCTGATAGTAATTTTGTTGATATCCCTTGATAAGTTGATACTTTGTCATGTTTTTACCATCAAAACTCTTAGGTTTTTGACATCTTTTGGGTTTCATTGTAGTAGTAAAGTATTGTGAATTGACTATGTGTATTCCATGTGTTAAACCTGAACTTATGAAATCATGTTTGAACTTTGTCGGTCTATTCATGCAGCTATGCCAATTTATTCCTACAGCCAAGTGATTTGTTCCTATTGTTATGCGGATTATTTGGGATAATGTTATATGTGAGTTAATGAATGTATTAATTAAGTAAAATGCGTATGCATGTCCTTGTATGTTGTTTTTGTTTAGTGCAGATAATAAATGATGTCGTGATGGATATTCTCCTTTCATGCCTAAGGAATGAAGAATTACGTATGAGATAACTGGAGATCAAACTGAAGAGGAGTCGAGCGAGCGCAAGATATGGCATAACCGGAGCAGCCATACATCACTATGGGAGTTTAACTCTAGTGGGCATTGAATTCGCAAAATATCGCTACGACTCGCAAAGACTGTGGTTCGGTTTGGATCCACGTTTCCTGCAGCCAAGCTCTAGTTATCTTCTTCATCTGTCAATCATTTGCCTCTTATTCTGGGCATGATTTGAGTTGTCCATTGTAGTTGACCTTTTCTTTATAATAAGCTCTTCCTTTTTCTTAAAGGTTAGACAGAATAGAAAGGAATAGAGCAGAGAATTTTGACAGGCATTCTAGAGTTCTTCTTTTAGAACATGTAATCATTTTTCAAGAAGAAATGAATGAAAAATATGTTGTTATGATATGTTAAAAGTATTTTGCTGGAAGATTGATATCACTCATCCAAGGCTTGGTTGTAGGAACAGTCAATGGATCTATTTCCAGTGGCTGCAGGAACAATCCAGGCATGAACTTCTACTGCAACTAAACGAGAAATAATTTCAATGAACATAAACATAGGATCACTCATCCAAGTGGGCCCACTTGGTGAGTGATCCTATGTTTATGTTCATTGAAATTATTTCTCCTTTAGTTGCAGTAGAAGTTCATGCCTGGATTGTTCCTGCAGCCACTGGAAATAGATCCATTGACTGTTCCTGCAGCCAAGCCAGGACAAAGTGATTTCTATTATTTACATTAGATCATTCCAGCATAGTTTTTATAAGTTTTCATGTAGCCTTCTATGATTTCCATTCTTTCTTTTCCTTTCTCCATAATGTTAGTTACTGCAGCAATGCAGAATAGCCATTGAAGGAGCTTAGTCCATATATAGTGCAGACCCATTTCAAGTTTTACATCCCTGGGTTGATAACTAAATGAACACTAGCCATGAAAATAGTAACTTTACCAGACAAATGTCCAAACTTTGGATTGAGATTTCAATTAGAGTTATTATTATTATAGTTGGAGTAGACATCCCTTGAGTCGGTGCAAAGCCTCCAAGTGCCTTCCTTTTTGGGTGACAAGACTGCAGGGACTGCACATGGGCTCAAACTTTTGCCAACCAGTATGGACTCCAACAATTCTTCAATATACTTTTCCATCTCAACATTCTGATCAGTTGTGAGCTTATATGTTGCTTTATTAGGCAAGGTGGATCCAGGTATAAGATCTATGCAATGTTTTGTATCTCTCATGGGAGGTAGTGACCTTGGCATGCCATCAGAGATGAAACCCTTGTACTTGTTTAGTAGTTGTTGCACTACAGGGTCAACCAACCTCAATTTGTCCTCTTTCTTATCTTTAGACTTCTCCACCTTTGTCACTGTTGGACTAGTAATAAGGGCATAACAAACAATGCCTTCATCTGCCATGTTCTTCATGAATTGCTTTCCTCCTAACATCAACACCTTGGCCTCCTTTGGTTTGGTTTCCTCTTCACTCTCCACCAAAGGTAACATCTCAATCACTTTACCATCTTTGGTGATGGAATATATGTTCCTAGCACCATCATGTTGTTCCTTTAAATCGAATTTCCATGGTCTCCCAAATAGAAGATGGAAAGCATCCATCTTTACAATGTCAAACAACATTCTATCCTTATAGGTTCCAATCTGAAATTCTACCCAAGCCTGCTCTCCCACAACAGCTTGCTGACCTTGGGTGAGCCATGAGACCTTGTAGGGGCAAGGGTGAGGTAGTCTCCTCATCTTTAGCTTCTCCACCATTTCTAGAGACACAAAGTTTTCAGTTGAACCAAATTCTATTAGAACCTTGCATACCTTTCCACCTGCTTTGCAAGTGGTCTTGAATAGGAACTTTCTCTATGGGGGATCTTTGTCAGCCATCTTTGTGGTAGTTATTTCTCTTCTGATCATCAAAGCTTCACCTCTTTCAGGGTAGCCATAACTATCAGGGGTATTGACACTTTGGTATGTATTTTCACTTACCACACTTTGGCAATCAACTTCTAGAACCAAGTTACTTCTCCTTTTCCCTATGGAACTAGTAGGTTTGTTAGGATATATGTTGGCCATGTGCCCTTCTTGATTGTAGTTATAACATCTGATTGGACCTCTACCTTGAGATCTTCCCCTGAATGGTGGTCTTCTTCATCTGAAGTTACCTCTTTAATTGTATCCTCCATTGTTATTGGAACTACTCTCCCCTTTAGTGCCTTCTTGATTGGGTTCACCTTGGTTTCCAAAACCATTTCCTTTACCTCTGAAAAAAATTATTCCCCCTTTCTGATGCCTTCCTCTTCCTCTATTGTTCTGCTCTTGTCTCCTCTTGATCTTCTCTTCCACCTTGATGGCAAGTTGATGGCATCTACCAACGGCATCCGAGCTAAGGAGGTTTAGTTCTTCTTGAATGTTATACCTTAATCCATTTAGGTACCGTGAAACTTTTTCACTCTCTTCCTCCTTTTTCTTAGAATTCATACATAGCCTTCGGAACTCCTCAGTGTAAGAGTTTGCATCCATCTCCTTCTGCTTGATATTTTGTCTCCTCTTATGAAGTTGAATTTCATAGTCTTTGGGTACATAGGCCTCCTTTACTAAGGCAACCATCCTCTTTCAAAAAACAATCTTGGTTTTTTTGTCCTTCTCTCTTTCCCCTTGGACAAAGTTCCACCAAGTTAGGGTGGCTCCCTTCAACTTGGACTTAGCAATCTTCAACTTCTGGTGTCCTAAAATGTCTTCACATTCAAACAAACTAGACAGTGAGTCTATCCAATCTACTACTACATCTAGTTCCATCTTCCCAGTGAAAGTTGGCAAATCAATATTCTACTCCATGGTTCTCCTCTCCATGGATTTGAGGGCATTAAGGAAGTGCTTCTGGTCAGGAGGAATTGCCTCTTCCTTCGGTATAGAGATCTCATATTCATCCCCTTCTTCACCACTACCAGTGCCTCCATCTTCCTTCCCATCTACTCTACCTCTCAACCTCTCTAACTCCCTCTGCATTGCCTTGCAAGCAATGGCCTACTCTCTCACAATCTTTGCCAATTCCATGTAGGTGATCAGTCCTCTAGGAACTTCTTCTTCTTGTCCCTTTATCATTTCTCAAATCTATATCTCCTTACTAGAGTCGTTACTAGCTCTGATACCACTTGATGCAGATCCCTTCTTGTATCCTGCCAAACACTCCAAGATGTATGACACTGACCCCTCAAAACAACAATAGGATCATATCAAGGCAAGGCTCTACAAAATTAGTTCAACACCTCTCAATCTCCAAGACTCATACTTACTCAAATTGGGTAATTTGCTCCAACATACACTTTGAAGCCTCCAAGGGTTACTGACCATTACCACAACTATTTTTGGGTCAAAAATGACTCACCTGGACCAGATCAAACATTGGTTGTAAGGATTCAACACCATTCCCTATAGCGCCTTCACAATTAGGCCTATTTGCTAGTAGCCCTTTGAAATGGGTAAAGGGACCTTAATTCCAAAATTTTCCAAACACCCTGACAAACAAGTCATGGATTCAAGTATCCTTTTGGGCCTTACACAATTCCTCAAAAGGAAGGATCAAGGTCTAACAAAAAAAGGTCTGAAACCGATGAAGGTCAACTGTCCTAAAGGGCTAATTAGGTCTCCATTTGTGAAGCAACTATGTCCAAATGAACAAACCATACAATCACAATGTCATGATCATGTGGGGAACCATAAAGCATCATGTATTCCATGGTTACATGCCTAGAATCATCGCCATTAGCATTCTAGGGTAGCTTTGTTGTTTAAGGACTAGGTAGACACATAGGGATGTCTACCTAGGGTCGGTTCAAACACACACCTCCCTTGCTTCTCCTACAAAATTATTTTGGGATCTTACAATGCACTGGCCATACTTTCACTTCACCCAATCCCATGAGTCTCAGATTGATAAATTCCAAGTTATGGCCATGGAGAAGAAAAACCCTAGGTAAACCTTGGTTTTCCGGGCACCTACAGCAAAATTGGAATAACAACAGTAAAACACACAATCTGAACCTCAAACCAAAGCCAAATCAAAGGTGACTCACTATCATAACAAATTCACATCATTTTGTATTGATCCCAATCCATACAATTCCGTACCTTGTACCAAAACTCCAAAAATGCAAGAAAAACTCAGAATTTCATTAGTTTGCAGTCATCAAAACTTTCCTTCGTACAGTCTAACATTGGGAATTGGATCCACAAGGTGTATATACCATTCCACAACTTATCTCAAATGAAAACAAGAGGTTAGAGCCATTGGAGGAGTTCAGACAAACAAAAATGCAAAAATTGCATAAAAAGTTGCTTATGACAACTTTTGACAACTTTTGACAAAGTTGTCAAAATGTCATTTCTCGCCTCCTAATGCCTTGGGTTAAGACTAACCCCTCCTAAAACACCCTAGAAGCACTAAAAAAACTAGGATAACTATGTCCTACACACAATTTATCCCCTTTTGTCCAAAAGTCCTAATTGGCTTATCAAGATGCCAAAATAGGAGTTTGGCTCACAAGATGGGGTCTTTTATTACAAACAAACAATGCATGATTGAAACACATGTAAAACATCCTAAAGACATTTTTTATACCTTATCCTTCCTCCTCTGATCCTGATTTATCAACTTGAAAGGGTTCTCCTGCACCAAACATTGCTATCACAACCTCCCTTGAGGTTATTTACAATTCAGTCTTTTATTTATAGCTACTTGCAAGCACTTTATTTCATTACTTGGTTAATTCCAAAACTGAGGTTTGACCTAAAGGCAAACCCCCAATCCCAACCCATTTTCCTCTCTTTTCTATGTGTAGGTTGCAGGTGTGCAGTTGTACTTTTGGATTCGGGCTCCATTTGCAGACGCGAAAAAACCCTTTTCGTTTCACGGATTTTTCGGAGGACCGTGTATATTCCCACCATGGTCCAAGCAACATTTCCTCAAATTCGCAGGGCGAATTCATCTCGACACATTACTGCCAGATCCAAGTGCACAATTTTATCCCATACTCCGATCTCAACTTATAATTAGTTCTTTGTCACTTTTGTACTACATAATTCAATCAATTCCTTTCCATTTCAAATAAGGAAGAGGGGATCAACTTATCATTCCCAATTCATTCAGAATTCAATCTTCATCCTTGAAGGTTGAATCTAGTGAATTCTCCTCTCCTCTTCCAAATGTAACTTGGTGAAAAGTGTTTGAAGGGAAATCCGTAGTGAAACTCTCATCTCTCCTTGGAGGGAAAGGGTAGTTTTTGTTAGGTCCCGAGAAGGACAACTGAGAAGGGGGTTGAATCAGTTGTGAACCAATTGTTAATAAATTTTAATCCAAATGCAAGTTAATCTAATTTAACCTTAATGTCGGTAAACCAAAGTCAAGTATTGGTAGAATATTTTAATAGTTATAGCAATACCGGTATAACTTAATGCATGAAACAGAAACAAAAACAATATCCACAATACATAACACAAAGATTTTGACGTGGAAACCCGATAAGGGAAAAACCACAGTGGGAAACATTACCCACAATCAGATGATACTAATGCAAATAGTATGTGTATATAAATGGATTCTGCATATGCAGAAAGGCCAACTGTCTAGAGCTCACTGCTCAAATACAAAATAGGAGTCACACTGACTACACAATTGGATGGTTAAATCCAATGATAATGTACTGCTCAAAATAGCATCTCCAATGCTGGATTCACTACCGGTTAAGCTCTGAACATGAGTGTTAAAACACCTTCATAACCTTCCTTCAACCTTCAAATAATGTCTGCATAATTCACACAAGGATCTGCTTATTTTTGTTCTTCAATATCCACACTCACTCATGACATGACCATGATTTTCAATAAGATCTTACAATCATATATACAAAACCTAAGACTAAATGAATAGGTCGGCTCACTAAAGATATTACAATTAAATCAATTACAAATGAGTCTTCATGCGATACAATAAGTCGGCTCAATACATTTACCATAATAACCAATCAATAAACAATCTCCATGACACATCGTGCTAATCTAGAGTATCGGTCCATAACCTAGACTTATCTGTCGGTAAAGGCAAATTTGTCAACCCGAATAGACCAATAAGAAAAACATCCAATCCATGTCTTCGACATAACAAAATGATCTCCAAGTTATCATCATTGTCGGTGAACATATACCGGTGACTGTGCATAAGCCACTAACTATACCGATGAACCATATGTTGGCATTTCGCATTATAACAGACAATGGGAGATTGTTGGCATTTCAATAAGGATATTGAGAAGGTTATTGATGATTATGGATATAATTGATTAAGGATGTTTACTATCTTAATATTATTATTTTTTCATTGATGTCAAGAAATTGATTTTCTAATTCAGTATGATGTTGCCATATCTTGAGAAGTATGATTTGATGAGTATAAAGATGTCGATAAAAGACATAGAAAGAATATGATGAATAAGGGGATGAATAAGGTATTCAATGGGCAACTATTACTGAGTCATACAATGATGAGATCATGATGTTTAGATTGTTTTAACATCATACATATATTGAAAATTGTAAGGTTAATACTATACTATGTTACCGAGCAAAGAACCTAGTCGGTAAACCCTAAGGTTATCGCTATCGGTTAATGAAGGCAGAATGTCTACCGAGTGAAGTTTAGTATTTACCGAGTTGTTACCGAGTTATAATCAAGCTATAACATAATAAATTAAATGGTTACATGTGTTATTTAATGAAGGAAGCTGATGAGCTGGAACTAATTAAATGATTGGTATGTTGTGCATGAAGTTTGTTAATGAATCTATGGCATAGGAAAATCGGCATGAAGATCTACAATGCAGATTGAACCGTATTACCCTATCACAAGTTCCAAGAAATATATGCAAGTTCCAAGGCAGGGTAAAACATTTTCAAATCAAAGGATACATTGAACCTAGACAAGTTTGAAGATGTGATGGCTATGATTGATTATGGGAAATGTGATCAAAGAGATTAAGCGGCTAGCTAATTGTTTATAAATAGGGAGTTGTTGATAAACAATGCATGCGGGCAAATGTATGCACAGGGATGCTACATAGTGATTACCGAGTATAGAAGCTTGAAGACCTGTTTGAATAACAGAATATAGAAGCCCAGCAGATGGACAAGATTGGTTCTATGTCTAGATTGTATTGAGCAAATAAGAATCTGCTTTAGCATTTTAGATGTGAAGTTGCAGATAAATTTTTATTACTATTATTTTATGAAAGTGACAGAAAATATCTTAACCGAGTGGACTTAACAGTCTTATTTGTAAAACCCTCTAGCAAGGTGACATTCTGATTGAGTGTTTGAAATCCTTTAACAAGGTCACTTCTAACAAGGTGAAGATCCTAACAGATCTGAGGGAAATCCCTTAACCAGGTCACATCTAGCAATGTGTTTGTACTCTTTAACAGGATTTGCTTTTAACCGAGCATACTCTAGAAGAGTATATTTTTTAGTGGGTCTGAAATCCCATAGTGGTTTTTCCCTATTTGGGTTTCCATATTAAATCTGGTGCTATGAGTGATATGATGTTTATATGCTTTTGAGTTTGCATGTTTAGGACTTTTGGTTATATCACTGAAGTATATGTTACCGAGGTTGAATCTGATGTTTTTATGGAAGATTAAGTTTGTATGATTCACCCCCCCCCCCCTCTCATCTTGTTGGCTATTGGATCTGTACTTACATTAAGTATCAGAACTATCAATTGGTATCAGAGCTTTGGACTCCGGAAGAAAAAGTTTAAAGGTACTTGAGGCAAAGATCCAAAGATGTATAAGAGGGATGCACCGAAGCTGAACAAGTCAAGTTTCTCTACATGGCAGAAAATGATGAAGCTGCACCTATCAGGAATTGGAGAATATGTTGTATATTATCTGGAGAATGATTTCATCACACCAAGCACCTATCCATTGACTATGGAAGAAATAAAGGCAAAGCAAGAACATATCCAAGCAATGATTGAAATAACATCTGCATTGACCGATTCAGAGTTTAATGATCTAGAAGGCTGCAATGATGCAAAGGCTATGTGGGATAAGCTCATATCAGTGTATGGAGGAGATGAACATGTTCAAAGAGAAAAAGTAGACAGTCTAAGAGGACAACTTGAATCTATAAGGATGAATGAAGGTGAGAACATAACCCAGTACAGTACAAGACTAAAGAAGATTGTCAATCAAATCAAAGGAGCAGGTGGAACTATTGAAGAAAAGGATATAACAAGTAAGTTGTTAAGAACCCTTCTATCGGCTTATGCAATCCGAGTCTCTGCAATCAATGAATTGAGGTCTGTACCTAATATGCTAGTTTCTTTAGATGCTACTATTGGTAAGCTACATGCATTTGAGTTAAGTAACTTTGATAATAGTGGATCTTCGGTAAATAAAGTTGAATCTGCATTCAGTTCTTTTCATAATGATTACAATGAAAGAAAGTACAAGTACTCCGAAGGAGACCGCAGTGGAGCAAGTGAAAGATTTTGTAAGAACATGGAAGAAGTACACAAACTGTATGAGGAAATCAGAAAGTAGGAAGAGTTTGAAGCACTATTAGCCAGAAGGTTACCGAGAGGCAAAGGTAAGTATAAAGGAAAACTACCTTTGAAATGTTTCAATTGTGATAAAATAGGACATATGGCTTCTAACTATCCTGACAAAGATTCTACTAAAAAGAGAGATTACCGAGATGACAGACAGAAAGATAATCATTATAGAGGACACCGAGACTTCAGAAGAAGAGATAGAAAGACATGCTTAATAGCCGATGAGGAATCCAATGATGATAAATCAGATGAAACTGATACAGAGGAAGTAGTTTGTGTGCCTATCAAAGATGGATCAGATGAAGAAAGGTATGAAGAAAAAGCCCTAATATCTCACATAAATACTAATGATTCTTGGATCATAGATAGTGGATGCTCACATCATATGACAGGTGATAAACACAAGTTTGTTATGTTAGAAGATTATGATGGACGCTATGTAAGATTTGGTAATGATGCACCATGTCCAGTAAGAGGTAAAGGATCTATAACACTTCTTGACAATGCAAGATGCAATGATGTTTATTGGGTTGAAGGTTTGAGATACAATTTGTTGAGTGTAGCACAGCTAAACAATATAGGTTACCGAATAGAATTTCAGAAAGGAATTGTCAAAGTTCATGACAAGCATGGAAAGTTAGCTGCTACCGAGACACAAACAAAAGGTAATACATTTCACCTTGACTCAACTTGAAACAAGTGTCTGTATGCAAAGATAGATGATACCTGGTTATGGCATAAAAGGTTTTGTCATGTAAATTTTGATAATCTGATCAAAATAAGTAAGAAGCATTGAGTAAGAGGTCTACTGAGTCTTGAAAAACCTAAGAATGCTATGTGTCGAGGATGCCAGATGGGTAAAATGACAAGATCAAGCTTTACAAGTAAGTCTTACACCTCTAAGGGAATTTTAGATTTTGTGCATACTGATCTTTGTGGTCCTATGAAAGTTCAAAGTTATTATGGTGACAAATATTTCATATTATTTGTGGATGATTACTCAAGGATGATGTCAGTAATGTTTTTAAAAGAAAAATCACAAGCTTTTCAAATGTTTAAATGGTACAAGGCAACAGTTGAAAATGAAACAGGAAGACAACTGAAATGTCTTAGATCAGATAGAGGAGGAGAGTTCACATCTGATCAGTTCAACTTATTCTGCAATGATCGTGGTATTAAAAGACAAGTCTCTGCACTGAGAACTCCACAACAAAATTGAATTGCTAAGAGAAGAAACAGATCTATTGTGGATTGTGCCAGAACCCTGATGATTGAAAAGAAAGTGCCACAAAAATTTTGGAGGGAAGCAATAAGCACAGCAGTTTACACCCTGAACTGAGTACAACTAAAGAAAGGTACTTTGAAGACACCATATGAAATCTGGTATGACAAGAAACCTAATGTAACTTATTTTAAAATCTTTGGAAGTAGATGCTATGTACACAAAGATGATAGAAATGGCAAGTTTGATCAGAAAAGTGAAGAAGGAACTTTTTTAGGTTATTCTTCTAGAAGCAAAGCATTTAAATGTCTGATCAAATAATCTAACAAAATAGTAGAAAGTGCAAATGTGAAAATTGATGAATTTGCAGAAAGGAATGATGAAGGAAATTCCAAAGAACCAGAAGATTATGATGAATTTGTCTATGTTCAACCGACAAGTCCTACCGAGAAAACTGTTGAAGAAAATGAAGAGAACATCCAGTTACCGAGTGATGAAGAAGATCATACAGAGCCTACCAAGCCTGTATTAGCCAAGTATGTCAGAAGACATCATGCACCAAGTCAAATTATAGGAGATAAGGATGATCCAGTGATGACAAGGAACAAATTGAGACAGAACACATGTCTGATATCTGAATTTGAATCGAGAATAGTGAAAGAGGCATTTAACAGTGAAGATTGGATAAATGCTATGACAGAAGAGATTGATCAAATAAAGAAGAATGACACATAGACACTAATCCCAATACCGAAGGACAAAAATGTAATCGGTACAAAGTGGATTTTCAGAAACAAGCTAAATGAAAAAGGTGAGGTCATTCAAAATAAAGCAAGACTAGTATGCAAAGGTTATGCTCAAGAAGAAGCAATTGATTATGGTGAAACTTTTGCACCTATGGCTAGACTTGAAGGAGTAAGAACATTGTTGGCATATGCTGCTTTCAAAAACTTCAAGGTATATCAAATGGATGTCAAATCTGCATTTCTGAATGGAATATTAGAAGAAGTTTTTATTGAACAACCTGAAGGATTTGTTGAAGACAAGAGTAAAGATCGGGTATGTAAATTGAACAAAGCATTATATGGTCTAAAACAAGCACTTAGAGCATGGTATGAAAGATTGCACTCTTATTTGATTAAGATTGGTTTTATAAGGACAAGTGAGAATAGCAATATGTACATGAAGAATGATGAAAATGGAATACTGATCTCAGCCATATTTGTTGATGATATTATATTTTGTGGAAATGACTCTTTATGCAAGAACTTTGGAAACGAAATGAGCAAAGAATTTGAGATGTCATTAATCGGTGAGATAAATTATTTTATAGGTTTACAGATACTGCAAATAAAAAATGAGATTTTCATTACTCAATCCAAGTACATAAAGGAAATCTTGAAGAAATTTAGAATGGAAGATTCAAAACTAGTAAGTACTCCTATGACTACCAACTGTAAACTATCAAAGAATATGAATCTGCATCTGTTGATGAGACACTTTACTGATCCATGATTGGAAAGCTACAATATGTTGTTCACAGCAGACCAGACATAGCACATGCAGTAGGTATAGTTGCAAGATTCTCTATAGATCCTAAGGAAACACACATGACAGCAATCAAAAGAATTTTTAAATACTTGAAAGGCACTGAGGATTATGGCTTAGTATATCATAAAGGAAATGATTTTGATTTAAAAGTTTATACTGATGCTAATTGGGAAGGCAACATTGATGACAGAAAAAGCACAAGTGGAGGAGCTTTCTTTTTAGGAGAAAGACTAGTGAGTTGGCTTAGCAAGAAACAAGAATGTGTTTCACAATCAACAGCAGAAGCTGAATATGTTGTTGCAACATTGAATTGTACCAACATAGCATGGATCAAACAATTGTTGGAAGGTATAAATGAGAAATTTACCGATCCAGTAACTATATTCTGTGATAATACTAGTGCCATTAACATTTCAAAGAATCCTATTATGCACTCTAAGACAAAGCACGTCTCTATCAAATATCATTATCTTAGAGAAGAAGCTCAAGAGAAGAAAGTGGTGTTGGAGTATGTTAGCACAAAGGAACAAATAGCAGATATATTTACCAAGCCACTACCAAGGGACACTTTTGAGTATCTCAGAAGTAATTTAGGGGTCCTACCCCTATCTTCTACTCACTGACCAAGTTTGGTGAAAGCATCAATTCGATGACTCTATCGAATATCTTTTAAGAGTTGATGTTGATTTACACACTTTAGGATGTTTTCTAAAGGTGTGCAGGATACAATATAGGAAACAGGAATTGAAGACAAAATGCTCTGACCGAGACTAAGTTGACACATTACAATAGGAATTCACTTCATATAGGAAGAAATTATGTCTTAATTCTTTACTTTTTGGCATTGTTATCAAAGGGGAAGAAGACTGAAGAAGATTGAAGAAAAAGGGGAGAAGACTGGAAAAGACTGAGAAGACTGAAGAAAAAGCAAAAAAGAAAGACTGAGAAAAGAGGAGAAGTCTAATGTATGGGGGAGAATTCTGGTGACAGGAAGAGAACATTTCAGAATCTCACAAACAACTCACAGCAATCTGAATCAATTAGGTCAAATCAATTAGTTTTGCCATCAATGCTAAAGGGGGAGATTGTTGGCATTTGGCATTATAACAGACAATGGGAGATTGTTGGCATTTCAATAAGGATATTGAGAAGGTTGTTGATGATTATGTATATAACTAATTAAGGATGTTTACTGTCTTAATATTATTATTTTTTCATTGATGTCAAGAAATTGATTTTCTAATTCAGTATGATGTTGCCATATCTTGAGAAGTATGATTTGATGAGTATAAAGATGTTGGTAAAAGACACAGAAAGAATATGATGAATAAGGGGATGAATAAGGTATTCAATGGGCAACTATTACCAAGTCAGACAATGATGAGATCATGATGTTTAGATTGTTTTAACATCATACATATGTTGTAAATTGTAAGGTTAATACTATATGTAGACGTATAAAAATGACCATATTCCTAAATGAATATTTTATGTTCATTTCTCTATTTAATTAAATCCAATTTAATTAAATTATCCACATTCTTCTATTTAATTAAATAAATTATTCAATTTATTTGAATTAAATTCACTATACCATTTAATGAATAAATCATTTTATTCAATTAAATCCCCCTATCTACTTTTAATTAAATTCAAATTTAATTAAATAGTTATCCTAAATTGAATAAATCTAATTTATTTAATTTCCCCAAACTTCAACCAATTTGAATTAAATTACTTTATCTCTCCATCCACTTGCAAAATCCCAAACCCCTTCCTAATCCCTTCTAGAATCTTCTAATCGCTTCTAATTAACCTAACCCCTCCTCTAAACTTTGTCACATCCCTAAGCAAAGGGAAGTCACTTCTCAAGACCCTTAAAGTCTTTGATAACCATTAAAGGTTTTCAACCTTCAACCACCAAAACCCTTAAAGTCTTTGAAAACCATTGAAGGCTTCCAACCTTCAACCACTTAATCCCCAAAGTCTCCAATAACCATTAATGGTTAATTCAAACCCTCCCACATGGTTAAAACATTTGTTTTGACTCAACCTCTATCCAACCCAAGGGTCTCATCAGGCCTTTAATGCTTTGACCATGATTATCTCTTAATCATTTGCACAAAGGTTTATCCTTGGATTAACTCTTAATCCAGTGGGTAAGCCTAACTTAGACTTGACCCTTAGCCTTTAGATAACCATGAGGTCTTCTCAGGCCTTTAATGCCTCCAACCTCTTCTCTTAACCCAACCCTATGTTGACATTTGTCACCATTTCATTGGTGCCAATTGTGCACATGGATCCCCAACTTTCAAACCTGACCATTGATTAAACCATTCAATCTTGACCATCCATTGCCCTGTTTATGCTATAAATAGAGCTCTCATTCCTCCATTCTCAACAATCATCTTTCAAATTTGAAGCATCACACTTATGCTCAAATTCTTTCAAGCTTTCTCATATCATTTTTATGCTCATCATTTAGCCTCTTTTAGATCAGGAATTAGACTAAATATGCATATTAGAGTACTTTCTTTATCATTTTAGCATCAATCATAGACTAAGTATAGTATGCTAGGATAGTATTCATACTAACCTCGTCATCTTATCATCTAGTGTATTTCATTTTAGTATCATACATAGCTTAATCTCCATTTCATACTAAAATCTATCAAAGCATCTCTCGTTCTCATATTTGCCATCCCTAAACCATTTTGCTCAGTGATCTGAGAGCAAAAACATTGGTTTGAGGGACACTGTGAGATAGAGAACCATGGGACCCTCCTTGGGAAGCTGAGTAACACTACGTTACTCCATAGCTTGCACCAAGAAGTCTTGTGTGTGTGTGTGGACTAGTATTTTAACTAAATTTTCACATATTAAGTTTTATTCGCCCACTTTTCCCGCATACACTATACTATGTTACCAAGCAAAGAACCTAGTCGATAAACCCTAAGGAACCTAGTTGGTAAACCCTAAGGTTATCGGTATCGGTTAATGAAGGTGGAATGTCTATTGAGTGAAGTTTAGTATTTACCGAGTTGTTACCGAGTTATTATCGAGCTATAACATAATACATTAAATGGTTACATGCGTTATTTAATGAAGGAAGCTGATGAGCTGGAACTGATTAAATGATTGGTATGTCATGCATGAAGTTTGTTAATGAATCTATGGCATAGGAAAATTGGCATGAAGATCTACAGTGCAGATTGAACCGCATTACCCTAGCACAAGTTCCAAGAAATATATGCAAGTTCCAAGGCAGGGTAAAACATTTTTCAGATCGAAGGATACATTGAACCTGGACAAGTTTGAAGATCTGATGGCTATGATTGATCATGGGAAATGTGATCAAAGAGATTAAACGGTTAGCTAATTGTTTATAAATAGGGAGTTGTTGATAAACAATGCATGCGGGAAAATGTATGCACAGGGATGCTACATAGTGATTACCAAGCACAGAAGCTTGAAGACCTGTTTGAATAACAGAGTATAGAAGCCCAGCAGATGGACAAGATTAGTTCTATGTCTAGATTGTATTGAGCAAATAAGAATCTACTTTAGCATTTTAGATGTGAAGTTGCAGATAGATTTTTATTACTGTTATTTTGTGAAAGTGACAAAAAATTTCTTAACCGAGTGGACTTAATAGTCTTATTTGTAAAACCCTCTAGCAAGGTGACATTTTGATTGAGTGTTTGAAATCCTTTAACAAGGTCACTTCTAACAAGGTGAAGATCCTAACAGATCTGAGGGAAATCCCTTAACCGGGTCACATCTAGCAATGTGTTTGTAATCTTTAACAAGATTTGCTTTTAACCGAGCATACTCTAGAAGAGTATATTTCTTAGTGGGTCTAAAATCCTATAGTGGTTTTTCCCTATTTGGGTTTTCACGTTAAATTTGGTGTTATGAGTGATATGATGTTTATATGCTTTTGAGTTTGCATGTTTAGTAATTTTGGTTATATCACTGAAGTATATGTTACCGAGGTTGAATCTGATGTTTTTATGGAAGATTAAGTTTGTATGATTCACCCCCCCCCACCCCCTCTCATCTTATTGGCTATTGGATCTGTACTTACATTAAGTATCAGAACTATCACCATAATGTAAACCTCCAAGAAGACAAGTGTTGACATCAATGACAAAACCAATGAAACACATGACCAAGTCATCCATAATACCAACAGTTTTCCTCTTGATCTCTCATTCACATTTCACCACATTATAGTTAGCATCAACAGGTATCTCCATTGTATCATTTATGAATTGACTTGTATTAGTCTGATCCTTGAGTTCAGTCTCTAGACCAACATTCTCAACATTTAGTTGACCTACAACATCCATTGTTTCTTGTTCATCTTTCTTCTTTTCTCTATCAGGAACTTTCTCAAAATGCACTTCACTATCTGAAATAGTTTTCGGTCCACCTATATCAATCCTGTAATCCTCAAGTATGTTACCACTTGACTCACCAATGCTTAATCATGTCTTTGTCTTCTCCAAATAAGACAAAGCCTTTACTATCTTCAACGACCTCAACAACTATGTCATTTGATTGTCTCACAATTCTCTTTAGGGTCTTTACCCATAATCAAATTTACCCTCTCTTTCTTATGAAATATTGCATTAAGAATTTGCTGAATTTTACTCCTAGCATCTTGCGATAAAGGACTACAAAAATTTTCCATCGCACTTTTCTTGATTTCATTTTCTTTTTCTATAGCCTTCTTCCTCTACTCTATCAAAGCTTCAAGTAGAGTTTTAGGAATTTCATCTTGAATACCACTCATTTTTTTGTTCAAAATGATCATATAATTGATTATTGCTTATTTTATGGTCTCTTTGTCAACTGGGAATAATTCATCATAGTATCTATTGTATATCCCAAAGATTTATCTACACAAATTGAATTTTCAAGACTATCCAAATTGGGTGGCTAATAGTGTGGATCATCCTCACATTTATTTTCCTTTGTACCTTTATTTTGATTTCTCTTCTTTATTTCACTCTTATTTCCAGTAAAGGTCTGAGCTCTTTTCTTCTTCATGAGAGGTATTGGGTCCTCTTCTTCTACATCCTCTATTTTTTTTATTTTGATTCTAGGACTGCTAATGATTTTTTCTTTCTCAATTTCTCCTTTCGCACTACTTCTCTCAATTTCTTCCATGAATATTTAGCTTTCTTCTTTCTTTTGACTTCTTTCTTGGTGTTCTTTTCTCTGCACAACAACTAGGGTTTGCCTCTAACAATTGATTCAATCATATTGATCACACAAAAAATTTCTTCAAACAAGGGCTCTCGAGATATCAATTCACATGAATAAATGAGCTCAAAAATCCCATTATATGCACATTAACTAGGGTTTGACAATCATTAATGCACTATTGTCGATACACTCCCAAAAAGTTGATTTTTTTTTTAGTTACCTTCCTCACTTAAAAACATTATGGACCAATCATGTCATATGAAACCTCTAAAATGTCTTTCTTAACTCAATCATAGTGAAAGTACTCCAGTATCAAAACTACAAAGGGGGCTCTTAAGATTTTCTTTCAATTTTCCCCCTCAGACATTGTTATCTGAATTCCAGAAGAGGGGTCAACACCCACAATAGGTGCAGATCCATCTTCAATCTTCTCTTCAACTTTATCTTTTGATTTCTTTACCCATGCCATCTTTATTTTCTCCTTTTCTTCATTGATGTCAATTTTCTTTGTCAAACCATTAGTCTTCTCATTTGTATTTTTATAGTATTTTGCAATATGCCCCATTTTGTTATGTATAATTATAGCATACTGGATTTCTCTATGGTCCATTTCCATTCATACTTCCATTACTAGTTCTTTTGAATCTCCCATTTGACCTGCATTCAATAGCTTTGTGCCTATATGTATTACAAGTATAACAAGGTCCATTGAAATATTGAACATCTCTGCTAAAAATTGAATTTCCATATCTATTATAATTCAACCTACTTCTACATTCACTATCCAAACTTATTTCAATAGTAACATCTTCCATTAAAAGATTAATTTATGATTTGACTTCTACATTCACTAGCCCTATGTCTAAATTTATTACATGAAAAACAATTGCCATTAAAAGAGTATCTAGATGCAACTAGAGAAAACCTTTTGTCTTTCTTCTTGTAGTTCCAGACTAGAATGTAATCATGTTGATCTTTATTAGTTCCCTTGACCTTTTCTTTTCCTTTGTCTTTATAACTTTCACCTTTCTCAATCTCAAAGCTAAGCCCATCTTTATCTTTATTCTGCTTTTGAGCACTTAGCATGGCATCAAGTACTTGACTCCTATATTTTAGCTTCAAATGTTTTTCAATCTATTATTTTGCATCTTTCAATTCCATCCTTTGTTTATGCACTTCCTTTTCAAGTTTTTTTACATTCTTAAGTTTTTTTATTCAGATTTGTGTCGACGTCATCCATATCCTTCCTTACTTCATCAAGTAGCTTTCTCAAGAAGGAAACTTTGTCTTCAATCTTCTTGTACATGAATTTGCTTTAATCCAAATCTGCTATAAAGGATATAAGTTCTCCCTCCATATCAATAGTACCTTCAACTTCCCAGTCATGTTGCTCCATAGTATTCATATCCTCAAATTCAAACATAGTGTTCAAATCCCAGATCTACCTCAGTGGCTAAACTATCTCTTTAGGAACCAAAACTTTGATACTTTGTTGAACACTATAGAATGCTAAGAGGGGGGTGAATCAACATATACTAAAACTGATCAAATTAATGCATTTATTTCATTACATTCATTCAACACATGTGCATGAAAGTAAATAACTGAAACAACAAATGCATCCACATAAGAACACCAAAATTTTAACTTGGAAAACCTAAACTAGGAAAAACCACAATGAGAATCAAAGTCACAATATATGTACTAAGTGTTTACAAGGATTTAGGCCATAGGCCAAGGAGCTCACTACTCCAAACTTGTAGGCTAAGATGCAAAACCTTAGGGAAAAATACATAAGAGACTTGCATAGTTAAAGATCACTTCTTCAAGGCAAGATACAAAATATTTGTCCAAATACAATGAATTTAAAATACATAATTGCAAGAGAAATGCATCTATCAATATGCAGATAACAGTTCATAGTTTAATATTCATCTAACCCAATCTTCATCGCACGACTGTAACACATCCAAAACTCTATATCACCTCAAACTCACATAATATTCGCATCATACATCATACATCCACATATCCATACCATACTCCTCATAATCAATTAATATGTCCTTTATATATCAATTAGATGATCGATATTCTTCATAAAGTCAACCTATAGAAAATGTAAAGTGTGTATTATGTTGAACACTAGATGTCACTGAGAGGCGGGGTGAATCAGTGATTTCCAGACTTTTCCCTTTTCTATCCTATGTGTGTATATCGGTTAACAGATCTAACATAAGGTAGACATACCAGTTAGATGGGAGACTAACACAAATGCAATCAAACATAAAAGGGACATCACATAACACCAGATGTACGAGGAAAACCCAAGATGGGAAAAACCTCAGTGAGAAGTGTTGCTGGAGACTGCTTCTCCAATCCAGCCTCACAATGAAAACCTTGGTTACAACATTTAGGGAACCAACCCAAGGAGTACCACTCATGCTTCAGGGCACCAACCCCTACACCGAGCTCCGACTCAGTGATTACAATGTCACATTTTAGATACAAAAGTTATCTTCTTGTTACAAAAGAAATTTGTAACTCTCATGTATGTCTCTCCACCAGTTCTCCTCTCTTCAATCCTTATTTGGTTCTCTCCTCACCTTCTCACTGCAGCAACCTTATCTCCTGCTACAACCTACTCACTATTGCACCCTTATCAGTTCAACCTCTTCTTCTTGTCTATCGGTTCTTCTCTGTCACTTCTCTTTTCTCTCTGTCATAATGTTGCTATTCACCATCAGTCTTGATAACTTAGTCAAATCTCTATCATCTAATTCCTATCGGTTCTCAGCTTGCCTTCTCTATAATCTTTTATAACTCTTCTCTGTCGGTTCACCACCACTAGTGCACTCCTTAGTCTGACTTGTTTGTGAACTACCAGTTGCCTCACCCTTGTCGGTTGAACTCTTCAACCCTATTCTCTCTCCCACACAGTCTCTCTTCTGATTCTCATTGATAACTTGACTAATTTCCTCTCTCCTGCAGCAGCACAAACAAATTATTTTCTTCGCACTCTTATATCCATATTTTCCTGCCTAAACGTGAGTTTGAACATTTGCACGCTAGGGTTTCTTCCATGAACTGAATCTGCATCTGATCTAATCTCTAATCATCGTGACATATCATATCCAATCTGATATCATGTCCTTGATCAATGTTCAGCACTCAATTAATGAGCATCGTCCATTTCTTTACCTTGTGAACCACGTCTTCTCTCTTTTTGTCATTTGTAGCATGATTTTTGACCTTTTGTCTGATCGATCACATGTGTGATGTGGTTTCCTTAATCCTCTTTGATCTGCAAGATCAGTCTTTACTGGATCTTTGGTGTTTCCTTCATCTCAAGCCGCAATCCTCTGCCATGCTTCCTTGAGCTTCGTAGTCGTCATAAATGTTGGACCAGTCGCCAACGACCTCACCAACAAATCACATTGACTTGTGCATGCATACCACTACACCTCCATGTGGCCCCTTTGTCGGCATCCACCTCAACTTAGTCTGCTATGTCAGTTTGGATAGGATCATCGACCAACCACACAATCGGGTTCATCTACTGGTTCACAGACCCTGTCGGTTATACCCTAACCGGTCTGCCTTCACCCTTGCACTCTTCTTCTCTTCCAGTGGAACACCTAAACTGGTCAGGACACATGCCAACCTACCTCATGCACATCTTCATCAAATGGGAGCCTTCTGCATCTGCACTTTGTCAGCATTATCGATGGACATACTTACCGGGAAACACCTTGATGACACCATGTCATCAACCTCACCACAAGATTGGTTCTTCTATTAACATGTTTGTCAAAGTGATAAACATATCCTTCCTTCTCTATACCGGCAAATCATCATTGTCTACCTGGTTGATCTGGTGCATATCTCTGATCTCATGCACCTAAGGCAACTTAGTGTTTCACCAGTTGATCTGGTGTGAGCCTTCAAACACTTGCCTTTAACTCTTTTATCTTATCTCTGATAACTATGATGTGTTCCATGCATAATAGGAGATAAGCTCAACTTACCAGTGGGAATGGATCCTTGTCATCTACATCCTATAATGCACCAATGTGGCTTCCCTATTTGAGCGTGCATATCTTCAAACAGGCACATGTGATCTAGTTGGGCACATTCATTGTCAGTCATCTCTACAAATGGTGACTGTATCTTTTCTCCAGTGGAAGTCTTGTTGTTTCACATCCACATAGTATGTCGGTGGCCTGCACATACTTCTCCTCCAGTGTTGATGTGATTTAGGTAACATTCCCCCTCTTCATCACAATCAACTACCCAATATTTTTCTCTCTTGTTGGTTGGCAACTATGCACTGCCAACATGTCACTTACCGGTCTGCAGTCCATATCTTCAACACAAGTCAAACACTAAATTGTGTACTGGTGACTCCAATGGATGACACACTCTTCCTTACCGATGACCTTCTATGCTAGATGACATCAATGGCACCATTTTTGGTATTCATCAATGACAACATTTCTCATCAATCTCCCATACTGATTGCCATCCTCTACCGGTTGACATCAATGACAACACAATGCCAACATATTCACCATCGAGCCAAAATAGATTTATACAAATCATGTAGAAGGAAAAAGAGATGTGTAGGGACTTATACCAGCTTGGCACACCTTTCAAATATCTCCAAAAATATCTTATGCTCATGATATGCAACCGCTCAAGCCAAAACGCATAGGTCAGCTTCTCTAGATAAACCATTTTACACAAATTCTTAATCTAAACCAAAAATAAGATATGTGTATCACTAACAAAGAAAAATAACATGTTAAGAACATGATCCAATGATCCACAACAACCTTAGAGTACCAGCAAGACGAGGAATGCAGCACATTCCTCTGCAACATCCTAAAACTACACAAACCTTGAACACAAACGAATAGCACTTATTCTTTGGAATAGTCATTTGACATAATTGGACCAAACATAGATCACTAATCCTCCAAAAACATAACATGCCAACAATATTTTCCATCCAAAACATCTTTAGGTAGATTCCATATATTTGCATATATGTTCATACATACACTATTTGTGCACAACCTAACTACTTCTGAACCAAAGTGTTGACATCAATGATAACCTGAATAATATTTTTGCAACATGACTATCCTCCTCTCTTGTTGGTTGTTTTACACGAAAACCAAAACTGTTCAAACCCTTGCAACATTCAAAAAAATGGAGAAACACCTTCTTTGTTGCTATTGCAACTTTTTCTTTCTTCCCGCCATCTACAAACTCTTTCCCACTTACTAAAAACACCTTACCATTGCCACTATGGTTATTGTATTTTGGCTCTTGCAAAGGCAACAAGGTATGTTTTTTTTCATTCTTCTCAAAAATAAAAGAATTATTTATACCATCATGCACAACATTTTGGTCAAACTACCAAAGCCCACCAAGCAACACATGACACAAATCCATAGGCATGATATCACACACATCATAATACTTATAACTCTTCCTATCTTAAATTCAACCAAATCTTGATCATTTATCAATAATCATTGCCCCTTTTGTAACCAAGAAACTTTGTATGGTGTAGGATGTTTAATTATCTCAAGACCTAGTTTATCCACCATTTCAACAACCGCTAGATTATCAGTAGGTTACCACTATCAATAATTAGCTTTCAATACTTACCTTTAGCCTTGTATTTTGTCTTGAATAATTCTCTTCTTTGACTCATCTCCTAACTTTCCTTTGGTGGCTTCAACAATACTCTTTTTAACAATAAAGACTCTCACATCTCAGGTTCTTCAATATGATGAGAAGGTGATCCTACACTTTCTTGATCTTCTTGCACAATCTGATTGCTCCTTTTAGGCCTTATATTTCCTTCTTATATATACTCAGGACACTCCCAACTTTTGTGCCTATCATACTACTTGAACATAAAACATTTACCCAAGAAACTATTTCCTCTTCCTTAATAACCACCTCTTCCAAATGATCTACCTCCTCTGTTTTGATAGCCTCTCCTTTCTTAATTGGCTTGCCAATAGAACTAATAGTCCCCTCATTTTGATGGTGATGTTGTTCTCTATTAGCATATTGTCCTCTTCCTCTACCTTTTTCCTTGTCAAATTTTATTTCTCATAAGCTTCTCCTCTTCCTTGATGGTAAACTGATAGGCTTCTTCAAGAGATATAGGGGACATTAGAATCAATTCATCCTGTAAATTGTATTTCAAGATATGAAGGTATCTTTCTACCTTTTCCAAATCCTCTTCACTACAGCTTGATCGAACCACCAATTTGTAGAACTCTTATGTATATTCTTTCACTAACATATCCTTTTTCTTAAGATTTTGCAACCTTTTGAACAGATTAGTTTAATAATCCATTGGAAGAAACTTAGCCTTCAATTTGGCAACCATTCTATCCCAAGAAGTTATTTTCCCCTTATTCTTTTTTTGTCTTTTAGATTAAACATAATCCCACCACATTGTAATGTGGACTTTAAGTCTCGTATAAACAAACTTGACTCTTCTTTCTTCTGCAACCCCTTCATACTCAATGTACTTGTAAAGATCATTGATCTAGTCAATGAGTTCCTCTCCATTAAGGCTTCCATAATAGGTGGGAATGTCTATCCTCGGCTTGGCTCCAACACCCAAGACTTCTTTTATTAATATCTCTTCACCTCCTAGTTATTTTTACTCAACTTCACTATCATCAACAACTACTCCTCGCCTTTGTGCTTGCTCCATAGCATCCAATCTTGTCATACGATTCTGCAACATTTCAAGTATCCCTTCATCATGGCCTGTATGACCACCTCCTCCTCTGTGCATTCTTCTCAATGGCATTTTGACCAATCCCTCACGTTCCCAATTTCTTATGGCTCTGAAACCATGATAATGACAAGTTGTTCTAAACAACAACCAATGTGAACTATTTCTACCCTCAGGCGACAGGAACTCGGGTTTGCAAATTGTAATTGTTTATGATGAAAACTTTAACCATATATAGAGGCAACCTACTTCTAGAAAAAAATAACATAACCAAAAATAATCTAACTCTATCTTAGGGATGGGAATTTAAACCAGTAACATTAGTATCTAGTTGTAACAAGAGCTTCAAAAAATTTCAATACACTTAAGTGTGACAAGAAGATTTACATCTGCACAATACTCGTTATGAGGCAATCCATAAGCCAAAGAACTAATATTCAATATTCCTCTTATTAGAACAATGCATAGGAGGAAGATTACATATATTTGATTGCTACATTTATTAAAAAAACATAAACCAAAATTCGTCCAGCTATTACTTATCGATGGCTATTTCGCCCGATTCAAAAGATGGGTTTCTCTTCCTTCAACAACTCTACCTCAACCACTCTTGAGGACCTATGAATTTCAAACTCCTCTAAAAAACAAATGCTCTTACTCTACTCCATGGGTTCCATTTTTCTTGGCCCTTCTCTATCATTCACCCAATCCTTCTCTACTTTCAAAAACAATACCAAAAAGCCCTTTTCAAAAATGTTGTGTTCAGCTAGAACATGCACATCCCTCCAATCCAATCCGCGCCTGTCCCAACTAGAATCGATCTATATTTCTTTTCTTTTTTCACAGTTGTATATTTTTTTTAATTTTTTCTCGGTAATTCCCCAACATTCGTAACTCCCACAATTGAATGTGCCAAATAAGCAGATCGAAGGGATAAAAAAGTGTGATAATCTCCTCCAACAAACTTGCCCATGAGATTCCCCTAAACTTTGGCAACATGTCTGAAAGAGAAAATAGAAGAAGATTCTGATTTGAACTAGTCAACAAACCAAAAACATAAAAAAAACTAACTATGAAAACAAGGAACAAAAAGAAAAGTTGATGCCCCTACATCATTTCTCCTCACACATATGTGTGGAGGAATCATTTCTCTCTATTAGGTCATCTCTCCCTTCGAGTTTTTGGAAGTGTAGATCTATTTGGACTTGCCCTATTTGAATTTTTTTCTTTTCATTTTGACATTCCAAGTGTTCTATTGTGCTAATTAATTCCTTTATCAAAATTGTCAAAAAGATAGTGAATTTTTTCTCTGTTAAATATTACATCATCTTAAATGTCTTTTGAATATATGTATATGTATACACATGTACATGTATATGTATGTGTATGTGTATGCATATGCATATGTACATATACATACATACATACATACATACATAATTTTTTTTATTTACTTAAGAAAAAAAAAATTATTTTTTTGTTCGATAAAAGGTCGAGGCCAAAGAATTTTATTAATTTAAAAATAGATAGATTTACATTTACACCTTCATTCGGTGTGGGCACCGATAGGAAATAATGGAGGGAAGAAAACCTCCGGTCTAGCCCAGATCCCTCAAGGATCAGAAAAAAAATTAAGAATGCGATACAAAATGGAGATACAAGATCAGAAAGGGAACATGTCCAAAATAATGAAGATTGTATGTAGAAATCCTCTGTGTAAAGTTGAGCAGCAGATTGCCCATCTCTTGGGGTGATGCTGCCATTTGTGGGCGAAAGTTCTTGCTATTCCTAAAACACAGGGTTAAGCTTGCTCTACTCCTTATACTGCACAAAATCTTGAGAAAATCTCTCACCAGAATGTTAGGAAAAGGAAAACCAAACAAGTTAACTTATACAATATATCATACCTGCCTAGATGGTCACCCTGTTAGGATACACAACTCAGAATATTAGTCTCAAAAAATCTCCAGAAACATAATGCGAGAGTGATTACCCATCGAAGAGCATAAACTCAATAAATATTAACAAGGCAAATTCCATAAATATTCCTGCAAAGAGATCGCGGGGAGCTACCATCTTAAAGAATATGGTTCGAGAGCCTTCCAGGCCCTAATTGAGTGTCATGGGAAAGCTTTAAGTGAGATAAAATTTTATCAGGTCGACCCTTAATCTAATAATATGATGTTGGAGATTACTGGGAAGAAAGAGGAAAATTGACATATGCATCTGAGATTGATTTAACTTAAAACTAAGAGAACAAGCAGGAAAATAGGAAACTATGTATGAATATGAATATATAGATGTGAGTCTGAACAAAATCCTAATATATAATGTGAATGATGATAAATATATATAGAAATATAAATACAAATATAAATATATATATGTATGTATGTATGTATATATGAGAATTTATATATATACACATACATATATATATACATACATATATATACACATACATGCATATATATATATATATATATATATATATATTGCGACCATGGGGGGCCTAGAAAGCCTGAAGGTGGATGGGGCCAATCATACACAGGGAAGACGATGACGCACAGCATATACACAGCTTAACAAAATTACGAAGCTAAGTTAAAGCAACCTAGAGACATTAAAGCTTGAATGCTTCTTAAGAACAAAACAAGAGACAAAACATCAAGAATATAGGGGACCGAAAAGGTAAAATAGAGATGAGGATAGCTAGGTAAGTGTTAGTCCTAAAAGAAGGCAATATCTACATAAATAATAATACCTAAATATCCATGATCACATATATCTGGGAGCAAGATATGCTAGCACGTTTATATACCTATGCTCATTAATGTAAGGTATTGCCTCCTTCTAGTCTTAAAGCTTATCCTAGCAGAGCGGCAAGACTAAAAAAGCTAAATTTAGGAGTTTAAAGGAAGATAAACGATGCCACCTGTTGAGCATTCAATTTGAATGATTATTTGTGGAGTTAAATCATAAAAGCCCCCTATTGTTAAAACAAATCATCATTTTCATTAATACCATGGTAGCCCACAAGTCAACAAGCAGGTGTAATAGCATCCTATTAAGATATCCAAGTTCAGATAATATCAATGAGACCCAACGATGTCTCATCGATATAGAAGGGCCATTGAAGAAAGGAAGTGTTGATGAACTTCAGAAAAGACTCATCGAAGACAGAAATTCCATCGACAAAAGATATCGAGGAAAGCGGAGATGGTTTTCATCGACGGGAAAAGGTCTTCGAGGAGATAATACCATCGGTGCAACATAAAAAGGACTCACTGAAAGGAATGATCTCATCAAAAGAATAATGTCAATCAGACAAAAGGAAGCTACATCGATAAAAGATATCGATCAGGAAATAGGTTTCGAGGAAGCTAAAGGGCATGCCTCTGATACGTATGGTTTCATCAATGCGACTTTATCGGTGGAAGATGATAAGGGAGGATAAAGAAAGGCTTCGGTGAGACAATAGATCCATTCACTGATAGGGCATGATGATTTCGACGGAAGAAGTGTTTTGGTGGAAAAATAAAGGAGGTCACCAAAGCCCGAGGTTTCTTCGACATAAAAACCCAATGGATATAAGATAGGTATCGGTGAGGAAACAGCCAAGCATCCTATTAAGATATCTGTGTTCAAATAATATCGATGAGAACCAATGATGTCTCATCGATATGGAAGGGCCATCAAAGAAAGGAAGCGCTGATGAACTTCAGAAAAGACTCATCGAAGACAGTAATTCCATTGACAAAAGATATCGAGGAAAGCGGAGACGATTTTCATCGACGGGAAAAGGTCTTCGAGGAGATAATACCATCGGTGCAACATAACTCACCGAAAGGAATGTTCTCATCGAAATAATAATGTCGATCAGACAAAAGGAAGCTACATCGATAAAAGATATCGATGACGAAATAGGTTTCGAGGAAGCTAAAAAGGCATGCCACCGATACGCATGGTTTCATCGATGCGACTTTATCGGTGGAAGATGATAAGGGAGGATAAAGAAAGGCTTCGGTGAGACAATAGATCCATTCACTGACAGGGCATGATGATTTCGATGGAAGAAGTGTTGCGGTGGAAAAATAAAGGAGGTCATCGAAGCCCGAGGTTTCTTTGACATAAAAACCCAATGGATATCAGATAGCTATCGGTGAGGAAATAGCCATAGTGACCGAAGATAGTAATTCCATCGACAAAAGATATCGAGGAAAGCGGAGATGGTTTTCATCGACGGGAAAAGGTCTTCGAGGAGATAATACCATCGGTGCAACATAACTCACCGAAAGGAATGTTCTCATCGAAAGAATAATGTCAATCAGACAAAAGGAAGCTACATCGATAAAAGATATCGATGAGGAAATAGGTTTCGAGGAAGCTAAAAGGCATGCCTCCAATACTCATGGTTTCACCGATGCCACTTTATCGGTGGAAGATGATAAGGGAGGATAAAGAAAGGCTTCGGTGAGACAATAGATCCATTCACCGACAGGGCATGATGATTTTGATGGAAGAAGTGTTTTGGTGGAAAAATAAAGGAGGTCACCGAAGCTCAAGGTTTCTTCGACATAAAAACCCAATGGATATCAGATAGGTATCGGTGAGGAAACAACCAAGCAACCTATTAAGATATCCAGGTTCAAATAATATCGATGAGATCCAACGATGTCTCATCGATATAGAAGGGCCATCAAAGAAAGGAAGCACCGATGAACTTCAGAAAAGACTCATCGAAGACAGTAATTCCATCGACAAAAGATATCGAGGAAAGAGGAGATGGTTTTCATCGATGGGAAAAGGTCTTGGAGGAGATAATACCATCGGTGCAACATAACTCACCGAAAGGAATGTTCTCATCGAAAGAATAATGTTGATCAGACAAAAGGAAGCTACATCGATAAAATATATCAATGAGGAAATAGGTTTCGAGGAAGCTAAAAGGCATGCCTCTGATATGCATGGTTTCACTGATGCAACTTTATCGGTGGAAGATGATAAGGGAGGATAAAGAAAGGCTTCAGTGAGACAATAGATCCATTCATCGATAGGTCATGATGATTTCGATGGAAGAAGTGTTTCGGTGGAAAAATAAAGGAGGTCACCGAGGCCTGAGGTTTTTTTGACATAAAAATCCAATGGATATTAGATAGGTATCGGTGAGGAAACAACCATAGTTAGGCTCAATCCGACCATGGATTGAGGCTAACCACCTAAGTTAAAGTTTGGGAGAACAGATATATGGGCATATTTAAACTGAATGTTTGTCTGAGTATCTATACAGAAATACAAGGGGTAGGAAGAGGAATAAATAAGGGGGTTAAAATAGAGTCTGGGCAAGAGAAACATGCTAACGACCACTTAGGACATGAAAACAAAAGAGGGGGTTGCCTTAAGGTGGCACCGACTGGAGATTGATGCCATCGGCTCCCAAGTTGGCCAACTCATCCACTCTTTTATTGCCCTCCCTATAAATATGATTGACTGTGAACCTATCAAAATCTCTGCATAAGTCAAGAGTTTTTAACAGCAAAGTATTTAGTCTCCAATTAGGCATACTACCGTTCCTCAGAGTATTGACAATTATAGTGGAATCTCCTTCAATTTCCAAGTTCTTAACTCCTAGTTTCCTACATAAATGCAGACCCTCCACCAGGGCCATAAGCTCCGCCCAATTGTTGGTGTTGATGCCACCCAGAGAGGCAAGGGTTTCTAGTTCCTTGCCTTCCCAATTATGAACAACATAACCTATCCCTGCTTGCTCTGGGTTGCCACGGGATGCCCCATCAAAGTTTAGCTTCACCCAACCTTCGCCTGGGGGCTTCCATCTACATGCATCCCTTGATTGAAGACTTGCAATAGGACCATCTCCTACAAAGGGAGGAAAGGATAAGCCTTCCCAACGTTTTATCATTTTTTCATCCCAATAAGTGATAGAGGCATTCTTCAATGTTCCTGATGACAATTGGTTGTTCATGAGCTCAGTGATAGCTAACTCTATCTTGTTAATGATTCTAGGAACCTCTAGTTTTTCATTCTTAAAGAGACGTTTATTTCTCTCCTTCCATAGTTCCCAAATAATGGAAGAAGGAAGAGCTATCCATAAACCTTTAAAGAGACAACCACGCCTGAGGAGAGGCCATGCCTTGAGCATTCCAAAGATGGTGTGGGGTAAGGCCGCAGACCATTCAAGTTTGTTGGTGAACCACATCCAACATTTGTGAGAAAAGGGGCAGTTAAGGAGGATATGATTAGTGTCTTCCTCATCTTCCTTGCAAAGAGGACATCTACTAGGGCCCTCATACCCCATTCTTTTGAATTTGTCCGTAGTTAGGAGCTTGTTCTAAACCACAAGCCAGGAGAAGATACCTGCCTTAGGCAGACAGTATTTTTCCCAGCAAAGTTTCAAGGGAAGCTTAGTCATAGGTCTTAAAAATGATTTGGAGATGAGAGAGTACCCATCCTTGGAGTTGTATTCTCCTCTTAGGGAGCCATCCTAGATGAGCTTGTCCTCATTCTGACCTAAGGCAATGTTCCTTGATTTAAGAAATGCCATAAGTTTTTGTTTATCCCTTACTGAGATATCCTCATCTTCCTTCTCATTCCACTGCCAACCAGCCCCATCCTCTGAGGGGGAGATATAGTTGTTTAACAAGGGACCTCTATAAGATTCAATAAAGAGACGAGTAGCACCAAATTCATGGATATTATCAATAGCCTTATATCCACCCCATGAATCCGACTAGAAAAGAGCTTTATCCCCGGACCCCAGGTTCCAAGTAAGTCTGTCAGAGATAATCCTCCTACAGTCTAACATAAAATTCCATAGGCAGGACCCTCTGGGAGGGTTGGTTTCTCTGAAGATTTGGATAGGATTCCCTCCATTAAGGTATTTGTGGTGCAGCAAGTGAGCCCATTTGAGGTGGGGGATTCTGAACATCCTCCAGACAAACTTGGCACCCAAGGCTTTGCCCTGATCATGAAGGTTTTTAATGCCAACTCCTCCTTCTTCTTTAGGTTTGCATATCTTGTCCCAAGATATGAGTGATATTTTACGATTGTCATTAGCACCTTGCCAAAAGAAAGTCCTGAGATGCTTGTTGAGCTCTGC
The DNA here is from genome assembly GCF_030272615.1 of Cryptomeria japonica. Taxonomy (NCBI): domain Eukaryota; kingdom Viridiplantae; phylum Streptophyta; class Pinopsida; order Cupressales; family Cupressaceae; genus Cryptomeria; species Cryptomeria japonica. Next base: position 133,096,646 of record NC_081413.1, on the reverse strand, counting down.
AAGTTTAGAAGAAGATAAATGTTGATAAGAGAGCTGGTAAATGGGCATAGCTAACAAGACCGATCTAACCAAGGTTGTTCTACCTGCAGATGAGAGCCATTTTCCTTTCCAAGTGTTAATCCTAGACTTGATTTTATCCACCAAGTTGTCCCATAATTTTGAGGGTCTTATGCCCTTGTCAAGGGGAATGCCTAGGTATTTGCAAGGAAGAGTTCCTTCACTAATCTCCAGGACGTTGCTGATCACTTTTCCTAAGGAGGGGTCTATGTTGAACATGAAAACTGCAGACTTGGCCAGATTCACCTCTTGACCCGAGGCTAGCATATAGGAATTAAGGATGCCTTTGAAGGCGCTCGCTTCCCTTACACTTCCCTGCCCAAAAAGCATCATGTCGTTGACAAATTGCTGGTGGGTAAAGGGAGGGAGGACACTCGTAATGGGGATTCCTTGGATCCCACCTTCCTCTTTGGCCTTAGAGATGGATCTACCTAGGGCTTCAACCATGATGATGAAGAAGAAGGGGGACATCGGATATCCTTGCCTGAGCCCTCTTGAGCTGCTGAAGAAACCTTCCGGGGAACCATTAACCAAGACAGAGAATTTGGGGGTGGATATACATTCAAAGATTAGGTTGATCCAGGATTTGGAAAATCCAAAGGCCTCCAAGCATTTGCATAGGAAGCACCAAACAACTTTGTTGTAAGCTTTGCTTATGTCTAATTTGACTAGCATACTTGGGGCCCTGTTGAGCTGGATCGAATGAATGGCCTCTTGGGCTATAATAACCCCATCATAGATTGATCTCTCTGCTACGAAGCCGGTTTGTTCTTCACTAATGATAATGGGGAGAAGATTCTGGAATCTGGCTGCTAGGGTTTTGGTTAAGAGTTTGTATAGAGTGTTGCAAAGGGCTATTGATCTGAAGTCATTAAAGCTTTCAAGATTCTCTTTTTTGGGGATGAGAGCTAAAAAGGTATTGTTGATTTCTTTGAGAATCTTACCAGACTTCCTAATACCTTCTAAGGCATCTGTGATCTCTATCCCCATAAAACCCCAACATTTTTGGAAAAAGCTAGTGAGGAAGCCATCCGAGCCCGGGGCCTTGTCAGGATTCATCTTCATAAGAACAGATTCAACCTCCTCCTTAGAGAATTTCTTTGACAAGATTTTGTTGTGGTCATCGTTAATGAGTTTTGAAAGATTCTTGATAATATTGAGTTGGCCCCTGAGGTTGGAGCCTTCAATATTGTTTAAGATTTTATCAAAAAACCTTTCTGCCTCAGAGGCAACATCATCTGGTTCAGACAGGATGGAACCCTAGCGATTCTTAATTTTAGAAATTTGATTGACCCATCACCTCTGCTTAGTACTATTGTGAAAAAACTTAGTGTTTCAGTCCCCATCACTCAACCAAGTCTCCCTCAATTTTTGTTTCCAAAAGATCTCTTCATTTGAGAGTGTCTTTTCATATTCAGAGAGTAGAGCCTTTTCTTTGAGGAAGAGATATTCATCCATCCCCTTCTCAAGAACCTCAATGTTAACATTCTTAAGATCATTTTCTATTAGGAGTTTTTTTATCAAAAATATTTCCAAAATTAGTCTTGTTCCATTCTAAGAGCTTCCTTTTGATAAGCTTTAACCTGCTTGTGATAATAAACATCTTCGAACCAGAGAAAACAAAGCTTCTCCACTAGTTCTCAATTAAGTTTAAAAAGTTATCATCTCTGAACCACATGCTCTCAAATTTGAAGGGACATTTTTAAGGGGAGTGGTCAGATAATAAGATTAGTTGGAGTGGGAAATGGTCAGATCCTGCTAAAGGGAGGGGTTATGCATTCAGGGTAAAGTTAAGCTCTGAGAGCCCTCCATGGATAAAGAACCTATCTAGTTTCTTAGTAATGTTATAGAAACCAAGCCTTCTGTTGTTCCAGGTGAAGGCATTATCTGTCGTCTGGATTTCCAACAGGGAGTTCCTATTGATCTAATGATTGAAATCTATAGCCGCTGGAGGAAGTTTGTTTCTACCTCCTCTTTTGTCAGCTACCTTTGTGATAGCATTGAAATCTCCCCCAATGATGCATACATCATTTGGGAAACTTTTGAGGAAAGACTCCAGTTCCACCCACACCCTAGTCTTATCCCTATTTTGGATAAGACTGTAAATGTTAATCAATTTGAATCTTAGGTTATTTTTATAACTTACTACTTCTCCTCCCATCCAATTTTGCTTAATCTCTAAAGGTATAAATGAGATGAATCTAAAGTCCCAAATGATGGCTAAGCCCCATGAGGCCCCTATAGCAGGGGAGTGCTTTAGTTATCTAATGCCTAGTTTTTTCTCAAAAAGGGCTATCTCAGAGGAGTTCATTTTGGTTTCTTGGATTAACACTATATCTGGTTTAGAATCAGAGATGTGGCACTTTAAGATGCATTGTTTTTTAGGGGCATTCAGACCCCTAACATTCCATGTTATGATTCTCATGGCTCTGTGGGGAGGAACTTCACCTCCTCTGCATTAAAAAGATTAGATCTTTTAACTCACCCCTTGCTTCTCCATCCTTTGATCTTAGTTCAGCAAGGGATCTCCTGCCTCTTTTCTTACTGATTTTAGCACAATCAGGATAATCTTTACTTCTTTCAGAGCTGAGAATGCCTAGAGTGTTTGGGTTATCATTTTCTAAGTTGTCTAATGCTATAAAAAGTTTATATGTTTCTAAGTCGACTCTGGCAACATCCATTAGATTTTTGACATAGAGATTCCTTTGTCTTTCTAGTTCCTCATCATCACAAATTTCATCAACCAATTGATCCATATGGTCATTTACTACTTCTTCCCCTACAAATTTGGCAATGATGTTAACTTCCCTAGCAACTCGATCACTCCCATATTCTGCAATTGAATCTGAAACAGCCATCAAAGATGGAGGATGGACCTCTGACACCTCAAAGGTATCCAATCTTGAGACTTGAGAGATTGGTTGACCCTGCACAGGTGCCATTCCTGGATTCAAGGGAGGCCTATCCCTCTCTGATTGCTCAGAGGAGGAGGTGAGTTCCATTAAAGGGGAAGACCTCGAAGGACTTAGCCTCTCTGGTGGGATGAGAGAGCTAGATGATGGCAAATTAGTCAGTCTGGGCTGCTCTTTCTGAGGGAGCACCTCACTGATTTCACCTTCTTCTAGGTCTCAATCCCAAAGTAATGAGTCAACTATAGGTGGATTAATAGTTGGCAATGGAGGAAGAGGTGGGCGAGATATCTTAATAGGGGAGTTGTGAGGACATAAGTCTGTGGTGAGATAATTAGAGTTGATATTAAACTTATAGCCTTCGAAGGTAAAACCCTCGCCTTCCACAAATCTAAATGGGGTGCCATTAGATTTGAGGACCGATTCAAAGAAAGGTTTCTTAGAGGGGATCTTCCTCGGCGTAGACTCTTCGAAAGAACCATTATAAAAGGGCAGTTCTAGGGTTAAGCATAAATTGTCGCATTTCACTGTTATGGGCTCTAGAGATTTAATGTTAATATTCATATTAACAATCAAAAGTTGGTTAAAGAAGCTTAGGGCTGATTTTTTAACTTCTACAAATTTGCCTATTTTGTTACCTATTATTCTTAAGAACTCATTATTTCGCAATTCTACACGGAATTTATCAAGTGAAATTGCTTTGTTAACCATGCAAGAATTAAATTGAGATGGAAGAAAGAGGGGTTGTCATTCCCAGCAATCAAACCCTAGACCTTGAATGTTAATATGTCCCCGTTTAGAAAAGAATTTCTCAAACTCTAATTACCACATTCAATAGCTAAGAAATTATCAAGAAGGATATCAATTTTTACTTGGTTATTGAGAGAAGCCAACACCCAATTAGCAATTTGATCAGACGGGATCCCCCAGCCTTTCCACTGAGCAAATATCATTTGGTCGTTGCAATGCATTTGATACCTGATCTTAGTATGGGTATCAATTTCAATGACCAGCCCATTAGGATTAGCTAGAAGATTTGAAGGTGAATTCAGCTTAGGATGCTTAGCCTCCTTTAAATTGTGATTATTCATGAAAGAGTGACGGCCCGGGGATACCATTTGCTTTGATAATTTACCAGAGGACCTTCGAGGAGGAAAAATATGGCGAGCAGAGGAAATCTTTGACTGGTTAGGTTTTCCTCCCGACAATGATTGGGATTCTGCTTGAGGTAGTTTGGTTGCCCTAATGCTTTGTTGTTTCTACGGCTCACCAAATGCTAATCCCGATCCCAGCCCTTGCAAAGAGGAGGGGGAGCCCTAACCGTATCAGCCAAAAAATATTTAGTTTTTGCAAAGAAGGCTTCTTGATCGTGGGTCTATGATATAACCTTAGCCAAAACAGCGAACCGATTTACAAAGCCTCTGTAAATTCCTTGCTGCGGGTAAGAATGCTCGAAAAAGGGTGTTGATGCAATGCATCAAATTGTCGTTCGCATAGACTTAAGAAATATTTAATTTGTTAAATTATTTATTTATTTATTTACTTGTTTTAGTTTTAGTTCTTGAGTGAATGTAAAATAAATAATGTATATGTTTTTTGTACTAACAATTGATGAATCTATTGAAGTATTTTATATAGACATTAATAACAATATTCATATAAAATAAAAGTAAAAGTAAAACATTTGTTTTGGTTTAATCTATTGAGTTGAATATAATTACCGTTGAAAATAAAATAATTCTAAATGAATACAATTAAAATTTGTGTATGTGTTATATGTATGTATGTATATTTTAAAAATATACAATTTATCTATCTATAGTAATATTGCTTTTATGGACATATAGAAATTATATATTTTTTATTGAGACTTTAACATGAGAAAGGATATCTTAACATATAATGATAAAGATATTAAATCTAGATGATCTTATTTATAAGATTGGAACTTATGACCTCCACGATTATAACATGTTTTTTATTAATAAAGCAGTGAGAACAAGGGCACTGACCCTTTACATAACAAAACTATTAAAAATCATAGTGCAAAAACAACACTATAACAGCAATTAACAACAACTATCAGCAAAAAGGAACCAAGTCTTTAGAAATCATAAACAACAACAGAAAACAAAAAACAAACTACAAGGGTGCCTTGCGCACCCCAGTGGCATCCATAGCACTGTTCCATTCATTGGACAGGAACTTGTAGAGGTCTCTAGCCTCCTGCTTGTCCTCCTTAGTGTCCGCAGAACGTTCCCTTAACAGAGAGAGGGTGAGCGTGGAGCTATGTAAAACCTGCACATCGAATTTGTTAAGGCCCACCATTTGGGCTTCCCAAGCCTCCATCTTGTTCTTGAGTAGGTTGACATCCTCCTTGATAGTTTGCAGATCAAGCACAAGGCCGAGGTTTTTAATTCTCTCTGTGATGTCTTGCACATTCATGCTCATCTTTTCCATTTGTTGGAGAGTAGGAACCTCCTAGGGACTCTCAGCAGCCATGCCATCCATAGTTTCTTCGGTCTCTTTGGGCATACCACCAGCAAGGGAGTTATCACTATCATTAACCAGCACCATCAGAGGGATAGAATGCATCACCTATTCAGTCATTTTTAATTTCGGGTCCAAATTACCAAATTCCAGGGCTTTGCTATCAAATATTTCCACGCCCATAAGACCCTCAGTGCTCGTGTTCATAGGGGTCGTATCCTTAACATCAATGGGGTCTTGGGTTTGTATTTCAAAGATACTCATGTCAGCGGCACCAACAGTGGTCAGAACCATGGGGTCCCCAGTCGCATTCACATCCACAACATCCCCATTAGGGGGCCCCATAGTGGTATTAGGGCCCTCTTCCTCCTTGTCCCCAATGGGGTCCTCCTCAGAGTCCAGATTCTCGATCACCGGGGTCTTGTTTTTGCAGCTTTTGGAAGCAAGTCTGGAGGATCTCAAAACCCCCGCTAAACGATTATAACATGTTACCAAAATGCACCACACTTTGTTATAACCACCATAATCACATTTCTATATTTAGAAATATTCTTTCCTAAATATTTGGACTAACAATTTGGAGAAAACTAAAAATTACAAAGTCACCGTAGTGAAATTGGTAGATATGATTCTATTACAAAGTAGTGCGAAAACATCGAATCCAATCATTTGCTTATAAAATCCATATAGATTAATAGATTACCTATATGATAAATTAATATCACAGTTTGATCTATATTAGCATGATTAATGGTATGTTAGTCAATTTCATCATTCATATGAATATTATTTAAAATCAAGTTTACTATTTAATAGAAGAAATCAATGTAATAAAATAAATATCTAAGATTTAAATTTTTAATAAATGTAATAAGATAAATATCTAAGACATTAATGTTACGAATAAGAATGGTTGTTTGATTTAGTTGATATTAGTCTATTAGTAAAGTGAAATCAAATCATAAAATTGAAGTTATATAATTTGAAAATAAAAATAGTCAATGTGATTTGAATTACAATTGTAATTTAGAATTGTATGCATTGTAGGTTAAAATTATATGTATGTAATTTGATTTTAATTTTTTTATTAGAAATAGTAAGATATATAGTAATATCATATTAGAAAGTATTAAATTACATGAGAATAACCCTAACCAAACTAAAATAATGGTTCCCACTTTTTACACTGAAATGAATATTTTTAAAATAATCTTCACTTTATGACACCTATAACTTTTAAACCATTAAGAATTTAAAGATGATGTAAATTAGTGATTTGTAACATCTTGTCTGCGGATTCTAAATATTTTTTTTCCATTTTTTTTTGAATAAAATTGTTTTATTTTTCCATCTCCCTCGAAAAGTAGTTTTTTACAGCATACAGCAAACAACATTTTTTAAGAGTGATTTGCCTCCCGAAACACATAACTTTTTTTCTATAAATGATAAGAACTCAATTCTTTCAAATTTTGGTTTGTAAAATCAACATCCAGGGCGTGGAGTTGGTTTGATAGTGATATGTTGAATTATTTTTATTTTATTAAGTTTTGAAGTCCGAGTAATTATAATTTAGACATGGGTGTACGTTTGAACACATAACTTGTTCTATATATACTGAAATTCATTTTTTTCTTTTTCATTAGAAATAAGACATCAATATGTAGGGCATAGATATTTTTCAGAAATTTTTTGAATTAGTTTACTATTTTTCCCAATGCGTTGAACAAAGAAGTTCATGTTCGGTGAAAAACCTATATTTTATAAAATTTAAAAAATAAGATCATAATAAATTCACAATGTAATAATTTTATAGTCGTTGGAAAGCTTTCTTCGACAACTACCATCCTACATTTTGGGTTATCAAGATCGTTCCATTTGAGCCTTCAACCAGAGGTTTGAAGGCCAAAATTATGCAGAAAGTTGAAGAGTTTGGGGTGGAGAAGCATAGAAAGGGGGTTCGAATGAACACCCCTTCGAATGAAAGGGGTTCAAATGAACCCCCCTACGTTCATTTTATAATGGTTAAAAAATAGTTTAAAAGGGGTTTGCTCGAAGGCAGGGGGTTCGAGCGAACCCCATAAAATATTAATAAAAAGGGGGTTCGAGCGAACCCCAATGATGTCACATGTACAATCGAAGTGGGGGGTTTGCTCGAACCTCAAAGGATAGTTCACTCGAACACCCATAGTACGAATGAACACCCTTGGAAAAAAAAATTCCCCTATCCACGTTTTTCCTTCATGAGTGAAAGTGGGAACCATTATTGTGACATGACCCGTTACATGTAATTTGATTTTAATTTTTTTATTAGAAATAGTAAGATATATTGTAATATCATATGAGAAAGTATTAAATTACATGAGAATAAACCAAACCAAACTAAAATAAATAGTTTTAATATTATAATAACTAAAATATTGTTATTCTAAATATTATAATATTATTTTTATTATTATATTAATATATTATTTTATTATCAAATTTTTATATTATTAAATTGCATGATGATAACGCTAACTAACTAAAACAAGGCTTGGACTTCTAGGAAGGACTTCATATTGGGTTAGGAAGTTGTCTATTAATTTGACTATCAAAACCATAAAAACTATGTTAATTATCTCATGTGTTGTTTCAAGTATTTAAAACGATTATGTAATTGGTTTTTGTAGAAAATGAATATTTCTCCTACTAAAGAGTTGAACTTTGAAGTTTGGAAGGATTTATCTTCTATTTAATAATTTGTTCTTTAAATAGAACACATATGATCTTACTTATACTTCTGAACACCTTACACTAATCTTTAAATCGTCACATCACCTTTGACAATGTAGTGGTACTATTTATCATTTGATACATGTCTCTTGTTAAAGTAATGACAACTTTAATCTAATTATACAACTCAAAGATATTATAGATTATAAGTTTATACTCTACTCATTTCCCTCTAAAATTTTACTTTCTTTAAATTTGGTTGCACAAAATCAAAACAACATTTTTTTGTTTTTCTTTATAGAAGTAAGTTTTCAGTCTACTCATAGAAACCATATGTTGGCCCCCTGATTTTGATATATGCAGAGAAAATTAAATTGTATTGTAAGAACAATCAGTCTGCTGCGCATACATTACAAGTGAAGGTGGTGGTTAACTGTGCGACTGAGTCTATCTCCCTGAAACATCACATCAAAGCTTGTTTGGCTACTAAATCCAATTCTGAAAAAAGATGAAACCTGTAACCCTAAAGGATGTATAGTTGCAGTGTAGTGCAGAGCGGAGCAGATGGCACATGCATGTTTCAGTATTATGTATAGTCTGTACTCACTCGTGTCTCTGCCTCATGTTTGGTTGTTGAGATAAAACACCACCAAATTTGGTAAAGACAAATCATAACAATAGTGTTCGTTAAACATTTGTTTTGCTTTCTTAGAAGGAGGAAAGATTGTTGGACTTGGACAAACTTGACTTTTATTGAGACAACAGTGAATAGAATAGAGAAGAACAGTGACAGACTGGAAGACGTCAGATCTCTGAAAAAGCGGTCTAAGACCACTGGAACGTCTATTATTTAAGATAAGTGGATGTAATGTATCAAATATTAATAATGTATATAGGATAATAATGTCTTGGTGTATTTAGAGGTTGGATAGTCATTTTCAACATATAAATTTATTATATAAAAAAATAGGGTCTGTAAGACCATGTTAATTTAGTGGGTCTATTCTAGATTTATGTTAATTTAATAAATATATATCAAGTAAAATCTTACATTCAAATTAATGTTAATTTAATTAATATAACTTGAGTATGTTACATTCAAATTAGTATATATAGGTAAATATTTGGATTGAACAGGAAGAGTAAATTGAATTAGATTTTTGAAAGGTATGTTTGATTTAGTTGTGATATATTTGTTATTATACTTTCTGTAATTGAATTTTACATGTATTGTTGAAACCTTCACAAATGTATGTCTTTGACAAACTATTGTGATTTTTTCTATCCAAAACTGTAATACTTTTAAACAACATCTTCTTGTTTAAAAAGTGTGATCAATGTTTTTGATTCAAAAAGCAACAATATCTAGGGCGCTGACCCTTAACATGGTCTAAGAATATCCACAGCACATAGTCTAGTGATCAATGTTATAATGCTTGTTGCTTGCCTTGTATTTTTCTTTTGCTTTTGAACACGTGCTGATTTAGGGTGTTTATAAATACCTTTAGGTAACATGTTATGTTAGGGTGTGGAAGTGTTTTGACCCCCCTTTTCATCATGCTCAAGTGCCTTTGTGATTATTTTTCAAAATGAGTAAAGACAAGCTACAAGAATGTCAAATGAACAATGTTGATTGTCAAAGTGTTCATAATTTAAGACAAGGCCTTAATTTCTTTAAAATGCTTTCAATACTCTAGATGTGAATGCTCCTTGATGATGCAGTAGTGTTGTTAAAATGTTCTTGATTGTTACCCAAAAATATAGTTTAACTTGAATAGGGTCAATGATGACATCATCATGAGGGAAAATGACTTTTCCATTATATCTTAGAATGTTGTAATACCTTGAACACTTGTTATCTTATATTTTAATTTAATAGAAGAGAAATGAGATCTAGGAGGATATCTTTAGTGGAGTGAAAATTTGTGTGTGAAGAGAAAGAGGAGGATGAGAATGAAGAGCAATATTTTGAGGCATGGTTTTGAGTATGGTGGTCAACATACAATACAAGAGTATTAAAATCTAGGAGATCAAATTTATATTCACTTATAAGTGAGGGACTGGTTGTGAAACAAGACTACTCACTATCTAAGAAATTAGTAGATAATTTTGGAGATGATGGTTCAAGAGTTTAAGGGGGGTAGTGGTATTATGAACAAGAGGGGTAAGGAATTACTAAGTATGAGAATCAATGAGAAATGTGGAATTATCATTGTCATGGAGAGTAGATTTACCTTTTCCATATTAATGAGATGTGAAGTCTATTTATAGCCCCAATGATTGCAAAAAAAAAAGGGGTAAGAGGGTGCAAAATATTGTTGAGACGATAAGTAGGGATCAATTACAGTTTGGAGATGAGGTAGAATCAATTATAAAGGTGTGTAACTCAAAAATGAAGGATGGGAAAGTTCAATATCATTTAGAGGGAGATTAGATCAGTAGAAGCCTTTGAAGAATAAATGAGAGATAATTTAGGTAAAGTTTCTTTGATAAAATTTTGTTCAAGAACATAATACTTGTGGCTAGATGAAAGAGAGATTGATATTTAAGAGTTTGAAAATAATTTAAAAAGTGCTTCATTAAAATAGATAGTACAATATTAGCTATTATATATGAATTTTAAATACTGCTATAAAGTGGAAGGTATAACATGTGATCCAAGGTCATCCAAGAAGAAGATTGTAAGATAATTTTACAAAGAATACCATGAAAACATGTGTAAAGAGTGCTAGAGTCTTCTATGATGAATAATGTATTGATTTCTATACTTGGGTCCTAGGTAACATTCTCAACGGCATGAATAGGGAGGTTATATGTATTTACATGTGAGTGATCAAAATGAACATGGATAAGAAAGTGTATGTTACAACTATTTAATCTTCAAAAATTATCAACAAGTACCATCTTGATGTTTATGGTTACATCTCATTACTATATTTAAGGGAGGGATTCTTAAAGAAGTAAAATGGATAAATTTTTATATGGATAGAGAGAATATCCTACATAGAATTTATCATGAAGGTGAGTTTAGTGGGTCATATAGGTGGTTGAATGGAAATTTTCCATAATTATTATTAATGATGTTTCTAAGAGGAGAGGTCCAGAGGAGATTATAGAGCAATTTTTTAGATTTTACATTGTTTTTTTCTCCATGAGATCATATTATTTCCAATTGTTAGAGGAATGAAGAGATGGGAGTTAAAGTTGGTAGTAGTGGAGGGGAAAAAAGTTGGGATGGATTTGTTTTGTTGTTTCATTGAGTATTTTGGGTAATATAGATTATATATTAATATATGGTATGAGAGGAGACCTATTTGTTTAAAGAGGTGAAGATGAAGGAAAACCTTGTACTACTACTTTCTAGGTAGGAGCAACTTATTCAGAAATGTTAAAGGAGTATACAATGACACTTGAATGAGTTGAATAGGAGAGATAGGAAAACAATACATTAGCTTATAGAGGTCTCTAGACTATCTATCGTGTCCTTTAAGAACATGCATCGTAACATTTGTGAAATTACAAGAAAAAAGAAGAGGATCTAGTACCTTATTAGAATCACATTAGGAATGGATGGCATATTTGGGTTAAATGTTTAGGGTTATTGATAAAAATTAATCAAATGTCATATAAGGAAGTAAAATACATTTCATACAAATGAAAGAAATTGAGTATAAATTACCATCTAGGGGATGGGGAAATATATTATGATATGCTCATTATAATATAATCCATAGAATAATACATATATACTTTAGGGTCTCTTTTATTAAAAAATCTAGATGAATATATAGATTTAGAAGATTGTGAAAAGACATTATACATAAAGCAATCATTAGAAGGGAGAATATTCAAGTCTTCACTACAAAATTAATCTTATGTATTTTTAGAGAAAATATTAATGATATTTTTAGGGTCAGATGTGGTAAGAGGAGATGAGTGATGGAAGGAGATAATAGGAGCACAATATTAAGTATTAGGAAAAATAGAATCTAATGAATATAATGAGAGGGATAAAGAGGCTTGTCAATTCCATAATGTAACTCATATTAGTAAATTTCTAAAAAGTGTGTACTAGAGTGATGATATTGTGTAGGGTCTTTCAAGGTTAATATCATCCATGGGGGATGTTAAAGATACAAAAAGTAATGGTTGACAAGAATTAAGGTAAGTGAATGTTTAGGGGTTGATTAATCATTATATAGTGCATCTTGAGTTGATTGTAGATCATGTTGTATCTCTTTTTTATCCTTAAATCGTGATTGGACATTAATTCCTTACATGAACAAGTCTTTGGTATAATAGGTGTGTCATATCTTATTTCTTTTTAATGGTGTTGTTACTAAGTTGTTTTATTTTTTATCTGGTATATCTCAATTTAATTTTAACTATTTCAACTCTATTATCATCTTTTCTATTTCCTTGGTCTATATTCCCTTGTCCTTATTAGATTCTACAAGAAGCAAGAACCAAGATAGAATCTAATGTCAATCATAGATCACATGCAACTCTACTTGACAAATGATTGAAGATAAAATTAGTGAAATGGAGGTAGAATTTAAAGAGAGAGAATATAGAGACAAAGCAATAGAAATTGCAAAATACTCTCATCGAGCTATCAGTAAACTTCTAAGGGTGAGGGCAGATCTATATAGAAAAATAAGGGCATATACATCTAAGAGGTGCTTTAACTCCTACTTCCCATAAAATGTGGGAGGTTTTACCTACTTGGTAAATGCTTAAATATGTTCCATAACCTCCTTATGTGAAGATAAAAAAGGAGTTATGAAAGGTGGCACATAAAGCCAAAAGAGGGTGAGAAACCCTTTCATCCCATAACCAACTCAAGTAACGACAAAATAGTGGCTATAAGAGATGGCACAACAAGCCAAAAGAGGGTGTGTAACTCATATATCCATGTGTGGGAGAGAGTGACACATGTAACTGAAGTATTTTGCCATGTGTTCTCATATTAACCACTCCTAATAAACCTAAGCAAGCTTAAATAATATATGTAGGAAAAATTAAATACTCCCTAATATAAGGAAGATAAAAAAACCTACACTAACAACCCCTCTCAAGCATAGCTTAAGTGGGTGTAAAGATAGCTCTTGACGTATAAAGCCATGTTAGATACCCATGTACATAGAGATCCCCCCAAAAGAACCCCCTGTCATAAAAGGAATAGCCCCCCTAAATAGAGAGAGAAAATGCCACCCAAAGTAGAGAAAGAAAGAGAGGACTAAGAAGCCCCTCCTGAAGTAGACACCTATCACACCCTAAGAAAATCTTGTAGATGAAGAAAATTACTTTCAATAAAAGTTTTGGTGAAGATATTTGTAGTCTTCTTTGATGTAGAAGAATAATTAAAATCAATGATGCCTTCTTGGATCAAGTCTGTAATTTAGTACACATAAATCTCAATGTGTTTCATCCTCTAATGATGGATAGGATTCCTTGAGATCTGTATTGCACTTTGATTATCACAAAATATGACCGTAGGCTTGTTAGAAAGAGAAATGGAAAAGTATTGTCCGAAGATCTATACCCCAAATATATTTGATGTGGTTAGTGTTATACAGTTAAAATAACCGGAAGACAATTGAGAGGGGGGGGGTGAATCAGTTGTCACAGATTACCTAAACCATTAGCAATTAAAACTTTAATATCAGAACCCAAAACATTAATACAGGAATGCTTAAACCAAATACCGGAATAGCAGTTAAACCAATTAAGCATAAACAACAATCAAAGAATAAATACCATCCACATGACACCAAGATTTATACGTGGAAAACCCAGTAAAGGGAAAAACCACAATGGGAAGCCTACCCACAGTCAGATAATACTTCTGCAGTAAGTATGTGAATTACAATTGAGGGACCTGCACTTGCAGGAAGGCCAACATCCTAGAGCGCACTACTCATCACAAAAGGAGTCTCACTGACTACATAGAAATCCATACTACAATCTGGAGAAGTGTTGAACTACAAAAGATAGCATCTCCTATGCCTGAGTATAGTTTCGGTTAAGCTCAATACCAAAGGACTAAATCCTCTTACATAAACCCAATTCGATCTCCAATGATCAACCAAATCCTCTACCTGAATGATATTACATTATTCGCACATTACATCCCTTGACCATTAACATTCCTATCCCATGATGATCTACAATGAGATCTTACATCATATATATATAAACCCTTGACCATAAACAATCAGGTCGGCCACCAGACAAAAAACTAATTACATAATTACAAAACATGTCGGCCTTAGACCAAACAAATAATATCCAACACATAATACATCTCAGAAACGTATCGAGAAGTCCAATCCACACGCTTCATTAAACTGGTCCATAACCTAGACCAACCGGGACCTAGTATAGGTCCACACGCTATAGCAATGATCTCCATCTACCAAGTCTCGAACATGATCACCAACAGCATCTTGTTTTCCACCAGAAGTTGCACCAACACCACTTATGAAATTCATTAAAGATCTTCATCAAAAGCTCTGTCAGTGAAACCTTCGTCAGAACCAAAAACCAGACTTCTAAGCAAACAGGACAACATCCGATCACCAGACCAAAACCAATTGACTGAATATGAATATGAGTATCATGAACAAGCTAATTCCATAACCAAATCATATATAAGCCTATCGGATCATGGCAGATCCAGATCAACCAGAAACCACTCAACCTACCAGGACCAGAGGGGTGTCGATAAAGCATCCAAACAGCTAGTGTTGGCATCAATGACAAAACATCAATGCAACACATAATCAATTCCACCAAATGCCCAACAGCTAGTTTATACCCCAAAGGACATAGTAAGAGAAATCAATGTATGCAAAAGTGACTTAAGACAATAAACCATCTATACGTTTTACTCAACAAAAGAAACATTCATTTATCTTTAGACACAAGAATAGAACCAACAACATCTTTTATTATATTATAACTTATACCAAAATGTAGGTCTCGGTCTCTGATTCATACATATATCATAGTATATCTCTCAAATTCCAATTCAAATATAATTTACAACCAACATATATATAATTTCTTGTGAAGGGTTGTGACTTTTGAGTTCATCTAAATATCTATTTCTATATTGTGGATGATTTGTGGTATCCTTAAGCTAGCTCTACCTCTTATCCTTGACCTACCAAAATCATCCCCGCTTTAAAAATAATGTCTTGTCCTCAAGACATGGTGCTCAGTTGGGTAGGAGGCCCTAATAAGTGACCTTGAGTTGGTTCAGTGTTTTCTCCCAATGTGTCTTTTCTTGTTGGATCACGGAGAGTTGTCCTTATATATGGACCATTGATTCTTTTTCTTCTCCTAGGATAGCAAGAACCTAGATTTTTTTTGTTGTCTCCTTTGTTGCACCCAATATCCCTATTAGATTTTTCTTATGGGTATTCGGTGTCTCCTAGATCTGTTTGATTTGTCCTTTGATCTACGCCCTCTGGATGTGGATCTATTGGAGATGGCTATTCATTGCTTCCATTTGTGCTCTCACTACTCCAGCCATATCTTGAAGAGGATTATAAGGTTGTGCCACTTGTGTTATTTGATCCTCTAGCTTTAACATCTAATGCCTCAAGTTTTTTTTGTGGTGGGCCATTTCAAACAAAACTAGTAAATTACCCTAACCTCTGAGACACTATTAGTTAATTTCTTGATCTCCTCCTCAATCTTGGTGGTGCAATGGTAAGCTTCTTCGTGTACTTATCTACCCTTTTCTTTATGAATTCCTTCTAAACTTCTTTTTTGATGTTGTCCTTGGTGGAGGCCAAATCCCCTTGTAAATTGTCTACTAGTTGTTTCAATTATTGTGTCAAGGGTAGAGAGGCGTCCCATTGTAGATGAGGGATGGCATTTTATAATGTTGCTACCGCATCCTCTAGTTATTCCACACTCTCTACATGTTTTCTCAAGAGTTCTTCTCATATTATGTTGTGGATTAGATTCCTAATTGAATCTTGTACAAGCGTCATATGCTTGATAAGTCCACTTTTTGCCCAACCAATGGCACTTGTAATAGCTACAAAAATGATGTCGTTTGTATTTGTTGCTTCTATGCTAAGAAGTTCCTAATGGCAGAGATCGTTATGTGGGTGCAGATGTTTATTTGGTAGTATCTTTGCCATTAACCTCATTCTTGTCCTCTACCTTGTCTTTTGTCATATATTATGTATTATCCTTTACCTTATTTTATGTGTTATCATCTACTCCCTAGTTGGATTGTCTTCTGATGGTTGTTTCCCTTCTACCTACTCTTCCTCATTGGCCTTGAGCATCTACTTATACAATTTTTTAGTGACTTATTTTATTTCATGGTAGATTTTGTCTTCATTCTTGTGATATCCCTCCATGATCTTATCAACTCTTTGCTTCATGCAAAGCTCTTGTTCTTGCACTCCTAAGTCAACTCCTACTTCTACTCTTCGGTGAGGTTGGGCGTGACATCTGAAATTGTTGTGTCCCTTATCTCTTCTTCCCTTTCCAATGCCTTAGCCCTTTTCACCCTTATGATGACCACAAATTCACCCAAAAACTATTTTGTTGCATCATCAAGTAGATTTTTAGAATGATTGACATACTTGACTAAGCATTATATTTATTTGTCCTTGTTCTCATCACTCATCTTTGCATACATATTCAATATTTGTGGTAGCTTCATATGGATAACAATGGCATTGTAAGTTACCATCACATCTATTATTTCTTACAAAGGCTCTTACATTTCTTTGTCTTCTTTTTGAGGGGTCTGATGAATAATGATGAACAACAAATACCCTAAACAGTACTGAGAGGGGGGGGTGAATCAATACAAACAAAAACTTTCCAATAACTTATCAAGTTAAAACAACACTAACCGGTTGTCTTCATCACTGAACTTAACCATGGCAATACCGGTTAAACACACTAAGACTTCAGACAGCATAGACTGGTAAGTCTGAACACTTCAAATACATTTAATACTTTATAGCTACTTCACCCATAAACATATGCATTTGGTGTGTCAACAATACCATAACCATTAGCTCTGCATGCATAATCACTTAAACAAAGAACACTTAATCATCACATGAAAAATGCACAACTCATGACACACAATTGTTTCACGTGGAAACCCAAATGGGAAAAACCACAGTGGGGATGAATACCCACAAGCTTGTTTTTGAACTCTTTTGAAGCTCGCTCTGTTAGGAGCCTAGTCTGGTTAAAGACTTTACAATAAGGTTCTGCTAGGAACCGATCATGTTAAAGACACCCGGTTAAGGGATGGCTATATACCCTGTTAAAGGTTAAAACCCTGTTAAAGGTTACCTTGCTAGAGGATTTAAAGAGCTCAATGAACTTGAGTCGCCCGATTAGAGGATTTATAGTAACCTTGTTAAATCTACCCGACAAAGGGATTTTCCTTATGTTGAAATGGTTAGAAGACAACAGGTAAAGCTTTGATCTGGTAACAGCACTATATGCTAAGGCAGATCGTTTTTAGTTCCTCTACTCTACAATCACACTCTGTAGTTTTCTCTTACGGGTCTGGCAAGTATCTCATCACTCGGATACACACACAACTTTTGCCAACAACTTACAATAACAAACATCATTGACCTTATAGACAACAATTAGGTCGGTAGCATAAACCCTAAACCCTAAGCATTTTAGGTTTATAATACAAGCGGTCCAATCCTGACCATCCAAACACTTTGCATAGAGCAATACAATTTCAAACATATCACAAGACAATTTGCATCATCCATTCTTTACTGCACATAGAAATCAGTAACTCATCACGCTTTCTTCTCATACCGCTAAGAAGAATGTTCATTCCCGAGGTAGACATTTAATGCAGTCGATCTTCACATGCAAGATCCTCAAGGAAATCCTTCACATGCACAAAGCTGACATGGAATCATGATCTCTTCCTCATCTCTTAGTTAACTCATCACAAAATGTCATCAGTTGCATCGCACAAGCGAGATTGCCAAACCGGAAACCCTAGAGCTGAGACTACCAACCGGTAGTCACACTCAGTGAAACCCTGACACTGGTTCACTGCATCTCTTCATACCGATTCACCAACTTCTTCCAATCTGCATACCAGTTCACTTGTACTTATTGACATCAATGACAACATACATTATCATCATATCAACATGTCAATTCATCATATGCCAACAGGGTCTCCATGGTTTGTCTCTTTCTTTTCTTCCTTTGTAGAGTTTTCTCCGCCTCTTTTTCATCCCCATCAACGATGTGGACTTCTACTTCTTCCTCTTCTTGTTCTACCTCTTCTACTATTTCTTTATGTGGTCTCTTGGCTACTTGATTTAACATGTCTCCCCAAGGTTATTTTGGTGTCCCCCCTTTATAAGGTGTCTATACTATTTATGTAGAGTAGGTGATACCATCAGAATTGCCCAATGATGCAATGTGGAGCCACTTAAATATTCTGGTGGTGGTGGTGGGCTCTGATTGTACAGTGGCAACTATAAATTCTTCTGAAAATTCACCCTTGGGTATCCCCCAAAGTTTTATATAGTTTATCTTTTCTACTCCACCTTTTCCTTGGATTCTTTCTCTATCCTTGCATCCATTACCTCCTTGTATGTGTCAAACCTCTTCACATTCGGATCCTTCGGGCTTCTTAGGAGACTGGCAGCATATGTATTTATCTCCTACATTGAAACTTCATAGAGTAATCATAATAGCCATACTGCACGAGGTTATGCTGGCTCCATGTGTGTAAAATCTTTATTTTCCATCAATGTGATTGTACTGGTATAGTAGTTGGTTGATTCATGGGGTACTCTCTTTCTATTTTACATTTATTCTAGAGTGTTTTGAAGAATCCTCGGTAAGTAGATCTGTAGAATTTATTGTCTAGGAATTGTTGGATTTGAAGTTTGATTTGTGTCACCACTAGCTCACCTCTATGTCATATCTTTCCCTTAAAGTTTGGTAAATCATTTAAAAAATAAAATATCAAACAAATTAGCAACGTGTCATACCAAAAATGATACTTTAAGCTTTTGATATTTTGTATATTCTCCATCAACTTCCTTCTCATGACCTTATAGAGATCATAGTTTTTCCCTCCACCACCATCGAGTACACTATGTGAATTATGGTGGCTATTACAGTCTTCTCAATTTGTGTAGTATATTTTATAGCTAATGCTCATTGTTTCATACTAAATTCCATCATCAATTATCATTTTAAAATTCATACTTTGACTGTTGAGGGTTGCACTCATTAGGTCTTTCACTACATCATTTTTTATGGCCTTCTTCACTAGAATACCTCCCACCATGTTGAGCCCTGTCACTACGTGGATTGATTTCTTTGTTATCTAAGTAGGGCCTATCTAAATAGATGAATTCATCGTGCACTCTTTCTTAGGACAATACTCACCCATTAATGCTCATTGAAAAAATCTGGATAATCCTTCTACACATCAAGCTTCTTGTGACCGATTTCTTAATATTCATCCTTGTATCCATTGTCATTATCCTTCATGAGATTCCAAAAGAGCTCTTCAAACAAGGTATGATCAATCTCTTCAATTTGTTCATGGATGTATTTGAGGGCATCGTCTAGGTAGACAACATTATGGATGATGTGGGCGATTGTACCATCTTTGTCAATGGCTAGGGCATTATAAGGGTACTTTTGGTATTATGGTTGGGGTTTCTCAAAAAATTTGACAACTATGGGAGTGGTCGTAGTATTAGTGCAAATAAATTTGCAAAGGGTAGATAGTTGCGAGGATTTGGGGGTTGATGAAATAGCTCAAAATGCTAAGTGCGCCATTAAACAAGTAAGTGAATGAGTGAGGTGTGATTTTTTAAATAGGAAGATAGGTGGATAAGGTAATAAATGCTATTTCCCATTGGTGGTTTATCATAGCCTTTAACTTCTAAAGTTTATGGTTTTTATTTTTGGGTTTTTTTGAGTTTTTTTTATCGTTTTGGATTTCTCACAATATATAAAGATTTCATTTTGTTTTTGTAGATATATAAAAATGACCATATTCCTAAATGAATATTTTATGTTCATTCCTCTGTTTAATTAAATCCAATTTAATTGAATCACTCACATTCCTCTATTTACATTAAGTAAATTACTCAATTTATTTAAATTAAATTCACTAAACCTCTTTTACCATTTAATGGGATAAATCATTTTATTCAATTAAATCCCTTCTATCCACTTTTTAATTAAATTCAAATTTAATTAATAATTTACCCTAAATTGAATAAATCTAATTTATTCAATTTCCCCAATTGCAACCAAATTGAATTAAATTAACTTTATTTCAATTAAATCCTATTATCTCTCCATCCACTTGCAAAATCCTACATCTCCCACTTGCCTCCTAAACTCTATTCCTAACCCCCTTCTAGACTCTTCTAATCACTTCTAAATTAGCCTAACCCATCTCCAAAATATTGTCACATCCCTAAGCAAGGGGAAGTCACTTCTCAAAACCTCAAAGTCTTTGAAAACCCTTAAAGGCTTCAACAACTTAACTTTGAAAATATCCCAAACCATTAATGGTTAACTCAACCCTCCAACATGATTAAAGACTTTCTCTAAACTTAACCTCCATGTAACCCAAGTGTCTCATCAAGCATTTATTGCTTTGACCATGGTTATTCCTTAATCCTTTGCACATGAGTTTATCCTTTGGGTAAAAGCTTTATCCAATGGGTAATCCTAACCTAACCTTAACCCTTACCCCCTAGGGTAACCATGAGGTCTTCTCAGGCATTTAATGTTTCCACCCTCCCCTCTCAACTAGCCCTATGTTGCCAATTGTCACCATTTCATTGTTGAAAATTGTGAACATGGATTGAGCAACTTTCAAACTCAACCCTTGATTATCTCTTTCAATCCTGGCCATCCATTGCCCTATTTTTGCTATAAATAGAGCTCTCATTCCTCCATTTTCATATATGCAAGCTCTTAGTATCATACTTATGCTCAATTTTTAACACATCTAGTCTCTCTTTGCAAATAAGAATTAATCTAATAATCATTTTAGATTGCTTCTTTTATCAATAGTTTAACCACATAACTAGTATATCATGTTAGGATAGCATCATTACTAATCTTGTCATCTTATAATCTAGTTCATTTCATTTGTAGGATCATGCATAGATAGGTTGCATTTTCATGTTAAAATCAATCAAAGCATCCCTCGTTCTTACATTTGTCATCCCTAAACCACTTTGCTTAGTGATCTGAGAGCAGAGGCATTGGTTTGAGGGACCTTGTGAGATAGAGAACCATGGAACCAACCTTGGGAAGCTGATTCATCCTTCATGACTCCATAGCTTGCACCAAGAAGTCATGTGGGTGTGTAGACAAGCCTCTTGGAGCTTCATTTTTCACATTTTAAGTTCTATTGACACGCTTTTCCCGCATACAGTTTCAGTACTTACTTTAATGCCACCGACAAGTGTATTGTTTGACACGTGCACCATTAAGTTCTCTACTATCATAATGTCATTTGACTGTCTCAACTTTACCACTCTAGATTCTATGATATCATGGTTGTAATATGGCCCTAACCATTAGACCTTCAACTTTACTTGTTTCTTGAACTTGTTGTCATATAACAGTACTATGTCCCCTATTCTAAACATATTCAACTTCAAGTTATTGACATTCCATGCTTTTTGTCTTTCTCATTCAATATGGTGATTATCCATTATAATCTACCTAAATTCATCCATTTTGTCCAAATCTTCTATCTATTGTGCTAGAGATTGATCATCTTCCAATCAAAAAGTGAGTGCAGTGTG
Organism: Cryptomeria japonica; assembly: GCF_030272615.1. Lineage (NCBI taxonomy): Eukaryota > Viridiplantae > Streptophyta > Pinopsida > Cupressales > Cupressaceae > Cryptomeria > Cryptomeria japonica. The sequence continues at coordinate 133,074,646 of NC_081413.1, read as the reverse complement.
TTCCTATATTTGGGATTATGAATTTCATTGGTATTGAAGAATCAATGTCATATATCAATTGAAATGGAGTGAACTTGCTAGTCCTTTTATGAAGTTCAGTATGCCAAGAATACCGTAGGAAATTTTACATCCCAATTTATTATATTCTCATCACACATCTTGCTTAATGCCTTGCCAACTATCTTGTTTAGCACTTCACTTGATCCATTAACTTGTGGATGATAGGAGAGACTCTTATTTTTCATTTTCATGAAGCTCTAAGGTATTTCTTTGATCATCTTATCAACAAATATTTGCCTTGATCACTTACTATACTCGAAGGACATCCATACCTTGTAATGATGTTATCATATAGGAATCTTGTAATAGACTTTATTGTACAATCCTTGGTAGGTTCTTCATCCATCCAATTTTTCAAGTAATCCTATGATAATGAATCATACCTTTGAATTCTTTGTTGATGGTTCAATTGGTCCAATTAATTCTATGGCCCATTTCTCAAATGGATTATGTGCTAGTATTGGTCTCAATGGCATCCCATCCCTTACGGTAGGTCTTCCTGCTCTTTGATAAATGTCACAACCTCTTGTATACTCCTTAGCATATTTATGCAAGGTAGGCCACCATAATCAAACAAAATGCACCCTTCTTATTGTAGCTTTTCCACAATTATGTCCTTCTACTATGCCTTCATGAGCTTCCTTGAGAATTTCATATCTTTCATGTTTATATACTACTCTCCTCAAGATATCATATCTTCCTAAATGGTGTAGTTCTCCATGGTGAAACCAAGGTAGGACTGAGAGGGGGGATGAATTAGTTTGGAACTTCAAAACAAATAAATTATAAACAACATTCAACCATTCAATAATAATACTAAAAACACATCAACCAACACAAGAACACCAGATTTATGTAAACAAGGAAAAAACATGTTGAGAATCTAACTCATAATATAAATATGAATGATTACAATATTTTAGGCTCACAACCAAGTAGCAACAACACCTAAAGGACTTGCAAGCCAAGGCACACTACCTTAGGGCAAGATACATGGATTGGCAAAGTTGAGGCACACTGCTTCAGGGCAAGATACATAAATCTACTACAAGACCCATTGTCATTTAGCAACAAAATAAATAGCAAAACTGATATGATAAGGATCTATGGAATATTAAATTATCTTTGAACACTAAGATCAATATCATGGCAAATATCTCCAAACTCTGTCATTGCCTTTACACATTGTCTTCTTGAATACATCTTCTTCAATTTTCCTCACAAACTGACTTTTATACAATAACAAACTCAGATCTACTTGCATATAATTCGCACACACTTCTCATCAATTCACACACATTCAACCACACAACTCATAAAACCTAATTCCTTAAATATATAAGATAGATCATCAAAAAATTTAATTGAGGGTTGGCCACAATCAAAATAAGCAATATTACATAAAATAAGCCACCCAAACCAAAAATACTCAAAGCAGTTCATTCCTAGAGAAAGAGGGGACCCAAATATATTATAACACATCCTTCCAAGATGAATCCAATGATCTGCACATGCTATCTCATCCTCCAAAGTTACCATCAAACGTAACGTGTAGATAGACAATAAAACTCATCCAAAATGTAGCCAAAGACATCTTTCGATGCAAGTTATCCCACACGAATCTCCACATGCCATTATGGGAACCAAAATAATACTCTAACTCATTCTCCAATACATAACTAGACCAAAGAATGTGATCGAATCAAGATACCCCAGTCAGATACACCAAACTATAACACAACCAAAGACAAATAAGCATAGCTCTCTTGCAAAATAGAGAATCCTCCAAAGAAGCACACTGAGAATAATATACAAGCCATAAAACCAAATCCACTTGTAGTGATGTAAATTGTACACCTTATTAGTGTTGGCAACAAGGTAGAAAACTGAGAAGGGGGATGAACCGGTTTTCTCAAAAAATTTACTTAACTCAAATAGAATTTTAGATCTGATAATAAACAGTGAAAGCACAAATCAACACCACATCAATAACACATATAACACCAATATTTTTGACATGGAAAACCTGGTTAAAGGAAAAACCATGGTGGGAACCTACCCACAATATGATGATACCCTATTAGAAGTATATGACATATTACAATGGGGAATGTACATCCATTCAGACACACTGCCTAGAGCTCATTATTCACAACACATAACAAGGAGGGATAGAACACTTGGGAAGGCTCACTTCCTTACAAAAATATTCGGATTACATCCAGAAGATCATGAACTAATCTAATACCATCTCCTCATTCCTAGTTACAGTTTTGGTTAAGCACATATTCTTCTCTTTCGCACTTCTTCGCACTTCTTCACACTTCTTCACTACTTCTGAAATATTAATACATTATTCACACACCACACACCTCTTACAATGATTAATACATTTATTTATACATGACATCAACCTATCTTTAAAGGTCGGCTCAACACACAACATAAATTACAAAGATATAATCATACATGCTACAACATTACATGCGGACCAAAACAATGTTGGCTAAGACATAGCATGTACCTAAATTAACACCTCGAACATGAAACACCTCCAAGAATTATGCCTCGAACATGCACAACACGCTAAAATAATTATGTCGGCCAAGAACATGAAGAACACCACTGGATCAAGAAAAATCATCAATAACGATCACAACGATCATTACGGACCATCAACATGGATAGGAAATGATCTAGAAACATCCACAAGCATCATGAATTATCGTAGCAACAACAACACGAACACCACTTACTAGAATCTTCTTCACCTTTATAACAAACCTCAAGAACATTAATTGAACTGACTATCAAACTGAAGATTCACTTGCAGACCTCCAAATCACGCACCATCTGAATTAAGGACAAGTATAAATATCCCAAACACTTTACTAAATCTATAACAAAGATATTGCAACGCAAAGCAATGCAGAGAAAAATCCAAAACACTGATCAATGTTGAACAACTGAAAATCAACCGCAATACCAGATCTCATAACTTGATCAAATCTCCATGAGAACCTCTGAATGTTTAGTTGAGTCAACTAAAGGTACTTATCTCAAAACCCTTTAATCTACAACAACTCATCTGCAACACATTGGTCAAACCAACTTACTTAATCTGACTACAACACTGGGACACACAGAGGAATATGTTGACATCAATGACAACAACACATTCCAACAAACTTCTCAACAATTAGTACGTCCAATTTCACACTCTCCTAGCACCTATTTTAGTATTTCCCTTTCCTCTATGCATTATAGAACCTTTATTGTAATTAATTAATATTTAATTCAATATTATGGGCCTTATTCCACTTTATTACATAATCACACTCCTATTTGGGCCCTTAATTCTAGGTGTGCCCTTTATAAATTCATCCTCGTTTATCCTTAATCTTACCCTAATTTCAACTCTCAAAGCATATTTTGCATACCTATGCATTATGGTTTGAGCCACCGAGCCAGATTTGGCATTAGATTCTCGTTATCTCGCATCCCTAGAATTTTTGAAAAAATTGTTGGGACCAGAGTGTCGGGATTTAGCATGGTCCTGCACTTATTTCCCCAAATTTTGAGAGGATAATTTGGTAGTCCTATCTAATTCAAATCCTGCTCCGTGTGAAAATATATCAATTCTAAGTCGACCTAATGGTGATTTTAGTTATGAAATCCTTATATAATTCATCCTTCTTAATCTTATCTTATGCTTGTTGCAAATGTGAAGTTGATGGTATGTCAGTATGCTTGTCATTGATGTCAACATACTAATTCTATGATCCAGTGAGTGGATTGTGCCCTTCATTTTTTATATGTTGCAGATGTGTTCATGATGTGTTGGTATATCGTTGGACATTTCCTTGAGATATTATTCTTATGATTTGGTTCTCAGTAAGTTGTGCTCTAGAAGTCTATTTAGTGATGATGATGATGTTTTCTAGTAGAGTTTGTAGAGCTCCGCAATTCTGACTTTGTTGATGAGATTTCAAATTTATGTTATTCATGTATTTATCTTCGATATTTTGATTTGGCACGTGATGATGAGATTTAGAGTCATGGTTGCTGATATATTCATTTTGTGTTTGATTGATCTTCAATAATTTTGTTGTCACTACGATATTTGTGGTGTATGGATAACATGTTTTGAGTGATGATGTGGTGTGGTCCACTTCTCATTCCTTTCCACTGTGAGAATTTATAGTGTAGACCTATTTCAAATTGTATTTCGATGAATTGTTCTTGGCCAACTTGGAGAGATTCTTAATTTGAGTGATCAGTATAAATTCAGGATGTTTGTAATGTGAAAAGGTAATGGATGTAAATGGATTGAAAAAGAAGATCTATTTTCTTTGAATGTGTCCTAGGTTTTGAAGAGTTGAGGTTGAGTAGTGAGATTGTGTGTTGTGGTTGTTTGGTATCGGAGGTAGTGAGCCAAAGGTTTCTTCCAGCATTGCAGTGTTGTGGAAGTTGTGCTTCAGTGGTGGCTTCTTTATTTTTCCTTCTTCTTCTTTTGGGTAGTGAGCCCTTCTTTTCTTAGCACTTGTAGTCAAGCACTGAGCCCACCTATAGTGAGCCACCCTTTGTAAAAATTACCTTAAGCAGTGCTACCCTAACAGGGGTTTTATAATTGAGAATTAACATTCTCTGTGGTTTTCCCTCCTTGGGTTTTCCACATATATCTAGTGTTCTTATGTATGATTTATGTGTGTGCTCTTTCTTGCATATATCTTCTTATGGTTAATATATCAAAAGTTTGATTACCGGATCTACTTCTATAGATTAAGTAAAAGATTTTAATTGGTACAACTGATTCACCCCTCCTCTCAGTTGTCCAGGATAATCAACAAATTAGTTTTAGAGTTTTGGTTCCTAGAAAGTGAGACTAATCGCTTGAGAAAGATCTAATGGAACATATATTGACTATTCCTACCTTTGAAGGATCCTATTACTCTTTCTGGAGAGTGAAGATGAGAGGATACTTAATTTCCTTGAGTTACAAGACTTGGAAAGTTGTGGAGATGAAGTATGTGATGTTAGCAAATGGTCCTATTACCTCGAATGATATTGAAGCCTATGAAGATTATGAACAATCAATGTATGCTATCTTTAGTGCCCTGTCTAAAATTGAATTGGTGAAGGTTGTTGCATTAGATACTGCTTATGGAGTTTGGGAAAGATTGAAGAACATCTATGAAGGAAATGATAGAATTAAGCTAGCTAAGATACATATTGCTAAAGGGAGATATGATAACTTGAGAGTGGAAGAAGGTGAAGACATAACAAGCTATTTTCAGAAGGTTGGTAGTACAATGAATGAGATTAGAGATCTTGGCAGTACATCAGATGACAACGATGTAATATAAAATATCATTATTACTTTACCGAAATGTTACAATAACAAAATTTTAGTTATTGAGTAAATTTATGATCCATCCAAATTCACCAAAGAACAATTGTAGGGCACCTTGATTGCATTTGAGATGAGGAAGTTTGGTAAAGACAAAGCAAGAACAGAGACATCATTTAAAGAATCAAAAGCTTCGGATGAAGATCAAATGATGAGAGCCTGGATGAGATGGAAGAAAACTTTGTGAGAAAGATCAAGAGAGGAACCAACAAATATATAGGTATGTCACCCCTTAAAAAATTTTAAGTGTGGAAAGATTGGTCATTATGCATCTAGACATCCAGAAAGAGGAACAAAACAAAATTTTAAGGAAAACAAAGGAAAGTTCAATAAGAAAGCCTATTATGTTAAAGATAATGCTAGTATTTTAGATCATGAGCCAGATTATGAAGATGGTGATTGTTTTCTCTTGGTTGCGATAATAAGGAGATGTTTAAGGTTATTGAAACTAGACATTGCATTAGTGTTTCATGTTAAAAGAGATAGAAATGAATGGTTGATTGATAGTAGATGTTCAAATCATATGATTGGTTGATGAGCCTAAATAATGGCTCTATTTTGATAGATTTTTGCTATATTATTCCTGCCTAGGTCTTGTGATTAGATGATATTTGGATCAAGATACTCTCCTAGTTGATACATTTTAAGTGTTTCTGGAGCTTATTTGTTCGATACTTAAGGTTGTTATATAATGGTTTTTAAATGGTTTATCTATGCAAATATCTAAATCAATCTTAAGTATGGTTTAATTTATGTCATGTTAGCATTAGTATATACACATGTTTGTTGTGCACGTTAACATCATGATGCAAGGTCGGCAAAGGAGAAGGAAAGACTAAGTGGCAGTTTAAAGGAACGCCAAGCATGCCACCACAATGCAGACCCAGTCAAAAAAACGCAACATTGAAGGAGATCGAAGTCACTTGACCTGTTCTTCAGTAGAATGATTTATGATACATTTATAACTATTCTTAATGGAGCTTAGATCTAGGAAGCAAGTCATGCTATATTTTCTCAGCTGTAGGACAGATGTTGTTATGTTTTCATGCACTGACTTCTTCTTTAGTATAATAAAACTTGTTCGCCTATTCCGTAGGAATGTGGTTGATCAGTTAGGAATCTGTTATAAGTTTCCATATAAATAAAGGGTCTCTATCTCCTCTTGGGGATAGAAGAGAACAATCATAGTATTTGTAATACTCAGTTTTTTAGACTTATGTATTTTCACAATCAATTTGGAATAAAGGGGGCCCACTTCATGAGTAATCTTTACTGTTTTCCAGTTAGTTTCTATCTTGAAATAGTTGTTGTCTCGGCAATTGTCTATTCCTGCAGCCATTGGAAACAACTCCTGTGTTTGTTCCTGCAACCACAGCGGTAGAGTAGTTTCTATCTGCTTGCCAGAACATTATCGTTTGGTAGTAGTTGCTTAAGTTATTTTCAGTTGTTAATTCTGATTAATTATTAATTCATTATGATTGTGTATGTTTACTTCAGAGAATTTTCTTTCCTGCAGTAGGATAGAATGGTTGTGATATGAACTTGGTGCACATACAGTGTTGGCCTGTTTCAAGTTTACGTCCCTAGTCGATAAGTAAATGAGCCTTTGCTACAGGAAAGCTAGTTGTTCAAGGATGTCCAATCTCTAAATTGTGTTTTATTACCTAGTTGTCATTCTAGTTGTGAGGACCAACATTTTTGGCGTCGTTGTCGGGGATGGTGCCAAACTAAGAAACTATGGTAACCTTTAGTTTTAAGTTTTTTTTAGTTAGCTCTTTGAATTTCTTGATTAAATTTGTATGCATAGAAGGAGAAGAGATGCATTAGGAAGATTTCTTCCCTCGCATTCCACTCGAGACAGAAGATCAAATCAAGCACTTGAAGTAAACCCTTTTGCAGAAACTTTTGTGCGAAATAGAGGTCTTTTTGATTTGTCAGGAGACCTAGACTTCTTAAACGAACCCCCTAAGAAAAACATCTTACCTTTGGTTCTTTATCAGGGACCAATGGTAGTGAATTCTCCACCTCCACTTGCAAACCCAACATTTGAGTTTCCCATTCCTGACCAGCATGATAATGCAAACTTGAAAAATCTACCGGCCTCTTCTCTTGCAAAATTTCACAGCTTGGTAACAGAAGATCCAAAGACCTTTTTATTTGAATTTGACATCCTCTGTAGAAGTTATGACTATACCACTGATTCCCATAAACTCAAGCTATTCCCTGCTACTCTGAAAGAAGTTGCTCTAAGATGGTTTATGAGTCTAGGTAGAGATGTAATCACTACCTGGGATGAGATGAAGACAAACTTCTTGGATAAGTATAAAGATTATTGTAGGGGAATGGACCGACATGGTGATGATATCTTTTGAATGACAAAAAATGAAGATGAGAGCCTGGAAGATTATCTGGAGAGGTTTATGTTTAGTGTCAGAAAATCCAAGCATAGCACCTTGAGTGAAGAATCCATGAAGTTGATCTTTCTAAGGGGAATCAATGAAGACTGTGTTGACTCATTAGACCTCATGGGAGGAGGAGACATTACTCAAGTTTAATGGGATGACATTAGGCAAATCTGTCAAAAATATTCCAGAGCCTCAGCCAAGAAGGGAAGACACTATAGGCCTAGTTCTTCAATTTCAAAGGCATCTACAATAGTATCAAGAATGGAGATAACTCATTTGTTAAAGGACTTTAAGGAAGATATTATTAACAATATGGCTACTCAGTTGGATACACTTCAAGCAAGAAAGAAGCATGAGGAAGTAGAGGCATTCTTTCACATTATCTTTCAAAACTCATACATCTTTATCCACCATTCTTGCATCCTTAATTCCACTACCCTCTAGTATGGGGCATTGCACTCCTTTGCAGCATAGTCCTTGGGTCTCCATCACCCTACCCTCCATCCTTTATTCCTCCATTTCCTATCCATATCCATCCACTTATTCCCTCCATCTCCTATCCAAACAAATCCCTCATCCATCTATCCTCCTACCAATCCTTGGTTCTCCCTTGTCATTGGTTCCATTCAATCAAATCCTATCCAACCCATCCAATCCAATTTATAATCAAATCCTATCTTATCCAATCATATTCTCCATCTCTTCCAATTCAATCATTAATCTCATCCCCAATCCGATCCTACTCAATCATCCATCCCCCTTTTTCATCCTATCTAATCATTTATCCTTCTTCCAATCCTATCCAAACCATCAAACTGAGCTTTCCCCATCTACCTAAGCTCGCAATGACTTGTGCCTAATCCAAGCACCCATCCATACTATGCTAATAAAATCCAAGTGGCAATCCTCTCACCTGCAGATCTTGCACATCCAGCTTGTCTTTTGTCATCCATCACCCTACCCATCGGGAGGCATCCTTCCCTAGTCCGACAGTTTATCCAAATCCATGTCCTACTCTTGGCAAGAGATGTAAGTTGGTCATGTGCATATTGTTTGCATGCTTGAGCTTTTTGCTTTGTTTTCATCTTGTGTCCCAGGACTATACTTGTTCAAGACTGCCTTGATCATCCTATATCTTGGTATGTCTTGGTTGGTGTATAATGGGGCATAGTTTTCAGTGTTTGAAGGTCTTCCTTGTACAAACTGGCAACCCTGCATTAGTTTTTATCAACACTTGCATGATTGTGTACAAGGCATTCCTATTTGACTGAGCATCAGTCCACGCCTCGGATCTTCATATCATCATGGTTCTTATAATCAGTGGTGTAGACTATCCATGGCAATATCAAATCTAGGTTTGCTCTCTATACTTGCTCAACAAGAAATCCAATCCATTTATCATTTCTTTGTCTCATTTCATTCACAGCACTCCAACTCATTCTACTTCCCTCTTTCATTATCTTCATCCTTTCATCACTTATTCTTCTAATTCCTTTTCGAGACCACACCCGTGTTCTTCGAACCCGCATGTTCTCTCAAGGTTGCATACCATTGCTTTCTTGTCATCCTTTCTCCTCATCATTCTTCCTCATCTCATGACTGGGGCATCATGCTACTACTCCTTATCCTTTTCTTCATCTCATGATTGGGCCATCATGCTACTAGTCCTTATCCTTTTCTTCCACTATGTTTTATTCTTCTTTGATATAACATCATTTCATGACCCTATATCAAAGAGGGGCAAAATGTAGACACCTAAAATTAAAATTTGATTAATTTAAGCCTATCAACATAATTAATTAATTTAATTGTGTTATCCTTATTCCTCTCATAATCAATTAAATCTAATTTAATTAATCATGTCACTATTGTCCAATAATTAATTTATCAAATAAATTAATTATTCTCCTATTCTTCTAAAGTCCCCTCCAATAATTATTTTCTCTAAACCCACTCAGTTAATTAATTCTAATTAGTTAACCTGGTCATGTGATTCCTACAAATCACTTTTCCTAATCCCACTTATCCTAATTAATCCTTCTAGAATCTCTCATAATCATGATTATTATTATCCCTCAATTTTTAATTCCCACTCATGTCACATCAACATTGAGTCTCTCAAAGAAATTCAAATTTCTTTGAATCCCTCAATGCATCCTTATTTTGGAATTTTTAATTCCTCAAGTTTGAAATTCAAATTTCTCCCCCCTTTTTCCAAAGGAATTTTATATTCATGTTTATTTTCCCAAGGCACCCTTGATCCATGCCTTCTATCTAAAATCAATCTCAACCCTTCATAATCAAATCAATCTTGGCTCTCCATTGGCCTTCTCCAATCTATAAATTGGAGCTTATTCTCCTAACAAATCATCCACTTCTCATGCATTGTCATGCTGCTTATTTCTCCTCTCATCCTCTTCTAATCCAAATCCTCCTATCCATCATTCAAATCCAATCCAAATATCAATCCACCTACCTTATTGAGCACAAGGAGAGCAATCCACATTCATTCTATCTCTCTCCAACTCTCCATTAGTCAAACTTTGGAGCTAGCAAAGTTCGTGGAGGCGAGGAGGACAAGGAAGAGTTACTTGCAATGGGAGCTTCATGAGTATATTTTGTCTTGTTTTCATGATGTTCTTATTTAATCTTTCTTGATATCTCATTTAAATGGTTTTTGGGTTTATTGAATATTAATCATGCTCTAACCATTTTATTGTGAGACCCTAACGGAAAAGTCAAAAGCATTAGAAAATTTCATGATATTCAAAGGTAGAGTTGAAAATTAAGTTGATAGAAGAATCAAATTCTTAAGATTGGACAGAGGAGGAGAGTTTGTTTCTGATGAATTTGATACTTTTTGTGAGAAATATGGAATTAGGAGATATTTGTTTGCCTAGGAAACCTTAGAAAAATGGTGTGGTAGAAATAATGAATAGAACAATACAAGAATTAGCAAGAACAATGATCAAAGAAGCAAACCTACTGAAATTGTATTCGAGAGAAGCAATACACATTGCTATATATACCCTTAACATAGTTCTATTCAGAAAGAAGCATGGGAAAATATCGTATGAGTTATGGCATGGAAGGATTCCCTTGGTAAGGTATTTCAAACTCTTTGGAAGTAAATGTTATACCCAAAGAGATGAAGGAAATCTTGGAATGTTTGATAGCAAAGCAGAAGAAGGTATATTTCTAGGATATTCTACAAATAGCAAAGCTTACCAATGTTACAACAAGAGACTGAATAAAATTGTTGAAAGTGTAAATGTGAAGGTTGACAAAAATATTTCTAAAGACTCAGGTATACAAGAAGGATATGAATCTAATGAGTCCATAGGTAAGGAAGAGGAGAATAATAGAGAAGAAGATAAGCAGAAAGAAACTCAAGTTGCTTTGGCAATTATATCTAAAATCCTGAGGTATGTTCAGAAGAATCACTCGAAAAATCAAATTATAGGAGATAAGAATAGAGGTATAATTACAAGAAGTAAAGCTACTAAAGAACAAGTTCTATTGTGTTTACTTTCTGAAGTTGAACCTAAGACAATTGAAGAAGCATGTAATGATCAAAATTGGATGAAGGCTATGAAGGAAGCTCACTAGATCAGATTGAGAAGAATCGGTATTGGGAATTAGTACCTAGACCAACAGATAAGAATGTTATTGGAACAAAGTGGGTTTTTTGGAATAAGTTGGATGAAGATAGTCATGTTGTAAGAAACAAGGCTAGATTGGTATGCAAAGTTTACACTCAGATTGAAGGCATTGATTTTGAAGAAAGTTATTCAACTGTTGCCCAAATGGAAGCTATTAGGATGCTTTTGGCTTTTGTAGCATGCAAAGATTTGAAATTTTATTAGATGGATGTAAAGTCAACATTTTTTATTGGGGAACTAAAAGAAGAAGTCTACATTAAACAACTAGAAGGATTTAAATTATCAAATTATCTGGATGTTGTTTGTAGATTGAAGAAGGTGTTGTATGGGATAAAGAAAGAACCTAGAGATTCATATGGAAGGTTGGACAAGTATTTATTGAATCAAGGATTTCAAAAGGGGTTTGCTAATAGTAATATTTATTTCAAATTTGCATCAGAAAAGATCCTAATTGTTGTTGTATATGTGGATGACATAATTTTTGGAGGAAATGATTACATGCGAAAGAACTTTGTTGGTGAGATGCAAAAGGAATTTGAAATGTCTATGATTGGTGAATTGAATTTCTTTCTTGGATTGCAAGTAAATCATAACAATAAAGGTATTTGTATTTCTCAGTCAAATTATGTTAGAAAGCTATTGAAAAAGTGTGGATTGGATAATTCTAAATCGATATGTACTCCCATGACAATCGGATGTAACTTGACTAATGATGATAAATATCCTAAGACTAGTGCAAGTAAGTACAAATCAATGATTAGAGGATTGTTTTACCTGACTGCTACCAGACCTAATATCGTGTATGTTGTTTTCCTTACAGCTGGATTTTAGCAAGATTTGAAAGAGTCATATGTTTTTGTAGTAAAGAGGCTATTCAGATATTTGAAAGGTACAAAATATTTTGGATTGTGGTATCCCAGAGGATCAAATTTTACTTTAAAAGATTATACTAATGTAGATTGGATAGGACGCATTGATGATAGGAAGAGTACCAGAGGTGGAGCATTTTTTCTTGGCTCCTAGTTAGTTGCATGGCTAAGTAAAAAGCAAGATTTTGTGTCTTTATGAATAGCCGAGTACATTGCAGTCGCATCATGTTGCGCTAAAATACTTTGGATGAAGCATCAAAGGATATCAATGTGATGTCTAATGAACCAATCTCAATCATGTATTATAATACAAGTGCAATAAATATCTCTAAGCATCTGATATTGCATTCCATAACAAGCATATCTCTATTTGGTATCATTTCTTAAGGGAGAAGGTAGTGGATAATGAGGTAAAGCTGGAATATGTTCCTACAAAAGAGAAAGTTGTAGATATATTTACGAAGGCCTTATGCAAATATAATTTTAATTATCTCCGATAGAAATTGGGGGTATTACCCCTTTCTAGTTTGAATTAGTGCATTTTGTAGTGCATTAGTCTAGGGAACTTCAAGCATATTTTAGTCTAGACTAATGATTTGGCTTCCTCTTAGGGGGAGCTGCGTGGAATCTGAGGATGGTTACTTGTGTTGAGTTGTTGCTCACCTTTGTATTTGATTTCAAAGGGGAGAGATGTAGTTAATATATTCATTTTTATAAGAGGGGGAGATTTGAAAGATGAGATTTGTGTTTGTCGTTGATGAATGTTGCAATCAATGACAAAGGGGGAGATTGTTGCAAATGTGAAGTTGATGGTATGTCAGTATGGTTGTCATTGATGTCAACATATTGATTCTATGGTCTAGTGAGTCGATTATGCTCCACATTTTTTGTATGTTACAAATTTGTTCAAGATGTGTTGGTATGTCATTGGACATTGCCTTAAGATGTTACTCTTTTGATTTGGCACTTCAGAAGTTGTGCTCTAGAAATTTGTTTAGTGAATGATGATGTTTTCTAGTAGAGTTTGTAGAGTTCCATGTTTCTCCGCATTTTTTAATTTGTTGATGACATTTTGTATTTATGTTATTCATGTATTTATCTTTAATATTTTGATTTGGTGTGTGATGATGAGCTCCATAGTCGTGGTTGCTGATATGTTCATTTGGGGTTTGATTGATCTTCAATAATTCTATTGTTGCTCTGACATTTATGGCATGTGGATAATGTGTTATTTTGATAGATGATTTGTTGTGGTGTGGTCCACTTCTCATTCCTTTCCTAATCCTTTTCCTTTATATCCCATTTTTTGCATCATCTTCCAACCAACATTATTTTCAAAGCAACCTTTTCTTCTAACATCACTTGCAACTGCAATATTTGAAGATTCACACATATAATTGCCTTCAATTTGACTATCTTCACCTAAAGAAACTTTCAGGTAATAATCCATATCAGTTGTTTTCTCAAGGGAACAAAACAAATCTCTTGTCCCACGTGAGACATCACAAACCAATCACTTTGATTTTAAAAACTCATTTTAATTTTCTAAATCTTCATTCACCTTCTTGACTTTATCCAATTCTTTTTTAAGAATATCATTTTCACATTAACTTTCATAGATATCCTTTCTCAATTTCTTTATGATTTCTTCAAATCTTAATTACACTTTTTCAATTTCACCAATTCATCTCTCAAACAATATTTTTCACATACCAAAGTTTTATTCTCACATATTAAACTTACATTTTCTTTCTTCACTTTTTTTTCCTATCTTCCCCATTAAAAAAATAATAATTTTTGCACAAGTAAAATACCTAACACTGGTTCTTTGCTTCCTTTGAATTTTGCTAACACCTATAATATTTACAATGATGTCTCTATTCTTCTCCGATCAACACCTAACACACTCCAATCTCCCATGTGGTTTGCTTTCCTTGACTTGAGAGTTACTTAGATTACGATATTTTATGGCAGTGAACAGTTTTAACACTTCACATAATATTTTATGACTTTAATTCTACCTTGAATCCTTATTCTTGAAATCTTCCCACTGAATTCAGCATTCAACTGATAGCATCAAATTCTTTGCTATGGTGATCTCTACTTCCACAAACACTTGATCTTAAATCTTCCTTCACAAAAAAACTCATGGTAAGTAGTGACTTACTTTCAAGTGATGACTTTTTTCCAGGATAATGATCTTCTTTTATCTTTGGTTTCTAGTGGGTCCTTGTTGCACTCTTTTTTATTTATGTTTCTTTATGCAACCCTTCACTCATGCAATCTTCTCTTCAAAAATAACGTTCTTTTTTTCTCTATCGATTTCTGGACACTTGGACAACAACTAAACTTTGTGACTAGGATCTCCTCAACAATAATAGGCATTTTTATTTTCAACTATCTATGATTTTCCCTTCAAGAACTTTCTACGATCACTTACTCTCAACAAACAACATTGACTGGCTCTGACAAGTTGATGCCCAAGATCTTTTCTTCATGCTCTGATACCAATTGTAAATTTTGAAATCAGCAGCAAAAACAAAGAAACATACAATTCTACAAAGATAGAGAATAAACACAAACAAAACAAAGCTCTTCATTGGAAGATCAATTACATCTTGCAATTAATATCAAACCTTATAGTTAGGCAGTTTTTATAGAGGTTGTAGCCTCACCAAACAAATAGTTCACTGCACTTCAAAAACTAATTATAGTAGTTTAAGCATTACACTAACAATAGAAGTCTATAGCGATAGAATATAACTCTAGCTAACCAATCTAAAAATAGAAAATTAATATTGCATGTGTTATGAATTATTCAACTAGCATTGGACTAACAATTACACCATATTAGTTAAATTGAACTACTTTAAACTACAGATCTAACAATAAAAACTATGCATGCCACTAAAAATAGATCTGCATGAGGTGAGACTCAACTTCATCATCAATTGTCAACAATACATAGATGCATATAAGTTCAAGGATATCTTTTATCGTAAATTCAGATCATGTTCATGTCATCCTCTTGTCTCATTGCATGTGTAATTATGTTTTTCTCATGATGTTGACTTATTTTTACTATAGTTACCTTTCTTTTAAAAAAATAGATTTTAACATTAGAATGTATATGCATATATGTTCATTTGTTTATATATGTATTTATTAATATTGAAGAAGTTGAGAAATACAACTTCAGAGATCCCAAGAACACCTACAAGAAAAATACCTGTCATGAGAGAAGAATGGAGGCAAAAAGCAATAATGGCTCTGAAGAAAAAGATTATCATTCAGAGAGGGAATTAATCAAAAAATACAATACAATCCTTATAAAAGGATATTAGCAACCCTAAAGAAACCCTAAAGGGATAATGGGTATTTAATAATTGGAATAATTATTAAATACCTACAATATTATTAAATGCCTAAGTTTAGCTTAAGCATAGAGTATAATAGACTAATAATTACATAAATAATTATTAGCTAATACATGATAACTCTAACACCCCCCTTAAGATGAACTTAGGGAGTAGCTAAAAAACTAAATGCATGAAGCAAAAAATGCAACTACATGATGAAGGCAAATTTGGGTCCCGCCAACAAGGCCTGATGAGGTACCCAATCACAACCAAATCTCTATGAATCGAAGAAATAGAGAAAACCTCATGGGAAAAAACTCTACTCCAAAAAGAGATGGAATACAAGTGAAGGACTGAAGAAACCTCCAAACAAGAATGTTCCAAAAGATAGGAACAAAAGAAGAGCAAAAGAATCACTGAAGCATGAAGAACCTGCAAACACTGTCGAAGAATAACTGTGGATCTGAAGAACCTCCACTGAAATAGAAAATGATTAGGTAGAGAAGACTGTAATCTACATGAGTGCCCTCAAATAACACTACTCAAATCAGATGGCAAATAAAGGAAAACAATTGAACTCGAAGATACAGATTGCAAAAAACACCAAAGTCTGAAGAGTCGATCAATAAAAGATGGAAGGTTGCCTCCAAAAATAGGAATGAAAGAGTGTACATATGGGAAATGATCCATCTTGCCGAAATGCATAGGTAACCAGCCACTGCATCCGCCTAGTACGAACAAATACTAAATACATAGCTCACTCCAATGAACCAAGAAAGAATTAGAACCAACAACCAACAGGAGAAACCCCCCCATAATGCTGACAAGGGAGAGGTGACAGGTATACTGAAATTGAATGCCAAGAAAATTGCATGATGAAGAACCAGGAACATCCAGAGTGCAGTAGAAAGTACAAACACATATAAAGGCTAGTGTAGTAGAAGGAACACTCACTTGACACGTATCATGAGGCTAATGTCATGGAAGGAAAACTCACTTGACAAAGGTAGATGGAAAACAAAGGCAAACATCAAACCCCCCCATGGCACTTTATAATGGAGTGCGAGTACAATAAGGCACAAGATGTGCAAGATCCCAAGCATGCAACGCATAGTGGCACTTTATCTCAGTGTGTTTGCAAAAAAAGGAAATGCTTACAAAATGATGTATACAATGCTCAAAAAATACAAAAGGCTAGAAGTACATGAAGAACAGCCAAAAACAAGTCATTCCACCCAAACAAGAAGTTTTCAGGAGCTCAAATGTCCAAGTAATTCACCAGTGTGAAAACAAAAAAAACTGAATAAAATGTACCTGGGGTAAAATCTGGAAAAAGTGTATGGATGGATGTGAAGAGCTCTGAAACACTGTCCCAATACCGTTGGAATAGTGAAAAATGGAGAAACTGGTGAAAAGATATGAGCTTGGGACTAAAAATAGAACCTCTGACTTCAAATGGCTATATAATGTACTAGTAGAAAAATCAGGTGATGAAATCCACAAATCTGGAAAGTAGACGAAACTAGCTTTCCAACGATATCTTGTTTTCCCAAAAAAGATATCATATGCCCAAGATATGGCCAAAACAAAAAAAAAACCATCTTTTAGGGCACAAAGAGGGTCACAGGGGCCATGCAAGTTGTCCGTACTGATGACGTCTGCAAAATATTCTGAGAATATTCCCTCACTTGCCAAAAAACTCCATCGCCTAAAAAAATCCTTGTGGGAAAAAGGTCTGTCATCGGAAAATGATGTCGGCTGTCGGAAAAATTGGTGGCCACCCAAAAAAATAACAATTCACCTGAAAAACGCGCAGTTGCCGGAAAAATATCCCCATCGGTCGCCAAAAACTGTCTTGTCAAAAAAAAAAAAAAAATCCGACTGCAAATTTGTGGCGGGGGGTGGCAGCAACCGAGAAGTGGCAACAGTCGGCAATTAAAGGTCGATCGGCGGCAGCGGGCTCCTGCGACGGTGGCAAGCAGCAATCGAGAGGGCGGTCGGAGGGCGGCAGGCTCGGGCCTAGGCAGCGACAGTTGGAAGGCGAGTGGTGGCCGATGGAAGGCAGTGACCGATAGCGATGAAAGACAGAGGACCAACGAGCGTGGCCTGCACGGCGCCAAGGCATGAGGGTCATGCAGGCAACGACAGGGACCACAACCTGTTGCGGGTCGTACGGACCTGCAGAGGTCGTCGGCCCCCCAGTGCTATGTAAAAAAAAAAAATTTAAAAACTTTTTTTTTACAAAAATTTGTGTTTCATGTCGGCTTGGGTATGCCATAGAACTACCCAAAATTATTTTTTTAAAAATTTTTCTCGAAAAACGTGCCCAATAAGGGCAAAAATTTTAAAAAATGCCAAAGCCAAAGTTTTCCAAATTGAACAAATTTTATATGAAAATGGGGGGTTTGGGGTGTTCTGAGCTCAACGGTGAGGTTCGTTTGAGCCGAAAATGCCCAGAAACAAAGAAGCACCCCAGATCCAAATTAAAAAAACTCTGAAAAAGCTTGAAACCCTCCTCCAAAAAATCTTCTGAAAAATCAAGGACAAGTAGCAGTAGATGTAGGCTCTGATACCATGAAGAAGTTGAGAAATACAACTTCAGAGATCCCAAGAACACCTGCAAGCAAAATACCTGTCACAAGAGAAGAATGGAGGCAAAAAGCAATAATGGCTCTGAAGAAAAAGATTATCATTCAGAGAGGGAATTAATGAAAAAATACAATACAATCCTTATAAAAGGATATTAGCAACCCTAAAGAAACCCTAAAGGGATAATGTGTATTTAATAATACACCTACAATATTATTAAATGCCTAAGTTTAGCTTAAGCGTAGAGTAAAATAAACTAATAATTAAATAAATAACTATTAGCTAATACATGATAACTCTAACAAATACAAACACATGCTATACCTTCCTTAATAAATATTGCATGATCCTTAATTGATGAAAACCTCCATTAATCATAATTAAATTTTGTGCGCTCATTGAAAAGTTTATATAGTTATCATTGCATAGGAAAAAGGTACATCTCACATATAGAATACTTTTGCTTAAATAATAGTGTGTGTTCTCATCTTGCATAATATCATTACTCACATCATCATAAAAGGATAACCATTCATCAGTTTTATGATGATGATCATATACTTATAAGAAAAGGATAGACATGTGCTCTTGATTACTGTTGCATGTTTCTTTGTGCACTTATGTGACTTTGTTTGCATTAGGCGATCTTGTATGCTCATAAGTATTTTGAGATCTTCTTTGGACTATATTAAAAATTATAATGTATCATGTTGCAGATAGATCATGGGTCATTGAATTGATGTCAAGTAGACAAGTAAGATAATTTAATATCACAATTCCATTACTCTTGCCAGTATTACCTTGCTAGCATTCCTTGTGTTGGGCCAAGAATCCTTTGTATCATAAAAGATTTTGAGGAAATGAAATTACTTCGTGGTAGGGTTGAAACATGCTTCAATAATGTTAGTGTTATAATTTTTGGAAAAGTTTGTGCTTTCTTTAGAGAATTTCAATACCCCTTTTAACCAAAGCTTCCTCAATTTTGAGACCATTTTTTATTAGTTTTTCGAAACTTGGTAAACATTGTAGTTGGAATCTATAAGTCATCTCGTCGTTTAGATTATCAATTAAGATATCCATCTTTTCTCTCTCAGGTACTAGACAAGAATATCTAGCAAATAATCGTCTTCACCTTTGTAAGAATGTAAGGAATGATTCACCATTTTTTTGTTTTGTGTTACATAAGTCGAGCATAGTTATCTCATGTTGGATGTTGTATGAATATTGAGATACAAATTTGTTTTCCAGCTCTTAGAATGTTCTAATACCTGGTGTAAGTTTCGATAACCATTCCATGGATTGTCTGCCCAAACTTCTTGGAAACAACCTCATTAAATAGGTGTCATTGTGTGCAAATTCCAAACTCATGGTGCAAAACTCCCTCACATGGTCTTGTGGGTCAGTTTTGCCATTGTATTCGTCGTATTTTGGAATTTCACAATTTGGTGGAAATGGTATATGTTCAAATTTCAATCAAACGGATAGGAGAAAAAGTCCTTCAATGAATATCTCCTTGTTGTTCCCCTTTGCATGTCTTGCATTTTTTGTTGAAGAGTCTGAATTTGTTGGGTTAAAGCACTCAAGGGATTATGATCATTAGTTCTTACCTCAACTTCTGCTTGCTCGGGATCTTCTCTTAGTTTTCTTATATCAAAATCAACAGGTAGGTTAGGACCTTGACTTGCCAACATTAGAAAGTATTTTTCTGGGTCAGTTTCTATAAGCTTTTCCATAAATTTTTAAAATGTAGGGTTTTGTTGAGCCTCTTGAATTAGGTCATCGATTATCTCCTCTATTTCGGTATCTTGATACTTGGAAAAAGGATTGTCCTCTCTTTCTACCATGATTGTTTGTGGTTCCATCTCCTTCCCTTTGATTTTTTGTTTATGAGCTCTAGTTAATACAAGCATACGAGTAATCTAATTGTGACTATTTTGAAAGGTTTTGAATGACTCAGTAGATGATTTCTTGTTGAGGCATATAGGACAAGGAGATTTGACCACTTCTATTGAGAGATTGGGACAAGGTATATCTTTATTGAAAGGCATGGGTTTTTAAAGATTCTTCATTTAACTCATTTCCATGACCGTGTAGATAATCATGAAAAATGGTGTAGGAATGTACGATGTTTTAACAAGAGTTTGTGGTTTATGTAAAGAAATCTTCTCTTTTTTAAGATTTTATTTTGGCTAGGTTTCCCTTCTTCAATTGATGATAAATGGTCATACAAGTGATTGAGATTGTTTTAAACTTCTAGTCTTTGTTTTGAGTGTCAATATAAGATACCTAAGTTGAATAGGAAAGATCCTTTCTATTGATATGACTAGGGAAATATGATTTCAACTTTGTTTAATGATAAAGGATGATATATCCTAATAAATGAAACTTTGATAGAAATCAAAATATGATTGCACTCAAGTTATTCGATCTAAGTTTAGTTTGAAAGGTTGCACTTGTAATAACCTGATTTTGTCACATTTAAACTGGTGTTTCTAATGATAGACAAGCTTTACTTTGAAAAGGGCATCTGGAAGTGATTCTGATTTCCTAAGAAAATTTCAAATTTGTTCTTTGCCTGAGATGATATCAGGTCTACGTCCTAAAATAGACAGTGTATGCACTAGAAGATTCAGTGTATGCATTACTTTGTACTCCCAATGTGGTAGGTTGCCCTTTGAATGCACCAAACTATCCTATGTATGCGCTAAACTAGGGTTAATTTAACTCTTCTAACAGTGTTAAAGGTTGAAAATTTTTCTTGTCAAATGCGCTATTATTGGCATTCTATGCATTACTATTTCACTCTAATGCGCTATAAAAAGACTTGAATGCATTGTTAAACTGTGTGTATGCACTAATGTTTTTTGTCAATGCACCAAACTATTTTGTGACTTAAAATTTTGTGTTTTGGATTGAAAATTTTAAGTGTTTAATGGATGATCTTTTGAAAAATAATTGAAAATACAGCATTAATCAATAAGACAATAGTTTCGACTTGTTTCATCTTATAATCTAAATAATGAGTGATGCTCTACAAAATGGACAAGGTTAGCAAATGACAAATAACACGCAACACACAAGAAAACCGTTAGTGTTAATCAATCAAAAACTAATCTAAACAGGCATATCAAAAGAGATATCAAAAGCATGTGAAAATATCTAACTAAGAAGATAAATATGATGAGGCATCTCCAAATGCCTCCTAACATGCTCTTGATTTCTTCTCCTTTGTTCCTCTCCTCTCCAAATTCCAAAATAGTGTAGCTCTCAGCAGCTTTTTGCACTATTGATGCTTATGGAGGATTGAGATTTGAGTATTTGCTCCAAATGTAAAATGAAAAGCTAAAGTACTAGATGCTATTTAAAAATGATTGATTTTAACCAAAATAACAAGATATTAGATTGCTATGCTAAATGCTCTCTAAAATGCCTATAGGTTAAATGCATACAAGTTTTCAGGATCTGGAGTATGAAGAAATGGGCTCTATTTATAGGAAAAATGGAGCAATGGATGGTTGAGATTGAGCAATCTCAACAAGGGTCATGATTGAATGATTTTCAATCCATGTGAGGGATTTCAACCCAATCCCAGGATGACATGTGTCAATGTGAGATAGGTTGAGAGGAGAGGGAATAAGCATTAAATGCTTGACATGACCTTGGGAGTTAAGGTCAAGGTTAGTTGAATGAATAAACTCTTTATTCAAAGAATAAAGCTTTTATCCAATGGATAAACTCTTGTGCAAAAGGCAAGAGGGATAAATATGGTCAAAGCAATAAATGTTTGGAAGGAAAAGTTTGAAATAACCATAAATGGTTATGCAAGAGCCATTAATGGTCATGTAAGAGCCATTAGTGGTTTGGAAGACTTTGGAGGTTAAATTGTTGAACACACAAAGCATTAAATGTTTTTCAAAGACTTTTGAAGTCTTTGAGAAGTGACTCCATGTTGCTTAGGAATGTGACAATAATTAGGGGATGGATTAGGCTAATTAGGAAGGGGGTTAGAAGAATCTAGAAGGGGGTTTAGGAATGCAATTGGATTTGGTGGGTGAGGGAAAATAGGATTTTATTAAAATAAAAAATCTTTTATTTCAATAAATGTGTGCAAGTTGCATTTGTAGGAAAATGCAAGTGGGGGGGGATAATGATTTAAATAAATGTTTAATTTAATTTATTTAAAAGAGGAATAGGGGGATTTAATTAAATAAATAGATTTTATTTATTTAATTGATTTGTGAACTTGGTTTTAATGAATTAATTAAAACAAATTGAATAATTTACTTAACTAATAGGAGAATGTTTGAAGATGAATTAATTAAATATTACTTAATTAACTCCTGGCTAGTGAATTTTTTAATCAAATAAATAGCAAATATTTATTTAATTAAGCTGGATAGATTTGTGTGACTTCAATGAGTGTATGTTCATGGATCTTTCCAAATCCTATTTTTTTTCACTGGTTTGAACAAATAAGGCACATCAGTTAGACTCTTCTATTCTCAAAGGTCATTAATAATATCATAGCTCACATCTTGATACTCCTTCAGCTCAAACAACCCTGTCACACCTAAGGGTGCGCCCATTTTTTTGCCTTTTTTCCAGAATTTGAACCAAAGAGAATTGATTCTCAATTGGATCGTTTTCTTGTGGTATCACATGATTGGTTGTTTTTTATAACAAATGATACATTTCATTTAGTTATTGCTAGTCATGATTAACAATAACAACAACTTTAAAGCAACTATTGGTGCAATGTTATCAAAAAAATTGGACATTAAATCAACAAGTATGGATATTAAATCAACAACTTATACCACAACAATTGGAACACGTTCAACTACTGGGTCCTCTCCCCTATTTAATTATGGAGGTCCTTACAAATTTATCTTGTTGTAATTGTGCTTGCTAGATTTATTAGGGTATTTGGGGAGAAAGGGAATCACATTTATATGCAACTAACACCTTGTCACAAGAACCTTTCTAGTTTACGCCGACAATAGGGTTGTCTCCATAAAGGGCCTAAGGCTGACATATGAAATTTGAAATTTGGGTCCAATTATGCGGGACATTAGTCCTAGCATAATTGGCACTTCATAGGGTAAGGTGTTAGAGGATTTGGTAGAGTTTGTAAATTAGTCCCTAATACAAGCACGTACACTAAAATGAGTGCTAAACATGGAATGAGATTGTGAGCAACAACAATTTACAACATTACATAATACTCAACTAAAAGATGAGTCTTCCAATCAATTGAAATCTCTATCAAAGAGCATATAGTGGTTATTCTAGAAAGAGAATTTGCTGCAATATTCCTCTTCCCTTTCACATAGTCGAATTCAATGTCATGTGCCTAAATTTTGCTAACCCACTTCTATTGTCACTCATTCAAGTCCTTTTGCTCTAGAGAAGTATTTAAAAACCGTTATGGTTTGTTTTGACAAAAAACAATCCCCTACCAATTTTTTCTTGAATTTAGCCAACATGTGCATGATAATAAGCATCTCCTTATCATATATGAAATACAATCTCTCTATATCATGAATCTTCTTTCTCTCACAAGCAATATAGTTCATGTTTTGCATAAGTACTACTCCAATCCCCTCACTTGAAACACCACACTCTAAAATAATTTGATTGAGATAAATTAGGAAATGCCAAAACAATACAAGTTCTCAATACCTCCTTGAGTTTATCAAATATACATTGAGCCTACTCCATCCATTTGAAAGCTACCTTCTTAGTTAGATTTGTAAGAGGTGCACCAAGCTAAGAGAACCCCTTCACAAACCTATTGTAATGATTGCATATGTTGAAGAATCTCCTCAACTCTATTAATCTCTTCAATGGTGGCTATTCCAATATGGATTGAATCTTCTCCCAATGGACCTTCAATCCATCCACATTGATCATATGCCCCAAGTAAAGCATCTTTGTCAACCCAAACTCAAACTTGAATCTTTGACAATCAAGGATCGTGTCTCCATGATGCCCAACACCTCTTCAAGGTGTTTGGGATGATTCTCCCAAGTCTTGTTGTAAATAAGAATACCAATAAAAAAATTTGCAATTGGGTGTTGAAGACGTGGTTTATGCAAGACTAAAAGGTAACGGGAGAATCAATCAAACCAAACTTCATGAATAGGAAATCATGGTCTTTGTAATAGCATATAAACATTTTTATTTGAATGTCTTTCTCTTAAACTTTGATTTGATGGTATCAATAATGGAGATCAATTTTGAAAAATAGGTTGCACCATGTAACTCATCCAGAATAATCATCAATCTTAGGAATTGAAAAACTATTTTATGCAATCTAAAGTGCATGATAATCAATACACATTTGTACAGTCCTATCTTTCTTCTTCTTTGAAACAACTAAAAAAGAAACGGGATTAGATCTAAGTTTGATGTGTCCCATAATCATTTTCTTAATATCATCATTAAATCTATTTGGATATCGATAAGGAGTAGTATTAACAATCTTAGAGCCCTCCAAAAGATGATCACATGCTCAAAACCTCTATCAGGAGGTCTTCCATGAGGAATGTTAGTGAAATACACACTATTCTTATTTAGCATGGATTGGATATTCATGTGATATTTCTCATCACCATAAAAAGGGTTTTAGAATAAATAAAATGCTTTGTTGTTAAATATACTCTCCATTCTCTTAGCTATCATGATCTTGGGTTCACCATTAGAGATATCCCTTAAGACTACCATCTTCCCATCCACTCTAAACTTTAGCTTCATAGTCTAAAATTTGTGTGAGTCTTCCCCAAAGAGTGTATCCATTGTGTTGGACCTCAAAAAATTTGCCAAATTTTGAGGGCTAATGTTGAAATTTTGCTTCTGACACTCAGAAAGACCGCTGCAAAATCAGTCCCAGTAGCCGACTTTGAGAGTCATTATTTTGACATCCCTTGATTTTTTATGTAGAACCAATTTGAGATATTGTTGACCTCTTATCAAAGATGTAATATGAACATTTTCAGTCTCCTTGGATCAGATTTGATGAGTTTTTTAAGTCCTTGTTTTGAGGTCCCGAGGTAAGTTTGTTGATTGCAACTATTAAACTTTTTCGAGTAGCCATCTTTGGAGAGTTGTATTTTGTCGCCAATTGAGTGTCTTGTTAAACCAATATTTTTTTGTGATTTTTTGCATTTTGATGAACTCCCATGTCAGTTTATAGAGCCCTATGAATCCATTTGACATATTTTCCAGCTCGAATCCATTTGCAAATTGTTCAGATTTGGAGATTGAACTGTGTAAAATCTGCTAAAATGGCTCTGCATATTGAATTTTATTTAGTGACTTATTGACCTCCATGCTAAAGTGAATGTTCCCCATGATTATCTACATGTTTATCAACCACTTTGCTAGTTCGCAGAACCCCAACACCTCATTTGGTATGTTTTCAAAGCCAATTCCAGATGGACTTTATAAAGGTTAAAAATCAGCATTTCTAGAATTTTCAGGGATGGCAAGTTTGAATGTGAATATTTTGTACATGTAATTGAATTGAGCAAAAACCCTTTGCACATGTTCTCATGGTATCTATATCTATATGCTAGAATTGTGGTATCATTCAATTAAGAATAAAGTAACTAAACATACCAATGAAACTTTATATATATAATAGGATTAATTTAAACAAACAACCCTTCCAAGACGTCCCATTGTTCTCTATCTCCAAGGATTCTTCAAGTCATGGTTTTGCTCTCGGATCATTGAGCACTTTACTTTTAGAATGACAGCCTAAAGAATGAGTGCTATGATAAGATTATCTATATGCTATGTAATTAAGATCTTATATGATAATAACCATGTTATTGAATATGATACTATGATTAATGGCATTACTATGTTATGATAATGAGATTATTATCTAAAATGCTTGATATCTAAAATGATTGATATGCTTATGAGAGAGACAAAGAGAGACAAAATATAGATAGAGATAACTCTGATAGACAAGAACTTGCATCTCTTGATAATGAAAGGATGAGTCCTATTTATAGGAGAAATGGGAAAATGGAGAGTTATGATTGATTTGGCTTATGGAGGGTTAGGATTGCATGACGAGGGCTTGATCCTCAATCCATGTTTACAAATTTCACCAATGCCATGGTGACAAGTGGCATTATGAAAAGGCTTGAGACGAGAGGGGAGAGGCATTAAATGCCTGAAGGGACATGATGGTTACCCTAGGTGGTTTGGTTAGGGTTGTTGGAGTTGAGAAAATACAACACCACAGGAGCCCAAATGATCTCTGCAAGTTGAAAAACTTGTTACAAGGAGAAGCAAGGAAGCAAATCACAGAAGGAAGAAATACACAGAAAATATGCTCAAAAAGAGAGAGCTCAATATTCACAAAATGTGTAATGTAAAAATCATCCTTCTTATTACAATGAAAAGAATGAACTTAACCTTTAATAGGTCAAGAAACCCTAAAACGGAAAACCTAGGTTTGCACATAATAATTAATAAAAGATTTTAATTATTATGCACCTAAAGTTAGCTTAAGTGTAAAAGAGATAAAGGGAACTTAAATAATTAAACAAATATTGTTTAATTAATCAAGTAAATACCCGAATACTCTAACACTGGCACCATGTTGGAGTTGAGAAAATACAACACCACAGGAGCCCAAATGATCTCTGCAAGCTAAAAAACCTGTTACAAGGAGAAGCAAGGAAGTAAATCACAGAAGGAAGAAATACACAGAAAATATGCTCAAAAAGAGAGAGCTCAATATTCAGAAAATGTGTACTGTAAAAATCCTCCTTCTTCTTACAATGAAAAGAATGAACTTAACCTTTAATAGGTCAAGAAACCCTAAAAGGGAAAACCTAGGTTTGCACATAATAATTAATAAAAGAATTAATTATTATGCACCTAAAGTTAGCTTAAGTGTAAAAGAGATAAAGGGAACTTAAATAATTAAACAAATATTGTTTAATTAATCAAGTAAATACCCGAATACTCTAACAAGGGTTAGGTTCATGGATAAAGCTTTTACCCAAGGGGTAAATGAATGTGCAAGGGTTAAAGGACTACCTTAATCAAACCATTAGATGCTTGAAGAGACTTGATGGTTAGATGGATGGTTGAGTTAGAGAAAAAGTCTCTAACCAAGGGTCACAAATGGTTTAGTTGGATTAAAGCCTTTAAGGCTTGAGGAGACTTTGAGGGTTAACTTGTTGAAGGGAGTAAGCCTTTAAGGCTTTGAGAAGTGACTCTTCCCTAATCTCTTGTGTTTAGGAATTTGCAAATGTTTAAAAGGGGATTAGGCTAATTTAGAAGGGATTAGAAGAAAGGTTAGTGTGCAAGTGGGTATTGTAAGAGGATGCAAGTGGGTGAGGATAAATACTATTTTAATTAAAATAAAATTCATTTGCTTCAATTAAAATGTGCAACTTGCATTGGATGGGTATTTTAAATAAATATTCATCTATTTAAATGTGTGAGGGGGATTTATTTAAATGTGAAAGGGGGATTCAATTAAATAAATATGATTTATTTATTTAATAGTCTAAATTTGTCTAGGTGAATTAAATCAAATAAATTAAATAATTTATTTAATTAATAGTAGAAGGGCATTGGGATAAATTAATTAAATATTGATTTAATTAATAGTTGAAGGGGAAAGGATTAATTAAATGTGAATTTAATTAATATTTGGATGAAGGATAACTAAACAAATAAAAAATTCATTTAATTGGTTAGCCAGAAGTAGGTGTCTACAATATCTATCAGTTTGCTAAGTGGTGGCCCTGAAAAAAATTTGTATTTGTAAACACCTAAAATTGTCTTGGTTAATTAAATAAATATTATTTTATCCTAAGTCTTCTATTAATTAAATAAATTCTTATTTATTTAATTAATTCATTAATCCTCTTCTAAGCCTTTCCTCATTTAAATAAATACTTTTTATTTATTTAAATTGTCTTTTTCCTAAATTAAATAAGTACTTTTATTTATTTAATTGATCCCACTTCCTCTATTAATTAAATAAATCTTTATTTATTTAATTAATTCATTAGTCTTTTCTACCCATGACACATCATTCATCTCTTAATTCTTATTTTACCTACCCCCTTTATCATTTAATTTTGTCCTCTACCTACCCTTTAATCCTAGCCGACCATTTATCTTTACACCTCTTAATCTTATCCCTCCATTCCTTGCAATGTTCTCTATATAAGAGGATCCCCTCTTTCGTTTCAACCCTAATCAATGTGTCTAATCAATCCAGCTAGCTAATCAGTGTGTCTAATCAATCTTATGCAAACAAGCCTTCTTTTGATCAAGCTATCAACCACAATCCATTCTTTGTTGAGCTCTTGTGCACACATAAAATCTGAGAGCAAATATATTAAACAAGATCAATGGAGATAGGAGACAATGGAGATTGAAACCCTACTTGACATGTGAATGGTAATATTGCTTTATTTTGTTGATTTGCGTGATCTTAGGTATCTTTATTGGTATTGGTGAATGTTTCATTGTAGGACCTAGATTATTTGTGGTTGAATCTTTATGCTTTTACAATAGTTTATTATCATCACTTTTCACCGTATAAAATATTTTTTCAATTCAATGTTTGGATAGGTTTCAAGATGGTTTGAAAAGTGCATTTTCAGAATATGACTGAGTAGACTTTGAGGATTAACATATTTCACCTTAGACATCTCATGAGAAATTGCTTGGCATCTTGGATTCTCGTATGACATTCTACAAATGTGCCAACTTTCTGGGCTTGAGGAGGTGATTTGGTCAGTTTTTAAGGCCAGTTTCAGAGGCTACTGAGGTTATTTTGATAAGAACTTAGAAGTGTTAGACGCTAAGTTAAATCATCATCCGCTCAAACTTTCACGCCCACAATGCATCAAGTCAAGGTTTCAAGGCATTTTTAATGTCAGTTGTTCAGAAATGACTTCTTTTTTAGCCAGGCCCACCAGAGACTCGACTAAAGTTGTGACCCAATAAGAAAAATTAATGCTTATTTGAAGAAATGTTTATTATTTAAATCATTGGTTAATTCTCTAAGATCAAATGGAACTCATTCAAGAAAATTATATATTATTATTTAAACAATTTTGGATTTAAATAATAATATTATTATATCCAAGTTTATTTGAACGGAGGTGATGAAAGATGGTAAGGTTATTTGAATCATTTTATTGATTCAAATACTTGGTAATATAAATGGATGATGGTCATGTTAAAATTATTCAAATCATTTTGATAATTATTTAATCTCAAATGTCATTGCATTTATGTTTTCTTTAAATCTTGGTGGGGGGGCACATGAAAGGAATTCACCTGCATGAGAGGGAAACAAAAAATTCAAGACTTTTCAAAAGTCTTATACCTACCCTCACCTTGCAAGGCATAAAGGTGAAGGGAAGGTGCCATGTAGGGTAATAAGGAGGGGGAATCTTTTCCCCTCCACCTCGTGCCTTGTTTAATATGCACAAGATGAGAGTGCGGACCAGCGGGCAAAGAGAATGGCAACCCTATCACCCCTTAAAAGCAAGTCAAGGCATTCAAAAGGAATGTGAGGTTGTGGGATTAATGTGTTGCAAAGCAAAAAACTAATTACGGGATAATTAAAAATTAGGGCACCAATGAAATAACATGAGAGAACGAGAAGGCAAGAAGTTAGGGATTCATGTTGAAAAAGGGCAATGATGAATATGAAGCGAGAAGAGTTGAAATTTGCTTAAAAATCTAGTCTAGATGCATTGGAAGAGTGGCACGCCTAGGAGCAGTTTATGCACATCATTGTGATAATAATATTGAATCAATCACCGGGCATGGAGGAGTATAAACAATATATTGTTTATTGTGTGTATGTGTGTTTTGACTCCTACATAATTTATGTGTGTGGCTCAAATGATAAGGATATTAATTAAAAAAAATAGGTGATTGCAAGTTATGTGTACACCAAAATAAATTCACATCAAGCAGCGAACATTGTAATATAGTTTGAAGTGTTGATCTACTCTTTAATAATGGTGGTATCAAGGAATGGGTAAGTTGTGTTCTCAACAATGCTATTGCAGCTTCATGGATGGTTGTGCAAGGGAAGTAAGAAAAGAAAATCATATCACAGAAGGCTAAATTGATGAAGACAAGGATAAATTAAAAAAAAATACAAAGCTAGAGGACTTGACTGCAAATCTAAAACTTGTGTGCTATCTTGAGCATCTAAAATTTGTATTAAAGGATTCCAAACTTGGGGAACACGGCATAGACAATTAAAGGGTTCATGATGAACTAGTAGCAAGAGGCCTTATGCCAAATATGGTTGTTCACATTGTTCCTATTGATAGTCTTTGCAAAATTGGGGATATCACGGGGGTGTGTATGTTGGCATTTAATCATTTGATCTTAATCAGTAATTATTTGTTTGCTCGATGCAACTAGTACATGTTTGATTACATTATTGTATGATGACTATGATGTATGTTTTCATTGATGGAAACTATATTTTTACAGCCATCTAAGTCCTATAGGTCAACTGACAAGGCTTAACTAGTAAGCAAAGATTGTTTTATTAGAACCTATAATTAGGACTTTAACCGATAAAAGACAGACAGTATTATATTTCAACAATCGGTATAGGAAATCTATGAAGAATGAGATGATGCAGTTTTGTAGCAACAATGAAGACTGGTAGATGAAATTATGGTCATAACCGCATTTGCAGATTCGATCGGATGAACAAGATCTGATTGACAGAGCAGGTATTCTGACTGAGACTTAACCGGTAGTGATGAAATTCACTCAGATCGGTAAAATGGCACAGAATTGGATTTTTTATGTCGGTGGCCGACATAACTAAAGTGTGCAATTTAATATTTTCTACATGCATTTAACCTAGGGAATTGTAACAAGGTTCTATCTGACCTAATGATGATTTAAAATGTGTGATGAGGTATGAAAGGATATATGTGTATGAGGGTGAAAGTGTGAAAGATCATTAGCAAATTTTGTATTTCTGATAGTGTGGTGATCAGAGGAGTTGAGAGATGAAGTATATGTGATGTTGTGATGTTTTGAAGCGGATCTTATCAGACATTGAAGGTGTTATATTGAGATCATTTGTACTTGTTGTCTCCCTAATAGTTGTAGCAAGAAAATCCTCTTACAAGGTCACTCCTAACAGGGTGCAATCGGATCCTAATAGGTCTGATCATTAAATCCTCTAACCAAGTGACACATTAACTTGTGTTTGAAAATCCCAATAACTTGGGTAGATCCTAACAGGGCTTGTCCTCACAAGCCTTTTGTAAAGTTCTTAATAGGGCTTAGACACTTCTAACAGGGTGTGCCCCTAACTGGGTGTTGTAGACCTTAACCAGTCAAATCTCTATACTGCAGATAGTGGATCTTTGTGGGTACCTACTCCCACCCTGGTTTTTCCAATTTAGGTTTTCCATGTATAAACTCTTGTGTCATGTGGTTTATGCTTTATGTGGTGATTGCATACTTGGTGTTATTTCTTATATTCCTATTGAGTTTTAAGTTGGTGAAATTGAAAATCAGATTTGTATTGTTTTTACTTGCACTGATTCACCCCCGCCCCCCCCTCTCAGTGCCTTATAAGTTCATCAATTGGTACCAGAGCCTAACTTCCTTAAGGCTTGATT
The DNA here is from genome assembly GCF_030272615.1 of Cryptomeria japonica. Lineage (NCBI taxonomy): Eukaryota > Viridiplantae > Streptophyta > Pinopsida > Cupressales > Cupressaceae > Cryptomeria > Cryptomeria japonica. Next base: position 133,042,628 of record NC_081413.1, on the reverse strand, counting down.
GCTTGGAAGGGATCTCTAATCCTAAGGTAAATATGGGGGAAGGAATGAGTTACCGAGAGATGGCTAAGGAACTTGCAGAAACCAAGGAAGAGCTAGAAACCCTAAGAGGCAAGTATAAGACATCACTAGCTAAAAGGAAAGAACTGACCGAACAATTATTGGAGATCAATCAAAGCAGCTCTTTTGATGGAGCAAATATAGATGCATTGGTTGAGGAAGTGGAGAAACTAAATGGTGAGAAACTTAACCTGAGGAGAGAGCTTGAAGCTCTTACAATCCATAGGAGTCAATAACTTGAAGCTAGGAGGGCAACTGAAGACAAGATCATGAGATCTATAAGGTAAATCAGAAAAATGGCATTCTATATGCACATTGGCTTGAGGAGAAAGAAGAGAAAGATGAAGTCAAAATAGATCTTGATATGGCAATGTATCTTAGAGAGACTCTTATGAAGCAAAATGAAGATCTTACTAAAGAGCTTACAGAAGCTAATGAGAAGCTTGCAAAATTCAACAAGAGTTCTACCATGCTGGATGAACAGATGCAATCTCAGAGGATGAAAGGTGATACAACTGGGTTAGGATACAATACATTTGAGGAAGGAGAACCTTCTGGTACCAAGAGAAACATGCATGAAGGTAAAACAACTCCTAAGGCTCAAAAGCCTACCGGTAAGAAATCTTACAAACCTATTTGTTTTAATTGTCATAAACCAGGACATACTGCTAATGTTTGTAGAAGCATATTTGATGCTAATACTGGTTATAGACCTAATACTAGATATGTACCTAGAAAATTTGAAGATAAGTGTTATACATGCAACATGTATGGGCATAGATCTATTGAATGTAGGTATGGAGCTAATTATCCAACACCTTATATGAATTCAAGAACTGATGGTGATTGGAGAATGAATTTCAATGATCGAAGAAACACAAATTGGCAAAGACTCCATGTTAACTGGTCTAGTCCTTATGAGATGCAGAAAAGAATCAATGTGATTTGTTCAATCTGCAACAACTCTAGACATGTGGAAATGAACTGTCAAAGAAGGACAGGTAGAGGCAATGCAGGACCATGGAAAGCATCTGGAATGGCATGTTATCATTGTAACAAACCAGGACACATTACTAAGTTTTGCAGAACACAAAAGAACTAACCAATGAATCATCTTGTAGAACGGAAAGGAAAGCATAAAGTTGATATTGAAGAAACCAGAGCTGAGATGAATAGAACCTGGAAGAAGAGTGATGACAAACCAGCTGAGGAATCAAATTCTTCACCTAGTTTGGAGAATCCATCACTGGCAAACTAAGTTGTTTCTACAACTCAGGGTGAGCTTATTGTCAAATCTTGAGATGAACCCCTAGATGAAGTACTATAAGTTAAATTTGCATATTCTGATGCATTTTGATGTTTATAAGTCTTTTTGAATCATAAATGGAAAATATCATTGAGTTTTTGCAACCAGTAATATGCTTAAGAGTGTTTTAAGGCATTTTAGGGTTTTGTCAGTTAAAGCATTTAATGTAGTAGTTTGAAAGCAAATAAAAGGAATAGTTTGAATTTCATTTGTCACACTGCGATCTTGAGAGAATTTGGCGAGCAAGCAAAGCAGAAGAAAGTTTGTGATTGCAGCATTCAGCGTGTCTAGCATAGATCTAAGGTGAAGCATCAAGTGCACCTACCGTTACCCCTACCAATACCCCTACCTGTAAGACTAGAGCTGCAAAGGCCAAGGCAGCAGAGAAGAAGATGGAAGAAGACAAACCGACTAAATCATAAAGAGGGAAACCATCTAAAATTTAGTTCTGGAGAAAGCATAAAGTTGTTGATCCACCTGTTGAACTAGTTCAAACCAGAAAGAGGAAGAAGCAACAAGTCCACAAACTGGCAATTGATGAAGAGGATACTGAATCAGAGGAGGATAAAAGAGTACTTAGAGCAAGTGTTAATAAACCTAAGGCAGCCAGTAAGGGCAACTCACCTAAGAAAACATTTACATTAGAAGATTCTTTCAATAGTATGGTTCAAATAATCAAGGATTATGGGATTTACAAAGGTTTGAATACATTGTTTGTTCATTTATCTGAAAGTCAACAAAGGGAGATTTAATATGCATTCATCTTTAGTATGAATAAATATAGTAGAGCCCTCATTGATTTGCAAGGGAAAATTCCCAATTATTTGTATAATCTTATTGATGCAAGGTGGCAGGCTACAATTAGCCAAGATAAAGAATTCGTTGATTATATCTTTAAGCACCTGCAACCGGAAGCAAGTGAGGAAGAAATTGAACAAATAAAGGTTAATGCAAAGGAATCATTCAGATCCAAGAAGAGATTACCAAGAATGTTAATGGGAGAGACTGAATCGGTCCAAAAGGAGACTGAGATTTGATCAAGAAGGCTTTAGGTCTCATCTCGGATGAAGATGAAGAAAAATATGAACAAGTTGAGGAAGATAATTCTGAAAAGCTAAAGGCAAAAGAACTTCCTAAAGGTGTTAAGATCACTGATTTTGAACCGGATAACAAGTATATGTGTGATGATCCTATTGATATTGGTCCAATATTTATTCCTGATGATAACACTGGAGATAATCACTAATACATTTGGTCTAGAATCCCAACGGAGAAGGTATATTGTGACCAAATTTGATTTTATTTTTTTTTAAATGCCCGAATTCGTCGGAATTCCGACGATAATTTCACATTTGGTTTTGACGGAGAAGGCATTAGCAATGAAATTTTTATTTTTATTTTAAAAGTGCCCGCGTTCATCAAAATTTTGACGACAACAGGCATTACTTAAAAAAAGAAAAAAGAAAAAGAAACACCGCAATTCATTTTAACCCAAAGCTGCAATCCTGTGCAAGCAGAATTCTATCACTCCCTGCGTGCGATCTCCTCCACCCAATCCTAAATCAAACTATCTACCTATGAAAAGTAGAGCTCTATCACTCCCACCCAACCTAGCATTCGAGCTTCACTGCGGCAACATATTCCAACTTTGACAGCATTTCGCATAATTTAACAACTAAAAGGTTAGGGCACTCTACTTCATGTGAGTTTTGTATATGAATTTTCATTTTGGGGTTGCACATTATTGATTTAACATTGATAATGAATTTTGCATATGAATTTTGGACCTATTGCAAGGTAACTTTATGCCATGCTATCGACAGCTAGATTATCTATGAAGATCATGATTATCGACGTCTAGATTAACCTTGATCATGCTAACAAAATATGGAAGTTGAACCTTAACAATAAAATGTTGAAGAAAACCCTTAAGTCTTGTTGAAGCTCCCATACATCATATCAGGAATAATCCTGAAAAGGACCTCTTTCCTTACATTCCCATCATTAATATACTAGACCTAATAGACATACTAGCATAATTCCTCTGAAACATAGAATTAATCCACAAGGGCTTAAAGAATAATAGCCAGATAATTGTCAATTTCTACTACTTTCACCGCAGAAGCCATCGAGATCCAACCATCTTCCGCATCCAGCATCCTTTGGAAGGGGGCTAAATTTTTGTTGATGACCCCAATTCGATACACCTCCCATGCATCTTTTATTAGGGTTTTCTTTCTTTCCTTCTCCGCCTTTGCTTGGACATGCTCCTCTTCCTCGTCGTCTGGGTCCTCTTCTGAATCTAATGAGACGTAATTGCTCAAGTTGAAATACAAACCCAACAGGCTTACCCATCTGCTTAAATCCAGGTTCAAGATTTCATTAACAACGGCCTGCCCATCCACAGAGCGAATAAACCCATCTATATTTTGGATACATGCCTCCTTTGAATCCAGAACATCAACCATTGGGAAAAGAACGACTTTGTAGATGAAACCATCACACCAATGTCTACCACTGCCCAAGATGGAGGTCACCAATCTCCATACTACATCTCTTGCCCTATCATCGGTATGAAACAACCTCCTGCACTGCATTTGAAAACTTTCCTCTCTACACATGCAGCTCAGACCGAAATGATGAACCATTTTTGCGACAATTGAATATCGCATGACTCCTCTCTACAAACACAATGGCCTTTTATAATGATCAATCGTGAAACTCCTTGGCCACAATTTTGGAATCGATTAGACCAGTCTGATTCCTCTCGATTGAATATTGTCCTCGATATCTTCTTGCAATATGCGCATAATCTTTCTGTAGTGTCAGCTATGTACCTATGTTTGTTGTATTGCTTATACTCATCTTTCTCTCCTATCAAGATTGGTTTACCGAGATCCTTAGTAAAAACCAAGGTGAAATTTCATATTTTTTAACCTATTCCTGCTCTGATGTTCTAATTTGCACGATCCTTATCACTTCTTACTATCCTTAAGAGCTCTGCACTTTGTACCTCGTGAATGATTTCTTCTTTTTCATATATTGACTCGATACTACAGAAGCTTTACAGCATGTATTTCTTTTGGAGTTTGTATGAGAGAGATTGGGAAGATATGCAAATAACGATAGATCATTGGACTTCATCGGGTAATTGATAAAAGAAGAATTGGAGTGGTACATGAAGAACTATCTTCAACACTCGGTCACTTGGGATGTAGCAAAAAAAGAGAATTTTTAGAAAACTTTGGCACCATAGAAATTCCAACTGAAAGTGTTAGTAGGATGCAAAACTTAACACAAGGAAACAATTAATCAGTTAAAAGCTATAACAAGAAATTTAAGGAAGTATATAGAAAACTGGAGGAACCTTTAAGTAAAAAATAGAAAATAGAATAGTTCATACATGTATTACATAGAGATATTTGAGCAAGATTGGATGGAAGTACCTAACAAATATGTTTATTCAATTGCCATGGCATACCAGATTGAAGCTCAAACATGGAGAAGACTGAAGAAAGATAGGAATGCTAAAATCCTTGAAGATTTACAACTAAAAGTACATAAATTAGTAGTACAACAAGTAAACAAGGTCGATGAACCTAAAAAGCCTAAGAAAATTTGGTATACATACTATAATAGGTAAGGGCGTATCCAAAATGAATGCCCCAAGGACAGATCAAAGAAGACACTAGCTACAATGAAATTAGTATGACCCAATTCTATGTGCTATGTTATTTATCAAGAATGAAATATACATCTAACAGAAGATTATCTAAAGAAAAACCTCCAATCTAAAATGGAGGAAATCAATATTGTCTTATTCACAACTATGATGTGGATAAGAAAAGCAATGTTGGATACTAAATCCCACACTGGCAAGATAACCAAAATTCTTACTGCATGTTGAATAATTAACAACAAAGTTATCACAGTGACAATAAACAATCTAATTATAGAGGAGGTACATGAACAGATTGAAGCAATAGAAAAAGAAGTGATGCAAATTGTTTTCACTATGGAAAAGTGGGACATCGTGCATTTATATGTTGGGCGGAGAAGAAAGAGAAATATGATTTTTGTGAGCAAGACACTCAATATATATTTTCATATGAAGATGCAAGGATATTCTTTCAAAAACTAGCTAGTCAACCTACCCAAAGTGATGAGTTACAAAGAGAAGCAAGAGTGATTTGAAGATGCTACAAGGAATTAGAGGATGTCATAGAATGGATATGGGGTCCTTGGATACTTCTATGGAAGAGTACTCTAGAGGAAAACCAGTCATGGAGAATAAGAAAAATAAAACTAGATGGGAGAAGAAAGCACATGTTCTAACTAGACAAGGTACTGCTACTAGAAAGAATAAGAAGAAATAAATGGTAGAGGAAGGTTATGAAGAAGATTATAGTCTAGAAGAAGAAGATGATGAAGAACCAAAATATTTTTAGCCAAATAAAAAGCAACATGAGAGAGTGGTAGAGTGAGCTAAATAATCAATAATTCAACAATAACATGAAGAGGAGGGTTGTTTCACTAACGAAGAAGTTAAAATGCTTTAAGAACTAGCAGCCCTTGCCAAACAAAAGGACTCGGTTCTTTAATTAAAACAATGGGGAAAGTACTGAAATAAGAAGAAACAAGTGAACCAGTTATTTGAGGAATGGAATTGGAAGAATGGTTGAAAGTAATTAGAACCCAACCCACAACCTCAGAGTTAAGGAGTATGTAAGTTAGTCAAGTGGTTAGATAAATAGACCAAATTGGTAGAAAATAAATGTTACAAGGTTCACAAGGATGAAGAAGAGGCAAATCCAAAAATAGATATTAAGGTAGGAAAAGGAGAATGAGAATTACAAGTAAAGAAGGATTCTAAAAATCACTATTATAATTAACCACTTAATCTCTGAGAATAAAACATAGCTATATTAGATAGCCCAAAAATGGCAACAATAGGAGACTATTAGGAAAGAAATAGTTGTAGTATCCATAATTGAATTATTGACACAGTTTGAGAAACTATTCCCCTAAACTTTCATGGAGATGAAGGGAATTAAAGAAGTAGGTACTATGAAAATACAACTAAAGGAGAGCATTGAACCACATAGGAAAAGACCATACTGCGTAAACCCTAACATGAAGAAAAGGGTGAAAATAGAGCTAGATAAATTGTTGGGGAAGTGGCTATGTAACAACATAAAATTTAAGTTATATAAGAGGAAAAGGGCACATCGGAATATGTGCCCCTTATATAACTTATGATTTGTGTGGTTGCATAGCCACTTCCAAATGTTGGCTACTAGAGTAATCAAACATAGAGAAGATTCAGAGTGGATAATTCATATGGTTATACAAAATAAAAAGATAGGAGAAATTTGGGTACGCATAACTTTTGGGAACTTAACAAAGCATATATACATGATCCCTTCCCTAGCCCTTTTATAGAAGAAATCTTGGAATCAGTAGTCAGAAGGGAGATTTATTTGTTCACTAATGGATTCTCTAGATATCATCAGGTCAAGATTAAGGAAGAAGACCAGCCTAAAACTACATTCGGCACCAAATGGGGATCTTTTATGTACACAGTAATGTCATTTGGACTAAAAAATGCCTATGTTGTCTTTAGTTAGATTATGGTCCATAGTTTTAAGGACTTCATTCATGAATTTTTGGAGGTATATTTGGATGATTGGTCTATCTATGGGCTTGCTAAGAATCATATTTAGGCACTCTAGACAATGTTGGAGAAGTGTAGAAGTATGCAAATATCCCTAAACCTAAAGAAGTGCATTGTTGCGGTCCCCTTTGGCACATTACTAGGACATATTATTTGCAAATAAGGTTTGATGTAGGACCCAATGAAGATTGCTTTATTCATGAATTTTCCTTCTCCAAAAACAGCTCTGAAAGTAAAGGCATTTCTCGAATACACTGGATATAATAGGAAGTTCATGAAAGGATATGCTCCCATAGTTTCACCCCTAGAAGAGTTACAAAAAAACTAAAAAACTAATAAATCCATCAACTGGATAGAGCAATGTCAGCACTCCTTTGATACCCTAAAGTAGAAAATAGCAGAAGTACTCATTCTCATCTTTCTAGATTTGTCGGTGCAGTTTCATGTTCATGTATATGCATCTAAAATAGCCATAAGTATTAGCCCGACCTAAAGGAAATAAGGACCACCTGTAGCATTCAATAGTAGAAAACTATCCCAAGAAAAAAGAAAATATATTGTGCTACTAAATGGGAAGCCTTAGCTATGGTCTATGCTTTACAAAAACTTTGATACTACCTCTTGTCCTCTCCCTTCACATTTTACACTGATCATGAGCACTTGAAGTTCCTCTTAAACAAACTGGTGATACGTATGTAAATGTAGAGATATCTTATTGTTACAAGAGTTTAATTTTACTGTAATGATCAAACCTACGAGAAATAATCAAGAACCAAACTACTAATCTAGGATTGATACAGGGGAGGAGCTCGAAGAAGCTACCTACCTTAAACATATATTTTCTGGATCATAGCAATATCTGAGGAATTACAAAATGTTGTTGAGCTACTTTCTTCCGTAACGTACCCTTCAAATATGAATGCCTATGACAAACACTTGTTGTGGAGAAAACCATTACCATTTACTTTGGTTGAAGGAGCTCTGTGGAAGAAAGGAAGGGATGTTGTACTTCACATAGTCATCTATGAGCATGAAAGGGAGAAAATTCAAAGAGAATAATAGGACATAATTGCATAAATGCCACAAGTGGCCTAGAACACACAAATACAGTGAGTAGTTTACCAAGAAATGTGATATTTATTAGAGAACCAGACTCTCTACAACCCGTGGTGAAATGTCATTACAACAAGTCCTAGAATAGATCCCCTTTGAAAAGTGGGTGATTGATTTCCTTGGCCCTATTGACCCTCCAACAAAGCTATCCAAACAAATATTCATTATTACCCATGTTGACTACTTAGCCAAATTGGTAGAAAATAAACCAGCCAAAGATTATATTGCATATACTGCTACTAAATTCTTGTACAATAATATCATTACCAAATTTGAGTGCTCCTTAAGTATTACAAGTCATGAGGGAAAGCATTTTGTCAATAAAATTATAAAGGAGTCACTCCCAAGAAGTTGGTAGAACTAAAAAGGTGAATTTCAATAATGTTTTCTTTGATTATATTTGGCATCTAAACTCATTGGTAAGTTCTTATGTAGCAATGTTTTGATTTGTTTTAGTTTGTCTATCCATTTGGAATGCACCAAAGCAGTTATAAAAAGATCTTTGAAAGATGTATAAAAGTATACAGTTTCATAGAGTTCACAATATTTATTATTCCATTATTTTTGAAACGTGATAATGAGCATGTGAATTACTTGAAATATATAATTATTGAATAAAGTTGAAACCCTAATTTCAAATTTAATGAAGCTATTGATACAAAAGGCATAAAATTATTTATTATGGTTATTTTTTTGATAGTTTATGAAAAATTTCATTTCAAAAACTAAAGTAAATATAGTAGTTAATGACATATGCCTAGAGGCCCCACTGTCCGCATACCAAGCATTCATAGGAATGTGCTAGTATAAAGACAATATACCATTGAGGAATCTTTATCAAACTTACAATTGGGGTGACTAGTGTCTGTACAATAATGATTTTTGTTTTATTTCCAAGTTAAATAACCCAACAATGGGTGGAAAATCTTGTGTACATATGTGCTTTAATACCTTATGCTTTGTATGGTTCCATGATGCAATCTACACGTGCAAAGTGTGTTGGAGAGACTAGTTTTTGTGTCTCAGTCTGATAAGACAATGAGATGATGAGTTTTGGGTGGTGTGAATGAAAGAATCGGGCTTTGGAAGAGTTAGTGGAAGTCTATAAGGGTGTGTGAAGACATCACAAATATGTCCCAAGGGTTGACAATGCCAAATACCCAAGCCAAAGAAGGAAGATGATGACTGGCCTAATGACAGTGCTTTAGATTGCAACAATGGAGCAATGGGTTGAAATAATCCAAATGGAAAGGGGTGTAAGCAAGGGGTTTGTGTGTGTTTGGTGTCAAGAAAGAGATTAGAGGGGGTTCACAATTTTTGTGATAAAAAATTGGAGTATTGGGAAGGGGGTTTGTCCCTTGAAAGTGTGACTGTCCCAAGCATACATGATTGTCTTAATAGGACAGTGTTGCAACAGTAAGATACTTTGTGACCTTTAGGGTGGTTGGGAGGGTAAAGCAGGGTGTTTGTCTATGAAAAAGAGTTCCCTTGAAGTTGTCATGTAGTACCTTGGAGTGGTATGCACCCATTTGGCATTGGGAGTTGTGTCTAAGAGCCATTAGAAGTCCTAATTAGAGTTGGACTTGTGTGAGTAAGGTTTGAGAGTTTTGGTGTGATTTAGGGGTTGTAAGGGCTTAAGTTGGCCTTAGGAAAATTTAATAATCCTATACTAATGTATTCTACTGGTTGGATGTAGATTGAGAAGCATGAGTCTTTTGTTGGGGTGTTCAAGCCATGTGAGCACTCAGTAACCTTGTGAGGCTCTTGTAGCTCTATGAAGAGTAATCACCTATTTGAGTAGGTGAGTTGGGAGAAATATCTCCACTAGTTGGTTGTGTGTGTGGATGCTCTGCATCATAATCATATTCTTGGGATCAAGGAAAGGATCTCATAAGGCAATGAACAATATAAATCTTAAAAATACCAAGGGTCATGATCCTATACACACCTACATTATTTAGAAGAATGAAAAAAACTAACAAGAATCCATGGTGTTTTCAAGAATCCATGGTGCATGGGAATGGATAGTTACTTTTCTTTTAGACTAACTTGGGTCTATGAATCTCAATGGTGTTCATCCCAAAAGTATATGTAATATCATTCACTTGCACCCAAGGTGTGACTAAGAATTTTGTCTTACTTGTCACTGATTTGGACAGTATTGAGAAGATCCTATAAGGATGACTATCACCATACTCTCGATGACTTCACAACATTGATAATGAATTCACATTAGAAACTCATGGATTACCCCAACTAGACATTAGTCAACTTAAGATATGATACAAGGATTGCATTCTAAAAAGCCATTAGCATATCACCTGCTCTAAATCACCAGAAAGCCATTAGATATGTTTTGAGATGAAAAAGAAGAGTTAAATGGTTCTGGTTCAATTTGCATAATTTCTATGTTCAAGTAATTTAATTTGGTATATTATACTGAAACGTGATTTAATAACTAACATTTCAACTTCTATATAACTAGTTCTCTAGCCCGATTTTTTTGCCTGTGAAGAAAGATCATGTCAGACAATATCAGCAAACAACAAAATAAGGAGACCATTGCTAGATTGTGGTCTAACTTGAAAAGAAAAGGTGATGGAAAATGTTATTGTCCCTGCAAAATTTGTAAGGGGTTAAAGACTAGAAGACTTCTAATCAAAACAACTAAGAAACAATGTAGGCTGCATGGTCACATTGAAGGGGGACACGATTATCATCCATTGGTAAGTTTTTCATTATATCGTTTTAACAATTTATATACATAATAAATCACTTGATGATGAGATCATGATCGTGGTTTATTTATGTTTATCAATTTTATATAGGTCGAGCACCCCGGAGCACATGATATGGATCAACACAACCTAGAGAATATGGTTTTCAAAGTGGAGGAACATGGACGTGTGAATATCAAAGCTGAAGATAATGATCCCATGGAAGATGACGATAATGAGCCACAAAACACAATTGAAGATGACGGCACAAATACATTGATCCATGACACATTTAGTACTGGTATAGCTAATCATGATGATGAAGTTGACCTTGATGTTGTTCATGATGTCCCTCTACTAGAGAAGGCATCTGAGGCCCTTTACGAAGGCTCCCAAACAACTCTTCTCTCTGCTATATTGTTGTTGGTGAGCTTGAAGGTTATCAATGGTTTATCCAACATAACAATCTCACATATCTTAAGGTATGTCATATATGTCATTATAATTAATAAATGGTGAATCATGTACCATTAATATTCTTTATATTAACCAAAAAAAAAAAAAAATTTGTAGATTGATAAGTGAGTTTTTGTTACCACCATCAAATATTCTACCTTGCTCATATCAAGAATTATCTACCATTGTGAAAGATATTGGAATGGAGTATCAAGCAATAGATGCTTGTCCCAATGATCATATTATATATCACAAACAACATGAATTTCAAACTGAATGCCCTAAATGCCATATCAGTAGATATCGAACAGATCAAATAACAAAAAGGGTGCCTCGAAAGGTTCTTTGTTATATTCCCATTATTCCATGTATGCAATAATTATTCAAGTGCACTAGCCTCGCACAATTTATGGATTACCATGCATGCAATAGAAGTCGAGATGACATTATTCGAATGCCTGCGGATGGTTCAACATTTATGGACATGGAGGAAAAGTGGCCATACTTTAAAGAAGAACCTCATAATCTTAGGATTTCATTGGCAGCGGATGGTGTCAATCCATTTGGAGAGCTGAGATCCGTTTACTCAGTGTGGCCTGTTTTTGTTATGAACAATAACATTCCTCCATGGATGTCAATAAAGAGGGAGCACATAATGTTGGCAATGATTGTTCCTGATATTTTATCAATTAATAGTTGTCTACATTTAATTATAAATGTTGGCAATATAGCATTATAATAGACAATGAAAGATTGTTGGCATTTCAATAAGGATATTGAGAAGGTTGTTGATGATTATGGATATAACTGATTAAAGATGTTTACAGTCTTGATATTATTATTTTGTCATTGATGTCAAGAAATTGATTTTCTAATTCAGTATGATGTTGCCATATCTTGAGAAGTATGATTTAAAGAGTATAAAGATGTCAGTAAAAGACACAGGAAAGAATATGATGAATAAGAGGATGAATAAGGTATTCAATGGGCAACTATTACTGAGTCAGACAATGATGAGATCATGATGTTTAGATTGTTTTAACATCATACATATGTTGTAAATTGTAAAGGTTAATACTATACTATGTTATCAAGCAAGGAACCTAGTCAGTAAACCCTAAGGTTATCGCTATCAGTTAATGAAGGCGGAATGTCTACCGAGTGAAGTTTAGTATTCACCGAGTTGTTACCGAGTTGTAACCGAGCTATAACAGAATGCATTAAATATTTACATGCGATATTTAATGAAGGAAGCTAATGAGCTGGAACTGATTAAATGATTGGTGAGTCATGCATGAAGTTTGTTAATGAATCTAAGGCAAAGGAAAGTCGGCATGAAGATCTACAGCTCAGATTGAACCGCAATACCCTGGCACAAGTTCCAAGAAATGTATGCAAGTTCCTAGGTGGGGTAAAACATTTTTAGATCAAAAGATATATTGAACCTAGACAAGATTGAAGATTTGATGGCTATGATTGATCATGGGAAATGTGATCAAGGAGATTAAGCGGTTATCTAATTGTTTATAAATAGGAAACTATTGATAAACAATGCATGCGGGCAAGTGTATGCACAGGGATGCTACATAGTGATTACCCAGCACAAAAGCTTGAAAACCTGTTTGAATAACAGAGTATAGAAGCCCAGCAGATGGACAAGATTAGTTCTATGTCTAGATTGTATTGAACAAATAGGAATTTTCTTTAGCATTTTAGATGTGAAGTTGCAGATAGATTTTTATTACTGTTATTTTATGAAAGTGACAGAAAATCTCTTAACCGAGTGGACTTAACAGTCTTATTTGTAAAACCCTCTAGCAAGGTGACATTCTGATTGAGTATTTGAAATCCTTTAACAAGGTCACTTCTAACAAGGTGAAGATCCTAACAGGTCTGAGGGAAATCCCTTAACCGGGTCACATCTAGCAATGTGTTTGTAATCTTTAATAGGATTTTCTTTTAACCGAGCATACTCTAGAAGAGTATATTTCTTAGTAGGTCTGAAATCCCACGGTGGTTTTTTCATATTTGGGTTTCCATGTTAAATCTGGTGTTATGAGGTTTATGATGTTTATATGCTTTTGAGTTTGCATGTTAACAGTTTTGGTTTTATTACTGAAGTATATGTTACCAAGGTTGAATCTGATGTTTTTATGGATGATTAAGTTTGTATGATTCACCCCCCCCCCCCCTCATCTTGTTGGCTATTGGATTTGTACTTACTTTACATATCAGAACTATCAATTGGTATCAGAGCTTTGGACTCCGAAAGAAAAGTTTAAAGGCACTTGAGTTAAAGATCCAAAGATGTATAAGAGGGATGCATCGAAGCTGAACAAGTCAAGTTTCTCTACATGGCAAAAAAGGATGAAGCTACATCTATTAGGAGTTGGAGAATATGATGTATACTATCTGGAGAATGATTTTGTTACACCGAGCACCTATCCATTGACTATGGAAGAGATAAAGGCAAAGCAAGAACATATTCAAGCAATGATTGAAATAACATCTACATTGACCGATTCAGAGTTTAATGATCTAGAAGGTTGTAATGATGCAAAGGCAATGTGGGATAAGCTCATATCAGTGTATGGAGGAGATGAACATGTTCAAAGAGAAAAAGTAGATAGTCTAAGAGGACAACTTGAATCTATGAGGATGAATAAAGGTGAGAACATAACTCAGTATAGTACAAGACTAAAGGAGATTGTCAATCAAATCAAAGGAGCAGGTGGAACTATTGAAGAAAAGGATATAACAAGTAAGTTGTTAAGAGCCCTACTACCAGCTTATGCAATCCGAGTCTCTGCAATCAATGAATTGAGGTCTATACCTAATATGTCAGTTTCTTTAGATGCTACTATTGGTAAGCTACATGCATTTGAGTTAAGTAATTTTGATAATAGTGGATCTTCGGTAAATAAAGTTGAATCTGCATTTAGTTCTTTTCATCTTGATAAATCTAATGATTACAATGAAAGAAAGTATAAGTACTCTTAAGGAGACCACAGTGGAGCAAGTGAAAGATTTCGTAAGAACATGGAAGAGCTACACAAACTGTATGAGGAAATCAGAAAGCAAGAAGAGTTTGAAGCACTATTAGCCAAAAGGTTACCGAGAGGCAAAGGTAAGTATAAAGGAAAACTACCTTTGAAATGTTTCAATTGTGATAAGATAGGACATATGGCCTCTAACTATCTTGACAAAGATTTTACTGAAATGAGAGATTACCAAGATGACAGATAGAAAGATAATCATTACAGAGGACACCGAGACTTCAGAACAAGAGATAGAAAGACATGCTTAATAAATGATGAAGAATCCAATGATGATAAATCAGATGATACTGATACAGAGGAAGTAGTTTATGTGGCTATCAAAGATGGATCAGATAAAGAAAGGTATGAAGAAAAAGCCCTAATATCTCACATAAACACTAATGATTCTTGGATCATAGATAGTGGATGCTCACATCATATGACAGGAGATAAACACAAGTTTGTTATATTAGAAGATTATGATGGAGGCTATGTTAGATTTGGTAATGATGCACCATGTCTGGTGAGAGGTAAAGGATCTATAACACCTCTTGATAATGCAAGATGCAATGATGTTTATTGGGTTGAAGGTTTGAAATATAATTTGTTGAGTGTAGCACAGCTAAACAACACAGGTTACCGAATAGAATTTCAGAAGGGAATTGTCAAAGTTCATGACAAGAATGGAAAGTTAGCTGCTACCGGGACACAAACAAAAGGTAATACATTTCACCTTGACTCAACTCATAATAAGTGTTTGTATGCAAAGCTAGATGATACCTGGTTATGGCATAAAAGGTTTTGTCATGTAAATTTTGATAATCTGATCAAAATAAGCAAGAAGCACCGAGTAAGAGGTCTACCAAGTCTTGAAAAACCTGAAATGCTATGTGTCGAGGATGCCAGATGGGTAAGATGACAAGATCAAGCTTTACAAGTAAGTCTTACACTTCTAAGGGAATTTTAGATCTAATGCACACTGATCTTTGTGGTCCTATGAAAGTTCAAAGTTATAATGGTGATAAATATTTCATATTATTTGTGGATGACTATTCAAGGATGATGTCAGTAATGTTTCTAAAAGAAAAATCAAAAGCTTTTCAAATGTTTAAATGGTACAAGGCAAGAGTTGAAAATGAAACAGGAAGACAACTGAAATGTCTTAGATTAGATAGAGGAGGAGAGTTCACATCTGATGAGTTCAACTTATTCTGCAATGATCATGGTATTAAAAGACAAGTCTCTGCATCGAGAACTCCACAGCAGAATGGAATAGCTGAGAGAAGAAATAGATCTATTGTGGATTGTGCTAGAACACTGATGATTGAAAAGAAGGTGCCACAAACATTTTGGAGAGAAGCAATAAGCACAGCAGTTTACACCTTGAACCGAGTTCAATTGAAGAAAGGTACTTTTAAGACACCATATGAAATCTGGTATGATAAGAAACCTAATGTAAGTTATTTTAAATTCTTTGGAAGTAGATGCTATGTTCACAAAGATGATAGAAATGGCAAGTTTGATCAGAAAAGTGAAGAAGGAACATTTCTAGGTTACTCTTCTAGAAGCAAAGCATTTAAATGTCTGATCAAATCATCTAACAAAATAGTAGAAAGTGCAAATGTGAAAATTGATGAATTTACAGAAAGAAATGATGAAGGAAATTCCAAGGAACCAGAAGACTATGATGAATTTGTCTATGTTCAACCGAGAAGTCTTGCCGAGAAGACTGTTGAAGAAAATGAAGAGAATATCCAATTACCGAGTGATGAAGAAGATCATACAGAGCCTACCGAGCCTATATTAGCCAAGTATGTCAGAAGACATCATGCACCAAGTCAGATTATAGGAGATAAGGATGATCCAGTAATGAAAAGGAACAAATTGAGACAGAACACATGTTTGATATCTGAATTTGAACCGAGAATAGTGAAAGAGGCATTTAACAGTGAAGATTGGATAAATACTATGACAGAAGAGATTGATCAAATCAAGAAGAATGACACATGGACACTAATCCCAAGACCAAAGGATAAGAATGTAATCGGTACAAAGTAGATTTTCAGAAACAAGCTAAATGAAAAAGGAGAGGTCATTTGAAACAAAGCAAGACTAGTTTGCAAAGGTTATGCTCAAGAAGAAGGAATTGACTATGGTTAAACTTTTGCACCTGTTGCTAGACTTGAAGGAGTAAGAACATTGTTGGCATATGCTGCTTTCAAAAACTTCAAGGTATATCAAATGGATGTCAAATCTGCATTTCTTAATGGAATATTAGAAGAAGAAGTTTTTATTGAACAACCTGAAGGATTTGTTGAAGACAATAATAAAGCTTAGGTATGTAAATTGAACAAAGATTTATATGGTTTGAAACAAGCACCTAGAGCATGGTATGAAAGATTGCACTCTTATTTGATTAAGATTGGTTTTATAAGGACAAGTGAGAACTACAACATGTATATGAAGAATGATGAAAATGGAATACTGATCTCAGCCATATTTGTTGATGATATCATATTTTGTGGCAATGACTCTCTATGCAAGAACTTTGGAAAGGAATTGAGCAAAGAATTTGAGATGTCTTTAATTGGTGAGATAAAGTATTTTATAGGTTTACAAATACTGCAAATGAAAAATGAG
The DNA here is from genome assembly GCF_030272615.1 of Cryptomeria japonica. Taxonomy (NCBI): domain Eukaryota; kingdom Viridiplantae; phylum Streptophyta; class Pinopsida; order Cupressales; family Cupressaceae; genus Cryptomeria; species Cryptomeria japonica. The sequence goes on along the minus strand of NC_081413.1, from coordinate 133,025,627 downwards.
ATTTTCATTACTCAATCCAAGTACATAAAGGAAATCTTGAAGAAATTTGGAATGGAGGATTCAAAACCAGTAAGTACTCCTATGACTACCAACTATAAATTATCAAAGAATGATGAATCTGCATCTGTTGATGAGACACTTTACCGATCCATGATTGGAAAGCTACAATATGTTGTTCATAGCAGACCAGACATAGCACATGCAGTAGGTATAGTTGCAAGATTCTCTACAGATCCTAAGGAAACACACATGACAGCAATCAAAAGAATTTTTAGATACATGAAAGGCACTGAGGATTATGGCTTAGTATATCAAAAAGGAAATGATTTTGATTTAAAAGTTTATACTGATGTTGATTGGGCAGGCAACATTGATGACAGAAAAAGCACAAGTGGAGGAGCTTTCTTTTTAGGAGAAAGACTTGTAAGTTGGCTTAGCAAGAAACAAGGATGTGTTTCACAGTCAACAGCAGAAGTTGAATACGTTGTTGCAGCACTAAATTGTACCAACATTGCATGGATCAAACAACTGTTGGAAGGTATAAATGAGAAAGTTACCGAGCCAATAACTATATTCTGTGACAATACTAGTGCCATTAATATTTCAAAAAATCCTGTTATGCACTCTAAGACAAAGCACATCTCTATCAAATATCATTATCTTAGAGAAGAAGCTCAAGAGAAGAAAGTGGTGTTGGAGTATGTTAGCACAAAGGAACAAATAGCAGACATCTTCACCAAGCCAATACCAAGGGAAACTTTTGAATATCTCAAAAGTAAGTTAGGGGTCCTACCCCTATCTTCTACTCACTGATCGAGTTTGGTGAAAGCATCAATCCGATGACTCTATCGAATATCTTTTAGGAGTTGATGCTGATTTATACACTTTAGGATGTTTTCTAAAGGTGTACAGGAATTATTACAGGAAATATTACAGAGAAAAGGAATTAAAGACAGAATGCTCTGACCGAAACTTAGTTGATACACAACAGTAGGAAATCACTTCATACAGAAAGTAATTATGTTTTAGTTCTTTACTTTTTGGCATTGTTGTCAAAGGGGGAGAAGACTAATATCAGGGGAGAAGACTAAAAGAAAACTGAGACATTGGAAAGAAGACTGAAGAAAATAGGAGAAGTCTAATGTATGGGGGAGAGCATTTCAGCATTTCAGAATCACAGCAATCCGAATCTTTTAAGGTCAAATCAATTGGTTTTGCCATCAATGCCAAAGGGGGAGATTGTTGGCAATATAGCATTATAACAGACAATGAAATATTGTTGGCATTTCAATAAGGATATTGAGAAGGTTGTTGATGATTATGAATATAACTGATTAAAGATGTTTACTGTCTTGATATTATTATTTTGTCATTGATGTCAAGAAATTGATTTTCTAATTCAGTATGATGTTGCCATATCTTGAGAAGTATGATTTAAAGAGTATAAAGATGTCGGTAAAAGACACAAGAAAGAATATGATGAATAAGAGGATGAATAAGGTATTCAATGGGCAACTATTACCGAGTCAGACAATGATGAGATCATGATGTTTAGATTGTTTTAACATCATACATATGTTGCAAATTGTAAAGGTTAATACTATACTATGTTATCAAGCAAGGAACCTAGTTGGTAAACCCTAAGGAACCTAGTCGGTAAACCCTAAGGTTATCGCTATCGGTTAATGAAGGCAGAATGTCTATCGAGTGAAGTTTAGTATTCACCGAGTTGTAACCGAGCTATAACAGAATGCATTAAATGTTTACATGCGATATTTAATGAAGGAAGCTGATGAGCTGGAACTGATTAAATGATTGGTGAGTCGTGCATGAAGTTTGTTAATGAATCTAAGGCAAAGGAAAGTCGGCATGAAGATCTACAGCTCAGATTGAACCGCAATACCCTAGCACAAGTTCCAAGAAATGTATGCAAGTTCCTAGGTGGGGTAAAACATTTTCAGATCGAAAGATACATTGAACCTGGACAAGATTGAAGATCTGACGGCTATGATTGATCATGGGAAATGTGATCAAGGAGATTAAGCTGTTAGCTAATTGTTTATAAATAGGAAACTGTTGATAAACAATGCATGCGGCAAGTGTATGCACAGGGATGCTACATAGTGATTACCGAGCACAAAAGCTTGAAGACCTGTTTGAATAACAGAGTATAAAAGCCAGCAGATGGACAAGATTAGTTCTATGTCTAGATTGTATTGAACAAATAGGAATCTGCTTTAGCATTTTAGATGTGAAGTTGCAGATAGATTTTTATTACTGTTATTTTATGAAAGTGACAGAAAATCTCTTAACTAAGTGGACTTAACAGTCTTATTTGTAAAACCCTCTAGCAAGGTGACATTCTGATTGAGTGTTTGAAATCCTTTAACAAGGTCACTTCTAACAAGGTGAAGATCCTAACAGATCTGAGGGAAATCCCTTAACTGAGTCACATCTAGCAATGTGTTTGTAATCTTTAATAGGATTTGTTTTTAACCGAGCATACTCTAGAAGAGTATATTTATTAGTGGGTCCGAAATCCCACAGTGGTTTTTCCCTATTTGGGTTTCCATGTTAAATCTGGTGTTATGAGGTTTATGATGTTTATATGCTTTTGAGTTTGCATGTTTAACAGTTTTGGTTTTATTACTGAAGTATATGTTACCGAGGTTGAATCTAATGTTTTTATGGATGATTAAGTTTGTATGATTCACCCCCCCCCCTCTCATCTTGTTGGCTATTGGATATGTACTTACATTAAGTATCAGAACTATCAATAAATATTGCAGTAAAATGGTCATAATAATTATGTAATGTTTTTGTTCATTCGATTAGGTAAGTACCAAGTTAAAGATATGAATGTATATATTGAGCCTCTTATCGACGAGTTGCTGGAGTTATGGTGGTGTCACTATGTATGATGTCTCTAGACCAATAGGACAAAGACAATTTCAATTCCATGCGATGTGATGCTTGTATGGACAATACACGATGCCCCAAGGCTAACACATTTTTGTGGTATGTTATAGTGTTAAAGTTGTGCATGATAATTATAATTAAAAAAAATTAAAATATTTAATCCAATTATACATTATCTTGTAGGTCTTCAAACAAAGGGAAAAATTGCATGTCCCATTTGTGGTCCAAAGATGAAATCTCGTCACTCAAAAAGTTTAGGAAAGCAAGTGTTTGATGAGTAGGCACTTTCTCCACAAAAATCATAAGTATCGAAATACTGAAAAACATCTTTTCAATGGGAAAGAAGAGACTACATCAAAGCCACGAAGAATAATACCTCACCTGTGGAAGTTGGAATATAATAGAATTAATTGTCAAGGTAATGTCATTCCATCTAATGGTTTATGTCATAAAAAATCTTTTCTATTGTGTTTTGTTTACTGATGATGTGATTGATGATCGTGAAGTACGTCAAGGCATTAATGACCACCTTCCCAAGGGACTAAAAAGTTATCCCCGACAATTTAGTAGGTTGCCCTACTACGAGAAGTTACAAATTGTGCATTTGTTTGATACTATACATATTGGAAAGAATATAACAGAGACATTATCGAAAATATTGGATGGAAGGTGTGACAAGAAAAATTTGTCAAAATTTGTAGTGACATTCAGGAATCCAATCATGCAATGAAAAATGGCATTCAATCAAATAGCCATGGAGACCAGATTAATATAAGTGACCTTCCTTGGTTATTAACGGACCAGCAAAGCAATGATATAAAAGAAGTCATAAGAAAAATTCAATTTCCCATAGGTTTTGCTATGAACATGAACAATCTCATATCAAAGAAAAGTGAATTTGGGCCAGGGATGAAAACGCATGATTGGCATAACTTCATTAAGGCAATTCATGTTCTTGTGTTTTTACTATATATTTGTATACTGTGCATGTACTTTCATTGTATTATGTTAGAAAAAAATGAAAACATAATTTTATAATTGTTGCAGTACGTTCTACCTCTATCTCTCCCAGATGACTTCAACAATAATGTCAAGCAAGTCATATATGATCTTGGAAAATACATGAGGTAAGTAGTGATATTTGTTCATTTCGTTGTATAGATATTATATTTGCGATTTGTTTACTTGTTATGTAATATATTTTTTTGCGTCTTGAATATCTTGTAGGTGGTTGTCATGTAAAGAAATCCATAAAGAAGATATAAAATATTGGAAGAGAAAAATTCCTCATCTAATGTGTGAAATGCAAAAGTGTCTACCTTCAGCTTTTTTCAATGCACAAGAACACTACCTCATACACCAAGTTGAGGAGATTGACTTGTGTGGACCTGTACACACTAGGTCAATGTGGATGGTTGAGAGGCACTTGAAATTTTTCAAGGCTTTCGTTCGACAAAGAGAACATCCTGAGGGTTCTATGGTGGAGGGATATATGGTATACCAGACTATGGTGTACATTTTTGCATATCTTCCTAAGTTTGCAGCAAAGATCCACGTGGATCGCATTTGGGATCTCAACCCCATTAACAAATTCAAAGGGGAGTACTTGACGAGGAAAGGTAGATTGAGGAAAGTGAGAGGTAATTATAAGATGTTATTGTAGTTAATTAACTCTTAATCTTCAAAATAAATCAGTTGTAAGACGTCTATTTATTTTTTGTATAGTTGGTCGAGAGGGATGCACTACATTTGTATATTGCAAACAATCTTGATTGGATGACGGTATGGATTGAACGTTGTGAACATTTTGGTCGCACATTAACATGGGAAGGTGTGGCTTCATTGGTTAAAGAAGCTCATCGTAATGGAGATTCCAATGTTACGCAAAGGGAAATTAATTTAGCATATGGTTTAATAGATAAACAAGTACGTATAAATTTATTAATCACACATATGTTTATCAACTCACAATGCAATAATTTTAATATGTTTGACATATCGAAGATTAAACACCACAATGCTATGTGCTGCAATGGTCATAAATTTCACATAAAAAAGTTGGATGACACGAAGAAAACTTGTGATTCTAGGATAACTGCAGTCTTTGAGGTGACAAATATTTCATCGAGAAATGACATACATCCTCAAGAGTCTCAAAATCGATACTATGGCATTTTGGATGATATACTTGAGTGTGACTTTAATTCCTTCAAATTAGTTTTGTTCGTTGTCAAATGGTACAGGCTGCGATTGAATAAAAATGATCCTGATAGAACTGTTATTGAACATGATAATGGTTTTACAATGGTTAATACAAGGTCGTTTGAACCAGTTGGGGATGAGCCCTATGTTCTTCCAAGCCAATGTGAGTAGGTATTTTACTCAAAGGTTCCACATAAATTGGGTTGGTCATTTGTTGTTAGCCATGATTCAAGAGGAAGGTCGATAAAGTATAATGTGATGGAAGAAGAATATATCAAAGAAGTAGAAGATGATGTAGATAATGATCACGATCGACAATTACTCGATGATGATGAAGAAAAAGAAGTTGGTGATGATGGTGATGGTGATGGTGATGGTGATGGTGATGGTGAAGACGATGACGAAGACGAAGATGATTATGGTGGTGGTGGTGGTGGTGGTGGTGGTGGTGGTGGTGATGATGATGATGATCATGATGGTCATGATGATGAATGAAATGTATGAGGTATGTGATTAGTATATTATCTATTTAATATTGATTTCTTGATAGAAATTTATTTGACTTATATGGTTAAACATAATTAATTCATTATGTTTTGAATTCTAATGCCATCACATAATTAATTCATGATGCACCTTTTAATGTTTTTAATTCATGTTCCACCTCTAGCAGGTCCTAATAGTAGAACTATGCCACCTCAAGGAGATGGAGATGGGGAGAGTGACTATTTATGTGACATTTTTTAAACTTTGTGTTTATTTATGGAGTTTGGATTTTTTATTAGCTATGTGATGGATGTTGATTTAAAATACATATGTGATGGATTACATGTTTATGATGATACATGTGACATTTTTTGAACTTTGTGTTTATTTATAGAATGTCGATTGTTTATTACCTATTTGTTGGATGGTGATTTATGATACACATGTGATGGATTACATGTTTATCATGACACATATGTGATGTTTATGATGCTTAATTACATATATGATGATACATATGTGATGCTTATGATGCTTATGATACATATGTATTTATTGTTTATCAACTTACAAATGTAATGCTTATGATGCTCAATTGATGGTGTTGATTTAATGTATATATTTTGTGTGATATTGTCACCCTTGGTGGGAATGGGTCATTGACTACAGATATCGTCAACCCTTTAGTTGAGGATCCTGCATAGTCTACATAAAGTAAAGGTAAGGAATTAAAAAATTTACAATTATTATGATGATAGCATCTTTTTTTTATTTAATACTCTTTTTGTCTACAAAGTTCATGTTGTTCATGTTGTGTACTATGTAATTTTTAGCTAACATAAGATAATTGAATTACATGTGTAGGAACCTGAACCCCTTTGACAAGGATCCTGCACAGTCTCATGGATCGACAGGTATAAGTCAATACACCCTATAGAAACAATTTATTTTTTTTAAATTACTTGGAAAACAAACTTCCTTAGTTTTTCAAACCTCGACATTAGCAACAAATCTAATACAATTATCAACACTTGAGGCCCCAGTTGGACTTATTCAAATTTTAATCTCAACATCAACTTTAGGGCCGACTTCTTCATCAACATTACCGTCATTTTCAAAATATATCTCATTACCAACTAACTCTCTCATTTGATGGAGTGTAGGTACCACCAATTAGGTATTTGTCAGATGTGTCTTCCTCGAGTGAGGGAAATGCAGGAATAGAAAATGAAAGTGAGACATGTAGTAGGTCTACAATAGGGAGATCAACTAGAGGTCAAAATATTAGAAGAAAATTCAATAAACGCACGAAATTTTTCCTTGCTCAAGGGGGGTCATGTTCTTATGATGATGAGACCAAAGGCGACATTGAGGTGCCCTCGAGGTACAAACATCTATAGAAAAAATGGGTACCCAAGGAACTTCCTCCAATAAATACCGATTTTTGTGTTAACGATAGGATATATCGCATAGCACCTTCATTGTTACATGGTTTGGACCTATTTTCCATGGATGGCATAAAGGTCTGTTACAACAAAGTTGTTGAATTGATGGATTTTGTCGGACCTTGTTACAATTACAATAATTGGATGCAGATTGTTTGATATAAAAAAAGTATGTGCAGGTATGCACTATCAGCAAATTATATACAACAGAAAGATAATGATCAAAGTAAATGAGTGGCTATATACATTGATGGAAGGCCAAAAGCAACAGGGAATATTGCAGGTTTTATAAATAGTACGTGACCTTGGTCAACTAATAAACAACCTAATTGCATATTTGAGGCGCGTGAGGGAAATCATGTATTCGTATGTGCGATAAAATCAATAAGTGTGGGGGAAGAGTTGTTAATCGATTACAATTTGAATCGTATAGATACAAACAAAGTTAGTATCATGGGGGTGGTACGTACTATTTACCATTTAAATTAACCAACCTCCAATTAATGACTCCAATATACCATTTTATGATGAAGTTTTTTTGCTAAGTCTATTGGTTTCATTTCGCTAACGTTTTTATATTTTTTCTTTGTCACAGAGCGACATGGATCCATCACATAGCACAAACACGGATGTAGGTTGCGACACTTCTACCGACCAAGTAAACCTCATTGTAATTGTACAAATTAGATAGAAGCAAACTATTACATTATTATGTTCTTTTTTTGAGTGTTTTAGAGTAATTTTGTAATGGTTAATGATATTCTTGTCATAGACAGATGTTCGGGGAAAGGGAAAGGGAGTTGTAGTACCTGAGCACCTCTCTAGGGATGTGGACTCAACAGGATTAAGTGATGATGACCCTACAAATTCTACAACCCTATGGAAATGATAAAAAAAATCTATTAGAAAAATTAGTAGAGAGATTGTTGCTTTGGCATCCGTGGAGCCTAAGACTAATGAGATACGAGATAGGGTGCAAAAATTGATTTGGACAACAGAAAACTTGCAAGTAGTAATGAAAGATTTAATTATAACAAAAATTCAATAATGGTTTATATTTTATACTCTTTTATGTCATTAACTAAAATATGTATGTGTTGTTTTTACAACAATTTATGCGTCCTCATCAACTTGGTGGCCATAATCAGGGTATTGCAGGTAGTTCAGAAAAATGACAATTTTCTTGGCTTATCACTTGCTTGGCTTATAACTTTGAGTACCCAAAATACATCATACTTGATACTCTCAATGTTCATAATAAAGGTTCATCCTTGTTTACAATTCTTGCACTTCTCATATATTTAATGTATTATTCTTCAAGTGATGTCAATGTTCCTGTGCAAATGTCATCGACACCTCATCAGAGGTTAGCCCCACCTGTATTGCCGACTGTAATGTTGGCAACACGCAGCATGCAAACATCCTCTACTGCACGTCATATTGGCCCATCCATTGTTGGTAGATCCTTCTTTTTCTCTATCTTATGTTATGTGTTTATTTCCCTTCAAGCGTTCTTTCTTGGGGGCATTTCATAGTGGATTCATTTTCTACAGCAGAAGATGTGAGAGTTGATAAATACAACATGACAGGAGCCCAAATAATCTCTGAAAGCTAAATAAACTTGTTACAAGGAGAATCAAGGAAGCAACAGAGAAAAACATAAACACAGGAAATGCTCAAGAATGTGAGAGCTCTGTATTCACAAAAAAGTGTAATAGAATAATGATACAAAAGAAAAGAATTCAACCTCTAATAGGTCAAAAAACCCTAAAAGGGAAAACCCTAGGCTTGCACATAATAATTAATAAAAGAATTAATTATTATGCACCTAATGTTAGCTTGAGTGTAAAAGAGATAAAGGGGAACTTAATTAATTAAACAAATGTCGTTTAATTAATCAAGTAAAGACCTGATTACTCTAACACCCCCCCTTAAGTTAGACTTAGGGAGAAGCTAAAACCTAGAACAGCTACTGAAAGTAGGAAAGATGGGTCCCGACAACAAGGCCTGATCAGGTACCCAAATACAAGGAAATCTCTATGAAACGGAGAAAAAGGAGAAAACCCAGTGGGAAAAAACTCCTCTCCAAAAAGAGATAAAAGAACATGTTGAACAAATATGAAAGAAGAAAGGCCTCATAAAGACCCCCTAAGGACAACTTCCTTCACCCCAAGCATAGAGCGCAATTGAAGATAGCGCGGCAATGCAAAATGTTTCTTGAAGATGTCTGCAACCAGCTCGGCAATGGGAATGTACTCCAAAATGAGAGAACCATCCTGAATCAACTGGCGGATGAAATGCATGTGAAGCTCAATGTGCTTCATCTGCTGATGCTCCACCGGGTTGCAAGAAATGAGAATAGCACTATGATTGTCACGCCAAAGAATAGTGGGACTATTAGGAGGAAAACCAAACTCAATCATCAACTGTTGAAGCCATAAGATCTCCTAACTTGTGAGCACAGCAGCTCGGTACTCAGCCTTTGTAGATGATAATGCATGAGCAGTCTGCTTCTTGCAAGACCATGTGATAGGACCGGAGCCAAGATAGAAAACAAAGCTAGAAGTAGACTTTCGATCATTGACATCACCAACCCAATTAGTGTCAGTGTAGCCAACAATGTGAGGTTCCCCTGATGTGTAGTGAATGCCATGAGAAATAGAGCCCTGAATGTACCGCAAAATACGTTTGGCAGCTTGCCAATGACTCTCATGAGGATCATGGGATAATCGAGAGACAAGGCCAACCGCAAAGGAAAGGTCAGGATGAGTGTGTGTCAGGTACAACAAACTGCCAACCAACTACCTGTAAAGTGTAGAATCTACTGAAGGAGTGGGGCAAGTAGTAATCAAAACAACCCCTGACTGAAAAGGAGTGGGAGCAGGATTGCAATCAAGCATGCCAAAGCGCTGAAGCATGTCAAGAGCATACTTTTGCTGGTAAATGGAGATCCCATCAGAAGACTGAATCACCTGAAGACCAAGAAAATAGTGCAGAAGACCGAGATCTGTCATCTCAAACTAGTCCATCAAAGCTCATTGAACATGCTAAATCATAGAGGATGAGCTACCTGTGATGAGGAGATCATCAACATATAGCACAAGAATCAAGATCTCACCCTCAAGAAGTTGAATGTACACTGTGTGATCAGAATGACAACGTGTGAAACCAGTGGAGAGCAAGAAAGAGTCCATCTTCTCATACCAAGCCTGAGGGACCTATTTGAGACCATACAATGAACGTCGAAGTCTGCAAACCAAAGAACTATCCTGCACAAATCCTTAAGGTTGCTCCATATAGATTTCCTCCTGTAGGTCTCCATGCAAGAAAGCACTCTTCACATCCATTTGAAAAATGGGCCATCCCCTGAAGTTGCAAGGGATAGTACAAAGTGATTAGAGTTCATCTTGGTGACAGGGGCAAATGTCTTGGAGTAATCAATACCCTCAACCTGCGAGAAACCCTTCGCAACAAGACGTGGTTTGTACTTATCAATCAAACCATCAACAACATACTTAGTGTGATACAACCAGCGGCACTAAACCATCTTTCTGCCCTTAGGAAGAGGACACAGATCCCAAGTATTATTCCTCATCAAATAAGAATACTCCTCATCCATAGCACAATCCCACTCAGGGTGTCCTGTTGCCTCTAAAAAATTTTGAGGATCATCTAAAATGGCATGACTCAAAAGACTAGAACCCATAGTATGAGAATGAGTGTGACGAGCATCTGAAGGATCATCGGCCATAGATCATGTCGCCTCAATAGTAAAGTGAGCCCACTTGGGCATCTGAGGTGGAGTAGGTGGAGGTGGGGATGGTGGATCAGTAGTAGCATCATCAGAATCATCCTCAAAATAATCCTAAAGAGATGCAGTGGGAGGAGTAGGTAGAGGGGTAGACATTGGAGATAGGGTATCCACTGTGGGAAGGCGCTCATCAAACTGAACATCCCGTCGAAACAGGACCTCTCTAGAATCAGGATCAAACAACCTGTATGCCTCAACATCCTCACAGTAGCCAACAAAAAGGAGGGGTCAACTCTTCTGCTCCAGTGCTTTCCTCTGAGCATCAGGAATAAATGCCCATTCCTCACTACCAAATACTCGAAAAACATAAACATCAGGCTTGTCATGAGACCAAGCCTCCTTGGGAGTCATATGTCGAATCGCCTTGTGAGGCATCCAATTCTGAATGTAGTTGGCACAATTGACTGCCTCAGCCCAAAAAGATGAATCCATGGACCTGGACTGAATCATACAATTCCCCATCTCCCGTAAAGTCTTGTTATTTCTCTCAGCGACACCATTTTGCTGAGGGGTGTAGGGAACAGTAAACTGATGTTGTAAACCATGCTAAGTGCAAAAATCTCTGAAAGCCTTATTCACATACTCCCCCCCATTATCTATACGTATTTGTCGAATAGAACAACTAGACTGCTTCTCTACAAATGTCTTGAAGATTTGAAAGTACACCCATGTGTGTCTGGAGAAGTCATCAATAAATGTGAGTACATACTTGGCCCCAGAAAAAGGAGTAGTGAATGACATGAGGTCACTGTGAATCAACTCCAAAGGTGCCAAAGCACGAAGGGCTCTTCCCTTCGGGAAGGGATCCATGTGATGCTTGCCAAGCACACAACCATGACAAACACCATCAGTGCAGGAAATATTTGGGAGCCCAAGAACAAGTGCCTGTGTACTCATCTGCTGAAGATATTTGTAATTGACATGGCCCAAGTGCTCATGCCAAAGCTTACTCACTGAATCTGCATGTGCTATAAGAGATGAACTTGTACCTGTAGAGGGCTCAAATCCATCAAATCTATAAAGATGAGATGCAATATCAACACTCATAGTAGCCACAACCAAATCAGAGTCATGGAGGTCCCGAATAACCACATCATGTGGTGAGAACTCAACTGACTTACCAGAGCCAGAATGGCAAATCTAATAAATGGACAGGAGGTTCATCGAGATGTTAGGTACAACCAGAACATCCCACAGAGTACCCCCATCCAAAGAGACAAAACCTGAACCCAAGACTGAAAGATGAACAGAGTCACCCACTGCAATCTGTGAAGTACCACAAGAGGCAAGAGAAGTAACCAACTGCTAAGTGTGAGTCATATGGTGAGAAGTACCAGAATCTAAAATCCAAGTGGACCCATAGGTCAAAACTTGAGCAGTGAGAGCATGACCTTTCCCTGTGGAAGGAGAAGATGCCTGAGGTGAGAAGATGTGATGCTACTGCATGGCTTCCTCTAAAGCCTCTAATCGTTTCCAACACTTGGAAACTAGATGTCCTTCCTTGCCACAAAAACTGCAAGTATCTCTTGATTTCTTCTTAGTCTTGGAGGAAGACTCACCAGACTGCGAATATTTCCCTTGTTTCAGATTAAATGGTGGTTTAGAGTCAAACTTAGGAGGTGGCTTGGAGGAATGCTCACTGCCTGTAGAATTCTTCTTTGGCTTCGGTTTTTTCTTTTGCTTCTCCTTAGATGACTGAGCAACCAATGCTTTGTTCTTGGACCCTGAGAGCATGTCCAGCTGAGAAAGGTGAGATTGCTCATGAGACAAACGCTCACAAAACACGTCAAAGGTAGGCATGGTAAAACGAGCACCCAAGCCATCCATGATGGAGTAGAAAGCAATGGCAAAAAATTGAAAAGGACCCCAAAGCTTCGAAAGGATCAAGTGAATGCACTCTGGGTCTGTCTTGGTCTTTCCACACACCTGGAGAACATATCTGGTAGTCTTGAATTTGTTCAAAAAATCCTCAATGGTGGGAAAGGAATCAGGTAACAAGGAAACCAACTCTACCTCAATTTGTAATGCCTGGATCTCATTAACTCTTCCAAAGAAAGTCTCAAACTTCAACCACATATCTCGATGAGTGAGAAAAGCATCAAGGTAAAACAGAATATTGTCGGAAACATGTAATGAGAGCAAACCCATGGCCTCATCCATCTTGTTTCTGTGTTGAAGAATCTCAAAAGGATGCTACAACAGAGGTTGAACCTCATCCAAACAAGACCAAAACCCTCGTGCCTTGAGAAGCCTCATGATGCGAGGCTTCCAAGTGTGATAGTTGTGTGATGTCAACAACTCAACTGAAGAGTCTTCCATGAAACTCTACACCTATACCTGCTTGTGTTTTTTATTATTATATGATCTTTCAGAATAGACATAAGATGCAGAAGGGTTTGTTTGTTTTAAGAGTTTTGGTGTTCTAGATTTCTGATATAAATGACAGAAAGCAAGAAAAAAAACACCCCCCTACAATATATAAACCCAAACCCTAGTACATACCGGTGAGAATGAAGCAGTGCATAAGCAAAAAAACTTCAAACTAAAATCTCATGTACCTGATGAAATATCTAAGAAACAAGATCACATATCTGAATAGAGAATGTTGAGAGCTTTCCAACTCCTATTCGTTTTCAAAAAACGGAGTGCGTTTGCACATTCTACAGCCGCGGAAGTGCAAAAAAGTGACCCCACTTTGACTGGAAAAAAGTATAGTCAAACAGAAAAATTGAAAAAAAATTCCAACACCATGAGGTCTAGCTCGGAACTAGCTTTCCGACGCCTATTTGTTTTCGAAAAAGAGACTATGTATGCTCAGATAGGAAGAAAAAACCAACCTCTTCTACAAAGGCAAAGAGAGGGGCAACAGAGGTTGTCGTGTGGTAGGGTCGGGCGAAGGTGGCCCATGGGCAGCGCTCCGGTGGCGGTCGGGAAGCGGTCGGTGGGCGGGTGGGAGGTCGGCGACAATCGGCGGGTGGGTGGAGGCCGACGACTAGCGGGGGCCCGACCTGTTAGGGCCGGCGGTGCAGGTACAGCCTGCTGTAGGACCAAGGGGCCCACTGTACCCTGCGTATAGTGGGTTGAACCCAAAAAAAAAAAAAAATTAACTTTTACCAAAAAAATTTAAAAGATGTTTTTAAAAAAAAAAAAAAATTAGGCCTGCATGTCGTAAAAAGGCAAATATTGATTTTTTTGAAAAAAAAAATAAAAAATTTCTTGAACTGCATGCCAAGGTCGTACGACCTAATACAGAACAAAAAAAAACCCAGAGGCTCAGGTGTTTAAAGTGATCAAGTTTTATATGACCATAAGGGTTTTTGGGCCTTCTGAGCACAATGGTGAGGTCTGTTTAGGCCCAAAGTGCTCTAGAAAAAAAGGTCTATCCCTAGGTGCACAAAAAAATTTCTGAAACCCCAGATCTGCTTCCAATGTAAAAAAAACTCAAAACAAGAACAAGTAGCTGCAGATCTGAAGCTCTGATAGCATGTGAGAGTTGATAAATACAACACCACAGGAGCCCAAATGATCTCTGCAAGCTGAATAAACCTGTTACAAGGAGAAGCAAGGAAGCAACAAAGAAAAACATAAACACAGGAAATGCTCAAGAATGTGAGAGCTCTATATTCACAAAAAAGTGTAATACAATAATGATACAAAAGAAAAGAATTCAACCTTTAATAGGTCAAAAAACCCTAAAAGGGAAAACCCTAGGCTTGCACATAATAATTAATAAAAGAATTAATTATTATGCACCTAATGTTAGCTTAAGTGTAAAAGAGATAAAGGTGAACTTAATTAATTAAACAAATGTCATTTAATTAATCAAGTAAAGACCCGATTACTCTAACGGGAGATGCACATGAGGATGCGCCAGAGGTGACTACTATTGATAACATACCATCATTTCCTGGATCTTCTCGTATTGCTAGTACAGGAACGTTGCAGGCCACATTGGTGGTGAGCGACGAAGAAATGATTCCCTTAAAGATACAGAAGGTTCCAGGTACTTTAAAATTATTATTATATATAATCTAATTGTAATTTACTTTCTGATCACTCGTTTTGGACTAATGATCCCATGAATTTTTTGCAGGAAATGGTATTTTTTATAAAAATCTTAATGACATTGCATTCCAGATATTTGGGCCCACCATACATAAAAGGTGGAACATCGTATGTGAACTAACCCTAATCCACTATTTTGATTTCATATCATTGCTAGAATAGTTTTCCTTTGATCCATTTCTTGAACTATAATAAATGTAGCTTCAGTTCATTTCTGAATCTAATAGGTTTGTTTTTGCTTTAAAAGGTGGAATGACCAAGAAAAAGGTTAAAAGATGAATTGACAAATTGTATGGTTGAGTGGTTTGGAAATGACACATTCGACAAAACCAAGCTCCTTGAAAAAGTTGGCACATATCTAAAGTATGTGAGGGACCAATACATGACCCATTTAGAGAAGAACGTAAAGTACGAGCGTCACCCCATGATTCTAGAGATGGAGTGGAAGGACCTGATTTTGGATGCCAAGGAGAGAATTGAAAGGAAAAAAGGAAATACACCACCAGACGCCAAAAGAAGGTATGTGATACTATTAAGAATGTAATTATTTACTAATTAATTACTCTTTATATTTATATAATCTAACATATTTCAAACTTTTCATAGACTGAGTGACACGTCAAAAGCAACCAAGGCAAGACAAGAAAAGCACGAGCAACACAAAATCAGCTCTGGTGGTTGTATGAAACTTGCCGCACGAATTGTAAGTATCTGTAAATGAAATATCGCATCAAAATATTTATAAATTGCAAAGGATTTTTTTTTATCAAACAATGCAAGCAAAATTCACGATACCAAGCAAAAATGCAGGGCTCTGAATTCAATAGAGCGCCCACAAAAGATGACAAGAGAATTGCCTACCAGCAAGGCTATATAGTCGTGGCTGATCAGCTATGAGAATTGAGTGGCCAAACACAAGATTCTGGTGCATCCGTCACACAGGTAAATAAGCTAAATGAAAATTGTTTCAAATTGAATACTTTACCTGCAATAATATAATTGATGTTCAGTTCCAACATAAAGTGACTATATTTGTTTTAAATAAGAAAGCAATGATAACAATGTGCATGACATTGGAATGTAGCCTGCTCATCGTGAAACACCACTTGCACATGAAGGTCCGGATGTGCATCCCAGTAGTGGAGGTATTCATTTACTATTCAAATTTATTTATGTAATTATTAGTACAATTAAACATCTTAATTTTTAATTAGAGTAGTAATTAATGTAACCTTTTTTGTTAATATTTTAGAGCATGTAGTCGGTGGTGACCAAGTGGAGCATGAACCGGGTACACAACATTAGGAACATGATGTTCCCCGATCAGGTAAAGAGGACCATTGTTATTCCTTTAAACAAATTTAATTGCAATTGGTGTTCAATATTAATGTAACCTTTAGTATTTCAACTCCAAAGGATCTAGAGGGTGTTCAACATGTTGAGGTTGAGGCTAGACAAAATGATGTGGCCCCACCAGGTAAAGAGCGCAATAGTTATGTTCTCTAAATTAATGAAATACTTGTAACAATAATAAAAAATGTTTTGAATTTAACCCATTTCTTTGTTATTGCAGAGGACCCCCCTTCGCTTTAGTGTCCTCGTCCTCAGTATAGGACTAGGCATACATCGAGATCACGAGCAAAGGGCAGAACAACTGAAGAGGGGGGAAATGATGAAGAAAACAATGTTCCACTTAGTCTTTTCATAGCTTCAAAGAAAAAACAAAAAAAATAAATGATTTTAATGTACCTTATTTGATAATGACTTATTTTTATGTGTTAATGAATGTAATTATGTGCTAATTAATGGTTATGAATGATATGTGTTAATTAATATGTTGTGTGTTAATTAATGTTAATCAATGTTATGTGTTAATGAACGTTATGTGATAGTAATGAATGAATGTTATATTTTATTAATGGTAGAAAGAATGAATGAATGTTAGATGTTAACGGGGAATTTAGAGTGATGTTAGGGGGGAGGGGCCAAATGAGCTTCCACCTTCACGTGGTTGGCCCTGTTAAGTAGAGAATATTAAACTATTCTCGAAACCAAGCAAAGCTCAATAAGATAACACACTTTTCAATATTTCATTATGTTGCACAGTTAATCTTATTGAATAATGTATATTGAATCTTAATTGCAGGGTCCAACAGAGCCAACACGAACAACAACACCACAAGTTGTTGGGTATAATGAACTCCCATATTGTCTTGTATGTACACTAACAATATGAGTTGTTTCTAGTGTTGATATCCATGGCGGGACTGCAAAAGTTATGAATATGCCTTGTCCTTGTAAGTTTTTTTATTACTTGACATTTTCTTTAGCATTTTTAAATTTTCCTTATCATTTTAAGTCTAACCACTTTTATATGGAATTTATTGTTCTAGTTTTTATTACTTGACTCCATGGTTGCTCTGTGTGAGGATTATTATGACTATATGCTGCTATTACTTGGTGATTCATATGGACTATTATTTAGGCATTCTCCTTATCACTGTTGTATGATCTGCATGGTTGTTATCTTATATGATAAAAAAATATTTAACTAATACTAACAAATTTAAACACAATTTTTGGTACGTAATACATATAAAATTAAATATAAATAAAAATAAAAATACATACTTGCATCATGATATCTTTGCCTTCTTTGTTCTCGATACCTTTGTTCCGTTTCGGGAAAATAATTCCTTGAAGTCTTATTTTGCCTTCTCTTCTTGTTCCCCATGCTTTTAAAAAAACCTTCAAATTATTGCCCTCAAACTAATTTTAAAATGTCTTCTTTCATCCAAAAATGCAAACTTTTTTAATCATTTGTTTGTTAAAAAATGAAAAAAATTATGTATATTTATACGACTCTACTAAAATGTTAAAAAAATAAAAAAATTGAGTCGGCCAGGGTTCGAATGAACGTCTATAGTTAGAAAAGGTTGGGTTTGTTCGAACCCGGCCATTACATAAATGTGTGTGTCATAATTTTTCCTGTGGGTTCGAGCGAAGGGGGATTCGATCGAACCCCCTTCGCTCAAACCAGTGTTCATTCAAACCCTCTTGTTAGAGGTCTCTCCCAAAAAAATTCAGAGTTCTGAGGAATTTTTGCCTTCGGACCTCTGGTTCAAGGCACAAATGAAATAATCTTGATAGCCCAAAAATATTAGATGGTAGTACTTGGAGCAAGCTTTCCAACGAATATAATTTTATTACATTGTAAATTTATTATGTTCTTGTTTTTATAATTTTATGGAATATTGGTTTTTCACCGAACATGAACTTCTCTGTTCAACGCATTGGGAAAAATAGGAAACTAATTCAAAAAAAATCTGAAAAAATATCTCTACCCCAGGTATTGATGTCTTCTTTCTAACAAAAAATAAAAAAGAATTTCGATATATATAGAACAAGTTATGTGTTCAAACTTAAACCTATGTCTGAATTATGACTAGTCGGACTTCAAAACTTAATAAAATGAAAAATATTCAATATATCACTATCAAACCAACTGCAAGCCCTGTATATTGATGTTACAAACCAAAATTCGAAAGAATTGAGTTTTTATCATTTATAGAAAAAAAGATATGCGTTTCGGGAGGCACATGACTCTTAAAAAATGTACTTTGTTGTAAAAAACTACTTTTCGAGGGAGTTGGAAAAATTAAAAAAAAAAATCCTTCAAAAAAATTTGAAAAAGATATATATAATCTACAGACAAAATGCTACAAATCATTAATTTACATCATATTCAAATTTTTAATAGTTTAAAAGTTGTAGTTCTCGGAAGTTGAAGATTATTTTAAAAATGTTCATCTCAGTGTCAAAAGTGGCAAAAAAGTGGAAACCATTATTGTGAGTTCACTCATATTTGTCAACCAATCTTAGATTTTCCCTCGATGATCATGTATTTTCTTGCTATTTGTACTCCCCATAATTTGAGTCTTTCTCATACTATTTTTTATACGCTTTCTCATCGCCTAGACTAATGCATAAAGTTCTATCATAAGCTAGATAGTCCCTCATTGTTGAAAAGAAAACCTTTGAATAGTAGCATACTATTTTACCATCTTATAACAAGATGGCTCCCATGACATCCTCAGTAGCATTTGTGTAAGCTTCAATGACCAACAAATAATTAGGTAAGGTCAACATTGGAGCATTGTGATGTAGAGCATGAAAATTATATTGTCAAACGTAATTGATAATATTCAGAGCATGATTTTGCTAGCCTGTTGGACGAACCTGCTTTAACAACTACTCAGTTAGAACTAATGATTCAGCCCTCTTCTTAAATAAATCAAAAATTGAATTGATCTGGCCAGCATTGCATTCTTATGAGTATGTCTTTAACTGCTAAGTGTCTAATATGTTTTGAGCATGCCTACTCCATGGGTGTTTTATATGTACACTTCCCTCATGTATACCTTGTGCTTGCACCATGTCTATCATGTGTCTAGCATATGTGTTTTATATCATATGTGTATTTGTGTTACTTCATGAATGAGATGTTTCCAGATGTCTATTCCATGAATACCTCTCTATTGTATGCTTCATGGTCGATGTGTCTTCAGCATGTCTACTCCATGAGAAGCTTTCTCATATATGCTTGTACCTTATGTGTATTTATGTATTACTTCATGGTTTACATGTATGATTCATGCCTTGCATGTATTCATATGTATGGTTTGTGCTTTACATAGCTCCTTCATGCCTTATGTGCATTACTTCATGCCTTGCATATATTCATGTATGTTGACTCTTTGCTTACATGTATCCATTAACTTATGCCTTATGTGTACACTTCACATCTTATGGTATTTATGTATACTTTATGCTACATGTATGCACATCTTATGGTATTTATGTATACTTCATGCTATGTGTATGTTGCATGCCTTAAGTGAATTCATGTGTACACTTCATGCTTTGCATATATTTGTGCCTTATGTGTACACTCTATGTTTTGCATGAATGCTTGTTGCCCCAAGTATATTCATGTGTATGCTCTATATGTAATCTTTATGTTTTATGTGCATACTTCATGCTTTAAGTGCATCCATGTGCCCAATGTATATTTCTCTTAAATGCATGTTTTATGTATATATACCTAATAAATTGTGGATATTAATGTGTCTGTTGTGTCTTCAACATGATTTCCTCATTGTATGATTTATATGTGTACTTTTTCATATATGCATTGTACCTTAGGGGGTATTTGTGTCTATTACTTCATGTCTTGCGTGGATGCTTCATGCTTCTGCCTTGTGTGTAACAATATGTATGTTTCATGACTTAAGAGAATTCATGCTCTACATATATTCAAGTGTATGCTTTATGATCTTCAGTGGATTCATCTGGATGCCTCATGCTTTATGTATGCTTCCTTCTTTATGTGTTAAGTATATTCACAAGTATGCTTCATGATTTAAGTATTCATTGTATGCTTCGTAATTCAAGTGTATTTGTTTGTATGCTTCACGCTTTAAGTGCTCATTGTATGCTTCATTCTTCAAGGTATTCATTTGTATGCCTTATGACTCATGTGTATTCATTTGTATTCCTCATGTTTTGAGTGTATTCTTCATGCTCCATGTACAACATGTGTGCTTAAGTGAATTCATGGACACTCTACGTGTTACAATGAACATCCCATGCTTTATAAGATACATATATTCACATGTATGATCCTTATTCAAATCATACCTTAAATATATTCATGTATTTATATGTACTTCTTTATTACTATGATCCAAGACATACATTTGATCAATATCTTATGTGCATTCATGTGTCTTGCGCACTATATGTGTCAAAGGTATATTTCATACTTTATGTAAATACTTCATACTTTACGGGGTTGACTCATGTCATTGTGCTTTCAGCATGATTACTTCATGGATGTATGGTCCTCCCTAATGCATACTCATGTTGTTGTGCAATTATTTGAGTTTGCATGGGTATTCTAGGTATCATGTCACCTTGATTTTTTCAAGATCAACTTGAATGGCAGAGTGGTTGATAATGTAACTAAATTTTCATGGTGCCAAAATTTTATTTGTTGAGGTTGGTTAGCAACTTGTGTTGGCATAGCTCTCCAACTTACTTAAAATATTGAATCCTTTAATTAGACAACAACATGTATAGTTGACTATCTGCACTTTTGGAAGCTAGAGGGTCTTATTCAACTTTGTAATGCAATAAATTCTAATATTGGAGCTTGTGTAAAGTAATGTCTTATTCAATTCTGTAATCCAATCAACTCTGATGTTCAACTTTTAGAGTAACATCCCATACAACTGCAACACTTCAGCATTAGATGAGCTGTCAATTACAATACTACTGGCTGGAGTACTGGAATGGCTTGCAGTGAAACTATATTTTTTGAGTTTGGTTTTCGTTGCCTTTCATTCTTAATTGGTTTGATTACTTGTTATATGACTGTAGAATGTTGTGCTAACAAATTTGATTGATAAAGAGGGAGAAGTCAGCCCAATGGAAAGTCAAAGAAATGAGTCTGAAATTGTTGGACTTGAGCAGCTCTTGAAAATTAAAACACTCTCGAGGTGGGCAATTATTTTTAATACAATGTTTACTGTTTTAAGTTTGTTTTATTCTAGTAGATCTTCATACGGTTCATTCTTTTCTATCATCCATTATCATGCTTATTTGTCATATTGTTTCTTTTCACTCATTGTTTTTTCTTCTTGCAACTTTTATCAATGTAGTTATAATGGAAAGCAGGCGAATCACTTTAATACAATCTCAGTGTCAATTTTATGTCTAAATAAGTTTAAATATAAAATGCAAAATAAACATTCTATCTATGATACACTTCTCTTGTCTATGTTAACTTCATAGTGATTCATAGTGTTGCATTTCCATGGAAAGTAACATTACACTGTACGATGGTTTTTGGATCCAACTACATAATAAATTTTTCCCAATGTTTTGAGCGTCACTAATACACTCATCATTAGGTAAGAACTAAGAATTTATTGGCATTCATGTTGCATGGGATTAGTTCTAAATTTCTAATCATTCTACAAATGTTGTATTTCTTACAAGTCTTACGAATGGTGTCTAAATGACTGGATATCAACCTTTTTGTTTGTTGATAATACCTTTAAGATTCTCGTGTGAGACTAAAACTGATTAAAATTTGGATGAAATCAACTTAGTCTCTTCAAAATCCACCTTCACCTTCTTCCAAGCTTTAATTCAACATTCTTTCATGGTATTGATAATGGTTTGGAGTCACTTTCTCAAGCAATATTTTTCCATTCCTCAATCACAATTTGGAGAACTTTGATCAAAACCAGCCGTCAATTAGATTATTGGTTAAGTTTCTAGGTCTACAAAGATTTAAGATTGTTTGCCCATTTGAGTCCTGAAACTCCTCTCCTCATCCAGCAAGCCAAGGATTAGTCTTCACTAATTTATCAAAAAAAAAATAATTAATGCCTTAAGAGGGAGGTTGTTGAACTACTTTAGGCTTATCGAGCGTAACAAATGTTGGCTCATCATTGGAGGAGGCATAATGCATATATTAACAACTAGGCTTTTTTTTGTTATGTTCCATGGATGTTTTTGAAAATGTTATTGACAAGGACTTGATTTTGTAATATTTAGGGAGAAGTTCAATCGCTTGATAGGTTTATTATAGTCACGAGTTGTAGATAATTCTCCCGGCATGGAAAACTATGATGTAAAAATGAGTAAAGACCTTAATGGTAGAAATGAACCAAATAGAGTGCAAGTTGCAGAGACTCAGAGATGGCAAGATGAGAGGAAGAAGGCAAGGGAAGAGAAAGATAACCTTTCTTGTGGCAATGGCTTGTTTTCTTATGCATTGTCTCCCTTTGTTACCGGAAATGTAAGTCGACACATTTTGCTTGTGCTATCTATTGTATAGCTTAATGTGTATTTCATTTTCTTCTGACCCCCATTCAAGAATGATAAATCATCCTATTGATAGTACTTCTTTATTCATTTTTTGGTATATTGGATATAATGGCACATGTTGCAAGTTTGTGATGATGCTCGTTCGACTCCAGTAGATATAGAAAAAGCTTCTATGGGTATGCGGTCTCATAGGGCACCAACATCCACTTCACATTTGTAGCATAGACCTTTTGGAGATTATTTAGAGATGCATACATGCCAGATAGACCCAATGCTTATCAACTTGTACCAAGAACAACAGAAGGTGAGTTGTTTGGGAATAGGCAGGTTGAAGACCCCATCCAATAGGCTTAATAGCCTCCAATACTCGAGGTGTCAAAACCAAGGTCAAGGCCTAAATCATACCCCACATGATAAAAGTGAACCAACAAGCACCATTGTAATTGGCATGTGTATTCTTCTTCTTTTTTAAATAAATCACCATCGGAATTCCGACATCAACCCAACTTTGCACCGACGGCCAAACCATCGGACCAACAATATCCTCATCGGTGCATAATTCCTGGCAGGCATCGGAATTTTGATGCCAATTGAAGAAACATTCGATGAGGATGTTGTATGTCTGACGACACTTTATTATCAGAGGCTCATCTTAGTTGTTGTCAATGCAAATTCTAGGTAAGCGTCGGAATTCCGACCTCCATCCGACGACATTCTTTGGCCGGATGAGCGATCATGGCTGCCGTCAGAAGAGTTCAGGATGTCATCAGAATTACGACGTTAGAAGGCATAGTCGGAATGCCTGACGATGAGTTTTCAATGGCTTCATTTGTCGGCAGTCCAATGAAAAGTAGTCGAAATTCCGACGATAGACCGTCGAAAATCAGCCCCAAATGTACTAGTGAATGCTGATAATATTGTGTTAGTCCCAATATAGAAAGCTAATGTACTGAGAGGGGAGGGGTGAATCAGTACTCCAAAACCTTTCTCTAATAATAACCTTACTGTTATGCATAGACATAATAGTGCAGTAACATAAAATAAAACTATAATCAACAGATAACAATCATACATGATTCACTCCATAACACATATATTTTGGTCACGCAGAAACTCTTGGTTACAGAGAAAAACTGTGGTGGGGATGGCACCCACAACTTCACTACTGCAATAATAAAGAATGCTCGGTTAGAGCTACATTTAGCTATTTCTGATAGCTTACCCTGTTAGGAGTATCAAGATCAGATAGATCTACCTTACTAAAGGATTTTTACAACACTATATAAGTGTAGCACCTGGTTAAAGGATTTACAATTTATAGACTTGGTTAGAGTCTTTTACCATGTTAAAGGTTTCTCTTACAACTTAAAAATATTACAATAAAATCATTACAAATATCTGCAACTTTACATCTGAAATGCTAAAGCAGATTCTATGTGCTCTGAATAAGATTACCTAGCTTGTAGCATACCTCGGTAACCCATAATGAAAGTCGGAAAACCCTTCTGTTTACTCTGTTCGTCGACTGTTCACTGATAACCTTCTCGGTGACCTCTCTGTGTCTTTGTAACAGTCTTCCTTCATGCATACACTCTGTTATTTCTTATTGCATGTCTTGTTGCATATCATATTTCTAACCCTAGAGTCATGTTGTATAAATAGATCTCTTACAGCGGTGATCTGATTCATTGCTTCGATCTTACAAAAGATTCTTCGAATGAATAACTAAACAAAATATTTCATTGGTTAGATTGACCTTGTAATCATACACAATCTCCTAGTGCAATTTCCAATGCAAAAACGGTTAGATGTGCCTCGATATTGTAACATGTTTCCATGTGCATGTCCAGGTTCAATGTATCTGGTAAAACGTTTCACTCGGTGAATATCAACTCGGTGAGTTAACTTTATCACTCGGTAGCCATGAAACTTTACTCGGTAAACAACTCGGTGAATACTGTGTTCTGTGACTGCTTTCTTCAGTAACCGACTAGACTATTCATACCGACTTCTTTGAGTGTACCAACTGCATGATTCAGTAATACTAACTGACTAGAATATAGTATGACTTTGGATACGAAACTAATGGCAATTTGATAAGTAGTAACATATTGTTGATAATATAGATATACTTGATGTTGATGTTCAAATGTTTGAACAACATGCGCAACAAGTGGAGAAGCAAATTGAAGAAAAGAGCTCTGATGAGCCACCGATGAACGGACAGCCTACTGATAGTCAAATTCCATCGGTAAGTGTAAATGTCGATGACAGACAAAAGGAAAAGATTGATGAAAAGACTAATGAGGAAGTATCAGTGAATGAACAAAATGTGGAGACACAACCAGTCAAGGACACCACTGAGGAAGAGAAGATAGAAGAAGATAAGACCGAGAAGGAGAAAACAGAGAAAGACAAGTTAGAGAAAAAGGAGTCGAAGGAGAAAAAAACAATTGATGATGATGATGATGATGACTCGGTGAGTATTAAAGGGCCTATTGATATGGATAATCTGAGTTCTTCTCAATTGATGGAGATTGCAACATCAATGCAATCTAGAGATCAAAAGAAAAGAATGAAGGAACAACAGAGAGAGCCAGAGACAATCAAGATAGCAGTTGATATTTTGTCTAGTCTCCTACCAGAGACTAATACTGAAAATTTTGTCATTCCCATTGACAAACTTGGACAATTGGTTACCGATGTCAGAGATCAACTCAAGACTTTTGAAGATGCAGCATATATATCAGTTGAAAAGAATTACAAGAAGAAAAGGACAAAAATCCTGATGTCTAAGATAGATAAAGGTAAGGTAGCACTCACAGTTAATGAAGACCTGTTGAAGAATGCACTAGAAACCGGAGGAAAGATTTTGGCTACTATTTCAAAGTTTTCAATGTTTTGTGCTGACTTGAAGGAGAAAAGGGAAGATGTCAAGAAAGAACTTGAAATCTTGAGTGAAACATTTAGGCCACTAAATGACTCAGCTATTCTTTTTGGAAGATCGGTTGTAGACATACATCACAAACTTGAGATGTATGAACATGAGCAAGTAAAATAGGTTAGATCATTGAAGGAGCTCCAGACTCAACTGATCCCTAAAGTTGAAATTTTATAGCGAGCATACAAGGAGTTAGAGGCTATTTTGGCTACACCTGAGATGAGCACAGTTGTTGTAATGTAGGAATTAGTTGGGCAGATAAAGACACATGTTGAGATTACCGGCACACTATTAGAGACATGGGATAATGACTTAAAACAATTGAAGTTTCATTTCAGTGATGCTTTTTATAAAATTGGTTTGTAAAAACTTTATGACTTATATTTATATATGCTTTGATGCAAATTTTGTTCTAAAATGTATATATCTTTCATGTATTTTACTTCTTTATTTGGCATTGTTGTCAAAGGGGGAGTAATAGTTAAGAGAGAGTCAAAATTTTGCATGTAATGTAAAGAGGGAGTAATAGGAGTAATTTCTAAGGGGGAGTACATGTTATATAGTCAATTTTTGTATTGCACACTTAGTTGTCAATTTATTTTTCTAAGTGTTGCCATCAATGCCAAAGGGGGAGATTGTTGGCATTTGATCATTTGATCTTAACTGGTAATTGTTTGCTTGCTTGATGCAACCGGTACATGTTTGATTAGATTGTTGTATGGTGACTATGTTGTATGTTGTCATTGATGGCAACTATATTTTTACAATCATCTAAGTCCTATAAGTCAACCAGCAAGGCTGAACCGGTAAGTAGAGACAATTTTATCAGAACCGGTAATTAGGTCTTTAACTGGTAAAAGACAGACAGTATTATATTCCGACAACCAGTACAGGAATTCTATGAGGAATGAGATGATGTGGTTTTGTAGCAGCAATGAAGATTGGTAGATGAAGTTATGGTCATGACCGTATGTGTAGATTCGATCGGATGAACGAGATCTTATTGACAGAGAAGGTATTCTAACTGAGACTTAACCGGTAATGATGAAAATCACTCAAATCGATAAAACGACACAAAATTGGATTTGTTATGTCGGTGGCCGACATAACAAAAGCGTGCAATGTAAGATTGTCTAGATGCATTGAACCTAGGGAATTGTAACAAGGTTCTAGCTGACCTAATGATGATTTTAAATGTGTGATTAGGTATAAAAGGATATATGTGTATGAGCTTGAAAGTGTGAAAGATCATTAGCAAATTTTATATTTCTGATAGTGTGGTGATCAGAGGAGTTGCAAGATGAAGTATATGTGATGTTGTAATGTTCTAAAGCGGATCTTATCAGACACTGAAGGTGTTATATTGAGATCATTTGTACTTGTTATCTCCCTAATAGTTGCAGCAAGATAATCCTCTTACAAGGTCACTCCTAACAGGGTGCAGTCGGATCCTAACAAGTCTGATCATTAAATCCTCTAACCAGGTGAAACAGTAATTTGTGTTTGCAAATCCCAGTAACTTGGGTAGCTTCTAATAGGGCTAGTCCTCATAGGCCTTTTGTAAAGCTCTTAACCAGGCTTAGACACTTCTAATAGGGTGTGCCCCTAACCGGGTGTTGTAGATCTTAATTGATCAGATCTCTATACTACAGATAGTGGATCTTTGTGGGTACCTACTCCCACCATGGTTTTTCCCATTTGGGTTTTCCACGTATAAACTCTTGTGTCATGTGGTTTATGTTTTATGTGGTGATTGCATACTTGGTGTTATTTCTTATATGCCTATTGAGTTTTAAGTTGGTGAAATTGATAATCAAATTTGTATTATTTTTACTTGCACTGATTCACCCCCCCCCCCCGCCCCCCCCTCCCCCTTTAGTGCCTTATAAGTTCATCAGTGTATGCTTTTAATTTCAGCCACAAGTGAAATATTATGGGTTGAGTGTTCTTTACAACTAGAGACCCAAACAATAATGAAATAGTCAGTTATGTGTGAGCATTTATGTGAATGATATATAGAGAATGGGTAAAATATTTTGAGGATAGAATGTTGATATTGTTGTAAAAGGAGAAATTGTAAAGGTTGAAAAGATTTAAAATATGATACATTGAGGAGGGAACTTACATAACAAACGGGAAATAGATAAAAAGTGAGAATGTGAAATCACGTTTTTGAGCTTTATGCAGATTTTTAGGGCTGCTCTTGAGTTACAAACGAAGGTTTATACCTTCTGAATGGTGCCCAAACCTTTTCTTATGTTTTGGGGGTAATTTTATTGCTGTAATGAATGACTTTGGAGTGCCTGCAAGCCCAAAAATGCACCAATATTTCAAAAAACGACCCAACAATGTTGATAAAACTTCTTCTCAGCTATAGATTGTTTAGGAGGGTTTGTATAAAGGGAAAATCAGAGTACATGTGTGCAACAAATAAGAAGAATTTTTTTAAGGGTAAAATGTTTCGAGGAAAAGGTATATTGAAGATTAAAGAGCCTTTCAATCTCAAATGCTCAATTGAAGGCAAATGAGTAAAGTGTTGAAGTTAATATCTTCACCCACGTCAAAATTATTTTCACATTATTGGTGAAACAGAAATGTTTAATAAAGTGTTGAAAACAAAATATTTCTCCCAAATGTGAAAATGTTTTTTATCGGAGGAACAAGTTAAATGTTTGATGTTTTTTCAAAGACAAGGAGTTTAATATGTGTGTAGATTTTTATTTGTAAAGGCATAATGTGCTCCAACAGAATAATTATTTTCATCTTGGTGAAAATTATTAATAGGAATGTATGAAGCTCATGATAGTATAATATAAAGTTGGTATATGCAGGTGAACCAAGGGAAAATCCACAAGAGGATTAATGGTTAGATTTAATCAAAATAAACATAAAAAACATAAAAAATAACATTATACCTTCATGAAGACAATCACTTGTTCCTCGGATTAGACATTCGGTGAAGTGAAGAATGTGCCCCTTCCTCACTTGATTGGATTGGTCCTATGGAAGGATTGTGGATTGCTCTCCACTACACAGCAAGATTGGATAATGCTTGATAGAGGGGTTTGATTGGATGATAATGGCTAAGTGTGGGATGATTTCAACATTATGATGGCATGATGGATGATTTTGGATCTCAAATGGACAGCATGAGATTAGATGAAAAGTGGATGTGAAAATGAGGGGAGGAGACCCCAATTTATAGATTGAAGGGGGCCAAAATGGAGGGCCAAGATTGATTTCAAAATGAAGGGTTGAGATTGACTTGAAATGGAGGAGAAGATTGAGAGGGCAAGGTGTGGGATTCAAGAGATATGCCATAAAGGCATTTCTTGTCTCCACACCTCTCAAGGTTCATGGGAAGAGCTCCCAAGGACATTGGGAAGAGAAAAAGGAATATAAAATTCCTTGGGGGAAGATAGGAGGAATTCAAAATTCTAAAATAAGAGATGTGTGGGAAGACTAAATGAGAAAAAGAATTAAAAATTCCTTGGGAAGAGGATGCATAGGGAGATTCAAATAATTTGAATTCTCTTTGAAAGGATCAAAGTTGAATCATCCCTAATCAAGGTGATTAGGGATGTGAAAATGATTAAGGGGATTGATTAGGTGGCTTAATGAGTGATTAGAGTGCAAGTCATAAAGTTAGGAGAATGTGACATGAGGAGAGAGAATGAGTGGAGGAATTTAAAAAATAAGGGAATAATGATAATCATGCTTCTAGAAAAATTAATTAAGTTAAGTGAGGATTAGAAGAAATAATTTGTAGGAATCACATTAGAATTAATTAACTAAAAGGAATTTAGAAGAATTAATGATTGAGATGACTTTTAGAAGAATGAGAAATAATGAATTTATTGGCAAATTAATTATCAAACTATAGTGATAAAATTAATTACATTTAATTTAATTAATTTTAAGATTAAAGGGACCAACACAATTAAATTTTTTTTTTTTTATCGGTGACATGGATTTTTATCCTGGTCCAATCGCTAGGTGAGGCCACAAATCAGGGACCTCAATCTCGCATTACATATGTGAGGTATTAACACCTCCAAGCATTAGTTCTATTATCAACAACCATCTCCTCCTTATCTCTCCAACAATGGCCATCTCCATATTGTTGCCCATGAGCCAAGACCCCTTATCACTCCTTCAATCGTGGTAACACCTTATCTCTGTACTGGCAAAGCTAGGGCCACCACCTTATCTCTCCAAGTCAGGCCTCCTTATCTCTCCAATTGTTGCCACCACCGTACTAGTCCAACCGTCTGACGGGAAGCCTTGTCCGCACACCTGAGAACGCAAACAATGGGGCATTAACACCCCCGCAAATTGCCAATCGCCTTGGTCAATGGGCTACATCCACAACATCTGTCAGAGTCTCCATGCCACAGTCAATACCTGGTGGGGTTCAAATAGCAAGCGAGTCTGAAGACTCGACCACAAGACCTTTGTATTAACATGGAGTGTGCAACACCGTTGCACCGCGGGGTCATCTTCAAACACAATTAAATTAATTAATTATATGGACATTCTTAAATTAATTAAGTATTAATTTAATTAATTTTAGGTGTCTATATTTTTCCCCTCTTTAATATAGCGTCATGAAGTGACGTTATATCAAAGAAGAATAAAACATAGTGGATGGAAAGGATAAGGACTAGTAGCATGATGCCCCAGTCATAACTGAGATGAGGAAGGATGACGAGGAGGTAGTGGTATGCCCCCTCGAGAGGACATGTGGGTTCTAAGAACATAGGTGTGCTCTCAAAATGGATAGGAGGACTAGATAATGAAAAGATGAAAATGATGATGGGGGAGTAAATGAATAAATTGGAGTCTCCAAGATAAATGGGTGAAATGGGATGAATGAATGAAATGGAGTGGATGATATTTCTTTTTGTGTAGATGTGGAGAGTAAACATAGTTTTGATATTGCCACAGATTGTCCACACCACTGATTATAGGAATCGAGATGTTGTGAATATCTGAGGAGTGGACTAGACTCCCAAACAATAGGTATCTCTATGCACACAGGTTCGCAAACATCAATGATGATGTAAATGTGATACGGTAGGATCGTACAAGAGAAACTATCAAACACGCCATACCACAAACACTATGCCCCATTATACACCAACCAAGACATATCGATATATAGGATGATCAAGGCAACCCTGAATAGGTATAGTCCTAGGACACAAGATGAAAATCAAAATGAAAATCTCAATCATGCAAGCAATATGCACATGACCAATTGATATCTCTTTCCAAGAGTAGGACATGGATCTGGATAGACTGTCGAACATGGGAAGGATACATCCCGATGGGCAGGTGATGGATTTCGATAAATTGTCAAACATGGGAATATTGCATCCCGATGGGTAGGGTGTGGATATATTGATTGATGAAAAAAGATGAGCTAGTTGTGCAGGGTCTACAGATGGGAGAATTGCCGCTAAGATTTGATTAGCGCAGTATGGATGGGTGTTTGGATTATGAACAAGTCAATATAAGCTTAGATAGATGGGAAGAGCTCAGTTTTGATGGGGGTCATAAATGGATTGGATAAAATGGGAGGGGGATAAATGATTGAATAGAATTGGATGGGATAGGGAATATGATATGATTGGATTGGATTGGTTTGTAGATATATGATAAATGGAGGGGTATAGGATAGTCAAGACCAAATATAGGAAAGGAAGATGGACTTAGATAGGATGTGGATATAGGATAATGGATATGGATAATGCAGATGGTAGGATAGCATGGAAGAAGCTTGCCCCCAAGTGTAGAGTGCAAGAAGTAGGGGATTGACTTGGTAAATGGGCTAGGATGGGAGACATGGATAGGTAGAAATTGGATAATTTTGAGGCATGTATGAGCTAGATGTGGATGGTTGATAGGGTGATCCATGAAATTCCATGAGCATTTTCTCATACCAAGATTTGAAGTTTGGATGTGGGTTCTGGGTGGCCATGTAACCTCAAAATGTTGAGAATGGGGGGATAGGTTGGGATTGGATAGACTTGATAAAAAAAAGTAATGAGATGAAGTTAGATGAAGACGAGGACTAGGAATTAGCAACTTTAGATTGGATTGACAAATTGATTTTATTTTATTTCATTTCATTTGCTTGGATCGGGTTGAATTTGATTAGATTGGATTGGTCCTTGGGTTAGGACAAGTTTGATTTGGATTAAAATGAAACCTTAGCCCTTGGATTAGTAATTAAGTGAGGCGTGAAATTGATGGTGCGGACCACAAAGCAAGGTGACAACCAAGATAGGTAAAATTCAGACTTTTGGATTAAGCCTTCTTCTACTTAGGGTGGACTTGCGTGCCTAAGCAAAATAGGGCAAAAGGATCCAAATGATTAAGTGTTCTTCTACTTAGGGTGGACTTACATGCCTAAGCAAAATAGGGCAAAAGGATCCAAATGATTAAGCCTTCTTCTACTTAGGGTGGACTTGCGCACCTAAGCAAAATAGGACAAAAGGATCCAAATGATTAAGCCTTCTTCTACTTAGGGCGGACTTGTGTTCCTAAGAAAAATAGGGCAAAAGGATCCAAATGATTAAGCCTTCTTCTACTTAGGGCGGACTTGTGTACCTAAGCAAAATAGGGCAAAGGATCCAAATGATTATGCCTTCTTCTACTTAGGGCAGACTTACGTGCCTAAGCAAAATAGGGCAAAAGGATTCAAATGATCAAGCCTTCTTCTACTTAGGGTGGACTTTCATGCCTAAGCAAAATAGGGAAAAAGGATCCAAATGATTAATAATTCTTCTACTTAGGGTGGACTTATGTGCCTAAGCAAAATAGGGAAAAATATTTAGCATTTTGATCAACCCAAATGATTAAGCAAAGGTACTTGGGGGAGATTCTTTCCCAAGCACAAAAAGCCATTTGATGATTGATTAAAGATAAAGGTTAAATAAAACTTTCAAAAAGTGTTGAATTTGGATTAGGATTGATGATTCATGATTGGATTAGAGGAATATTGATTGATTGATTGGGATTTTTGGAGATTCGAAGGTGGAAGGAAAATGATTATGGAAGAATGAATTGATGATAAGAAGAAGGGGAAGGTTACCCAAGATTGGATTGATGATTGGATAGATATATTAGTTGGGGATAGATGATTGTTTGGATGGATGAAAATTGGTTGGGGATTTGACTTAGGCGGAGACGTTGAAGCAGGACGAAGATGGCGGAATAGGGGTTTGATATTGACAACATGAAAATTGAAGGGTTTGGTCAAATATGGGAATGTTTTGGATGTTATCTACTCTTGGAAAAACAAATCAAACAATGACAAGCACATTGGCCAAGGTAACGCTTTATGACAAGTGTGAAAGTGAAGGGGGCCTAAATTAGCCCAAAAAAAATTTCACTGGTTTTGCACAAAATGAAGACACTCATTAGACATACAACTTAGGCTGGAATATGAAAACCATTCAATAGGTCTCTTGCACAAGCGATACCTCAAACAAGCAGACAAATAGAGATTTTGGTAGTACTGGCTCCACCTTAAAGTGCACTCACTTCTCGGGCATACCGAATTCTCTTACCCCAAAGATCCAAGGATCTAATGTATGGGGAATTCTTATCTCATCTTGAGTGGGTACATGAGAGGTAACTTCGGGGTATGATCCACATCCCCTGCACTATGAATGTGGGATTTTGGATACTACAACAAGGTTCTTAGTGTAATTCCAAGGGATCACCAATCCAATGATAGATTCTTGAAGCAAGCCACTTAAGGCTTTAACTAAGCTTATCGGTGCAGAGGGGGACTCCACATATGTCGAATTCACTTATCACTTCAGCCACCTGACCGACATATTTATATAACGGCTCAGAAAACCCGCTCAAGATCACGTCGGGAGAGTCAATATCCCCAACGTGTCCCAATTCGAGATACTCTTGTGGGTGATGAAATCCCCTATCAAGAAATACCCCTCAACTACTAAATAAAAAGAGTGTTGTTGATCACTTGTTCTCTTACACCCAAGATCTGCAAAGGCAAGGGGAGAGGATACTAGAGTGCAACGGTGGGTCCACTCAACATGAAGTGTGCAAGCACATGAGACACAAAAGATAGTTGTTCATTTTAGTCCCACATGAATAAGGTTTTCTATCTAGAAATGTAACAAAACAATCTACTTTAGTTGAAACAGATGTCTTGGACAAGCGTGCTATAGGAAACAGATTAGTAGGTTTTTAAAAATATGTCTTGGACACACGAAACTACCTACAACCACTCAAAATTTGATCAACAACTGAAAAATACCTAAGGATACAACGCAGACGTTGATCCACGGGCGTCGACACTGCAGCGTCTGCACGGACATTGATGTGTATGCGCAAATGTTGAGGTAACCGCGCACACCTAAAGAGCAGTAAAGCGGGAATTATAAATTTAAATTCAAATTTAAATATTTGGTTGAGATTTTACCTCTTGCGCAAGCGTTGATGCCTTGCACAGACGTCAAAACAAAGAGTTAAACGTCGACAGAGAGTTATTTGATTAATCAGGACTTGAATTTTGATATTCAAAAATTCAGGTGGGATGTCTGATCCATCGCAAGTGCCGAACCAGAGCACAAATGTTGATGCATCTACGTAGGCGTTGATTAGCCTAAAACCCGATAAACTAAACTAAAATGCCAAAAAGATAAGTAAAAACAAAAATAAATGCTAAGTATTTGTTTGTTTTTGTTATTTTAGACTCATTTTTAATTTTAATTTTAAATTATTATTTTTTAACTTTTAGAAGCAAAAACAAATGCTAAACTAGAGCTCTAGATAAAAGTGTTTAAAGACACTACGGAAAACATTGATTCACAATGCCTACGTTGATCAGTGAAACTTACAAAAAAAAGCGGGTCAAAATTTAAATTTTAAAATGCAAACGATACTCCATAGTGGAAACGTCGAAGCAGCCAGGCGGAGACGTTGAAGCACAAGTGGAGACGTTGAAACGTCAACTTGCATACTAAAAACACAAAAACTCACACAAATGATTAGTTTCAAGGGACGTGAGTCTTACCAGGCATGCCAAAATGAACCAAGGGAAAATCCACAAGAGGATTGATGATTAGATTTAATCAAAATAAACATAAAACACATAAAAAAGACCATTATACCTTAATGAAGACAATCTCTTGTTCCTCGGATTAGACCTTCAGTGAAGTGAAGAATGCACCCCTTCCTCACTTTATTGGGTCAGTCCTATGGAAGGATTGTGGATTTCTCTCCACTACACAAAAAGATTGGATAATACTTGATAGAGGGATTGGTGTAGAGCCAGGCAACAAACAAGGTGAAAACCTTCTCTCACCTACAACTGCTATGTCCAAAACAAGTTCTTTTGTTTTTTCAAGGTGTGAAAAACACACCTACCAAATACTCAACTCGCACAATAATTTGTGTGACCAGATCCATATCAGTTTAGTCTCTTCCGGTACCGGTATGATGAAAACACTCTACCCTTGTGTGAACCGGTTTAGTATCTTCTGGTACCGGTGGGATGGAAAACTATTGGATTTTGTCTATTGTTGGTCCAACCAACACAAAACACCCATAAAATCTAGCTATCAGATGTGTTAGGGAATACTTGTCTCACAACTGTCCTATTGTCTAATAGCCCTACCGGTAGCCTAGTAGCCCTACCAGTTGAGTTTTCCAAATACAACTTAACAAAATTCCAAAGGATAAGATAAAATAAAGGTAGACTCAGATACCCTTTATCTATTTACACAATTCACCAAAGGTTTAGACTCTAACCACAACTTGAAAGGTATGTACCCTTACTGTCCTTCTAGACCTAATTAAGCCAATTAGGCCTAATTTACAAAGCAAGTACCCCTTGTATTATTCCGCCAACTAAACCAACACTTGTGAAAGGTGGGGTAAGGTTTCAAAACACCAAATCCAAGGTTTCAATACTTGATCCCATCTTCTTTATCTTCTGCATGTGATTTCCACTTCTACAGTTCAGGCGGTCACATAGAGATGCTCGCCTAGGGTCAATTCAATCTCTTCGGAATTGGAGTCTCCATGCAAAACAACACAAAAATATTATGTTACAATGACCCTTCTAACATTTTCCCCACAGGTTGTTTGGTCCTTCGGTGAAAATGTCAAATTAAGGGCATCTTTACAGTGAAACCCTAGGTACCGACAAGGTTTGTGACCAGTCTGGTTAGATTTGGATGGATCCCTGCAACCCGATTGTTACAAAACCTCAAACTTGATTCAAATGATAGGTAAGAGACTTCCTTAACTCATCCAATTGGTTTTATACATCCATCAATCCGTTCTAATCCGAAATGAACAACAAAAACACAAAATTTTAGAAAACTCCAAGTATATTGTATTGCACCAAACTCCAAAATATCATCAAATTTCATCAACTTCAACAACCACACAAACAACAACCTGGAATAGATCCAAGTGGGCATAATATAGTCTCCCTGATGGTTTCCAACCACTTTTCAAATTTTGGAACCGTTAGAGGATTAGTTATCCCTTTTTACAACATTTTGCAATGACAACAAATGTTGTCAACTTGCACTTTTCAACTTTGGTGACTCCAAGGTGTATTCGACCTATTCTAAGGATTGGTCTGATGTTTCTAAGACCAATATTTATTTTCCTGACTCATTCCTAGACTTCTACTGACCCACATGGTCATTTATCCATGGTGGCTTATAAAATGCAACCATGGCAATGCCTTACATCAATTGGGTCTTATTGACTCACAAAACTATAAACCTATTGCAGATGATCATTTTCACCTCTTGGGTGATATTAGGCTCTTGTAGACTTCATTTGTGTCTTCATTTGTGCCTTTGGGTCCTCCTGCACCAGGGATGGATTGGATGATAATGGCTAAATGTGGGATGATTTTGGCATTATGATGGCATGATGGATGATTTTGGATCTTAAATGGAAAACATAAGATTAGATGAAAAGTGGATGTGGAAATGAGGGGAGGAGACCCAAATTTATAGATTGGAGGAGGCCAAAATGGAGGGCCAAGGTTGATTTCAAAATGAAGGGTTGAGATTGATTTGAAATGGAGGAGAGGATTGAGAGGGAAAGGTGTGGGATTCAAGAGATATGCCATAAAGGCATTTCTTGTCTCCACGCCTCTCAAGGTTCATGGGGAAGATCCACGCCTCTCAAGGTTCATGGGGAAGAGCTCCCAAGGACATTGGGAAGAGAAAAATGAATATAAAATTCCTTGGGGGAAGATAGGAGGAATTAAAATTTTCAAAATAAGAGATGTGTGGGAAGACTAAATGAGAAAAGGAATTAAAAATTCCTTCGGAAGAGGATGCATGGGGAGATTCAAAGATTTTAAATTTCCTTGAAAGGATCAAAGTTGACCCTTAGGGATGTGCAAATTATTAAGGGGATTGATTAGGTGGCTTAATGAGTGATTAGAGTGCAAGTGGGAAAGTTAGGATGATGTGACATGAGGAGAGAGAATGAGTGGAGGAGTTTAAAAATAAGGGAACAATGATAATCATGTTTCTAGAAGAATTAATTAAGTTAAGTGAAGATTAGAAGAAATGATTTGTAGGAATCACAAGATTAGCTTAATTAATTAGAATTAATTAACTAAAAGGAATTTAGAAGAATTAATGATTGAGATGACTTTTAAAAGAATGGGAAATAATTAATTTATTGGCAAAGTAATTATCAGACTATAGTGATAAAATTAATTAAATATGATTTAATTAATTTAAGAAGAAAGAGACCAACACAATTAAATTAATTAATTATGTGGACAAACTTAAATTAATTAAGTATTAATTTAATTAATTTTAGGTGTCTGCAACAGGCATCTTTTCTTGGGTCTTGAAAACAAGGCTTCTTGGCATATGGTTTGCATGGTTTCTTATTTGGTAAAACTTTTGAGTGCAGATTGGTGTTATTACAGATAGTGGAAAGAAGAAAAGTTTGTGTTGCTTAGTAAAATAATTTCCCTCTAGATAAAACGATTCACATAAAGTATGAATGGTAAAGACAAGACATTCAAAATGCATTTGTAATTGTATTTGGCAAAAAGGGAATATTATTGCAGCTACAAGGTAAAAATGCATCTATAAAATATTTACTTCCACCTTGGTGAAAATACTTCAGTAAATGGTGTGATGAAATTAAATGGGTAATGTTACCAAATATATGTAACATTGCAACTAAAATATTTGTCACCAACTGATAACAACTTCACAAATATTTTTATACATATACAGTTTTCTATTTTCACTTAGAGGAAAAGGGGGTGAAATTTTTTTACTAGGAAATACTATGTGAGCAGGCAAAGGTGAAAGGCTTGAGCACATATGAAAAAGGACAAGATTATTTGTTAGAGATAAAGAAAGATAATGTGCAGAAAATGATAGGTTAGCCACAATTTTAGAGAGGGAATTTCTAAATTTGGTCAAAAATAAAATCCAAGCCACAGGTAGAGATAAAGGGGATAACATGAAAGAGGAAAATTTATTTAGAAGGCAAAGAGCATGATTCAAAAACAAATAAATCTATTTGTCATAGCAAATGTGTGAGCTTAATAATACAATTTTTTTTGCATGCAAGCATGGGAGAGGAAAAGTAGGAAAGTGCTGGAGTTTTTTTGAGATCGCCAAGTGTCATAAGCAAGTTCAAGAATGTAGATGAAAGATGCAGATCAAGAGGAAAGAAAAAGACACATTTAAAATTTAGATTTGAAGATCAACAAGGAGGAGGAGGCCATGTGTCATTCATAGGTTTATTCTAGGGTTTCTTCCTTTGTCTATTTAGTCTTCTCTTCTCCTCATTTTGAGGGATTCTGATGTAAAATTTTTGAACAATCTTCTGGAAGCAAGGCTTCCATGTATAGTCCACAGAGAGTAGTTTAAGATGGTATTTCCAGCATGTAGTCATTTTACTATATTAAATAGTTCTTAGCTAGATTGCAAGCAAGTCTGTAGTGTTTTTTGTAGTTGTCTCCTTTATGTATTGTAGCTATTTTATAAAATGAATGATCAAGGATCCTTTATTTTGTCTCAAAAAGTTTTGGTGTTTGTCTTGTTTTTTTCTTCTCTTCAAGGAAGAGATTAAATTACTTTTAACATGACAAATAAATAGTGTTGTGTGCATGTAGGATTATAAATAATGGCTGCAATAAAACCAGAATGGAGGATATTATTGTCAGGCATTAATATTGTGAACTCATTGATTAAGTTTAATCTATTTGGGTAGAATTTCTACATGTAGTAGGTTCACTATGTTTCCCTAAGGAAGGCATTGGTCATGGAGTCGCATCTAGTTTTTATAATCACAAATATTCTCAGATGTCATTTTTTTTGTTGTTGTAGGAGTTAGTGGCAAGAGTTCGTGTTAGATTGGAACCATTCCCAAGTGTTGATTGAATGTTAGCATACCAAAATTATAACTAAATTGAGGGTGTGTAGACCTTCCTTGGTATATTTTCATTGGGAAATATTTGCTATAGTGTGCAGTGTCCATGTATGCAGTGAGATAGTTCATTTAGATATTGTTAAGGTATAACTGCCTTGGTGTTGCAGAGCCAGAAGTGCAGGAGATTTAAGTCTTGTGACTAAATCTCATTTGTTAGCCAAATCCTACCTTCAACCTACTAATAAGAAAGTGGCTAATCCTTTAGGGTTTGGGGATTTGTTGATTTGGGAACCAACACATTGAACTCTCCATACTGTATTGATATCACCAATTCCCAATACATAAAAATCATTCGTTGATATATAGTTACCCAATGTTATGTTCAAATGTGAGACTTTATTAGTGTAATTCATGGTGAATCCATCTACAACCATCACATTGAAACCCTTCGAGTCCTATATTTGAAGAACCCTCTTGACCAACAAGTTCTCATCTATTAAGTTGTGGGTCACCACACTATCAATAAGAAGTATAACCTCTTGTCCCTGTAAAATTGCTCTTACCCTAAATGAATTATACCTAGAGTACTAGAAAGGGTAGCAATGGCTCCTACCTTTTCTTCCTCTAATGGATGTGCCTCCATATCTGTTGGTTCCCCATCTAAGTCATCTTTTTAACTACTAATGGATCCTTCTATTTTCTCCTCTTCACCATTTGAAACTAACTTTATGCAATGGACCTTCCATTTACCAAATACCTATGACTAGGCTCCCAAGGTTCTTTGCAAGAGAAGCACAACTTTTTCCTACGTAGTTCATTTCTAACCCCATCATTCATGTTGTTCCTCTTTGGTCACTCCTTTAGGAAATGTTTCTAATATTTATTTAGTGGAAATAATCTGGGCTAGAATTTATTTTTAGGAGTTAAACTCTCCATGTTTCTAGCCCTCTTAATGACATCATTCAAGGCATTTAGATCAAACACTTTTACTCAGCCATGTAGTGGTTCTTATAACCCCTCAATAAATAGAATAATAAACCTTTTTCTTAAAAAATCTATGACCGCGACTAAGAGTTTTTGGAACTCAAATATGTGAGAGTCAACATAAACCAACTATCTCAACCATGCTAACTCTAAAAAATGTAGACCAGGGTCCTTTTTTATCAAATCTATCAATCAACCTTTATGTAAAATCACCATATAAAGTGATATTATCATACCCCAAGGTTACTAATTTGTGGTACCAACACTCATGAGCTTCTCCATCCAAATGAAGTATGATATATTTAATGGCCTCTATTTATATCATGGAGTTAATTTGGAGGTATGTATATAATTTATGTACCCGTGAATGTGTAGTGCACCTACTAGAACTATCAAATTTGGGAATGGTAAATTAACCCATTCTTTGTTGATATTTTCTATCTCCTTTGGGTCTATTTTTGTACTTTACTTGACATTTTTATTCTAAGGATGTGGCTAAATGGAATTCATCACCCATGTTAGTGTAGGTTTTTATTTTCCTAGTTGGGTTTATTATTTTCCCTTTTCCTAGGGTTTTCCTACACTTTAATTAAGCTTGCTTAGGTTAATAAAGCATGTTTACTTAAGACAAGTGGGTATTGAGGTGTCGACATGCTATGAGGAGGTGCATTTACTATGTTTAGACCATCATGGTGGTCTCTCCTCATTGGTCTGTATTGCCACCTCCACCCCTCTCTTGAGTCTATATAAACATGCTACCTTGTTTGTATTTTCATATAGTTGGAGATAGTAATCTGATGTTATTTTGCCTTGGATAACTTCACATCATTTTTCTATCGGTGTCACTGTTATTCTATTTATTTCATTTGTATTTACAGTTTATTTGATCTATCTCTTTCAATTCAATTTTGGGTTGTAATCTATTTCTCAGATTTTAACAACCCAAAGATTGATACTCCCTTAAATAATCTACCCAACCTTCACCACCTTCTTGTTGTCCTACTTGTTCTCTTGATGATGCATCTAAGAATTAAATCATTAAAGGTCTAAGATATGTTCTACTGGTTGCCCAAGAGTTATTGATCGAAATATTAGTATTTCTTCCCTCTCCAAGTTTGCAATTGTTTCCATTGTTCTCATGATCATCCCAATTTATATTATTTGTGTTTTTTAGATCATTGGAGTCATTAATTGAACCAAAAAATTAATTTCCTCTAGCCAAACCACTTAGAATATCTATAATTCCAAGGTTCTACTATTCATTTCTAACACCCATACCTCCTTCATAATTTGAACTTAAAGATGTTGTTTTATCTTGTACATTATATATTTTATATACTTTGGATTTATGAATTAATTTTAGTCATTAAATTTATCACTTAACCCTCTAGGCTACCAAGATCACTTGCTTTGTTACCTTTATAAAGCCCTGTGCCATTTGATATGCTAAATTTTGAACTTTTTCCAATGTTTAATAAATAGGGATTTTAACAAATAGTTTGTTTATACAAGTTTATGAAGATTTCTCAGCTTGTGATGATTTGGAACAAGCTTCCAATATATTATTCATTCATTATTTACATCTTAGAATAATCCATTAACCAATGAGTATCTATTACCATAAATATCACTAATCATGAAGAGGCTATATAGCATTGTTCGTATTAAAATATTACAGTGATACGAATTTGACTTGATTAACCAACCCATTATTTATTTAAAGTCACAATCCTTTTTCCGCATTCTAATGCCAAACTCAAACAAATAGTTGATACACCGAGCTATCACTCAATGTATTGTTCAATTGCTATGTGTCCACATCTTTATCTTGGTTGTATTTCCCACAACAAATAACTTCTAATTTTAGTCCCATGTCCAACCAAAACCCCAAACTAGACCTCATGCTAACCTGAAGGAATGAAGTCTACCAATAGTTTGGATGTCTAATTGCCTTGGATTAGTCACAACACCCATGCCCAACATCAGTTCTCCTCCAAACCACATTGTTGCCTCTCCCACGTAGTGACTAGTCTATCACAAAGAAGTTGTCCCAAATCTGTCCCAAAAAGGGGCACCTATCCTCACAAATCTTAAATAGCTAGTACCATTCATTAAATTTCCCCGCATACTATGACCATAATGCCCAACACTGGACAATATTGGTGATCATAATTGAAGACAAACCACATAATATGATACAAGAATGTGTGGTAGATAGCACAAATAATATCATTTGCCCAAAACACTACCTTTTGGAAATCACTCTGTAGCAATAATTTTTCTTTAATAATGACATCCAAACATTTTCTAATAATTTTTTTCGTACTTCCAATTATTTAGGTAATCCGTCTTACTTGCAAGACTTCACAAGTTAATTTTTCAATCATTGATCCCTATGTGAAACCCTTTTGATTCCACCCACAATCAAATAAGGTAGATATGTCACTATCGAAACCAACTCCCTTAGGGGTTTCATCATAGGATTAGCTCCAAACTCCACATTAGAAAATAATAAGCTAGCATGAGCAAATGAGCTCCCAAATCCTCTTTTTATATTCTTCCATGGAACTTTCCTAGAGGGACTTTTTGAGTTTTTACTTAAGATTTCATTAAAGCACTTTTATAAAGTGACTTTTGAGTCACTCTAATCACTTTCTGAAATTAATTGAAGTCATCTATAAATTTTTCTATGACATTGTTAAGCAATATAATTAGTTTAATCTTTCAAATTCTAATAAGATTTATTCATGGGAACCTTTTGTTCATGTAGGTTTCGAGATGGAATAATTTTTACTGAGAGATTATGTAAAACATATTTATCCATTTTCATCTACTTTTCATAGGTCTAAATATTTACAATTAAGTTGATTGTCTATTTTTGTTTGTAATAAATCTTCATAATAGCTCACACACAAGTCAATT
This sequence comes from Cryptomeria japonica, assembly GCF_030272615.1. Lineage (NCBI taxonomy): Eukaryota > Viridiplantae > Streptophyta > Pinopsida > Cupressales > Cupressaceae > Cryptomeria > Cryptomeria japonica. The sequence goes on along the minus strand of NC_081413.1, from coordinate 132,982,531 downwards.
TGGGGGTAAAATGTAATGACAAAAATTGTAGTCCTTATTTTTTGTATTTATTTTGGGCCCATTTTGACCAATTTATCTTTTTATATAGTTACTAGTGTCGCATGTATAAATTCATCTAATGTAAAGTAAACTAGGAATGCCAGGATAAATCATGAATCCCTATCCTAATCGGAATTCAAACAAACAACACCATGAAATAACACAGAAGCAAGAAACAAGAATATAATTAAAATCAATCTATCCCCCCTATTCCAAGACTGCATATAACTTTCATTTCTCTTCTCCTCTTTGTGGTATGGTGGCTCTCAGATATTGCGCTGGCAACCTGTAAATGACACAAAGATTCAAAGTTCATGATTCAGAGAAATTGTGAGGAATTGAATGCTCAATTTATAGATAATTGGATGATAATTGAATGAGAGGTGGAACAAATTGATCAAGAGGTGGAACTCATGTGAGCTCACATGATGATTGATAGTTGAACTGCTGAACTGGAGGTGAAACATAATAGATTGAATAGATTAATTGAGTCAACTGATTGAGAAAAAGCTAACTGAAGGATGAAAAAGAATGATTGAAGGAAATAAAGAGGAGGAGATAGTTAACTGATTGAAAGTTGATTGGGAGCTTTATTTAGAAAAAGATAACTAAAATATGGAAATATGAATTGAAGAGATAATTGAATTAATTAATTAATTAATTTAGCATGTGCTTGAACTTTAACTTAGATTTTCAATTTGATCTTTGCATGAGATTTAATTCAAATAATTGAATTTATTTTTTAATTCAACTTGTTATTTGAATATATTTAGAACTTGACTTTGATTTTCAATTTAATTTTTTAAATCATGCACATGTATTTGAAATAAGAAGAAATTAGAAGAATTAATTAGTTGATTAAATAAAATAAGAATTTGGGAATTAATTAGTTAATAAAATAATTTAAAGAAACTATTTAATTATTTAGAAATTGAATTTAATTAAATAATAAAGATTATTTAAATTAAAGGAATTAAATCACAATTAATTAAATAATAAATATTTAATTAATATTTAGAAAAGGGTTTCTTTATCCTCTCTTATCATCTTCCATCGATAAAGTCGCATCGGTGAAACCATGCGTATTAGAGGCATGCCCTTTAGCTTCCTCGAAACCTATTTCCTCATCGATATCTTTTATCGATGTAGCTTCCTTTTGTCTTATCGACATTATTCTTTCGATGAGATCATTCCTTTCGGTGAGTCCTTTTTATGTTGCACCGATGGTATTATCTCCTCGAAGACCTTTTCCCGTCAATGAAAACCATCTCCGCTTTCCTCGATATCTTTTGTCGATGGAATTACTGTCTTCGTTGAGTCTTTTCTGAAGTTCATCAGCACTTCCTTTCTTCGATGGCCCTTCTATATCGATGAGACATCGTTGGGTCTCATCGATATTATTTGAACCCGGATATCTTAATAGGATGCTATTACACCCGCTTGTTGACTTGTGGGCTACCATGGTATTAATGAAAATGATGATTTCTTTTAACAATAGGGGGCTTTTATAACTTAACTCCTTAGATAATCATTCAAATTTGATGCTCAACAGGTGGCATCACTTGTCTTCCTTTAAACTCCTAAATTTAGCTTTTTTAGTCTTGTCGCTCTGCTAGGACAAGCTTTAAGACTAGAAGGAGGCGATACCTTACATTAATGAGCATAGGTATATAAACGTGTTGGCATATCTCACTCCCAGATATATGTGATCATGGATATATAGGTATTATTATTTATGTGGATATTGCCTTCTTTTAGGACTAACACTTACCCAGCTATCCTCATCTCTATTTTACCTTTTCGGTCCCCTATATTCTTGATGTTTTGTCTCTTGTTTTGTTCTTAAGAAGCTTCCAAGCTTTAATGTCTCTAGGTTGCTTTAACTTAACTTCGTAATTTCGTTAAGCTATGTATATGTTGTGCGTCATCCTCTTCCCTGTGTATGATCGGCCCCAGCCACCTTCAGGCTTTCTAGGCCCCCCATGGTCGCAATATACGTGTGTGCGTGTGTGTGTGTGCGTGTGTGTGTGTGTGTGTGTGTGTGTGTGTGTGTGTGTGTGTGTGTGTGTGTGTGTGTGTGTGTGTGTGTGTGTGTCTATATATGTATATATATACATATATATACACACACATATATATATACACATACATATATATGTGTGTGTGTGCGTGTGTGTGTGTTTGTATATATATATATATATTCTCATATATATATATATTTATATTTGTATTTATATTTCTATATATATTTATCATCATTCACATTATATATTAGAATTTTGTTCAGACTGACATCTATATATTCATATTCATATATAGTTTCCTATTTTCTTGCCTGCTCTCTCAGTTTTAAGTTAAATCAGTCTCTAAAGCATATGTCAATTTTCCTCTTTCTTCCCAATAATCTCCAACATCATATTATTAGATTTAGGGTCGACCTAATAAAATTGTATCTCACTTAAAGCTTTCCCATGACACTCAATTAGGGCCTGGAAGGCTCTCGAACCATATTCTTTAAGATGGTAGCTCCCCTCGATCTCTTTGCAGGAATATTTATGGAATTTGCCTCGTTAATATTTATTGATTTTATGCTCTTCGATGGGTAACCACTCTCGCATTATGTTTCTGGAGATTTTTTTAGACTAATATTTTGAGCTGTGTATCCTAACAAGGTGACCATCCAGGCAGGTATGATATATTGTATAAGTTGACCTGTTCGGTTTTCCTTTTCCTAACATTCTGGTGAGAGATTTTCTCAAGATTTTGTGAAGCATAAGGAGAAGAGCAAGCTTAACCATGTGTTTCAGGAATAGCAAGAACTATTGCCCACAAATGGCAACATCACCCCAAGAGATGGGCAATCTGTTGCTCAACTTTACACAGAGGATTTCTACATACAATCTTCATTATTTTGGACATGTTTCCTTTCTGATCTTGTATCTCCATTTTGTATCGCATTCTTAAATTTTTTCTGATCCTTGAGGGATCTGGGCTAGACCGGAGGTTTTCTTCCCTCCATTCTTTCCTACCGGTACCCACACCGAATGGAGGTGTAAATGTAAATCTATCTATTTTTAAATTAATAATTCTTTGGCCTCAGCCTTTTATCGATAAAAAAAAAAATTGGAAAAGGAGTTTAAATGATTAAATGATTAGAGATAGAAATTAAAAAAGAATTTATTTAAATAATAAAGATTATTTAAATTGAGGATTAAAAATCACAATTAATTAAAAATATTTAATTAACATTGGAAAATGGTTTAAATAATTAAGTGAAGATAGAATTGAAATTGGAATAATTAGTAAGATGATGAAGAAATATGAAACTTAGAAGAATAAGATTAATTAACTTTATTAAATAATTAAAAAATTATTTAACCAATTAGAGGAATAATTAGTACATGATTAATGAGACATTTTTAGGTGTCTACATTTGCTCCTCTTTGAGACAATGTCGGAACGATATTGTTTCAAAGAAAATGAAAATTTTCTACCCCAGTGACACTTAGGGTGTACTGCCACCTCGAGAGATTGTTTGTTCTTTAAAGACATGAATGATCTCTCGAAAAAAGAAGAATGTGAGATGAAAGATAGAAGAATGGTTAGTTGATTAGAGATAGAGATAGGCGATGTGAAGATGATATTGAGATAGAATATGAGAAAATGAACCTTAGAATGAAATAGAATAATATTAGATGATAGAAAATTATTTAGAAAGAGATGATGAGCAAAGAATCAACAAACTAGCAATAAGCAAATGAGATGAAATGAGAATGATTGATTCACGAGCCCATGTCATTATTTATTGCACAATATATATTCATCACTGAGCCTTATTATGTAACAATGGAGCTTTGCACATCAAGGTAAGGAACCAAGATGTAAAGATATCTCATTGAAGAAACAAACACGTAGCAGACAAGGAGTGAAACCCTCTATTCTAGGAATAATGCCAGGGGTCGAGGTATGTGGGATAGTCACAAGCATAACTATCCTTGACTTTTGCATAGGATATTTGTCGAATTCATACCAACACAGACACCCATTGGAACTATTACCCCAGAACTTCATTGGTTCACACCACAAATAGCAAACAAAGAAAAAGATAATGCCCATCCTGACTCCTCTAGTCACTTGTGGACATCCTTGAGTAGCATAAGAACATAATCTGTTGCCAAATGATAAAAGATAAAGACTGGTCTGGACAAAATTCAACAGCTAAACTAATCTTATGCCTTCGTTTTCAGTTGCTTGATGTGATGGTTGATAATGTTTGATCTCGAAAAGTTGCGGACCATGTTTAAGACTGACCTATCTGATTTCGAGTGTATCCTCTTCAGTTTAAAACAAGATAAAGATCACTTGATATGGATATGATACGATTGATAAGACAGTTTGATCAGTTGATTGCAGATGTTTGACTGGATAGTTGTATCCTTTGTTAACTTCATGCGAAGTGTTTGCTGGATATCTGCTAGGGTATTTGATTCTTGCGAGACATTATATTGCAAGTTTTTTGATTGATTTTGATTGTTTTATTGTTTTGGGATTTTGTGGATTGATATTTGAATGTTTTTGGATTCTTTTGTGTTTTCTCAATGTTTTTGGTTGATTTTTATGTTTTGCTTTTCAATATTTTTGGATTTTTTTGTTATCTCAATGTTTTTGAACTTTTTCATGATCATATATGCTTTTTACGACTTTTTAGGATTTTTTTCAGGACTTTTCAAGATTTTTAGGAGTTTTTTTAGGAGTTTTTAATGATTTTTTCAAGAATTTTTACGATTTTTAGGATTTTTTCAGTTATATGTCATTGCTCTTTTGCCTTGAGATGGATATTTGGCATAACACTTTTTCTTTTATATTTTATTGCTTTGACTTGTAAGTAATGAAACCTACTTGGGTGTGATAATTACAACGACGCTGAAGTAGAATATTAGATTTTTCACTAGTCATATGATCAATTGGTGTCTAGAATGAATTAGAGATGTTGTTAATGTGTTTGAGATATAGAAATTGATAGATTTTGGGTTAACAAGTCTCAAATAGTGAATTCACTACCCAACCATAAGTAAAGCATCGTCAAAGGGTAATGTTAAAAATGAATGACCTTAGGACCTCAAAGACTTCATGTCTGAATATCTAAGAAAGGAGACGACCCTTGTTTCTCTTGAATGCAAATGAATGGTAAACTTGGACAGTTACCTTATTTTATTGATGCTGCTATATGCCAATGCAATTTTTTTGAATGCGATGCATTTGAAAAAGAAACTATATGCGATGCAGTGCTTTGAATAAAAATGATATACATTGTGGAAAGTAAAACCTAAACTAACCCAACCCTTAGATATAATATCGTTTAAGGTGCATGTTGTTTATAGGGTCAAGGAGTGGATCTCCCTCCATGGTAGCCAAATTGTATGCTCCATTTCCTATAACCCTTGTTATGATAAAAGGACCTAGCCAGTTAGGTTCAAACTTCCCTGGCTTTTCTCGTTCCGCTAGGTTCCTTTGGTTCTCCTTGAGAACTAGATCTCCCACTTCAAAAATTTCTTGGGCATACTCGTTTATTGTAACTCCTTCTCAATTTGTTCTGGTAACCTTGCAAATAATTGAAAGCAGTTTGTCTCTTTTCATCGAATGTTTCAAGCTCTTGTAATCTTGCAACCCGATAGTCTTCCTCTGATATGATGTTTTTTTAAGGAGACTCTTAAAGATGGTAGTTCTATTTCAATAGGTAGTATCGCTTCTGTACCATAGACCAAGGAATATGGTGCTGCTCCTATAGGGGTGCTTACTCTTGTTCTGTAAACCCAAAGAGCGAGATTTAACTAGAGATGCCAATCCCGTCCTGTGTCAGTGACAACTTTCTTTAGGATCTTCAATATTGTCTTGTTTATTGCCTCTGCTTGTCCATTGCTTTGCGGATAATATGGTGTTTCAAATCTCTATTGTATTTGAATTTTTTCACACAATTATCTCATTTATTGATTTTTGAATGGATGTCCATTGTCTATCACTATGCACATTGGAATCCTGTACTAGCAGATAATGTAATTAAGCATGAACTTTTCTATTTGCTTACCAATGGTGTATGTAAGGGGAATTGCCTCAACCCATTTAGTAAAATACTCAGTAGTTGTTAAAACGAATTTGTGCCCATTGGAAGAAGTAGGATTGACTTTACCAACTAGATCTAACCCCCATTGTGAAAATGGTTGTGGTGATGTAATAGGTTGAAGATCCTGTGTTGGTGCATGAATGAGGTCTCTATGCATTTGACATTGTTTACATTCTTGTACATATTTATTGGCATCCTTTTCCATAGTTGGCCAATAGTATCGTGTTCTTAACAATTTCTTTGATAGTGGTGGGCCACTTTGATGCACCCCACAAATTCCATCGTGTACCTCCTTTAGGGCAAGTTGTGCTTCTCTTTCATCAAGACATCGGAGAAGGGTTTCATTAAAGCCCTTTCTATACAATGTGTCAACAATAATAGTATGTATGCATGCTCGTTGAATAAGAGTTTTCTTTTGATTTCTAGACAAATTAGGAGACATACACTGAGTATGTAAGTATGTGTATATCTCACTATACCACGGAGATTCAGGACCCACAATTGCACATACATATTTTGATGAGGGAATCTCATATGTCGGTATCATTAATTGTTCTACAATAAACTCAAACTGAGTTTTATTATTAGGCATATTTAGCAGAGATCCTACTATAGCCATGGCATTGGCTGTTTTGTTCTGCATCCTTGGAATTTGTTCAAAAGTGATGTTACTAAAATGTTCTTTGTAATCTTCTACTATTTGTTTATAAGGTACCAGTTTATCATCTTTTGTGTTGTAGTCATCATTGACTTGATTTACAATCAGTTGTGAGTCACCATAGACTTGCAATTCTTTTATCCTCCACTGTACAATAGTACGAAGTCCTATGATGAGAGCTTCATATTCAGCTATATTGTTCGTACAAGGGAAATTTATTCTGAATGACCTAGGGATAGAATCACCTTGAGGGGTGATGAAAATAATACCAGCTCCAGCTCCGTGATTTGTATAGGACCCATAAAACTATAATTTCCACACAGTAGATGTTGTCAATGTAAACACAGATTCATCAGGAAAGTCTATTAGTAGCGGGTGATTGTCTTGCAAAGGAGCCTCTACTAATTGATCTGTTATAATCTGGCCTCTGATTGCCTTTTTGTCCATATATTCTATATCAAACTCACTTAAAATCATGACCCACTTAGCCAATCTTCCAGTCAATGTTGCTTTGCTTAACAAATATTTGAGTGGATCAAAGCGTGCAATGAGTTGTACTTTGTGACTCAACATATAATGTCTAAGTTTCTGAGATGTGAAAATCGCTGCTAGACATGCTCGTTCTATAGGAGTTTAATTGAGCTCATATCCAATTAAGGTTCTACTTATATAGTAGATTTCTCTTTCTATTCCTTTGTCATCATGTTGTGCCAACAAGGCTCCTAAAGATGAGTTTGTTGTTGATATATATAGTAATAGTGGTTTTCCTAGAGTAGGTGGAACTAACACTGGAGTATTCAGAAGATAATCTTTTAAAGCTTGAAAAGCTTCTTGGCACTATTTTGTCCATTTGAAGGTAACTCCTTTTTTGAGTAAATACTGGAATGGATGACATTTATCTACTAGCTATGCTATGAACCTCCTTATGGACTGTAGTCTTCCTTGTAACCTTCTTAACTGCTTAAGTGTTGATGGAGGTTGCATATCCATGATTGCTTTGACCTTTGCAGGATCTACTTCAATTCCTTTGCTAGACACAATAAACCCTAAAAGTTTGCCTGTTGTTACACCTATTTAAGGTGAAAATGGAAACAACAATATTGAAATACTAAATGAATTCAACCACAAAACCCTAGCCTAACAACAACAAAGATCCACCATAACATATGAAGATTACCTAAGACAATGCAAATCAAATAAAATCACAAAGATTATACCATCACATGTCCAATAGGGTTTGGATCTCCATTGATCTTGCTTGATATATTTGCTCTCGAATTTTATGTGTGCATAAGAGCTCAACAAAGAATGGAAATATGATTGCAAGTAGGCTTGATCGCATATGAAAGTTCGAATGCTAGAGTAGTCGGGGTTGAATATGAAGGAAGCATATCCTTATATAGAAGACACTATAAGAAATGGACGGATAAGATTGAGAGGTGTAAAAGATAAATGGTCGGCTATGATTGGAGGGTAGCTAGAGAAAATAAGAAAATAATAATAGGGTAGGTAGTGTAGGAATTAAGAGATGAATGACACGTGTCATGGGTAGAAAAGGCTAATGAATTAATTAAATAAATAAAGATTTAATTAATTAATAGAGGAAGTGGGATCAATTAAATAAATAAGAGTATTTATTTAATTTAGGAAAAGGATAATTTAAATAAATAAATGTATTTATTTAAATGAGAAATAAGGCTAGAAGAGGATAAATGAATTAATTAAATAAATTTAAAGATTTACTCAATTAATAGAAGAATTAGGCTAAAATAATTAAATAAATAAAGATATTTATTTAATTAGATAAGACAATTTTAGGTGTCTACATTTTGCCCCTCTTTGAGACAATGTAGCTTGTCGTGTTGTTTAAAAGAAGATAAGATGAACTGATACAAAGTTGCCCCAAGATGGGAATGATATGCCCCCTCGAGAGATTGGATGAAAATGTCTGAAAAGATCACAAACAATCTCTTGATAAGAAAATAAGGGTAGAAAGGACTGACAAGTTAGGATAGAGTGACAGAGCCACAGAATAAAGAAGACTGACTCGGGAGACTAGGGCTAGGGTATTCTATAAGATAGACTATGAGGGAAAACATCCTCATTGTCATCCACACATCTAAGAGATCAGAGTGCAGAGACAGCAAAGAGCAGTCAGCAGCGATGGCATTGGTGCATAGATTTGATTGCGCTCGCTGATTTCAGAGGCTGATAGATTCAGGAGAGTCGGTAAGTACCACAAAAACTTCTTGTACTTTCGTGCATTAATTATTGTCATAAATGCATGCTAGGTAGTGCAATAAATGGGCTTTAGTTATGTCAGGCGGGGGGAAAGATGCTAAGGTGCGTCTGTGTTGGCTAGGCACATTTGTATTTGTGTCAGGCGCATCCATGATTGCAGTAGCGTTTGTGTTCAATACGAGCCCGTCTGTGTATTTCAAGTGCGTTTATGCAGGACAAGCACGTTTGTGAAGTATGCAAGCATGTTTGCATCATGAATGCATGTTTATGTCTTCAAGGTCAAATTGGCAGTTCTGTGATAAACATACGCTATCAATTGGATAAGCTACTGAGAGGATACACTCAAGCAGGTCCTCTAGGGAAGACTAGGATAGCGGATAGGGCTAGGATTGACAATTCTATGATAGAACATACGTTGCCAATCAGGAAACTACTCAAGAGGATACACTCAAGCAGAGGTCCTAGAATAGGATAGATCGAGGCACTTTGTGATGAACAGGGAGTGCCAAAGAAATTGACAATTATGTGATAGAACATACGTTGCCAATTAGGTTAGGCTGAAATTGATAATTCCATGATAGAACATACGTTGCCAATTGGATAAGCTACTCAAGAGGATATACTCAAGCAAGTGCCCTAAATATAGGATCAAAGCAACACTTTGTGATGAACAGGGAATGCCACTAGGATAGAAAGCAACACTTTATGATGAACAGGGAATGCCACTATGATAGGAAGTAGTACTTTGTGATGAACTGGGAGTACCACTAGGATAGAGTGTCATATGATATATATATAAGCACTAGGGTAAACATAGTAGCACTTTGTGATGAACAGGGAATGCCACTAGGATTAACACAGTTGATTTGCTTGACTACAAGAGGACCTACCTATGCTGGAGTCACAGGAGAGATTCCATTTGACTCAGAGTTTACGAACAGAGCCGACATTCGAGGATAGAGCAGCAATTCAGGCTATGGGATTGCAATATATTCTGTATGTGCCTGAGTTTTGGGCAAACATGGGATTACTAACTGCATTAGCTAAGAGATGGCACTCAAAGACATGCACGTTTCATTTGTCGATGGGTGAGATGACAATCACCTTGGAGGATGTGTATAGGATACTGAGGATATCGATCGATGGGGAGTTGGTTCCTTACGATCGAGAGGGAGACAGGGATGCACTGAGATGAGTGTTTCAGGATCCAGGACTGGAGATGAGGGCGGGACATGTGGCTTGGGACACCATGATAGCGACAAGATTGGCACTATCGGCGGTGCTGGCAGGAGTGATCAATGGGTTCCTCTGTCCGAATAGGGCGACACGAGGGTTGGATGTGGGATTGGGGAGGAGGATGAGCTACTATCCTTGAGGGAGATTTGTCAGGGACAGGCAGATGAGATCTAGGATCTGGAGAGGGATGTAGCTAGACTCAGGAGATAGCTGAGGGATACTGAGCGGGAGAGGGATCAAGCTATTCAGCACTATACAGAGGCTGAGACAGTACTGAGGGCAGGGAGACAGGCAGCAGAGGACACAGGGGCCGGATACGCCTATGTTTTGCGGGCAGGGGAGGAGATAGCCTACTAGAGAGACCTATATTATGGAGTGGTGCCACCATATCAACGGGTTAGGAGCTTCCGGAGACCATCACGGACTGCGACGACCTTTGGAGGGAGAGACAGGAGACAGACGTCTAGTGGTGGGGTCATGGGTCCTCCACCACCACCAGATATAGGGGGACAAGAGAGATGATCCTGGGGTGGGTCCTTCCAGGGCCCAAATTTCGTCGAGGCCAGCTAGCTCCGAGGGAGGGAGTTCATCATAGCCTTACAGGGCTCCCTATGTATCAGTTTTTGTATGCATTTTGTACGATGATGTAGACACCTTCGGGTGATTTTGTAGCCATGTGTATTTTGACATCATTGTATCATGACACTTATGATTTTTAAGATATATATATATGAGATGATTCATCCTTGCGACAACTATATGCATGTGTAGCTATGTGATGTTTCTATGTGATGCATGTATCTATGTGATGCTTGTGATATGGATGCAAATATGTACATGATGGAATGCAATATTTTTGTTCTTTTATGTTTTTAATATGTTATGTCAATGTGAATGTATGAAATGCAGATGAATATGATAATGCAAATAACTATTTACATGATGAAAATGTAAAATGTGCTAACATGTGTTGTGTGCAGGATGTGATGCAATTGTAATATCTATATGTATGTATGAAATGCTAATATGTGGTAATGCAGGTGCAACTACATGAAATGCAGATATTTTTGGTGTGTCATTATACTTAGTCATGTGATAGCAGGCTACATGGACTAGGGAAGGGCGATGGAGGTCAACCAAGAAAGGGGGATGGAAGATAGAAGATATGAAAGTGAAAGAGCTTCTTGTGCGTTATCATCATTGAACTTTATTATGGCAAATAGGTTATGACAATCTAGGCATATGTTTGATCCAGAAAGTCATTGTACTTGTTTGCATGGAGATAAAATAGTCGCAAACAAGGAATGCCCTAGTTCATACTAGACTCACAGTGTCCTCATATCCTTGGACAAGTCATAGCACTACTAAGAGACAATCCACAGACAACAAAGAAAAATAGGTGACGATACCCCATCCTCGCCTTTCTAGTCAAAGACATCCTAGCAATAGAATCTCTAGTAAGAGACATCCTGGAAAAGCTAAAAGACATGTCACCAAAAGATAAAATCAAAAGAAAACCAAGACTCGACACCAACATCCATTGTAGTCCTCAAGTTTAGTGTCTCTTGTCACTTGTATAAGTCTATTTAATTGTGGTCACAATGTTTACTTTCACAAAAGGATAGATAGCACTGAACCATAATGTTGTATGAGTCTATTGAAAGATTTGATTTGTTGAAGCCCATTGTTGGTGTTGTGTCTCATCTGAAACCGACTGAACCCATGAAACTGATACTTTATTGTGGAGAAGATAGAACTTTATTGCGGATTGGCGATGCAAGTGTTGCTTTATTATGGATTGTGCGTGGATAGACTGAAGAAAATTGGAAGAAATTGTACTCCTCAAAACATGTGATGCTCTCAGTTCCACACCCATTACTAGACTTAGGATTTTCCTTAGCCACAGATAGGGGCTGATTTATTATGGATGGAAAGGTTGTGAGTGTGTGCAAAGTGACGCGATGAAATGGAATCCTGAAGGAGGGAGGAGCGATGTCTCTACGCATGGCGCTGGTGACCCAGTTTTCACCATGGTACTTGCCCAGGGCGCCATCGAAGTGGTTTTCACCTTTGGACGAAATGTTTTTCTTTACTTTTTTTATTTTTCAAATTTTTTGTGTCACAAGGCGCTTGTTTGCCAGGTTTTCACCAAGTAACGATTTTTTATTTTTATGATTTTTATTTTTTTTGTATTTTTGAATTTATTTATTTTTTTGAATTTTTTGATATTCTGACAAGCTATGTGTAAAACTTGCAAAGGTGCATGTTGTTGATAGGATCCTCCAAAGGTTCACCCTCTGTGTTTGAGAGCGGATATGCACCGGATCCATAGGTTGTTGTAATGATGTAAGGACCAAGCCAATTTGGTTTGAACTTTCCCTTCTTCTCTCTGTCTTGCTGATTTTTAGGATTTTCTCTGAGAACTAAGTCACCTACCTCAAATGTGTGAGGCTTTACCTTATGATTGTAGTTGTGTCATTCCTTGATTGAATGATGTGTAGCTCAAGTGACTGTCTTCCTTGATAAAGGAACTGAGATAGAATTACTAGTGTGTGGACTATGTTTTCCCATATGCGTGTCACCTGAAGAAGTTTGGGCACCCCTGATAACAAAGTCCTTCGAGGAAGCTCTATTAAAGGTCCATGATGTATCGCCAGAAGGGAAAGAATGTGTGGAACAAGTGGATGAGTTATATAGGCTTATGATTGTGAAAATAAGTGAGAGTAGGATAGCATGATGGAGAATTAGGATCAACAAGTATTCTTTTTTACTTAAAATTTTAGAACTTTTGACCCCCAGTTATTTTGATATTAGGGGAGATCAACTCTTGTTATTTTTCTTTCATAGGATTTTTATCCTTGACTTTGATTTTTGCAGAGTCCAATAGCTTTTGATTTTGATTTGGCCTAAAGGACTTTTCTTTAGTTTTGACTTTTAGTTTTTTCTTTTCAAGGCTTAATTTTTCATCCCCAATTAGTAAGGGCTTTTGTAATTCTTGTTGATCCAAGTCTAGGAGAGGACTGGGAATGGAATGAATGGATGATATGGTAAAGCTATGCGAGTTATCAAGAGGGTTGGCGATGCGCTCAATAGATTCTTTACTGGAAACACTCTTAGGACTATTTATATCAAGAGTTGCTTGCACCACTAGAGGAGATTTGCATTCAGACTTAGTAGCCACAACGCTAGGTGGTTCACACCCAATTCCTTGGCATTGCAAATTGTTTGTAGGATGTTCTTGTCGACAAAATGTGTTAGGAGATAGTGGAATTTGATCAACATGAAATATATACTCACCACATCCTAGGTCTTTAACCTTGAACTTTTCTTTGATCTCTATTTTCTTTGATGTAGAAGTTTTCAAGGATTTTGGATCCACATATGTTGATGAAGGAACAACTTCTCTGTTGACTGGGATTGTTATTTTTGATCTTGATCGTAGGTTGTTGCAATATATGAATGGATTTGGATCATCTTTTACGATTACTTCAACTCCATTATGAGGAAACTTGATACATCGATGATATGTTGAGGGAACAACTCTCATTTCATGAATCCATGGGCGTCCCAAGAGTATGATGTATGTGAGATCTAGATCAAGGACTTGACAAACCACGTCCTTCGTAACTGGCCCTAATCTGAGAGGTAAGGTGACTATGCCCTTGGACGAGCGTTCTTCATCATCATATGCCTTAATGGTGATTGCATGTGTAGAATTCACAACCCTTTCAGAATATCCCAATTACTTAAGAGTATTCAATGTACAAATGTTGAGACCTGCTCCTCCATCTATTAGGACTTGTTTTATTCCATGTTTGTGTAGGAAGGATTCAATGTGTAAAGGTGCATTATGTGGTTGGCTCACGAAGGCGTCGTCAGCTTTTGTGAATGTAAGGGAGTGTGGAACGGAAAGGTATCCCACCATGGCTTGAAACTAGTCCACGTTCAGATCAGTGGGGATGAAAGTGTCTCTCAAAGTTTTGTCAAGAATAGCTTTATGTGGAGGGGATATGCGTACAAGTTCAAGGATGGAGGTAAGTGTGGGTGTCTTCCCTAACTGTTCTACAAGGTCATACTCAGGTTTGGTTGACGAGGAAGCGGTGTTTTTAGCTGGAGCACCTTGCAAAGTGAATTTACCTCGACGAGTTGTAACATTACATTCAGAGGTAGGTTCGAAAGAAGATCCAATGCCTTTTAGGACAACCTTGGGTCTTTGGGTAGAATTTTTAGGTGTTTTGTCTTTGATGATAATGGTAGAGACATAATTGTCCATTGAAATGTGATTGACAATTGAATCATGGTTATAGGATGTTCTGGTATAGTTGGTCTGCCCATCTGTGGCTTTGGTTTTTCCCTTGTCATGTTTCGAGAATGGTTCTTTAAACATTTCATATTCTTGGTTGGATGAGTGTCCCTCGATCGCAATGTCGCCTCTATCAATAAGGTCTTGTATTATGTTCTTCAGGCGATGATAGTTTCCTATTTTATGACCCTTGCTCTTATGAAATTCACAATATTCATCGTCACTTTGCCAATTTGGTTTGACCTTTGGATCATATGGAGGCAAATCTGGAATTGTTATTATTTTGTTTGCCACTAGCTTCTTGAAAGATGACTCAAGTGGTTCTCCCAATGGGGTGTATTTCCTTCGTGGTTTTGAAGTTGTTTGAGTATTCACTTGATTGTTTGTAGAGCTTGATCCAGAAAAAATGATTTTGGGTCGTACTGTATTGGCATCAACACCACCATCATTGACTGTGTTCTTGTTTTTATTCCAAAATATTGGCTTGTCTTTTTCTTTAAAGTCCTCTTTTTTTTCTTTGAATATCTTAATTACTCCTTGTTCAATTAGGACCTTCTTTGTTGCTAAGCCTTTTTCAATGACGTCCTTGAAGGTGGACAAACAAGCTTTTCTTATATCATAACCAATTTCTCTATGGACATTCTGGGTGAACATCTCTACCATTTGTTTTTGTGGAATTTCACAAGAGCATCTGCTGGCTAGATTTCTCCATCTTTGTAAAAATGATGAAAAATATTCTCCATCCTTTTGTTTGGTATTGCACAAAGTAGTGGCTGATATGTCTGTCTCTATGTTGTATGAGAAATGTTGGATAAATGCCTCTGCTAAGTCACCCCATGACTTAATTCCAGGTTGGAGTTGGGAGAACCATTCTATGGCTTGATCACCTAAGCTCTATGGGAATAATCTCATCAAATATGTCTCTTCTGTTGCTACCTCAATGCAAGTTGTGAAAAATTGTCTTATATGTGCTTTAGGATCCCCTTTTCCTATGTACTTATCAAAATTAGGTGTCACGAAATGTGTAGGAAAAGGAGGCATTGGAATGCTTTTGTCAAACGGATAAGGACATATGTCTCTCATTGTGTAAGTTGGCTTCGGTGTATTTATGTCCTCCATTTTCTTTTGTAAGTCCTTAATTTGTTGTTCCAAATTGTTCTTAGGTTGAGACCGACTTCTTGGACCATATCCCATGCCTGAGGCACCGAGTGGAGGAGGAGCATGTTGCATATATGGATGATACTGATCATACACATGTTCACATGGAGGAGGTCTATAATGATGCTGCGTATATGGACCACTTGGCATAGAGTCATGATGAATAATGGAATATTTGTTTTGTCCATGTATACCATACTCTATAGGCATGTCATGAGTTTTTTCTAATGTGTTGCCCCCAAATTTGACGCGGGGTTTCCTTGTGTCCAAATTTTGAACATGCCTTTGGATATCCAATTGCTTCGGTGGTTAGTCCTTAGCATTGGCATGTGATTGAGTATATATTTCTGCATAAGACTTCCATAATGATCTGCGAAGGTGAGTATCATATGCTCGACCATGTGTATGTGGGACCTTAGGTTTTTGAAACAAAGATGACGGTGATTCAGGAACAATATGTGGTCCTTTATTGCCTCCACTATTAGGCCTCCTTTGATCCATGTTGAGGTGAGGTTGTTGCAAAGGTTGATTTCCCATTATTTGAGACATGTCAAAATCACGAGGGATCTTGGCTCCACTTTGTGCCATCACTTGTAGAAAATATTGTCTATCTCTCCTCATTATTTCCTCAACCAATCGATTAAAACAGGGATCCATAATGGAGTCTTCCACTTTTGCTGAATGTACGAAAAAGTTGTCCATATTGTCATTGTGTGTATCATTGTTGTTTGTGTTATCCATGTTCTCAACATTTTGATTGTTTCTATAAGCATCCATGTCAGGTAATGTGGTATGATCAGAATTGAAAAAGACATCATTATCATACTCATAGGCACTCATGTTTGCTGACTCTTGAGCCTCTTTAGCTTCTCTCCTAGATTTTTGGGAACGGGTTTCAACCATGAACTAGGTATTGACCAAGATGTGTTAGACTAGATGAAAATGGAAAGAGTATGGAAGACCAAGAATTGGATAGAATGTAAATGAATCTGAAGTTTACTTGCAATGTCCAAAGTGTAAGACCAAGTATGTATGTAGTAGAGTAGGTGTGACTTCCAAAGAGATGGTAGATTCTCTTGATGAGGTAAGTTGACCTTGACTCTAAGTAAGACCAAATGAGACCCAAAGGTGATAGACCTTGATGAGGGACCACTTAGAAAAATGTTGTTGTATGTAGTGTGTTGACAAAGCAAGATGAGGACAAGCAAGTGACCTTTTGACTCAAGTTTAGGCAAATGTGAATGTAATGCAAGGTGTAAAGCAATGACGAACTTTGTGAGACCCAAAGATAAGTTGAATGCTAGATGAAAATATAGAGAAATAACTTAGAAAGCTCAAGAATTCTGAAACTGATTGCTATTGTTTGCTGGATTGTAAGTTTTTTTCAATACTGAACACAGACGTATATGTATAATTCACAGACACGGTTTTAAAATATGAGTGCAATTTTTTCCATTTTGTGAAGTTGTTTGTTGTGACCAAATAATATTTTTTTTGACTATTTTTCGTGACAAGAGGACACAATGTTAATGAGTACTCAATGTTTGCAAATGTGTAGACTCAAAAATGACTCCAAAGAAAGTGTGTTGTTTGATGTGAAAATGTTTTGCATACACTTGAAGACACAAAAGACATAATGTTTTGATGTTTGATCTTGAATGTTCGAATGTTCAAAAGAAGACAAGCACAATTCTTATGGCTGGCCAGGATAATAGTTGTTGATCCCACATGGGGTTCCCCCGAGGCTACGCTATTCAGATCGGATACTTAGATGTTTGACCCCATTGGCTCCACCCTTGACACTCACTTCTTCGGGGCAACCAAGCATCAGTCCCCACGAAAACTCCCTGTGGCGAACTTTGTATCTCTACTAAGAACCGTATGTGTGTGGGCCGCTCCAGAGGTCCAACCTCCTACCCCAACAACTAGAAGGATTTTGGCTTTCTAAAACAAAAAGGTGCTAGTAAGGGCATCCGCTCGTGTGGTCATACATGCGACACTTTCAACTTTGTAAATATAGAAGGCTCCCAGCCGGTAGGGGTTACGCCCTACAACTGATCAAATAAATTTGATCAAACGGGTTTATGGGGAGACATAGTGTCAGTATGAACTAATCAACACACATTACCCATGGCTTTCACCATGGATACAGTTGTTTATAGTGGTTCAGAAGAGGTGGGTTTTCCTCGCTACCGCTTAGGTCGTTCTCTCCTCACTAGTAGTCCTAATGACTACACGGGGAGACATGCCCTCTAAAGATTAAACAAAAAGAGCCTATTGCTCAAGACACAAAAGACACTGGTTCAATTTTAGTGCACCAATTGAAGTGTTTGCTAGTCTATGAAAACAAGGCACACAAATGAAGATCAAAAAACCCTTGCCAAGGTCCTGCAACAAAGATTTTTTATTAGTTTGGGTTGTTTCAAATGATTACCCCTTCCTGCAAGCATGCAAGTTAGGCAAATTTTAGATCCAAAAAGACTTTGTGAAATAGGGGCCTTCGACAAGACGTTTTTTTGATAGATTCAAAGATCTGATTTTCCATGCATTATTTTGCATCATAAAAAATATACCACCAGTAAAATTTCAAGACATTTCCAGAAATGTAAGAAAATCCAAAATTTTTGCTAATTTGCTCCAAAAATTAATTTTTTATGAAAACTCATAAAAAAATCATATAAAATGCACAATTGATCCAAAAAATCTGAAATTTTTACTGGACACTCTTGATAGCCTTCCAAACTTGCATAAAAAAATTCCTGCAAACATTCAAAGCAGTTTGTGAGATATGAGCAAAATAATGTAAAACCCTAATTTTCAAAGATCCGATTTTCTTGGAATGATTTTGCATCAAATTTAAAATCACAAAGAATAGATCCTATGTATAATTCTGAGAGATTTCAAAAAATGTAATAAAATCCGAAAAAAATCACTCATTTGCTCTCAATTTTTTTTTTTTATGAAAATACATAAAAAAATTCATAGAAAATTCAAATATGCTCCAAAAACTTAGATTGTTTTACTGAGCATTTGGAATACTATTCTTGACCTGCAAAAAAATGATGTCAAAATTCAAAGTCGTTTGTAAGATATGATCAAAATAATGTAAAACCTTAATTTTTAAAGATCCAATTTTTTAGGAAATATTTTGCATCAAAATTAAAATCACAAAGAACTGATCCTGTGTATAAATCAGAGAGCTTTCCAAAAATGTAAGAAAATCCAAAAAATTCTCTCATTTGCTCTCAAAATTAATTTTTTTATGAAAATTCATAAAATATTCGTGGAAAATGCAAATGTACTCCAAAAATTCTGAATTTTGGATTAAGAGCTCTTAATATTGTCTTCAACCTGCCAACAAAATTTGGGGCAAACATTCCAAGCCATTTGTGAGATCAGGTCAAATCTCTCCAAGATCTTAATTTTGTGTCCAAAACCCTAGCTGCACAAGGTTATTCTCCAAATTGTTTTACAAAACAACAATATAGGGTTAGAAAAATCTGCAAAAAACATAGACGTAACAAAAATCCATGTCCCACCGGGCATGCCAAAATGTTTATGGTGAACGTGGAAACAACAATATTGAAAGACTAAATGAATTCGACCACAAAACCCTAGCCTAACAACAACAAAGATCCACCATAACATATAAAGATTACCTAAGGCAATGCAAATAAAATAAAATCACAAAGATTATACCATCACATGTTCAATAGGGTTTGGATATCCATTGATCTTGCTTGATATATTTGCTCTCAAATTTTATGTGTGCACAAGAGCTCAACAAAGAATAGAAATGTGGTTTCAAGTAGGCTTGATCGCATATGAAAGTTCGAATGCTAGAGTAGTCGGGGTTGAATATGAAAGAAGCATCTCCTTATATAGAAGACACTATAAGAAATGGAGGGATAAGATTGAGAGGTGTAAAAGATAAATGGTCGGCTATGATTAGAGGGTAGCCAGATAAAATAAGAAAATAATAATAGGGTAGGTAGTGTAGGAATTAAGAGATGAATGACACGTGTCATGGGTAGAAAAGGCTAATGAATTAATTAAATAAATAAAGATTTAATTAATTAATATAGGAAGTGGGATCAATTAAATAAATAAGAGTATTTATTTAATTTAGGAAAAGGATAATTTAAATAAATAAATGTATTTGTTTAAATGAGAAATAAGGCTAGAAGAGGATAAATGAATTAATTAAATAAATAAAGATTTACTCTTCTTAAACCTTCATCTGATTCATTGGGTAGAGCTTGAGTTGTTTCCATTGGTAGAAGTATTGACAACAACCAAGGATTAGGCTCATTTACTGGTGCTAAGGCTGTGTCCGTTACCATATTTGCTTGTGCGGATGTGGCAGATATTGTATTGTTGGGTGATTCTGTGCTAGGTTCTTGTAAATGTTGTCTCATATCTTCACCATTTGATTTTGTACTAGGCGATGTTGGTACTTTCTTGCTTGTCTAAGATGAAGAGGGAAACACTCGTGTTGACAACTGACTTTGAGATATGTGCTCTGACGGTAGCCTTGGTCTATTCAGTATATCTAGTGTACGTTGTCTTGCTTCCGTTATATTTGGTACGTGTTTATATCCTAACCCTTGATTCTTTTGATTGTTGTTTGGTACAATGGGTTCTAATCTTCCTTGCTTTTGTAATCCCAAGCCCGCAGTACCATCATACTCATGTTTTTGTAGCATCTTGAATCCATTGCCATACTGATCTAAAGGTAACCTTGGTATTGTCATGTGATATTTGTGCTAGAGTTTTCTTGAGTTGCTCAACAACATTATAATTCCCTACTATTGGTGGTGGGTTTGATGTTACTCCTTGTAAAGTTACTTTAGATTTGTGAGTAACTGCTGCACAGTCTCTATCTCTGGGAGTTATCGTGATTGTATCCACCATATCATCTCTTGTGAAGGAACTATCTGTAACATATGTTGTGTTATCAAGGTTTATGTCATATCCCTTCCTATAGTCATCATGTGCAAGTCTGGCATCCATGATATGTGCTATAAGTTCATCTTCAAACCATCCCAAATGAAATGGTTCTTCATGCCCCCACTCCATAAGACAAAGATTCTTGTCTTCATCATATTTCGGTGCTTCTTACAACATGTAAATTTGGTTATCATCATTATGAGTCTCTTGATATTGCTCATCATTATCAAGTGCTTCTTGTGAATCATCATTTACTACATCTCCTGAGCTAATGGCATGAATAGTGTAGTCGCATGAGACTTTTGTGTAGTTAGGTGTATTATCTTGTGTTCCTGATGTAGATGTCTTCCCTTTGTCATGTTTGACAAATGGATCCTTATAGATGGTGTGATTCATGTTTGCTGAGGTTTTGTTGGTGTCAATCATAATGTCACCTTGATCGATCATCTCTTGCATTAAGTTTTTCAATTTATAGCAACTTACAGTTTTGTGACCTTTAGTACGATGATAGTCACATAAATCACTATCATTCCACCATGTAGATTTGAAAGGACCTAGTTCATATACTCTTACTTCTGGCAAAGTGATCATGTTTGTCTGTATCAACTTTTTTAACGCTGATTCAATAGGTTCCCCTAGAGGTGTGTAATTCCTTCTTGGTGCATTTACCCTTGGAAATTTTGTGTTCATAGTTTGCGCAATGTTTACATTTTTCGAGACAATTTTATTCTCTGTGTGCGGACTAAATGATTGACTTGGACCTTGTAAATACAAAATCGGTTGAGTTTTGTTCACTTGTTGGGCGTCTACAACACCATCGCTGGTCACATTTTTGTTTTTCGACCAAAATTTGGATTTATCATTGCTGTTGTTATTACCATATTTTATGAGACCTTGTTCTACTAGTCCTTTCTCACACTTTAGGGCTTTTTCAATTATTTGTTTAAATATGGTCAAACATTGCATTTGTATCGGGTACTTGATCTTAGGGATTAAGTTTTCTGTGAACATGTCAACTTGCTCTGTTTCTGGAATAATTGTCTTGCATCTCCTTTAGAGAGCTCTCCATCGTTGTATGAAGGACGCGAATGTTTCATTCTCATATTGTTTTGCGACACATAAGTCCATCAAAGTGACAAGTGTTTCAATGTTATGTGAGAAGTTAGCAATGAAGTGTTCAACTAATTCACCCCATGATGTGATAGTTGGTGGTAAATGTGAAAATCACTCCAAGGTTGAGCCTCCCAGACTTTTAGGAAACAGTCTCATTAGATAAGTGTCTTTAGTTGCAACCTCTATACATGCCATAAAAAACTCTTTGATTTGATCTCTAGGATCACCTTTCCCTCGATATCTATCAAATTTTGGTGTTTCAAAATGTGGTGGGAAAGGCGCCATGTATAATGTGTGATCAGAAGGATAAGGACGTAAGTCCTGCATTGTGTAGCTCTTTTTATCGTTACCGGTTTGCATAGTTGTCATCTTTTGTTGTAGATTATATACTTGTTGAGACAGAATATCCGTTTGAGTCAAAGGTACACTTTGCGCATGTATATTTCCCACAAAAGGGTTCGTGGTAGTATAACTAGGAGGTTGTTGAAAGGTACCATAATTATAATTCTGTGTGTTATGAGTTCCACTAGGTACTATGAAGTAAGCGATGTGTGAATCCATGTTTAACTGAGTTGTACTCGTTGTATTAGCAGAACCTTGGTTTGCATTCTGATGACTATATGTAGATCCTATAGAATAGGAAACCAAAGGTTGGGTTGCACTTATTGTATGAGGAACTTGTGTTTGAATGGGTGCTGAGACACTTGACATCATCGGTATAGCCTGTGTTGGTGCGCCGACATTTATTGTTGAGGATGATGCACTTGATTGAGAATTCGTGTTTGAAATGTCATTTGTTTGTGTATATGATGCTGATGTATTTTGAGGAAAACTTGAGGTCGTTGCTTGCATTTGTGTCATATGTGGTATTTGACTGCTATTTTGACCTAGAGTATTTCCTAGTGGTAAGATTGTTGTGATATCAAAATCTTCAGGTAATTTGGCCCAATTTTGTAATAACAACGAGAGATACTTGTCCCTATCATTATGTATAAGAGCGTCTAAGATCATAAGGACATGTGGGTCTTGTTGAGTTGATTCAATCTCTTCGCGTGTTAAACTTTGTTGTAGTTCATGTATTGTGGGCATTGCCTAAGAATTTGACTGTTGACTAGTTCATATGTCTATGTTCCAAGTTGGATTTACTGACAAGTCGTTGTTTGGGTCCATTTTACTTTTTGCCTTTTGTGACCTTGTGACGGGCATTTAAGACTTCTATATGAGGATGGTTTAGAACCTAATGCAAGACCACACTAATGAAAGACTCTAGACCTGAATATGGAATATGCAACACTAGACCAAACTCTCTATTGAGGATTTTGACGTGAGACTTCTTGAGTATTTTGAGATTTTTTCAACGCAATTTTTTCAAGTTCTTCTCTCAGACGTTCTGTAGTAATTTCTCTATCAATTCTATGGGCAATTTTATACTCTATATTTAGTTCGTACTCGACTCCTATATAATGGGGTGCATTTCTCTTTAATTGCCAGGCCGAGTTACCTAAACCATCAATGATTTCTCATTGACCGTCATTTGGCACTAGATTAGGTTGCTCGAAGGGGAGCAAACCATCACCTAGGAGACCCATTAAGATGCATGCTATGACTTTTTAGGATGCTTATGCAAATGATGACAGACTAAGACAAATGTATATGAGGTCTAGGCAAGGACTTAAATCTAAGGACATATATGAGGACGTAAATATAAACTATGCAACTTCTAAGGACGATAATAAGGACGTAAATGAAGACTATGCAAGGACTAAGGATGATAATAAGGACGTAAATGAGGACTATGCAAGGACTAAGGACGATAATAAGGACGTAAATGAGGACTATGCAAGGACTACCTATGGTCACAAGTATAATTTTTTTGAGTTTGTAGGATTGTTTGACGTTTCGAAGTGGACTTTGTTTCCAGTAATTCTGTGTGTAGGAAAAGTTTGTTGTTTTCCAAATATGAGAACAATTATTTGAAGACAAGTATAGCTAACTGAACTATGTTCTGACCAATTTTGAAAATTCAGAGATACGTAAGATAGGGCATGAAATAGCCCAAAAAACTGACTCAATACTGGTCTGGTACAATGATACATAAAAAAACACAAAATACAATCTTAGGCTGGAAAGTGGACACCATTCAATGAGGCCCCCATAACAAAATACTAAAACAAGATGAACAGATAGAGAGTCTGGTAGCACTGGCTCCACTCCACGACACACACTTCTCGGGCATGCCAGTCTCTCTTACCTCAAAGATCTGAAGATCTTATCACCGAGGGATTTATATCTCATAATGCAAGGTACATGAGGGGTATGATCCGCACTCCCGGAATCACTGAATGTAGGATTTGGGTTAGTAAGTTGGTTCTTATTGTAAAATTTTGAGGGGTCCCAATCCAACAATAGATTCTCAGAGCAAACCACTTAAGACTTTAGTTGAGCTTATCGATGCAAGGAAGACCCCCACATACGTCGAATTCACTCGACACTCTAGCCGCCTGACTAGTATATTTATATAGAGGCTCGAAAAACCCGCTCAAGAGTACACTAGGAGAGATGATATCCCCAACGCATCCCAATTCAAAGTACCTTTGTGGGGTGATGAAATCCCCAGTCAAAGATACCCCTCACTACTAAAATAAAAAAAAATTGGGCATTGTTATCACCTTCTCCCTTTCTCCCAAGACCCCGAAGGCAGGTGGAAAGGTAGTTGATGCAACCGTAGGTCCACCCCAAACAAAATAAAAAGTTATTTCCCTTAATAAAATGAAATGTGAGTTAATCTATTGAGCATCCTAATTCACATTCGTTTTAAAACCCAAATTTAGGTGTGAGATACGCATGTGCACGTCAATTTTAAAACACCAAACTAAAATGTGAATGCATGCATGTCAATTTTAACCATTGTTTATTTTAAGCCCAAAGCTAAAGTGTGAGAGCATGAGTGTTTATGATTAAGTAAAAATATGATCCTCTTTGTAAATTCGCCACATGCTGCAAACAGATAATCAGTAGCCCAATAAAACCCACAGAAAACAGAGAAATAAACTATGACAAATACGAATGCGTGATGATACCTGAGCAATTGCGTGATCTTGTATGATTGATTATGTAATTCTGATAGAGCGATTGTGTAATTCTGATAGAGTGATTATGTGATCCTAACAGAGCGATTACGTGATACTAACGGAGCGATTGCGTGATCCACAGACAGACAAAACAAAAAATAAATAAAAATAAAGAAGAAAGCTAATTCTGATCTGGAACCTGCAAAATGAATTTTGATGCCCTAGCAAGATCTCTCATCATCCATTCTATGTTAAGCAAATCATATTTCACTCTATAAGAGAGAACTAGGTTATTGTATCTGTCGATGGTTGGTTGATCCTCTAGATCTTGTATCTTCTTTTCTGCCTTGAGGATTTGCTGATAGCGTCTGGCTTGTCTTCTTTGTTCCTTCGTCCTCCTAGCACCTGAAATTCTGAATTGTACCTTATGTGCCATAAAATGTCATAATTAAGCATGCAATAAAAGTAAACCATATTCAGATTTACCTAATTTCATACAAAATTTGACAGAACAAAGAGCAGAAAATAAAAAAACATAAAATAAACATAACAACAATATTCCTGACGAACGCGTGATCCTGACAAAGCGATTGCGTGATCTTGTAAGGGCTTTTGTGTGATGATGTAAGTGTGATTGCGTGATTCAGAATTTATTTTGCAAATCCGTACAAACCTGCAATTTTTTTTTATTTTAAATGTACGATCTGCAAAATCACAGAGAAGAAAAACAAGGTTAAATTGTTGTTAGTTCACGTTGGGTTCACCAAAATGTCGCATGTATAAATTCATCTAATGTAATGTAAACTAGGAATGCCAGGGAAAATCACGAATCCCTATCCTAATCGAAATTCAAACAAACAAAACAATGAAATAACACAGAAGCAAGAAACAAAAATATAATTAAAATCAATCCATCCCCCCTATTCCAAGATTGCGTATAACTTTCATTGCTCTTCTCCTCTTTGTGGTATGATGGCTCTCAGATATTGCGCTCGCAACCTGTAAATGACACAAAGATTCAAAGTTCGTGATTTAGAGAAATTGTGAGGAATTGAATGCTCAATTTATAGATAACTAGATGGGAATTGAATGAGAGGTGGAACAAATTGATCACGAGGTGGAACTCAGGTGAGCTCACATGCTGATTGATAGTTGAGTTGTTGAATTGGAGGTGAAACATGATAGATTGAATAGATTAATTGAGTCAACTAATTGAGAAAAAGTTGACTGAAGGATGAAAAAGAATGATTGGAGGAAATAAAGAGGAGGAGATAGTTAACTGATTGAAAGTTGATTGAGAGCTAAATATTTAGAAAAAGCTAACTAAAAGATGGAAATAGGAATTGAAGAGATAATTGAATTAATTAATTTAGCACGTGCTTGAACTTTAACTTATATTTTCAATTTGATCTTTGCATGAGATTTAATTCAAATAATTGAATTTATTTTTTAATTCAACTTGTTATTTGAATATATTTAGAACTTGACTTTGATTTTCAATTTGATTTTTTAAATCATGCACATGTATTTGAAATAAGAAGAAATTAGAAGAATTAATTAGTTAATTAAATGAAATTAGAATTTGGGAATTAATTAGTTAATTAAATAATTTAAAGAAACTATTTAATTATTTAAAAATTGAATTTAATTAAATAACGAAGATTATTTAAATTAAAGGAATTAAATCATAATGAATTAAATAATAGATATTTAATTAATATTTAGAAAAGGTGTTTAAATGATTAAATGATTAGAGATAGAAATTAAAAAGTAATTTATTTAAATAATAAAGATTATTTAAATTGAGGATTAAATATCACAATTAATTAAATAATAAATATATAATTAACATTAGAAATGGTTTAAATAATTAAATGAAGATAGAATTGAAATTGGAATAATTAGTAAGATGGTGAAGAAATATGAAACTTAGAAGAATAAGATTAATTAACTTAATTAAATAATTAAATAATTATTTAACCAATTAGAGGAATAATTAGTACATGATCAATGAGACATTTTTAGGTGTCTACAACTAGTATAAAAGTGGTATTTTTGTAAAAAAGTTGGCAAACTACTCGAAACTCACACATCCCTAGTGATTAGTTTTGTTCCTCATTTTACCCATTCCTATCTTCGGTTGATTTGGTGGGCACAAAAAATGAGCCTAATTTAATTCCACATGCATGAATGAAAATTATTCTAGAGCTTTTGAGTTCAAATTTATTCATGGGCTTGATTTGACCCCTCCCTAATTAACCATTATCTATCGACTTAAGTGCAACATATTTCAGATGCATTATAAGGCGATGCATAAAATGATATATCATGATTCACTTGTATTACCTAATCCATCCACTTGAGTATCACAACATTAGCATTGGAGTATAGAGATTTCATTACATCATCAACTTACATTGGCATATGCACTTACCAAATTGGGAGATATTATATAGCTGCTTAAGGTCTTTAATCATTATGTGAACATTATTAAATCAAATTTTAGAGGTTTGACCAAAGGAGAATATCTTTGCCTAGCAAACTCCTCAATAGTGTTTGTTAACATTACCTAGTTTACATATTTAGATTTGAGAAAGTGAGGCAAATAAATTTTAGGTGACTAGCATGAATCACTTTCATGGATGTGAAGACTATTTCTACATATACAAATTCAATGCTAAATAAAACATAGGTCAATTCATAGTTTGTTAGAGGGCCATTTAGTCATATGTAATATTAGAGCGTAGTTTGGACCACTAAGTGATAGGCTTTAGCCACACGTCATCAAGGTGTAAGGTGTTGGAATTAGGGCTTCACCACTCAGATTGACAAGGCCACTAACTTCACTTGGAATCAACCTTACATTAAAGAGGGAATTGAATTTGATTGATCCAATCCTAAAAGAATTCAATGTAAATCAAATTATTCCTCCTTGTTTGAGTTGAGACTAAATTTGAATTAGGGTTTAATTGTTTTGCTAGATCTAGAACAAACAATGCGAAATTGGCATAAAATAACGGTGACTGAATGTTCCAAATATCATGCAGAGTTGTAAACCTAGATTTGAGGATGGAAAATGGATTAGAACCTATGACAAAAAGCGTAGGCAAAATTGTTAAGACCAATGGGAGTAGGTCGTCCTCGTCCTTCGAATGTCGAGGGTAGATAGACTAGATGTTTTTCAAATCAGGATGACATGAAATCCATAGTTAGAAGATCATAAAAAATTCCTAGGACACAGGGGAGCCAATTCTCTTAGTCCTTTGCTTTTCACGCCTACAAATGTTGAGTTTGATTATTGTCGTCTACTGTCCTGGATTCCTTGCTCGTAGCTCTACAGAAAGAAGGAAATAGGGTCGTTGATGGGGGTTTGCTATAGGTCAAACCTTGGTTTAGGAATTAACCTTAAATTGAATTGAAGTAGGAAATGTAAATGCTAAAGTAGATGTTGAATGATATACCTCATATTTGTAATTGTTGATTGAAGTTGATGATGCAATGCTCTTTAGATGTGATCACAAGTATTGATGCAATAACATGACAACACACAAAAGATTCAAACGACATATGCTTGCATGAAAGTTGATGTGATTTGCTCCATGATGCTTGAAGAATATGGTGGGGTGAAATTCTGCCTTCAATGCTAGATAATGCTTGATGTGGATGTGTGAATGCTGTGATATTAAAGTGATAAATGCTTCTCTAGGTAAAAATGAACTAATATGATGTCTTTATATAAGGTTCCCTAGGTAAATTACTGAATAGGCTGACCTCCAATAGTCACATTGAGGCATGAGGAGCAAAACTCATTGGAGAGGGAAAGTATCCCACCCTATTTAAAATAGGACCAAGGTGCCCAAAGCATCTTGGTCTGGATAGGGGCGCCCCATGCACCCTTGTCCTCCCAAAATAGGGCAAACAAGTAGGCAACCAAGAAGGCACAGTCCCAGGATGGGGTCCACTGAGCCATGTAGTCAAGTGACATTAGATTTGGGGTAATAAGGACAAAAAACAGACCTAGGGGAGAAGTAGGATGGAACATGCTAAAGTAGGGGCACAAGAACGAGGTGTAAATTGTGCAGGGTTACAATTTACAATGCTAGACAAGGTATATACAAAGTCAAGTCCTAATAATTCATTTTTATACCAACTCTTTTAATCTAAGATTGATTGCTTACTTGTATTGAGTTTTTTACTTAATCTTAGATTTTTTTTTATTTGCTCCGGTATCCCTGCAACTCATCCCAACGTCTACTAGACACTACCTCAGACTTATTTATTGGCAAGTTAGGGAACCAATGGGGCGAGATGAGGCAAGAGTAGTACCCTAGGGATGGGCGCAATAGCCCGCAAGGCACATCCATTGGACAAATCCAACCAACAAGAGTTGAAACTTGGACCTATATGAGAAGAACCCAAAGCCTTAAGACAACCTTACCAACCATTCGAACTAGGAGCGAACCCCCTACTTTATCTTAATTTTATTTATATATATATATATTTATATTTATGTAACAAATTTAACGTAGACACACATTAAATCTATAAAGATATTATATCAAACACATACAAATACAAAATCAATTAATATAAATAGTCTCCAACCAAAATAAACTATAATTCATACCAACGAGTGAATATGGCTGTATTTAATTATTTTAACTATAAAATATAATTATAATTTTAGGAAGACCATATCACCCTAAAAAAATAAAGTCAAACTTTCAAAATTTCTATATAGTTGTATTCATATATGAATTCTTTATATTTTTTTCCCAAAATAAGGTAAGCACTTAAAGACAACAAATAGATATGAAAATATTTCTTGAGGCACCGCCGACCGTCAAATTTAGGGCCTATAATTACCAACCTACGAATCGTGGCGGGAAAGAATTAGAAGACCGAAATTGAAGGAGAAATGACTCGCTGATAAACACATGATTATACACATTTGCAGCAGCAGCTTCTCCTGGGACAAGGAAAGAAAAAATATTTCAGAGCTTAACATATATAGAATGCATTGACAGAGAAATGGCACCTAAGAGACAATCGAAAGATTCAAAGAAACATAAGGATCCTGGTCCCTCAAGAAGAGGAGCCGCCGCTTCCAAAAAACCCAATCAGAATACGAATTCTCAGCCTGCCAAATTCGGTATACAACATTTTTGGGGCCGCTTAACGCAAAATGGTTCTCAAAACACTGATTCTCAAACCACAGAACAATCTTCTAGGATCTCAGAAATCGCTATTCCTGACAAGCCTTCGGAAGCTCCATATGACCAGGTCCCAGACGAGCCTAAGCTCACGGAAGAGGTCCCATGTGATCAGCTGCTTAAGGATCCTCAGCGGACCCCGGTGCTTGACAAGTACTCAGTAGATGCAAACAATGGGCGATCTTGCGAGACTGAGATAATTGATGAGCAAGAGTGTACTCCAGAAGCTCATATTCGTGTGGGTTTCGGATCGAGATTGGGTACGGTATCTGGCAGCGGCTCTGCAGAGCAACGCAAATGCGTCAAGCGCTCACCTGCGTTGGTGGGTTTACTTTATCCATCTGGGATTCTGATTTTTGTAAAAGCAATCTATATAAGGATTTCACACACTATAGGTTTGTTTAAAAAGCTCCTCGAAATATCCGTTTAGAAATTTCCTTTTATCTAACATTTCAAATCACCATCATTAGGAAAGATAGTTTTGAAAGGTTCCTCTTATTATTACAGTTTTTGTGTTCCCACATCTCTTAATTCTGTAAAATATGTTCTGATCTAAAAGCTTTCTACACTTTTACCTTTTTAGTTTTGTATAGTGACGTCAGCATTTATAAAACAAGTTGTTTTCTATAAATCAGATAAAACTCAAGTTTACGACCTCACATTTAGCTCATGTTCTATCACTGAGCTACGCGTATCTTTACCATCAGAACTCTAGCTTATTCTTGTTAATTAAAAACGAGCATAAAAATGAAATAAATGGACAAGAACACACAAAGACAAGAATACAGAAATTTTATAGTGGTTAGTCAAATGACTACATCCACTTTAACTGCAGGGAATAACTTCATTAATCAATCTGCAATACATGGGCTGCACACAGCCATTATATAATCATATTCAGCTATGAAATGAACAGTTGGGAGAAGGCAAAAGGTCATGTGACTGTTGGGCTTCCCCAATAATCTCCCCTGTGAAGGCCAACCGGCACAGCCATGCATGGTAACATTCCCTGCATCTCCATTTTCTATCTTACATTCGAAACATGCCTTGAGAAGATTTTAATTTCGCTAAATTCTGCTCACGAAAACTTCGAATGAGCCTTCTCCAACTCAAACTAGAGTCAAAAATATCTTCTCCTACAACAAACGCATCTACAAACTCACCATCTTCAGAATGTTCTAGCTCCTGCAAAAGGAAGCCACCACATGATTCAACATCAACTTGACCACCATATTCAGGGCATTTGTCCCCCAGTAGTACCACCAATTCGACGAAATACTCTGCCACCTGAAATATTTGTAACTGCAGATGATCATTTGATCTCCAAAAAACCTTGTCATTAATTGCAAATGCTGTCAGAAATTTCAAACCTTCACATAGACCTCCCAAAAAATGTATGGCCACATCAACAATGGGTTCTGGCACCTGGACAGGCTGGAATCTCCTCTCAAGATTGCGCAATACCAAGTTTCTAACTTGTTCAGTTACTCTGGCATCCAAGAGCATGCTCACAAACGATGTTTCTATTGGCATCAACTCAAACTTATAATGTACCTCAATCAGCCATTCAATCAGTATTTCTCTCATCTTCTCATTAATTTCCAATTGAGAAGGCATGTAATATGGCACATAGCTCATTCCCTCAATTTTATGATAGAACTTGTAGATATCCTCCACATATTCAACCACCAGGCTCATGGAAAACTTCTCATCCTTGTCCTCGTCAAGGTACAACAACGCTGTTTTCAACACCCTCTCTATTTCCACCATTGATTTCCATTTCACATCTCTCGCTCCTAATCTGGGGTCCACCATGTTCTCTGTCCATCTTCTTTCTCTAACACTGTCAAAAGCCTCTTCCAAAATGGAATCCGCTCCCGCCTCTGCAGTCATACTGTTCCAGGAGACCACGTCAAGCTGCAGTGTTTTGCCAAACACATTGTGTTTGTTTTGTACACTCCCACATACTGCATACATGTCTATAATATGATTTCCCAAACCTGATTGAATTCTCGCAACTAGTCCTCCGTTTGCAGCATGTGTCTCGACTTGGTTTTTAGCAGCATCTCCGATAAAAACACTCTCTGTCTGTGAAGGCGACATAGGAGGGTGTCAACTTGTTGCCCTGATCGTTGGCAATTATCTCCACTCGATCATGCTGCCATACTGCAGAGCAATTGTATGCAGGCCTGGGGGCGATGCCCACGGCCTTTCCTCTGCCCTTTGCCATAGTCACTATTTCACGCAAATGGGTGTCTTCAGCAGTGGTCTTGACTTCATAAAAACCTTCTTCGATTGTCAAAAGAGAAGTATTTAGAACAGATTGACTCTTGCTCTGCCCTGCCCCAGCCAACATTTCTGCTGCGTGCTCACTGTAAGCAATAATCTTGAAAGGCATTCGACCAAGCCCTCTGTGTGGGAGTCTAAACAGATATATATATATATATATATATATATATATATATATATATATATATATTGGCCAAAGGATCAAACAGGTTACGAAGTTCTGCACTATCATCCAACTCCATGACACTACTTTGGCTACTGCTTTGTGTTGCCGGGGAAGAAGAATAGGCGAAATTAGTCTTAGTAAAGTTGAGATAAAAGCTAACTTGCACCATGGCTGCCACAAAACCTCCTCTGCCTCTGCCTGTTGTTCGTCTCTCCCCAATTGCTGCTCCTGTTTCTCTTTGCACCTGCCAGAGGGGGTCCTCTATTCCATTCTGAAAATAGTCCACCAACTTTACTTTATTAATGTCTTCCATTCTGTATTCCAAAGACGAGATCTAGAACTGTACGACACCAAATTTGGCATTTCCAATCCGAGTTAATTCACCTCGCAGAGCTCTATCTTGTGAACCAAAATTGTCGAGGGGGGATGAGCCAACGGGATTTGTAGAGGTTAGCTCTACAACCGCAATATCCTGCGCAATGAGCAAGATGCTCTCATCGCCCTCCTCAAGCTCTGTAACCCCTACTCTCCTGGGATCTCCTGTCACCAGGCACCCTGAATCCTCCTCAGTCAGCTCCGCAATTTGGTTGGTGATTGGAGCCTCAATACGTTGTCTTCGCCGTGGCCTGAAGTCAACATCATCATCTGTGTCTTGATCATGATCACGAAGCCTTCTGTTTACAGAAATAGCTCCCCCTGCATCAATCATAATTTGATTAAAACTTCTTCCATCCTGCACTTCGTCATCCAATTCCATAGGCTCATATTCTTCTATGAAATTGTCTGCGCAAAGGTCATCCCCCTCTTCAGCCACAACCTCTACTTGGGCATTCAATAATTTTTCCTCAACATCCTTTAGCTTGGCCTGAAGCTTCTCTCAAAGAAGCGTTTTGCAAATCTTCTTGAAGAGCAAATAACTTGGCTTGTGTATTGCTATGATGATTTTCTAGAGCTATTATGAGATTCTCTAGCTCAAGATGCCTATCAATCGGTATATCTTCAAGCTTGCTGGTACTATTTACTCTTGGTCCATTTAAGCTTTCCATCAATTCTTTTTCCCATATAATTCTCGAAGTCTCAACCTCCAAAATTCTTGCCAAGGAATCCTCCATAAAATACAATAAATCGCTGAGTAAGAAATTCTCCTCCTTTAGTTTCATAATTTTTTCCTCTTGATATTTTTCGACATCATATGTTTCATCTTCTTCAAGCTCCTCTTCACTCGCCTCAATGTCCTCTTCTTCAGCCAAATCCTCCTCATCTTTCCAGCCATCTCACCAATGTACACAACGTTTCATTTCAGCTTCCATTTGCATAACATTACTCTCTGCTCAAACCAACTTCAACTTTGATACCAATTGTTAATTAAAAACAAGCAGAAAAATGAAATAAATGGACAAGAACACATAAATTTTATAGTGGTTCGTCAAATGACTACATCCACTTTAACAACAGGGAATAACTTCATTAATCAATTTGCAATACATGGGCTGCACACAACCATTATATAATCATATTCAGCTATGAAATGAATAGTTGGGAGAAGGTGAAAGGTCATGTGACCGTTGGGCTTCATATTGTTAAAACTTGAACCAGAATATAGAAAATCTGAGAACAGAAAATAGAGAAAGAAACACAAATGAACTAGTCCTTTTATCTTGGGAAAACCCTCCACCCGAGGGTGAAAAACCCAGCCCACTCAAAACTAACTTTATTATATCTCGGAAAAGAATACAATTGATGATAGTCTCAGAATACTATCAATCATAATAATGTGAGTTCAATTCTCTATGAATCAATAAAAAATGAACTCAGTTGATACAACTTGAATACAAACCAAAACCTTCCTATATCTGAAATTCAGTATGCAGAAAGAAATACACACTATTCCTGATCTGACAAACACGGTCATAAGGAAGAAGAAGCCGATCAAGAAAGTTGTAGGAGAGGAAGACGTGACAAGGAAGAATGACAAATATAACATATCGGAATATCAATGAAGAGTCACACGAAGAGAGAGGTAGAGATATGGACAATTACTTCTGCACGGACAACCTCATCACCTCCACTGACAACCACATCACCTCCACCTATAGCCACATCACCTTCATCGACAACCGTTGCAACATGAAGAGTCACCGACAGTAAACAAGGCAAGGAAGGAACGAAAGCTAAGAAGCTGATGCTAGACAAGATAAATAAAGAGCCGATAATCTCTATCGAAGCTATATCTTCAACACTTCCTCTTAGCAAGAGAGAGATCTTCATTATATCAACATATAACAAGTACACATACCTGCAACTCAGAAAATGTCAACAAAAAACATCATAGTTTTTATTTCAATAAAGTTGTTATCTTAGTATAACAATATTCATCATAGCTAATCCTAGAGGATGAATAAAACCCAAAAAATAAAAATCATAAAATCATACACATGACTTCCACCATAGCTACTCCTAGAGGGTGGATCAAGGGATTTCACCTTGAACTTCTCTCACAGAGAAGAACTCATTAACGAAGGGATTTCACCTCAAACTTCTCTCACAGAGAAGAACTCATTAAACAAGGGATTTCACCTCGAACTTCTCTCACAAAGAAGAACTCATTAAACACATGCAAAGTATCATTGAAGTTGAGACTCTCTCTTAGCAAGTGCATCATTCTCCATCATACCAAGCTTTTCTCAGAAGTAACAAAACTTCACTCTCGGAAGTGGCTTGGTGAGAATGTCTGCAGTCTGCTCCTCTGTAGAAATGTATTTGAGTTCAACTGCTTTTCGCTGAACCATGTCTCTCAAGTAATGATATTTAATTTCCACATGTTTGCTTCTATTATGAAATACTGAATTAACGGAAAGTTTCACACAACTTTGATTATCACACATAATCACAGTAGGTTCCAAAGGCTGTCCAAACAAGCCTGCAAGTAATTTCCGAAGCCACACAGCTTGTCTTGCAGCCACACATGCTGCAACATATTCTGCTTCAGCTGTACTTTGTGCAACACAAGATTGTTTCCTGCTGCACCAGGAAATCATAGCTGAACCTAGACTAAAACAACAACCTGAAGTGCTTTTTCTATCATGTACACAACCTGCCCAGTTTGAATCAGAAAACCCTTGCAAGTTCAGCTCTACACATGAAGAAAATTTTAAGCCAAATTCAATTGTACCATGTACATATCTCAATATTTGTTTGGCTGCCACAAGGTGAATATGTCTTGGTTCACACACGAACTGACTCAAGGTATTAACTGCATAGCATATATCAGGTCTTGTGTTAACCAAGTACATTAAGGAGCCAATTAATTGTCTATACATAGTAGGCTCAACTAAATCTGAAGTAGCTGCATCCTCATGAAATTTCTTCAGATTTACTTCCATAGAAGTCACCATAGACTTACACTCTAACATGTCAAATCTTTTCAAAATATCAACTACATATTTACCTTGACTCTATATGATTTCATTTGGTTTTTGCCATACCTCAAGTCCAAGGAAATAATGTAACAAACCAAGATCCTTCATTTCAAATTTTGAAGCTAAATCCTTCTTACATTTGTCAATGAGATCATCATTACCAGTGAGGAATAAATCATCAACATATAGTACTAAAATCAGCATCTTATCATCATATACCTTGAAGTATAAGTTTGGATCAGCATCATTCTTTAGAAAACCCAATCTCAAAAGATAGTGGTCTATCCTTTCATACCAAGCACGAGGAGCTTGTTTAAGACCATATAAGGCCTTTTTCAGTCTGCATACATGAGAGTTTCTATTGTGAATAATAAATCCCTCTGTCTGCTCAATGTAAACCTCCTCTTCAATTGTACCATTCAAGAAGGCTGTTTTCACATCCATTTGATGAAGTTTCCAACCCTTAACAGCTGTAACAGCTATGATAGTCCTGATAGAAGTGTAACGTGCTACAAGTGCAAAGGTTTCTTCGAAATCTATACCTTCCTTTTGGGAAAAACCTCTGGCTACAAATCTGGCCTTGTACTTTTCTATACTCCCATCAGTTGCATGTTTGATTTTGAACAGCCACTTAGAAGAAACCACTGATTTGTTTTTAGGCCTTGAAACAATGTCCCATACATCATTTTTCATAATAGATTGATATTCCTCTATCATGGCATCCTTCCACACTTGCTGATTTAAAGCCTCCT
This sequence comes from Cryptomeria japonica, assembly GCF_030272615.1. Classification (NCBI taxonomy): domain Eukaryota; kingdom Viridiplantae; phylum Streptophyta; class Pinopsida; order Cupressales; family Cupressaceae; genus Cryptomeria; species Cryptomeria japonica. The sequence continues at coordinate 132,945,802 of NC_081413.1, read as the reverse complement.
CAACATCTGAAGGTTCGGATGCTAAGATATGACTCATCAAAGATACATAACCTGCATACTTGTGAGGTCTTTTGCTTTCTCTGAAAGTACCACGAGGAGCTGCATATTTTTCAGCATCTTCCATAGTATGTCTAGCCCACAAAGGTCTTTTCTTGTTAGCTGAACTAATATTGAGACTTGCTGATGTAACTATAGAGTCAACTGGATCAATTGGATCAGCCGAATCAACAGGATCTTCTAAATTTGTAAATTCCCTTTGAATGTCTGAAGATGGATTCGGATCAGTTGTATCTAACTCTTGAGGGTGCTCAAAATCTTCTTTATCAGCTTCTATGCTAGATTCTTTGAATTTCATGCAAGCTATATCTTCATCAAAAGAAACATCCTTGCTGATCTCAATCTGTTTTTGTCCATGAATGTAGATTCTATATGCTTTTGAAGAATCACTATAACCAACAAAGACGCCTTTCTTCCCTAAAGTTTCTAATTTAGATCTTTTCTCTTTAGGAACATGAACATAAACAGGGCATCCAAAAATTCTGAAATAACTTACATCTGGTTTGACACCTGTAAAGGCTTCTTCTGGAGTCAAGCTGTTTAGAATCTGATGAGGACTATGATTCTGAATGTGAAGTGCTGTCCTACAAGCCTTGGCCCAAAGAAATGTTTGAAGACTTTGGTCATGAATCATGGCCTTTGTTGCTTCAACAATTTTCCTATTCTTCCTTTCAGCCACACCGTTTTGTTGAGGATTATAAGGAACACAAAAGTCCCTCTTAATCCCAACTTCAATACAAAAGTTATGAAAAACACCAGAAACATATTCTCCTCCATTATCAGATCTAAGAATTTTTATTTTCTTGCTAGATAGATTTTCAACTAGAGCTTTGAACTCTTTAAATCTGGACAACACTTCATCAGACTCTTTAGACTTAAGAAAGTAAATCCAGAACTTACGAGAAAAATCATCAATAAAGGTGACATAATACCAAAAGCCACTAAGAGAAGCAATTGACATAGGTCCACATAAATCAGAATGAATTAATTCTAGAGCATTCTTTGCCCTACTATGAAAGGTGCTCTTAATGTTCTTACCTAGAACACACCCTTTGCAAACACCTTCATGGTTTTGATTCAGCTTAGGAAGACCAACGACAACCTTTTCCATTGAAGACAAAGTTTTGAAATTTAAATGACCAAATCTTTTGTGCCACAACTCACTTGAACTTGAAGAATCATGAGCTAAGACTTGAATAGGATGAGCTGAAAGCTTGTTAAGACTATCATGACGAACACCAATAACATGAGCTGATTGAATACTAGAGTTCTTCTTCCATGCAAGTACTTTACCATTAGCAAAAGCAACATGATAACCTTTGTCTTCTAATGCAGAAATAGAAATCAAATTCCTCTTAATACCAGGAACAAATAGGACATCACTTAAATGAAGAGGAATACCAGAGTCCAACTGAAAAGAAGTATAACCAACACCCTTTACAGAATAGCAAGCATCATCACCAATGATAACTCGAAGATGAGAGTCTTTTTCTTTCAAGTTTGAAAGGTGCTCACGAAAACCAGTGATATGACGAGATGCTCCACTATCTATCAACCATGTATCACAGTTAGTAGGAACATTACTAGAAAGTGCAGAAATAAATAAGAATCCTTCAGAATTTTCACTTGACTCTCTTTGAGGAGAAGGATTCTCAACATTTGCAGTAGTTGCTTGAGTCTTAGATTTTGAAACACAATCATGGGCAAAGTGACCAAATTTGTCACACCTAAAACACTGATTCTAGAAAGGTCCTTCCACTTTTTCTTGGCAACATGGGCTGACTCATCGTTCTTGTCTCTGAATCTTTTGAAGTTACCTTTCTTTCCTTTCCCCTTAGATGCATGGGCAGCAACCTCTTGCTTCTTGTCTGCATTCTTCCTGAATGCAATCTGCCCTCAACCTATCAAATTTAGGAAGATCATCTCTTCCACTAATGCCTTGAATGAAGGATTCCTAGGAGATGGGAAGTCCATTCATAGCTAACATAACCAAGTCTTTATCAGCAAAAGTATCTCCAATTGCACTGAGCTGATCTTTTAACTCAGAAATTTTCATGAAATAAGAAGTAACAGATTCTCCTCTAGACATTTTCACATGCAGCAGTTGACGCCTAAGGGCTAAAGCTCTGTTGGTATTGTTGAATTCATAAAGATCCTTTAGAGTTTGAAACATTTCCTTAGCTGAATCCAACTTAGAGATGATAGGCACCAGATGATCTTTAACAGAATCAATCAGAATTTTCTTAGCCATGGTCTTGTTCTTTCTCCATTGAATTTTCTCTGCATCAGCAGAAGGTTCTTCTACATCTTCCTAGACATAGTCAAGGAGATCATTCTCTTCTAGAGTGATCAGAATTCTAAATTTCCAAGAAGAGAAATTTGACGAACCATCTAGTCTATCTTCTACTTTCAATCTGTTCACCATAATGAATGACCTAGGCAAACAACTGAAAGAAATAAAGAACTTAAAATTCTGGTTCTGGATCGATCTTCTAGACCCGCTCTGATATCATGTTAAAACTTGAACCAGAATATAGAAAATCCGAGAACAGAAAATAGAGAAAGAAACACAAATGAACTAGTCCTCTTATCCTGGGAAAACCCTCTACCTGAGGGTGAAAAAACCGGCCCACTCAAAATTAACTTTATTATATCTCAGAAAAGAATACAATTGATGATAGTCTCAGAATACTATTGAGTTCGATTCTCTATGAATCAATCAAAAATGAACTCAGCTAATACAACTTGAATACAAACCAAAACCTTCCTATATCTGAAACTCAGTATACAGAAAGAAATACACACTATTTCTGATCTGACAGACACAATCATAAGGAAGAAGAAGCCGATCAAAAGCTGCAGGAGAGGAAGACGTGACAAGGAAGAATGACAAATATAACATATCGGAATATCAATGAAGAGTCACATGAAGGGAGAGGTAGAGGCATGGACAGTTACTTCTGCACGGACAGCCTCTTCACCTTCACCGACAGCCTCATCACCTCCACTGACAGCCGTTGCAACATGAAGAGTCATTGACAGTAAACAAGGCAAGGAAGGAATGGAAGCTAAGAAGCCAATGCTAGACAAGATAAATAAAGAGCCGATAATCTCTATTGAAGCTATATCTTCAACACATATTCCCAACAATTCTTTCAACAATATATAGTTGACGATTGGTTACAATCTGCATTGCTAACTAAACTGATTATTTGACAGGGAATCAATTGTTTTATCTTCTCAAGATATATTATCTAAAGTCTTAGAAAAATACCCAGCGCTACACATGGTTTGTAAGCAGAGTTGACAGGGATAATTAAAATGAATATGATGAATTAATCTCATGAGATGAAGCATAAGGTATTGAAAACTTTAGTTGTTCAGGGGCATTGTAAAAATTCACATTGGTTGAGTGTTTGTGTAGGGAACTCACTTTTTGAATGATCTTCATCAAGTAGATATTCCAGTGATTGCTATACTTTTTATAATGTTGAAGAACTAGGTTCAAATTGCCACAGCAAGCGAGACATAAATACGATCCTTGAATGCCATGGAGATCCCTTGATAAGTTGCTTTGGCTTGAGCAATATTGTCAAGGAATGTGCCAAAGCCCCATCTAATCTTGAATCTTGTTGATCCTATGGTTCCCAATAAGAAAATTTAAATTTAATTTTTGTACAATAAGAAGATCTTTTTGAAGTATTATATTGATTTATCTGATTATATTTTATTTATTTGTGAGAGTGTGAGTATGAGAAATGGTGATATTTTATATATTTTAGAACTAAATTTTAAGATACTTGTATTTCAAAGGCTATTTGTTCAATGTATCTTAGTACACTATATGAAAATAAAAATTCTTTATTCTAGAGGATTTATTATTTTATCAATGTTCTAATAAAGCAGACCCAAGATGATGGAGTGGATGACGTCAAATACAAAAAGACTCCAGTCATGGTTCGCCTCGAATCTATTACAAAAAGAAGATGCACAAGAAATCCGATTCAGCTAAATGCTCATCAGCTCAATTGCACTCCAATCCGTGCATGCATGGAGAAAAAGGATATGAGCACAATTTTGAATGATGCTTCAAAACTTAATTGCACTCCTGTTTCAGAGGATAAGGTATGAAACTCCTGTCATTATTTTTTCCTTTTTAATCTTGCTTGTAATTTTTTTTTTTGGTTTTAAGCAACTGCAACTCTATCGAAAAGCCCACATAATCTTTGACAAGAAAGTGAAGAGGGGTGAAGTCAGTATTCATATTGTATAATTTGATTTGCAAGTTATATAGTACCAACAACTTTAATAATGAACTTCTACAAGACATAACATTATTGACAGGTTTGTGGTAGTTAATAAGTTAAAATTTACCACAGATTTTTGTATCAACTCACGAGAGATATGAGGTTGAATTTGGATAACAACAAAGATATTCTGTCAAAGAGAAACATTGCTAGTAGATGTAATGAAACTTAAATGCATTAATTTTTAAATATGCTACAAGAAGATGATAAGGGAAAAAAAGAATTGCGCTTAACAAATTTTTACATTGTAGAATATGTTGAAACTGGTTGGATTGTGCAAACGAAGGTAATGTAAAGGAAGAATATTAAAAAAGTCAAATGTTACTAAGCATTATGCCTAGGAGTTAGGACATTATACCCTTTGACTCTTTACACAAAATATTACAGTAAATTGAATTCCTGCTGGCAATATTGTTAGGATATTGCTTGCAAAATATTATCAAACAGAAACATAACATGTGTAAAGAATACAATACAAATTAGTTGCAAATATGCTTATATTGGTTACAAGTATCACAATCTTTTTCATGGGGATAACCACCTTTAGAGCTTTCTCTATTACAAAATATGATTTCAAGATGATATTTGTTCTATTACAACAACAATATATAGGTTCTCACATAGATTGACACGAACTATAACCAATGTGGGATAAATCATAAATCCACACAATGTAATAGTAAGAAAACAATTATACTAAGACTTTTACAAAGGCCAAAATAGTATAGGGTTAGGATGTAAGGGTCCTATAAAATCATATGTACATAGTCTAATCAGTTGGTTGCAATATCTTAGTTTCAACATTTAACATTTAAATCCTCTTTGATATGTTGTTTTACATCAACTTACTTGTAATATTTAGCTGGGCTGTTTTCTAGGTTTTAATTACAAGTGTTGTCTGTTTAAGGTGATTTTGCAAGTGATTCCTGGCAACTCCTAACAAAATTCAGTGTTTTGCATTCAAGAAAATCAATTTTTAGAGAGTCAAGATCTTTTTATAAATATATATTTTCTTACAGTGAAATTTGGGGTTCGTAGAGTCAACTTGTATTTTTGAGTAAAAACACTCTGCATATTGCAGTAATCCCAAAACAATGGATAGTTGGGCACAGATAACAGCAAGATAAATTTGAGCAAAGGGCAGTGGTTCTCTGCAGGAGCTCTGTTTATCAGATAAAATACATTTGATTCTCTTTTATGTTTTTGCAAAATGTATGGATTAAAAGAAAGCAAGAGCAGCAATTCCAAAATAGTGAGGAATTGGGAGAGGAATCTTCAATGTAGATGTATCATGTAATCTTGCATGAGTCTTAATCCTGTTTGGTCTGTGATTAATAATCAGGATAACATATCTTTGGAAGCTTTGAATCTCAAATATAGGGCTTATATTGAGCATATGGGCGAAGGATATGAAGCTAGGGGATTGTCTTTTATCACCATTATTATTGAGTCTAAATGCTTATGGCAGGGATTTGAGACTTCGTTCTTTTTTCAGTCAATGCTAATGATGTGGAGTTGCCTGATGTGCTGTTGAAGTTTCTTGGTTGAAGTCTACTTTAGTCTTTTTCAACAGAGCTCTATCCCAACATGACCAGAGAAGTCATAACAACTCTGCTCACATATATGGCCAAATGGAGCTTGCCAGGAGTAACTGTGTTCAATAGCTTGTCTAACTTGAGGTGCTTGAGCAATGTGGATATGAGGTTGTTTCTAAACCTGGGGTTGTATGTTCATTTAATTCTCTTCTTGTTGCTACAAGATGATTGGTTTTTCTATATAGTTTGGAGTAATGTCTGGTGACTTGGGATGATTCTTAGAGTTGAACATTTGTAAAATGCTGTTCCTGATTAGCTTGAAGAGAGAAGTAATGAAATGGGTCTCAGTACCTTGGATCTTTGCATCTCTGGAAATAATGTTTAGTTATCAGTGACCATCTATTTGGTTAACAATGTTGGGAACCACCAAGACACCTCCAAAGATGATTTATAAACAGATTTGGACACCCCACATTTCAAAATAGTTGGAAGGTGGTAAGAACTGCAAATTTCTGGACATTCCTCCCTCATTACCACCCACAGATTTTCCAAACACAGAACCAAGTCTTGACTGGAAAGAGCCAAATCAGCGGTTTTCTTCAACAGGGTCTGCAAAAAAAATTCAGTTGCTCCACTTCTTGCTAGAGGTCAGCCATAACAATAAAACCAATAATGACTCTGTCCTTGAGGTTACCACCTAGAGATTTTCGAAACACAGAACCAAGTCTGGACTGAAAAGAGCCAAATCAGCATTTTTCTTTTATAGGGTCTGCAAAAGAACATGCAGTTTCTCCACTTCTTGCTAGCAGCAAGCCATTGGAAAAAAACAAATGCTGACATCATCCCCGAGGTTATCAATCACCATCATCTAAGAGATTCTATTGAGAACCCATTCTCTAGCCATCAAGTCATATACCCGAGCTTCCAATTTATGGACAAAATCCTCTGTGAGAGAAATCCTTGTTCGAATAGCCTCTCTTCATGACTGCACAAAATTATAGTTGAAACTGCTCCAAATCTGCATAGAGATCTGAGAAACCAAAGACACCAACACAGAGAAATCCAGTGAAAAGAACAAAATACAATATAATGATGAATAGTCGGAATGGAGGCAGGGATAGTAACAAAAAGGAATGTGAGTGAGTGAATGGTCATGTGTGTACGCCAGCTCCAAAACTCGGGGGGAAAGTCTTGATCAATTCAAGGCTTACATGCCATCCCTCACTCCATCATGAAACAAAAATATTTTGTTCATGGTAATATTTTGGGGGAGATTGGAAGCCAGGAGAATTGATTTCTTTCTCATGATTGGAATCATTTGCCAAAACCTGCATTAAACTTCATTAATTTGGATCAATAATAAACCTGGCCTTAAAGGGAGACTGGTCTATCCCAGAGTTAGCCAACTTATCAGTGACCGTTTTGCATTTCTGAAAGCAATGATTAAAAGCAACCAAATAAAAAATGTCCACACAAGAGTTGGGCGTCATCTAAGATGCTTTTCAATCTCCAGTCCTGTAATTGGTTCTTCAAAAAGCATTGATCCCTTCCAAAGCAGCCAAGACTTCTGCGTCATTGTTACATTGGAACCTAAAAAGGAAAGAAGTCCTTGTAATAAACAAACCTAAAGATGAGTGAAATGCTACACCTGCTCCTGCCAACTCTGGGTTACCTCAAGCTGTACCATCACAATTAATTTTAAAACAATCGCTTTTAGGGGCATCTGAGAGGATAATTTCCACTTATGAATTGTATCATTACTCCATTGATGGGGGAAGATCTTGTAACTGTCATTACTGCCAGTAGTTCTACCATGTTTTTTTATTTTTATGAAATTTTATTGAATATTTCAAAGAGGTTCATAATGTAGGTGATCATTCTATATATTGCATTATTTAAGAATGCACTATAAGTTTTTTCTTTACTCAAACATTAAATGCAATTGGAAAATGTTGTCAATATGTAAACGATTTTTTCTTTCCACATTTTAAATAAGGAAGTTGAACATTCAGTATATCTACTTTTTTCAGAGCAGAAACACCTTGCAAGAACATTGGATTATTAGAAGACTAATGTCTGCAAGTCACTTGCTTGGCCAAGCTAGTGAACAATATTCTTTTTGTTCTTGTAGTTAAAGTGAAGCACATACACATGCATTTGAGTATACAGTTTGTTATTGAGCTGTACATTTACACGAGGCTGATTAAGTTTCACTGGAATATACAGAGCTCTTCAAGTCTTGCTGGAAAAGTTCAGCAGTGGCTTTCCAGCCCTGGAGTGAGAGCATTTGAGACATCCAAATTACTGTCAAAAGAGTGCTCCTCAGATTTAAGTAATAAAAATAAAGAGAACATTTTGACACATATCAATGTAGATTTGCAGGTAATTGTCTAACTAAAATGACATAGCTTTTGAATTTGTTTCAAACTTTCACTTATTTCATGCTTTTTAATTGATTATAACTTTATGCTGTTTCAAACAGCTAAAACTTATATGATGCTTACAGAGTAGATGAAGCAAATGCCATTGACAAGAGCAAAAATATTCTACAGTTTGTTGTGTACTAGCTTATGGTTCTGGCTTTAATTCTTAGAGTTCCTTTTGCAGGCTTCTCAGACTCCAATTAAAAAAAATAAATACAAACAGAAAGTTGCAAGGCACAACAGAAAGGTCTGGTTAGGATTTTGTCTATTTTCTGTTTGTTGCTGGTACAAAAATTTAGATTTTGTCTACTTTCTGTTTGTTGCTGGTACAAAAATTCATCTTAAATTTTATATACTGGATCTAAATAAGAAATCAATGTTCAACCACAGTGCTGAGTGAAGCTATTAAATGAATGACAATCATGCTTAGGAGATTATTAACTCTTGTCAAAAAGGCTTTTTGCTTCTGTTGAAGAGGGTTTTTGTTCTAAAGATTTTAATTTTTCTTTGAAATATCACAGGCACTGATTGAACTAATTGATGAAGTTGAAAATGTTCTGAGTGATTCTTCATTAGTGACTAAGGATGAAAATATTGCTGAGAAACAGCCTATGGAAGAAGGTGCATCTGGTAGTTCAACTGTTATAGGTGTTTCAGGATTTTCAAGAGAGGAAATTAACCTAGACTTTGGATGCCAGAATATCTCTGTGGAGCCTTCCATATCTTCAACATTTATTGAGAAACCTTTCAGCACTAGTGAGAATGGGGTTTCTTTCCTTGAAGAACATGATAGTTCCATATTTCAAAATAGTCTTGTCAACTCTTCAGTATCCCAGGAGAGATTTGATGCCATGGACCAAGATATTTGTTTACTAAAACCATCAAGCAATACGAATGGTGTTCATCAAAATATGCATTTTCTTGTACTGGAAGTAGGTCTTTGTCTTTTGATCCTATTAAACATCCTGTAGCATTCTTTAATATATTTAGTAGTGGAGCAAGCTTACTTTTTCATTTGTTTCATTCTTCGAGTTTTGCTTTGAAATCTTTAAAAGTTTATCATTTTCTTTCATGCTTAGGTTGCAGATATGGAATCAAATGCAAATGAATCTGTTACAAGGTCTTCAGTTAAGGTATTCCTTATTTTTTTCCCAGTCAGATATTTTATTGCTTCCCTTCATTCAGTTGTAAAAAATGGTGTTTCTATATTTTGTTTAATTAACATTACCTTTGCTGTCAAATTTGTTTTCAATTCATTTATTTCCTGTATTCAGGTTTTACGCTTATTAAATGAACAAAGTGGGCTTGAGCGAATTTTACATCTGTGTGATGAATGGTAAGTTGCTAATCTGATTTGTATTCCCTACTTCATCAATTATCTTTGCAATTTATTTATTTTGTAATGAAATAACTTGCACAAAAGAGGATGATAATATGAAATATGCTGCAAATATTTTATAATAGCTGAGAATAACAAGCCACTTCGAGGGGACAAACCTCCAAATATATCAATTAGAAGACAATTCACAATCTGATCATCAAATAAGATTAGCTACCTCCTATATATACCCTACTGATGCGTAGGATATCATCCATGCCGACTTAGATAACCATATATAAGCCCTAGGCCGACCTAAATAACTACTTAACAATACAATAATGACTATATAACTTAATTAAGAGTAAAGGTAACCACAAGTCGACTACTCATAACCATATCTATACTCTAGGATTTAGGGCATAGCATATTTATGTCTGTAAATCACCTAACAATTATAATTTGATCAAGCTCTCTCTCTCTCTTGCCCTTTCCCTCTCTGTCCTTTTACTAGTTTATACATCATGATTTCAAGTCACCCTTCTAATGTGGCAAAATTACATAGTACATTCATGAGTACATGCAAGCAAAGAAACAAGGAGATTGGTCTCCTACCCTGAAGGCTGTGTCTGTGGTATGGTAGATGGATGTGGAGAAGTTTCTCATGCCTAGAGATGCTTCTAAACTCCATCTGGAGTATCAAGGAATCCCTAATCCTGTACCCTTTTTGTCAATTGTATCCCCAGTTTGAAAACAGAAAAACAAAAAACAGAAAAGACAAATTTTGTGGCCCTGACTAGTCACTAACCCCACTATTCAAAACAATAGTTAAATCCTTCAACCATAGTTGAAAAAAAACAGAGTACTTGGAAACTCATGAGTTAGTTTTGCAGATGTGGAAGTTGCCCATTTATTCATCTAGCTGAGTTTTACTGAGTAAGCGAATTAAAGCATTTTTTTTTTTAATTTATCGTTTTTGCTGAGTTTTTGCCTGGTTGCCGAGTTTGAGTCAAAATTGGGTCTGCTGAGTTTTTACAACTGGCAAGTTTTTAAACTATACCCTTAAACAATCTACCAAGAGCTATCAATAGAAACACACAATTTATTTGATGGTTTTGAGTTAGTTCATTCTATTCAGGAGAAAAGAAGCAGATTGATTTTATGTGTTTCCATTTATGGCTTAATGTAGTAAAATAGGAAAACAATGCCAAAATGTCCAAGGGATCAATGTTTAAACTTTTGAAGTTTTAAGTACCTAGGGTTTTTTATATTTATATTTATACTTAATACACTCTAATTAAATATGAACTGGTCTTTTCAGTTTGTTTATGTTACTTGTTTTAAAAAAAAAGGGGTGAACACTTTTTACCCTGAGCTACGAACCGGTGAGTTCACAAAAGGGGTTGACTTGTTTGTTAGTTTTTTTTTAGCTCCTTGTGTTTGCAAATGAAATGAGTTTATTTTTAAAGTCCTAGAGGTCATGTTTAGGCATTAGGTTTTACCTTTATTTTTTATTTTTTGTTTTATTTTTGCTTTTTACTTGCATCTATTGTGGCCAAGTCTTCCCATCAAAGTTCATTGGGTTTGGTGAGTCTCATACACTTAGTGATTTTGACTCAATTCGTTGGGTACTTGGCTCATGAGTCCTTGGGCCTCATTTTCATCTACTCACCTTGAGACTCTTCAAGTCTTAGTGAGCCCTTGTGAATCTTGTATCTATGGTTTTGAAAAATTGAGTTGCAAAATGTAGGTGTGATGCCCCAAGATAATGCTTAAGACATTAGTAGGAAAAGCTAGATGAACAAATTTTTCATGTTACAAAGGTGACACGTAATGTGCCACTTCATAGTCATATGCACATGTGGCTTATTATGTGTTGTAATACAAAATGATGACACATTTGACATGCACATTGATGCATTATGCAAGATGATCCTAGTGGAAGACAGTATATTAAGACTTACCAACCATGGGTGTGAATCATCGTGATTAATTCTAAAATGGGGTTTGGAGGAAGGTTGGGGTTCCCATGTCAAACTTCAAACTTTTGCACCTTACTCAATGAGCTACTCTTCATGTGCTTCAGATTAAGAGCCTAGATTCCAATTCAAACATTTTGGGATTGAAACCAAGAGAGCACAAGCTTGAATGTTGGAATCCAAGTGCAATTTTGTACTAGCTCAAGCTCTAAAGCCCTTTTCCAAGCAAACTTAGGAGCTAGAGCCCAATTTGTAGGACCATGAACTTCGAAGTTTGAGTCACATTGGCTTGGACTTTGAAGTTTGATTTACAAATTTCAAGAATGCAATTGGCCTCCACGTTGAACTCAAAATTTTGACTTTCTAAAAAAATTGCCTTTAGGGTTCTCTCTCACATGTGTGGCTTGCAATAGCTAGTGGTAAGGCCAAGCCCGATATGATTGGACCTTGGACTTCAAACTTCAAACTTCAACTATTAATTCACAATTCTTGAAATAATAAGTGATAGATCCGAACTTTGACAAACACCAAATTTGACCTTTGGAGGCAACTTTTGATATGCATTTTGGACTTTGCAATTTGAATTGCAATTGGCACAAGCAAAACTCAGGCACTAGTCCAAACTTCGTTAGGGTCGCAATTCAAATTTCAGAGTCATTTGCAATACACATTTAATCATAGTTACAAGACTCAGACTCGGCTTGGACTTGGCAAGCTAATTTTTGACTTGGACTTGGATTCGGACTTAGCAAAAACTTGGCCAAGACTCGACTAATTGAAGAACCCAAGAAATTCAAAGATTTTTAAGGATTTAAAACCTGTTTCATGCATCCTTTAATAAATAAACCTTAAAGACAGAATAATCTCATCAAATAGAAGCTACTTGGAACACATACACAAGTTTACATTGATCACATAAGTATAAACGCAAATTTTAGGCTTGAGTTGAAGGAAATAAGCTAAACTAAATAACACATTAGAAATAGAAATAGTGTCAAATGTCTACAAAATTCATGGAATATGAAATCCATGGCATCAAAAGTTCAAAACATATATCGACATAAAAGCTAGAGCCTAGAAGTCTAAGGTTCAGAGGAGCCAGTATCAATGATCACTCGACCTCTCAACCGTCCTACGTGTGCGCCTAAGATAGGTCTTGGAACATTCTGTAACCATGATATCTGCCTGTGTCTCAGGCTTAGGTTCAGCCTCAGTGACATCAACATCCTCATCCACATCATCCTCGGACTCATGGTCCTCCAATGGGTCTCCTCGTGCTCTAGCCTCCTCCTCTGCCATCGCTATTGTCTCTACCTCTCGATCCACCTGATCAACCCATTCCAAGTCTCATCGTTGAAGACAAGATCATCAACCTCAGTGTTCCACTCTGCTTGTGGTTCAACCTCCTCTAAATTGATAGTAGATGTGTCAGTGCTCAAGATCTCTTTGTGGGGGAGATGAAGGTTGTAATTAATATACACAAGATCATTCAACCTTTGCACCAACAACCTATTGCGCTTTTTGGAGTGACTATGCTCGAACATGCTCCAATTGCGCTCACATCCTGAAGCACCACATGGCTCGATCAAGATACGAACTGCAATCTTTTGTAGATTTGGCACCTTATTGCCAAACATCTCCCACCATGCATTTGAAAAGAAAAATAATAAAAATAATTTCTATTCTATAACTTTGAGTTTACGATAATGGTAATAGAATCATAGATAGAAAAGTTTAAGATTGAAATTTTAAACTGTGCCTTGAATAGATTTTTACTTGACATCATTTGTGTCCGGTTATGTTTGCATGTTTCCTGAGAAGTAGTCTCTTTGTGCATTCCTAAGCATCTCTATCTCACGGACTATGTGTGCTCCATCTGATGAGTTAGGTGACATTCGCTCTACAACTTTGTAGAGCCCACTCCACACCTCGTCATCGACCCTGAAATCTTGGCGAAATTGGAATGTCGGATTAAGGTAGTAGGCAGTTGCATGTATAGGACTATGAAGCAGATTGTGCCATCGTTGATCAATGACATCCCATATGGGACCATACTTAGTCTGATTCCTTGAATAAATGGCTCTAATGGCCTTCTTCACCTTGTCCATGCCCTCATAAATGTAGCCCATTGGGGGCTTCTCTCCATCAACAACTCATAGGAGAACAACAAGAGGCTCTATGAATTGTGATCACAAGTTGAAAGTTGAGACATTAAGCTTTGAGTTTTAAGTTTAACATAAACAAGTGTGAATAAAAATAAGGAAATGAAATGGAAATGAGAACAAAAATATAATAGATAATTACTCGCACAATCTCCTTAGTTGGTTGCCAAAAGCTATGCTCATCAAAAACCTAATCAACCGTCTCAATCCCTATAGTGGTTTTTGCATTTGATGATGCCGCCCACTCCTCACTTACAAACATGCGTTTCAATCCGGCCTTGGACTGAAGCAAGGATTGCAATCTGATAAAATTTGTTGCAAATCGAGTAATTCCTAGATGAGCCAACTCTTTCTTATTTGTGGAATCTCATAAGGTTGAGGACCCAAGCATGACTATATATGTATTTACAAATATTCCTTCCAATCTCTACACATGTTTTAATCCATGGAATTTTACCAAGATCCTCCAATATGAGGTCAATGCAATGAGCAGCACAAGGGGTCCAAAACAAGGTGGAGTGCCTCTTCATTAGAAGTTTACCTGCAACAACATAATTTGCTGCATTATCTGTCACTATTTGCACCACATTCTCCTCACCCATATCCTCCAACACTTCCTCCAACACCCCACAAAGATACTCAACATTTTTTATATTCCTTGAAGCATCAATTGATTTAAAGAACACCATGCTACCTAAGAAAGAAAAAAAAACAATTTAGTAAATAAAAATTAAAAAACTTAATCACTAAATCAATAATAAATATACTTTACAAAATACAAAGTACAATTACCTGATTAAGAGACAAGAAAATTCAATGGTGTTCTATTTCTTTTGTCGGTCCAACCATCAGTCATGATGGTGCAACCCTTCCTCCATATCTCACGCTGCTCGGCAATTTTGACTTTAACATCAGCCACCTTTTGACTCAAAATAGGGCCTTTTATATCCTCATCATTGGGGGCTTTGAACCCTTGACCACAAACAGTAATGGCATCTACCATAATTTGCCAATATGGAGACCTAAAACAAATTAAATAAACGAAATAAGTATTTACTATTTACTATTAAGTTTTACTCGTAACTTTAAAAATTAAAATAATGAATGTGGCATACTCTTAAATTCTCAATTTCTTAAAAGCAAAAAAATGAAGACATAGAAATCAAAACACCAATGAATACCTTGCGGCATGAAATGGAACGTTGTTGTAGAACCAAAAGTCTACAATTGCAATTTTCGCAGCATCATGCTTCTCCTTATTCCAACCCATTCTCTCAAGCAATGGTTGGGCACTCGGAGTCGTGCGTGGAACAAAAAGTGAATCTAATGTGGATTTATTTTTACAAATCCGAGGCCTAATGCTCACACTCGCACTACCACTACTTGTAGATGTAGGAAATGGAGGCTGAGGATTTGAAGAAGCCTCTCCACCAATGGCTGCCATTTCTTCCATTTGCTTTCTTTTTAATTCTTTTTTCTCTTCAAATTCCTCTATTTGAGCTTGCACTTCACGTATAGCCTCAAGGGGTGCTAGTTTGCATGGTTTGGCATCATGGCATTTTATTTGCGTAATGTGATATTTTAGTCGGTGAATACCTCTCCCGTTATAGTTTGTTTTGCAATGAATACATGTTACTTCTTCCTTTTTTAATCCGGGGATGCCATGTTTCCAAGCCTTATCCTTTCTAGCCAGGGCTACCTTTGGGGCACCACTTCTACTATCGGAAGGATGAGACATTATGCTGCAATATATTATAAATGAAAAAAATCAGTATAATGTCTCTTATTCTAATTAAGTTAAAACTTAAAAAAATAATAGAATGATAAATAAAACTAGGGTTTCAACTTTCATATTTTTTCCATCAATTTAAAATAAAACAAGAACAAAACAAATGTACAAAAAAATGAAAATATGAAAGTAAGAAAATAAAAAACAACAAAAAAATGTAACTTACCTCTTTAAATTTGCTCCAAAATTGAAGAAATTCACCTTCAAATTTGTAGAGACCTCTTCCAAATCCTTCTTGAATTCCTTTAAATGCTTGAATGCCAGTTACTAACTTGCACAAACAATCAACAATTGCAATCTCTTCTTCAATCTATCAGTTGGTCTTCTCTTCAGTGCCTCTAGTTTTTTGCTCAAATCTCTCTTTTTCTCTCCTCCTTGTGTTTGCAAACAACAAAAATGACTTTTTAGGTTAAGAGAAAAAACACATTCACCTTTCATTCCACTTAAAACAAAGACTTTTTAAATTTTTTTTTGCTTTTTAAATGTTGCTGGCGCAACAGAGTCCTGGGCTCGAAACTCAGCAAGTTTGCCGAGTTTGACAGACTCGGCTAGACTCGGTCGAGTCTAAGTCCAGGGTCCTCTGGACTCAAAAGAGGTGATCCGCTTGGGGACTCGCTGAGTTTGGGCCAGACTTTGCATTTAATACTTTGGGGTCCAAAATGCACTTGGCAATGTAAAAACTCTAAGCCAGTTTCAAATTTAAACAAGCTTGCAACTTGGACTTTGAGGTCCAGAGTGCAACTCGCAATTGTGCAGAAGAGAGACAAGTCAAAGATAACAAGCTTAACTTTTTGATCATGCGGCATAACATCCTTGTTATGTGTGTCATATGAAAATAGTTCGAGCGAAGCACTTGGGCACACGTGGGCCCTAGATTGGTCAAGCAAGGTTTGTTGAGGGCCTCAAAATCTTTATGAGTCCCAAGGTCACACTCTCACATCCGCAAGGATGTACTTAGGCAAGGAAGAAATGGTACATGCTAAAGGGAAGCATTTATAAACATTGTAGCATGGTACAGTTTTTGTGAGTATAAGTTCTTGACCAAGCTAAGACAAGATTGCCATCAATTGGTAAAGAAATCACACTTACTAATCATATTTTTCAAGTTAGACTATCATGAAAAACCATTATACAACAATACACATTTGTTTTCAAGGTTAGCTATATTACAATCAATGTTGAGTTTACACCACTTCCGGGAGTGGATTACAATACAAAAGCTACTATTGTTCATGATTAAATATACAAGTTACATCAAAGACATCAATGGTCCCAACATTATCCATTTGCCTACAAGGACACAAAGTGACAAATTATTAACATCACAAGGTGAAGGATCCCTTGCATGCTCTTCTAGTTGCACCAAGAGATCCATGTTCCCCAAAGGTTAATCAATGACACCCAACCATATGGAACCCTTAGGCCCAACCCAATACACTAGGAGGCAATAGATAGGATAGTCCAACACAAATACACCAACATAGTGATTGAACAATCGCATATTACCATGAAATATGCATAGAGATCCCAAGCAAGCATACACGAGAGCTATACATTCTCCAATCATTGCATACAAAAGTGAATGTGCATGAGGGTACAATTACCATCAATGGACACACTTGAAATGTCAACACATCAGACAAGATGCAATTATAACACAAGGTTGGGGAGATTCTCATCACACATGTATCACAAAATCATGTGCATTGATCAAATATCCAATCAACATACAAGAGGGAAGAGAGGTTGTCCTAGGAACTAGCAATGGAGTGTCATGACATGAATCTTCATGTGGAGGTCGAGGAGCATGCCCCCATCCCATGGAGGTCGTCAACAACAATTGTATTGGTATGCAAGTCTATCCGAAGATCCATGGTCTTGGAAATGTTAGAGATTCCTACTTTCTTTTGCTGTCCTTTCCACACATCCTCATGGACATATGAAAGTGTCTCACTATTATCTTTCATTAAGGTGTAAATGTGTAATCCCAATTCATTTTAATTATATCCTGTCTTAACCTCGCCTTTCCTCAACCTTGCTTAACATACAAACAAATGGGCATGAGAGTACACTCCATTCTAGCTTAGTGTCCTCACCTCCTATGGCTTCATATAAAAAGCACATAATTACATAACATGGAAAATAAGGTTTGAACAAGGCACACCCATGACCACTTGTTTTTCCAGTCCATTTGCATGATAATCCCTCTATTCCCACATGCAAGCCTTTTTCACAGACATCAAGATTTCAATGCCAAAATTCCAAACAGTAAAACTCAAAAATTCAAACATACCTCTTTGAAGCCAAGGGCATGGAGTACACTTTTATTCAATCAAATAGGAATTTTAGGGAAATATCACCATGGTCTTGGTGTAACGCTCAAAATCTTTCCAAATAAATAAATGGAAATTGTTGAATTGATTCCCAGCAATCCAAAAATTCACCCATACAATCTTTTCCTTCTAAAATGAAATGTCCAATACATCCACTTAACTTGGGCATGATAATGCACAAGAACATCCATACAAAAGGGTTGAAGGTAGAACCTAACACTTCAACCAAATACACCACAGAGGAGAGGAGGGAGTATGTTGTGGATGTGAACCACCCTCCAAACAACTTCTCCCACCACGTCCAAGCCACAAAAATAACCCAACAAAACCCTCATGTCGACAGAAAGGAGAGAGGATGAAATGAAGGTAAAGCACGATGAAGGGGAGACTGCAGTCATTCAAATCCTCACACCCCAACCGGCCAAACCAGAAAATACTATTCCAATGCTCAACAAGATGGAGAGACAAGAAAAAGAGGCAAAATATGCAGCCGAAACTCCCACACCCAAAAATGTAGTTCTCCAAAACTTCAATATCCAAATGGGCTCTTTTTCTTTCTTTTTCCCAAATTAAATAATGTAATTTAATTTTATTAAAAGAATAAACATTTACAATAAAAGGCTATTTCAATGAAGATAATGTTAAATTTAAGTTATCAGACTATAGCAGAAACAAAATTCACCACAATGAATAGTATGATCACCAAGATACCCTGGGAAAACCTTCATTATGAAGGTGAAAAACCCAGTCACAAAATTCTCAGTTATATTTAATCAGGTCTGAATATAATTTACAAAGAATAGCTTCACTACTTGAAGCTTTATGCACACAACAATATACCACACAAGGTGATATAATAATTGAAGTGTAGAATTCAGTTATGAACTCGATCTGCTGAATGTATGTTGGATCCAATTCTTCTTGCTGTAGAATGAATGCTCTTTAACCTGCTAGATTCAATGAACACGATCTACTTATATATTTGTACAATCTGTTGGAGGAATGAATCGGACTGCTGTAGAAGATAACTCGATCTGCTAGGGAATACACGAAGTGCTAAGTGTAATGTGGATGAATATTATCGATGCCTTTGAGAGACAAAAGCAACTCATACATATACCCGAACACAGGTTCCTCCAACCATCATGACTCCTCAAGAAAGTTGGCTTTTCCTTTTAGCAACATACCTTTTCATAAGTGGCGATTTATATATTAATCAACACGTCTTATGTTAGAGTGTTTAATATGCTTCCAGTTTTATTATCAAGGATGGTGGGATTAACACATAATAAATAAAGGCAAATCGATATAGCTAAATTGTCTAAGGCCGATAGGCCACTTAGACAATTTAGTTGACTATGTCGGCCATGAAGGAGACGGCCGACGCTATAACATTAACAGATAACACATAGAACATGCTTATTTTGATTTTTTACAAAATGACATTGAACATCCAACAAGGCACACAAAGTTGTAATTTAAATTTGAGGTCAATCACTAGTGTAAATTTCATTTTTTCAGAAAATCACAATTTATTGAAAAAATACTAAAATAAATTTAATCACGAGTCCAACAGTTTATGGAAAAAGCATTAAATAAAGTAATTTACAAGAGTTGAACATTAATGGCAAAAATGCAAATGTGTGTTAATGGGATTTTGCACTCGATTCAACTGATATGGATTTAGGCTGACAGGATCACAAAAGACACATTTTGTTCTTGAACTCAAGCAAGATGAGAATTAACACAACATTTTTACCCAATTGGAGAAACTTGTGCTTGCACAATCAAGGAAACATTAGGCATACTTGTCCAATACAAAATAGCTGAAGCATAATGCCTAAATATAGCCACCAACAAGATACTATCATATCTACATCTACTTGGAAATCATCTATTCTAGCATGATTACTCTTATATATATATATACACACACACACACACACACACACACAATGCTGCCTTCAATGAGCATAGTCAAAACCACATATCATTGTAAAGAGTAGCCGTTGAATTCGAACATAACAAGATCACACAAGCATGTAAATCTAGGCACATAATACATACTCCTCAATGGCAATTCACAAGAACATCATTGATAAGTATGATAACAGTACCAAAACACAACAGATCTCGAACATATATAAATCCATACAATACATATAAATTCAAAATACATGCTCCATACACCTTGATGGCAATGTCTCGAACATATACAAATCCATACAATACGTATAAACTCAAAATACATGATCCATACACTTCGATGGTAATATAGAAATAACATTATTGGCCAGTATAATATAGTATCAACAGCCAAATGTAAAATGGGCAATTGGGGAGGGTAGATAGGCTTGGGACATTATAGAAGGCCTCAGTGGCAAGCCTTCCAAGCACACAAAGAGGCAACTTACTAAGTGTGATTTGTGAAAAAACTGGTATGTTTTAACAATTTTGAAGGTCTAGAAGAGTGTGCTTTTGAAAATTGACTTTGATTACGAAGAATCAGTTGCCAATGGGTCGACATACAAATTGTCTTTGGGAAACTCAACGGTCTCAGAAATCTTTTACAATTTTAGTCATAGCATTCAACTCCAGACCTAAGCACTTAACGTGCGATAGATTTTTGAGATTATTTTCATAGGTTTTCATTTTCAAAACATGTATTGGAATGCGACTGTTTTAAATGTACCAATGTTTGGATCTAACATCTAAATCCCTCTCCACGGATAGATTGGATCTTGTGGTATAATGAAGGGGAAAGGAGGGTTGAGAATTGTACTCAGCCAGAAAGTCCAAGAAACAGATACAAGTGGAGGAGATCAATTTGTATTTGCCACAAGGATCTGTGTGCTGATGTTGATGGAAAGGCAACAGGAAACATACTCTGAGAGGTGCATTCTGATTCATCGAAGCACAAGTTCAACATACCTTGGTGATGCACATCTTCAATAGGGTTGTAACAAAACATTACTTGTGAATCTATTTATGAGTTTCACTTGAGGATAGAGGCATTGGTGATTGGTCTAAAGAATAAGGAAGCATTGTGAGTTCTTTGCAATTATGACCAGGATTTCTCTCTCTGGATTCTCTGGCATTATTATTGAGGAAACAAGAATGGATATGAAGTCAGAAGTATCATTGGATCTGTAAGGCCTGTGATTGCATTCAACTATAACATCTCAAGATCCAGCCGTGTAGCATTGATTTTTCTTCTTATACAATTGCAATTTACCTTTCACTTTCTATTTATATCTGAACAACTGATGAAGAACATATTTTGCTACAAGACCATAATGTTGAAGGTCCAAAAAGGATTAAAAAATTTGATGTCACCTTGGTAACCTAGAAACACTATAAGTAGATTTTCTCCTCAATTCATTTAAAGCTTTTAACATTTCCTTCATTGGTAATCCTTTTGCCTGAAACCTCAATTGTGATTTACTTGAAAATGATTTGATTTTCAGATACTTCCCCACTTGCTTGGTATTGATCTCCTCACAGTCTGCCATTTTTGGTAAAACAAAAACATACAAACTTAATTATTGCTGCTTTCCTGTATATATTTTATCAAGTTTATGTAATGCAATTTATCTGTTTCCATTCAATAAAGAGGAACATTTTTGCAGGTCATACAGTGTGATTAGACCAGGTGATACAGTGAATGTGATTGGCGAGTTTGATTCTCAAGGAAAATGTGTCATCGATCATGAAAATAATATTCTCATTGTCCATCCAGATTTATTGATATCAGGATCTAGGGTATGGATTACGCTCTCATTGGGTTATGTAAATATTTCTTGCCAAATGGAAAGCATACGGAGTAGGAATATAATTGTTATCAGAACTTTTCATTTAGGATGGAACACCATTTTTATTTGGTCTTTTCCTCAGTTTGAAGTGTCATTTTGGGTAACTATTTACAGGTAGGAACTAGTTTCAGTTGTCCAAGGCGAGCAGTTTTAGATGAAAGGATCAAGTCCTTTGATCTTTCAGCTGCCGCACTGATGGGAACCATGCTGCACCAGATTTTTCAGGTATGTATCTGTCTCATAGGCTTCTTAGCATCCACCCTCTTTCTGATTCTCAGATAGAACCAGGAAAAACACATGGAAGGAAACTGGAAATAGAAGCTAATCAAGAATTTGACAAATTATGCAGGTGGGATTAGTTCATGAAACTCCAAGCAAAAAATTATTAGAACAGCAAGCAAGAACTATACTACAAACATATATTGATAGCATATATGCTACGGGAGGTATGCATTGCATTCTGCTGATTAATGCATCAATGGTCATTAGTTTTGAAACTAGAAATAAAAGGGGCACATGTTCATATGTTAGCTTTCTGGCTTTCGATAGAGACTTTCTTTTATAACTGTTTGTTAGAGTGATGTAACATATGATGCATACTATGACAAAGAGAAGAAAAGAAATGGATACCTTATTATACATCACATTATCACATGTTATGTCACACGTGCTAAAGATGGATCTTTTTTTCTCATTAAAAAAATAATTAGAAATGAGGGTGCAAATTTAGAATTTTGCCAACATTTGGAGAGTTACAAAAACAGTTGTGTTTGAGTTTGTGCTTTATACTTTGTCGGCTGATTTTACAAAAATTCTAGAGATTGAACAGCTAACTATTACAAAACAGCTGTTGAGAAGCACTGAGACCACCATAGAGGTTAAACATTGACTATTTAGAACAAAAACTAAAAGATAGAAATGCCCTGTTGATAACATAAAAAGGCTGAATAAACCTTTTTCTTCCATGGAGGTGGCCAACCTTGTGCACTGCTTAACAAAAATTGATGGTTATGGATGGCTGGACTAGAGCTGCTTGGTAGGTATAATTCATGCTAGTGTTGTTAGAGCTCTCCTCTCAATAACTTTGGCTCTTAGGAAGAGCTGAGAGTTCAGCTTGTTCTTAGATGATTTCCATAATATGGCGTCAAGTATTTTTTGAGTGAGTGCAATAGGAAATTGATAGCGTCAAGATTATGTTCATAATTTTGTATAATTACATTGGATCTATAGTCCCTTGTTAAATAACATCGAGAAGATGAACCGAGTATGTGTCCATGATGGTGTTGAGTGTGTGCTTCCCTCATGTATTTGCTTTTCTTTTAAATTCAGTTCAATATCGCTTCGCAAAGTGTTCTTTGGCTTAAATGCCACAACCGAGGGATATATTTTCTATCAGATCACGTAGGACTTGTACCTAGCCTTGTCCCTTGAGATATGCCACAGCCAAATTTGTATTTGGCAGTTTGCCTAATTTAACATTCAAAATTTGTACATTTGAGCATGTCACATGTTTCTTGGATATTTGAACATTGATTGTTACTACGAAAGTCGCAATGGTTCTTCAACTTCTTTTACTTGAGCTCACTTCATTTGATGCCCCCTTTGTTTACTTTGGTGTTGAATGGCTTTAGTCATGGTTGCAAAGAACTGCAATTACTCACAATTGGCGGGCAGGTGAAAGGTCAATTTCAAGATGAATTTTTAATGTTTTAAGTGTTTATTTGAACATGTTTTTGGTCAACAACGTGCAGTAGATTCTCAATGAAATTTCATGGGTATTTTTTTGGTTGACGCATTGAATGCTGGCTTTGGGCGACAGTTAGCTTTGTTTAACATTAATTTAATCATCATTTGCAGGTCTTTTTTTGATTGCCATTTGTGGGCCTGTTTTTGCTTGCGTTCTATAGATATGTGGGTCTAGAGTATCATGAGTTTAACAGTTAAACTTTGCTTGCATCACTTCTTTGGGCTCAGATTTAGTTTAATTTGATTCACGTTACATTTCCCAAAGATTCTTGTATTGTAATAATATAACCATTATTGTAAATTTTTTATCTAATCTATAAAGGAACGGAAGCCATATTGAAACTCAATTTTTTCACAGCATTACATCTAATTCGTCCAATTTGAACTCATTTTTTTGTCAGTTACGTTTACCGAATTCTAATTTTGATCTATATATGAAGGAAATCAATAAGATGTTCTGTAAATTCAATAATATATATGTTTTTGAAGAATATTTTTAAAAATTTACGTACTTTTTAATGTTTGATAAATTTGTGAAGTTATTGTTGATATTTTTCTAGTTTTTGTGTAGTCTTGAGTTTTTAATTTTTTTGGATCAGCCAAGTTAGTGTTGAGTTCAAATTTTTCAACTATGGCTTCAGTGATTTCATTTAGGGTTGAGAAGAAATTTGGGTTGGCCTTGTTTGTATTTTTTGCTTTGGAAAATTCAGATTTTTGAGAGCAAGCATACTTGGGTGGGGTGAGTACTAGAGAAAATGCATGGGATGGATACCAAGGAGTAAAACTAGAATTTGGAGAGGGAACAACTTTAGTTAAGGCACTATATAGACTAAATTAATCGTAGACCATAGAGGGAAGTCTTGAGTGTGGTTGTAACAATGGAAGTAATAAGGGCAAAAATTGTAATGGAGAATGAGGAATGGTGTCGAAATCAGATTGTGCCTTAGCTTCCTTTTAAAGATCCTTTTTCACAAAGGCTGATTTACTAACTAACACTATAGAGAACTGTGGATGGAGCTTTTACTTTTCAGCAGGGATTTGTTCTTTCTCCACCAATATAGGTTGTGTTCCCTCTTATAGAGGACTTTTAATTTCTTATGACTCTTCTCTTGTAACCCTAAAGCTTTGAGGGCTTGTATGGCTTCCCTTTGAGTCTGGTTCTATTTTGAGATCGATTTATAAGCTGGTCAATTTTCTGGTGCCCCTTTATTTTATGGCAATAGTGAATTTGAAATTTACTTATTAAGTAGGTTTTGGAATGAGTGATAGATTCTTAGTAACCTCACACAGATGTTAGAAACAAGGAATCTGGAGTAATAAGAAACAGATTTGTTTATGGATCTAGTTCATAAGCAAAGGGTTTAAGTTTAGTGACTGTTTGGAGTGGATGGGCATGTTTTAGGCCTCATAGATACTATTTTTGGCAGGACCAAAAAAGTACTTAGGTGTCAGCCAAGGTTGAATATTTTCACATATATTGTTTTCCCTCAATAACTTATGCACTTTGGAAAAACTGGCATCTGCTTTCAAGTTTGTCTACAAAAGTAATGGATTTCAGAAATAGGTGACAAAAATAACATTGAAGTTGCAGTTTTTGTTTTTGGCATATGGGTGGTTTTAAGACTGCTGATTCCTTAAGGGGGGGTAATCACACAATTGCTTGACTACTAAAGGGTAGGTTTTGTCCTGACGGTAGAAAGAAGAATACAAAGCACACAATTTGATGTTTAGTCCTGAAATTCTCTTTTTGGAGTATTCCTATGCACAGGACAACCATACAACATGTATTCAAGGACAATGGGAGATTGCATTGCAGTGTCAAAGGTATGCATATTTGATAGATGCATAAAAGAGTGAGAGACTGGTTTAGAGAAGGATGAAGTTACAGGCAGATTACACAGCTCATGTGGCTGAAGTTATTCAACAGTAGAGAGCATGAGGAAGAAAGGAATCACATGGAGCAAATCTCAAACTTGTAATCATTCCAATATTCCAAGGAAGCTTAGAATACATGCATTTGTGTCTCTTTGGTCTCATTTATTTCTGATATGTTGGTTGAAATTTTTGTATACCTGGGAAGCCACAGTGTGTGAGTTAATAACTCTCCTAATTTTGAGGGAAGGCTCCCCCTTTTTGTTCTATTACAAACTAACTATAACATATTGAAATATCCCCCTAGGGATATTAATACCAGAAACTTGAACAATGAACTTCATAAATTCAACATTCTATTTGCATGTAATTGATTTCGATCTATTCACCAAATTACACTAAAATCATTAATTTCCAGATTGAAATAGAATTTCTGAAAATTAGATATGAATATAGCCTCAAATCTTAATAGATAAACAACAGAAAAATCCAATGGTAGCCACAAAACTTACAGTCAGATTGGGTAACCGGTAAATAAAACTGAAGCACAAAGTGAGCCACCTGAACGATAACTCCAACTGACAATGGGTTTCCATCCACTGGCTCCAACCTCGACGGTTTGCGTCCTCAAACCTGCTGTCAACAAGAGCTTCCCAGAAACTCCCTAAAGAAACAATCTCCAAATATAAAACCAAGCATGCCCAAAATGAGCCTCCTCAAGATAATAAATAGCTCAACTTTATGACTCTTCATTTGTCCATTGCCTGTCTCTTGGAATTCCCTTTTATGAATAAAGTGACTTTATCTTATAATTTGATGTTGATGACAACTTTAACTTAATTATTTAATGGGTTTTCCTAATGTCCCCAAAAGGGAACATTACAGTCCTCCCTCCTTAAAGATTGTTTGTCCTCGAGCAATCATGAATATACATACCAATACCAGGATCCCAAACCATCCTCAGGAACACTGTTCTACAAATCTGCTGTGCCACCTTGATTGAACTCTCTGTATACCTATGGTGAATTAGCATATCCAGGTCCACAAGAATCAATGCACCGAATATGTCACTGCCTAGATCCCATATCAATCTGTAGAATCTGCTATAAGTAATGAAGGAGTTTGTCAACCAATCACCCTGAAGTAACCGTCCATGCTGGTAGAACAACCCAACCAGATGAAGATGAACTCCCTCATGCCAATATACCAATAGGAAAGAATACCACATCTCATTGCTATAATTCTGATCGGCAACAAAAGTGTTTTCAAACATGTCATCAAACTCATGCCAATTAATGAAAAACCTCTCATACTCCATCTCTATCCAAAAGAAACACCCCTCAACACTCCTGGACCACTGAATCACTGATGTATTTAATGTAAATTCAGGAAGTGCTCTATGATTCCAATTAGGACAGCCACCATGCCATAATAAATCAAAGTGTATGAAGTTACCGAACAATAAATATACCGCTGCCCTTTCAAGAGGAAAAGATGACAGTCTCAAGATTGAGGTGTGTATGCCTTCACTGCCCAACACTGGTAACTCTTGAAGGTCTGATTCACTGCAAGTGTTATTAATAAAATCAACTTCTTCACCCCTGGTTTGATTACCATTAAGTGAATTTTCAGAGCTGGTAAAGTCCTGTTTATCATCATCCCGAAGCATGACTTCTTCCAAATTTGAAAGCTCATAAGTAACCGCTGTCCCATGAATGAAACTACCCTGAAATCTGCTTGTATACCCTGTTATCACAGCCTTTTCATTGCTGCAAATTGTTTTTTCATCATCAAAATTAACGAGTTTGTCCCCCTGCTGATCCTTTTGCTCCCTATTGTTATCTTTTGACTGATAAAGGGTAGGTACATTGTGCATTGTTTCATCCCTACCAATAGTATTGATCCCTTCAATGATTTGCGTCATCTCCATGCTCATAGAATTGGCTTCTTCTTCCTCGGGAGTCGCTGTAGTAGTAGTCTGATTTGCTGATTTGGATAGTTTATAATGCATCATACTCAGCTGTAAACAAAGCTCATCCAACTCCTTCTCCTTATCTTCTTCAAACTTAATAGCAAGATCCTTGTCCATTAATAGCTGCAAGTAATCTGATTTCATCCTTTCAAAAGCTTCTTTGATTGTGCCCAACTGAGTACTAGTGACTCCACTTGTAACTCCCTTGTGACTCTCCTCAATTTGAGTTTTCCACATAAGATCTTCAATATATTTGTGAGAATCATCTGCCCTTGTTAATACTTGCATAACTTTCTCCTCTGTAACTAAAAATCTGTCCTTCACATCTTGCAATGATAAAGGCTTAAGTTCAAAATCATCTAAGGGACATGGGCTGTCACACAGTAAATTTTCTGATTTGTTCTCAATTGTAGAAGCATTATCACTATCATACTTAATAGATTCTCTAGATGATACCATGCACCCTTCATGAAGTAGTAATGGAACAACATTGTGTTTATGTATGTATTCACCAAAGGAGTTCTTCTCTTCACTAGTTTTATCAATAGGGATCTTCAAATCACCAATAAAGAGTTCGGAATACTCCTCACCTATAGCAATTGATTCTTCCTCCATATCATGAACCTTAGCTGATTGGAAACTATTATCCTTTTTACTTTCACCATCCACATTAACTAGTGCATTCAAGGCTGTAGTTTCAGTTTGCTCAACATGAGTCATGGCGTCTCTTCCCTCTACATCCTTTTCCTCATCACCACTTGGCTGCAAAAAAGTTTTC
The DNA here is from genome assembly GCF_030272615.1 of Cryptomeria japonica. NCBI lineage: Eukaryota > Viridiplantae > Streptophyta > Pinopsida > Cupressales > Cupressaceae > Cryptomeria > Cryptomeria japonica. The sequence goes on along the minus strand of NC_081413.1, from coordinate 132,917,719 downwards.
CCTTCAGTAATTTCACAAATATGATCAGGTGACCAAGCCTTCTGACATCTGAAACAAATCTGCTCTCTTCTCATTTGGTTCCTACTCTTTTTTGGAAATCCTGAAACCTGTAAACCCATGGAGATTAGTTCGCTTTCAGTCATCTGTTCTCTGAACCTTTCAATTTTCTGCTCAATCAACCCTTTGGAGAACTTATAAGCACAAGGTGAGACTACCAACTCCTCTCTCCAAATAGCTAACAAATTTGATTGCAATTGCCTACAGACATCATCATCCTCATCTAAGATCAAGGACAATATGACGAACATATTTGTCTTCACCTTATCTGAATGGCGTTTCCTGATTTCAGCAATGAAACAATTGAACATTTGAAGAATCAACTCTTCACATTGGAGATCCAACATAATGACAAATGATCTTGTCCTTGCAATAATCTCTAAAATTTTAGCCCTCTTACCAAAAGTAGGGTCTTTGATATTATACAACCCATGTAGACTCTCCACGACCAGTTGTAAAACCTCTTTCATTGTATCATCATTGTAAGGTTCTTGGGGTGTTATAATCCTCATGATCTCATCATTTGGATGCCTTAACCACCTGTGTTGTTTCAAAGTAGTCATTACAGGAAACATAGCTAATTGCAACATATCACAAGGTGACTGCTCAACAAGGATCAAACAGTCTTCCACCCTTTTTAGCATGTTCATGACATCATCCTTAGATCGTAATTGATCACTGAGCTGAGTACTTGCTTCATAGAGTGATCTTGACAAATGTTTAATATCTTCAGTTGCCATGGTTCAAACTGAAAATCAGAACTTTGATTCTACCTCCAAAAGGCCAACAAATTTTGTCCCAGATTAGCACTGAAATAAGAAGCACTCTAATGTCCAACTCTGTTTGCTCTTAAATTCTACACCACTCTGTCTTACTTCAATTCACAGACATTCGATAAATAGTTGGCATAAAGGTGAATATGAAAGTTTTCTGCAATTGTTTTGAATGTTGTGTAATAGGCTGCCCTATTCGCTGTAATTTTTCTTGACACCCTGCTGTAGGTTGTTTTTCAAACAGTTTGCTATCATTCAATTTGAGTGATGGTTTTTGGATGTCACTGATGTTTGGTTGAACCTGGTGCGTTTGGTTTTAGCATTGCTTGCCATTCATGTACAAATAATAATGATACCAATTATTGAAAAACAACTTCAGATATTACACAGTCTCAACCCAATGACGATTTGCCTTATAATTTGAAGACAACAACAAGAACTTACAAATTAAACCAAATAAAGACTGCCAACTATTTAATGTTCAAACATTACATCAAAATTCAGAATATCATTCGAGTAAAACAATAACTTTAGCAAACGTCACACTTTCATCACCCACAACAATTGCTAATGACCTAGTACAAGTGTGCAGCAATGGAACCTGGTTTGTTTAAGCTGTTGTAGTTTCTATCCAACTCGTTGAACACACGAGTTTGGTAATGCAGACATGGCTTCCTAACTCTCCACGTCTAACAACAATGCTGGCCACTTATTCTATAGTCGGCATATCCCTTGTTCTGTCGGCATTCACATTTCGGTTTTGTACCTCCTGTCCCATTCCATGTTAAATCGAACTGTTGTTTGATGACTAGCGGGCTGAGTTGCTAAAATGCGGTAGAAGATATAGGGCCGACTGGGCGTTAACAACAATGGCAACTTCACTGTTATTTCCACCAATCGTCCCTGCCACTAGTTTAACCTTCTTAGGCATTGTTCACTGTGTCCTCAACTCATGCCAAGGATAAATCAAGTTGTTCCTGTGGCTTGCAGACTGTATCGTTGGACAGCAAGAAGAGAAGTTGGCGGGTTTTACTAACAATTACCCAAACCAGAAAACACTTCCAGGTGTTGCCCAATATATCTGCCCAGCACAAAATCGACCCCTGTTGCAGCTGGCTCATAGACCCTTAGAAAAAGGCAATACCAGCTTCAACGATCAACAAAGTCTCCAGCAAGCAAATCGTGGATATGGTTGGGGAACGATTTGAAACACCCCTATACAGTACGTGCAACCTGCCCAGAATACAACGCTGAATGAGGAAACTTCATTCTTGAACTCCATTTGCAGGTAGGCTACGATTTCTCCCTGACAATCTTCACACTCGATCTGAAACAATTGCATTCCTTCCAACTTATTCATTGCCAATTTGTTTTTAAATCCAAAATACTCGGTTTGTGATTACCTAGCTGAGAGAAGGAATTCGACTAGCTAAAAAATGAAACTCGAACCTTCTTCCTACTGTTAATGATCACGATATTTCCAGTAACTGCTCCCGATTCTCCAATATTGAATTGTCCACCCACAAAGGAGAGTCCTCGTTCTCATAACTGACGTTCTTTCAAACACCACGTCTGAGCGGCTCTTGCTGTGGACAAAATAGAAACAGATACCTCACGTAGCACTATGATTGGTTTAGAGTCCAAACTGCCCACCAATTAAATCCCATGCAGTGGAGAAGTTGAATCGGCTTCCACCAAATGCTCATGCCATGGATGCGAGAATTATCCCGATATGCTTTTATCCAGACGTTACAGACTTCAAAGTGCAAGGTGTCAAAGAATACACCCACAGAAAATGCCACGCCATCAACCAGTTATAATTTGTGAACGCATATAACACCTGTTGCTAGAAGGTGAAGGACCACATAGAATAATTACGCCAAGAATTAAAGATACGTCCTTATTGCAACAACTGTGATATGAAAAGGATGCCATACAGACCATTCATCTTGAATTATCGAGGCCAGAACAATTTTCTTTCCCGGAAACAGCTGAGTAGATACAACAATAGATATGGTTTGTCGTTGAAATTTGCCAAACTCAGACTGTCCACGCCATAGGTACATTGACTCCAGCTGTATCGCGATATGGAAATATCTCTACCACGAACTACTCTTGACAAATTAATAAGAAGAATGTAAAATTCCCACGACATAAGAAGAATTGATCAGAGAGCTCTCAAACTGCTTATAGCCAATGTCGGGTCAGAAATAATGTGAATTGAGTCTCCACATCCTTTTTAGAATGCATACACAAGTAGTATATATTAGCTACGATTTCACAGAGTAGCCTATGAAAAATGAATCCCTGGTTGCAAGTCTGCCACAATGAATTGCAATCCGTTCTCCTTCCTACCCCACAATAGTAACAGATTTGCCTTGGAAGATGCTTGGCACTGTAAGAATGAACTCCAACATGACATGAGATTCTAGATTTTAATGTCTTCGCTTGCGCATCCGACACAACTTGCAATGTTCACAATTTTTATCAAAGCTCTTCAAAAAATTAAATCACCAACATAAGGATTAGGCAGAAATAATCCATGCTACTAAAAATTTATATTGGTGCATTTGACAGAATAGAAATGTAATATGGATCGGCCTCCTTTAGGAAATATAACTCCCATCGAACATTCACCACAACTTTAATAATAATAAATGCCTGACTTGAGGAAAGAATAAGCCTGATAGATATCTCTTATTTTTGTGGCTTAATATGAATTCGCCGAGGTCGTATAACAAAGATGATCCTTGCTACTACCAATTAAAAGGCACCCATATTAATATTTGGCTCTTAATGCTTTTGCTCTTTTAATTAATCCGCAGACAATAAGATTTTCTCCACAATGCTTACACCAAAGGTATATATCAGATATACACACTGAATAGTATATTAGTTTTCCAATCAGATATAAATTACCTCTGATCTGCCAATTTTCTCAATACTGTAAATTTGTCTTCAAAAAGCATTAAACATTTATGCACTTCTCTGTCACTCAAAAACTTCACAGGCTGGCAAGAAAACCTGCTTTGATACCACTGAAATATCCCTCTAGGGATATTAATACCAGAAATTTGAACAATGAACCATAGAAATTCAACATTCCATTTGCATGTAATTGAGTTTGATTTATTCACCAAATTACACTAAAATTATTAATTTCCAGATTGAAACGGAATTTCTGAAAAGTAGATATGAATATAGCCTCAAATCTTAATAGATAAAAAATAAAAAAATCCAATCGTAGCCACAAAACTTATAGTCAGATTGGATAACCAGTAAATAAAACTGAAGCACAAAGTGAACCACCTGAATGATAACTCCAACTGACAATGGGTTTCCGTCCATTGCCTCCAAGTTTGAGGGTTTGCGTCCTCAAACCTGCTGTCAACAAGAGCCTCCCAGAAACTCCCTAAAGAAACAATCTCCAAATATAAAACCAAGCATGCCCAAAATGAGCCTCCTCAAGATAATAAATAGCTCAACTTTATGACTCTTCATTTGCCCACTACCTGTCTCTTGGAATTCCCTTTTATGAATAAAGTGACTTTATCTTATAATTTGATGTTGATGTTAAAGTCACTTAAATCTGCTTTAATAAATAATTAAATTAAGTTGTCTTTTAAATTATTATGTTTGGACAACTTTAACTTAATCATTTAATGGGTTTTCCTAATGTCCCAAAAAGGGAACATTACACATATATAGAAGCAAAGCTCAAAGTCTTCATTTGTTTATTGTCCTATCTACCTTCCAGAATGATTAGTATGATAACAATGTACAACTTATAACAGCTCAAAGTTTGTTCATATGGTGCACCTCTAGATTGCTATAAATAGGAGCAATTACAAGCACAAAGTCTTATAATCTCTCTCAATGATGAACACTTAGTTACGATTATTTAATCCTCAATATTTGTAGCACAAAGTCTACAAGAAATTAGATTAAAGTTCTTTTCAACAACTTCACTTAAGTTTCAAATATATGCAAAAAAATATATCACTGTGACATAAGAACACAATGAATATATGAATAAAGCCTCAACACAAAGTTTGAAACTCAAATCTCCACTTTATATTTTTTAAGAATCCAATTTACAAGTATAAAACACAAAGTCTTTATCAAAGAGCACCCTCCAATATATATAGGAGAGAGGTTGAGAGCAAAAAGTGGGAGAAGTCCAACTAACTAAGACTTTTTCCACAACCAATTATAACTATGGCTTATTCCAAATTACAGTCCTATTGTCTTATAACTTGTAATTTGTTTACATGAAATTACAATTAATGAGACTACCTGTAATTACAAGTTTGATACTACATGTAATTTGTCAAAAGGAAAATACATAAAACAAAAACATGATTTAAGTGTCAGGAGACACTTCTTGATCTTCTCTATTCTTGGCCATGAAAGCTTGAAACTTGTTAATTGATTCCTGCAATTCATCAGGATTTGGAGCTGCTGTATTCTTTGCAACAACAGTTTTGATGATGACATCGAAGTATCTCATTGTTGCTACTCTATGCTCTTCAAGAACAATCTGCATCTTATCAAGGAAAACTTGGCAATTCACAAGTCTATTGATTGAAGTCATTGTGAATTGCTTGGATTCAAGTTCCTGATGAAGCTTTGATACCAACTCAGAAAGTATCACATTCATCTTATCAAGGAAAACTTGGCAATTTACAAGTCTATTGATCGAAGTCACTGTAAATTGTTCGGATTCAAGCTCTTGATGAAGCTTTGATACCAACTCAGAAAGTATCACATTCTCAAGAAGCAACTCTTCATTTTGACTTACCATCTTGCAAGACATTTTCTCAAAATTGGAGATAATATCCTACTCCACTTCAGAACTCATTTCAAGAGCAGTTTCAATATCTTTAATCAAGTCCTTGATAACTAATGACCTATCGATCATAAGTTCCTCAAACTCAATATACCTTTCTCTGTTTGGTATCATAGTGGTGTTGCACAGGTTTTCCAACTTCCCTTGATCCATTTCATGCCAAATTTTCAAATCTCTTTCTATAGATTCTAGACTTTGCTTAAAAGCTTCTAAAGTCTGGTTCAGTTTTATATTTGCTACCCTTACATTGCCCAATACCAACAAGGCTTTCTTCACCACTTGAGTACTTCGATCTGCTAGTTGATCTACCCAAAAATCAACAGCTTTGGCCTTTGAGCAGCTCTTTCAACTTGTTTGATGGACTCTTCGGAAGTGGAGGAAGTCAAGGGATCAACCTTCTCTGAAGAATTAGTGATCTTTTGGATCATTGAGATGAGTTTTGAGTTTCCCTCCTCGAGCTTATCTTTCTTCACTAGGAGCTCATCATAACTCTGAAGCAATGAGGCCACCAAGTCCCAAGCATCATGCATTATCCTAGCATGTGTTTGCTTTCCTAGTTCCACCCTCGTGAACCTGTAATCAAAAGCTTCATTTCCCCTTGTGGGTTATCAGTAAGAGGTTCTGCCACTTTTGCATACTTCATCTTATTACTGTCCACAACCATTCGTGAAACTGTTTTGGCTTTCTTGGCAGTCTTAAGCTCTGATTTTCTAAGTTGCTGAAAGTCTAACACATCAAGAGAAATCTCTTGCTTTTTCCTTTGAGGAGTGATCGAGCTCAACCATGGGGGTAAATCTAATGAGCTTACCTCAATAACAAAAACTGCAGTTTGTGTAGAAACAGGCTCTGCCTGTACTACGGTTGTCATTCTAGGGGAAGCTTCGGTCTGGAGAGCGACAAGTGTTTGCTCAGATGGAAAATCATGGCCAGCTTCAGTCATTAACCTATCAAAGCTTACAGTAGAGGCAAAAACACCCACCAACAAATAGACACAAACAAATACGAGTTTTTAACCTCATAAAACATGCCTTAGAAATGAAAACTACGAATTTTGATAAAAAATTTGTAGGGGTTGTCTTAATTTTTGAAAAATCAAATATTAAGACAACATGATCATACTTGTTAAATCATCCTTCACTTTGAAAGCACACTTTAACACTAATTCAAAAGGAATTCCACTATTATGTGGATGGAAATTCAAGTAGCATAACATGGGTAAATATTAATTTTGATTTTTTATTTACACAAGCATCAGGTTGTAGAAAATATGGATTAGAAACCATCATAATTTGCGTAAGGTTTTTACTTGTTTTAAAATTTAATGCTTTACAAATGGATAGAAAGGGGTGTAAATTGCCTTTTCTTCTCATAATAGAAGCAAATATCTTTCTCGGAATATCTTGGCAAACCAGAAGAGAGATATTTTCAAGTTCTCAGGGTAATATCATGAAAATGTTGGAAATCCCAAAAATGCAGAAAAAAATACAAAAAGGAGAAATACTAGACATTTTTCATATTTTAAGGCATTCTAATTGTATAGTGAGTGAGAGAAAATAAATGAGAGTTAAAGTGTGGATTTTTCTCATTTTTGAAATTGCCATTTATACTTTATAGTGCACACTCCATAGTGTGTGTTGCCATGGTTTTTCACCCTACTTTCAAAACCTTATATTGTTCATTTAAGTTGGCCAAAATAATACCTAGAATTTTTAATTGTCTCAAGTAATGTATCTTTGTCTTAAAAGTCCTCGTAAAATCTCAACACTTAGCCATTTTTATGTTTTGTTGGACTTTGCTTGTGGTTTCAAAACCACCATTAGATTCCAACGGGGTTATCATAATCCGTCCGGAGCCTGATAAAGCCTTCTTGCCTTAGTCTTATTTGTTTGAAGTTTTCAAGTCTTCATTGGTCTTGCTCCTTGGTTTTGAAATCACTGTTGGAACTCGATAGGGTTCTCATAACTCGTCTTGGGTGTGACAAACCTTTTATTTCCTCAAAAGAAAATTATCCAAAGGCAATCTAGTTCTTGACTTTTTTAAGGTGGCAGAGGCAAGACAAGTTTTGAGAAATTTAACAGAGGCCATTGAGGTTTTCACAACCCGGGTTTCTCCAAAGGCTTTTTCTATTATAAAGTTTGTAGAGCAGAATGAAAAAGTCTCTTTAAAGGCGACAAAGATTGAGAGTTTTAAAATTGATGTTGAGAGTCAACAAGATTTCCATAATCTTGTCGGATTCTAACAAGAGACTCAAAACTAAGGATGAAGGAAAAGATGCAAAGGAGAAATAAATAACAAGGAAAAAGAGAGTAAGGTGAATCTTCAACGCGAGAAAATCAGAGGTTGTCATAACCTCATTGGCCATCTACGAAGTTTTTATAACCTAACTGACAACCAACTCATAATAAAAAAGAGGCAGAAAAAGAGAATATCAAAGCGGAAATAGAAGGTGGTTTTGGAACCTTTGTTGGTCATCGAGAGGGTTTCCAAAACCCAATTTGAAGTCTAATATCTGTTTTGGAAGTCAAAAATTCAAAAATGGCACCTAAAATGCTAGCATAAATTATGTCATAGCTGAGTTGGTGAAATTAGTGCTTAGACATAAAAGAGGTTATATGCCCTAAATCCCTTATCCCAAAGGTAATTGTTGGCGGTTAAGAAAGATTGTAGAGCTCTCGTAACGAGATTGTTGTAGAGAATAATACGCAACTCAAAAGGTGGAATTCTTGCATTCTTAGTGGCAATTGAAGTAAGTATCCTCTCCCAACTGCCAAAAACTAGTCTTGCATTGGTATTAAGGTCTCTTTCTCAAATTTCTCAATACAAAAACCGGCCTAGACAAGGGGAGGTTTTGCTAGTTTTTTTCGAGAATTTGTAACCGCTGCTATAAAGCCAAAATTTGAGAACATGAGGTATAAATATCTAGGTTATGAACATCTGTCGGGTCTAGATAGTACATTGTCTGAAATTGGAGACACATGTCTAGGGCATATCAATTCGCAAGAATTTTGGGAAAGAATGGGTTTTGGAGAGAGGCTTGCTTGAAGTTGCTGCATTGCTAGTTGTCGTGCAGTGTATTGACCTGGTGCTTGAGTGTATAAATAGATACAATCTTGAAACTAGGGAAATAAAGATGATGATGATAGAATTTTAATTACCCTAGACTGAGCTACAATTCGTAGTTGTTTCAGGCTCCTAGAAAGGGCAATGTATATAGGTTGGGACTTTGCAATCTTGCAATCACATTTTAGTGAAAAGCAAGGATATTACAAGAATATTATAGCGAGGGAATGGTTCACAATGCCCATTAAAGGACACGCCCAATTACTTAGGACTATCCTCAAGTCTCCACTTAAAGGGGAAATTGCTGACATTGTAATTCTATTGCATAGATTGTGTGGTAATATGAATGCACATGATTTCAAATATTGGATGTTCTTCATGCAAATTATATGTTCTAGAGAGTAACACTTGGATTGGGCCAACTTAATAAGCGACAAGCTTTATTCAATGATCATAGGTTTTGCTCTCAACAAATTATTTTACATGTCATCCTATTTGTTTTATGCCTTAACATGTATAAGGCCATGGCCTGGGCTAAGACATGTAGAGCAATTTGATGACAAGATTCAAATTTATAGCTATTACATTGACCTACAATTGAAGAAGAGCTATTCCAAATTCAAAAGGTTGAATAATGTGTTTGCAATGAGATTAGTCAAGGAATTGCAAGGTGATTTGGGGCAAAGAATTTTAATTGAAGCCATCTAGTTGGTCAACCAATATGGGAGCCATTTCTTGCAGTTTCAATGCTTCACCTAAATAAGAATAGGGGGCTTTGATGGATTCCCACATAAATTGCCCGAGTATTCAGAGGATAATTTTTTCCTAATAGAGATTTGTAGGCAAGATTGTGAAGTAAATAAAAGATGTGCAAAAAGGAAGAAAGCTGAAATCCAGTTTCCTATTGGGCTTGGCCACTATATTTGTAAGACCCAGTTTGGTGCTTTTAATATTGAAAGTGATTTAGTCAATATACTATCTCTACATATGATCATTATAGATTTCCTTTTGATAGCAAGAATTTTGTCAAAAAGTATCTATAGTTAGGCAGTACGTTTCACCATGTGTTGGATATGGAAGATTACTAGGTAGATTTTTCAGATGTTTCCGGAGTCATGAAGAAGAGTTGGATGAGGATGAGTTTGAAAGAAATTGTTGAGTATCATTTGGGATGGAATGTAGATGGAGTAGAAGACAAGGAATCTGACTTAGTCGATCCCATATATACTTCTAACATCCAAATGCAACCCTTAATTCTTATTGATTGGAGCTTACAGGAGTCCAAAGACCTCTGGATTAGGGCTGTTGTAGTCCTTAGAAGAACTCAGATCTGGTTTGCCGAAAAGAAAGCATAAACATCAAAGGTCAATTCTAAAGGAGGATAGATGGAAGGAGAGCAAACTAATCCTAGCTTAGCAGGTACTTCCTCAACAACACCTACCCCTTCCAAGCAAATGGTTACTCCAGGTGGGAGTGGGCTTGGGGAGAAACCTCCTGACAAGAAGAAACTTTGAGAGAAAACATGTGGAGATGGCCCTCTAGCAGACACCGTAGCAGGTGAAAAGGCAAAAGAAGACACAAACAAAGGAAAAGAGAAAGAAGATGATGCAGAGAAAGGGGACGAGAACACAAGAGAGCAAGAGCAAGAAGTGGAGATAATAGAAATAGATCAAGAAAAGACTCTCTAGAAAGATAACGTTATTACCTCTTTCCTTTTTGGCTTGCAAAATGTTGCAAAGATCCCTCCACTTAAGAGGGCTCTCCAATTCACCCTTGATTCTTTGAAGAGTTCTTTAGGTTCTCTTTCTTCTCTATCATGGTTGGAGAACACATTGTCAAAGAAGAGAAAAGTGGAGCCTGCAAAAATGCCAATCGATAACATTGTTGGATAATTGTCACGAGCATCTTCAAAGGCCACTTCCAGGTTGATAGAAGATGAAAGTTCAGAACATCTATTTGTAGAGATCGCCCATTCTTTAGTGCAGAAAGAGCCCAACCAAGCCATTGTTGCCAATTTCAATATATCTAGGATAGATTTGGGACCCCCGAGTAGGGATGGTGATGTGCACAATTTTCAAGTAACTGCTACCAAATTGATGAAGAGAACATAAAAGGATAAGTATGACAAAGAAGAATTGAAGACGACAATAAAAGTTTTTATTGATTGCTCAAAGTCATTGATGGACTCATCCAATCAGCCGGCTAGCACATCCAAAGCTCCTTTTGATCCGTTTTGATGCAGGAAAAGAAATGATGAGCAAGGTACATAATGACAGTTTCTTTGGTAGGACTACACATGAGTAGATTAAAAAGGTAGAGACCAACAAAATTTCTTTCATTGAGAACCTGAGAAAGTATATGGTGACCTAGTTGTAACACAGAATAGCATTAACATTGAAATTGAAAACACCAAACAAGACGAAGTTGTGTCGTTATAGATAGGGGAAGAACTTATGGAAATTGTTTCGATGGGAATGGATAAAGTTGCGGTGGAGAACATTGTTCCAGATGCCTAGGATACTCAATGTATAATTTGGAAGGAGCGTCAAATGGAAGGATGGCTTCTTCAAACAGATAATCAAAGATCAAAGTAAAGTGCTCAAGGATTGTAATTGTATGATAAATGACAGCTCAGGAATTCACGGATGTTGGGTTCCATATTAAAAGGAAAGACAATTCAGGAGATGCAATTGTAAATGAGTTGAAGAACGAGTTTCAAAATACAATCAATACTCTTTGAAACCTGGAGGCATTTAGTGAAGAAAACTTGGGCAAACTAGCAAGGATCAATTCTTCATTGTCTTGGTATGTAAACCACACAAACACCTTATCACCCAGAAATAAGACTGTTCAGAACAATAGGGCCTTGTGGAAACTCAGGTTCAAAACGTCCTCATCCCTAACCAAGAAGGGAACCTAACAATAGTGCAATTGTTGAAGGATTAGTATTACAAAGCTCGAGTGGCGGCTAAACATAAAAATCAGCAAGATGGTGCCAAAATGGACCAACAACAAGCGCAGCCTCAGCCTTAGCGCTTTTCTCTTCAAGTTATAAAGTTTATGTTTTTATTATTGCAAATGTATTCAAAAGACATTTATTTAAAATGATTTTTTAAAAGAATTAGTTTGAAGAGCTTTGGGCAGTTATAAAGTTGGACATTATAAATATATGGTTAATATACTATTGAAGGGTCCAAAGCTTTGATTCCTATTGTATTGTAGTGCAAGAGTGAGAAACAATCAAATTGGAAGATCAATAAAATTTTGTTGTGCTTCTCAAAGTTCCCTTGTCTTTGTGCATAGAAATCAAAAGTATGCTCCTATTTTTGTTTTGAGTTTGTGAACTTAAGCATTTGAATCCTTTGAGAATATTGATATTCACATGAGTAGCTTTTATTATCTTGGAACCTCGACAAAGTTTTAATTTAAAGATTTTCTATTCTTGTATTGGCATTCCAATCTATGCGTTGATGTCAATGGTGATTCATTTTTCAGAAAGTTGAATGGTCTGTGAGCCTTGAAGTTGATATTTTGAATTTGTTACTTTACTTCAATCTTATTTATTGCATTTGTTGCATGGTGATGTGCAAAGGTTAGATACCTTCTACTTTTTGGTTAAAAGTATACCCTGTTTAAATGTTCACCGAAAAATTAAAATATTTGATTTTACAAAGGAAGCTGTACCTTTATTCAAATTTCAGAGGGAAACTAGTGTAGTTTATTAAACTGTTTGTTAGCAAGTTGTCTTCACTTCTGGGTAATAAAGGGTCAATTTATTTGTTATTTTCAAAAGACAAATTTGTTAACCAATAGTGTGTTACTACATAGTTCCGCTTCAAAGTTTGACCCCTCAAAAATCAATCTCAAACTTAAAAAGTGCAAATGTCAAGCTACAAAGTGACAAGCTACACGAAAACACAAGGCGGGTATAGTCAGTACCGCTAGCTACTATGAAGAATAGTCCACTAGGTGGTTGTAGTTTTTGACAATAAAGCTTCAACATTATGCACCCTCCTAGGTTGATTGAATCACTCTCCATCAAATACATTGGCCTCTCTCAATATCCCAAGTCTTTCTCATCAAGTGGCTCTCCTTAATCTAAGTAGGATCGATCTCATAAAGGTCGATTGGTTGATCATTCTTGACACTCATGTAATCAATTTGAATGCATTAGTTTGCAAACTTATACAAAATAAGAATAATAATTGCTAACTAAAGTAAATAATAATTACAATTTTTAACTAGATATGCAAATATACTTATGAAATTTTTTCATACAAATGTTATGGTGCACAAGAAACAAATCATTCATTCGCTTTTGAGTTGAATGATTGCATTTCTTTGAGTGTATTTTTGTCACAAGTAGACAAACTACATGGTTGATGTTGTCAGAAAAGTTTGCACCCTTGCTGAGCTATCACCTCAACAACCTTGTAAAACATGGAAACAACCCCGAAGTGTGGGACCTTGTGCAAGGGGGTTGAATCTCCAGAGAAGGCTGGCTGCATTTTGAATCCAAGTGCAGGTTTTGAACCAACTCAACACTCCAAATTCTACTTCTAAACCTATCCTAACAACTTGCAGAGGAAAAGGGAAGAAAAAAATGCTAAAATGAAAGGAGGTGATGTACCAAGATAGAGATATTTCTCTCCCCACCCAAATTTTTACACAAAGAACCTATTGAAATACCCAGGAGATGCACAACTTCAGTTACATAAATGACCCCAAACGTATGTATGGAGGTTAGAATTTGCTGGATGTCAAAGGGGAGAAGTTTTCCCACAAGTCACACTCAGAAACAAGTTAAGACAGTATTTACATGAGAGAAAGCCACAAAACATACACTTACAATGAAGGTAAGACACATACACAACATGGCCTAGTTGAAGGAAGGCAAGGATGATAATTTCAATTAATTCTAAGGCCAATGACCAAACTTACAGTTGCAAAAATGCAAGAAATATTCAAGTCTTCAAGATAACTGAAAGAGCATTAGGACCTGAGATTCCGGGTTTTTGGGTTCATGAAGGGAAGAACTGGGAATCCTGGGATTTCGGGTTCATGAAGGGAAGAATTGGGAAACCTGGGATTCTGGGGTCATGAAAACTTGCCTCCTGACAAGACAACACTTTAACACTTCATGATCATTGGCCTCATCCCTGATCAACTGGGGCAGTGTTGGTCCATGGAACATCTCTCTGATCAGTTCTCATTGATGGACCGAGGATGTCATAAAAATGACAACATTTTGGCGACTTCTGCGTGATGCTTGCCTGCTAAGCATGAAATCGAAAAGCCTTAAGCATCCATTGGGCATTGAGTCATTGGAAGGGCCTAAAACATGTGCATGCCAACACTTGGAGGGAAACTAGAAAATAGAGCATTCATTCTCTTAAGGAGAATGCAGGAGCTGCAAAAGCACTTATAAAAGTAAAACAACCTCTAATCTAATATTTACATTTTCATCAAGACCCTCTTTAGAAGCAAGGCTTGAGATGAATCCCAATCATTGGGGTTGGGAGAACTTCACCATCCAGCCTAGAGAGATGAAAGGCTTTGGCCTCCTTGCAACTGGTAATGACATACGAACCACTCCAGATAACATCAAATTTGGAGTGTCGCTCGACTTTGGCTTTGTCTGCATCCCACTTGAGGACTAGATCTCCCTCTTTGAAAACCTTATTAGTAGCCTTTTTGGCAAAACTTCTTTTGACTTGTTCTTGATGAGCCTCAAGCGTATGCATAGCTTGGCCTTTAACCTTTTCTAGCTCTATTAGCTCAGCTAGCCTTATTGTTATGACATCATTCTCTGTCAATTCTAGCTGATTTGCTAGTTCAAGAGAGGGTAGCTCTAGGGAAGATGGGAGTCTTGCTTCTTTCCCATACACCAGCATGAAAGGGGAGTTATTGATCGCCTTCTTGGGTGTGATCGTGTCGGCCCATAAGGCTGTCCTCAACTTAGTATGCCAAGACCTCCGGTTGTCTTCAATCGTCCTTTTGATTATTTTGATGAGGTTCTTGTTGGAAGATTCAACTAAGTCATTACACCGAGGGTAATAATTGGATGACATCTTTAAGTATATACCATGCTTAACTGCCCAAGAACTGATTTGGGTTCCAACAAATGCCTTGGCATTATCTGATATGATGGTGGAGGGGACACCAAATCTTGTCACAATTCCATCAAAGAATTCCAATACTTAGGCCTTAGTGGTATCCCTCAATGCAACTACCTCTATCCACCTAGTGAAGTAGTCTGTTGCGGCCAAGATCCACTTGTGGCCAGCACTAGAAGGTGGGTTTATCATGCCAATGAAGACTAAACCCATTGTGCGAATGGCTGATTTGCTTGAATACGGTGGAGAGGTAGGGCAGCTAGCCTTTGCTTTCCAGAGAAGAAAGCATATTTCTTGCAATTCTTCACCCATCTATGTTGAGGAGGCTATGAATAGCAAAAAGATGATTATAAAAGAAGGAAAGAAGCTTGAGGAAACCTCTTTCTTATAGGTAGAGTACTTGGTATTCATCTTTGGGCTAGAGGATGAAAAACCTCTTGGTATTGAAACTGGAGGACAACTTTGTTACAATTGAACTCCTATCATGGAAGCATTGGTCATAAGAAGCTACGTTCTTCTCTTTAACAATATTTGGTATGATGTTATCTTTCCTTCCCCTTAATAAATTTTTATGTAAAATCTCTCCAATAAAATCTCAGTGTGATCTTCCAAGCCAATGGTGAGCATCCTTAAAGTCTTGCATGCCCCTCGGACCCTTTCTTTTGCATCATCTGCCAGGTATATTTTATTTTGTAGGAATTATGATGGACCAATTGCCTTCTCTGTCAGGTCTGCAAACCAACATGCTAGCCTCAAAAGCTTTCTTTTCAAGAGACTTAACTCTGTTAACAAGATTCTTCTTCTCTAGCTGGATCTAAAGTTTTTTCCCTTTCCCCTTAACCTGCTATCCCCATTCTTCTCTTCTCCTTCTTACTACATAACCATTCTTTTTCCTTCTATCCCCATTGATCTCTCCCCCTTTGTAAGACCATTTAGACCTATATGTAGGTGGTGTTTGGCTTATTTTCACATGTGGTTCAAATCACCAAAGGAAGAGCTGTGAAACTTCAAGTTCTTAAGTTCCCTAACAAATGCCAAATGATCATTCTTTACTTTAGTCTCCCCCTTATGCACATTTTTCCTCCCTGTGTAACTGCAATCCCCACAACCCAAGGCTTTTCCTTTACCAACCAATAAGGTCAACATCCTCGATGGGAAGAAAGCCATTTATTTGTGTCTTTGAAAATGCCTTAATTCCTATAGCTTCCATGTCATCCCACCCTATTCCCATGTGTCCTTAATAAACTGTTGTAGATGCATTTCTGTTTCTGCTGCTCAAGACCTTACTGCTTCCCTCTTATCACAACTATACTTTGTCATCTTGTGCTTTTCGTCGGAGAAAGCATCTCACCACCTTAGCTCTTTAATGCACAACAATAACATATAACTTTGTTTGAGTAGCAAAATGATAAATTAGGGCCAAACATAAAAATTATCCTCAACACACATAAACACAGGACTTATCCAAAGCTGCACCCTTCTGCGTTGAAGATACCTTGTCAACATCAAATACCCTCTCTGGCAATGGACTTTCCCTCTTGAATGCCAAATTATAACAATGGCAATCTTGGTTTTCGACTTTCCTTTATCAAGGTCAAAACTATTACAACAGAGGAGGAAGGAATACTTAATCAGTACACAGCTAATGCATAAAACACTGCAAGTGACTTGTAACCAGGCAACTGTGGTGAATAAAGATTTAAATGATAAAATCTGGGCTACAAATGAGACACAGTCAGCAATGTTGCAATTTTCCCTATTCTGATGACTGCTGTGTATTTATGCTGAGGTGAGCAGGATTTCTTACAAGTTCTTTATAAGTTTTTAAGATCAAAAGGAATCTAAACCGTAACTCCAAATGAAAGGATATAGTTCCTACAATCCATAGGCATCACCCATAAATCAAACCACCATTAGGACAAGATTGAAGCATAATTCACTCTCAGCCAGCATCTTACCAATGATTTAAAACAAGATATGTAACTACTAAAAATTGCCATTCCGTTAAACATGGCCACTAATACTTTGCAGTAGTATAAATCTACAATAGACAGAGATAACACACAAAATAGGTACTTGACAATCAAAATCTGAACCAGGAAAGAATTTGACCAAGAACCAAAAAACCAATAGTCCTGTCACAACTCCTTCCAAATGCAAAGTAAAACCTGTGTTTATTTTTCAGTTATACAATCCCTTACTTTATAGGGAGCTGGAAGCTCTTTGTCCCACTCTAGTAGCTGTATGGGAGGTGTTAGAATTTAAGATTCCTAGTTTTTAATGTTAAATACCTGATAATTAACCCATCACCTCCCTCAGTTCCTTTCTTTATTCCAAGCAACCAAAATACTAGGTCATTTATGCATTCAACACAAACCACTTGGTTCTTGTTTTTTGCATTATTAGATCCTAAACACTTGTGGCCAAAGAGAAAAATAGATAAATCTAATTGATTCAATGTGTGGGTCTCTGATAAGTACCGCCCTTCCACCAGTTGTGGTCATATCCAAAATCTTATGCAAGCCCTAGTTTATTTACCTGCTCAAATTTCCATGGATCCATACCAATTGAAATTCCAATCATTCCTTTAGATAATCTTTTAGCATATCATTCAAATCAATAAAAATAAACATGTTTTTTTTTTCTCCATCCTAATGCAATCACTTATATATTTAGATTTTGTATATAATCATATCTGTACATGATGGATATTTTAAGAAGTTATTTGGATTATTAAAGCCAAATATTGTTGCTAGGTTCTGTTCCCATGGGATATTTCACAAAAAACCTTTTTGTTACTCATTATACTTTGTGGAAAAATGTCTTATATATAGTGGCGCTCTTTGCAGGCAATGAGGTGGAAATATACACAAAGTTAATTGGTGCTATTCCCACAATCTTAAATTGGATTGACACATTCAAGTGTAAATCAGTAAGTACCAAGAAATTATTTAATGCATCTAACAATTATGCTTACATATTTTGTTGTGTTTGCTCAATTGTTAGATATATAAAACTGGAAATTAATTTTGACTCAATTGGAGTGGCCCAGCACATTAGATCACAAACTACACCTCAATTAGCCATAATTTAAGAACACTCTTTTCTTTTATTTGTCTTTAAAAAATGAGATGTATATTGTATTGCCATGTGGCCATTGATTGCATCCACAAATCACTAAGCATATCAAGATCATGAAGTAACAATCACAACAACACAATGATGAACATCATTTCCATTGTGATGTCCACAATAATTGCATTCAAAATTCATATATAAACCAAATCAATTCTTTATAGGGCGTGAGTTTTTGCTTATTAACCCCTAATAACATTTTCAGTTTTTATGAGTATTTTCCTATGTTCTAATTTATTGTGTTTTTCTCATGTTAAACTTGTGTAATCAAACTCCTTTTACACTTTTGGTTTGTCAGGCCATTGTCATGCAAGTATAATGTGACTATCCACCTATGTTGATCTAGTTACTCATACCCTTGACCTTTGTGGACTAGGATAAGGATTTGTCATGTCCCAGTTTTGAGTTATCAAATTTATTTAATATTTTAATACTTAGTTGCCCAAATAACTTTATTTTTATTAGTAAAGTGCAACTAATATTTAATTATTAAATTAAATCATTGTTCAAGATGATATTTTATTTTTTAAATTGACAACTAAAGTGCAAAAAGAAATGAAAAGGGGCCAATTTTAGGGTTTGTGTGGAAATAAAAGAAAAAACAAAATAAATTAAATATTTTCCCTCAAAAAAATGTTTATAAAAGGAGCTTGAAAGGAAACATTCATTATTTGGATATTTGATATTTTCTAAAAAAAACCTTTAGTTGTGGAGATTGAGTAGGTTTGTTTAACAACATCCCTAGGATGAAAACCCTGCGGCGAAGGTTGGTTTCGGGAGTGAAAGATCTTCCCTAACTGATACAATGTGTTTCACTCAAGATCATAGTTTGTGTTGAATATTTGTAGAGCAAGAGGATTGATTGTGTCAAATTTGTTACAATACTAGGATCACAAGAAGATGACCATGCACAGTGATCATAGGGTGTGCTCGATTAACCACGGGCAATGATTCTCATCCTTGTTGCCCTCCCAACCATAAACGATATACTGTTATCGTCTCCCTCGAGCACGGAAATCATATCTCTGATATATGTATATCAAATCTGGATATGACTTTATAGTATTGCTTCACTTCTTGAAGCTATATGAACAAGTTAATTTGCCATACAAAAATACGATCTGTACGTAATAAGTTTGCTCTTCTAATGAATTCGCTGTGGCTGAAGAATGAAGTCAATCTGCTATGTAAGACGATCAGCAGTAGACCAAACACGATCTGTAGATGATAATGCACAGGCTGAAGGTGAAGGCGGATCTGCTTGCTCTTCTAATCGATCTGCTTGTATGTCTTGTATAATTCAAACTGCCTTCAGTATGTTCAATCTGCTGTACACAGTGATCTGCCTTTATAATTATTATCAAGTTGATCTGATCTTATAATATCGATCTGCCTTTCTTATCGATAATCATCCTCCTCAATAGGATCGTTCCTTTCAAATATATATATGCGTGGCACCCTTTCATCAAGAGTCGGCCCTTAAACATTATGTCTCTTTATAAGTCGGCCCTTTCAAAACTTAACAAATATTTAATCAAGGCCCAATCGGTTATACACATGCCGATTTAAATAATATTAGTTTGCTTAGTAATCATGCATATAAGAATTAACCGAATAGTGTATAAAGCATGGTGACAGTAAATAATCGGTTTACCAAATATGTAAGGCCGATAGGTCATTCACATATTTGGTCTCAGTTAGTCGGCCTGTAGGATTACTACTGACGCTATATATATTATCAACAGATTGAATATTTCTTGCAATTCTTCACCCATCTTTATTGAGGAGGCTATAAATAGCAAAAAGATGATTATAGACTCAAAATCACATGAACAACAGAGCACTGGGCCTACACAAGCCTTTGGAACTGACCGGAAACAAAACATAATCAAATAACTCAGTCAAAACCTAAAAATAGTGATTCTGCGCATCCATTCAATCTTGTTGCGCATATGTTACATCCTGTTGCGCATTTACAACATATCGTTGCACATTTACAACTTCTTATTGCTCATTTACTCTCTGTTCCTGCGCATACATAGCAGAGACTGTTCTTTGGAACAAGAAGACTTGACAATCAAAAATGAAAAACAAAAAGACCAAAGAAATAATCTAATCAAAACCCATTTAAGAAGGGTCTGATAACTTTCCAAAAAACACAAAGATTCATATAGGGATTTCAATCAAACATAAAGCAAAACTGATCAACATAAACACTCAATCCCCATACCCGATTTAAGCAAAATGCAATTTTTACAAACACGAATTAAGAACCAATTTCAAATAGTAGATACAATCACATCAACATTCCCAAATCCCCCTAATAATCCATTGTAATCAAAATTGCAAAATTAACTGAAATCAAAATTGGGAAATAGGAACCTACTTGGAAACCTGTGAAGAAAGATAGAGAAAGAGAGAGAATTTGCAGACGAATTCTAAAACACGAATCCTCTTCCAATCAGCAACAAAAATTCTAGCAAGCTCAAGAAATTGAATCCATGCTTCAAGCAAACTCAAAAAACAATCTTCAACCAATGCTAAAAAAATGCAAACACTACTCCAATTTCACCATCCAAATTCTCCATCAAAATTCTCCACAAAAATTACAACAATAATTCTTCTCTCCAAAACACTTATGAAAAGAATCGTAAAATAAACTCAAATAAAGAATAATAATAAATCAATTAAAACTAAATAATGTTCACAAAAACATGCACAAAAACCCTAATTTGAAAATCATAAAAATAACATTAAATTAATAATATTCAATTAATTTCTAAACAAAAAATTCCCATAAAACAATTAAACAATAATAACTAAATATTAAATCACCAATTAAAAATCGGCTTAAAATAGTTAACTCCCACTTGAAAACCAAGCAAAGAATAAATAATTAATTCCAATTAAAAGTATAATTATCCATAAAAATAGGACAATTAGTTCCACCAAAATAAAATAAACATATAACAATTAGTTCCATAATAAAATATAGTTTCCACAATAAAATAATTCCCACAAAAAATATTAACATGCACAATAATAAATCACTTAATAAATAATATCCAATAATAAAAATATATTTATTATTTTGAAAATACAATTAAAACAACAATAAACAGTAATTATTTATTAATTAATAAATAACACTCAAGTTATAATTAATATCAATAATCAAAATAACATAAAATCTCACACACCCAAGTATGGAGTCGATGTCTAGTACTTGTATCCTGCATAACACAAATTGCATACAAACATATATATATATATATATATATATATATATATATATATATATATATATATATATATATATATATATATATATATATATATATATATATATATATATATATATATATATATATATGTATGTATGTTCCCATTCTAGTGAAAGGAAATCGTGACGTTGTATGGAGCTCACGAATGAGTAATATGAAATCATTCCTTTCACCCTACTCCCCAAGCAAACAATATGGTATAGATCTATTCTACACATAAAATAGCATTTACAGTCAACGTTCAAATGTTGCTAAAAATAAAAAGTTCATCCAAACACAAAATTAGGCCAATTGAAGATACAATGAAATTTGCTAAAAATAGACTTACTCAAAATAGATACTGCTAAAAATAGATATTGCTAAAAATAGTAAGTTAATGAAAAATGCCCAAATTTCACTGGTAGGCTCTTTGAAAGATTTCTTTTTCTACGCTTGATCATAGATTAACATCTTGTAAAACATCATCATAAACCACCAATATATAATCCAAATCATAAGTATACCATCACTAACATCAATATGTTTATCACAGTAACCATTAGATCTACAACATATATCTTTATCTACGTTGATTATCATTTCAATACTTTATTTGTATCTAAGTGTAGGTTCAATATCATAATACCTCCTTCGCTATGCTATGGTTAGAGAGGTGTTACACTATGCAAGAGAGGGATTTGTATTGGTTGTAGGAAGAGAGGATAGAAGGTGAGAAAAGAGATAAGATTGCATAGGGTTGTATAGAGGAAGCTGCGTAGAGTGGAAAGAGAATTTGTTAAAATTTTGATTAGAATTAATTATTTATTCTTTGCTTGGCTGAAAAAGTAAAAATTTGTTATATTGATTCACTCGCCCCCTCTTAGTATAACCATGTTCTCAACACTAGCCACTGCAAAATGTGATCCTTTATTATGTTAAAACCAATAATTTAGGCATCTAAAGCCAATGATGGTTGTTGGATGACTTATTTTAAGAAGTCGATGGGTATTTGACTTCCACGTGCCAGTCACTACACTATCTAGAATGACTAGAATATTGTAAAACATTAAATGCTTGCAATAATGCCATTACTATTTGTTTCGTTCTCCTACTATCCTATTATTATAATAATACCTATATTACCCCATTGAATAAAAAAATTCACTTAATTTGAACTCTGTATAATTAGGAAAATCAAACACGTTAGTTTACTTTATAAAATTGCCCATAATATTAATACTTCTTACTACTATTAAATTTGCTACTTAATGCATAATATAAATAACACTCTAACCCTATAAAGGAATGATGGTAAATGGACTAAATAATCAATGCAATTATAATAATTAAGATGTTATTAAGAGGAGGTTACACTAATGTGCATGGTTCAAAGGAGATGCTTTGAATTAAAAAAGTTAAGAAATGGTAGGATGAAGGGGAACCTTTGCTTAGATCCCCAGTTTGTAATGTTCCAAATCTTATGTATGAGAGTGTCAAAGTCATTTTTCAGCTCTAAGCAAGGTTCCAAGTTTCCTTGTGTTTTCATACCTTCCTTTCAACCCCTATTTCTCCGTTTCTTTGATCCTCTACTTCTTGCAAGTTTCTAATGCTTCCTCTCCCATGGTACCATTTCCTCTAGTACTTTGTTACTCGAACTCTTGCCTTGTTGACTTAGTGGGAATTTTGGACTTTCTAATGTCGACATCCCTTGTCCATTTCCTTCAAGTGCTTCCAGCCTTTACTAGTATTCTTTTCTTTCATTCCCTATGCCCTCATGACCTTTCTTTCTTATATTTTGTAGGCTTTCAAAGTTTTGTTTCCTGCTTTGTGGATGGGCTTGAAGAAATAAGGAAAATGGCTCAATGTTCTAAGGAATGGTAGAAGACATCTTCACTACAACTTACAAATTCATTGAGGACTTGTCTCATTTCTACTAGAGGATCTTGGCTATCCTAGGCAGGTTGGAAAGCGTGGACAATTCATGGGAGGATGCACACTTTTATCAAGACTTTTCAATTCCATGCTTCGAAGCATTAACGAAAACTTCCAGGCAGGCACGCCTTAAAGCATTAATGGAAACTTCCAGGCAGGCATTGATAGATGGAAAGGTCATCAGGGTAAATGAGGCATATGATTTCCTTCGATGGTTCTATGTAGTAAGCACTAGAAAGATATTCTTTGAAAGATCCAATAGGGAGTCAAAATTATTCAGGACATTAGTCAAAAAAGTTTAGGAGGAAATCCTTAATGCTATTGAGGCTTTGTTTGCAAGAAGATTATCTGATGAATTCTTCTTTGTGGAATCCTTATTGAAGGAACATTTGGAAAATGTTTCCTTGTTGTCAAGCACAATGCGCAAGACTTAGGAGGTTGTGCCAAGATGGGAGAAGTTTTTCTCCAAGCATAAAAAGGATACTGCCATGCTGGAATTCAAATTAGAGACTGTGCCAAGTGTCTCTGTAGGAGAGCTTGAGGGCGTTGTGATAAGATTCATTGCATTTGCCATCAACGAAAAGGATAATGGCCGTCTTATTTTGGACGAGAATTTGTTAAATGCATGACGGCATGATGGGTCATTTATTGCATGGTGGACACCTTGACCAAGTGATGGTTTTTTCGTTGCATGGTGGACGCCATATTTAGGAGTTAGTGGGCATTTAATGCTAAGTGGGAGAGATTTTTCATTTATCAACATGCCCACTACTTTGCACTATATTTGGTCTTTTTTGGTCAAACCCTAATTAGGGTTTTGCATGAGCAAATCTTAGCCGTTTAGTGTAGTTTGGGCAGTCCATTTTCATTTTGGGGCCTATAAAAAGGGTTCACCCCTTCATTTGTAAAAAGGGGGGAGAATTTGTAAGAAATTGTTGCTTACGCTGTCAAGATAATGAGAGTGATTCATTGATTTTGGTGATTACTTGAGTTGTTTTGAAGTTGCATGGTTTCTCTTCCTTACTTAGAAATTGTCTTATGGTGAAATCATACGCTCATACCTTTTTTAAGTAGATGATTTCTACTTGTAGTGCAAGGTTGGATTGAGCCTTTTGAATGTGTATGTTCAACTTCAATCATCGAATGAATATTGTTCATCTTGATGGTATTCATTGGCAATATGAAAATCTTATGCACAACCTTTGAAGATTGCACCTCTCTTTGTGTAGTTGTCTAATGTTGGTGAAACAAAGTGTGGTCGATTTCACTTGAACCTTTGTTATCTCTTGAGTTCCTTAGATTAGATTAGAACCTCTCTAAAACCCTTCCCATTTACTTTCCGCATATCTTATTGAGAAAAGTTCCAAAAAAGAGCTATTTATGGCGAAATCATTCGCCAAATTCCCTTGAAATACAAATTTGTTCAAGTCCTTTTTACCGCACACAAGTCCCCCATGGATTACTAGCAAAACATCAAGCCAAACAAGCTCATATCCACATAAATTCGTAAGTATGCAATCGGAACCTTGGAGTTGCCTGTATGATCTTCGCAATCTGAGCATAGAGTGACAGTTGAAAGCTTTATTCTGTGTTGGTGTGGTCATAAAACACCCGTCAACAGTTCTCTTTGAAAAAATGATTGTTTTGTTGGAATCCTCCATTCCATGATCCTATGAAGTTTGGAAAAGAACAAGGGATGACAAGATACACTGAATAAGATGAGTCTTGAAGGCTTTACACTTGAGACAACTTGAAATTTGACACAATACAAATTTTTGTATGGATAGAGCAAAGAAACCATTGCCAATTGAAAGTCACACCTAAGAATCTATAGACCTAATTTGATCAAGATGGATGAACCATGACTAATAAATTGACATGATTGTAAACATGAGAAATTAAGCAATTAGGCAATCATAGTCACCAAAGAGACTTGAAAAACGGAAGCACAAGAAGAATAAAAAATTAAAAGAAAATAGAAAGGGGATTCTTGATTTTAGTAAAGAGGAATCAAGGTTTGAATGCTACAAACAAAACACTCAACATGAAAGTCAAAACTGTTAACACAGCAAACTGAAAAATGGGAATCCATCTACTCTACCAAAACTGCCTCACAATCGGTATACCAAATCTTTGAATAATAAGTTACCTGTACATGTGGCATCTTTGAAGGTATTCCACGAAATATTGCTTGCAATATTTTTTTTGTTTTGTAATCATTTTCTCTTTATGATCAAGATTCATACTTTGATATTGAGCTCATTAATTTACTTCCTAAGTTTTACTTAGCATACTTATTCTGTGTGGTAATTTATATTGGTTTTGATTTCAGATATCAACAATGCCCACAATTGATTTTGGTCGCAAGGGTGGGGAAAAACAATTGTCAGTTTCTGAGGTATTTTAACTTTGTTCTTTTTTTCGGTGCAGTCTAATTCCAAGCATAAAAAACTGGAAGAGAAACTGTATCTCATTTATATCTGTACACTGGTAGAATATGTTATTGTTGATTTTTGTAAGTGTTTTGTAAATGAATGCTCTTTAGGGCCAACAAAAATCATTTTACTCATTAAAAATTTAGCTTGTAGGTTGTTGATATTGAGGAGATGGTTTGGTCCCCTAAGTATGGATTGAAAGGCATGATTGATGCTTCATTACGAGTAAAGTTTGATTCCCATGGTTCTTTACCAGAGCAAGTTATAATGCCATTGGAGTTCAAGACAGGCAGGGGAACAACTGGACAAGTAAGATGAGATTTCAATTGTTCTTGGTACTTTTTTGATATGCATAGTTGGTTGTAGATTAAAGCTTTGACAAAGTTCTTGGTAAACTATATAGATCATTTATGCATATAATTCTTGTTTTTATAATGTAAGAACTAAGAAGATATCCTTATTTTACCTGTATGAATGTTAGTTGTCTTATTCTTTTATAATTATACAAGCAACAATTGTCCTCTATCATAAGAGAACTATTGCCAACTCGATACCCTCATTTCAATCACAATGGAAATTTTGAACTATTATTGCTGAAGCTTTAAATCATTCCTTGGCGCATTGTTGCATTTTTTTCCCCAATCAGTGATCTAATGTGGTTATGATCTCAATATATGTAGCTTAAATTAAAGGAATTACAGGACAAATTATGTCCCAACAATCATAACCACCCTTCTATGCTGCTTATACTGAGTCATATTGATGCTTATGATCAGAGAATGAGGGCATTTGTGGGATCAAAACCTGGATATTTTGTTTTGGCTATCTTATTAATTTACCAAAATTCACAAACTTATTAATTTAATCTTCACCTGTTTAGCTAGATCCACAATATGCTCATCCATCCTTAAGAACACAATATAGTTGATGAACATAGGGAGGAGCTTGCCCAAGTTGAACCAATGGAGGTTGAAGGAGAGGGGTCAGGCTCCTTACCTCCTACCACCAGTATGGATGAGCATATTGTGGATCTAGCTAAACAGGTGAAGAGAAAATCTTCCTTCTGCAATATATTGATCATCTTTAGCAATGACACTTGATATTTTACTGTCAAAATCAATGGATTGAGGGTTGTAAGCATCTATATGCTCCTTTGGCTAACCAATACCTTCATCTCCATAACACTACTGAACACATTTATTTGTACTCAAGGTTGTACCAAGGGCAAGGTCCAGGCAGTGTACCCCAAATTTTGGACATAGGGGAATATCATGGTATGAAGATGTGTTTTGGGTGCATATGGGTAGACCCCTAAGATCGTGGGACATTGGAGTATGTGCCATAGGGATCCTTACCATGAATAGATAGAAATATAGGGGATTTACTGATTCAGTAAGTTAAAAAGAATCAAGTCAAAATGAGTTGGTAGTTGTATATCTTGTTACTTGATCAAGCACGATATAATAATTATTGATCATTTAAACATTAAGATTCACTGGTCTTCTGGGCTGTCAATGCATCCTAGCTATTGTTTGTTGCTGCTCCAAACAACATTTTTTCTTGTTTCAATACCAAGTTTGGGTTTGGTCTGTTCTTAAATGTATCAATGCATCACGGGTCCCAGTAGAACCATCTTGAATTTTGTTGTAGGTTTTATATGGCTTCAGGATCTATTCTGTGAAGTGATTCAGTAAGATTTTTTAATAGATCATGTGCTTGGAAGCATCAGTAGTGGTGTTAGAAATGCATATTTGAAACATTTCAAATCACATCAACAGCTATTTTGATCTATTAACCACTTTTAACACTATCTAGAGCTTCCATTTCAATTTTCAATCAATAGAGATACGAAGATAGTACCTATTGCTATTTCAGTCTTCTATACGCCAAGCTGAAATATGACAGGGTTATTACATCACAAAAAATTGAAGGTTGAAAGGATTTTTAATCTTTAAATCCTGCCAGTTGTAATTTAATTCTGAAGATGTGTCTTTTTCCAATGTAATTGAGCCAACTAATGAATATCTATTGCCAAAGGCAATTGAAACTATTTCTTTAAATTTACTTCCTTGTTCAGTGGCATTTTCTTTTAATTGCTGGCCACTAAATACGGTTTTTCTATTTTGAACAAAACCTTTGGATGCCTGATGTGTTCTTTTGATTTCTTGGCCATTAAAATCAATTAGCAGTCTGTGTGGGAAAACAACTGGTTTTTGACAGGGTTAAGAAAAGGGTTTTGGCTGTTGTTGATTGCATGGTACATTCCTAGAGGATAAGTGACAAGGAGAGAGAGTATGTGAAGAGTTGTACGCTGAAAAATGAGACAATAATTTACAAGAAGATAGAAAGAGAGAATAGAGAGAGTAGTGAACAGATGAATAGAAGGTAGCAAATAAAAAGAATGAATGGATGTAGGATTGACTGAGAAGGGATATGACAGATAAGTTGAAGAAGGATATATGGTAAAAATAAAATCATTGTTTGTGACTGTTGGTTGCATGAATTTCTCATGAAGGAGAATTAAGACATTTAAGAAGGAAGTTTGTAGATTATATTGATAAATCAATAAAAAATTAGGAAAGTTGTATATTTGTCTATACTGAATTTTACTCTTTTTGAATGCATTGTAAAAGTGAATTTGTGACCACTACGGTAAATTTTATTCCTCAAGATATTTTTGTTGAATGTGTGAAGCTACAAAAAATTTGAATAAAAGTTATCAATTCAGTTTTTGTCTCTAAATTGGTTCAAGTGTTGATTTGCATTTTACAGCTGATAGATTTGGTTGTTTGAAATAAGATCCCTAGTCTAGACCTATATCACTAGGTAACAATGTGTTTTGGTTGAGCATTACTATTGTAAGGGCCAATATATCAATATTGTTTTTATTTTGTAGGTTAGAGATTATTATAGGATTGGAGTTGTGGTTTGGAAATGAATTTAGCTATAGTTTTCTCATATTGATCATTTGGTTATGTAGACGAAGGACAACCTTTCAAACCATTTGGACTAACATCAAGCTCACAAATTTAATAAGATTGCTAAAAGCACTAGGCCTTCCAAACGACCCTATTAGTCATTTTATTATGTTTTCTTACTTTAATAGTGAAGTTAGCCTCTCAAATGTACTAGTTAGATGCTTTCCAATCCATTTTCTTGCCTAAGACGTCCATAGATTAATGGCTTGTTCAATCGACAACAATGCTATGTTGAAGGATTTCACTAAGTGTTATATCAAATCCTAACTTGATAGGTAACCTTTGATAACCATTCTTATCTCCATTTTTATATTCATCTTCATCCCTTAGCCAAATTTTAAAGGAGTCTTACCTTTGCATAGCATAGACAGAAATAATGCCACAACAAGACAACTAACACACGGGTATCCAGGTGGCCTTTTATCAATGCTAGTGTTCCATCTCATCAAAATCCAAAATGTAGTTCAAACTTGGCCACCTATCCCTTTTGTCGGTAACAATGATACCCTCTAGTAGGTCGACATCACAATTTGCTAGGAAATCTATAGCTTTGTTAGATTTGCAAAAGATACAGTGGATTGAAAAGTTATACAAACTACAAAGAAGGGTTTTGATCCTCTCTATCCACTTTTTAAATTTCCAATTATGTGCATTGTGGGTTATGATTTCATTGATTCATATTTTGAAATCTTTAACCCCTCCATCAGAGCACCAAACTCAACATCATTGTTCTTGTCAAGTAGGAGCTTCTTTGCCAATGCCCAAACATTACCTTTTTGGTCTTAGAGGATACATCCCACTCCATATTCCCCCATGTTCTCTTTGGAGGCCCCATCAAAGTTCAATTTGACTTCTCCTCTAGGAGGGGCCATCCATTTTTGGCCTTTTCCCCTTTTTCTAGGGTGCATGACAAAGAGGTTTTGTGGAAATGATTGGAGGCAAATTTTAATAAGTTCCATGATTTCATAATTTAATTATCTCATTGGTTGAATTCCCTGGGCCTTGATTTCGTAATTTTTGGCATTGGGAGACACAAATTTTGACTTCAAAATTTTTATCAACATAAAAAACAATGTAATGCATATCGCTGAAAATAATTTGTTTCCCTTTCCTTCCAAATTTGGCAGATGATCGTTGATGAGCTTATTGACCATCTCCTTGCCCATTTTGAAGTCTTTCCATGGTCATTTTGCTGCATTCTCTCCTTTTTGGATGACATAGGTTGCACCTTTATCTCCTCATTGATCTTCCAGATTTTCCTTGCATGCAATTAGCTTAGGTAATTTTGTTAACAACATAAACCCATTGCATAGAGAGAACTATAAATTAGCTGACTTGTCCTTGTGAATCACTCATGATAATTGGTCCATTATTATGTATCTATGATTCATCATAAATTTCCAAATGTGTGTCTCATTTGGTGGATTGGCTATAGTGAGATATTTCTTTTGCAATAACAGAGCCAAAGGAGAATTGAACGTTCTCCACACAAAGGACACTAATTGCAAAATTGTGTTTTGAAGAAAAGTCATTGCTAGTCCTTCCATTATATTTGCTTTTCCTCACGACATACTAGCAAACTAAAGGAATCTTCTTAGCATCATTGGATCCTTCCCATAAGATTCTTTTCAAAATTCCATCGACATCTTTAGTAACTTTCTTAGTAAGTTATACACAAGATATCATATATATTAATATAGGAATAGCTACAATGATTGCTTTGATCATCATGATTCACCTAGCATCGATAACCATCTCTCTTTCCACACCTCAGACTTGATGGTATCATTCCACATGCTATTTCTAACATCCTTTGAACATCAGAGCCCTTTAGTATTTACTTAGAATGGGGTCTATGTTGAACTTGAGAATATTTGCCATTCTTTTTTTGTGATGCTTTTTTGGTGTTGAAGATTTTTTTTTTTTGATTCTACTTTGTTAATGATTTGACCGAACCAAGAAACATAGTACTATCCAAAACTGGTATAATAGTGTCTGCCTTCTCCATATGAGCAACCCCATATAAGATGGTGTCATCTGCGAAATGTTCGTGCGTGATGGGATCTATATGATTGGCTATTTGAATTCCTTTCCAGAAGCCTATTTAAGCCTTAGAATTGTCCTTCCAAGAGCATTTGGCATCAACACAATAAGGAATGGGGTTTAAGAATCTCCTTGCCTAAGGCCTCTCATGGCTTCAAAGAATTTGCAAGGATGTTTAGTAGAATGGAAAATCTTGGAGTGGAGATACAATTGAAGATCTCCTCAAGTTATTTTTGGTGAATTCCAATTTTTTTAGATCCTTCATTAAGGAAAGCTAGTTGACTTTGTGATATGCCTAGCTAAGATTTACTTTGACCACCATACACTTCTAATTGGTGCTTACTATTGAATGGTTAGCCTCATTAGCTACAATCATCCTCTCAACAATGTTCTTGCTAGGAATGAAATCACTGTATTCAGGGAGAAATTGAGGAAGGATCTCTTTATGCCTATTGGTTGCCACCTTGGATATGATCTTGTAAATTGTGTTGCACAGTGAAATAAGGTGAAAGGTTGCAAAGGTGGTGCATTCCATCTTCTTGGGAATGAGATTGATATATGTATTGTTTATATCCTTTAGAATCTTCTTGGATCTTTTTGAATCTTACACCAACTCCCATACGTCCTTGCCAATAATATCCCAACCTTCTTGGTAGAAACATGCAAGAAAACCATCCAAAAAAGGGTCTCACCTTCACCTCAATTTTAGTGAGTTTTTTGTTGTCTTTATCCTTGATCAAACAAGGACTGTTGTCCATCAAATAGTCAACATTCCATGGATCTGAAGCTCGTTCACTAGCTAGCAGATTTTGGAAGAAAACAATAGCCTCCCTTTGGAAGAACTTAAAGTTTAGAATCTAGATCACCCTTGGCCAGCCAAGTCCCTAGATTTAGACTTCTAGTAGATTTAATCCTTTGCTAACATCTTTAAGAGCTGCCACATCAACTCTTTGATAAAGTTTGCTTGAATTATACCATTACAAATGATCTTCAGATTTAGATCTTTCAACTCTTTCTCAATTCTAGTTATTTCTTCAAAAATATTCTTGAAAGAGATTTTGTTCCATTTCTTGAGTTTTGCTTGGGGTAGATCAGTTTTTGTAGGACATGAACATCTTAGAGATAGTCTTGGTTGCTGCCTTAATCCACCATGGATGGATGAGCTGTGTGAAGTCTTCTCTTTTGAAGCACATTGATCAAATTTGAATTGGCACTCAAGAGGTGGCCTATCTTCTATGATCAAGGGTAGGACTGTAGAGTCATCAAAACTTGAAGAAGGGTGAATGGATGATTTTGATAGATATGGAGACATTAGCCAATTAATAGAGTACACTTATCTAGAAGTTCTGCAATACTTGCGATGCTTGCATTCCTATTGGTCTAGGGAGCCACATCTAGCAATTCCTCACCAACAATGTGTTTGATACTAGGTAGGGCAAGAATAAGGGGGGCAGATCTGTTTCCAAACTCTTGGTTTTTCCACATTTTTGTGGGATGATAAACATTTAACAAATATAAAGAGAGATTAGATAGCAAATTACTAACCTTAACATGCATCTAGTTGGAGGAGGAGAGTAAAACCATAGACACCCACTGGAGGCACCATAAACATGCATCTAGTTGGAGGAGGAGAGTAAAACCATAGACACCCACTGGAGGCACCATAAAACACCAAGTACACTTGCTGTTCCTTGCCCTTCCATCCATACTTCATTCCAACCCTTATAATGATTGAAAAAGTAATTATAATTTGTGGAATTTCACTTCTTTTCTTGCAACATAATGATATCAACCATTGTTGTGCCCTCATCCAAATTCAAATCTAGATTGCAGCATGTGAGCCACTAAGAAGTCAATGAAAAACGGCACTGATATCATTGATGAGATAATACTAATAAAAGTGGCGCTAGTTTCATATTAGTGATTTAAGATAAACATAGTCAAATTGAAATTAAACTATAATTTACCAAAGGGCAGCCGTTGTGTGAAAGGTCGTGATTCTTTAAAAAATAAGATATATATGGGAGACCATTTCATGAGAAGAAGAGATAAATCAATTGGAAGAAAATATTATGCGACTCCAAATAAATATTACAGCCAAAGAGGATCCAAACCCTCCATGGAAAAACTAAGAGATTAAGGATGAAAACCCTTAATTTCTCTTGTCAAGTTATTGGATGAAAAGCCATAACTTGTCTAGATATCAAGGACAAACATTTAAAGAAAAATAGCTGCAAATCGAAAGAAGAAACATAGCAGAAAATCAAGATAAGATTATTTTCATAATTATGTCATAGTGAAAAATCTGAATGTTATAATAAAATTCATGATTGTGATTTAAATTATATTTATAAATGTTAATGCAATTATCTTTTTAGAATTAGAATTTTTTTTTAAGTCAAAAACAAGAAATGTTTAAAAAGGGACATTACAAATGGTATTAGAGCTTTGATCTTGCTAGCTTGCGGGGTAAAGCTAAAATGTGGGATACATTCCAGTCAAATACTTGAAGGTCTACAAAAGGAAGAAAATGAGGATCTTTTGCAAGAATTATTGTACAAACTTGAGGCCCCTAAAATTATTAACTGATACCAAAGTTTGTCAGATCATACAAGAGCTTGTGTTCCCTTTGATGAGGACTTGGATGCACTTGGGTATCAGTTTCCCAACAAAAGAGGTCAATATGAATACAGAAGAAAAATTGCTAAGGAGGAGATCAAGGAGCAAGATAATTACAATAGAAGAGAAGTTAGAATCAAAATCACAAGAAGTCGTTAAAACCAAATAAGAAGAAGAGCCAATATTGTGTGTCAAAGAAGTGTCAATAATTGCAAATGGTGTCCAAGAAATATCCATCCAATTTTTAGTTATGTAAATTGATCCATGTAAAAATAATTTGCAAGGTATGGAAATAGTTGGACCACGTAATGATGTGCAAAATATTACTTATGCTATTGTGAGGAATTGCCCGTATGTGGAGGAATTGCATGTTTATCAAGAAAACTCCATGTTTATGCATACCGACTACTTGGAAGTTAATAAGGGGATATTTGAACTCCCTAGTTCCAGGACCGATGGGCTTGCTAATGGGTTAGTTTGTAGTCATGAGAAGGAGACTTTTGGTTTACCTCTTGGCAAGACCAACATGGACATTGAAAATCAATGGATGCATTCATCATGATTGACTTGTGCACCTTAAGTCTGTGGTGTCCAATTTGTCCTCTTGTTCATTTCCCAAATAAGGCCAATCATGTGGATCTCCCTCAGCCACATATGAGATTTCTTCCTTTGTCATATTTTAGTAAGGGAAGATTGCTAAGTTTACAAATCAACATGTTTCAATTTGTAGGTTCTAGATTCACCAAGGTATTTGTGGATAAGTTCCTAACAATCTGTTATTGTTGAACTCCACGATTCAATAGGCTTTAGGGATTCATCTTTGCCCTTTCAAGCTTTTTGGACAATTTGTATCTGTTATGTAACTTTTTCCCCAAACTGAAAATAAATATATTAAAGCATCAAAAAGGAGATAAGAAATAAAGGATAATGTGATGCTTTGGTTACAGCGGAGATCAATGAAAAACATTTATGAAGAAATCTTTTGAAAGGGTGGAATAAATGTACGTACTAAATAATCATTAAAGACAACCATTGTGAAAGGGTTTGATGTCTTGAAAACCATCCCTTGAGGCTTATATAAAGCATTTATGTGAGACTTGGAAAGACGCATGTAGAACTCTCAAGGAGGAAGAAAGTGGTTTGGTGGGGCTATGGGCATTGGAGAGGGGCACATAGAGTGTGTCCAATTCGAGGTACAAGGTACATCGGGAATTCTCTTGGCTAGGGCTTTGTGGGAGTAGGCAGAGTGTGAGTTGGCACATCTTTTTGTGCTAGTAGGCATATACTGTGTTTCTACACTAGCCTCCAAGTGTGCCATAGCAAGAGCCAATGCCACTACCATCTTCCTAGGGTCAGAGTGACCTTTCCAAGTTTCTGCTTTAGATAAGTACTAAACTTATTTAAAGATATTTATAATTATAAATGAGATGGAGTTGTTTTAATCAAATTCTTTAAAGATGTTATTTATTCCCTTTGATCATATTAATATTGTTGGATGCCAATTTATATATTAGTGATGTTGTTCTAACATGCTTAAGTCTTAAGCTAGTTAACATTGATTAATAAGCATTTTTGTGTTTTTGTATATAAATTGTAAACATACTTCATAATATTTAAACTTCAATAATAACACCAATAAATCTGCTGACATATAAAATTAATTATGATATAGTAACCTATCCAATTTTATAATTGGAGAAAACTAGCCTTACAACCTCCATTCGGATCTGGCTTTTGTGTTGTAAAAAATAAATATTTTTCTCAATTGACATTGTTTGAGACCATTCACTAGCAAGTGAGGACAATGTTATTGGTTTTGGGATCTCAATGTCTCATGAATGGAGACAATCCATGGTCTTGCATAGATGTAAGAATTTCCTTCCAAAATCTTCCAATCAATTGTCTGTGACTCCTATGCAATTTCTGATCTTCATGAATCTTTCAATTATTCAATACTCAAGCTGTAAATTGTATAGCTTGATCTAGATAGGTTTTTCACTTGGCGAGCAAGCGATTAGGTTGGAATCAGGGCACCCTTTTGGTAGGTAGATGTAATATCCCCTGTCCTATAATGACTGAGAACAAGGAATATTGGCTGCTCAAAACTGCGTGTTATGCGGTCTAAGAGGTTTGCGTGTTATGCTGTTAGCTGTCTCAGAAACTTTCAGATTGGTATAGAAGTAAACCATCACATATTTCTCATAAATGGACATCTACAAATGACTGCAAATGAGAGTATGATAGCCAAGAATGCATAGACAACAGATTTATAGTGTTCTTCACCCAACTAGACACATAGTCATGCACTTACAGGCAGCTGACATTATAACAAACAGTTGGCAAGTAACCTCAGATAATTCATGTAATATAAAAACAAACTTGTTCTCTTCCTTTCATTCAAAAGATAGTAATCCAATAGGTTCATACAATTAATGACCAAGGCTCTTGACATTCAGTACTCAGAATTTCTGAGAACAAAGGATAGCCATGGACATTCAACTGTCTGAAAGGTCATAAAATGATGAACAAATGAACCTGGTTTGGAGTCGCCCAGCTGGATAGGTGAAGAAGCAAGCAATATCTTGAATTATGAAGCCTCCAACTGCCAAATCGGACTTTACTCAGATTTGCCCCTGCTGCAATATGGATGGTCTGATAACTGATAATAATCAGCTGCTAACCATCAACCTCTTCTCCTCAAATGATCGCCTCCTTTCCCTCAATCATCTTGCCTTTGCTAAATGCCATAACCGATGCATGAATGAATGTTTATAAGCAAAATCGTGGGGACTTAACAGTCTGATTCAACTTATCTTCAGATCTGATATAGATACTGAATTCTTTTTATTACTCCCTTAAAACATTCTCAATAGGATCGCCTTGAAGTATGAATGTGGAAGCAAACAATTCCAAGTGTCTTGATACCTTCTTAATGCTAAAATGATTTATTTGTCCAAATCGCCCCTGTTGCTGGTCTACAGAATTGCCAATGAAGTTGAATCCTTTCATCCACCAAACATCATTGCTGGCCCTTCCCAAGAATAGCGCTTCAATCATATATTGATTTGGGTGCCGTAACAAGAAGATTTGAGCAAATCATGGGTATACCTAAGGCGTCCCTATGCAGGAAGGGTTCAGTCTGAAATGAATAATTGTTGTGCGAATCGCACACCCATCCTCGTCTTGGACAGGGACCCCCTGGTTTGTGCCTTTCTGTCTTTGTGGAAGAGGAAGGGGATATGAAGGGTCAAGTTGGTGAGTGATGGAGTCTAGAATGTCATCTTGATCTTCAAATGCCCTGAAATTTGGCTAAGTCTGGGATGTCCTGATCCTGAAATTTGGCTAAGTCTGAAATGTCCTGACCCTGAAATTTGGCTAAGTCTGGAATGTCCTGATCGTGAAATTTGACTAAGTCTGAAAACTGAGGAATCCTCCAAAACTAGAATTTGCAATATAACTCTTGGAGGTCCAAAACCACTCTCAAACATCCTGAAAGTATATATGGAATATAACTTATACTTAAATGTTATATTCCATAGCATGATCCTTTGGCGAGATCTTGACAAACTCGCCCAAGTGCCCAAGCTCGCACTTCTTGAGGAAAAAGCTTAAAATGCCCAATTTCGGACCTTGGGGCGAAAACTGAAAAACGTGAAAAGTTGCAAAAAGACCCCAGAGGTCCGAAATTCACTTTAGACCTCCAAATTCGGACCTTGGGGCCGAAATTTCAAGATATGACAAATTTGCAAAAGGTGTTAAGAGGTCCGAAATTTTTTTAAAAACTTGCAAAGAGTGGCTTTAGGTCCGAAGTTTTTAAGTTCGCAATTCATTTAAAACCTCAATTTCGGATCCTGGAGCCGAAATCGAAAAAGCGATAAAGTTGCAAGAAAGTTCAAACACTCCGAAATTTGCCATAGTGCCCAGAATCGCGACGCACAGGCCCAAATGTAGGGAATTCGAAATTGATAAACCCCCCCCCCCCCCCATTCTCCGAAATTCACCATAAAAGGCATGAGTGTTAGGATTTTAAAGTTTGCAGAAGCTCTTCAAACCTCCAGAATCGCGCTATAAGAAGTTTTCAAAACACCTAAGACTCCAAAGGTAAAATCACGTAGAAGTAAATCCCCCAAACACTATCAAGACCAAGGATCAGATTTCACATTCGAAGAGAAAGGAGAAGCATTTTCAAGATACATCTCACAAAGAGCTTCTCAAGCTAGACGTTGTAATTAAATTTAATGTTTGTTAAATTAAATTATTTAATTTTTCAAATTGATTTAATGAAATGAAATTGGTTGATTGATCGCAGGACGTCATTGAAGAATCAGGAGAAAGACCTGAAACGCAAATCGAAGAAGGATCGCAATCAAGGCCAGGCGCTGAAAATTGGAAAAGAAAAGATGCAAGAGTGCGAGAGCAACCAAACATTGGGAAGCGTGCCACCAGACCACAAAGCTGAAGTCCACCACTGGGACCAAAGACCAAAGAACACTCTGAATGCTGCAAGTTTATGCCTTCTCGAGAAAAAGCACACAACTGGATTTAATTCCAGGAATTCAATTCCTAAAAAGCTGAAACTGCTTTATTGTAAACTGCCTATGGGTCTTGTGCAAGATATTTTTGTGGATAACTATTCCCAACCACCAAGAAGATTGGATAGACCTAAATTAAAGCCAAAAGTGGCTTGTAGTTGAGATATTTGTTGGTTGGATAACTGAGAATTAATTTGGCATGGGTTAAAGCTGCCAGCTTCTGGAAGGCAGATCAGGACCCTTGGATGCAGTCCATCCTAGCCTTCGATTCAAAATTGTAATATCTATAAAAGGCAGAGGCCTTTCTTTTGTAAAGAGTTAGATGGTTAGATAGTTAAATGGTTAGATAGTTAGAGATGGTTAGATAGTTAGATGGTTAGATAGTTAGAGATGGTTAGATAGTTAGAGATTGTTAGAG
The DNA here is from genome assembly GCF_030272615.1 of Cryptomeria japonica. Lineage (NCBI taxonomy): Eukaryota > Viridiplantae > Streptophyta > Pinopsida > Cupressales > Cupressaceae > Cryptomeria > Cryptomeria japonica. The sequence continues at coordinate 132,879,509 of NC_081413.1, read as the reverse complement.
AGTTAGATTTTAAGCAGTAGCATAGAGATGTTGCAGAAATTGTTGTAATAGGCAGTTGAAATCAATATATAGACATTGATTTGGTGTTTATTGTCTTGTTTTCATCTTGTTTGCATGGTTTCTCTCAGCACTTTAGATAGATCTTTCTATTTTGGGTGTGCAGGTATTTGATAGATTCAGGCTCATACCATTGAGGATATACTGATTGTGTATCCTTTTGTGTGGTTAACCTGAGCCTTTAATTGTGCTTAGTTCAATTGCAAGTGTCCGTTTGAGCTGCGCCAGAATTGGGTGCTTAGCCGTGCGTCTCCAGTCTGAAAATCTTCCAAGTCCCTTTGAAGATTGCACTGTTCCTACAAGGTTGTGAGCTATTCTGGCCAAGCAGGAATTGGTTATGTTGAATCTGTCTACCCGCATACCCGTGTTGTTAGTTTTAGATCTCCTAACCCTTTCCTTTTGCTCTTTATTGCGTAATTTGAGAATCACAGCAGACTAGTTTGTTGCAAATCGTAAGTCCCCCTTGTGTTTCCAGCAAAAACACATCAAACCATTGAGTAGTCCCACAATCAAGACCTGACAAAAGAAACCTTGAGGTTGTCCCCTTTGATCAAATATAAAAAATAGCATTAGGGACTTCCTTATCTCAAGAGAGGATAGGATACTCAGCTGGTTATTCTATTCTGCGTTGGCCGTATGGAGTTTGCAGCAATGTGATTTCAGACACGTCAACAATAATGAGCAGCCTTAACGGACTCCCTTGTGCACTGATATTGGTCGATTCCCTTTCCAAACGAGAGCGCTCCAATCAGTAAATAAAATTGCTGTCCAAAGATGCACAAACCAATGAATTCAAGGGCCCTCCCAGTCAAGTTCGTGGGTTTGCAAAGGTCTGAAAACTCAGAAATAAGAGAATGCTGTCTACTTCAATCAGCCAATGAAGAGCAGATTTGATGCTTAAAATGTCTTCAATTAAACCCCAACTTGAGCTGTAGTAAGAATTCGGCCTTTGGCCACAAATAAAGCTCAAGTGAAAGGACTGATTTGTCCTTCCCAACCACCATAAACTCGTTATGCACAATGTGGAAAACTGAGTATCTTCCACTCCTAAGAAGAAGAAACTAGGGTTTCGTCCAACCCTTCTATCAATCTGCTGAAGGTTTGCGTCCTCAAAGATTCAACTAATGCAACGCACCAGTCAGTTCATCAAATCCAAATACATTCTCCAATGATCACACAATGAGGCTCAACCTCTATTTATCTTTTTTCTCCATACGTCTCATAAACTTCTAGAGGATTCTAGAAATAATATTATTTCATTTTAGTGACTTTATAATTAATTATTTTATTTTAAGTCACTAATTAATTAATTAATTAAATATAAAGTCACCCTTTTTAATTTTTAATTTATTTATCATGGCTTAATAAGAAATTAATTAATTAATTTCTCCTTATTTCTCCACTTAGCCAAAAGGCTAAAACTTCATAAGAGGCTAGAAAAATGGGGACATTACAGTAGAGGGTTGCGTCATTAGTCCACCACTAGTCATTTTGAAGTACAAAATCTCGTTCTGTTGAGTCTAAACAAGCCGAAAGAATCTCTTCTTGATTTAATGCTTTCCCTACTGTTGCTTCAAAAACCTTGTACCTACTTTTTTCAATTGTGAGCTATTTTCAGTCAGGTGTGGCAAGCCTCCACAAGGATTTGTCATTTTGAGTTTGAGTTAGGCTTAGCATGTTTGCAACCTTGAATTGTAGACTTTGACAAGTCTAACAATGTCGAGCTTGCAACCTTGAATTCTAGACTTGGTGAATTTGACATCCAATATTTATGAGTTTCAATTGACTGGAAAGTCCTTGTAATGTCTCTGTTGACGTGTCTAAAATCGCAATGCTACGATTCCATTCGGCCAATGCAAAATAGAATGATCTCGCCGAGTATCCTATCCTCTCTTGAGATAAGGAAATCCCTAATGCTGTGTTAATTTGATCAATGGGGATGACCTCAATGTTTCGGTTGTTAGGTCTTGACTACGAGATTACTCAGTGATTGATGTGATTTGCTGGGAGCACAAGGTGTCTTACGATTTTGCAACTAGTTGGTCTGCTACGATTCTCAGACTGCGAAATAAAATCAAAAGGGAAGGGATAGGAGATCTAAAACTAACAAGACTGGTATGCAGGTAGACGGATTCAACATAACCAATCCCTGCTTGACCAGAATAGCTCACAACCTTGTAGGAGCGGTGCAATCTTCAAGGGGACTTGGAAGATTTTAAGACTGCAAACGCACGACTAAGCACCCAATTCTGGCGCAGCTCAGAGGGACACCTGCAATTGAACTAAGCACAATTCAAAAGCTCAGGTTAACCATACGAAAGGATACACAATTAGTATATCCTCAATGGTATGAGCCCGAATCTATCAAATACCTGCACACCCAAAACATAAAGATCTATCTAAAATGCTATAAGAAACCATGCAAACAGGATGAAAACAAGATGATAAACACCAAATCAATGTCTATATATTGATTTTAGTTGCCTATTACAACAATTTCTGCAACATCTCTATGCTATTGCTAAGATCTAACCTATTCTAACTTCTAAAATCTAACTCTCTAACAATCTAACCTTCTAACTGTCTAACCACCAAAAATTCTAACCCTTTACAAAAGAAAGGCCTCTGCCTTTTATAGAATTTACAATATGAATCAGAGGCTAGGATGGATTGCGTCCAAGGGTCCTGATCTGCCTTCCAGAAGCTAGCAACCTTAACCCATGCCAATTCAATTCTCAGTTATCCAACCAACCATAATTCCAACTACTTACAACTGTTTGGCATTAATTTGAGTCTATCCGGTAGTTGGATATAATTGTCCACAACTGACTTATTTCCCCTTTCTTTCAAAACATCTGAGTGGGGCCCACAGGCAGTTTTACAATAAAACAGTTTCGGTTTTCAAAAATTGAACTTCTGGAATTAAATCCAGCTATGTATTTTTCGAGAATGCATAGACTTGCCGCATTCAGAGTGTTCTTCGGTCTTTGGTCCCGGTGGTGGACTTCAGCTTTGTTCAGCGACACGCTTCCCAATGCTCGATTGCTCTCGCGTTCTTGCATCTTCTTCTTAAGCTCTTAGTGCTTGGCTTTGTCGTTTCAGGCTTTCTCCTGGTTCCTTCTGATGACGTCCTGCGAACAATCAATTGATTTCACTTTAATAAATCAATTTGAAAAATTAAATAATTAGTTTTAACAAATATTAAATTTTATTTACGACGCCCGGCTCGAGAAGCTCTTTGTGAGATGTATCTTTTGAATGTTTTTGCTTTCTCCTCTGGGAATTCAGGACCTTTAGGCAAGTTGAGAGATTTCGTTTCGAGTTAAGGCCACCTCTTTTACTTGGCAAAGTTCGGCCCTCTAAACCAAAATGAGAGTTTTTGGCTTTCATTTTAACGCCATCCTTGTGAAATTTCGTGTGATTTTACCTTTAATCACCTAAGTCTTGGAATTTTGGGAATACTGGAGGTTTTGCAAGATTTACCTTTTAAGTTTTAACCTCCCTTCTGGCAATTTCGGATTCAACAGGTGAAATTCAAGTTTTATTTAAAATCACGATGTTTGCCCACTTAATTTTCGTGCCGTAGGGGCCTTTTGCAAGATTTTGAATTCTCATTTTGGCCTTATAGGCCGATTTTGACTTGGAATGACTCTTCCTCTATTGTTTTCGGGTTATTTGACTATTCTGCAAGTTTGGAAACCTTAAGTTTTCGTGTAAATGAATGTTATCGGCCAATTTTACTTGCTTGGTTATTTGTTTTGATTTCATGAATCCTCGGCTTCCTTAAACGTTTTTGCGCGAACTTGGTGATTTGGTCATTTTTGGCCTGAAAAGCCTTTTGGCGAGTTGTGGGATTGTTATGATTTCCGGGCTCGTAGTATTTCGCGAGTTTTGAAACTTATTTAGAGTTTCTTCATTTTCGAGCTATGAGGCCATGATTTGAACTTCGCGAATTTAGCCTAGTGATTTTCGGCTTGAGGAGGGTTTTTGAAAAGTTTGAAGTTTTAAACGCTCTTTTCTTATTCTCCATTTTCGGGCTAAAAACCCCTTCTGCAAACTTTATAATGCCTTTCCTTACTTCGTGATTTTCAGGCCAAGAGGGGCATTTTTTTAGTTTCGGCTTTACCTTTTCCTCTGAAAGTTTCCCGATTTTCTATTTTCTATTTTCGGCTCTTTGAGCCATTTTGAAAGTCGTGGTTTTTCGGTATGAAAGGCCACTTCGTAAGATTTTGAAGCCTTTTCGGCTCCTTGAGTCGTTTTGTAAATTTCGGCTAGGAGGGCCATTTTGCCAATTTCCTCATTTCGGGCAATAAAAGGAAATGGCGCGATTTTGAATCATTTTCCTTTCATCGACCGCTTCGCATTATGGCCATGTAAGCCGATTTCGGTGTTTGGGCAACTCGGGGTAGATGAGGCTTCTGTATGATTTAGCTTGAACGCCTCCCTCTTACAAGAATGCTGAGTTCTAATTTTGGGCTTACTCTCACACCTCTCTTGGGATTCATCAAATGCGAAAGAAGGCAACTCTGCAGACCTCTCTCTTACGAACAGACCACAAAAAAAGCGGGGGTCCCCTGAAGCAGGGGGTGTGTGTGCTATACGCACAATAGTCTCCTTTTGGGGATAAACCTAATTTTGCCCAAAATAACAATTCCCACAATACAATCTATTTACAAATAGTATTCTATTACATAATTGCAATTCAATTTAGGAAAATTGTAATAAATTAATTCCTATTGAAAAACATAGTATCCTAAATGCATTGAATCCAATTCTTACATATTTCCAACAGCCAATCATAGTAGGAACTTAATGGGAAGGCCTGGTAGGATGCTCGAAGACTGTCCTCACAATTAAGACAGAGAGCTTGGAACGACCAACTAAGTCAATTTGACCCAAAGAAACAGGACTCGGACTCGGCAAGGCCGACTCGGACTCGGACTCAGGACTCGGCTCCAGACTCGGCTGGACTCGAGAAAGTGAAAAACTCAAGAAATTTAGAGATTTTTAAAGATTTAAAACTTGTTTCAGACACCCTTTATTGAATACACCTTAAAGACACAAAAACATAATCAAACTCGACTCATTTGATTACATACACAAGTATACATCAATCACATAAGCATAAACGCAAATTGTAGCTGAAGAAAATAACAAACATAGATATATAAATATTGTCAAATGTATACAATATTACAAAACTCATGGAATAAAAAATCCATGTCATCATATGATCATCATCAAATGTTTCATACAAATACCAAAGGTAAATAGTAAATACTAAATACAACTACAAGTTTACAAGTCTATGGCTCAGAGGGCCGTGCACCATCTCGCCCTGGCCCCCTGCGAAGGCGTTTAAAGTAGGTCCTGGATGATTCAACAGCCATAGTCGCTCCCCGTGACACCATGCCATGGTCACCAACATTAGGAACAATTGTGTCATGCTCACCAACATCAGGAACAACTGTGTCACTCTGAGTCTCAGTATTTCCTGTCTCTGCTCGTGCTCTCTGCTCCTCCTCTGCCATGGCTACAGCCTCAGCCTCTATATCTACCTGGTCAATCCAATCAATGTCATCATCACTAAATACAGTTGTAGGAGTCCCAGGAGCTGTCTGATTCTCATTGGCCCACTCTGCTTCAAGATCAACCTCATCTAGAATGATAGGAGACATGTCAACTACTGCATTCTTTCTCATTCTCAAGCGGAGGTTGTAGTGAACAAAGACGAGATCATTCATCTTCTCCACAGATAATCTATTGCTCCTCTTGGAGTGTATGTGCTCAAACACACTCCAATTGCGCTCACAACTTGATGCGCTGCATGGTTGGCTCAAGATGCGAATGGCCAACTTCTGAATATTTGGTGTCTCTGGGCCAAAAAAGTTCCACCAATGATCTGAGTTTGAAATGAGAAAAAAAAATAAAATCAGTCTCACTCATGAACTCATTTAACAAGTTACAATATAGTATTGAATAAAACTAAAATTAAGCCTTACAATTTATTTTTACCTGGCATCATAGTTGTCCTACCGTCTTTGGCGACAGGACAAGAGAAGGTCTCCCCTTGTGCATCTGAGAACATCTGTAGCTCTCGAAAAAGGTCTATCTGAGAAGTACCAGCAGGTCCCATCTTCTCCATGATTGCATATAGCCCTTGGGACTCGCCAGGCCTGACTCGGACTCGGACTCGCCGAGTCTGGGCGAGTCTGGGCGAGTCCCATTTCTTTGATTTGACCCTTTGGCCCACAAGCTAATCAACTTGGGGTGGGCTACTTAATTAAAGGATGCCCAGATACTAGTTCCTCACAATGAAGCCCAAGAGCGTGGAATGACCAACCAAGTCAATTCAACATCTTGGCCCACAAGCTAACCAGCTTGGGGTGGGCTACTTAATTGGATAAAAACCAGTACTGCTGCACCTCCCTACCACATTTCCTCGCTAATCCAGGTCTGATTGCAATCACTTTGCTAAATACAAATGGCTGCCTTTTTTGAATTCGGTTTAGATCTCAGAATTCTGATATTGATCCATTGCTCACTTATCTGTTTTATCATTTTATCTTGATCCCCCTTGGATGGATTCTCCAAATGAATGGATCTTCCTTTTATATCCTCAAGGTGTGGGGTCGCAACCTTTATTAGCATCACGCCTCCTTACAAGGAACGCCTCCTCTTAACTCAAGCACTTGCTTTATTAATGCTAATTGCTGCCAATTAATCATCCCTGTTTCGTTATTAATTCATGTTTTGGGAAATTGCTGCTTATTATCCTTTAGTTAATATTAACCAAACATATTAATGGATTGTTGCCTGGGAAGAATATTTAATCGATAATCTCTTTGCTTCAGGTCGACCCCTTCACTAGATTTAATTAGCCTTAGTTGGCCCCTTTTATAGTCACAGCAAATTTTATTTATTGTTATTCTGAGTCGGCCCTCCTTTCATTTATTTAATCGCTCATGCTTCATTATTCAATGCTGCTATTTGTGCTTATAAAGCCCTAATCTCAGGCGGGAGTATGACAGTCTTGACTGCTAGACTTGTCCAAGTCTGAAAAATCAGAAAATGAACTTGAAATTCTCACAAAACAATTAAAACAGTTTCCCATATATTACACATTATAATTTTTGTTTTTTGTTCAAAATTTTCCACCAAGTCTTGTTGAATTGAGGTATACAAATTCTGTGTATGTTATTTCTATCATCAATTACCTTAGAGAGGAATATTTATTCTTCCTTTATACCTATCGGTGGTGCCCCTTCATCAAGGGTCACCACTCTTCCAAGTTGGCACCCCAATTATATTATTAATAATAATATAATAATAATTATTATATTATCATATAATATAATAATTATACAATATAATTACAATATAATTATATTATCACATAATAATATAATTATATTATCTCATAATAATAATATAATAATTATATAATATAATTGTAATATAATTATATTATCACATAATAATATAATTATATTATCTCTCATTAATAATATTATCACAATAAATATAATATAATTATATTATCACAATATAATATAATATAATTATATTATCAATTTAATTACTATATTATCAATAATTATCAATATAATTATTATATCACAATAATTATATTAACAATACCTTTATGTTGTCCATGTCAGCTTGAAGGAATCCGACCATAGCATCAACACTCCCTCTTAGTCGATTAGGCTGATTAGGCCACTTACATATTTGTCTTCCTCAGGCTGGAAGTGATGACCGATGCTGCCAATCTTCAACACTCCCTCTCAGCTAGGGAGTATACTTCCAGTTGCACAAGACATATCACCTCATCAAGATGTCAACCATAATGGCTACTCTCATAGGGTGGATCCAACATGGACAAGAGAGGCATATATTAAATATGCAAAGTCGAAAGACTGCTTGCATATCTATGAGCTGGCCTTTTGAAGGATCCGACCTTAGATTAACAATGGCTTGCTTATCAATACCGATTCTAACATTGATTGGTAATATCATTAATTTGCTTAATAGATATGTATAACAAAAAATCGGCTAAGATAAGAAGTATGGTTAAATTTGAATGATCGAATTACCAAATATGTAAGGCCGATAGGCCATTCACATATTTGGTCTCAATTGGTCAGAAGGATTACTATTGATGCTACATCATTAACACTCCCTCTAGGGAGGAATCCTTCTTAACCTTTACAAGCTACATCACCTCATTGTGATGATTTGACCACAATGACTACATCCATATGTGGAAAGGAAAGATATCACCTCACCTGATATCAACCATTATGGCATATCCATAGATATCACCTCATGTGACATCCACCATTATGGTTTATTCATAGATATCACCTCACGTGATATTAACCATTTTGGCATATGCATAGATATCACCTCACGTGACATCCACCATTATGGCATATCCATAGATATCACCTCACGTGATATCAACCATAATGGCATATCCATATATATCACCTCACGTGACATCCACCATTATGGTTTATTCATAGATATCATCTCACGTGATATCAACCATTATTGTGAGATCATAACCTCACAATAATGGTGAGATGTACAAGTGTTCATCATTGTGAGATCGTCACCTCACAATGATATTGACCATGGCTCATCCAGAGGGTAAACACACAAGTACAAGGAAATCATCACAAACTCTTACGTGATGTTGTCATCGAATCACACACATGACATCCACCATGAACCATATCAGGGGGTGGAGATAAGGGCTTTCACCTTAAGTCTCTCTCAAAGAGAAATGCATTAACAAGAGTTTACACTTTAACCATCTTTTAAAAGTAAGAATACATATATAAAAAATATAAACAAATCAATGATGCCGAGACTCAATCTCAGCTAGGGCTTCATTCTCCACCGTATCAAGCTTACCTCGAAAGTACACAAACTTTATTCTGAAGAGAAGCTTGGTGAGAATGTTTGCCGTCCGCTCATCAGTACTAATGTATCTCAACTGAATAGCCTTTCTTTCCACCATGTCTCTAACATAGTGATACTTGATCTCCACATGTTTTGATTTATCATAAAATGCAAGATTGGAGTCTGCATCACTCCAAGCTCACAAAGTATCATGACACTCCATTCCATGAATATCATGTCTTAGATGTCAACATAAAGGCCTTTCAGCCTACATGCATGGAACTCCATCCCATGAATCATAGTCCTCTGACTGTTGATCATTAGAGAAACCATCTTGGCATGGTCCACTCCCTTTGAACCAATGTGACCAAGATCCTTGGAAATCAAATAAGACAGATCCTCTGGCTGCTCCCTCTGAAGCTCCAAGTACTAACATCAACCTCCTGTCCTTCTTGTCCAAGGTTGTCTCAGTTGGTTTGTCAGACTCCCTTTGAATGTTGATTCTTCCTCTTTGATGAAACTGATCGGCTTCTTCCTCAGGATTCATCTCCAATATCTCAACGATATTACCCAATTTTCTATCATCTCTGATTTCAAATCTGCCATGGTTCGCAGGGAATGAATGTAGTCAAAGTCTGAGACCATGATTTGAACCGGATGATGTCAAGCAGCAGAATTTGCGCAACAAGGATGAGAGCATTTCACAACATACGAATCAGGCTGTAAGATATTCCCCCTGGCAGCCTCTGGTAAATACGATGTTCCTCTTCCACTCTTGCATTCCCAAGTGCAAGCTATAACAGCTGAGAGGGTGGTAACGATTTATCCCTGCTATGGTATACACATATATATACTTATATTGTTTATGCCACATATGCACACAGCAGTCTTTTCTTTCTTATTATGATTATATCTTCAGCATTATTTTCTCACACACCACCAAAAACTGCATTATATATATATATATTTGAATCATGTCTTATATTCAGAAAAGACGTGATCATTTAATTCTCTTCCTACGTGACTAATAATTTAGTCAAATTGATTGCCATGTAATCCATCTCTATTAGAAATACAATCTTTTTATTTGCCTTTTGTCGATTGTAATTAATTGACCCCTTTTATATGTTCAGCACCACTGTAATAAGTAGGCGATTTGTTTTAATTCAGATTCTCATATCTGATGCCAACAGTTATACCGAACTGGCGTTGTGTATTACCTTCCTTAGGTACACCGATTTGATAATTACAATCTTTCTTCCTTCAAATCGATGCCTTCATAAAAATATTGCCTGTTGCATATCGTGTTACATGTATATTGAACATTATTGAAAATCACATTTTCAATTGTGTTTGACTGCCACCATTTATTTATTATTAATTCGGCTCATAATATCTGGGTATGAAGTCATTGATAAATTTATCTTCATTCACCATCACTTTGTATGCTGTTTCCTGATTGTTTACGAGCTGTGGATTTGCTGAGTGTTTACCGTCTCCTGTATGATCGTTATCATGTGTATGGGCCTCATAATATAATCACTACTGCAAATACAGACGCTGCCATATATTCCCTAATTCAATCTGCACCTTTAATTTCAACTTTCACAGCTGTGCTTGTCAAGGTCATATTATTCATTATCTTGTAATCTGAAACCTTCAATTACTGTTAGGAACTGGATATTTCTAGTAAACATTAATTTATTTACTGTAACAGTTGATAGCTGTTTGACATATTACTGCCGCATTGTCTCTGTTTTCAGATATACATCAGATTTGTATTGTTTGACTGCATCATTCGAATTACTCAATGTGAATCAATGAAGTCACTTTCCAGTATATGAATCATTATTCATATATATAATCATGATGGCACGGGATCATCTTTCTGTTATTAATTTCGGCCAGAATGATTCTCCCTTGAACAGTGATTTGCAAGTCAAACATGAAAAAATCTACAGGGCCTTTCCTGGTTTTTGGACCTGCTTTGATACCATGTTGAATTGAGGTATACAAATTCTGTGTATGTTATTTCTATCATCAATTGCCTTAGAGAGGAAGATTTATTCTTCCTTTACACCTATCGGTGGTGCCCCTTCACCAAGGGTCACCACTCTTCCAAGTTGGCCCCCAATTATATTATTAATAATAATATAATAATAATTATTATATTATCACATAATAATATAATTATATTATCTAATAATATAATTATATAATAATTATTATTATATTATCATATAATATAATAACTATACAATATAATTATAATATAATTATATTATCTCATAATAATAATATAATAATTATATAATATAATTGTAATATAATTATATTATCACATAATAATATAATTATATTATCTCTTAATAATAATATTATCACAATAAATATAATATAATTATATTATTACAAAATAATATAATATAATTATATTATCAATTTAATTACTATATTATCAATAATTATCAATATAATTATTATATCACAATAATTATATTAACAATACCTTTATGTTGTCTATGTTGGCCTGAAGGAATCCGACCATAGCATCAACACTCCCTCTTAGTCGATTAGGCCGATTAGGCCATTTACATATTTGTCTTCCTCAGGCTGGAAGTGATGACCGATGCTGCCAATCTTCAACGAGTCCAAGTTTGAAATTTTTTTTAGCTTGCCAAGTTCAAGTCTCAACACAATGTTTTCCATACCTAGAAATCTTATGGAATAACAATACTGCTATTTTCTATACAGACTAATGTTTATTTTGGCAAATCTTATTGGATGTATTAGTTGCTACTCATATATTTTGAATGAATGTCATGAAATGTATTCTTTGATATGTTTCTCATGTTAACAATCTTTTTGAGATTTTGTTTAGCATATAATACAATTTGATTTGCACTGATTGATTGCATCTTGCCTACTTTAATAAATATTGACTGCATTTTGTATATATGAGTATGTTAAACAATGTCATGTTGAGTCTCAGTTTTTAGTGGAATATCAAAATATCCTTGAACCATAGTTTTGAAAAATTCATATTTCGAGGACTTTGTGCATGTGCTATTCATTAATTGCATGTGTAATGAAGTATGCTCTTGCTAGTGCTCCTAAGGTGTGTGTGAAGTCAAGAAAAATAAAAAAACAAGAAAAATGAAAAAGGATAATAACATAAAGATTCAAAGGAAAATGAAACCTTTTACCTTGTTTGCTCCTTTCTTTTCAAATTGAACTAGAAGAAGAGTTGCACTCAATACTCTCTTGATTTGCTCCTTTGATGTATGGAATGTGGTTGCTTATGAAACTAGCAGCATGATAGTAGGATTGAAATGACGAGAGATTAAATGGATAGCATAAAGATAGGATGAAAATGGATAAAATAGAAAATACAGCAGCATAACCATAGGATTAGAGAAGATTCCTTAAATGGGATGAGAGGGGTGATGGAGGAAATGGATTTAAATTAGTTAATTTGGAAAATAGTATAATGTGTCACAAGTTGACATAAGGTGGTGTTAGGAGGATGAATGATTACGTGATGTGTCGAAAGGTGATGTCTAGGTGTTTTTAGAAGCATTGTAAGGGCATTGTCAATTTTAGGTGTCTGCAGTCTACAAAGGTTATTTTAAATTAAGTATAAGAATATAATTACATCATACTGGCCTGTCAAATGCTCCTTTATCCATCTTTTCCTTTTGAAAATTGAAAGCTTCATTCAGGCTATTTTATAACTAATGCAAATGGTATTTCACTCTGAAATTAATCAGGCTGCTATGGAACATCGTGCACAAGTGATCTTGTACACTCTTCTCATGTCTGACAGGTACAAGTGTTATTTCTTCAGTAAAGCTTACTAGTGAACACATGATATGAAAAAACTTAAGAAAGAGAAACATACGAAGTAGCGGAGTTATTTTCTATGTCATATATGACAAATTTGAAATGTGCTCTAGTCCTTTTGCAGGTATATGCAAGATATTGGTTCTGGCCTCCTTTACTATCTGCATACAAATCAAACACAGGTGGGCTTTGGTGCTTTGACATTTGAGGTGGTTATTGTCAATTCTATTGTGTTTCTAATAGAACAACAAAGTGGTTTTTGTCATGACAATCTAGAACTGTGATGCTATAATGCCAAATTTCAAACATTCTCTTCTCCTCACAACTCTTCCATTATCCTGGTGGTATCACTTACTATATGATGGGATCCTTTCATGTATATACAATAGGTGTGATATCTTTGTACAAGTTTAGAGACAACATCTCTTCATTGCATATTTGCACTTGAGTCCAATGTTGGAAAAGTGAGGCTGACTTGAGAGGGCTCCTTATTGTGATTGTTCTGGTGTTTCACATTAAAGGTTTTTCCTTAATAGTACTAGTATTCATATCATTTTCTTGTTTTGGCATGTCAGACTCTCATTATAATGATACTATTATGTTTTCCTGTAGGGAGTGGCCGTTCAGCATGCAGATCTCATTGGTCTTATGATGCGGAGGAATGACCATGCATCCAATCTATTAGCAGCATCATCAACACAGTTGTTGCCTCCAATGCTAAAGGTTCAACATTTTGGGCATTATGAATTATAAATGAGCAATTCTGAAAATGCCTTTTTTGAGGGCTTATTATGTAGTTGTGCTGATAGTATGGCAACTCTGGCTGTGCAGAGCTATAGCATGTGTCAAGGTTGTCGGCATCTTGATGCATGTACTGTTTATCATAAGGTAAACAAATTAATTAGTTGTGTTTTTGTCATTTTTATCGCTGAAATAGGACTGACAAGTGTACACACTGCAAAATACTTATGTATCTTTGTGCAACTTATTTAAATTATGTAAGTTCCTTGTCTTATTCAAAATATAGAGTTTTCACAAAGATGTATTGCCCCTAGCTGAAATTTTTATAATATATGCAATTTTTTAAAATTTGTGCAAGCAGAAATACATATAGAATACAAGACGTAGATGTCAAAATCCAATGGTTAAATGCTGATCAGCAATATTAATAGCAGCAATAAATTTAAGAAACCTTAATTTACCAAAATATCATGAATATTGCAGCATATCTGACAGTAAATAATATTGATATAAATATGGAAACCTTCATATTCGAAACATAATCAATGATTACAGCAGTTCTGAACTATAATGCCTTATATAATCATGACAAAAGTTGTAAATAGCAAACAAACTTGTGTAACAGTAGCAAATGATGCAACTTTTATATTTTCAAATCCTGTAATTGAATTAACAGCAATCTGGCACTTACAAATACTGACGTGAATAGCAAATACACCTTGTGACAGCAGCAACAAACCCTTACAAATATTATTCAGTGATACACAGATTATTATTGATCATAAATACTGAAATAAATACTTATCACAATAAATTGTAAACTTTTAGCACAAAATTGATCCTTGGATGGAATTCACTTGGATAAGAGGGTTTTCGTCCTCCAATCCCAAATGAAAACTAAGAGGGTTTTGTCCTCCAAATTCTCCTACACTAAGGCTTTTCATCCTTGGATAAGAAGACGAACACAAGGTTTTACAAAGACATGGATGATTACAAAGGCATGGATGATCCCGTTGATTGATTCACTTTCCCTTCATAAATTCCCTTTGGGTCTCATTAAATTTGGATTTCTTTTACCCTCCTAAAATTACCTCCAAAAGTGTTTAAAAATATATTTAAATTAAATATTACATGAAGCCTTATTATGCCTCATTTAGACAACCACTTTATTAAGAGGACAATATTTAAGTTGTCCTTATAAAATAAAGTTATAGGGTGGAACATAAATTATTATAATTAAATAATTCCCTTAATTACATTGCTTTGAAAAGGGGACATGACATGCCAGCTGAATTTTATTGTTAGGTAACCGTAATATAAATTGGAAATTGACGGGCCTAGTTTTTATGTTGTCTTTATACAAAAATATATCTTCAATGATTGCATATAACTAAGATTTTAGAGGTGAAAATAATGCACTTTAGCATTTGAGATATGCTTCTATTGAATATTTTTAGATCTTAATTATCAAATGTCCTAATATGCGTAGGACAAGAACACTCTAAAGACTTGGTTTTGATTTGGTGAATTAGTAATGAACAGTCTAGGGTACATGGATTTAATCCATGTCAATGGGTAATTTATCCAATATAGGATATACATTGGTTGTCAGAGGCTAATTGATTTGTTGTCTTAATTTTTGAATTTTCAAAAATTGACAACCCCTATAAATTTTTGCCCAAATTTAGTAGTTTTCGTCTCTAAGGTGCGTTTTACGAGGTTCAAAAGCTCATATTTGTTTGTGTCTAGTTGTTAGCAAGTGTTTTTGCCGTCTTAGTCTAGGTTTTGGTTGGTTTTTGTCTTCTTTTTTCCTCCTTTTTGTGCAAATTCGGGTTTCAAGATTGTCACTGCAAGTAGGAACTTTTGAATGTCTTTACAAGTAAATGCACTTTACTTGTAATCGGGTCTCTAGGACCCGATTACAAGCTAGTTCATTGTTTTAGAAAAAATACATACTTGCTATCGAATGTTTAAGACCCGATTACAAGTATATGCTTGCTAAAGAAAAATAAAGTGCATTTTCCCTCACTTGTAGTTGGTTTTTTGTAATCCGATTACAAGTTCATTTTATAAAAGCAAAGTGAAATGTTATTTTTGTTCACTTGCATCGAACCTTATGAAACCTGATTTGCTCTCCGTTTTTGCTCTTTCATTTTAGCGTCTTCCAAGGGAGCCTCATTAAGGCGTTTTTGATTTGCAATACGAGTCTTCTTCGTTGCTTGTTTATTAAGCCCGTCTGTGAAGATTTACAATTGTTTCATCTTCCTCTTTGGCATTGTGTAAGGTTTTAGGTGAGTTTTTCTTCATCTCTTTGGGGTCTCGTTTGAGGTAAGTCTTTTGG
The DNA here is from genome assembly GCF_030272615.1 of Cryptomeria japonica. Taxonomy (NCBI): domain Eukaryota; kingdom Viridiplantae; phylum Streptophyta; class Pinopsida; order Cupressales; family Cupressaceae; genus Cryptomeria; species Cryptomeria japonica. The sequence continues at coordinate 132,863,617 of NC_081413.1, read as the reverse complement.
TTTCCTTGTTTTCTTCTTTTCTTTGTTTTTCCTTTTCATGATGTTGTAGAGATGCGTGTCTTTCTCTTGTGCTCTCCCATTTGTCTCCCGCTTTATTTTCGCTTGCATTTGAGCTCGCATTTTCCAGTTGCCAAGTGCATTTTGTCTGAGCTTTTCCCTTGGCGGTCTTATTGCAAATATCTTTTCCTTTCCAGGTTCGTTCTTTGCACTATTCGAATGCAAGCTGCCATTTTAAGTGAGCATTTCATTATGTGCACACTTGCAATCGGGTCTCAAAAGCTCGATTGCAAGTTTGTGCTTTTCTTGCAATTTTTGTCAGCTTGCAATCAGGCCTTTGAGAGTCGATTGCAAGTATATCATTCACTTTCTTTATTGCAAGTTTATCCTTGTTACTCTTTTGCACTTGTAATCAAGGATGACGGTGGTAAAACTCGATTATACCCAAACGACTTTGCATTTGCTTTTACTTGTGTTGTCCTCATTTTTGTTTCCAAAAATGAAGGACCACTACGGTGAAATTTTTATGAAAAAATGAAAAAATTTACTCTATGGCACGCTTCCCGAGGCATAATTTCGACTAATCCTTGGACTGGCTTAATCCTCAGTTCATTCTCGAACTACGTTTCGAATTTCGTCCAATTTTGGGTTCGTTTGCTATGCCTTTCCTTCAATTTCGGGTTTTAAAACTCAGACTACAGGTGGAGAATTTTCTTCAAACTGCAAGTTTTAATGACATTCATTGTTTTGGTCTTTGTAGGGGAATTTTTGACCAATTACATGTGCACTTTTATTTCAAATATGTTACTTGTAATTTGTTTTAAATTTCCCCTTTGTTGTTTTTATATTTTTTATTGTTTTTTGGTCATTTTTAGTTAAAATAGGGATTTTTTGGCTCAACTGCAATAAACTTGCAGTTTGTTCAAAAAACCCCTACTTTAATGGTTTTCACATGTAATAGGGATTTTAAATCCCCATTACATATGTGCAAGTGTTTCTAACTTGTTGTAGGGATTTTATTTCCCTTTTACAAGTATTTTAAACTTGCAGTTTGCTTCAAAAAACCCGATTTTGGCATGTAAATGAAAAAAGTAAAAAAAATAAAACTTGTCATTTGGTTCAAAAAACCCGAATTTGCCTTGTAAGTGAAAAAGTGAAAAATAAAACTTGTCATTTGGTTCAAAAAACCCGATTTTGGCCTAGTGAGTGAAAAAGTGCATTTTAGAACTTGTTATTTGTTCTAAAAAACCCGATTTTCATTCCCTTATGCATTTCGAACTTGTCTTTTGCTCCAAAAAACCCGAAATGCAAGGAAAAAACGATTTTTGACCATTTCAAGGCAAATTTTGTGGAGAAATTGTTGGAGGAAGGAGGCGTTTTGGTTTGCATCCTATTTTCATGCATTCTTGGACATCTTTCACGCCATTTGGAGGATACATTTGCTGGTTTTTTGTCCTAAATCAGCAACCACGTTTTTCTTTAATGCCACATTTTGAGGGATTAAATCTTCAACAAACTGCAAACTCCTAAATCGTTTTGCCCTTTCTCACCTAGGCGTGGAGTTTGGGAGGAGTTTTAAGCCATTTAATGATGCCCTCCAATATGCAACAAGTGCCACGTTTTTTTCCTCCACGTGAATCATTATGGCTGCATTTTAGAAGTGTTGAATGGCACGCATCTTCAAGGACATGGATCGTTTTAGCTTGAAGTACCAAGGCGTTGAGGTTTAAGAAGCATTCAAGCATTTTCCATGACATTTTGCTCTTGCTTGGTGCCACGTTTTTCCATATAAGACATTTTTGCAAAAAAAACGTGATAAGGGTTTGACATTCCGGATTGCTCCTTTTCACCGGTTTTGCTTCTTCATTTCAAGAATTGTTGCATTATTGGAGAAGCATTTTGCATTTTTAAGAAAGGTATGTTCTCCTTCCTTTCTTCTCTTCATTTTATTATTTTCTTGTTTTCTTTATTTTTCGTTATTAGTTACATTTTTGGCATGTGATGTTCTTCCCCCAAAAAAATTTGGTTTTTGTGAAAGAAATCTTCCCCTTGATATGCAATTGTTGAATTGCATTGTTCTTCTCAAAATTCCCTCTTAACTTGTATTCGGGATTTTTTAATCTCGATTACAAGTTTGCTGGAAATTCTTGTTCTTCCCCTACGGTTAAGGAACTTAATCATTTTTGGTTAAAATTCCAAGCTTGAAAAGTGTGAAATACCCCTCCCTTTCAAATTCGGGTTTTAAAAACCGGATTACATGTTGAAAAGTTCTTCCCATTTTCATGAAAATGGCTTTCCCGAATATTCCCATTTCTATCCATTCATGTTCCCCATATCCGTACTTTCCATTTCCATCATTTCCCGCAAGTCAAAATCTCATTTTTCGTCCATTTCTCCATTTTCGAATTTACAAGTGTACTTGTATTCGGGTTTTAAAACCCCGATTGCATATATGTCCTTTCCAACTTGTATACTTGCGAAAATTTTCCCAAGATCCGAAATTGGTCAAAAGTCAAGATTTTCCCATTTCTCCATATCTCCCCTCTTCCTCTCACAAAACCGTAAAATTCAGAGATCAAAGTTTTACCCATTTAAAGAAGGAAGAATGATATTTGCAGCTGATTATGATGTTGCCTTAACTCTTTTAAGTCTTCATCACAGCATTCCAGGTTCACAATCAATGTCAGATTTGCCGGCATCGCCAACTCCAAAGAAAATGAAATACAAATATGACAAATACCAGAATGAGGTTGCACCTTCCCAGGTTTCTTCTCCTTTGGATCGCATCAGGGACATAGAAATAGGGCACGTTGATATGGCAGAATTCATCAATAGGGTAGAAGATCCACAGGATAACAACTTGCAGCAGCTGTTGGACAGCCATAGCCATCATGCATCTTCTTTCCCAGTGGCTGCCCTAGAACTTGAGTTTGTTCTTGCATGCGCCCATCATTTTGACAAAGAGTCAAGAGTCATCAAAAATGATGATGGTGAAGCTATAATTCGTCTTGATGCGGATACAGTCGAGAAGGTCTTCAAAATACCTCCTGCACCTGTTTATATGGAAATCACCAAAGAAAGTGCAGCAGAGTATTATGTGAAAAGGGAAAAAGATTGCAAGCGACACATCAATAGGTGGATCCAAGAGCCACGTCCTTCCTTCTCAAGATGGGCAAAGTTGTACCGTTGTGATTTCAAGTGGGAGATAGGAGACACCATCACTCTTCTCAGCAGAATGTTGGGCCTTGAGCACTCCAATGTCTTTGAGCCATGGATGTATCAATTCATTATGTTCACACGGCAGTCGCATCACATTTCATGGGGTGAAATCATCAGCGATGCTTTGTGCGAACAACTTGCAGCAGTTCCTTCCACTATGACCTTCTTCATGAATTCTTATCTGGTATATTTAGCAGCGTCACTTAGACACTTTCCGGGTCTTTCTACCAAGGGTGATCGCTCGCTTATACCAGTTTGGGAATATTATGACCAGTTGCCATTGAAACCTAGCAGACTGCATTTCAGAAGAGTCCAAGATGCATTCTTTGGATATTTCATGTGTCAGTTTGACGTGGATCTCAGAAACAAAAGAGTATCAGATGAGGCATGGGTCAAGGTGTCTGAGTATGGGTGTTTATTCCTACAATTTCCCACCTTCACTTATATGAGGATTGGATGCTATGATGGACAGCCATACATGCTTCCAAGATACCCAACCGATAAGATAATTCTTATGGAGTTGGGAAGACAGATCATGGCTGTTTATACTTTTCAGTCTGCTAGACACAAGGTTGGAATGGGGATCTCTACCACAAACCCATTGAAAATTGGTCGATACTCCCTTGTCACATCTGTGAAGGCTAAGGCCATGGAGGCTGAATTGCAGGAAATCAAGCTTAAGAGGTTCAAACCTAGAGCTGATTTTGATTATAGAGGTATGAAGGAGAAGATCAAGAAATCCTTTGTGCATGTTCATCGCATTGAAGACATCTGGGTAGATCTCCGCACGGAAGCCGAAGTTCTGAAGATGGATTACTGCAGGCTCACTGTTGAGCAAATTGTTGACTTGAACTTGGCGGATATCCCACAAGGGATGATCGATGACGGGCATATACTTGATCCTGAATACATTTCATGAAGGGTTGAGGAAGCTCCACTTCCTTTGATCCAATGGTCACACAGGGAGTGCGTCTCCATCCTTGACAGATTTCAGCCTATCTTGGCCAACACTAACGCATGGCTGAAAAGTAATGCTGTTAGACTTATCAAAATCAAGGTTGGTAAAGAAGATGATTCTACAGGGCCTCTTGGACGGAAGTCTGAGATTCAGATTGATAACAAAGAGGGTGCTTCATCTTCAGGCACAAGGATCAAGTTACGAGTTAGTCGTGCAGTAGTGCTTCCTCCTGAGGAGATGACTACTCGTGGGAAGGAGAAATCACGGTTCCATGTTCGGGTGATCGATCTGGATAATCCAGAAGAGGGGCAGCAATCTGACGATGCACCTAAGTCTCCAGTTTCAGACTCGCCTCACGAAGTCATTCCTCCAATTTCCATTGAGACGCCTCTTTCTCCTCCTGATTTGCTCATAGATGAGTCTCCTCAGAATGCAGTTCCCATTTCAGCATATGAGCCTTCTCCTGATCGACAACGAGAAAGTGTGTTGAAAGTTCCTGAAGATAATCCCACTTGCATTCAGTTATCAGAAATTGATACTTCCACTTCTGGTTTTGAAGAATTCATGAGGCAATCTTCATGTCCATTGGTAACTGAGTGAACCGTGGTCGCTATTCAAACAGATATTCCTCCCAGGGTGACCACGGTAATTCAAACAGAAACTGCTTCTCCTTTGCCTACGGCTACTACTGGAAGTGAGTTGATGACTTTGCCTCCATGGCTTAGTTCTTTCACCCCGAAAAGAAAGAAGCAAGAGATCTCACCTGATGCCTTTGACTACCAGCAACTCAAACAGTCCAGATCCAAAGTTGCTAAGAAGGCAAAGACTATCTCTAGGGTAACTGTTGATAGCTGAAATTGTGGAACCTATTGCAGATAAACCACTTGATGAAATGTCAGCTGCTGATTATAAGGTTACAAGGGTAGAATTGGGCAAGCAAACACATGAGGTCATTAAACATGATGCTTAGTTTTCTGTTGCTTCACTAGTGCAAAGGTGTGACGATCTTCTTGCAAAGAAAGACAAGCTAGAAGAAGAAAACCGACAGCTCATGGCAGCCATTCATAAAATCACAAAACCTGTTGTTGAAGGGAGTAACTCCATAGGTTCTTCTGGTTCCCAAGAATCGATTCGTGGAGTGGAAAGGGCTGCTCAGAAAGTACAAGCATTGGATTCCTGGGTTGATCAGCTTCATGATCAATGTATACAAGTGGTAAAAGACATTTTTCAAATAATGTCTAAGTTGGAAACCATTAAGGAGAAACTGGATCAGACTTCTAACACTTTCAAAAAGAATTTGGAAAGTGTTGAGAAAAGTCTGGCAATCTGGCGTACCATGCCCCAACAACAGCTGAGTATTTTGCAGGAGCACGCCATCATCTCTTCCAGGGTTATGTACTTGGAATTTGAGGAACTCATGGAAAACAAGACCCTTGTTCTTAAATCCCTCATTGAGGAGATCAGTGATGCAAGGAGATTCCAGGATGAAGTCTATCAAGGTATTGCCTCACATTGTGAAAGGGCCTCTTGCAATATAGTAAGTCAGGATGGAGAGCTGATTCCAGAAGAAGAGGTTCTTGCTGATTTACAGATGAGGATTCATAATAAATGGAGGAGCGAACAATTCTCGGCAGCTTCAATTCAAGCATTGATGAAACACCAAGCCTTTTTGCACGAGATCCAGTCTATCCTGGATAAAGACAATTCTGCGCTCCTCCGCTGTCACGACACTATTGTGAAGACTATGGTTGTTGCTAAGAACACCCATGAACCGAATCCCGAGGAACTACAAGCAAGCATCCGGAAATTTCAAAGATTCGTGTCTTCACAAAATGCAACTTAAGTGTTTTTCAACACTTAGTTGAATTTTCCCTCTTTTGTAATCTTTAGTTGGAATTTTGTTTTGACAAGTTACATGTAAAAGTAATTTTTGTAAAATGCAAGTTACACATTACTTGCACTTTTGTAATTACATGTAAGGCAACTACAAGTTGTGTCCGATTAGGACTGTAGTTGGAATAAGTCTTAGTTAGTTAGAGTAACTCTTAGTTAATTAATGAAGTCTCAGTTATTTATTAAATGAGTCTTGGTGGTTGAGAGAATCTCTCAAGTTAGTTAGGATCCTCCCACCTTTTTCTCAAGGCTCCTCTTCTATAAATACTTGAGAGGTCCATTGTAATTATATCTTTTGGAAAGCAAGCAAAAACTCTGCCAAATTTACAGCAAGAAATCTTTGAGCTTATGTATGTGGATTGAAAGTTTTTTGAAGAATAAGAAAGAAGGATTACTCAAGTTTTGAGTCTTTGACCTACATGTTTGAGTTTGAATCTTTTTATATCTTCTATGCAAAGTGTTTCTAAAGGAGCTTAGTCCAATCTGATTTGAAGTCTTTGAGCTGCAAGTAGAGAAGATTAATTAAAATAGGAAAATCTCTAGAAGGAGCAGCAAGTCTTTGAGCTTGCGTCTATTCTTGAGGAAAATTACTATTTGATAAGAAATAGCAGCAAGTCTTTGAGCTTGCATTAGTTCTTGTCTTTGTGTTAAAAGAATAAATTATTCCAGTCTTTGAGCTGTTGTCTTTTATTCGTTGTAAAATTTAGTATAGCAAAGGGTAGATAGGACTTCCAATAGTCAAGTCTTTGAGCTTAATATTGCTGTCCCGTCCCGAAGGAAGTGACGGAAGTCTTTGCGCTTTCAGGAAACTTCATTTCCTTTCTCTCATTTCACTTGAAAGTAGTTACTGTTGTTCATATTCAATCGCTATCCTTTTTTGTGAAGAGAAAAGGATATTGTCTTTCTTGAAGAAAGAAGAAAGATTGCTGTCCCATCCCATTTTATTTTCCAAGTTGTAGTTAGATAGGGGGAGCCTTCCCTTAATTAGGAGAGTTTTTACTCGTGTGCTGTGGTTGAAACCACAATTTTGTATATTTCCCCAAGTGTACAAAATTTTCAACCAACAACTTGCAATCGGGCCGTGAAGACTCAACTGCAAGTTTGCATCTATCATTCAAAACACACTTGCATTCGGGTCTCCAACACCCGATTGCAAGTGTAAATATCGGGTTTTTTCCTTTTATGCCCCACCGTTTTCTTATTGCAAGCTCATCCTTGCTACTCATTTGCTATCACTTTCACTTGCATTCAGGTCTCCAAGACCTGATTGCAAGCTTACGCCTATCATGAAAGACTTGCTTACTTGCTAAACAAAGAGAGCAGAGTAAACAGACATGCTGACTCAGATTATATCTTGTGGAAAATCGTTTCGGGTAAAAAACCACGGTATAAAAAAATTTCATTAATAACTATGGGCAACAACCCATTTACAAAACAAGAGCTCCAACTCCATTTAGCAGAGGCACCAACCTCAACCAGCAAAGGCACCAACCTGGAATAACAGAGGCACCAACCTCCAAACTTTAGAGTTTGAAAACCAAAGAGACTTGGAGAATACAAAACTTAATCTACTCTTCATCAGTTTCTCTTATCAGATTACTTTGGATTGAGAAATAACTTTATGACAACATCATAAAACTGCATGTGATGAAGATCGCCAATTTGTTTCACATTGAATTCGTATGGTCACTCTGAAATTACATTCTCCAAGAGACATTCAAGACTCATTCAGTGTATATATATATATAACTGAAAAAGAATAATCTTCTATATCCACAGTGACATAAATAGCCTGATTAGCTGCATACCTCATTTCAATGACATATACACACTAAAGTTATGCAGCCTTTGTACACCTCATATTCACCGGAATCAAAATGCTACATACACCATATCAACCCTCACATTTTTAATTAATTCACACCAATCTTAGTAGAGCATAGTTATCTTCACAACCAGTATCCCCAAAATAAAAAACGGCTCAGATTTTTTTTTAATCCGATGCACAGAAGACTGCCGTATATATTTTTTTTAAATTACGCACACTTCTCTTTTTCTGAGCACAACCACCTTAGAAAAAAAAAACTTTACACCCATAAAATATACGTTTTATGAAAACTGCGATAATCTGTATTGAGTCCTCTTCTAATGATAACAGATGTCAATCTTTTGTTTGGCAACCTGGAGGAATAACAATTGATGGTTTTAGTAAAGAACAAAAAAAGGCTCAGAAACATTACAAAACCACCCGAAAATCTGAAGCCGTCAGGATATTTTAAATCTGTATCTTCAAAGCTAAAAAAAAAGGACAGCACCAGTTTTAAAGCGAACTCTTAGAACCAACTCATAAAAACTTTGAACCGATACCAACTTCAAAATCCCTTATCGAATACGCAACACATACAGGTTTATTTTTTACTACACAAACAACACTTCATGATTTCGCACTCTCCAATTAAATCACATCTTTTTTATAAAAAAACGATATCCTCTCTTATTGATGCATCAAACTATCCAAAAAACAATACGACATGGGATAGACATTGCCAGACTACCAAAAAAAACGTATCATCTTCACACCTTCAAAAAATATATTCGACCAGATATCCTCTCTTATTGATGCATCAAACAATCCACAAAACAATACGACATTGGATAGACATTGCCAGACTACCAAAAAAAACGTATCATCTTCACACCTTCAAAAAATATATTCGACCAGAGAACTGCTACAACTACAGGCAAACAGGCTTTGATTTGAGCTGACAAGCTTGGCCTTCCAACTAAAAAATCAGAACGTTGATAACCTGAAGCAAAATGAAAACTCTAGCAGCCATGTTTTTAATACTGTCGAAATCACCCTGAACATATATAAAAAACGGCTCCTCATCACAAAACAACTTTATCGAATATCCTTCAGACAAATACAAAAACAACTCCAAAAAAATGTTAGTATGCTTTAGACGTGATTCAATTGCATAGCTCAGAAAAAAAACAAAAGATATAATCACTAGGCAGAGAATTAAGTCTTCAGAAAAGACACTTTCAGCAATAAAAACACAGAACATTCCTCTCAATCCGAGAAAATTAAAAACACCTGGCAAATTAGTAACACCTTAAATCCATTAAAGGAGACCAACGTTGACATCAATGACAAAAACAATTAACAGTTGTCCAATCTCGCATTCATCATTTCCTTTTTTTTTTAAGTTAGCTACTATCCACTTGCATTCCATCCCTTGAGATCCGAAATTCTCTCCTTGTCACTATCAATGTATTGTCCATAATGCACATAGTTCAAGTTTGTCCACTCGTTTTCCCTTTGTCCATGATAAATATCATGATAAGGTCAGATATTAGGCATTATTTTCCAAGTTCTTTCTTTCAAGAAGGTGTCATGGATTCTCCAATAGCCTATGATGATGTCTTAACTCTTTGGTGTTTTCATCCTAGTCTTACAGATTCTTGCTCGATGATAGAAGAACCAATATTTGCTTCCAACAAGAAGATGAAGTACAAATACAATAAGTACCAGAATGAGATTTCTCCTTCTCAAGTGAGCTCTCTTGTTGATGAAATCAAAGACACGGAGATTGGGCATGTTGATATGTCCAAGTTCCTTGGGAGCGCAGAAGGGTCACCAAGTCATAGCATGCAATTGCTCTTGAATAGTCATATTCACTTGGTTTCCACTTTCCCAGTGGCTGCCTTGGAACCAGAATTTGTCCTCGCTTGTGCTGCTGATTTTGACAAGAGATCTAGAACGATCAAAGATGATGATGGCAATATTATTATCAGATTGGATGTGTAAACCATAATTAAAATCTTCAAGGTTCCTGCTGCCCCAGTATATGCAGACATTACCATGAAGGGTGCTCTTGATCACTACAACCAGAAAAGATCAGATTGCTTAAGGCATATCAATTCCAAGTTGCTTAAGACTCCTAGGACCTGTTTCTCTCGATGGCCCAAATTGTACCGTTCTGATTTCATTGAAGAAATCAGTGACATGATCACACTTCTGAGCAGGATAATGGGGTTGAAACAATCTAATGAATTTGAGATTTGGATGTATATATACATTGTGGTCATGAGAAAAGCCCAGTCTCATATCTTTAGTGGTGAAGTGATCAGTGACAACCTATGTGAACAGCTCTAACAAGTTCCAACCACTCTCACTTTCTACATGAATTTCTACTTGGTGTACATAGCAGCATCACTAAGACAATTTCCAGGTCTTTCTACCAAAGGTGACAGGTTGTTGGTACCAGTATGGAAATACTATGATCAACTCACTTTGAGACCTAGTAGGATTCACTACAGGAGAGTGCAGGATGCCTTCTTTGGCCATTTCATGTGTTTGTTCGATAAGACACTTAAGAACAAAAGAGTGTCGGAGGCAGCCTGCAAGAAAGTGAATGAGTATGGATGCCTGTTCCTTCAGTGCCCAACTTTCACTTACATGAGAGAGTTGGATGCTTTGAAGGTCATCCATATATGCTTCCTAGATATCCTATTGATAGGATCATCCTCATGGAGTTGGGTAGGCAGTTGATGACACTTCATGCAGTCCAGTTAGCTCAACATAAGTTAGGGATTAATATATCCTTGTATAATCCATTGCTTATTGGCCAATATTCTTTGACAACTTTAGCAAGAGCCAAGGCAATGGAGACAAAACTTCAGGAAGTCAAAGTGAAGAAGTTCAACGCGAGAAAAGATTTTGAGTATCGAGGAATGAAAGATAAAATCAAGAGAGCCTTCACGCATGTTTATCGCCTTGAGGATATCTAGGTTGATCTTCGTATAGAGGAAGACATAAGGTTGATGGATTACAATAGGTTTACCTTGGAGAAAATTGTAGCTCTGGATCTAACTAAGATTCCAGAAGGTATGGTAGATGTTGGGTAAACACTTGACCAGAGTATATTGAACAAAGGGTCACTGAGCCTCCTCTTCCATTTGTCCAATGGTCATAGAAGAAATATACCTCAATCTTTGATAGATTTCAGCCCATCCTTTCCAACACCAATGCTTGGCTGGAAAGCAATAATGTTAAAACCATAAAGATTAAGGTTGGGGTAGAAAATGATTCAACATGACCAGTTGGGTGTAAGTCTGAGGTGAGAGTCAAGTCCAAAGAGGGTGCTTCCTCCTTCGATACTAGAATCAAGCTAAGAGTTAGTAGGGCTCTGCTTATTCCTCTAGAAGAGGTATCGCTGAAAGGAAAAGAGAAGCCTCAAGTTCAAATTCAGGTCATAGACCCTGAGGATGAACCACAAGGGGAGAATGCTCCAGAATCTCCTACTACTTTAATTGAAGATTCTCCTCATATGGCCATTCCTCAATTGTCTTTGGATGTCCCTATGTCTCCAATAGACACAAATGTGGATTCTTTTTCTACGATTCACATTGATCTTGTTGTGCCAAGTGTATCTACATGTACCATTGTGTCATCATCAACAGTATATATATCTGCAAATGCTCCACATGATAACTTGGAGAATGTTTTTGATGCAAATCCTTCATATCCTGTTCTATCCAGCATGTCACTTCCTAAGATTGATACCTCTGCTGTAAGCTTTGATAGGTTCATGACTCAAGCTGGCTATAATTTGCTATCTGGGCAAACACTTGTCGCTGTCTAGACCGAGGCTTCCCCTAGAATAACAATTGTGGCACAGGCAAAGCCTGTTTCTACACAAAATGCAGTCGCTGTTACTGAGGTAAGCTCATCAGATTTACCCCCATGGTTGAGCTCAATCACTCCTAAGAGGAAGAAGCATGGGATTTCTCCTGATGTGTTTTCAACAGCTTAGAAAATCCAAGCCAAAGGCTGCTAACAAAGCCAAAACAGTTTCACGAGCGGTTGTGGACAGTAATAAGATGAAGTATGTAGAAGTGGCAGAACCTCTTTTTGATGAGCCATAAGGGGAAATGCAACTTTCTGATTACAGGTTCACGAGAGTGGAACTTGGAAAGCAGATACATGATGGAATAATGCATGATGCTCATGACTCAGTAGCATCATTAGTTCAAAGTTATGATGAGCTCCTAGCAAAGAAGGATAAGCTCAAGGAGGACCACACACAACTCATTTCAGTGATCTAAAAGATCACTAAATCTTTAGAAAAGGTTGATCCCTTGAGTTCTCTACTTCCGAGGAATCAATCAAAGAAGTTGGAAAAGCTTCTCAAAAGGCCAAACTTATTGATTCTTAGGTAAATCAATTGGTGGTTTGGAGTATTCAAGTGGTGAAGAAAGCCTTGCTGGTGTTGGGCAATGTAAGGGCAGCGAAGATAAAAATAAACCAGACTATAGAAGCTTTTAAGCAAAGTTTGGAATCTACAGAATGAAATTTGAAAATTTGGCATAAAATGGATCAAGTGAAGTTGGAAATCCTGTGCAACAACACTGTGATACCAAACATAGAAAGGTATATTGAGTTTGAAGAGCTTATGATCAATAGGTCATTAGTTGTCAAGTACTTAATTAAAGATATTGAAGTTGCTGTTGAAATGAGTACTGAAGTAGAGCAGGATATTATCTCCAATTTTGAGAAAATGTCTTACAAGATGGTAAGTCAAGATGAAGAGTTGCTTCCTGAGAATGTGATACTTTCTGAGTTGGTATCAAATCTTCATCAGGAGCTTGAATTTGAGCAATTTACTGTGACTTCAATCAATAGACTTGTGAATTGCCAAGTTTTCCTTAATAAGATGCAGATTGTTCTTGAAGAGCATAGAGTAGTAACAGTGAGATACTTCGATGTCATCGTCAAAATTGTTGCTGTTGCAAGGAATACAATAGGTCCAAATCCCGATGAATTGCAAGAATCAATTAGCAAGTTTCAACTTTCATGCTTTCATTGCCAGGAATAGAGAAGATCAGGAAGTGTCTCCTGACACTTAAATCTTGTTTTTGTTTTATGCATTTTGCTTTTGACAAATTACATGTAGTATCAAAACTTGTAATTATAGGTAGTCTCATTATTTGTAATCTTGTAACTTGTAATTACATGGAAACAAATTACAAGCTGTAAGACAATAAGACTGTAAGTTGGAATAAGTCATAGTTAGTTATAGTTGGTTGTGGAAAAAGTCTTAGTTAGTTGGACTTCTCCCACTTTTTGGTCTAAGCCCCTCTCCTATATATATTGGAGGGTGCTCTTTATAATTTTTTTTTTTGACAAGCAAGAAAACTTTGTAGAAATTTACAGCGATAAATTTTATGTGTTTTACACTTGTAAATTGAATTCTCAAGCAATACAAAGAAGGCATTTGAGTTTCAGACTTTGTGTTGAGGTCTTGTTAATATATCTATTGTTTTCTTATGTCGTAGTGATATACTTGTTTTCATGTATTTGAGATTTTGGTGAAGTTTTTGAAATTAACTTTAATCTAATTTCTTGTAGACTTTGTGCTGCAAATATTGAATATTAAATTATCATAGCTAAGTGTTCATAATAGAGAGAGATTATAAGACTTTGTGCTTGTAGTTGCTCCTAGTTATAGCATTCTAGAGGTGCATCATATCAACAGACTTTGAGCTGTTGTAAGTTGTACATTGTTATCATATTAATCATTCTGGAAGGTAGATAGGACAATAGACAATTGAAGACTTTGAGCTTTACTTCTATATTCCCGTCCCGGGGAAGTGAGGAAAGACTTTGCGCTTTCATGGGTACTTTACTTCCTTTCATATAAAGCATCTTTTTTGTTCTAAAGTTCTTAAATTTCTGCATTTGTTACTTTAGTTGCAATTTCTTTTCTGAAAATAGAAAATAATATCATCTTTTCTGAAAAAAGAGAAAAGAATGTTGTCCCACTCAAGTTAGATTAGTGTTTATATGTTATAATTAGTTTGTAATAGTAGGAAAGGGGGAGCCTTCCCTTAAAATTAGGAGAGTTTTTTAATTCACACGCTGTGGTTGAAACCATAATTTTGCATGCCTTCCCAGGTGTACAAAATTTTCACCCTACATGATTCTCATGGAATATGGGTTACTCCTAAAATATGTTACACAAAGTTCTAATAAGGGGGTATGGTAGTGTTGTGACGTAATCACACATCGCCCCATTTGGTTTTGATTTTGTGAAGTTAGTAATGAACAATATTAGGGTACATGGATTTAATCCATCTTAATGGGTAATTTATCCAATACAGGATATATATTGGTTGTCGGAGGTTAATTGATTCTCATGGAATGTGGGTTACACTTAAAATATGTCACACAGAGTTCTAATAAGGGGTATGGTAGTGTTGTGACGTAATCACACATTGCCTTATTGCAAATGGGGACCCCCTCTTTGTTACAAGCTAGGGTTGCCGTTGCACCAAAAGATCGACCTATCAATGCTATTAAACCATGTCACGAATCCCCACAAGGGACGCTGGCCCACTGCCAACAATCCCCCTCCCAACGTCACTCGCCGCGGTCTGCGTGATTCGAACCTGTGACCAAGCTCTGATACCACTTGTTACAAGCTAGGGTTGCCGTTGCACCAAAAGATCGACCTGTCAATGCCCGATACAACCACTAGACTTATAAAATCAACAGGAGGCTGTTAAACCATGTCACGAATCCCCGTGAGGGACGCTGGCCCACTGCCAACACTTTTTTTGCTTTTTAGGTTAAGGTTTTTCGTCTTAGCATGTTGAATCCGGTCTCTAGCCTCAGAATTGAGTCAAGTTTCTTGAAATTTGGAGGAGTCACCAGAATCAGTGAAGTGAAGGAATGGTCGAAAGAATGTCTTGATGTTTTTGGCATTTTGGGGCCAATTTGGGAACCTGCTTTTTCAGTTTCGTTTTTTCTAAAAATAGAAAGTTTGCTTTTTTTTGCTTTTTTTGGGATCAAGGATGGTTTCAAGGTCAGGGAGAGCGTCTAATCAGAAAGATTATCAAGGACAAACCAAGTATGAAATAGCTTTCGAATCTAGAGGAAATTTTTTAAAAAGCTATGTTGAAGACCACGAGGAAATGGCTAAGTCTGGAGTCGACATTGTTCAAATCACCAAGATCGCTTCTTCATGGTGAAAATTTCTAATCAAGTGTGAAGTTGCCTTGGGGAAGCATCAGAATTTACAAGGGCATGTGAAGTCCGCCCTCTAGATGAGAAAAATTCCTTGGCAACAAGCAAACTCCGCCCAAGCATGATGAAATGTTCCTTGGCAACAAGCAAACCCTGCCCAAGCATGATGAAATGTTCCTTGGCATTAAGCAAAGTCTGCCCTACCATGTGGAATCAATTTCTAATCAAGTGTGAAGTCCGCTTAAGGAATGGGTTGGAAAATTGGTTAGGTGTTGGTACTTCGAAGGAGGAAAAATCTGAAATTTCTGATTCTCGAACCTGTGCATGGATTTTCCTTAACAAATATTTCGAATTTCATCAGAAAACCATATTTCTTTTTGTGCTTTTCAATGTTGAAGTCAGAAATTTCATAAATCAGACTTGATCTTGTAATTTCAAGAATTTTATCAAGTCTGATTTCAATTTTCAGAATGTTTCCGAGCCTGATTTCAATTTTCAGAATGTTTCCGAGCCTGATTTCAATTTTCAGAATGTTTCCGAGTCTGATTTCCACTTTTAAGTTCATAAGCAGACATTAATTTCATAATTTTCAACTCTGAGTTTCATTTTTCAGACTTAGTCTAATTTTGGGTCTAATTTCAAGAATTTAATCAGAAAATCTGAGTTATTTTTCGAAATTTGTCATGTAGACATCAAGTTTATTTTCTAACTTAATGAATTTTCCATATTTTCTGATAGTTGATGTCAACTGAAGGAGGAATTTCTCGGAGAGTGCAAATGAAGTTCAACAACAAGGGATCAAATCTCAAATCCAAGATTCAAACAAATTGGAAGAAAGTCAGCGACACTAACCTTGGCCATGTTGACCTCGAAGATTTCAAAAAGAGAATATACGGGTCAGATGATTGCCCACCTTCACCATTTGCACGCAAGATGATGCGAAACAGAATTGTCCAAGCACCTGGATTTCCTCCAGCAATGTAGTGTTATGAGCTGATGGTAGAATGTGCGAAACATACAACATTTAGGAAAGACAAATTGAGGCACTTGATGGAAGAATGCTGGCCTACTTGGGAGAGGATGCCATCAAAGAAGCATTTGTCATTCCCAACTACCACTCTACCATGTACAAAACCAAGGAGGAAGCCTTAGCCGTCTTTGAAGCTGACCCTATCACCTACACTAAGAAATTTAACAAGCAATGGCTGCTTAAACCAAGACCCCATTACACCAAAGTTCCTAAGAGGCTTTTCCGGACTGATTTCATTCAAGAATATGGTGACCTCGTTCTTTTGCTCAACAGGGTCATCGGAAGCCCTCGAGCTTCTTCATACGAGCCTTGGATGTATCACTTCATCAATGAAATCACTATTGGTGTCAAAATGATAAATGGGAAAGAATAATCAGTAACAATATTCATGAGCAACTAAGGAACTTAGAACAAACAATTTCTTTTTACATGAGCTCCTATGTCATCTATGTACTTGCATGGTGTTACAGATATAAGAGATTGATTTGCAAGGGCATTGTGGGAAACAAAGATGGACAATTCAGGGCATATGACTGTTATCCGCAATTGCATATACAAGAGAAATCTCACTTCAAAAGAGTTAAGGATGCATTCCTTATGTGTATCACCAGGAGACTTCAAGGAGGCACCCACCAGAGATTGACAGGAGAAGCAAAAGATTTGATAAGTAGACTTGAGTTTTGGTACATTCAATTCCCAAGATTCACATACCTGGATGCCCATATAAGCTTCCAAAATTGGTGTAGGGGCATCCTAGGTCCTATTGTGACCTATTTAACACATTGACCCATCGCAGATGGGGACCCCCCCATTGTCGCTTTTTAGAGTTTTGTCTTGAGCTCTGCATTTTCATAAATCTTCATTTTGAGAGAGTTTTAGAGTTTTGAGGTCATCCTGAGTCAAATTAAGAAATCTTGCTCCGAATTGCATTTGAGTGTTGCCAAAGTGCTTAGAAGGTCTAAAGGATGAGGATCGCAATTGCTTTGGGTCATTTCTGACAACAAGTTTTTTTTAGAAATTTCTGCTTTTTTTTTGCTTTTTTCAAAGTGGCATATGGGTTTTATTCCTCAAGTGATTTTATTACTACCCATTTTGTCTAAATTTGAAAATCTTGTCTCTAAGTATAAAAAGCAAGGCTTTGAAATTTTTGCTTTTTTTTGAGCTTAGGGTTTTGTTCTTTAGGTCATTTTAGTCTTGCCCATGTCTTCGGAATTTGAAAGTTTTGCTTCTAAGTATAAAAAGAAAGGGTTTGAAATTTTTGCCTTTTTTTTGAGATTAGGGTTTTGATCCCCATGACAAATTATTACTACCCATGTTCTCAGATTTCAAAAATGAGGTCTCCAAGTGCAAAAAGCAAAATGGAAATCCAAATTAGGGTTTTGTTCCAGATGAACGAGCAAGATATGAACATGGCATGAATATTGTTGATCAAGTATAAAGGAAGGGATTGGAAATGGCACACTGAAAATTTCGCCTAAGTTGAAGAAGTAAAAATGGCAGATGCTTAGACAAGTTCGACAAGGCTCAAGGTTAGGCAATTGGAATGGCAGATGATCAGTCAAATTCGTCCAAGGATGTCAAGCATGGAGGACGTTTAAGCAGGATAAGTGTCTACCAAGGCATAATAGAGTTATCCAAGTAAAATTGTCCGACAAATGTTAAATTCCTATCAAGGGTCAACTAACTCATGGTGAAAGTCAAGCAAACTCCTACATGTGGTCAAGCTCAAGCTAGAAAGACATGCCTCTCACTCTACGAAGTCCGTCTGAAAGTGTGCATATGTCAAAGAACGTCCAAGTCTGCCTTGATAAAGCATGGCACAAGGAATATAAAGTTCGCCTAGAAGACATGTCAAGGAATTTAAAGTTCGCCTTCATCAAGTTGGCATCAAGCATTCTTTAAAGTATGCCTAGTCCTAAGGTTGACAAAGTCCGCCAAGAGGGAATGACTAAGGCGATGTAGGGCCCACTTAGGCAAAATTGAAGATGGCATAAAATAAAGATGATATGAATTGCCAAGTTGGCAATAAAATGGCGACATGGCACTCCAAAGAGAGAAAGATGGCAAGCATGATGACTTGGCATTTGAAAACAATGAAGTCAATAAAACATGTGACATGTCAAGAACCTTCCTCAAGTTCGCATTCTAGAAGGAGAATAAAGCAAATGAAACTTTCTAAAACATGATGGAAGCTTCCAAGGATGAAGTTCAAACTTCTTAGAGATAGAATAAAACAAGAGAACTTTATAACTTTGCAAATATGAAAGAGAATCTTCTAAACTCCCTTCTAGAAGAAAGCAAAGGAGTTCGAACTGCTTAAAGGAGGAATAAAGCAATAAAACTTTCCTAAAATTACTTTCTTATGTGCCAAGCAAGAGGTTTGAACTTCTAGAAGATAGAATAAAGTTTCTAGAAGCCGTCTAAGAATCTATAAAAGAATGTTTTATCTCATTGACACTTCTTTCTTCCAAGCAAAGTTCGAATTCTTCCTAAAATTCGCCAAAGAAGCAGCTCCAAAGTCTGATCAGATTATCAAACTTTCAGAAAAATTCGCCATAGAGATAAGAGATAAAGCGAGTCCAAGGGTTTGAAAGAAGTAATCAAGAAGTTCAACATATTCTCCAAGTTCGCCATTGACATCAGATTGAAGGTTTGCTGATAAAACAATGGAGTATCTTTTTCATATTCTGAATTCACCATTGATCATCTTTAAATGTGCCTTGGGAGAGAGATTATTCAAATCTGCACATAGTCTCCTTAGTGATCTTTCAAATCTGCACTTCACCCTGTCCGAAAGGCTATCAAGTCCGCCCTTGATGAGAAGGCAAGATAAATTTGGACGAAGATACGTGTCCAAGACTCAGTCCAGGTTGAAGAAGGAGAATTAAAGCCAAGATTTCCAAGGAAAATACAAAGCATACAGCCTTCAATCATCCACAAACTCAGTTAGGAAGTGTAGAAGACATCACTTGTGGATCCCAAAAAATTAAAGGAAGCCCCAATAAATTCAACATGTCCAAGATTCATCCAAGATCATCATAGACAACGAATTAAGATATATCAGATTGGAAGATTGATAAGCATAAAGTAACATGTCATAAACATATTCCAATTTTGCCTTCTAAGTTCGCCTTGAAAAGAAGATACTATTTAAGTTTGTCATAAGAAATAAAGTTCCAACTGAAACTTGTCCGAGAAGGTGAAAACTCCACCTTGCCAAGAAGAAGGTATTCAAGCATGAAACCTCTCCCATAAAACATGACACAACCTCAGCTAAGTTCGCCTAAGGATGGACAATAAAACGCGACATAAGAAGAAATTTGCCAAATAAGCAAGATCAAATGGTCTGATCATATTCCTAAACCTGCTTAAGACAAGAAGACATATGACTGTCCAAGACATGAGGAATGATGTCCAAACCCTACTAAACTCCGATCTGCAGTTAATTAAGATGACACGAGGATGACATATTGAAAATTTACCTATAAAATATGAAGATCCACCAAAGATGATTGTCAAAGAATGTTCCAAGCCTAAGGAAAGCATGACATTTGCCAAGATGACACGACAAAGAACAAACATAAATCGATATGAAGCATGCCAAGGTATTAAGACTGAAACAAATTTGTTCTAAAATTCAAATCCTAAGGCATGAAGAAATTGTCCAAACCCTTGCAAGATTGATCAAACCCTCGACACAAATTGATTGTTTAGGGCATAAATGGAATATGTGAAGATGCCTAATCAGCCACCTAAATGTGATCCATTAAGCGGGAAAACAATCAAGCTGGCACGCCATAAGGAAAGACAATTTATTCACATGAAATCGAGCACACAAGTTGGAAAATAAATTTGTCACATGAAAAATTAAAATTATTTTCCAAAATAAAAAGTTATTTTCATGAAATTATTTTCAAGAAATCCAAGATTTCTAGAAAGTTCCAGAAGATTCTTTGATGAGAAAGAAATTTTGAGAGAAATAAAGTTTCCATTTTGGAAAGACTTAAAACAAAAAAACATACAAAAAAAAAACAAAAAAACAAAAAACAAAAATAAAAACTTCTAAAATTAAGAGCCCTGGACTCTATATATTTTCAACTAATTCACTACCACAATTCATTAATTAGGTTGAGAATTTTGGAGAGCATTGAAGAGAAGTTTTCTCTCAAGTCCTGTGAATTTTGGATTTTGAAGAAGAATTGCCCAGAAGAAGATTCTTTTAAGTGTTAAAGGTCTAGAAACTAAGCACTTTTCTCTGATTTTAAGATAGATTTTCAGAATCAGAGGTAAATTTTCAGTTATAAAGAGGATTCAAAAATTCAATTTGACTGAATTTCCTCACCTTTCTGTCTTAATTATATTAATTTTTATCAATTTCTTGACCAAACCCTTCACTTCAGTCTGCTTTTTCACAAAATTTTAATCTTTTGACAGATTGAAAGTGACATTTTCAGAAAAGAGAATTAAAATCAGAATTAAATTCTGAAAATAACGCTAAGTTTTCATGTGTTTTTGCAGATAGCAATGAAGTTCGCTAGCAAGGGAGCACAACTAAAGTCCAAAATCAAATCCAAATGGAAGAACATCACTGACACAAACATCGGGCATGCTGATTTAGAGGAATTCAAGAAAAGAATGTATGGACATGGTGGACACATTCCCACACCAATTGCTCGCAAGATGATGCAAAATGGAATTGTCCATGTGGTTGGATTTCCACCAGCCAAGGAGTGTACTGAGCTAATAGTCGAATGTGCTTTGCATTATAAAGCACAGTTGAGAGAAATTATTGCGCTAGATGGAAGAGTCCCGGCTAATCTTTCAGAATTGTCCATCCAGGAGACATTTGGTATACCAAAGCACAGTAAAACCACCTATAAGATTAAGGAGCAAGCCTAGAGAGTCTATGCCAATCAATCGGAACTTTGTGCTGCAAATGTAAACAAGTCTTCGCTAGAGAAGAGAAGACCTCAAGGAAAAGTGCCGAAGTATTTGCTGTGTCCATACTTCAAGGAAGAGTATGGTGATATCATCCTATTGCTGAATCGAATAATGGGCAGGCCTAAGGGTGCGCTATTCGAGACAATGGATGTATTATTTCATAGATGAGATCACCTCAGGAACCAAGTTGTTCAACTGGTTCTGCATAATCAACAACAACCTTCATGAGCAGCTGATGAACTTGGAGAGGACGAAGACATTCCACATGAGTTCTTACATAATCTATCTACTGGCTGCAACCTACAGATATTTAGGACTGATTTGTAAGGGCATGGTAGGAGGTGGTGAGAATGAGTTCCAGTCATATGATTGTTATCCTCAACTGCAACTTAAGGAGAAGAGTTACCGAGCCCATGATGCATTCTTGATGTACGTCACAAAAACATTGCAAAGAGGTACCCACAACAGACTTTCTCATGAATCGAAAAGTCTAATCAGCAAGTACGGATCTTGGTTTATCTAGTTTCCAAAGTTTACTTATATCAGAATCCAAGGTTTCACTGGTCGTCCTTACCGATTGCCAATCTACCCAACCAATAGGATGGCCTTGTTGGAAGTTCTCAGACTGTTGGAAACATATCAGAGCTTCAAAAGAACAAGGCAGAAGGTAGTTGTATCATTTCCATTCTTTATTGGAAATATGGAGGAATCTTGTTCAACGACACAGACAATTGAAAGTGCTAGGCTAGAATTGCAGTGGTACCCTTTCATGTTCTACCAATCTAGAACCAATTATGATCCTCACAACAACATCAGATCAACAAAGGAGGAAAGATTCAGGCATAGAGTGGATATAGAAGACTATTGGGCAAATGCTACTGATAGCTTTGACATCAGGAAAAGATTGTATTCCCGTCTGCTAGTAAGTTTCATTAGGATGATTGAATCTTTCCTCGTACCTGATCAACTGGAAGACAATGCTGAGTATACCCAGCCTGGCTTTGATGAGCACGCACCTCTTCCTCCTATCAAATGATCAGATCCAGAGCATGCAGACTTGACCGCTTTGATGCAGCTAGTCATGACATATACCAGGTGGTGGGTTGAACAATAGTACCTTAGACTAAAATGGAGAAATACAAACTTCACCTATGGTCTGATGGGAGAAGCAGAAGGATATTCCTCAAATGAAGAAGCAACACAAAATGTCAGACCAAGTGAAAGTGCTAAAAGAAAGGGAAAAGCAGTTGTGAATGAGGAACCTTCTCAGAAGAAGCAAAGGTTAGAACCATCTCGCTCTGCCACATCAAGGATTGAAAAATATATATTAACTGTTGATGAGTCATTGGCTGAAATAAAACTTCCTTCTCCAGTTCATGAGGAGAATGCAGAATCAGTCCACCAAGAATATGAACAACCACCATCTCCTACTAGTACAAAAATCCTAGAATCCGAGAATGATACGGATATTGAAGAAGAAGGAGAGTTTCAAGAAGGAATGATTTCCGCTCTTCGGGGAATTGCACTTGACCATGAAACAAAAGGTGACCAAGAGGAGGAAGGCATTGAGCAGCCCACTGTTCCTGATTGGCTGATGGAGAGTTTGAAAATGAAGACACAAGTAGTAGAAGAGTTAGAGGAGGACGACATGGCTGATTTCTTAGTCAAATTAGAACACACTGCTGTGAAGAAGTCGACCAAAAGATTTTCTACCATCCAGAGAGATGATGTAGGCAATCGTACAGTACGGATAGTCGTGCCAAAGGTAAACAAGGCAAAGGGAGACATTGCTCCTCATGAGTATGAGATTACTACCTTTGACTTGGGACCAAGCACAAAGACCCAAGTAAAGGAGGACTTAGACAATTCAGTTGTATCCATGAAGGCAAAGCTGGATGAAGAAACACAAAAGAAGATTGAACATAAGATAGAAGTTGAGCGCTTGAAGTAATATATTCGGTAGTTGACTACTAAGCCACTTGCCAAAACCAATCTAGAGGTTCTCCCACTTTTGGACTCACAACAGGTAGTCAAAAGTTTTGAGGAAGATGCAGTAACAACCAAAGAAACTAGAGATTGGATAGAAAGTATAAGAGAAGAAGCAACCAAGTTTATAGAAGGAATCTAATCAGCATATGATCAAACTTCTTCTTTGCTTTCCAGGATTGAGAACATGGTTGAAATGTGGGTTGACTTCCAGGATGTCCAGGATAGAATCATTCCATGCCTTAGAGAGCTGAAAGGAATCTCACCCCAAGATTTGGTTGATCAAAAGATAATTGAAGCAGGAGCTGCCTATGATTTCAACAGTTGGCATTGGATGCTAGTTACACAAAATGAAGTCTTTGAAAAAGTGAAAGTTGATGCCGATAGAATAGAAGGATAGATAAGGGCAATTCGGGACAAGATTTTCCTTGTATTAGAGAGATGCTTGGGAAGGAGACTATCCGGGAAAGTGATATGCAGTTGGAGAATTCGAAGGTCAGAGTTCAGGATATCTTCTTTGCCATCACAGGACTAGTTTTGAAGAATAATTTGGCTAAGGCGTCAAACCTCATATCCATCAGAGATGCCTTTCAGAAGCAGGAATTAGACTGGGAGATCACCTTTGCTTTGTGTGCAGATGACTTGGAAGGGTTAGAGTTTAGGATCAACATGCTGCCACATGTCACAATGGAGGAGGTTGACCGGATTGTGTCCAAGTTCATCGAATATCAGAAGAAGGGAGTGCAATCCTAAAAAATAGCATCTTGTAAGACTTGGCTCATTTGTAGTTGATCTTGTATCTTGTTTTAGGAAACTTTATCTAGGGTTAGGTTGTCTTAATCTTGACTGTTGATCTTAGATCAATCTCGACCTTTCATTCTGTTTTCAAAAATCTATATAAACCCTCTCTCTCATTTCACTATGTGTGGAGAGATTTATGAAATTGTTGCGTAGAGCTATTTGAGTAATAAAAAGTTCATTATTAGTATTGTTTTGAAGTCTTTTTTAATGCTAAATGGCTGCATGGCTGCATATTCCCTTCAACACTTAGATTAAATTTGCTTTCAGTAATTTGCTTTGAAGTTGTTAGATGAATGAAGGATTGATAGTTTAGATTGGTGAAATTTCGCTCATACTTTTGTTGGATGGATAATTTTCATTCAATGTGTAAAGTTAGCCTGATCTTTTAAATGTGGATGCTTAACTTTTGCTTTGAGTAATATTGTTCAATTGTTGGTATTATTCATGAGTGTGAAAATCTTAAGCAAAACCCTAGAAGATTGCACCCGCTTTGTGTAGTTGTCCGAGTGTGGCGAAACAAAGCGTTGTTACCAGTTTCACCCAGTCCTTACCGTCTCTCGCGTTCATAGGAATAGCTTAGAAGTAGTATAGAATTCCTAAACCCTCATCCTTTTTATCTTTTTTTTTGAAGTCCTAAACTAGAAAATCCAAAAACATAGAGCATAAATTGTTAAATCTGCCTAAGTTCAACTTGAATGATATCAGTTGATAAGCGTAAGTCCCCCTTGAGATTTTCAGCATACACTACTGTTGTGACGTTTTCACACATCGCCCCATTGCAAATGGGGACCCCTGCTTTTTGCTTTCCAGGGTTTTGTTTTCTAGGTCTTTTAGGGTTTTGTCAGTTAGCCTTTGCATTTTGAGTGTCGCCAAGGGGATCACTTGGATAGCAGGTCCTGCTGGAGTGATGGCCTTATCCTGAAATTTGGCTAAGTCTGGAATGTCCTGATCCTGAAATTTGACTAAGTCTGGAAAACTGAAAATCCTCCAAAAACTAGATTTTGCAATATCACTTATACTTAAATGTTATATTCCATAAAATTATCCTGACAGATAGTTCAAAAGGTCAAATTTCGCTCCTGACCCTCAGAGAGGGCCCACATCGAAAAATCGCTCCTGACCCTCAGAGAGGTTCCACAGCGAGATTTTGATTTCCTTCGTTTTGCAATGAAAAGAGACCAAGTTTTGATCATGAAGGGGAAATGAAGGACTTTCTCCACCTGCCTGAAGAAGTTTTGACTTGAAATGATGAAGGACCTTGTTGAAAACAGAAAAATTGCTCCTGACCCTCAGAGAGGGCCCACAGCGAGAAATCTCATAGGGGTCATTGCTAGCCTTATTTGGTCGATTTGAGATGTCAAAAGCATGGTGAAGGATAGAATGAGCATAATGAGGTATCTAGACTTGATCAAAGATGATAAATTGAAGGAGTTTTGCCCAGAAAAAGAAAAATCGCTCCTGACCCTCAGAGAGGGCCCACAGTGATTTTCTTTGTGTGCACATTTTTGGACCTTTCTTGGACATGAATTTTTATTCATAGCAAAGAACAAGATGATATCTTCCTTGGCAAAGTGATTTTTAGATGAAAAGTGAAACATTTTGGTCCAGGTAGCAAAAGTCGCTCCTGACCCTCAGAGAGGGTCCACAGCGAGATTTTCAAATATGCATTATTCTTGCAAGATCAAAGTGATTTTATGATTGGAAGGGATGAAGGAAAGCATGTTCTATCCGTTGAATATAATTTGGAGGATCAACACAAGAAGAAATCAACCCAAAATGAAAAAATCGCTCCTGACCCTCATTGAAGGCCCACAACGAAAAATCGCTCCGGACCCTCAGAGAGGGGCCACAGCAAGAAACCTAAAATGGGAACTTTTCATCCAAGTTTGAGGAAAGCTAAGGTTAGGCATGGGTTTGAAATGATGTTTGAAAAGCCTTGAAGTGAAAAGAAATCGTTGAGAATCAAAATTATGAAGGCAATTACGAAAATCGCTCCGGACCCTCAGAGAGGGCCCATAGCGATTTTCCAGTTTTCTCTCCTTTGTTTGAAGAATTGAGACAAAATCTTGCTTGGACAGGAGGAGAACGTGATGTGTTATGCCTTGGAGGTGATTTGAAGATTAAAAGATAAAGGAATTTGCCTAAAACCAAAAAGTCGCTCTTGATCGTCACTGAAGGTCCACAGCGAGATTTTCAAAAAATGCATGTTTTCTTCAAAATGGTGCTAAGGCAAGGCTAGGATAAGGAGAAGAGACCTCCAACAACATGATGAATATTGTTTTGCCTTTGAAACTTGAGGATTTTGGTCAAAAAATGAAAAATCGCTCCTGACCCTCAGAGAGGGCCCATAGCGATATTGTTGAAAATCCTCATTCTACCTTGCAACAACAAAGCGAATTTGGTTGGAGTGGATTAAGAAAAGACATTGCCAAATGATGAATGAAGTTTTAATGAAAAATGATGAAGAATCAAGCCTAAAATAAAAAAGTCGCTCCTGACCCTCAGAGAGCGCCCATAGCGATTTTTTAGGATCCTCTCCTTTGTTTGAGGAATTGAGACCAGATCTTGTGTGGATAGGAAGAAGAGATGATATTTTATGTCTTGGAAGCAATTTGGAATCCAAAAGATGAAGGATTAAGAGCAAGATTGAAAAATCGCTCCTAACCTTCACTGAAGGTCCAGGGCGAAATTGGTGATATCCTTCATTTTTACATTATTGAGCGTTGATATTCCTTAAAATTCACCAAGTTGCTAACTTTGAGGCCTTTGGAAGGGCTAAATCAAATTCGCATTAAATTAAAGGCATTTTAATTTAATAAATTAATTTTAGGCCTTGAAATAATCAAAAATCCACTTTGGAGGCATTAAAATTAATTTTCAAATTTTAAATGAAGGTGAGCGCTCAAATACATTTATTTGCTTTTACAAGCAAGTCAGCCTTCTTTTGAGGGGGATTTTATTTCATTTTCATTTCCCTTTGGGCAAGTCGGCGTTGGAGGGAATCAAGGTGAGCGCTCTATATACGGGTGATGCTTTATTCAAGTTTAATCATTCATTCATCCTTTCCTAAGTGCGAAATTGGAGAGCTATTTGAGGGGCGAAATCCAGAGGTTGAAGTGCAATTTGGAGGAGCGAAATCTAGCTAGAGTGGAGCGAATTTCTACTAAGTGTTGAAGATCAAAGAGGGTGGAGTCTATTCTTTTTGAAGCTAGAGGAGGCGCAATTCATCCAAGGGAGAATTTTGATTTAAATTTTGCCTAGCAAAATCCATTTTTTGCATCATTTCTTAGAGTTTAATACTCAAGAGGAGGTATGGCAAAATCATCTTAACACCCTTGTTCAAGGTTTGATTTTTAGACATGTTTTAGAAAAGTCTAAGTATTGCATGGTTAATTAGGAAATGATAACTCTAGATTTATCATGAAGTTTCCTAATTAAAATCTTAAATCTTCCTTTTAAGTCTAATTTCTACACTTCAAGATATATTACTAATTTTGAAATGTTGTGTAGGTGTCAAGATGGCGACTCCAAAGTCCAGAGGATCTACAAGTCGGCAGGTTCTCATCAAAGAAAATCAAGCAAGGATAAGGGCGACCTCCTCCAGTCTAGCATCGACAAGGACGGCCTTCTTCGGTCAAGCATCATCAGGAATGACTTCTTCCAATCCAACATTCTAAGGCGAGGTACATTATCATCCTGCACATCAAAGACAAAAGAAGTTAGAGCAAGGGTTCGTTGAAGAAGCAGATAGTTTTAGAAGAGTTAATTAAAACCAGCTTCTCAACAACATCAAATTGGCATCAACCAAGTGTCGGACGAGGTGGCATCCCAGTCATCACTTCTCCAGTCGGTGTGGTCCAGCTCAACATGTCCAGATTCAATGTACCTAACTCATGGGAGGTGGCACAAACTTCTATGTACCTACCCCAACTATCCATTGGTCGAATTTCCAGAGAAGACATGTGTCCTTAAAATGTAATTTTATCATTGGTCAAGCATTAAATGTTATGTAATGGTTGTAACAAACCCTAATTAAGGTTTTCATTGTTGAATCCTGGCCATTGATCTCAAATTGATCTTAGCCATCGAATTGTATTGTGGGCACTATATAAGCCCTGACTCTTCATTTTGTAAGGAAGTTAGAAAGGAGTTAGTGAATAGAGAGTAGTTAGAAGGTGATTAGTCAGTTGATAGAATAGCAATTAGAGTAGAATAGGAGGACAAGGCAAGAAATTGTTGCCATTGATTGTAAATAAACTCCATTTTCATTGAAGTAATGGTGAAGTGTGTCGTTTCTTGCAATATGCATGGTTTCTTGTTGAATCTTCAATTCTAGATGGTAGATGATTAGATCGAATGAAGGAAATTGTTGAATGCACCTGTGTGGAATCCGCCTAATCCAAACCACTAGCCTCTTGTTGATGGTAAGTGCGCCTTGCGTGGTCAACTGGAATGAAATGAGCTTAATCATAAGTCGTTACACGTCTATTGTTTCATGCATTTTCTTGAATGGTGATCATTGTCAGATGGTGTACGATTTAAACATATTGGAAGCATCCCTTAGAAGATCGCACTGAGTTGGTGTTGAATTGTTCAGCTTGATGGTGAGACCCAGCCCAGTAGGACTCCACCTAGTCATTCATCCATCTTCTCGCATTCTAGGTAGTAGAGTAGACTTCCTGAACCTTGCATCTTTTGCCATTTGTTTGTCTTCCAGGTAGCTAGTAAAATCCTGTGATTCCAGCAAATCAGACGTTTAGGTCATTGAGTGTAAGTCCCCTTGTGATTCCAGCAAATCACATCATACCATAGAGAGCTTATCCACATGTAGAGATCCTACAGAAAAGAACCTTGAAGTCATCCCGATTGATCCTTTTCACAACATCTTCAGCATTCGGAGACTTTACTCAAGAGAGGATAAGGTACCTTAGGTATTTTATTCTGTGTTCGCATGTGCGTAAAAAACACATCAACAACTACCCAAGAAGCAATCCCACTAAAGTCGCTTGTTCGCACATATAGACCTTGGAGTCGCCTTGTGGTCTTTCTCGCAATCTTGGCACAAGTAGTGATTTTGTTCAGGAGAGGATAGAGTATCCTTGTGGTATTTTATTCTAATGTTCAGTAGATGATAAAATGTACACCAACATAAATTGGCGCTAGAAGGAGGGTATGATCGCGATGAATGTCTAAACAATTGGACTTGAGATCATATCAATTTGTACATGCGAGGAATTGCCTAGAGCTTTTTAACCCTCCTCCCACGCACCAACATAAATTGGCGCTAGAAGGAGGGCTTGATTATTGTTTCCACACGCAACACAAATTGGTGTGAAGATTCCACAAGTAACTGTTATTCACAAGTTGAAATAGTAGGCATGAAGCAGTATGGTGTTGCCGCATGAGTTTCCTTTCACATACCTTTTGAGCAACTAGAACCAGGACTGCACCAGACAAACATTACCGATCAGTTGCATTCGTTGGCTTGGAAGTCAGCAACAAACCACGCTCAATTCAGACAAGCAAGTCGTGTTATTCCTGAAGAAGAGAAAAGTCAAAAAATTGAAGCAAAAATAAAAAAGGATTTGAAGAAACAAAGATTCTTAGCCTTACAACAACAAATTCATAGAGATATACGACGACTTTCTCTGAAATCAGTCACTCAATCTGAGAAATGATGAAAAATGGGATTACCAATCACTCCTCTTGAACTGGGTAGAGATCCTGAGCAAGTAGTACAACCACATTTGAGTCTCAACGACGAACAAGAAAACGCGATCATTGAGTTATACACTCTAGCGTGGAAGTAAAAAGAGGCTACGCCAATTGGCAACGAATGTGCGTTGTTCTTGAGGAAGAAGAAGAAATCACTGATCGTATTGACATTGAAATATGAAGAGATCAGAGTTTAGTATCGCCACAAATCGTTGAACAAGCTCCTCAACCCGCTCCCGCACCACCTCGACAAGATTAAGCAAAGTCATGCTGGATCGCACAAATTCCCCTTCGTCGGGCAAGTTCCAAAGAGTCCTAAGGTCAGCTTCGAGTTCATCCAAAAAGTTTGTAGTTAGAATCTTCTACTAGAATCAAGCAAAGGAAAAGAACAGTTGCGACAAGTGAAGAAGGTGGTTCATCAAGAGAAGAGATACCTGGCGAAGAAGATATTTCAAGCTTGTTCCATATTTTAGGTTTATTCCAAACACCCGCCTTGAGGGTTTCAATTCCTACAGATACCCAAGAAATCCCATTGCTGGAAATTCCGGTCCAAGAAGATCACACAACACCAGTTCAAGTCACACCAATTCAAGTAGTATCGCCACCAACATCCCCGCTACTAGTTGCTCAACAAATTCAAGCAGGAGTACATCAGGCAAACGTTCCAATGGCGTGCGTCCAACAAATGCATCACCTATGGTCTTTATTGTTTACCATAACATGCCCAAAAACCCGAAACAATTTTGTTCCAAGTTTCATAGTGGTGACCCGAGCCGCACTGCGGACGAGCATATTAAATTTTTTGAAGATCTCCTCCAAAACAGAGATATCCAAGAAGATCTTGCTTGTAGATTGTTCCCGTATACTTTTGATGAAGAAGCCTCGTATTGGTATATCCATCTGCCAGTCGATTCTATCCACAATTAGTAAGAAATGAAGGATGCTTTCTTAGAAAAATTCAGGGCAACAATTTCCCCAACAAATTTGTATAGAAAATTTGTGGAAGTGAAGAGACAGCCGCACAAACCGATTATCACGTTCAACAATAGCTTCCACAAGGCCTGCACAAGATTGCGAGATCCCTACAACTTGGATAAGGCTGCAACACTGAAAGTATATTATGCAGGCTTAGACCGCCTTACTGTTATGTTTGTAAAGTCAAAAAATCCAGTCCCAACAAATTTAAAAGAAGCATACGTTGCAGCGATTACAATTAGTAATGAGTTGGGAGTAGGTACTACTTCAGGGCCGCTCGATTATTTGGGAATTCTTGCTGCCCAAAACCAAATTCAAGTTATCAATCGAGCGTTGGCTGAACATACTCTTGTGATGAACCCGGTTCCTACTCCAAACAATCAATTAGTTCTTCATCCGGGAGGGCCTATTTCTCAAGCACCACCCTCACAACCAGTATATCTTCAAAGTACAATGACCTCAGTCCAAACTCAAGAAGAGAAGGATGAAATGAAATAATTGATTGACCAAGTTAGGAATTTATCAACTGAGGTCACATATTTGAGAAATCAAAACAATCAAATACAAAGTATGCAGAGGAATTATCAATCAACTCAAGTGAATTATCAGGGTCAAAGTTCTTCCAAATACCAAAGAGATAATCAAAATTACCAGAGAGAAAATCAAAATTATCAAGGGAATAATCAATGATTTTGGAATAGCAATCAAGGATTCCAAAAGAAAACATGGAATACTGGACCCAACAACGGTATTGTACCGTTTCCTTTAGATAATCAATCAGCCACAGACAATCATCCTACAAACAAATTATTCCTGGCCAAAGCAGCATTATCAGGATGGTGTAGACTACACAACACCGATCAACATTCTGAACTGAATTGTCACGAGTTCCAAATAGTAGCGGATATTTTTAAGAATGAGAAAAGAAATACAGAAGATCCTCCTGTGACAGGATATGAGTTGGTCCCCGCACCAATATATGACCAAGCCCTTGTTCTTGAGAATGTTTGAGAATATGTGCTTTATCAGCCTAATCAAAGATTCCCACTTGCATCTGCAAATGGCCCAGTGGAGACACCATAGTATCAAGCTAGGTTAGAAACCCAAGTTCCACCAGACCAACGAGCTATAATTAATGGCTATAGTTTTCCCCCATTGAATAATAGTGTATTGGTGGAAGGTACTAGAGAAGTCCAAGCATTTCAGCAGACGTCTGGAAACCCGCTCAAGGTGTACCAGAGGAATGTCTGCCAAAATGAACCTTTAACCACATCTATCCCTCCAAATAATTTTCAGGCTCCACCAAATCCAAATGCTACTAATGTGCCATCTCTTCCAAGAGATTTGCTTGAATATCGTCAGCAAAATGTCCAAGCAAATGGGACAAGACAAGCTACTACACCACCAGTTGAACAAAGGCAACAAACAATCCCTCATGTTGGACAGTCACAAGCTTAGTTACGAGATCGTCCTAGAGAAGAGTTGAAGAGACTAATTACATACGTACTAGAAGAATTTAAGAAGATGAAGGTCAACTTGCCCTTGCTCGAGCTAATGAAAATTCCAGAGATTCAAGAGACACTCCTAAACAGTCTGATCGAAGGTGTAGCCCTAAGGAATACTTCACAAAACATACCAAGCAAAAATGTATCCAATGCTCCGACAAACACAAGTGTTATTCAAGACATACAAGAAATGTCGATTGATGCTTCACAACAACAACCTCCTAATTTTGTAGGAATGGTCCAAATATCGTCAGGAAGCTCAAAACAAGAAGATACCATGGCAAAAGAAGTTCTCGAGGACACAAAGAAGAGGAAATTTTGACAAATGAGCTACTGATGGTTTCACAAAAGAAAGAAAAGAATCAAGATGTTAGCAACCAAGTAAAACATTCGGTAGTCCTTTACTAGGGAAAAGACGAACCTCCTCCGTTCTTATTGTCAGTCAGAATATTCAGAAAGCTTGTACATAATTGTATAGTAGACTTCGGTGCTTCTAGTAACGTGATGCCTCTTGTTATGTGCGAGAAACTAGGAGTGATACCTACATGAACCAATAAAAAGGTTACTCAGTTGGACAAAACCGAAGTTCCTGTGGTTGGAGAATTAAACAAAATCCATATGCAGCTAGCAACCGATCCAAGAGTGCAGAGTTCTATCGATATTTCAGTTGTCAATATTCTTGATGGCTATGGCATGCTTTTAAGCAGAGATTGGTCACGAAAGTTGAACGGATACATTTCCATCAACTTTTCTCATATGTGGCTGCCATGAAAAGGAGTCCCGAACCAAATAAAGATTGATAGTACGCCAAAGCTCAAATTAATGATCACTGAATATGGGGAAAACAATGAAATATTGTTTCTCGAGACAAACTTAGGTTCTTATAAACCTAAGGTGGAAGAAATCTTAACGTTACACGCATCCTCCAGGAAGAAGAAAGCCAAAAAGGGATCAAAACCTGCACTAGTAATCGCACTTGCTGATCAAAATAAAGACGAAAGACTATTTGAAAGCTTTAAGGACTTCATTTGGACAAGTGTAAGCCAAAAAGTAGGATTGAAGAGCAGAATTCACGAGTTGCTGATGACCAACTGGTGTCGCATCCATGACGCGTCACATTCAAAATTCACTTGCAAAATGTGCCAAAAGGCTATAAAAGAAGTTTGATAGAAGCTTCAACAGTTTGAAGATCTTGAAGAAAGTGAAGAAGAAAATAAAATTGAAAATAAAGAAAAGGACCAAAAACATGATCCTCAAAAACAAGATCCGGGGATACAAGAATCCAAGGAATGAGAAGTTGAAACTTGAAAGTACTGAAATAGATCAACTGCAAGATCGCCGTGATCACGCTACTGAAATACAAGCTTCAACATCCTATCAAATAATAGATCAGGAAGTTGAATATGTTGAAGTAAACCAATTACAAAGTGGATATGAATACGACACTATTAATGCATTAGCTCAATAACCTCCTCAGTCAGCAGAACAAATTTGGACCCTAAAGTTTGATGGGTCCAGATCGAAGAAAGGAGCTGGAGCTGGTTTTGAATTAATTAGTCCCCAAGGAGAAATATACCTCGAGGCTCACAGGCTGGAGTTTCATGGATTACTGTTATCCCTAAAGAAAGGAGCCAAGATTTTACGAGCTTTTGGAGATTCAGAAGTAGCTGTAAAGCAAGTAAGAAAACTATGTTTGCTATGATAAGAGATTAACCCGTTACCGTAACAGAGTGTGGTACCCCATCGAGAGCTTTGATGCTTTTAATATTCAATTTATGAACTGGTCAAACAATCAGATGCCAAATTCTTTAGCACAGGCAACCAGTTCTTTGGAGCCACTTGCCATGAACGGTATAAGCCAGTTATTAGTAGAGTTATCATTGATACCATCAATTCCTGACAATATTATGAATTTCCAAGTGTTCAATGATGATGACCAAATCCGCGAGTTCTTGACAAGCTCAGATGTCTTCGCGACATTGATCATTGACGGATATGAAGGAACATAAGAGGCTGAATTTGATGACGATGGTGTTTTGAATTTAAAGACAAACATCATTCCTAGAGGAATGATACAATTGGAAAGAATATTTGATCAAGATTAGATCAATGGAGTGACAAAAGATTGAAGGAGACCAATACGAAAAGATAAATTTTGGAACTGAAGATGAAGTCAAGAATGTATGCATAGGTAAAACTTTTACATCAGAAGAAAGAGATGGTATAATCCAGACCACGAGACAGTTCGCCGGTGTCATAGCCTGAAGTTATGAAGATTTGAAGACTTATGATACTTCCATTATTACGAATACAATTCCTCTCAAGCCAGGAAGTAAACCATTCAGACAACGCCAGAGGCCAGTGAATCAGATATTGGAACCTCTTATCCAACAAGAAGTAAAGAAATTATTTTCAGTAGGAATCATATTCCCAGTGCGCTACTCAATGTGGGTCGCCAACCTCGTCCCTGTCAGAAAGAAAAATGGAGAAATTAGATTATCTGAAATTTGAACCGAGCCTCAGATAAGGATAACTATCCTTTACCATCACTTGACGAGGTCTTACAAATCGTCAATGGATCCCAGATGATGTCCTTTTTGGATGGATATTCCGGATAAAACCAAGTGTTGGTTGAATATGAGGATAGAATAAAAACAACATTTACAACAAAATGGGGAACCTTTTCCTATAAAAGAATGCCCTTTGGGCTAATAAATGTAGGGGCCACATTTTAGAGAGCCATGGACATCGCCTTCAGGGAATTAATTGGAAAATGCATAATTATTTACATGGATGATCTAACAGTATTTTCAAAGAAGAGAGAAGACCATATAGAAGACTTGAGAAAGGTATTTCAGAGATGACTTTTAGAAGCAGGAATTAGACTGGGAGATCACCTTTGCTTTGTGTGCAGATGACCTGGAAGGGTTAGAGTTTAGGATCAACATGCTGCCACATGTCACAATGGAGGAGGTTGACCAGATTGTGTCCAGGTTCATCGAATATTAGAAGAAGGGGGTGCAATCCTAAAAAATAGCATCTTGTAACACTTAGCTCATTTGCAATTGATCTTGTATCTTGTTTTAGGAAACTTTATCTAGGGTTAGGTTGTCTCAATCTTGACCGTTGATCTTAGATCGATCTCGGCCTTTCATTCTATTTTCAAAACTCTATATAAACCCTCTCTCTCATTTCACTATGTGTGGAGAGATTTATGAAATTGTTGCATAGAGCTATTTGAGCAATAAAAAGTTCATTATCAGTATTGTTTTGAAGTCTTTTTTATTGCTAAATGGTTGCATGGTTGAATATTCCCTTCAACACTTAGATTAAATTTGCTTTCAATAATTTGCTTTGAAATTGTTAGATGAATGAAGGATTGATAGTTTAGATTGGTGAAATTTCGCTCATACTTTTGTTAGATGGATGAATTTCATTCAATTTGTAAAGTTAGCTTGAGCTTTTAAATGTGGATGCTTAACTTCTGCTTTGAGTAATATTGTTCAATTGTTGGTATTATTCATGAGTGTGAAAATCTTAAGCACAACCCTTCGATTGTACCCGCTTTGCGTAGTTGTCTGAGTGTGGCGAAACAAAGCGTCGTTACCAGTTTCACCCAGTCTTTATCGTCTCTCGAGTTCATAGGAATAGCTTAGAAGTAGTATAGAATTCCTAACCCTCATCCTTTTTTTTTTGTTTTGAAGTCCTAAACAAGAAAATCCAAAAACATAGAGCGTAAATTGTTAAATCTGCCTCAGTTCAACTTGAATGATATCAATTGATAAGCATAAGTCCTCCTTGAGATTTTCAGCATACATTACCCAAGAAGCTATCCCACTAAAGTCGCTTGTTCACACATATAGACCTTGAAGTCGCCTTGTGGTCTTTATCGCAATCTTGGCACAAGTAGTGGTTTTGTTCAGGAGAGGATAGAGTATCCTTGTGGTATTTTATTCTAATGTTAGGTAGATGATAAAACATACACCAACAGGTCCAATAGGCTAAAGTTGGTATTTTGTTTTGCCTTAATGTTCTCACATGTAATAAGGTCTTATTAGATCATGTTATGTTTGTTGATGTCTGGTTTGAGTCTTGGTGGTGTCAAAGTGCACATATTGTAAAAGTTGCATAATGTTGTATAGAGCAACTTTGTATTTTGTGTGTTAAAAGGTGGACAAACGGTTGATTTGTCAATCCTTAATTCAAATTCCAGTTGGTAACTGTTGGGGAAGGTTCAAGAACCTTCAAAAGGTCTCGTGACATCGACCCAAGGGGTTGCTTGATGAATTTTTGAAAGAGAGCAATACAAACATCTCAAATTTCTGCATTTTCTAACACTTTACTGCTGCTCTCTTGGTTTGTATGGGCTTGTACAGGTTTGTGTTTACCTGAGATTGATTGGAGATGATAAAACAGGTTTGTGTTTACTTTCTTTTGTTTCAAGTTTGATTCATTTTCATTAAGAATTAAGATCCATTTGTTTCTTTGTAAACTGCCTAAAACCCTAGTTAGGGTGAGCAGTGAGAAAGAAGAATGCTTTACTCCCCATTCCATCAGTGAAATACTTTGAAACTTGGTGGAATGGCTTGTAAGAATGTACTCTTTGATATAACAAGCTTGCAGAGGTTGGGGTGTACAACTGCACGTGTGGAAGAACACTGAAGGTCTGATATCTCAATGTATGAGACCTAGAACCCTAGTGTCGTGGAGCAATTGGCTTTAGGTTGTTGGAAGGGGATCCTTGGTGGCAAGAATGGTTGTAGGAGACCATATAGAATATTTCTGTAGTGTTGGAACATGAGTTGATCCCTTTGAAGTCATGTACCCTACTTGGAGCATGTCTATAAGCCTAATTAGGCCTAATTCCAACTGTAGTAGTCAAAATTTGAGCTTGTCCGTACAAAGTAACCCTGTCTCGTTTTGAAGTATGTTTGTAAGTGCCAAATGGGTATCCAAATCTTTGTTTACAATTTGGTTATCATGTCTGTGCAAAAGTTATGAATGATCAGTCCTATTAGGAGGGCTACAAGGCCTAGTGAAGGTTTGTGAAGAAAGTGCCTAGTGTGATGCCCCAAATGCCTTTCCAAGTTGTTGATTGAGACTTTGATATCATTCCTGCCTCTGCTCTGCATCAAAAATTTCCAACAAACAAAATGGCCCTGTTGGAAGTCATCATGCAACTAGATACATTTGGGAAAATCCAGAGAGCCAAGCAAAAGGCAGGAGTTTCCTTTCCCCTTGTCACTAGAAAGATGTTGGTGTCATGTCCATCAGCACAGGCAACTGACGAGGCAGATGTGGAGATGCAGTGGTATCCTTTCTTCTTCTTCTACCGATCAAGGTCTAACTTTGATCCACATTGCCATATTAGAAAGATAAATGAAAGGAAATACAAGCACAAGGTTGATCTTGAAGATTTTTGGGCTAATGTTGATGATGAATATGAAGTAAGGAAGAGAATGTTGTCGAGACTATCAGTCAACATGATTAGAACACTTGAACTTTTCCCCATATCAGATCAATTAGAAGACGATGGAATTTTCACCCAGCCACCCCATGAGGAAGAGAATAATAAACCTCTTCCTGCAATAGTTTGGTTCGGACTTGAGCTTTCAGATTTGGATACATTGATGAGACCAGTCATGAAATTCACAAGGTGGTGGGTAGATCAGCAAGTTCACAAGCTAAAGGAAAAGAACACCCCTTTCACTTATGATTTGATGAGAAACTTGGATTCCTGTTCTTCTAAGGAGGATGAGGTAACACATAATACTGAGAAGTTAACAAGTGGATGTTCCAGGAGAAAGAAAGATGCAACAGGAAGTTCAAGAAAGAAGTAGAAAACAAATAAGGCATCTTCCTCTACCAACACTTCCTTGGTTGAAGAAGTTGGTTCTTCCACGAACAAGGGCAAAGCTCTAGTTGCAGATAGTCAGCAAGTCGAAGTAGAAATGCTTCCTCCAGTTCGTGAAGAGTCGAATGTAGAGCTTGTTCAACAACAAACTATTTCTGATGATCCAGTACCAACAATCGACGTGGACTTGGAAAATATCGAAGTTGACATTTTGGAAGAAGGTTTCAAGAAGGAATGATTTCCGCACTCAAGGGGATTGAGGGAAGTGAAGAAAATGATGAAAATAAAGAAGAGGATAATGACATTGAACAACCAATGGTGCTGTTGGTGCCCAAAATCATTGGTTTACCGAGCTCTAAGGGTGAGCCATATCCTACGATCAAGTTTGGTAATGGACCTTGGCCAACTGATAAGATTTATTAAGATTCCCCTACACTTTAGGCTTTGCTTGGCCTAGGCGGATGTACTTGGAAACTAATCAAGGCAAATTATGGTTTGATAAACTCAGTGTGGGACATATTAATATACAACTGTGGGCTCTTCTAATCTTAATCTAGGGCTTGAAAGAAAAGGAAAAAAATGTTTTATATATGTGTTTAATAGACCAGTGCCTTCCTTCTATTTGGGCATTCAAGTCAAATTGGTTCCTTATGACAATCCTTATGTTTCCCTATTTGACAATTTTTAACCTCACACTTGATATGAGTCTGTCAACTGTTTAGTTTCTTATTCTTAGTGATTTATCTTTATTACAATGACCATTCCGCATGTATTTAATCTCTCCTTGAGAGGACTAGGTATAATAATCATTCAAAGACAAAGAATTCTTTGATCAATCTAAAACATCCTTGATATTATAGACTGAAATAATAAGATAATCACAATGTAGAGAAAATATTTGAGCAATCCTTGGTTACTGTAACCAAAATAATAAGTGAAATTGAATATCAAGGGAACTCAATAACATTTGTTTGCACAATATAAAGAGAAGATAAGATTATTTTTTAGATCACTTGTATTCTAAGAGCAACCCCGTTCGTGATTTTGCCTAAAATGTGAGCAACTCCAATTTGGCTCTGCAGCATTCAGAACGGCCCTGGAAAATTGATCAAATCTTGTCATACAATCCTACAAATTGGACCATCATGTAGATATTTGACCCAAGAATGTACAACAAAAAACGGTTTGGATAAATTCATCTCGAGGTGCAAAATATTCTCTGTCAAAGTTGGCCACCGAAGCTGTTTTGACATAACACTGTTTTGTAAACAGCTCAAAGCATTAAAAGATGGAGCTTTGAAAAAGTTTCAAATGGAGTCCGATGACCATGAAAATTTGCAGGTCTATACATGGAAGTGACATAAGTATGTGTGCAAAGTGGTTTGGCATGATGATCAATAGGTGTGGAGAAATTAATTTTCAAAGTTGGTCTTTTGCAGACTTAGGAACACTGTGTTCTGTAAAACTGAATAAATAATGTACTATTTTAATTTTGAAAAGCTATCAAATGAATTGTTAGGACTCCAAAACCTTGCATAGTTGTTCATTGAGATATAGACAACAACATGGACCAATTGGTTTGGCTTGAAAGTCATTTGGATGTAAAATATTCATCTCCACAGAAGGCTGCTTTACTAGGTATTATGAACATCAATTGCAAAATATTGAAAATTGCATTTGGTTTGGGTGTTGAAAAATTATGAAACGAGGTTTTGGGATTATGAAAATGGGCAGAGGTGTACCTTATGATAAAAACAATGGCATGGAACAGTTGTGTTATGTCCCTGTTGTCGACAGGGTCCTCCTTTCGGTGTTTTTTCGTCTTGTCCTCGCTTAGGTCTTGAGTAGGGAGTTTCGGTACTTTGCAGAGAAGATGCAGCAATTAGGAATTTGAAGTATTAAGGAGATGCAGGAAATTCGCCTTGGAGGTTGATCACAATTTCGTTTGCAAAGGGGAAGATAAATGAAGAGCCTAGTATTGTCAAATCGACGTTGCTCGTCAGTAAGCTTAAAGTCTAAAGCAAGAATGTCTGAGGCAAAACCAAAATGTACCTCTTGACAGAATTGCAAAGTGAGAATAGGGTGAGCAAGCATAACGTTTTTCAAATTCGGCTTGAAAGACTAAAACGTAAGACAAAATTGGTAAAATCAGCACGACGGCCGAAAATCACCTAAAATTTGAAAATCGGCCTATAAGGCTAGAACGTGAGAAAGTTCGTGAAACTCCCTTTGAAGCCGAAATAACAAAGGACTTGCAAAGTTGGTTTGGAAGCTGAAAAGGTAAAAAGGCTCACAAATTGCCTCCTAACCCAAAAATTGAATCGCGCAAAATGGCTTTTAGGCCGAAAAGTGAAAGGAGGTAAATCGCTTAAGTTTGCAAAATGGCCTTTTAGCCCGAAAACCTCACAAAGTGACCATTTACGCCGAAAACTTTGAAAATGTGAAGGAGTCTTTTTTTTTGCAAATTCGGCTTGCAAGTCGAAAAAGGAGAAACTACTTAAAATTCACAATATCATTACTTAGGCCGAAAACGAAGACTAAATCTCGCAAATGGTCTGTCTCTCCCGAAAATGACAAGTTCGCAGTGTTAAGAGAAATCGCGAATTCCCTCTTATAACCCGAAAGTCGTTGAGCTTCCAAAAATCGTCTTTTCAAGCCGAAAATCACAAAGCCGACTTCCAACTAGAAATTCGCTATTGGAGTTCAAATTCGCGCAAGGCGACTGAGGAGCCCGCAAGCCAGAAATAGGGCGAGAGGAGGTTTTTGTGAAATTGGCTTTTAGACCGAAGTTGCTAAGAGACGAAGGTTTGCACAGAGCATACTTCTAAGCCGAAAATCTGCGGGTTTGCATAGTCGCGTCAAAGAAAAATCGCGAGAAATTATTCAAGGAAAGAATCATATGAGAAGCCGAAAAGGGAGGTAAATTCTAAATCACCATTTAACCTTCATTCTGCTGTATTTTCAAGCACATTCATCATGCTCTAAGTTTTAAATCGCTCAAACCCTTTTCAAAGCCGAAAGTGATAAGTTTGCATTTTGGAGTAATATATTCAAGGTTTGCATTCTTGCTTTCAAGGCCGAAAATCGTAAAGGAGTTAAGTTCATTTGAGAGGAATCATGCAAAAGAAATAGGGCGTGGGTTAAAGAGTCAAGCCCGAGAGGTTCTCCCTTCATCACCGAATTTCAATTGTTTTTGGTCAACAACCTATCATATTGCTGCTAGGTAAGATAAATTCGTCCTTCACATGGTTGAAACGATCATATTTCTTTTACTTAAGATGGACTTGCAGAATAAATTGTGAAAATTTAAACTTAAACCTTTGGAATCAATCAATCATTCACCAAAACACTCTTTTCCAAATGCATTTTTGAAACAATCGGCTTTCAATTATCAAAACATTTAAACGCTGAGTCGCAAGCCAGAACGTTTGTAACTTTCCGCCATTAACAGTTAGGAGTAACATTTCGAAATCCGCTCCAAGAACAGTAGTTAACCAAACCAACTTGACTTTCAGCTTCAAATTGCATTTAGCTTCCAGACGATCAGATTTAAATTGTTTAAATGTCGTGTTTTAGCAATATTTTCAAATTTCGATTACCTCGTTGATCATCAATCTTAACGCTAATGCCATTTTTTGGTTTTGCTAACCCGTTTTTGTTACCTTAATCTCGTTTCGTAATCCGTGTCCGGCTGTGCAGGATAGATGCCTAAATCGGCGACTGAGTCCTCAAAGGCACCTTGCACAACTGGAACATCCCGGATTTTCAAAGCTGACATTCCTTGCAAGGTTGAAAAAATGAAGTACCAGTACCAAGGAGGAGGAGTTAGGGAGTCGAAGGTCCGGAGTGTGTGGGAAAACATAGAAGACACGGACCTATGCCATATTGATATTCAGGATTTCAGAAATAGAGTGTACTCTCCGAATGCCTACGGCAAGCATAGAAAGTGACTTGAGCTGCTAGATTTGTTTTGTTTTTGTTTGTAATGTCGATGTATAATTATAAACTGGGCGAAAGCTTTATACATAATGTATTTGTACAAAAACACATAACTTTGAATTTCCAGCTTTTGTGCATTAAGAGATTAAAAAACTCTCAAGATAATTTGTATCTTTTAATTGCCATTCCCTGCTGTACCCCAAAAAAGGCCTCTCATCCCTTGCCATCCCTAAAATGTATTCCCACATTTACTGCTGTCACAACCTCGAAACACTGTGGAACATAGGAAAATTCCTTTGATATGTGTCCCCTAAATGCTTATTATGCATTTTCAATTTCTTCAATAAATGCTTTCTTGCTGGTTTTTTGAATAGAAAGCTTTTTTTGTTTGCATGTGCTTTATTTGTTTTTCTTCTCTTTTTTCTTAAGGGTTTTAGTTTAGGGTCAAGGTGACTGAAAAGAGGTGGTGGGGCCTTGGTGTTGCACCTTTCCCTGTCCCCATCCCTGACCATCCTCCACTTACCTTTTTTATAAAGAAGCATATAGTATGCCATATGGGATGGTAGGATATCCACAAAACTATTGAGGGATGGCTTGCTGTCCCCAATGGCATCTCGTCCCTTAAAAAATTGGGAGTGGCTAGGGGTTTCCAAAACTCCTTTGAAATTTTGGTGATGTTTTAGAAATGTCCCCACTGCTTATTAGCTGTACTCAAAAGTTCAAAACTGTTTCTGGTCAAAACATTTCAGTCAGGGATGTTGAGGAAATGTTTCCTAGCCATTTCTGAGTAGTACAAATGGGGAAATAGAGGACAAAAGGTTTTTGAGTGGTAAACACAGTTCTAGGGAACATAACACCTAATCATAGGAGAAATCATCCCAAATTTTTAAACTATAAAAATTCAACAGTCTAACCCATAGTAGTCTTATTTGTTACAACAAATACAAGAGGTTAAATAAAAATTAGAAAAAACATTCAAACTAACAAATTCAGGAAAAATGATAAATATTACTTATAGATTGTTTTT
Organism: Cryptomeria japonica; assembly: GCF_030272615.1. Lineage (NCBI taxonomy): Eukaryota > Viridiplantae > Streptophyta > Pinopsida > Cupressales > Cupressaceae > Cryptomeria > Cryptomeria japonica. Next base: position 132,820,746 of record NC_081413.1, on the reverse strand, counting down.
TAAAGGAAATATAACAAAACATGTAACATTTCGTACAATTTTTTCAAGACAGGGTGATAAAAGGAAATAACTGAAGCCAGTTATAGCTCTCGAGAGTGGGTCAACTTTGATTCTCTCCAAAAAAATATGAGAGTTTCATTCATATAGCCTATTTTTTTTTCCAAATTGGAGGTGTTTTTCTACCATACTTGAAACTCTGCATACCTAGTTAGATTATTTGCCCTATCATATAAAAGGGGTTACCAGGTTGGTAATGAAGGATTTAGAGATGGGAAATATTAAATTATTTAAAGAGCATATAAATGGGATATGTCTATAGAACAGCCAGGAATTTTTTTTGAAGTGTTGGGATGTTGGGGACCTCCTCTTAATCAGTTTACTATTGGATTTTGTAGTTGCTGAAAAGGTAGTGTCCTTTCTGATATAAGCAATGCAATGGTATGTTTGCACTTTGGGGATATAATAAACAATTCAGACTTAAATTTTGAACCAGTTGCGTGTACGCTTTTTATAGTTTACATAATAATGAAATAGTATGCAAGGATGATTGTTTTTGCTGTCAGAATTGAATATCTTAGAGATTATGCAGGTTCAAGAGGGAGGCACTGTGGAAAGCAGTGGGCTAGGTGATATGTTCGATTCTCATGTTAGGCATCTTAGTAATGCTGATTGTGATTTCCTTCGTCACTGGAACCAACTGATTGACTTGGAAGCTCAGGATTCACAGGTTTTGTAGTTATTTTGACTTAACCTTTGTGTTATTAATCAGCACATCATTCATATTTTATGTTATTGAAGTTCTATAGGCGTGATATAAGTGACAGGTGGCTTGCAGTGAAATATGGAGAAAGCCTAGTTCACAGCGTGAGGAAGAAGGTGGTTGTCTTTCTTCCATGGTTCTTGATAGTTCATCTAACCGCATAGGAGAGACACATGGAAAAAGTGGCCAATACATTTACTGCTTCTGTCGGAAGGATTCATATGTTTGTAAGAAAACTTATTCAGTAATGCAGAAGAATGATGATGCTATGCCCTGTGCTCGTCCTGCGAGTTTTCTTGAGCGAGCATTTAAATGTGCTGATCATGTGGTGCGCACATTTTTGTGTTTTCTCTAATTTGCCTTGTCTAGTTTAACATGGTTCATTGTTATAACTTATAATACATTATGTTCATAATATTTTCTTAAAAGACTAATCTATTTAATTATGCCGAGAGGCATATACAATGACATACAAATATCCATAAACAAAAAATTGATTTAGAATAAATTTGACATGTAGATGACAGGTAAATGCATGCATGTTTCAGTTTCTCTATAAGTATTATTTTATTATTCTGAATAAAATGGAATCACTGCCACTTGTCTCTAAGTATATGAAACTATTACATCTTTAATGAGAGTGAAAGAGTGCAGCATTATTTAGCTCCATGTCCTTCTTGACAACTAATAAACATGCAAGACAATTATGTGATATCTCTCGGCATTATTTTACATATATGTTTTTTAGAATATAGGTATACTAGTCTTTAGGGTTCAGTGATATCAGTAAGCTGGGTATTTGGCTCTTTACAGACACATCTCTAACTATACTTTTGTCATGTCACTTTTGAAATTGTGGATGATAATTGAATGTCTAACTGAAGTACTTGAAAATCTCCTTTTTCATAATGCAGTTAAGACCTTTATAGCCAATCCTTGTAACTAAGGATTATGTATTTTGTGTGTAGATATCTGACATAGCATTCATTTTAATCCTGTCATGCACTGCCTGTAAAGTTTTGGACCTTTCTATTGCATTGAAATACATGTGTACTGAATTCTATTGCTGTCATTTTCGTCATGACTCTGAAATATGCAAGATATTACAACATTATATTTGTTAACAATATTATCTAAATGAGGCATCCTCCTTGCAATGCTAACTGTATCTGGTTTCTCAGCTGATTTTGATCATACAAATCTTAAGTTGAATTTTTTTTTCTAGCATTATAAATTATTAAGTTTAATTAAATATTTGAAATTCCTTTATTGAGCCAACTTGGTGTCTTTGGCGCCCAAGGACAAACAGGTATAAGAAGGAGGAATTAACCTGTAGGTAGGCATGCAATTTTGATGTTCTGCAATTATTGTCTCGAATTTTCAAGAGACCTGCCTACAATGATGAAATCCCTTAAAGGTAGCCTGAGAGGAGAGGACGAAACCCCTCTTCTTCTAATTACGGTAGCTCCACCCAGGTGCTGCAGTGGTGCTAATTTGATAATTTATCGTTTTCAGGATCAAATGATCAGCTGTGAGCAGGTCAAGGCACATTTGGATCAGTCACTGCTCATCATCATCATCACTGAAGTTGTTCTATGCTAAATGTGCAATAAGTCTGATTGCTTGGATTAGGATTTAAGGAGAAGTCGACCATACAGCAGCATCCAAAGGGCAGCTTTCATGATAGCAACCTTTCCTTGAAAGTTGGGAACACTCCATCACAAAAGAACGAAGGACAAGCCCTGTGCAAACCAGTATAGGAGGCGCCAAATACAGAGGAAGGATCGTGTGTGAACAACATATACTTCTACGATTTCTCTAGTAGCCAAGGAGGAGACAACAAATGAATTTGAAGACAGGTTACATCTGAAATAAGAAGTCCCCTAATTGTTTATGTCAGATCTAAACCTAGATCTGCTATGCCTTACACTCTGCTGCAATTACTATACTTGATTGGGGTGGTAAATGATGAAATGAGCGACCATATACCGTATGCTTAGGGTTGGATACAATTTATTATGAGAGATTATGGGTTGTCTAAATGTGGAACTTGTATTGTAACAGATAGATATTAGTTATGTATTTATGAAATTTCTGTACTCTGTGCCAAATCTGATGTGCCTGGACGTTTGTGCTCATTTGTTCATGTGATTGAAGTCTTGCATGAGAATAGTATGAGGTATGTGATTTAGCTGCTAATGCTTTGGACAACAAAGGATTGCTAAATGTATAGCTAGATTCAGTTTTCAGAATTGATCTACTTGAAAAGGAGCTAGTAGCGATAACTATTGATTGTTGGGAATAAACAGAAGTCTAATGAAACCTTAGATCAAGGATTGCAAGTGTACACAAGGATATTACATTGGTACTGGAGCCCCCTTTCTTGCCAGCTCGTGAGTGTATGGTGATGCAGGTTCATGAAAAGCAGTGATTGGGAAATTGAGTACTTATGGAGGGAAGCTATGGCTTCAATGCCATACCATTATTCATAGCCAAACTGCTACAAAGATGGGTCACAGAATTTCTAAAGGAAGAACGACAACCAAAAGAATCTGCTAAAAAAGTGACAAGATATCACACTAAATATGAACTTATGTCCAGCCATCCATTGAGACATGACCTTTATTGAATATTTTGAGTTTCAAATGAATGGATGGAGGAGAAGAAGATATGCAGAGCAGCCCTGTAGGGAGAATTCTGGAATGCAATGATGGGATCAAGAAATGTACCCATTTGAAGTCAACAAAATCTTTGATAAATATCAAGGGATGTCTGATGAAATCAAATCTGTATTTCCTTTTGATGATTATTTGAGATATCTTGAATGGATAAATCCAAATAAAAGGGGACTATATGATTGCATAAGATGAAGGAGAAAAGAAGAGAAAGATTCAAAGGCAACTAAGGACTATACCACAAAACATGAGCCAAATGAATCATTCTTGGAAGAGGGAGAGCTCAAGAAGGTGGAACCTAAAACAATACCAAAGCTAGAAGAACAAGAGTAGGTCAACAAGAAGTGGTGATTGTAATGCAAGAAGAGTGATCAAAGTCTCAAGATGTCAAACAAGAGGACTTCCTAATGACAGAAGATAACTAGGTCCAAGATGTGCACAACATTGCCCCTGATGAAGACCTTGTACTATGTGTTGAAGATTTATCAATAATTGCAAATGATGTCCAAGAAGCATCCCAATCTTTAGGTATGGACATAATTGCCCCATGTAATGATGACTTACGGTGTATGGGAATGATTGGACCACGTGATGATATACAAAATACTAGTTGTGTTGTTGTGAAGAATGATTTGCCTAAGATTGAGCCCCATGAGGAGGAACTGCAAGCTTGTCTAGAAAACCCCATGATTATACACATTGATGACATGGAGGTTGACCAAGAAACATTCAAACTCGTTTGTTCCAAGATTGATGATATCATTGATGGGTTAGTTTGTAGTCATGTGGACACTAAAGGACAATTGACACATTTTCCAAGTTTTCATTTAATCCCACTTGAAGACTAAATGGAGATAGTTACCTTTGGGTGTTTGATGTTTGATGATGATAAGGAAAACAAGGGTTATTTTGATATTCAAGATTTTATAACTAAGTGCGATGTGGTGTTTTTGGATCCAAGATACATACCGTGTAATGTCCCCTTCTCCTTAGTAGGTGGACATTCACGAGGTTGCCTATAATTTGACCCTCGTAGGCCAAGGAGTTGATTAGGGGGCCGACTTGGCGGAAATTAGTGGCTTCACATTCTATTTCTACTTGGTTTAATGGCGAAATAAGGAGATAACACGTATCATGAGACGTGTGCACTTTAATTATAATGAAATAATATTTTAAAAGTGCAATTAAAATAACATGAGTAATAAAATAATAATAAAGTGTACCTACCCGATAAGGAAGGAATCTTCTGATGGGATATGAAAAGAATAAATAGAGGAGGGTAATTCATGGTTGATCATTAGTTGTTTGTTATCTTCTCTTGTGTTGTGGTTGTGGAGCCAAGGGTTATCCGCAGATTTGGTCTTAGGGAATGATACCTCCCTTCGATCTGCATAACTGAGGAGGTGAGAGATCCTCCGAAGGGTTGCCTTGAGAGTGAGGCACATTCAGTCCTTCATACTGAGCTAATTGAGTTTGATATTATATCTGAGACGTTTTGCATCAGACCTTCAGCTACCACGATTTTGCTCATATGTCATTGTGAATGCATCCTTTCAAGGGTTTGAAGACAATGATATTATCTAGAAGGGCGGGCGATTCCCTTTGATGGATTTTGGAGGAGGAATGAGTGACGTTGCAGCTGATATACCAGTCTGGAGCAGATCGTACCATACCTCCTTTTCCCCACGATTTTACTCATATCTTTCCATTTGAGCATCGAACTTGGCAAAGGGAGATAGCGCCACACTTGGGAGACGACAGTGATCATTCCTAGGGGTGTAAAGGAGATCTTTGTGCTGATAATTAATTGTTATCAGTCCTCATTACCTGCAGCAGGGGCAATTTATAGAACCAGTGGATTTGGCATTAGGGGAGCTCCAAATTAAGGGGTTTTGCTTGCTTCTTCAACCACCAGCCTTGGTGATTATAATCAGGTTCATTTGGCATCATTAGTTCTTATTAATTTCCAGTTGTAAGCAGACTCCAATGGCTGTCATATGTCTTCAGACTTCTGAGTATTCCATGCTAGGCTGATAGGTCATTGGGCACATATCTGATCATTGTAATGAATCTATTGTCTCATAAATAAATGGAGTAATAAGGTTGCATCTCAGTTGCATCTCATTTGTATATTGTTCAAGGCTACATGCCAACTGTTTGTCTAAATTACAGTCAGCTGTAGGCGTAATATTCTTGCACTTAAACTCATTTAATTGCATTGGAAAAACAAAAAACGTATTGCATATCCATTCTAGGAGGCCATTAGACAATTTAGAAGTTGTTTGCAAGCATTAATATCATTGCCATTTGAAGTATGCAAATCTGAAGTTTTATATCAGTCATATGCAAAGTGTTTGTCATAATTCTTCAAGGTTCAGGAAGTCTGAAAATTTATAATCAGAAGTGGCAAGGGATATTACATACTGGGCATAATATACCATGATGGCTTTACTATTCTTTGCATCATGAAGATACCACCACTTACTATCACATCAAAAGGACACAAGAAGGTGTTGAGGATACCTCAGCAATTTTCATTCAGAAAAAGAAGATAAGCATATTGATTACAGTTCATGGTATGATGGTAGCATATTCTTGCGAACTCTTGGTCATGATGAAAGGGTTAAGGATACAACTTGCAATAAAGGGGACAGAGATACTCTTACCAAGTTCAGGTTTGTTTATACAAAATGGTATGGGACTTGGGTGACATTCTGAGGTACAAGGAGGAACATATAGAATATGTCATCAACAAATACATAGAAGTTCAATGGTTGCAACTCAAAGCATGCCATCTCCTATCTGCTTGTACCATCAAGGCAATTGTCAATAGAGCAGCTCGGCGACAAAGTTTCATGAATGCAGATCACCCAATAATATATGAGCAAGCACGTACATGTTTTAAAGACCCATTACAAAAGCGTGCTGCATATGTTGATAGTGGTAAGTTTGATGCATGGATCAATAAGGACATCTGTATATTTGCATCAATAATGTCTCATCTTTTGTTGTAGAAGCTCCAACTATTGCTGCTGCACATGGATTAGATATTTTACCAACAGACTTGGTTCTGCTTTGTCAAAAGATGGAGCTCACTGTAGAGTAATGGGCCAAATAACTCCAGCATGCGTGCAGCCAGGGAAAAGCAATGGAGTCCCAAGCACTTTTTTGTCTTTTGAAAGGCACAAAATGTGCAATTTCTATTTGAACTGGTGAAAGAAATACCAGAACCTGCAACAACTTTAAGCTGAAGTGGTCTATAATGGAATTCACTATTTACTTATCCAAAGAAAGAAACCGACTATTTTATTTAATATCTTTAAGTTTGTTGATGGAACAACAACCATTGAGCCAGTGGTTTCTTTGCAACAGATTACAACCTTCTATGAGGCTGTTGGGCAACTTGTTCCATTGGCACAGCAGTTGTACAGAGGAACTCGCTTTTTTCCAGCTCTAGAGTAAGAGGGTCTTTCTACCCATGGTGTATTGCAAGAAGCACTTATTCCCCTTCCTGCAACACATGAGGAGTCTGTAATTAAAATTCCATGGATTACATTGATTGCAAACATTATGCTGACCTCCAACGTCCAGTTTTATCAATGTGAAATCATTCAATGAGGAAAGCCAAACTCTTCATTAAATCTAATCTTCTGCAATAGATTCCAAACAAACCATTGAAATTTGTCTTTGCTAAAAAGACTTAACAAATTTCTTGAAAACTTCGATCATGTGAATCCACTGTGAGAAATCTGAATGAAATATCCAACAACTTTCTAGGGTAGATTAGTCTCACTACTGAAGCCAGTTCCCTTAAGGTTTTCAGCTCCGAGAAGTTCTCCAAATTCCAAAAGGAAGAAAAGTAATCCAAGCCTGTGAAAATAAGTCTCAAAATGTACTTTTATATTAACCTTCAAAAGCCTCTCGAAGAACTTTTCAAATTTCCACTCTTTTAATATTTCATTTGAATCTAGGAAATAAAGTGATTTTATCAATCCCCTTTAAATATTTCAGTCAAGTCACTTTTTAAAACTTTATTAAATTAATCTAAGTTGCCGGTTCGGGTTTGAAGAACCCGGTACGCCGGTACGGCAAAATTTTGAAAAGGGGTTTGGGTTCGTTAGTACAAAAACATGTAAATTTTATATATATATATATATATATATTTTGATATTTGTGAAGCCTATAAGCATGAATTAAAATATGCATGTCACATAGCATCATATGAACAACAAAACAAACATAAACTTGTAATCATAGCATCATGATCATACCATAATTGATAATAGCATCATATACATCAAGTTTAATATCAAAATGACAAAATATTCAAGTATCATTGTTTCAACTTTCAACAATATAAACTTAAAGTTTAATCATCAAATGGATCATCTAATTCTTCATCCTCCTCCTCCTCCTCCTCATTGACATTGACATTACATGAGCCAATGCCACTTGCACTTGCACTATAAGTTGGCTCAATTTCTGAGTCATCAAGTGTCAATGCAAGAAGCTGAGAAGCAGGAGCATCCAAATCAGTATGCTCTGGCTCTATATCCCACATCTTTGTTTCCCCTTGTGTGTAGTCATGTTGTTTGTGTGAAAGAAGACGTAGGTTGGAATGCACATATACTAAATTCTCCGCTCTTTTTGATAGCAGCCTATTGCGCTTTACTGAGTGGATGAAAGAGTATGTGCTCCAATTTCTTTCTGAAGCAGATGAACTAGCAACCTATGAAGACAAAGTAAACAATTAAAGTTATACATTAATAAAAATAAAATTACTAGCAACCTATGAAGACAAAGTAAACTATAAATAAACTAAAACTTGTAAATTTAAAATTTTAATTAATTAAACTTACTTGTGATAAAACTTTTATAGCGAGGGGTTGTAGGTGTTGGAAGCATGTGCCATGGAAGTACCACCAGCTATGAGCATCTTTCTTGGATCTATGACGAAGTGCATCAACACTTAGACCATTCCCATTTGTGAATTCTATGAACTCATTTGTAACAACATCTCGCAAATCATCATCGGGATATAGTCTAAGAAATGCTGCCTTATACCCATCAGATACTTCTAGATCTCTCCATGGTGGAATCCTTCCTGGTTTATCAAGAAACTGATTGCTATAGTACTTAGGTGTCAAGGCATAGGCAAGAAGGTGCAAAGGAGTGGTCATCTTATTCCAGTTCTTTGAAGAATTTCTCCTGAGGATCATTCTCTTTTTCATTTATAGTGACCTTTATTTTTTCAAGCATTGAATCAATGCCATCATAAATCTCACCTATGCAAGGCCTATCCATGTCTGTATAGCGAATCATGCTCATGATGGGCTCAGTGATACTTAGGAGATATGTAACAAGATCCCACCATTTCTCATTCAATATTCTATCCCTAATTTTTTCTGCCCTCTCAGTGCTACTTTGCTTCCATACAGTCCAATTGGTGCTGATCACCATATTGCATAGTGCCACTCTAACTTTCACAAGTTGTCTTAAGACGATTGTGTTTGATGCAAAACGGGTCTCAGCAACCTATAACACAAATTAATGCCAAATGATTAAAAAATAAAGCCAAACTTTAAAGAAGAATACACAATATAGCTTACACAATGATATTATTAACATTGAAAATTCAAAAAAATCAGAAAATGTAAAATTAAATTACTATTTCACTTACCTTCAATAGCTCCAAATTCGAATAGGTTCTAAAAATCCCTTGAGACATGTGGTGGTTTGTGATGAACATCTGGATGTCCTCAGCCTCTGCATACACATCTCTGATCCATTTTATTTTTTGCCCAATCCTTTGTAGCATAAGATTGAGTGAATGTACCGCACAAGGTGTCCAAAAGATGTGATCATAGCGTTGCTCAACCAACAAACCAGCAGCTCTACAATTTTTTGCATTGTCCGTTATGACTTGGACAACATTGCGAGGTCCCACAGACTCAATGGCAGAGATGAGAATTTCTGCAATAAATTGGACATCTTTTATTTGGCCCTCACAATCCACAGCTCTCAAAAACATTGCCCCTTTAGGGGACACCGCTATGACATTGATCAAGGGACGGTTTTTAGCATCTTTCCACCCATCTGAAACAATTGTTACACCTGTCTCAACCCATGAATCCCTTATGGGTTTCAATGCATCTTCAACCCTCTTCACCTCTTTCTCCAATAATGTTCCACGTACCTTCTCATAACTGGGGCCCTTATACCCTCTTGGTGCCTCATTAACACTTTTTATCATTTGCTTCCAATATGGGGAGCGAACAACATTGAATGACAACCCATTTGCATAAATGCACCTTACTATATCTTGATCAGCAGTGTCTCTACTCTCATTTTGGAATGCGGTTTCTAAAGGCCCCTTTGTTCTTTTACGTGTCAAGGGTGGTTCACTTTGAGGTTCATTTGTGGCAAAGAAGGGGTGGTCTTCTACTACAATACTGGGATTAGAAGGGCCTTGCATTCCCCTTGTTTTCTTTGATGTGGTTTGGTTCAATCTACGGGCTTCCCTCTCTTCTGCCGCCTCATGCTCCCTAATATATTTCATCACTATCTCATCTGGTATAGGTTTACCATTTTTTCCAGGGCATTTTTCGATGCCTCTTCCTTTTAATCCACACAAATGGCCTACCACCCGATAATATGAACTATTACGTTCAATATCACATCCATGGCATTTCCAACGGAATCCCCCACCTCCCGGAAGTTGTTTTATAATGTCCACATATTTCCATAAGGGAGAATTTGGATCATTTCTTTGTTTTGCAATTATTTGTTCATTGCCAATGGAGGAAGATGTAGATGCCATTCTAGTTCCTATGGCAAGAAATAAAATAAACATATTCAAAAACAAAAACTAAATAATGAAAAAAAATTCAAGTTTCATGTTTGACAATTTGTGAAACAAAAAAAGTTGGAAAAAAATGTTTAAAAACCTACCTCTTGCAGCCAATGGAAGCTTGAAAATGTATGGAAATGATGCTGCAACACTTGTTGAAGCTTCTAAAATCAGTCTTCAACTCCTCCTCTTTGATCTTGGAAGCCAAATTTTGTTCAACCTTTCTTCAACCTGCTCTCATAAAAAATTTGTTTGCAACACAAATGAGGTGAAATGTGTCAATAAAGTGTTTTAGAAGTGTTTTTTAGGTTATAATATTCACTTTTTAAAAGGCGGAACTGAAAAAAAATTAAAATTTACTTTGTTTTTTAGCTTTATGGGCCGCCCAGCTGCCCGGGTTCGACTGGGTTCGACCCTGGTCGAACCCACCCTGGGTTTTTCGAACCCTGGTCGAACCCAGGTCGAACCGGACCCGAACCACGGACCCGGTCGAACCCGGACCCGTACCAGGGGCGAACCCGGTAACTAAATAATAGTACCCATAAAATGTACTTTGTTGGATAATATTAAATAATTAAATTAAGTTACTCCCTTTTACTTGATTTAGCCTACATGAATAAAATAGGCTAACTAGTCGCTCTAGAGTACTCCTTGAAAAGGGACATTACATTCCAACTGCTTGCATAATGTTAGGTCTTGAAGCTGTTATATACAACAAACTCCCAATGATTGATCTATAAAGTGTTTAATTACCATCAGGAGATTCATCACCTGTACTCAACTTGCATCTTGTGACCATGGGTGTACTTACAAGATTACAATCCATCTTGAATTTCTTTAACATTTCCTTAATGTACGTGGTGTGTGAAACAAATATTCCTTTATCTGATTGAGATATTTGCAGCCCAAGGAAGAAGGACAACTCACCAAACATAGACATTTCAAATTCCTTTTGCATACTCATTACATGGTCTTGGCACATCTCATCATTGCTACCCCCAAAAATGATGTTGTCAACATAAACTATAACAACCAACTGATGATCACCTTCAATATTAACATATGGATTGCTATCAGCAATACCTCTTTTAAACCTTGTTCTTGTAGATACTTATCTAGTCTTGAGTACTAAGCCCTAGAGGCTTGTTTCAATCCCTAAAGTTATTTCTTAATCTGCATACATAGTCCTTATTCTCTGATAGAATGAACCCTTCAAGCTGCTCAATATAAACCTCTTTTTCTAAGTTTCCATTTAAAAATGCTAATTTGACGTCCATTTGGTGGTAGACTTTGAATTTCTTAAAACTAGCAAATGCTAAGAACATTCTTATAGCCTCTAGGGGCAAATGTTTTTTTGAAATCAATACCCTCAACTTGAGCATATTGCTTGCATGCTAATCTTGCTTTGTTTCTCACAACTTCACTATCCTCATTTAGTTTGTTCTTGAATACCCATTGAGTGCCAATCACATTTTTATCCTAGGTCTTGGGACAAACTCCCAAGTTTCATATTTTTTCAATTTGATTTAAGTCCTCTTCTAGAGCACTTACCCAATGTTTGTCTTCACTTGCTTCCATTGCATGTTCTAATGTGATGACCAATCTTCTCCTTGTTTGAATATCCGTGTCTTTGTCTCCAATAATTAAGTCTTTTGGATGATTCTTTTGAACAAATCTAGAAGGTGTCTTAGGTGCCTTTGCTGGTGTCTTTGAGTTTCTTTGATCACATTCCTCAGGTTCAATCTCTTCCACTTCTTTGCAACTTCCTTCTTCTTGATAATCAACTTCTCCAGCCATTTCTCCTAATTGATAAGAAGGAATTCCTCAAAGTAGCCATAAAGGAAATACATTTTTGATAGCGGAAACTTGAAGACTGGAAGAATGTCTCAAATTAATGAGATTATAGAAATAGAGGGCAATCCACGTAAAAGTTTAGCTACAGAAGGATATTTTGACTTTTTCTATTTTGGTAAGGAATATATGCTGTAGATTATTTTTTTATTGATACAAAAACTTCTTTCATTCTAAGAAGTGGAATGAAAATTCATTGTAAAATTGTATGAATCCAGTATTTCTAATATCTGTGGATATATGATTGGATGATAATTTGAATAAGATTTAGCCTTATCTGGAATTCCTTGTTAGTTTTTACTGCAATATTGTTTCCATTATGTTTTTAATCATAAATTTCTTGTCGCTATGGTATTGCATCTTGTCTGGTGTTCATGGCCATGATAACAGTCTACAAGAGATCTTAATAATGGCTCATGTTTCCTTTCTGTGTTTTTTGCAGATACTAAGCACCGAAAGTGGGCATGTAGCAGTTGCAAGTGGATTCATTATAGAAATTACACACTCCTCCATTACTGTAATGAATCAGATCTTCCTTAAAAGGCCATTCAAGTCCTACATTATATTTAATATGAAGTACTTTTCAGTTTTGAATGATCCAACATCCTCTTCTCTTGAATATTTAGAATTTTAGATTTGTAACTGTCGGTACTTTATTGTGCTGGTTTTTCAATATCTTGATTGAAACTATTCCTGAAATCTTCATGTGATGTCAGATCTTTGATATTAACACTTACATGGGAGTATTGCTTGTATTGTTTCCAGATTTCTCTATCACATCAGCTAAGGTTGGCAGGCTATAGAGAGGATGAATTGAGTAAACTGTTATGGCGGATTGACAAAGATGAAGCAGCATCTTCATATGCAATAATGAGGTATTTGCTAATTTCTGTATGTGTTCATCTCAAATGCTTATGATGGAAAGTATAATTCTGGTAAAAATTGTTCAGTTCTTCACAGATTATAATATATTGGTAGATAATAATGATGGTTTAAGAATACAGATGAAATTTACCCCTGTTAATGCTGTCCTTTTCTATTGTAATAAAATGTAAGTGCTCTGTGATTTCGATTGGGACATTCAAAGTGCTATTTGTAATACATGGGCTTATGCTAGTAGAAAATTGTAGTAGCTAAGTGGGAGAATGACAAAATATGTTTTGATCAGAAAATTTCATCTACATTCTGTTTGATAAATGAAAACAGTTACTGAAGCATAACATGCAATAGAATGTCATTAATGTGTTTTTTTTCTCTTAATCTTATTTGCATGCAAATACTGACATCAGTTGCTATTGTGGGATTCAAATTCACAAAGCATTGAGGTGAATCAAAGTGGATTATTGAAAAAATTGGGAATTTTTGAATTTGTTACATCACAAACTCTTATTTTTTGTGTAACAGAATTACTTAAATAAGTGTAATGTTGGAGGATTTGGTACCAACTATTCTGCACATGTGTCTAAATTGGGCTACAAATAATCTTCGCGTTCCTTTTTTGACATAACTTGATCATATGGTGTTGCTTTATTAGGTTCAATTTGCTGCAGCTGTTTGTAAAAAGCAATTGTGATGATCATCGTAGGAAACTCATAGTTGACTTGCAGGTGAATGTGCCAAATTTGCTCTCATTTTGAATTGTGCCAGTTTGAATTTTATGTCTAGCTATCTTGCAACTCAGCCTTTTCAAATATGAATTATCTGGGTATCTCACTCATTATAATGCTTATTATTCTGCAGCCACCTAGGTTTGATAGTGGAACGATCCTCAGTCAGGACCCAGCAGTTCTGTATGCCAGATCTGCAAAGGATCTGAATGGTGATCAATGTCGAGCAATACATAAGGTTCTCTTTCTATTCAAGTCACTGTTCCCAAATAGAGTAGTGCTAAAATAACAGGGTAACACCTACAATGCTAGACATACTAAACATTTTTAATATTCTGTACCCTGTGTTGTAAGTGTTAAAATGGAATTTTAGAAAAACATGAAAACATTAAAGTATACAATATTATTGTTACTTTTTTTTATCAAGTTATGTACAGGTGGTTGACTTTAAGCAAATCTTTCTTATATTTAAACAATTGCTATGACTTCAGATGCTTTCAGCAAAGGACTATGCACTTATTTTGGGAATGCCAGGGACGGGGAAGACTTCTACTATGGTGCATGCTGTGAAAGCACTTCTTGCACGTGGCTCTTCAATTTTGCTCACATCCTACACAAATTCAGCGGTTGATAATTTACTACTAAAATTGAAAGATCAGGTTATTTTTTCCCAATTTGAACACATAATAAAAATTCATGTTAAGATCGTAGAATAAACAATTGCATAGCATACGCACTAATTGATAGGGCACTGAGTAGCCATAATATTGCCAACTTCATAAATATTTCTTCATTTTTATAGTTCTCTATCAGGATATTTACTATCCCTTGAAAATACTAACACATTATTGGTAGTTGATGATGTCAAGGTGAAAGTTTTGGTTGCAACAAGGAAAGAGCTAAGAGAGAGCCCTTTGTAATAGCCATTTATATATTTTGGAGAAAACCCCTACGATTGCATCCAATTATAGTATTTCATTTGCATTGTCCTGAATTCTGCTATGGGGTCAGAACTATAACAGCTACTAGCCTGGTTATAATTATAGATAAGGCATTTTGGTTGGACAAAATTCGATCTCATATTGTGCTTGATTTCATAGAAACCAAATATTATATTGTAAAAGTATGTATCCTTTATATGCAACATTGTTTCTTGTAAGATCCAGAATAACAATGGAGAAACTTAATATGTTATTGTTGAATGAAAGCATATTGAAGAATATTGTTTATTTCAGTTGTTATCTCTCTGAATTATCATTTCTTCATTTTTTGATGGATAATACTGGTAATAAAAGTATAGCTTTTGGTGGGGTCTTGATACATTATTGATGTAAATGTTATTTAGTGCAGGGAATAGAATTTTTACGGCTTGGTAGAAATACAGCAATACATAAAGATATACATGAGTACACAATTTCAGGTATTGTAATGAACCTTTGCTTCTAATTTTGTATGTATATATTTGAGAGATTGACCTTGATTTTTGATTATATGTTATCATTAGCATTGAACCTTGTGTGGTTCTTTTGCTGTAGGAATGGGGATAAATTCTGTCAAGGAGCTAGAAGCACGAATCAACCAAGCTTGTGTTGTTGGAGTGACATGCCTTGGAATAGGGCATCCTTTACTTGCAAAGAAAAGGTTTGATGTTTGCATTGTGGATGAGGCTGGTCAGATCACTTTACCCGTAAGCTTACATTACCTTTAGATCCATATCAACTTCACTACATACTTGGAATCTTTAATAGAAGGAAAAGGAAATCTTGTAACAACTAATATTTAACATAGTATCTGATTAGCTTATGAATATTGGATTAACTTGTTTAATTGAAGTTACTCATCTTTTTGAAGGTAAGGTCACATTATTCATAAACTTGCATTAAACTGCAGCAATAGTAATATTAATTAAATAGCCGAACAATATGTGGTAAATAAGCGCAACACATGATCCACTGGTGCAGTAGCAGGATGAACTCCCTTAGTATTTGCATCTCTCTTTCTCCCAATTGAAGAGCTTAGTTTGATTTCATTGTTTAATTGAGTTTAAGCGTCCCTAGTAACCGTTTTGTCTTGAATACAATTTGGATTGGTGGAATTTTTTTGTTTGGTGAGTTTATTGAAATTTTTGGTGATTGCTTTACCTATTTTATACCAGAGTAAATAACAAAATTACGTCTACTTGTATGTATGTATGTATGTGAAATTTTAAAATAAGGGAACTTTTTGGCACTTTTGCCTCTAAATGCCTAACTTTCCCTAAAATGTTAAATTAAGTGAAGAAAAGAAGAGGGAAAAGCATTTTTGCAAATTGGCCTCCAATTGCCGAATTTCCCCTTAAGTGGTGAAATGTGAAATTTAAAATAAGGGAATTTTGTGGCACTTTTGTTCCAAATTGCTCAACTTTTCCCTTTAAAGTGGCGCAATTTTAAGTCAAAAATGAAATGAAGTAAAGGGGGTTGGAATTGTTTTAAAAGTGAATTCTTTCATTTTCCCCTCTTATTCGCCGAAACGAAACCCAACGTTGCCTTGATAACATCTAATATTTATCAAAATTACTTAAGTTTTTCGAGATGATTGATTCAAGTTGAAATTGATTGTTTGCGGATTGATGCTATTGGAAGGAGCTAAGGTGGCAACCAAAAGCGCAGATTGAAGACATGATTGCGATTGAAGCTAGGAAGTGAAGGTGGAATGCGTAGGATCAAAATGGTGATCATCGAGATTGAAGAGCTCACCATAAAGTCGGGACCAAAATGATGCTGTTGTAAATTTCTGAAAGGCATCAATAAAACCACTCAAAGTGCTACACGGAATATGCACAACAAGAAAGTCCAGAAAATCAGTTTGTAAAAACTGAATTGCCTCATTGTAAAACAACTACTTGTGGGCCCCATTTAATGTATTTAAAACAAGGGGGTACACAGGTCAGTTATTCCCAACTACTTGATCTACAAAACTGATGTCAAATAGTTGTCAGTAGTTGAGGAAGTGGTTGAAAGTGGCAGTTGGCAAGTTATTTTAAGTTGCTAGGCATGGGCTAAAGTTGTCAAGCTTCTAGAAGGCATATTCCAGCCATTGGATGGTTTCAATCTTGGCCTTTGATTCAAAATTGTAAAATCTATAAAAGGCAAGGCCCCTCTCATTGTAAAGGGTTAGAAAGATTAGACTTTAGATAGTTAGATTTTAGAGGTTAGAATAGTTAGATGTTTCAGAAGTTAGAAGATTAGGAGTAGAATAGAATAGGACCGTTGGAAGAAATTGTTGTAATGGCAACTAAAATCAATATACGAACATTGAAATATGGTGTTTGTTATCTTTGTTTTCTTTTGTTTGCATGATTTCCCTTCAGTTGGTTAATTAGAATTCAGTGATTTTAATGGCGAAGTGTGAGGGTATTTGATGAGGTTTCCAGTTCATACCATTGGGGCTTGCTGATTGTTGGTCACCGTGTATGGTTAGTCTGAACCTTACTATTGTGCTTAGTTCAACTATAGGTATTCATCTTAGGCTGTGCCAGGATTGGGTGCTTGGAAGAATGTCCATAGTTTGAAAACCTTTAATTCCCTAGGACCTTTCATTGTTCTTGTTGAGTTGTGAGGTTGTCTCTGACAAAACAAAGATTAGTTTATGGAAATCTGTCTACCCACTGCATTAACCATTACTACCATTGTACTTAGGATCCCTAATCCCTATCCTTTTGTTATTTATTTCCCCAGTCTGAGAACCAAAGTATCGTCAGATGCAGACCGACTTGTTGTAACCGTAAGCCTCCTTGTGTTACTAGCAAAACACATCAAACTGCCGAGTTATCTCGCAGTCAAGAATTGACATTTGGAACCTTGAGGTTATCCCATTTGATCATCTAGAACAACATTAGGGATTTCCTTATTCAAGAGAGGATAGGATACTGAACATTCTATTCTGTGTTGATCGGAGAGAGTTTGAGCATGACTTTCGCCACACCAACAATACCCAACCCCCAAATTTTTTTTTGCCGTATTGCCATTTCGTACCCACATACCCGTTCCTGTTCCTGTACCCGATTAGGCAACTTAGCTATGTAACTGTAGTTAATGAACACATCATATTAATAATTTAACATATGAATATCAAAATGCCCATCACATATGAATATCAAAATGCCCAAAGGCTGCAAGTTTCACATATTGATATCGATGTATCATAGTATCATATATCAAAATACTAAAAAGTCTCCAAAGAGTCAATGGACTTAAGACTCAAAAGTAAAGCAAATAAAATATGCTGCTGCCCCTAATCTTCATCAAAATCAGCATCACTACCACTGTCAGCCTCAACCTCAAAGGTTGCATCATCTAATAGAACCCCAACCAATCCCTGCTGTGCCTCATCCTCATCAACTTGTGCAGCATCTTTGGGATTAATATCCCATTGTAAAGTAGACTATATTGATACTGTGGAGTCTAACGATCCCTAACTCGTAGATCACTTTGCACAACCACTAACTTCTTCGCCCATCTAGAGGTAAGCCTATTCCTCTTGACAGAGTGGATAAAGCTATATGTAGACCAATTCCTCTTTGCAACAGAGGAACTAGTAACTAATGAAAGTAGGCGAATGGCAAGCATCCTCGAGTTTGGTGCATCTGCCCCATGCCATTGTCACCATCCAATAGGGGTTTTTTGTGCCATTATTGCTCTATCCATCCTAGCCTCTAGTGTGTTGAAGTTTGGACCATCAAGATTTGAGAAGTCAACCCATTATCTGCAAAATATATCGTCCTGCTCAGGTGTATACATTTTTTGAAGTGCTTGCATGAACCCACGTGTCACCTCAAGATCATCAAAAGGAGCGCACCTTATGGGCATGGGCTCATACCATTTTGGATTTAGTGCATAGGCTGCCATGTGAAGTTGAGTGTTCCACCTCCGCATGACAATGGGCTTAATATACTCCTCATATGAGTCCAAATTCTGATCCTTAGCCAAAATTACTTGCTTCATCTTTTGAATCATGCTGTCAAAAGTCTCCTATAATTCTCCACGATTAGGAGTGTCCGCATCAGCATATTTGATGACATCTACAATAGGCGAGATGATGGAGCAAACATAGTTGCAAAGTATAAAAAAAGATTAAGATTTCAAATAAGAATAAGATTAAAGAATAAGAGTAAGTTAATTGACAACTAGGAAACTTACAAACT
Source organism: Cryptomeria japonica (assembly GCF_030272615.1). Classification (NCBI taxonomy): domain Eukaryota; kingdom Viridiplantae; phylum Streptophyta; class Pinopsida; order Cupressales; family Cupressaceae; genus Cryptomeria; species Cryptomeria japonica. The sequence continues at coordinate 132,801,821 of NC_081413.1, read as the reverse complement.
TTGAAAGACTCAACAATAAAATAAAAATAAAAATATTAAAATCAGAATATTTTCAATAAAATCTGAAAATCAGCAATGTCTTACCTCACAGTGGACCACCAATCCTCATCAGGGAGGATTTTCCTTTGTTTGATGGCTCTTCCTTCAGTAGTGCTTGCATTAGGCCATCTATTCCACTCTATATTCACCACCATCGATTGTAGAGCATTATACACCTCAATCATCCTCTCTTACATAATGAAGTAACTGACATATCTTGTCTCCACAGGTTTGAGAGATTTCTTCTTTTGAAAAGTCCTGAAGAGGGCAAGTGAGGTGTGATGGTTGCAAATGAACATTTGAATATTTCTACCTTGTGCCACCACTTCCTTTACCCAATCTAATTTCCCTATGTCCTTCAATGCATGAACACAACAATGTGTCCAAAAGATGTGCTTGTAAGCACCCTGCACCATCAAGCCAACCAACTTGCACACAAGTGCTGAATCAATGATCACCTGAACAACATTTGAGGCCCCAACCTCCTCTATGGCCTCCCTCAAAATGCAAAATTGAAAGCCTACATCCTTGCATTTCCCTAAACATTCAATGGCTCTAAGAAAATAATAGCTAGTTGTGTATGTGACTATGATATTGATGAGTAGTCGATGTCTAATATCGGTCCACCCATCCATCACAATAGAACAACTTGTCCTCATCCAAGTACGCCTCATGTCCTCCATCACCAAACTCACCTTAGAATATGCTTTGTCAAGGATGGTAGTGCGTAGATTATGATCCCCAGGGAGTACAAAAGAGGGACCTGTTGTGATGTTTTCACACATCGCCCCATTGCAAATGGGGACCCCCTACTTTTTAGGCCCTTTTGGTCTTTTTTTTTTGGGGGGGGGGTCTGTTGGTAGCAGTCTCTCCTGTCTCTTTGCTTTGCAAGTGTTTGGGGGTTAATTTGATCAGGTTTGCTTTTCGTTTGAGCAATTTTGGCCAAGTCTAGGGCTTGTTTTGTCAGATTTAGGGTTTCATCTTTCAGTCCTAGATTTTAGGGTTTTTGAAAAACTGAACATTGCACTTGAATCAAAACCCTCTGAGGAACGTCCCAGTGAAATTTGAGCAAATTCTGAGTAACTTTCTATTTTAGAAAGTTCTTATTTTTTAGGGATTTCACTGCCTCCAGGAATGTCTTCATTTCACTGAAAATCAAACTTACTATTTTTAGCAGTTTCTATTTTTGGTAAGTTTCTATTTTTAGAAAGTGTCCCTATGTCTCGTTTTGCTCTAACATTGACTGTTTGAAAAAGTTTCTATTTTTGGAAAGTCTACTTGTGGCATGTCCTTGCAGGCTGACACTGAAGACCAGATATGCATGATCATTTATACATTAGCCATTTGGCATTTCTTCTTTAAAACATAGAAAAAAATTGAAAAGTAAAAAAAAAAAAAAGAGGGTTCACTCACCTGCTATTTCAAACCCCGCTGTTCTTGTCATTGTGTCACACTATCTTCAGCAAGAGAGGTTGGATGAAGTCTGAAGTCTTCTAGCACTAAAGCACACACCCACGTCTTATTATTCCAACTCAACTGCTCACAAAAATAGCTTCAAATTTTGAAGCTTCAATTGCAAATGTACCCATGTCCACTTCTAGCAATGACAACAAAGAGAAAATGTGAAAATGATATATGGAAAGAAACAAATTAAGGTTTTTTAACCCGTGTAGAGGTGTGGGGGCCACAAAAAAGCATTTTAAAATGTTGTTTTTTTGTTTGTTTTTGGTGTTTGACATGTGGGGACGTTCGACTGTCCTCGTGACGGTCAAGGGGCATCGGAGACGTCTTCAACTACCCCTAGGACAGACGAACACCCCTGTTGATGGTGAAAGCCTACACTTTTGGTTAACGCATAATAGAATGCTGAGTGTATCCTATCCTCTCTTGAATAAGGAAATCTCTAATGCTATTCGAATTGATCATAGGAGATAACCTCAAAGTTCCAAATGTGAGGTCTTGACTTGCTTAGGATAATTTAGTGATTGATTGATTTGCTAGTAATCACAAGGGGACTTATGCATCTGGCAAACTAGTTTGCATCCGGTATAGCAATCTGGTGATGCTTTACTTCTTTAACTGGATAAATGAATAGCAAAGGGACATGGTTTAGAGATCCTAGGGACAATGATAGTAACGATTAGTGCTGTAGGTAGATAGATTTCGAATAAAACTAGTTCCTCCTCAGCCAGAGATAAACTTACAACTCCATAGGAATACTGCAAGCCCCGAGAGGAAGTAAAAGATTTTCAGACCATGAACATTCATCTGGATACCTAATTCTAGCGCAATTCGAAACAAACACTCACAATTGAACTAAGAGAAACAATAGGCTCAGGCTAACCATGCATAGAGACCTACAATCAGAAAGCTATTGACGGGTGTTTTGACACACTCACCAACAGACAGGTATGACATGAATTCACACACCTCTGCCGAAAAGCAATCAATCTTGAAAGATTGACAACTCCAAGGTCTTTGTAGCTGGGTCACGACGGGGTTGGATCACCCAGTGGTTGATGCGATTGTACCTGTCAAGGGGCCTGCTGATCGTAACTACAAGCAGAGTTCTTTATCTCTTTTTTTTTTTGGGCTTAAGTATTTCGGAATTCTTGACTCTAATTCAAAGAAATGTCAAAAGATAGACCGGGGTAACAAGAGATTGTAACAAAATCAATACATAACAACCGAATGCACTACAAAGTCAATGGATCACAGCAAGGTATTATCAATAACACTTGATCAGCATTCAACATAACGTTCCAACAAATTAGTAATGCATGTTAATGGTATATGAGGAATGAAACGGTATAACAGTTATATGATCTTGTGATATTCATTTCCGTTTATATGTGAGTTGTCTGACTTTGCATATTTTGATTTATATGATAATTAAAATAAATCAGTATAGATATATAAGACAGTTAAACTTATGCCAACCCATAAATTAAAGTAATAAATTAAAGTTACATATTGATCTATTAATTACTTATAGAATAATCACATATTATAAGTCTGCAATAATAACTAATCTGGGTTTTGACTGATTAACATGATGAAGCAACCATACTTGTTTTAGATTATTCAAGACCTATACAATTGGCTAAAGTTGGAAGGACAAAGTGCTGATACAAATGGAAGAAGATATGAAACTATGAAGAACTGTAACCAAGAGAACACATACTGTAGGGCAGGCAATCCACAAGTTGCTTTGCCTTAAACTTTTGTAAAATGAATGACAACAATTCAAGAGTTTGTGAGAGAAAACTTCTTAAGTTTACTAACTAATTGGCCTTGAATCATCAATTCGTAGACCCCAAAAATGACCCAAATTCTACAATTTATAGTCTTACCCTACATTCTAGGGAGGCATCATGCTTGTAAACTAGGATTACAAAAAGGGAGGAGTCGCAGTCAACATGCAAGTCGCTGCCTATGAACTCCAATTAAGTGATACTAAACTGATACTCAAGGTTCACCTCCGAAACGGTGCTCCAGTAGCAAGAACTTCGAACCATGCAAAAAGAATGCCCTAAAAAGCAAGTATTAAATGCAGCATCGGTTGAAGGCTCAGTTGTGTTGACGTGTCTAAAGTCGCATTGCTGCAAACTCCATCCGGCCAACGCAGAATAGAATGTAGTCGCTGAGTATCCTATCCTCTCTTGAGATAAGGAAATCCCTAATGTTGTTTCTCACGTTTGATCAAAGGGGACGACCTCAAGGTTTCGATTGTCAGGTCTTGATTGCGGGATTACTCAGTGGTTTGATGTGTTTTTGTTGGAAACACAAGGGGACTTACGGTAAAATAAGCAATTGCTGGATGAGTTCCCTAAAACTTTAACAGTCTCGTTTATCGATTGGTTTCAATTGCATGATACTGTTTCAGCAAGACTACGGATTCTTCTTGGTAAAAAAGAAAAAGAAAAAGAGGGATAGGGAAAGAGAGGTACAGAAAGTCTAAATTATTTAACTAGGATAGCATATTCAGAAAACAGACAGACACCTCCAAATAACTAGACTAAGCATTACCAGCCATTTAAGCACAATACTTGCATCAATCTAGTGCGATCTTCAAGGGAAAATTGAGTTTTCATGCTACTAAATACAACATCAGAATTTTAACATTCATTCAGCGAGCATTCAATAACCGAACTAAGCATATGAAAGGTTTAGATTAACCATATAGAAGGAAAGACAATCAGTCATCCCCTAATGGTATGAACAATGAGGATTCTATCAGATGTTTACCTAGAAAATGCTATAGAGAAATGAAATAAACATAACTGAAAATTCTAAATTAATGAAGAAGGAGACCATGCACTCACAAGGAAACTTGAAACAGTCTTAACTTTGCATTAAATTTTGTAAATTTCGCCAAAGCTTCAGCAACAATCCATGAACTTCTCACAAAATGAGGGAAAACCAGTCCCCTTAAATAGGCTTCAAAAATGGATGAATGGCCAATATCTAATCTAAACAAGTGGCCCAGATTCATCCTTACAAAAGAGTACCCATACCCATAAATGGAGGGTAAATATCAGCAACTACCCCAAAGGGAGCAATAACTACCCAAAAGGTAATTAAAACTTATCCAAAATAATCCAAAAGGTGCACACACATAAAGTTTACATTTAGTTGACTTGGAAGTCAAATATGACCCTTTGGCCAAAAAGTGCACTTTTCAAAATTCAAAAGAAAAAAGCACTTTAGGAAAGCACTTTCTCTTTTCCAGCTTCACATCCTTTTTCCTGGAATTCATCCTCGTGATGCAAATATTCTTGCCAAAGGTCCCGACTTGCTGCACGTTCCTTACGAACATACTCTTGGAACCTGATGCACAATTGGAATAGCCAAACTGAATGGAGGCATAGGAGGATGACGAATTTTATACTGCATGCCTTCAAGGTATTGGTCTACGTGCTTCAACCATCTTTCCAGCTGGAACGATTACGCTCAAAGCACAACATATGTGAATGGAATTGACCAGCAAAACTCAGGTCCCTAGCGGAATAGGTGATCCTATCCGTCCCCAATCTTTCCTCCCAGTCCGGCTGTATCACATCATCGGACAGGTCATTTCGCATTCCCGAGACCATTGATCGAAGGATCGTCTTGCCGAGTTCTTGCATGCCTTTCAGAATTGCCTCGCATGCATCGTGTTCTTTATCAATGATTTCTCTTGTGTCATTCTTCATGGTGATAGTCCAGTACCATTCTTTGAAAACGCCGATATCATGGGGGCGCAGGATGTCGGAGAGTGTAGGGATCTGTGCTTGAGTCCAAAAGAGAGCTCTTACGAGGGGTAGAGTTGTGGCAGCCACTTCATGCATTCTGAGGGATTCCCTTTTTACCTCTAATAGCCTAACCAGGGTGGTCTCTCGATGGTGGGCCATTTCTTTTACTTCTTCAAGGATTCGTTCTCCCGTCCCTTTGATGCCTTGTATCCATTCCTTGACGACCCTTGCAGTATCTCGTACTCCTTCAAATTCTGTCGTGGTTCTTTGTGCCAATGCTGTCGGGGGAATGTGGGATTCGGAAGCATTATGCAATGGTCTCAGGAGTTGATCAATGTACCCTTCGGCCTGTTCAGCACGAGCTTGATACATGTTCTTTTCAGCTGTTATTTCTTCAAGTTGCCTGAACATGTTCTGTACTGAATCCTTGAATTCCTCCTTTTCCTGCTCCTTAGTGGCTCGTCCAATGGGAACAGTCGTGATGCTATAATTTGCCAGTGTAATCTGATTTGTTGGCTTGTCTACAGGCGGGGTGGCGATGTGAAGGGTACGGTTCCTTTGCTCATCCTTGGTTATTCTGGAATATGCCTTGGGCTTTGTCTTCCCCTTGGCTTTAGCTTGGTCTATGCATGAGAAGATATCCTCTAAATCGATGGGTGGCTTGGCGGCGGCCTTGCGCTGAGCTCGAGCAATTAACCATTCTTGAGGTACAGTCTGGGCTGATGCTATGGTCAAATTTGCACTCTGCTCTTTGATGTTTTCAGCCATCTCATCACAAATTTGCAGCTGTTCCGTTACAGGAGGAGTAGAGGAGGTGTCAAGTTATTTGCTCGTAGCCGAGTTTTCTCCCACTTCACTGAACAATTGCCTAGTATTTTCATGTGATGGTTGTTCTTCAGTCTTTTCAGGCTCGCGGGTATCATCTGTCCTTTACTCTCCTTCAACAGTGGAGTCATCCTTGGTAGTATTATGGAGCAGCGATTCATGGCGGCTCTGCTGGGTGGGTTCATGCAATTCAATCCCCTGAGTGGATGGAATCTCTCCTTCCTCAACTTGGTTATCACGTTCAAGTGATTCAATGGCTCTTAGCTTGACATCTAGCACGTCGGGTGCAGGAGGACCATCAGCTCCAAATGCGTCAATATCACTTTGGGAAGGCGGAGCAGGTATATAATCTAGTTCAACTACATCATTAGACGAACTGGGGTCCTTTGATGATGAAGTAACCTCTGGCCTCCTAATGGGGATCTTTTCCCTTCTTGTTCTTTTGGATGTCTGAGTTCCTTTGTTGGCCTTAGCCTTCTTTCTTTTCTCAGGCTTTTTGATCTCTTCCTTAGGTGCACTGAAAGTTCCCTCATCTTTGGAGGACTGAGAATCAAGGTTACCCATCAAGTGGTAAGTGAACTAGACTCCTTCATGAATTAGTCGCTCAATCTGCTGGTGCAACCATTGGTCAGTATATCTTCCTGGGGTTGTGTTGACGTGTATTTTATACACTATCAAACACAGAATAAAATACCCAAGGGTACCTTATCCTCTCTTGAGTAAAGCCTCTGAATGCTGAAGATATCGCGAAAAAGGATCAATCAGGGTGACTTCAAGGTTCTTCGTTGTAGGATCTCCACGTGTGGATAAGCACCAGTGGTCGTTGTAAATGCTGTTTCTTCAAGGGGCCTTACGTTTTCGATCTGCAGGAACAGGATTTTCCTAAAGCTAACAAGTTCTCAAAAAAAATCAAAAGATAGGGTTTGCAAGAGATGGATTCTAATCTAATCCTAAGAGTGACTCGATGTAGGCTAGACTTGGTAAGATTCTACCAATTTCAGTATTGCCAAGGAATTACAACTCTACTGGAATCGATGCGATCTTCTAAGGTGATTAGTGATTTTCAAATCATCAAGAATTATAGATACTACCATAAAGATACATATCAATAGTTCAGTAATGATTGAAGGTTCAAGCAATCTAAATATCTTCAGTTGACCACACAAGGCGTCCTTACAATCAATAAGAAGCTAGTGGTTTGGAACGTGAATCTCACCAAAGATCAAGCCCAACACTTAGTCCTTCAAACTTAAATACTACTTCGATCGAGAATGATTCAAGAAAGTAAACAACCATGAAGATAGCCACAAGAATTGCAATAAAACACCATAACTTCAATATTTTATTGATCTCAAAGCCAAAATAGACAACAATTGTTTGAAATTCTTTCTTCACTACTCAATCTTGCTACAAGATAACTTTCTTCTCTCCAAAGCTCTAACTATCTATCTCCTTAATATCTAATCTCTAATCATCTAATTTCTAATGACAAAATGAAAATGAGTGAGGGTATATATAGCATCCTCAATTACAATGAACGACCCAGATCAAAAGAAGATCAACGGCTGAGATTTTGACACCTAAACCCTAATTAGGGTTTGTTACAAAAAGTTCCCCTTTTAGATGAACATTATTAAATGCATAGCCAAATATTTAATTGGCACAAAAGTCGAGGAAACATAGACCAATGATAATTAAGATGCCACATCTTTCTATAACAACCTTTCTTCTAGAATCTTATTCCCTTTCCAATGTTCTTTCTTAGCATATGCAATGAATCTGGACACAATTCCTTCAACCTCAACAATGGGAATCTCAGGAAGATTCCCCATGCGTTCCTCCAAGTGGATAACCTGATCAAAGGCAGTGAGAAGAGAAGCTTTCCATCCAGGTTCGAGTTCCTTGATCTTCTCAATCATGAGCATAGTAGTGAACATTAGATCCCGTTGCTCGTCTGTGATGACATTCTCATCTTTGCAAAAGATGACCTTGACTCTTTCTTCCAACTCTTGAAGGTCCACATCCATCTCAACTTCGATCCTCTTGCCAAGAAGGGTACACAACACTTCAAACACCTTGTCCTGAATTGGATGGATGACACCTTCAACTTGATTGCATTTGGTGCTGATGTCCACGAAAAGAACCTCTTTCATTTGGAGTAGAGTTGACCACTGAAGTAGGTTATGAGCTCCTCCATCCATTATCTTCTTGTGCTAGGATCTTCCTTGGTGTTTGCCTGATTACTTGCAGAACAGGAATGATAACATCTCTAGTGTGAGCGAAAGCGGCTACAGTTATCATTAGGTTGTGGACGATCTCAAGGACCTGGATAGCTCGGTGGATTGTCTTCATCATTCTTGTTGTAAATTCAATGGCTATTGTGTGGGATTTGTCAATCCAAGAGCTCATAAGCTGAACCAAGCTCTCGACTCTTTCTGCCTCGCCAACTGATTCAAGGGGAAGTGCTTGCACAGGAGATACTGCTGGATCCTGACGTCCCAAGGGCTGACTGAGATGGCTAAAGTAACCTCTCCAAGCACCGACCTCTCTCTCAAGCTTTCTATTCTTTTCCATTTCTTCTTTAAGCTTGTCTTTAAGTGCTTCAAATGAATTGGTTGCCTCATCCAGTGCCTGTTCAGTAGTGAGGGGACCAAGCTCAAATGTTTCTACATCATACTCATCTACAAGGATTTCACCTTCATATTTGTCCACTACTGGTGTAGCTATCTGCAATTTCCTGGATCCTGCCTCATCCCTGATCACCTTGGACATCCTGGTGGCCTTCTTCTTCTCCGTTACTTCTTGAGGATTTCCTATAAGGCTCTCTAAGTCAATTACATCATCTTCATCTTCAACCACAATCACCCTCGTCAGTCTCTCCTTTAACCAATCCGGAATGGCAGATCTCGTCTCTCTTACTTGTATTTCTTTAGGCAATGGTTCATCTTCTCGAAGAGGAGATGTCGCTTCATCATCATTCTTCTCTTCATGTAGCTCATCAACTTGGGGAGATTGACTTGATGAATGCTGAGGTGCCTGCCCCTTTTCAGGTTTATCATTTTGTACCATGGACTCCATAGATTCATCAACCTCAGGCACCGTCTTCTCTTGTCCTTCAGCTTGACTTGCCCTCTTTCCATCTCGAGAAGATGTGCCTGATGAGCGATCTCGATTGGCCTCTTGCTTCTTCTTGGAGGGTTCTCTTTTCTCAGGTCTTTCTTTCCTCTTTGCGCCTCTAGGATGAGAATTATCTTCACTTACGCTCGCTCCTCCTTCTTCTGGTCTTTCCTCCAAAGTAAAAGTCATTGGTATGTTCTGCTCTCTTCGCTTTTGATGTTGTACATCCACCCATCTGCGAGTACATGACAAAACTGGAGCCATCAAAGCCCTCAAGTCCAAAACCTCAGGTTCATTCCAATCCATCTTCACTGCTTTGTCTTCTCTGTCATTCTTCAAAGTAATTGGATTGGGGAAGTTCCATAATCCTGCTGAGTAATGTGACCATGTCCCCATGCTCGTTGTGAAGGTCGCTTCTAGGGGTCTTTTTCCCGAACTTGACGCTTGGAGGTCTTCTCTCCTTGTACCACACTTCATTCATCAGTGCTCTGCATCTGGCAGGATTCATATCATACGCCCCCTGTGCTTCATCTATAGTCGTGGCTGTGGGGTTGTTCGGGAAGGGAATGTCGAATGCGTCGCCAATGGCTTCAGGAGTGAAGTTAGCGAGGACCATGTCCTCGAGGAGCACCAATTTGGAACCTGGTTGGTAATGTCGGGCAGCCTCTACTACTAACTCATAGTTTTGCACTGCCGGGGGAAATCCCGCCGCTTGGGCGATGCCACTTTCCATCATCTGCCTAGGCCTGCCATAGGCATTAGGGAAGAAGACTCGCTTTCTGAAATCTTGGATATCAATATGGCCCAGGTCAGTATCACCGACACTGTCCCAGACACTCTGAACTTTTGACTCCCTCGGTCCCCCTCTTTGATACTGATACTTCATCCTTTCGACTCTGCGAGGGATATCTGATTTGGATGCTCGCGATGTCTCGGCTGTAGTAGGCGTCTTTGATGATTCTATAGCCAATTTAGGCATTTATCTTGCACAGCCGGACGTGGATTACGAGGCGATTTATAAAGGAAGTAAAGTAGGTTAGATAAAGGATATGCCAGCATACAAGGATCAATTCAAAAACCGAATTGAAAGAACAACATGACATTTTTAGCTAAAAGCTTGATTGATTTAAACATGAATATTTATGAAGCTTTCGATTGCGGATTTATACTTAGGCACTTTAGGATCAATTTTCAAAATGGACAAAGCTTGAGAAATTTTCCTAAGTCTGAAAATGCATTTTCTAGCTGATTCTTAGGAGTAAATTCTGACTTCAATTGCTTTGCATGACGTCTTATAAACGGGAAAAGATGCTGTTCTTAAGACAATCATTTTAATTCATTTTGCGCACGCATCTATCCAATTTTCAAATATTTCAAACGATTTCAAGAGAGGTGAAGCACACTTACCTGGTGAAAATGAATGGTGCGAATCTGCACAACTTGCAAATTGGAATGCGAGAAATCTGCAATTTTGAATTTTTTCTACGGTTAACTCCCTATTCTAGATTTTTATGCCTAAAAATTTGGGAAGAGAAGTTCGAACTTAAACACCTTAGACACAACGATTCTTACCTTGGGCGAAATGGCAATTGAACTTGGATATTTAGATGGGCTTTGCTTTTTGACCAAACACCGAACATCCGTGGCTTCCTGTGGTGTTTTCCAGAATTCAAATCTCGCGGTTAAACCCTACGCGAAGTTCCGTATATGCGTGGGAGGGAATGTTAAACTTCAAACTCTGCGGTTTTCTCTTCCAGTCGCCGAACTTGGGCGTTTTCTACTGCTTCTTACAAACCATAAAAACCTTTTACCCTCGCCTTGGCTTACGATTTCGGGGTTTTGAGGGGGCGGAAAGCTTTAAGTTGCGATTTTCTCTTGAACTGCGAATTTCGGAGATGTGGAGCCTTTTGCCAACTCGTGAACCTTTTACATTTGCCTCCCAAATCGCGATTTTGCCCTAGATGGCGAATTTCAGCTCTTTGAGGGAGTTTGCGAGTTCTAAACTTTTCTCTCATGATGCCATTTTCGGGGTTTTGGGGCGTTTTGCCAACTTCGGCATTTTTGATGCACTTTTCAACCTTCTAAAATCCTTGCGATTTACCTACATTATGCGAAGTTCGACGATTGGGTGTGGTTTGTCAAACTTCGGACCTTTGGTGGCTTTTGCCAACTTTACTCTTTTCGCGTTTTTATTGGAAAGTGCGAACTTCGGCACTTTTAGCATTTTTGCCAACTTTTACCTTTTCACATTTCCACTTAAAGGTCCGAATTTAGGCCTTTTGGGGCATTTTGCCAACTTTGGACTTTTTCACATTTTCACTTAAAGGTCCGAATTTCGGCCTTTTGGGGCATTTTGCCAACTTTGGACTTTTTCACATTTTCACTTAATGGTTCGAATTTCGGCCTTTTGGGGCATCTTGCCAACTTTGGACTTTTTCACAATTTCACTTAAAGGTTCGAATTTCGGCCTTTTGGGGCATTTTAAGACTTTCGCCCCCCCTTTTTACCTTTCAGCTGGCGAAAATCGCCATTCTCACAAATCCTGCAAACTTCTAATACATCATGTAATCTGTCCCTTTTAGTGCAAATTTCAGGATACGGAGGAGGTTTTTTTTTTGAAAATTTACACCTCTGCATCCTCCTATCTCTCTTATATCCTTATGCGAAAATCGGCGTCTTTGGGTCCTCATGCGACCTTCAGACGCTTTATCCTTTACTTGGCGAACTTCACCAGTCTCTATCATCCCACGCCTATCTACAACGATTTTACAAGCTTGGACAATCTCTTGGAATTCGTGCCCGAGGGCTCAACTGACCTCATGGATTCACAGGCTCCTCCATTCAACATCATCATCTTACGGACTGATCGTGGGCTCGCTCAAAAGGACGCGACACTCTGCGCGGAACTCAACAAGGCGAAGAAGGAAAGGCCCAAAAAAGGAAAGGGGACCTTGTCGGCGACAGGGAGCGTGTGCAACGCACAAGTTGTAGCGGCGGTGATTGTGGTGGCGGTGCTCCAGTGCTTTTTACAACTACCAGCTCATCTTTCACTTCTTATAGTTCCGGTAATTGTTGATGAAGCGGTCTAGGGAAGCGGTAGGTGGGTTAGCAATGTAACTTATCTTGAATTTCGATACTCTAAGTATCTCCTTTATACTCTCCGACTTGCTGACCATTTGATCCATTATTGTCTTAGCTTCTTGACACTGGAAAATTGCATACATGTATCTATTCATTGTGTCCATAGTAACCTCCGCAGTGTTGACGTGTTTTTTATGACAGCGTCGAACACAGAATAAAGTTGCCTAACGGTCACTTCACTCTCTCTTGATCAAAGTACGATTGCATGCTAAGATTGCAAGAAGTTCAAACAATCGACTCCAAGGTTCCTTTATGCTACGGACGTGACTCAGTTGGCTGATGTGATTGCTGGTAATCCAAGGGACCTTATGTTTGCATCGTTCTTTCACTTCTTTGCTGTGGTTGGAAATCCATCATCGGATATGGCAATTCTGCGATGCTGCTGCTTCGAATGGACTAAAATGAACTGAAAGAAAAGGGAAAGGGTTGAGAAGGATCTAAATCTACTCCTAAGGGCAGTGATAACAATGAATAGTGCTCTGGTGGACAAATTCCAAATAAACCAAGCTTTGCTTCGCCAAGATCAACTACAACTCCGCAAGGACCGGTGCAATCTTCTGGGGATGGTAGGGGATTTTCAAATCGAGAAAGTACATTTGAATACCCAAAAACGACACAATCCAAATGACTATCCACAATCGAACTCAACGCAAATTTAGGGGGCTCAAACTAACTTTACACTGCAACTTACAATCAGCAAGATGCAAAAAGTATGAACCATGGAAATTCATCAAACACCATTACATTCTCTATTGAAATCAAAACACTTTACTATTTCTAATCTAAGTGAGGAAGGTGAAACCATGCAAGCTTTGAAAAAATAATTTAAGTGGACACCATCAGAGAACAATGTTTCACTGTTATTATCTCAAAACTTACCACAACAATTTCAGACAAAGCTCCCTCCTGTACAAATGAGGGGGGTCACCCTTTTATATAGGCTTCAAGCCCTGGCTACATGCAAAACCCTAATTAGGGTTTTCTCTAAAAGATTCTCCACTCAAGATGCAACAAGGTGGGAATCAACAATTAATAACCTATCATGCCCATATACAATTAATTACAATCCTTCCGAAAATGGCACCCATAAAGCATTAATTGACAATTACATTTAAAAAGTGCCCACTATGCAATGAATGTACCCTCATGCAAAAATCACCCATGATGCCATAAATGCACCATCATCTCCTGAGCGTGACGACTGCATGCATGCAGAAGGAATTTGCCATAAATTCAGCATGCAATGACCGGGTCGCCATTTGGTCAAATTTTTCGGTAATGACGTGTTCAATAGATCCTTGCCATGCAAGTGGACCTTGTCGTCGTATATTCGCTCTTGCACATCTCGAATTGCTGGAGAGAGAAAATTTGATTCAGGAAGAATTTTCTTGAAGTCTCTTCAACTTTCCTTGCTTGAAGAAGGGTTTCCATCACTTTTCACCATCTCCTATTTTTTAGGAATTTTCCACAAATTAGGGTTTCAAGTCCAGGAGGGAGAGAATTCTCGTACGAATCCAAATCTATGAAAATTTTGAAATTTGGATGTGATTTGATGCTCGAGAATGGATTTTTCAAAAAATTTCTCGAGGGGAAATTTCTTATTTAGTTCAACCTTGATTCCTTCCTTGACCCTTGAAATTCTCCTTTGCCTTGGAAATTTCCATCCCGGACTTTCAAACTTAGGCGTGGAATGTGGAATTCAGCTTAGTGAAGGAATTTCATTATTTCCATGCCTTGAAAATTTTCAACTTCCTAACTGGGCTTGGAATTTTGACTTTGATAGAGGAAATTCATCCTTCCCATGTCTTTCCTTGATACCTGGATTTTCGCGTGCCTCAGACAAATTTTCAGTTTTCCAACTTAGGCGTGGAATTCACCATGTCTTGGAATTTGATCATTTTCCATGATTCTCCTTGACTTAGCTACTTTGGTGCTTTCCATCAGGCTGGGGCAGAAGTTCCTCCTGAGGAAGGAATTCATTGTTTTGTGAATTGTCCATGGGCACACCATTTTAGCGCCTTCCCTCATGTTAGGGCACAAATTTGCCTCAGGGAAGGAATTCCTACTCTTTCATAAATTTCTTGTATCTCCCATTTTGGCGCTCCTTACCTCTCTTGGGCGCTATTCTTCATGAGGTGTGGAATTTTCATTTTTTTCATCCTCTCCGTGAATACCTCATTTTGGTGCCCTCCACACTGCTAGGGTGGAATTTTGCCTAGGTGATGGATTCTTGCAATTTGTCCATTTTTCCTTGCATTCCCCATTCTGACGCCCATCCTTGGTCTAGGGTGCAAATTTGACTAGAGATAGGATTCTTGCAATTTCTCCTTCCTTCCACCTCCATGTGAGTTTAGCGCTTTCCTTGGTGCAAGGGCGGAATTTTGACTATGTGGAGGAATTCACAACTTTTTTGTGAATCCTTGAGACCTTCCTTTTAGCGCCCAAGTCCACAGTTGGGCGGAATTTCACTATGTGGAGGAATTCACAACTTTTTTTGTGAATCCTTGAGACCTCCTTTTTAGCTCCCAAGTCCACAGTTGGGCGGAATTTCACCACTATGGAGGATTCATGAATTTCTAAACATTTCCTGACCTGCCTCATTTAGCGCCCAATCATTTCCTTGGGTGCAATTCTTCATGCATGGAGGATTTTGATGCTTTTCACAAGTTCCAGGCTCATCGTCAGGATATATATATGAAATATAACATTTAAGTTATATTTTAAGTTATATTTCATATATATTGTCAGGATGTTTGAGAGTGGTTTCAGGTCCATAGGAATCATAATGCAAATTCTGGATTTTGGAAGATCTTCCAAATTTTCAGACTTAGTCAAATTTCAGGCCATTTTTCGGATCAGGATGACATTGGTGGATTGATGTGAATTTCTGGACTTGGATGATTTTGCATGCTTTCCTCTTCTGGAAAAGGAGTTCCAAACTTAACCATTTTATTTGATCCAACTTGTCTGTCTTCTGACACTTCCGGATTTAGAAATGATCTTCAGGATCGTTCAGTCTTCACCATCTTCAGGGATGTTCAGTTTTTCAGTGTTTTCCTATGAAGAACATGCCAAAAATAGATTTTCCCAAATAGTAAGTGTTTCAAAATGTCAAGGTTTGGGCAAAATAGGTCTGAAAAGCACTTACTAAAAATAGAAACTTACTAAAAATTGAAATTACTAAAAATAGTAAGTTTGATTTTTGGCAAAATGAGGACATTCTGGGACTCAGTAAAATTCCTAAAAAATAGGAATTTTCTAAAAATAGAAAGTTGCTTTGTTCTAGCTCAAAATTTTATTGGGAGGTTCCTTGAGAGGTCCTGATTCTAGTCGTATGTTCAGTTTTTCCAAAACCCTAACAGAAACCCCTAAAATCTAGGACAAAAGGCAAAAACCCTAAAAAAGGACAAAACAAGCCCTAGACTTCACCAAACTCGCTCAAACGAAAAGCAAATTAAACCCAAATGACCCTCGAAGACCTGCACAGCAGAGAGACTGACGAGACTGCTGCGAAAAGACCCCAAAAATGCAAGCCAAAAGACCGGGAGGGCCTAAAAAGTAGGGGGTCCCCATTTGCAATGGGGCGATGTGTGAAAATGTCACAACACGCAGTCTCTGCAAAATGATCAGCAACATAAGAATCCCACTTGGTGAGCACCACTTCTTGCTGCAACACTCCGTCTTGCTTGAGGCTGTGACCATGCCTTCCTAACAAGTTGATAAAAAACTGCTGAAGTGTATCCAGGAGCGGAGGATGTTCCTTGAGAACCTTAATATGGCTTTGCTCCATTATTTCAATCTTCAGGTCTAGAATATCTATATGTGACTGCAAACTGCTGATGGTCTCACCTCCCAATTGGTCTTCCTTTATGATCACCTCTTCTTCCAACCCTTTGATCCTTCTCAAAATCTTATGCTGTTTGGAAAGCTGAAGAAGTTGTCGTTCTCATTGAGTGGAACAGTAAATAAGAGCATTTTCATTAAAATGAGCTTCTTCAACAATTCCCATTGTACTTTGCAAGAATAGTTTTACTTTATTCAACTAATCTTTCGCTCAAGTCTTAACTGTTGTGGCTACTTTTCTCATCTCATACAATGCTTTAATATCACCGCGCGGGAGCGACGAAGTAGATGGTAAGGCATCATCAGTTCTGGAATCAAGAGGCTTAGCTATTACCATAATCAATTGCTTATACTGCCTCAATTGTGCCTTAACCTCTGCCTTTGTCTTATATTTCTTCTCCATTCTTGATTGCACAGTTGAGGTTGCAGCAACTAAAGTAGCCATCTCCCCCCACTTGGTCTGTTTGCCTAAGTTAACCTTAGATACTTGGTATCTAGGGGTAGCTTGGGATGATCCTTCAACATCTTGAACTGGCGCTACTATGCTAGAAATTGCATCTCCTGAATTTGTCCTTGATAAATGATGAATTGTTCTTGCTTTCTTTGCTCTCCTCGAAGACTTGGTAATTGCATCCTGCAAAGTTATATTTGGGAGAATGACCTTTGACTTCTTCTTGAAAGTAAAATTTAACCATCGAGGCACAAAGTCGTCTTGCTCCCCCCTTTGCACTGTTACATCCGTAGTGATCCTGTGAGCTTCTATTCTCTGTTCCTACTCTTCCTCTTGGTGCTCTTCATCTTGTTGTTCTTCTTGCTGCTCCTGCTGATCTGGAGGAGTTGGTGGCCTTTGTTGGAATTGAGCAACCTGTTGAGCAAGATTAGCTTGCAGTACCTGCGCGGGTTGTTGGTGCTTTGCTATCCCTTCCAACTTTTCTGAAACTTCTTCAAATACCTTTTCTGTTTCATCTTCTTGTCTTTGCCCATCTCCTCCCAATTGCTGAAGTAACATTTCTTGGTCCTCCGGAGTAAGGACCATCCTTTCATCTTGCGCATCATGCTCATCATGTTCATCATGTTCCTCATCATGTCCTTCTTCTCCCATAACCTGTACATGAATTTCCATTGGTTGCACCTGTAATGCTGGCTCTTCTGTACCTTTCAATTGTTTTTTTAGTTGAGCTGTAGTAGGCTCCTCCTGTGGTTCCTTTTGTTTCTTTTCAACTTTCCTCTTCTTTGCTACAACTACAATTGGTTCATCATCTTCAGCAGAATCTGTCTCAATGTTATGGATGATAACCCGTTCTTGGGTTGACATTGGAGGAGGTGTAGCCTGTTGAGTTGAAGAAGTAGGAGGAGGTTGTGTTTCAGTAGCTTCTGCTTGAGAGGTACCCTCTCCTAGAGCAATACCTATAGTAGGAACAATGGGAGTTATGGAGGCTTGTGGGATTGCTTGTAATCCTGTAGTAATCCCATGTTCGGCGGTAGTTTTCAAGAATTGAGACTTTTTCATTTTGGCGTCCAACTGCCTCTTAAGCTCCAGATTACTTATTGGTACCGCTGCCTCCTTAGGATCAGTGGGTGTATTCTTCCTCGAGTCCGGCCTTGTTCTTCTTACATATTCTTTGTGGACTTTGGTTTGAGGGTTATCAGTAGCTTTGCCCTTTTTCTTCTCCTTGGCAGCACTTGGCTGGATCGTTAAACTTAGCCATTGCATAGTTCTCTCCAAAACGTTTGCAGTAACAGTACTAATATCTAGCTCTTCTTGGTTGGCCCATCTAATAGGAGTAAGGGGTCTTTTATCAATTCCCTTTTCTCCGAATATAGGATCAAGAAGCTCACCATCGTCCCTTAACTCCTTTGGGATATTTGTTTCAATTTCGAAATTTCTAATCTGGGGCACTGCCAACCTATAATATCCTCTCTCCCTTGCCTCAAAGTTGTTTTGCAAATTAGCCCAAAAATCCTCTAAAGCTAGCTTGTGACCCTTGTAAGAAATAGACATCATTTGTTTCAGCTTATCATATGGGTCATATTGATCCCTTGAATAATCAAACTCCTTTAAATTCAAATCTTGAAGTTCTTGCTCTGCCACCTTGGCTGCTTGTATATTAGGACATGTATAATGTTTTAGAGAAACGGGCAAAGTAATTCCAGTCTTATGTTTTAGTGTCAACAAGGCCTGTAGGCCCACCAATTGCCTAGCATATTCCAAAATAATTACTTTGTTGGTGCAAAATCTTGGTAAAAGAAGAGGATTTCCTGTGAATCCGCTAATCCGTAGATATGTTGATCGTTGGTTTTGTAAGAACCAACATCCCCATTCCTTAATCATTTGTATTGCTTTTGGGGTTAGTTTGTATCCTACATCTCCTGTCAATTTTATTATTATAGCATAAATAAATGCATCATTTAATCTCTTGAAATGTAGCTTGGCTTGAGAGATAGGCAATTGGGTGTAATATTCCCACTCTTCTTTGCCTAGGTTCCTCTCCCAATTTTCCCTCAGTCTTCAATCCTGGGAACCTACCAGCACGAGCCACTACCCATATGACATAAGAAGTCATGAAGAACTTCTTCGTTTGAAGGACTGTAATCATCTGATTATGAATTTTCGTTTGCTTGCAATATGTTTATGCTATGGAAATGCCCATAAATATTTAAAAAAAGTAGTTTTTGATTGTTTTTCTTCATTTTTTTATGGCTTTTTGTAAATCCGATTTTTTTCCGATTTTTTCCTGATTTTTTCCTGATTTTTTCAAAAAATCTTATACTTTTGATTTGCTGATTAATTCCCCAAACGATTAATTCTACTATGATTGAAACAATACTATATCAGCCTCTTTTTCATCCATCTTTTGAGATAATGCCTCTTTTTAGATTTTAAGTGAAATATGTAATTCACTACTATGTCAAAGAACTCCCTTAAAATATAAATTAAGTTTGGAGCTGCAAATAATATTCTTAGCAGGTCTACAAATTAATTTGATGTTTGGGGTAGTTTTGAAGAGTATCTTGGTTTTCTTTTTGTGATTGGACATGCTAGAGAAATGATATGGAATATTGAAACAATAATATATTAACTCCCTTTTCATCCATCTTTTAAGATAGTGTAACATCCCTTTTCAGATTTTAAGTCAAATATGCAATTTTTTGATGTTTAACACATGAACATAGGTTATAAAAAATATCAAATGGCAACAACATGAAGCAAAATGATGAAACCTCCAGAATTGATTTTTATTGGTTATATCAATTGGGAAAATGACAAAAATCTGACATATTGAATTGGAAAGCAATATTTATAATTTATAATTACAAAATACCCACTCATAGGCTGTTGCATTGGTTGTTGGAATAAAATCAGACTTGTTTCAATCTATATGATTGTTGTGATTGTGAATTTCTCATTGTGTGTAATATTGTTTTGAGTTGTATCACCGTTGGTAGGACTATACAATGGTTGACAAGGTTGGTATTGCTCCGGCAGCAGGTTGGTAGATGATTTGAAGGCTGGCACAAGTAAAAGGGGGTGATCAGGGTTATGGATAGGTGTGACAACCTCCCCAATGGATGACAAGCCTCTATTGAGTATGGCATCAACAAACCCAGCACTAAATGCCTTGATTTTTGGGGATTATCCTTTCAAAGAGATTTGCAACTTGTTGGCAATCTCCAACATAGATGAAATCCTTAAAAGTGCTCCTTAGTCAGTTTAAATTTGAAATTCCTTTTGAACAATTCCGCACCAATGTGTTTCTCAGATGGAATTACCATAATTTGATAGTAGAGTTTTTGTCCTCCAATTCCAAATGGAAACCAGGAGGGTTTTCATCCACCAAATTTCTGCACACTAAGGGTTTTCATTCTTTTATGGAAAGACGAATATAAGTGCTTAAGTTCTGTAAAAGAATTGGATTGCAATGACAAAAATGGATAATGCATTTAATCAATTCACTTTCCTTTTATAAGTTCTCTTTGTGCCCTCAATTTGAATTTCCCTTTCTGTCTAAAAACTCTCTCTAAAGTGTTTAAGAATACTTATAAAAATAAAACTTTAATAATTATTAAGTTGCTATTCATAAAATAAAGTGATTGGGCCCAACTTAAAAAAATATTATCAGTCATTTCCCTCATTTCATCCCTTAGTTTACAAGAAAAAAAAAATAGGGGTTTTTCCAATGAATTTAATTATGAAAAGGGGGCATGACAATCCACCCTTCTTAGAATTGCTTGCCCTCGAGCAATTGTAGATTTGGATGTTCAAGTTTCTTTGTGCCTTCTTACATAGCATCTTTGGCTAGGAGACTCTTTCAACGTACAAAATGTTCTGTCATGTTTTTTGTTTTCAAATTTCCTTTTTTTGGTGTCCATGATGGCCTCCAATACCAAAATCAACTTGCTTCCATCATTTGAAGGAGGAAGCTCTATTGAAGGAGTGATATGTTGTCAAAGTTTCTTTTTGAGGCATGAAACATGAAATACATTATGAATCTTGCTATGTTTTGGCAACTCAAGCTCATAAGCAACCTCTCCAATCTTTAGCATGATCTTATAAAGCCTATAGAAGCAAGGTTTGAGCTTCTCAACTTCACTTCTCATGAGAGAAGATTGCATGTAAACTTGCAATCTCAAGAAAACCATGTCTCCAATCTCAAAAGTCCTCTCAATGCAGCGCTGGTTTACATACATCTTGTATGGTTCCCTATACAACTAATAAGATGGAGTAGTGAGGTCATGGACATCTTGTTACTCATTTCTGTTAGGCAGGAAGAGGATTATTCTTTTAGAAGGACACAACTTAGACATTTAGAAATAAAATCGTAACGCAACTTTTCTTTTTCTTGAATAGAGAATTTGATCATAAAGGCATGCATGGACAAGTACTGAAATCATCCAACAAAAGGATGTTGACATTAATTGCAGTCCAAGAGTCGTTGCTTCAATAGCCATTTATTGGTAACGGAGGTCTAATGCAGGTACTCGACCTCCTTTGGAGGTGGCCACATAAGCTTTAATTGTTTAATGCTTGTTGCTGCAAACCTGCACTCTCTCGGCTATGGGTGCTCATTCTTCTCACGCATAATTTGTTATTTCCACAAAATACTCATCCATCACAATTTATTGTATCATTTCATCACATTTTAGTCAATAACCATATACACATGCAAATATTTATTTTCAAAACATTAGTAATTATGGTTAGTGCTTTATTGTTTAACATAAGTTTGGAAATTATCATAGAAATGTTTGATGTTTTTGGCAATTTATGGGAAATAACAAAACAAAAAGTAACAACTTAAAGGACAAATTGAGAGCCCATCACTCCCCCAAGCTTAATACTTGCTTGCCCTCAAGCAGGAGGTGACCTTTGGTTATGCATTAGAATTAGCAGCTTGAAGTTAGTTGGAGATATAATAATTGTATGCTGATTCTAATAAAAATCCTTTATTTTTCTCCACCCAGTCCTGTATGGAATCCTCTGATATTTCGTTGGAGATGTAATAATTGTATGTTGATTCTAATAAAAATCCTTTCTTTTTCTCCACCCCGTCCCTTATGGAATCCTTACTATTGACGTGGCTAAAGTCGTGTCGCTACAACTCTCTCCGGCCAACGCAAAATAGAATGTTCTCGCTGAGTATCCTATTCTCTCTTGTATAAGGAAGCCCTAATGCTGTTTTTAATCGATCAAAGGGGACAACCTCAAGGTTCCAAATGTCAGTTCATGACTGCGGATAGCTCAGTTGTTTGATGTGTTTTGCTGGGAGCACAAGGGGCCTTACGTTCACAACAAGCTGGTTTGCTGCGATTCTCGAACTGAAAAATAAAAGCAAAGGAGAAGGGTTTAGGAGACCTAAAATTAACAAGACTGGTGTGCGAGTAGATGGATCCAACATAACCAATCCCTGCTTGGCCAGGATAACTCACAACCTCACAAGAACGGTGCAATCTTCAAGGGGACTTAGAAGATTTTCAGACTGCAGGTGCATGCCTAAGCACCCAATTCTGGCATAGTTCAAACGAACACTTGCAATTGAACTAAACACAATTTTAAAGACTCAAACTAACCATACACAGGGATACACAACCAACATATCTCCAATGGTATGAACCCAAATCCATCAAATACTTGCACACCAAAAAGGATCTATCTAAACCTGCTGAAGGAAACCATGCAAACAAAAGAAAACCAAGATAACAAACACCATACTTCAATGTTCATATATTGATTTTGGCTGTCATTACAACAATTTCTGCAGCAGCTCTACTCTATTCCTAACTACTAAATTCTAACCCTCTACAAAAAATCTAACCTGTCCTAAATGTCTAACTCTAAAAATCTAACTAGAATCTAACAATCTAACTGTCTAAAAAAATCTAACCCTTTACAAGAGAAAGGCCTCTGCCTTTTATAGATTTTACAATTCAAACCAAGGGCCAATATTGACTACATCCAACAATCCTGATCTGCCTTCTAAAAGCTTGGCAGCCATAACCCATGCCCATTCAATCCTCAGTTATCCTCCCAACCGCATTCTCAACTACCTACCACTATTTGGCATCAATTCAGGTCCACCTGGTTGTTGGGAATAACTGACTTGTGTCCCCTCATTTTGAATTCATTAGATGGAGCCCACAAGTAGTCCTTTACAGTGTGTTTCTAAGAATGCATATTTATAGCATTTTGTGTTCTTTCTCTTCGGTTTGGCTGGTGGACTCCAACTTGTCGTCCGGTGGTGGCATGTTTCCCCATGCTTCATCGCTTCGACCTTGCGCTCCGTAGCACGTTCTTACATTTGTAGCGCCTGGGGTTGATCGCGATCATGTCTTCTCGACGTCATCCTGCAAACAATGAATTCTACTTTAAATAATCAGTTTGAAAAATTAAATAAATTAATTTAACAAACATTAAATTTTACGCGATGTCGGGCTTTGTCCTGACGAAGAATGAAGACAAAAGATGTTTGCTTTTAAAATCTCCCCTTGCGTAATTAGGGTTTTAAGTTCAAAACGCGAGATTTAAACCCCTAAGTTAAAATGCCCCCCTTGTGGCGAAAATCGGCCAATGTGTATGTTTTGAGAGTTTTAAATTTAAAACACCCCCCCTTTTTAACCATTTTCGGCTGTTAGACCCCTTTCGTGAGATTTCGCTTATTGAATTTTCGGCTTACCAAGCCGAATTGTACGACTAGAGCTCCTTTGTCATTATTGGTATAAAATGCGAACTTAGTTTCTCTTTCACCTTTTCGGCTCTTTAAGTGACTTTGCGAGACTTTAGATCTTTCACTGCATTTTCGACATTTTAAGTGACTTGGCGTGAGTTGTAGTCTTTTTTATGCTTTCGGCTTATGAGCCAATATTGCGAACTTGATTTCTCAGCTCAAATGAGGACTTTGCATGATTTGAACCTTTCTTTCATTTTTGGCCAATTAGGAGGAAATGTGAGAAAGTAAATTTTAAGCGCCCTTTCTCTACAAACTTCGGCATTTTAAATCAAATCGCGCGATTTTGTGGGATTCGACCATTTGGATAAAAATGTGCGATTTAGACTCGTCATTTTCGGCTTATAAGTCGATATTGCGTTATTTTGAAGCTTGCTTTCCATTTTCGGGTCAATGAGGTAGTTTGAAGATTTTACACTCATATGATGATATCATTTTCGGGCCTTAAGGAGATTTTGCGAACTTGAACTTTCTCGCCCATGAGGCCCTTTTGGGCTATTTGGTATGAATGCCTCCATCTGCTAGGTAAAATCTTGGGCTTCTAAGTCACATTGAATCGCGCGACTTTAATTCTGACTTTACGAAATTCATATTTCGCCCTTTACTGATGATTTTTGGGTTTCTTGATGAGAATGGGTGACTACGTCAAAATGCTGGTTTTGTAGAGGATATGGAAGGTGAACTTCGGGCTCCATGAAGAAAATGCACGATTTTTTGAGTCCTTTTCACCGAATGAAACTTCGGGGTTTTTTTTTTTGTCGGGCATTTGAGGGTTCGTGCGAAGTTCAGGATTTGGTTCGAACGCCCAACCTTAGGAATGAAACTTGGGCAGATTAGTTGCTTTGCGCGATTTGAAGTTTGCGAATTTTGGTTTGAGAAGGGTATTTCAGGCCGAAATGTGTGATTTCATCTATCTTGCCATGAGACGAGATGCTGAATGTCCATTTTGCAACACCCTTCTCAGGCGAGTTTGGCTTCAAAGACATTGTCTCGGCTTCACCTTTCTTGAGCAGATAAAGGGCGAAAACAAAGGGGGTCCCTGTCAGGGATGGGTGTGTGTGTGCGACACGCACAACTCTTACCTTTGATTTGAATTTCAGCTCTATGGTTAGATGATTTTGAGTAAATTCTCCAAGGGAATGAAATCATTGCACACCTAAGTTATCGGTTTGGGTTCAGGCAAAACCTTTTTTGCCCTTTGGGTTCATGGGGTGGGTTCGTCCATATATATATATGTGTGTGTGTGTGTGATGTCAAGTGTAACCTCTTAGTGCAAGGAATAACAAAACCATCTACTACTATGACATTGAATTCTTTAAAGTCCTTGGTTTACAAATCCTTTCTAACTATTAGTTCCTCATTTATGAAGTTGTGTGGTTCTCCACTATTAATCAACATTGTAATCTTCTCCCTTTCTAGAACTTCAGGAACTCTAAAAGGATGATGCCTAGGAGCACCAAAAAGTTTAGCAAGGGTACTGTTGTGATGTATTCACACATCGCCCCATTACAAATGGGGACCCCTACTTTTTGCTTTCTAGGGTTTGTTTTCTAGGCCTTTTAGGGTTTTGTCTATTGGCCTTTGCATGATGAGTGTTGTCAAGGGGATCGCTGGATAGCAGGCTCTGCTTGAGCTAGGTTGAGTCAGTAGATGCTACAGGTTAGGGTTTCTTTGAAAGTCTTCCTTGGGGCTTGGTTTTGCCCTTATTGCTAATTGTGTCTTGCTTGGTGAGTAAGTACCATTCTTGAAGGTCCGAGCTAGGTCAAGTTGGTGAATGATGAAGTCTGAAATGTCATCTTGATCTTCAAATGCCCTGAAATTTGGCTAAGTCTGGAATGCCTTGATCCTGAAATTTGGCTAAGTCGGGAATGTCCTGATCCTGAAATTTGACTAAGTCTGGAAAACTAAAGAATCCTCCAAAAACTAGATTTTGCAATATAACTCCTGGAGGTCTGAAACCACTCTCAAACATCTTGAAAGTATATATGGAATATAACTTAAAGTATAAGTGACATTTTCTTATACTTAAATGTTATATTCCATAAAATGATCCTTCCAAAATGTCAAATTTCGCTCCTGACCCTTCCAAAGGGTCCAAAGTGAATTTCGCTCCTCACCCTTCCAAAGGGTCCAGAGCGAAATTCTCCTTAAGACATTCTACTTTGACCAAAACCTAGAACTAACGCATTCCCAGGCTTGAATGAAGGTAAAAACGCTTGTTCGAATGAAGAAATGTGAAAATGAAGTCAAGGATCCAACCCAAAAAGTGATTTTCGCTCCTGACCCTTCCAAAGGGTCCAGAGCGAAAATCTTTGTAGCTCTCATTTCCTTTCAAATTTTGACTAAGTGTTGGTTTCTAGGGCATGTTGGGGAATGAATTGGTATGTTCTTGCCTTGAGATGGAGTTGGATGATTTTGAAGAGCAAGATTTTAGCCTAAAAGAGAATTTCGCTCCTGACCCTTCCAAAGGGTCCAGAGCGAAATTCACTATAAACCTCTTTTGCTACTTTGTTTGGGATCCAATCCTTGTTCCTTAGGTGGAGAATGATCTAAGTTTGCTTCTCGAGGTGGTTTGGAGTTGGAGAAATGGAGAATCAAGCTCAAATCATGATTTTCGCTCCTGACCCTTCCAAAGGGTCCAGAGCAAAAATCTTCATGGACCTCATTGTCTTCCTTGTTAGGCCAAGTTCTTAGTGTCCAAGGCATGTTGGAGGAAGGATAAACATATTCTTACCTTGAGGAATGATGGAAAGCAACAAAAGATGAAATTTCAAGCCTAGAGAGGGAATTTCGCTCCTAACCCTTCCAAAGGGTCCAGAGCGAAATTCCTTGTAAACCTAGTTTTTTGACCTTGCTTAGGCTTCAATCCTTGTTCCTTGGATGAAAAATGATGAAATGTATCTTGTAAGGAAGAGTGGGATTGAAAAAATGAAGAATTTTAGCCAAGAAGGTGAATTTCGCTCCTGACCCTTCCAAAGGGTCCAAAGCGAAATTCCTAAAATCCCTTATTTTCCTAGCAAAGTCAAGTCAAACTTGGGTTTTTGTAGCTTGGATGGGTGAGGAGAAGTGTTTTCTTGCCTTTTAAGGTGGATTCAAGTTGAAATGACGGAGGAATAAGCCTAAAACAAGATTTTCGCTCCTGACCCTTCCAAAGGGTCCAGAGCGAAAATCCTAAAACCCATCATTTTCTCCAAAATTTGTACCAAGCCATGCCTAGACCAAGGTGAGGGATGCCCTTGAGATTGTCCTTGAATGGATTGTTGTCTCAAAAAATTATGATTTTGGGCTAGAAAGGGAAATTCGCTCCTGACCCTTCCAGAGGGTCCAGGGCGAAATTGTGCAAAACCTATCTTTTCCCTTAGTTTTATGCCAGATCTAGTGTGGATCATGATTAAAGAAGGCCTTAGGAATGACTCCAAATTGCCAATTATTATCAAACTTGAAGGAATTGAGCCAAAAAGTGATTTTCGCTCCTGACCCTTCCAAAGGCTCCAGAGCGAAAATCTTGAAACCACCTATTTTCCTTGCAAGTCTAGTCAAACGTTAGGTTTTCATGGCTTGGATGGGTGTGAGGAGACATGTTCTTGCCTTTTGAAGTTAATTGGTGTTGAAAATGATGGAAATTAGCCCAAACCAAGAAATTCGCTCCTGACCCTTCCAAAGGGTCCAGAGCGAAATTCTCATTATCACCTAATTTGCCCATGTGAGAAGCTAAAAGGATGGATCCCTCGACTTTGTTGGACTAAAACAAGCATATGCTCACCTTCCGGAGGATTTTGGAGTGAAAAAATGGGGTAATTGAGGCCTAATCAAGAAAATCGCTCTTGACCCTTCCAAAGGGTCCAAGGCGAAATCCTTTGAAACTGCTATTTTTCACCTTGTTGGGGCCAGGCGAGGAGCTAATTGTGAGGTAACGTTGAAAGGAGGTCTAAATGAGCCAGGAATGCAAAATTCGCTCCTGACCCTTCCAGAGGGTCCAGGGCGAAATTCTTATAGGGCCTGTCCCTGGAAAGAGTCTTGAACTAACTTCATTTTAATATCTTTTGTTGATGATTTAAGGTGTGAAATATTATGTTGAAATGAATTTATTATGCGTCCTTAATCATCTTTTGATTTGTTTTGCAGATGAAAGAAGATCAAGCCAAGACAAGGACGACCTTCTCCAGCCCAGCATCAACAAGGACGACCTTCTCCAACCCAGCCTCATCAAGGACGACCTCTTCCAGTCCAACATTTGAAGGAAAGACAAGGTGGCATCCCAGTCATCACTCCTCCAGTCAGGTTGGTCCACTTCAGCATGTCCAGATTCAATGTACCTAACTCCTCAAAAATGGCACAAACTTCGATGTACCTACCTCAGTTATCCATTGGTCGAATATTCCAGAGAAGACATGTGTCCAAATAATGCAATTATTTCATTGGCCAGAATTGAGTTTGTTGTAACAAACCCTAATTAGGGTTTCCATTGTAAAATCTCGGCCATTAATCTCAAGTTGATCTGAGCCATCGAATTGTATTGAGGGCGCTATATAAGCCCTGGCTCCTCATTTGTAAAGGCTAATGATAGTTAGTCAGGAGTTAGAAGGTGAATAGTTAGAAATAGTGAATAAGTCAGTTAATAGTATAGCAATTAGAGTAGAATAGAAAGAGAAGGCAAAGATTGTTGCCAAGATGTTGTTGTAAAAGGCTTGTAAAACTTCATTGAAGAAATGGTGAAATCTATGGGTCAATTCAACAATTTGCATGGTCTCTATACTTCTCAGATTTGATTTCATGTTATTAGATGAGTGGAAGAAATGTGTTTGATTGATGGTGAAATTTGTATATCCATACTACTAGCAGTTTGTTGATTGCAGACTTGCCTTGTGTAGTCAACTGGAATCATTCAGCTTAAGCCTAACTTCAATTGTCGCTTCTTCACTGATATGCATCAACCTGATGGTGTCTATGCCTGTAGCGATGATCTAAACATCATAAAGCTTTCCTCCGAAGATCGCACTAACCTTGTGGAGATGGTCCTGGGATGTCAAAACAAGACTTAGTTAGAATTTCATCAAAGATCATTCATTGCTCCTACATTCTTAGTGTCAGAATTAGATCCTTTCCTTGCCCTCATCCTTTTTTCCTTTTTTCAAAATCTAGGCTAGTGAAATCCTGAGTTCCAGCAATATTCAAAGCAAATCAGACGTTCAGTCATCAAGTGTAAGTCCCCTTGTGATTCCAGCAAAATCACATCATACCACAGAGAGCTTATCCACGAGTAGAGAACCTACATACAAGAACCTTGGAGTTGCCTCGACTGATCCTTCGGCGAGATCTTCAGTAGTCGGGAAACCTTGCTCAAGAGAGGATAAGGTACCTTTAGGTATTTTATTCTGTGTTCGCATGTGCATGAAAAACACATCAACAGGTACCTCTATTTTTTTCCTCTTTTTTCTCATTTAGGTTTTGGTTCTTCCTCCACTTATTGGTTTAGGATCCTTTGCTTATGATTCCTCATTTGAAATCACCTCTATGTAACGTACATGTCCTTGGCCAAGGCATCTATGACCAAACTCTCATGACTCCTTCCAAGAGAAGCACACTTCTTCCTTCGTTCGTTCTTGGATTCTTCTTCCTTGCTTTTTGTGGCATATCTTTTTGATGAGGAATTCTCTTCTAGAATAGTTTCTTTTGTTGCCACAAATGTGGTTCCTTTGAGTAAATTTTGTTCTTGGATATTGGAGTTTCCAAATTCAAAGCTCTCTTGATAACTTTCTGCAATGATGAAGGATCGAAGGCCTTTACTAAACCTTTGAGAGATTAATTAATCCTTCCACAAATAGAACAATGAATCTTCTTTTTAATGTATCAAGTACTATGACTAGTAATATTTGAAATTCTACAGCATAATTGTCCACTATTCCATATTTCTTAAGCTGATTCAACTCTTTGAAGTGGATCGCTAGATCTTTCTTGTCAAACCTTTCTATTAGTATTTGGCAAAATTCTTCCAATGTGAAAATAGAGTTGTCCTTGGGTGATTAAACTATGATACCACCACTTGTGCTACTCCTGAGTGGATGATAGCAAACTTGATCGCCTCTTTTTCATACATATGATTTAATGAGAAGTAGGTGTCCAACTTCTACAAACATAAAACATTTGTTGGATCCACCATATGTACAATTAGTAATCTTACCCAAATAGTGCTGTATGTCTTTGTAGGGTTGATCTTGCTGAAATCTCTTTCCTCTCTTGGATCCATTTTTCATCCTTGGATCATGAAACTCTCGAAAGGTCATCTTATCACATATTGCTTGGCTTCATTCATTGTATTCACCATGATATGCTATAAAATCATCTTTAATATGATGATGGGGCTCTTCTTGTTGGCAACAATGCAACAAACTGAGAGGGGGGGAGGGTGAATCGGTTTGCTCAAAAACTTACTACAACTTAAACCACAAATCAGATCTGATAATTAATAGTTAAAGCAAGAAACAACACCATATCAATAACACACATAACACCAAGATTTTTGATGTGGAAAACCCGGTTAAGGGAAAAACCACGGTGGGAACCTACCCACAATGAGATAATACCTTGTTAGGAGTAAGTGAAATATTACAATGGGGAATGCACATGCATTGAGGCACACTACCTAGAGCTCACTGCTCAAACAAGAAACCCAGAAGGGTTACAACCTTTAGGGAAGGTTCATTGCCTTACAGGAAGACTCATTGACTTAAAAAAGCATTCGAACAACAATCCGGATTACATGAACTGTGAAAATAGCATCTCCATATGCCTGGGTACAGTTCCAGTTAAGCTCACTGTGAAATCTTCTCTGCAACACACTTCTTTGCATAACTTCGCACAACCTCCCTGCTACTGAATGATTGATACAATATTCACACATAGCATGATACCTCTCAATGATTATTACATTCATTTATACAAGTCATCAACCCATGCAATATAGGTCGGCTCAACACATGCTATATATTACAAAAATATAATCACACGCTATAACAATGCATGCGGACCAAAACAATGTCAGCTAAGACATAGTCTGGACTTGAACAACCACCGCAAATATGAAACACCTCCAAGAATTATGCCTCGATCATCCACAACATGCTATCACACCATGAATGTCACATAACACGAAGAACATCACCGGACAAAGAAAATCTTCAATAACGTGCACAATAATCAATGCAGACCACCGATACGCATAGAACACAATCTAGAAATATTCACAAGCAACGTGAATTGCACCACTACAACCACATCAACTCAGATTACTAGAATCATCATCATCTCTCTACCGGAGCTCAAGAACACCAACATACCTGAGTGTCAACTTGAAAGATTTGCTTGTGGATTTCCAAATCATGAACCAATCGAACTGAGGACACACATCAACATCCAGAATACATTCCACACATCCGCAACTAAAGATATTACAATTCTAGAGCAATACGGAGCATAAACCAGAATATTGAATAACACGAACAATTGAATAACATCCTCAATATCGAACCTCATAAACCGATCAAAACATCATGCGGACCTTTGCAAATGGGAATGAACCATCTACAAACAACATACTAGAAACCCTTTAATCTGCATTAGCTCATCTGCAATACACAGGCTAAACCAACTCATTCAACCTAACTGCAACACTGGAATACACAAGAGAATATGTTGACATCATTGACAACACATCATTCCAACAAACTTCTCAGCAACATCCAACACTTCTTTTTTTGGATATTCCTTATCTCTATGTAAAAGTATCACTCAAAGAGTCTTTAAGGGGTCTTGACTTAAGTCCAGCTGTTAGTCAGAGGGATTCCTTCTCCTTGGTTAGTCTTACTCGGATTCATATTTAGCAAGACTAGTGCTAACCTCGCCATGGACCTTCTCATTGTTGTTTGGATTGTTCTTGTCAATTCTTTTTGACCTTGATTGATGTTTTCTTGCAAAGAATTCAATCTATCTATAGAGATTTTCCTTTCTTTGCCCCCTCATGTCTCTTTCTACTTCTTCACCTGGATCTTACAACTTTCTTCATTCCCTTTAATAAATTTGATTTCCCTTTCATTGGGTTATAGTAAAAGTTATATCTAACCCTGCAAAGTGGTAAGATTAAAGTGGACAAGCGATGAAACATGGGTTGGGTGGGAGTGATAGAGCTGATTGTATTATGTATAGAATATAGAGTCTGGCATGGACTGCATTGCTGTCTATAGCAATCAAGACGACAAGCGATGAAACATCCCATCTCATCTCGTCACCAATCCAAATAGAGAGTTCAGGGGTGCTAGGGAAACACTAGGGACTGTGTCGCTACACTCCGGCCTGGCTTCGCCTCATGACTGCCTTCTTAAAGCTTTGGTACCACTATGAGATCCCTTTATAGATTTTCAATCTAGTATGTAATTTTTTGATGTTTCCAACTCTTGCAACATAGGGCATGAAGAAAATATCGAATAACAACAATATGAAATCAAATGATGGAACCTTTAGATATGTTTTTTTAAAATTATTATGAGTTGGAAAAATTACAAAAAATTGGTATATTGAACTGGAAAGCAATTTTCAAAATTTATAAAAACAAAATGCTCATTCACAGGTTGCCATATTAGTATACAAATTGCAAATCTTGCTGTTGGAGTTAAATCAGACTTGCTTCAGATTGTACGATCATTGCAATGATGAATTTTTGACTATTTGTAATGTTGTATTGAGTTGTATGGCTGTTGGCAGATTGGTACCACAGTGGCCATACATTGGTGGGTGGTTTGAAAGTTGGTGCACTAGGTAAATGGGGTTGGTAAGTGGTACGGATAGATGTGACAACCTCCCTAATGGATGACAACCCTCTAAATGAATATGAAAACCAACAAATTCAGCACTAAATTGTTTGAGTTTTGGCAATTTTTCTTTCAATCAGACTTGCAGCATGTTGGCAATCTTCAGCACAGATGAAATCTTAAAAAATGTTTCCTTGTCACCTCAAATTTGAAATTAATTTTTTACAATGCAATTCCAATGTGATTCTCATGTGGAATCACCACAAATGGACAAGAAAGTTTTCATCCTCCAAGTTTTTGCACACCAAGAGTTTTTGTCCTTGAATGGAAAGATCAACACAAGTTCTGCAAGATAATTGGATTGCAATGACAAAAATAGATGATGCATTCAATCAATTTGCCCTCTTTTATTATTTTTTTGGGGGGGCTTTCAATTTAATTTCCCTTTTGCTCCTCGAACTTCCTCCAAAGTTTTTAAAAACACTTTAAAAACTTGTGAATATGGAATCATGATTAACATGCCCTTCTGCTTTGGGTTAATGAACTTTACTATCAGCAATCTTCTTTAAGTAATCTCTCCCTTTCACAAGATAAAATAATAATATTCAAGTCACACTTTATAAAATGAAGTGATTGTCATTTCTCTCATTTTATACCTTTGTCTCTGACAAATAAAGAAATAGGCTAGGGGTTCTTCCAATGGATTTAATTTTAAAAATGGAAACATGACAAACAGCCCTTGAATGGTATCACTGATGTTTACAAGTGAGATTATCATGGGAGAGTTGGATGAGGAGTTTTTAGAAGTAGGACTTTGACTTTGGGCAAGGGGAGGGGGTTGTGCCGTATTATTAGATGACTGGACATTAACTAGGGCAAGAGGGCTGGTCATATGGGTGTGTTGAAGAGAGGCATGAGAAAACCTGCCATTGTGTTTTGTTTCTTTCCCTGTATTGTTGGAAACACCTCCTTTTCCTTCCCTCTCAGCCAATTAAGACACATAAATAATGTCAAAAGCCTTTCTTAATCATTTTCACTAAAGAATTTGTAATGTCCCAAAATCAGGATCTTAAACAATATGCAATTTATGTGATATTTTGTGGACATGCAAACTGAAAGTAAAGCTTGATTTTGGAAAACATACACTTCTTTTTGTATTTTCTGATTTATAAACTTGCAATTAAATACTAATCTATGAAATTCAAATTTTGAGCTAATGCTAAACAATAATGTGCAAATCTCCAGACTGAAAGTTAATACTGGTTATAAAACACTAAAATAATTCTGACAGAAAAAGTGCAAGTAATCCCTACTCTGATCAGTAAAATAGAATATTTCAGAATTATTGTCAGCTGAAACAGAATCGAAGGACTGATAATTAATGCTGATTAAACTCTATGCAGCACAGCCAAAGTAGATCTGAAACCCATCATAAAATATTCTGATGTAAATTTCGCTGTGCATAAATACTGAAGACCTTTATCATATAATATTCAGCAAACTCAGTATTGGGTTCTAAGACTGTTGCTCCACTTCCTAGAACCAAATCTCTTTTACAAGGCCAGGGTTGTCATGCAAGTAAAATCTCTTTGACCAAAACGCCAACTCCAAAACTTTTGCAAGTCCCAACACTCAGAATATGTTAATAATTACCAACTGTTATTAATTGGTACTTGAATACATAATAATTAAAACAGCCAATGATAAAAATAATATTAAAATCTTACAAATAACTGACATTATAATTACAACAGCCAATGATATTATATTCAACAAATTAAAATTTTACACAAATAATAAATCTTTCACAATAGCAATTGACAGCCGGCAAGATGTGAATATAATTTGCCAGGTAAGAAATTCAAACTCTCAATAATATCGTTCTCTAGCTGAAACACAATCGTGATCCTTGGGTAGAATTGCCCAATTGGAAATGAGATTTTGTTCTTAAATTCAAAGATGTTTCCAGAGCATCTTCTTCTCGGAACATTATTAACCAAGGGTTTCCGTTGTTAATTGCAAATTTGAAATTTGAATAAAAAATTGATGATGATACATAATGGATGATTTGAAGTAAGCCGTGATTTCTTTTATAAGTACTTTGGGTCCTATATTTTGTTTATTTTTTATTTATTTTGCTTTTTTTGTCAGTTATTTAAAAATATATTTAAATTATATCAAGGCCTCTTTTTGAAATACATTTTGAATAAAGTGTTAAAAACAATTATTTAAATATTACATTTGTCAATTTCAAAATAAAGTGATTGGCCCAACGTAAAATCGTGTTAATTCTTTTAGTGACATGACAAATTTTTTTATCAGAAAATGTCTATTCTATCCTTTTTTGTGCAATAGCACTCCACTAAATGATATTGGCTTCTGATTAAACAATATTGCCAAAACTAATAGCATATTTGCTGATTTCCATGCATTTTTTCAGTTGATTCAAGGAAAACTGATGTTTGAATTTAAAACTTTGGCGGAAGTGGAAGCAAATGTGTACTAGATGATCCTAATGTGGGTTTTTAACATATGATTCCTGCCTGCAGGTATGCTTGGGGCCTATAATGTATGCACGTACCTTTGTCCTTGTAGGTGATCATTACCAGCTTCCTCCATTGGTTCGGGTATGTTAGATATGTATTGCGAGTGTTTTTTTTTTTCTGAACTCATATCTCTAAAGCCTTGATTTGTTAGCTAATTGTTCACAATCCCATTAGAGTGCGGAAGCAAGAGAGAATGGTATGGGCATCAGTTTATTTCGCAGGCTTTCTGAAGCTCACCCCCAAGCTGTGTCTGCTTTGCAATGCCAGGTTTTATGCCCATTTTTGTAATCTTTAATATGTTTCTTTAATGGATTTAAAGTGCCCTGTTACATACCAAGCATAAGTCTGACTTTTTTTTTTTTTTTTTCATGTGGCAGTATCGAATGTGTGCTGGTGTGATGAAGCTGTCCAATGTGTTAATCTATGGTAACAGATTACGTTGTGGGTCGTCTGCAGTGGCAGACGCTCGACTTGAGATTAAAGGGGTATCTAAACAAAGTCTGTGGCTACGAGAGGTAAGATTCTTTTCTTACAAATTCTATACTCGTTTAATTTTCCAGTACATACAGAGAAAGCTATGTGCACAATCCTCGTTATCACCATCCTGTTTTATTGCTCATTAGGAGTCTGTGTTATTATGTCAAAAATTAGGAGAGTCAAGATGCTGTAGGAGCGTCATTTCGACTGACCAACTCTAGCAAGTTTTAACCTGTGTGTGCTATGGATTTAGTGTATACAAAAAATGGCTTTTCCTTTTCTTATCATGGCAGAAGGTGATTATTGTCGCGCAATCCAATAGATGATTAATACATGTTTTTTGTAGGTTTTGGATCCAAACAGATCAGTATTTTTTCTCAATACAGGTATCTTTGTTTTGTTCAATTGGTTATATCTTTTATAATGGATTAGAAATATGATAAGAATACAAGCTTTTTTTTGGATCTTTAAACAGATTTATTGTCAGCTCCAGAAACAAAAGTGCACAATGCTATAAATAATCCTACAGAGGCATCTTTTCTTTTGAAGGTACATTTCTCAAGCTCAAAAGTTGCAGCCACTGCTGGATCATATTCTTTCTTAAGTAGGCATTATCACAGTTTGATGAAACTGTCAGCAACATTGCATTGCTGACTTTTAAGTTTGAATGCCATATGTTTATTAGATTGTTGAAGCACTTGTGAATGGAGGTGTATGTGTGAATGATGTTGGTGTAATCAGTCCCTACAATTCACAAGTGAACCTCATTCGAAGATTTGCAGTTGAAGCGCAATTACCCTCATTAGAAGTGCACACTATTGATAAATATCAGGTTTGGTGATAACATCATCATCCAACACCATAACTATATTCTACCATGATGAACTTGGGCGAAGCTAATTTTCATGACATTTGTTTTTTTTTGTATGGGCATTGGTAATCAACCAGGGAAGGGACAAGGACTGCATATTGGTTTCATTTGTAAGATCAAACAACCATACCAAAAGCTCTGGCTTGTCATTGTTGGCTGATTGGCATCGAATCAACGTGGCAATAACTCGTGCAAAGGTAGAGTATCTTTGTGACCACAAAATATTTTGTAATTGCTAACTATAGGAAATGCTGATTGATTTATGTTTACTGCAGAAAAAGTTGATAATGATTGGATCGCAGAAAACCCTATCAGGAACACCATTATTGAGACTTCTAATTGAGCAAGTGGAGCAAGATAATGGTCTTTTGCATCTACCGCAGGAAACACTTTTATCTCCATGGTTAAAAAGATGTGGAACAAAGTCTTAGGATTGCTCTTCAAGAACCACCTTGTAATCTAATCATATACACCATTTGTGGATTCAAATGGATTTCATGAAGGGTTTCTTGTATCTATTCTTGGTCCAAGTGTTAATTCCTTTTCAGAATTTTAAATATAATTTTTAATTGTATCATTTTGACTGGAAGATTTCCATTGTATCATTTTGACTGGAAAATTCCAATTATATCATTTTGAGTGGAAGATTCCCCTTGCGGTATAACCTATGGTTTATACCACAACAGAGTTATCTCTTTCACATGAATTGGACCTGGCCTCATCTGTTGAAGAACAGTGTACAATTTGATGTAATATTTTATCTATTGAGGTTGACGCACCCAGGCTGAATGTGTTGCATTACTTAATTTAAACACCCTCGGAGATATAGGAAAGTGCTTTGAAAGTCCAGATGGTGTGCCACTTATACTAATCCCATTGCAATCTACGTAATTTTTAATTACTTGTAACTAATGCAATTAAATCTGACTCCACATTTATTTAGTCTCACATGTGAACTTGGCATGACACATTTTCTGATTTATTAGTAATTAATTCTTGGGCTAGCTTCCAGGTCCACTTTTGATGGAGATTGGGCCAAAACCTGCAATCAGACAAAATAGGGCCATAGCCGCGTACAAAGAAATTGGTTGGCTATACCTTGTGCATTTCCTATGAGAGATCTTAACAAGCATCATGACTTCAAGGGACTTGAATGTGTCATGACTTCAAGAGTGTCTTGCTTTTGAAAGACTTGACCACAAGTCTCGCTCGTAACAGCAGACCTACCGACCAATTGAAGTTTTGAATGAACATCATCCCAGAAGACATTTCTTTTTGAAAGTTGGAAATATATATATATATATATACATACAGAAAATTTTATCTAAGGATATGACATAACTATCTTTGTAAAGAATGTATGTAACATAGTTTTTTTGACATGCGAGTACTCGTAGTAAATGAATGAATGATTTTAATGACGTCCATTAGATCAAGCAGTCTTAGGGATCGAGAATAAGAGTACTATGTTATCTTCAAACTCCTTTCAATGTTACATCTTCTACTATGGATCTTAATTAGAGGCTAGTAATTTTTTTAATCCTCGATTTTTCAAATAACTCATATAGGGTGTCAACTTTCAAGCTGTTGTCACACTAGGTGAAGATATCTTCATAAGTTGTGCATTTAATGATACAATGCCATTTTGTCAACATTGCCACCTTAGTAGTTAGGTTATTGTTGATGCCTCCAACGGAAAAGTTCTTGCTTTAACCAAAAGTATCTCATAAGGGATTGTGGATTTGACTTTGAGACTACTTGTGATTATATGCTTTTGGACTTTTTATGATTGTTTCCAATTGCAATTTGACATGCTACGCCAAACTTCACAACCATAGGGCACAATTGGCATGACTAGCAAACCAAAAGGGTTTTCTTGGTTTTATAATCATAAAGTTTAGTTTTCTTTCACTTGTTTTGAAGTAGGTAAGTTCTCCTTCCTCCTTATATCCTTTTTTTTTTCTACAAGACTCCCAACTAAGCTTTTAGTGAAAATCAATCCTAAGATACTTTTTTTTCTTTCACTATTTCCAAAGAGCTACCTTCAAAGAGAAAATTTGTTCCTATTTACTAAATGAAAGGATCATGACTTTTGTCTTGGTAATGCGACTTGCATCCCAACCTCTTGGCAAAATTGTTCCAAGGCCTTCAAATTTTCCCTCAACCCCATTGTGATTGTGGGCGTTGTGTCCTCCAAACCTTCATTTAATTAGTGTACTCACAGGGTTTGTGCCCTTCTTGGGCTATTGGGCTCATGACTTTGGATTATCTGCATTAATGATGTGCATTATTGAGGCTTTGCATGTGTGGTTTCACCTGGCTCAAATAAGGTTGAATATTTGTGTTGTCAGTTCTTTCTATTTACATATATCATCGGATTAAATTGACTCAATTAATGCAAATTTGTTTGTTGATTAAAAATTAAATGGTTTAGATTGATTTGAATTAAGCTTTAATTGTCACAATTTTTTTAATATAGGGTAAAGAGTTAAATTGTATTATATTATTGTATTATGTTTAAATTTTTCGAATCTATTTACATTTTATATGATTTAAAAAATATATTTAAATTAGTATTTTTAACGTTGTTTTTATTAATATTCTAGGTTAATATAGAATCATAATGGCATTTGCTTTGGACTTAGCCAATTGAAGATGATATATTGGAATTTAATCCTTTGGAAGTCGTGACCTTTTGCTTGGAAATACATTGTTCTGCTATTGGTAGTGGGGTTCACAATTTGTACTTGGTGCTTAAAGAAGTTTAGTGGAGGCATAAATTATTTCAAATGCCATCATTCAAACATTCCTAATTACAATTCCAAGTCATGTTTGATACCCTAGAAGAGGTGAAATAGGAGATGATGGCATTTTCATTGAACAAAGAAATTTTAGAGAGTCAAGGAACAAGTAATCATTGCTCCTAAATTGTTAATAGAATATGATGTAGGCGTGGCAGTCATTGTAAACTCTAATTGTGGTTCACATATATGTGGCACATCTATTTTAGCTTAGTTGTAGGGGTTTTTTGTGCTTAGAAACATGCAAGGAGCCAACCTTCATTACAAACTATATGGTGAAACAAGGAGGTGCAAATAAGTAGGTAAGTCGTGTGCAAATTTTTGGTATTTCAAAAGTTTTTTTTCAATTTGACAAGAAGTCCATATTGGTAGCACTTGGTGACATGACAGTTGTAGGGAAAGGGTACAAGGTGCCATCTCCAAGAGAGTTAGGTGGTAGGTTGCTCCAACATGTTATTATAGTTGATTTTTTTTCTCCTTTAATTTTGTGAGAGCAAAAGTAGTGAAAGTTTGGATGTACAAATCTTTCATATGAGTGGATAGATAAAAGGAATTACACATTTGTAAAATATTTAGTGGTTTCAAATGGTAGTTGATTTTTTGAAGTCAATTGATGCCACCATCAAAATAAAGAGCATATAAACTTCTGAGTTTGAGGTTGGAGGAGGTTGTTTTAGAGGTGGACATACAAAATGTTGTGCAAGTTGTGACTAATAATATAGCGAAATGTGTGATAGTTGGAAGATTGCTTCAAGAGAGGCATCCAACACTCTTTTTAATCCCTTGTACACCACATTGCTTTGATGTTTTCGAAGGACAATTAAAATTGATTAGGCAAGATCGATAGTATTTGCAAAGATTTTGGTTGTCAATCTTCGCATATTTTGTCTATAGACCTCATATCTTGATGAGAAATCACACAAAGGGAAAGAACTTGCACAATTAGGTGCTACAATGTATTTTTAGGTTATCGACCCCCTTGAGACAAATGTTTGTGAGTCAAACATGATTAGACTCAACTTATTCAAACAATAAAGGAGAAAGAATAGCAATTTTTTTTTTGTCTTTGCAAATATAGTTTTATAGATTGTCTAGGTAATTTTAAACTTAATTTGATTTTTCAATTGAATCTTTTGTTTTTAAACTAATTTAAATGAATATTGTAGATGGAAGTGAAAGGTCTACAATAACTTCTGGTAGTTAGAGGGAGCACCATTATGAATATTGGTGGGTGGAGAAGGTGGAAGACACACATTCATCGAGCCTTCAAAATACATAAAAAATTATTTTACATGTTGTTAGGCTTATTCTTCCTTTGTTGGCACTTTCATCACTAGGAGGAACCATCAACACTTTAAGTGGTTTTGAGAAGCAATGAAAGGGTTGACACTTTATTTCTCCCTGTGCTCTAACATCTCTATACTTTGTTGTTAGTGCTATTGTTGGGGATGGGAATTGAAATCTATCAAGGGTTCTGTGAGAACTGAGATCAAATGGTTCTTGGTTTCTATGAAATATTTGTCTGCTTAGCCAATTTTTTGATTATTGAATTCGTGCAACTGATCAAGGACAAAATATGGGGGTTAGACAAACAAAACCAGAGGCACAACAAGAGCAATATGACCCATTTAACTTCTCTTAGATTGGTTATCCACAATGGGTCACACACTACAACACATAGAAGGGAAGGAGCTCAAACAAAAAGGACATTGCAAATTTGAGTCCCAACATGGACCACCTCAATTCTTCTATTAGCTTTGAATGTTCACCATGTGTATTATTCACCTCTTAACTTCTTTGACACACCTAGGAATGCATGTGCCAACCTTATAATGCTTTATGTTTCATCTTGAGTAGTATGAAATATTCTCTATATTGTCATAGTCCCATCAATTCAATTTGGATATAATGGCTATGAGGTCCATTACAAGGAAACATGATTTAATTTCTTAAGGTGAAAGAGCTTGTCAAAGATCCAAGACACCCAACTTCACCAATTTTATTCATTAATTTCAAATATGGGAAGATCCCATCCAAGTGGTCCAATTCCTTGCTAAGGATAAGCATGACAAAGAGATGGAATAAATTATGATTTTTTTTGTGCATAGAATTAATTTGCAAGCTATTATGTATTTTCTTTTCTTTTTTATATTAAAGAGAAAATTCACAAAATATGAGATACATGGAGCAACACAACTCCAAAGATCCAGTCTTAGAGATAAATCATCTATCCATTATCAACACTAACCAACTAGAGCACAAATTGGACAAAACAAATAAGTTGCAACATCACCATAATAGTATCAAGAAGGAAGTAGGAAGTACTTAATATATGCCAACTATAAAAAAAATCACATTATTCCTTGTAGCATTGTTGGTTGTATTTTTCTTTTTCATTTTTACCCCTTAAATATAGAAAAGTGAGGAACACTTTGACCACCAAATATCTCACAACATAAAATTGTTATCCTTTCTTTATTCTTTAGATATATGCATGATAAACTTTTCTCATTTCAATAACTCTCCTACCATATTCATATTTATTTTGTAGCCCATTAGACATGGCCCATAGGCAATAACATCATAATGTTATGAACTATTATAGTAAAATAAATCAATAATTAATGGATTCATGTTATTCCCCCTATATTTTTTAGATTTCTTTGCTAACTTTTCTACA
The DNA here is from genome assembly GCF_030272615.1 of Cryptomeria japonica. Classification (NCBI taxonomy): domain Eukaryota; kingdom Viridiplantae; phylum Streptophyta; class Pinopsida; order Cupressales; family Cupressaceae; genus Cryptomeria; species Cryptomeria japonica. Next base: position 132,760,220 of record NC_081413.1, on the reverse strand, counting down.
TTTTTTGAAGCATAACAATCGCCCACCCTTTTTATTTGATTAATGTCATTGATTCATTTATATTAATAATGTCAACTAATAAGCATGACTTTTAACCATTGTTTAAACAATTGACTTTACATACTAATTAATTGTATAGAGCATAATAATACGACACGTCATCAAAGTTTAGATCTTAAATTCATAAATTTAAAGTTTATTTTAGGCACAATCGAGTTCATGAGATTGAGGACTACATTAATTTTCCCCTATAATTAAAATTGTTAACTACAAGATATGTTTAAATGAAGAGTCTTAATAGCATATTGAAAACACATAGTTTACATGCGTGCTATATCTCCCTTTTGAACAACAATCAATGATTGGAGAAGCATGATACAACAATTATGTTGGATGAATTAGCCTATTAAAAAAATAAATGTTATTTCTACTGACAGTCATCAAAGTTCACAAGGATAAAAATATTCATCATAATGATTACAAATCAAAAGAGAACATTGTATTGCATTACAACTGCTACAATGAATTATAATAATGTTGAGTTGTCCAAATACAAACAATACTAGTTGAAAATGCACAATTTTTTGGGAAAATGAGTTACAACTTTGCATTCTTAATGTTCATTTAAATGTATTATATACCCATTCCACCTTTTTGTCTTCTAGTGGTTTTGTCAACTTGTGGGAGAGTTGGTGTCCCATTTGGAGGCTTATTAAATTGCCTTTTATTGAGTTTTGACATCACACGAGAAGGTTGACATACCATTTTGAGGTGGCATGGTTTGGCTATGTGTTGGCATCTTGTGGTGTGTAAGGTCATTATGATGAATTACATATGCTAGTTTCTTATGATGCATAAGAGCATGCAAGAGGGATGTTACCTTGGAATCTTGACTAGCATTATGACAAATATGGACACTTTCCATGGAGCATCTTTGAATAGCTTGGATGAGGATGAATTGGGGTGCCCAAGTTTGGGTGGTCAAATATGACAAGTATGATAGTTGTAAGGTGTTGGGAATATGCAAAAAATAGGTAGGAGGACCAAGGCCATGAAGGTGACATTAGAATTTGAATCCATGTTTGGTGACATACTTCTTATGGTTTTCCTAATCTGTTTATTGTTTCCAATTTGATTTTTTGCATATAAATTGGTGCATAGAGGTGTAGTTTGCATGGTTGATTTGTAGGTGTTGTTATGTTGTTGAAGTCACTTTATGTTGGTGATACTCTTGTAGGGGCTTGTTTTGCAAATTTATTGTAATCTATAGATTTACTAAAGCAATACATTGAGTTTCTTTGGAGTGTATGACATGTTAGTAACAAGAGGAGGAAGACTGAGAGGGGGGGGGAGGGGTGAACTAGTCTTCACCGGATCTACAAACTTAATCACAAATACAGATCTGATAAATTGCAACAATGATAAAGAGAAACAAATTAACAACACAACACACAACACCAAGATTTTGACATGGAAAACCCAGTTAAGGGAAAAAGCATGGTGGGAACCTATCCACAGTAAGATGATACTCTGCAAAAGTATGTGAAATATTACAATGGGGAATGCACATGCATTCAAGCACACTGCCTAAAGCTCACTGCTCAAAATATAATGGCCTAGAAGGCTAAAAACCTCAAGGAAGTCTCACTGAATTGCAACAAGATTCAAACTACAATCCAGATGAAATGAATTGAAGGAATAGCATCTCCAAATGCTTGATTACGATTTCGGTTAAGCACAGTTGTTTGCCCAGCAACACCAATCTCCACACAACACAACTCCAAAGGATAAATCATTTGATCACACTTACACCACTCTTTGATAATGTAGACACAACATCGATACCCAAATTACATGAATATATCGCCTACATATACAAATCATCAACCTCGACAACAAGGTCGGCTAAACCCTCAACAAAATTACATCACATGATACAAATATCGACCACCAGACCAATATATTGATTTACATGACATAACATGGACCTAAATCGAATTCCCAAATGCTCAACTCCACCGAAAATCTTGCCAAGATCAACCGCAACACGCTACACCACCAGAAATACCGCATAACACGAAAATCATCACTGGTTCATATAAACCACAAAAAATCCAACGATCAATGCGAATCACTAGAACAAATAGGACACAACTAGGAAACAACAACAAGCACGTTAGAATCATCAATAACAACTACACCAACACCACTTATCAAATCTTCATCAATCAACATCTGAAACTCAAGAATACAACTAATCAACAATTATCACGAAGAAAGATAATCTGCAAAGCACCAAATCATGAACTATCTGAAATGAAGATACACAAGACCATCCCAAGCAATATCCCAAAATCTTAGCACAAGATCTGATTACACCAGAATATGCCGGAGGAAAGACTGAACTCTGCAAAGCAGTGATCAACAAAACAACACTGCAAACTGGATCATAAGATCTTCCCAATCAACAATCACCAGAGCAAATCAAAGGAATATGTTGACATCAATGACAACAACATATCCTAGTAGCAACAATGCACAACAATATCCAACAATCTCCCCCTTTAGCATTGATGACAACATATGAATATGAAAAACAATCAATGTAAAGAAAGGAGATATCTCCAGCAAACTCCCCCTACGATCAAGGCATATAAAGAAGTTTTTCACATGATCTCTCTCCCCCTTTGACAACAATGCCAAAGATCTCAAACAGAAAACCAAAACCTCTCCCCAAAACAAAAACATGAATCTCAGGAATCTCTCTAAAACACAAACTACTCCACCAGAGGAGCAACACCAACTCACAAATCCAGATAAAGGATACAACTCTGAAGTCCACCAGATTGATGCAACTCAATGCATCTAGTTCTCATCAGGAGGGGTAGATACCCCTAACTTGTCTCTCAAATAGACAAATGTATCTGTAGGAAAAGGCTTAGTGAAAATATCAACTATTTGTTCCTTTGCATATACATACTCTAGCTTCACCTCTCAAGTAATGTTCTTCACAAATATTTGATTGATACATGCATAGTCTTTGAATGTTGCATCATATTATCTGACATGTTAATAGCACTGGAATTATCATAGTAAATGACAATAGGCTCATCATAAATAACTATGATATCCTTCAACATTTGCTTCATCCAGACTACCTGAGTGCAATTACTAGTAGCAACAATGTACTCAACTTCAACAGTAGATAAGGACACTGAATCTTGTTTCTTACTAGCCCATGAAACCAATTTCTTTCCCAAAAAGAATGCTCCATCGATAGTGCTCTTCCGGTCATCAAAATCACCAGCCCAATCTGCATATGTGTAGGCACATAGCATGAAAACATTATTCCTTGGATACCACATACCATAATCCACAGTCCCTTTCAGGTATCTGAATATCCTCTTAACAATAGTGACATGACTCTCGTTTGGATCAACTTGATATCTAGCAACCATCCACACAACATGCATAATGTCCGATGTAGTCTGAGTAAGATATAACAGTCCACCAACCATAGATCTGTACAGACTCTAATTAGCTTTCAGAGATTCATCATTCTTAGACAATTTACAACCAGTCACCATAGGAGTTCCAACTTGTTTGGAGTCATCTAAACCAAACTTCTTCAACTATTCTTTCACAAACTTAGTTTGAGATATAAATATACCTTTTCCAGTTTGTGAAATTTGCAAACATAAGAAAAATTTCATCTCACCAATCATAGACATCTCAAATTCTTTCTGCATATCACTGACAAACTTCATGCTCAAGTCATCATCACCTCCATAGATAATATCATCAACAAAGAATTCAACAATCAAGATATTATCATTCTCTATCTTAAAGTACATATTACTATTAGCAACACCTTTACTAAATCCCAATTTTAACAAATACTTATCTAGTCTAGCATACCAGGCTGTAAGAGCTTGTTTCAGTCCATAAAGCGCTTTCTTTAGTTTACATTCCATGTCTCCATCATCTAATAATAAAAATCCACTAGGATGCTCAATGTAGACTTCTTCCTCTAGCTCACCATTCAAAAAGACAGATTTGACATCCATTGAATATACCTTGAAATATTTATAAGCAACATATGCAAGCAAAAGTCTAACAACTTCAAGTCTAGCCACCAGAGGAAAAGTCTCCTCATAATCAATTCCTTCTTTTTGAGAATACCCTTTGCAAACCAGTCTAGCTTTATTTCTGACAAATTCACCGACTTCATTCAATTTGTTCCTGAATACCCATTTAGTACTAATAAAATTCTTATCCTTAGGTCTAGGAAAAAGTTACCAAGTGTTATTCTTTTCAATGTGATCTAGTTGTTCTTCCATAGATCTCATCCAATTTTTATCTTTACAAGCTTCAACAACATCTTTAGGTTCAAATTTAGAAATTAGAGACACTTCTTTAACAACTAACCTTCTTGTAGTCATTACACCTTTATTCTTATCACCAATAATCTAATTTCTAGAATGATTTAGTCTTACATACCTCAGAGTCTTCTAATTATTCTGATTATCAGGTTCCTACACCTCTTCACTGATAACAACATCATTCAGGTTAATTGTCTCTACCAGATCATTCTGCTTAGGCTCTTCAGTCTGAATAGGGGCTAGAACAATATGCTGTCCATCATCATAACCACATGTTCTGATCTCTTTCCCAAGGTTCTCATCCACATTCACATTTGTACTTTTCACTATCTTTCTCAGTCTCTTATTGTAGCACTGGTAGGCTTTGCTCTTTGTAGAATATCCCAAGAAAATTCCTTCATCACTTCTAGCATCAAACTTTCCTATATCCTCATTTCTTTTGATATAACATTTGCTACCAAACCATAACTCATAAGGGGTCTTACCGGTATCAACTTTGATGTGAACTCTGTTGAATGTGTAAATAACAATGCTAATAACTTCTCTCCAGTAGATATTCAGAACATTCCATTCAATTAGCATAGTCCTTGCAGTAACTAAGATAGTTATGTTCTTCCTGTCAACAACTCCATTCCACCGAGGGTTTCTAGGATCAGATAATTGTCTTCTAATCCCATGCTTCTCATAGAATGAATTAAATTTACCAAAACAAAATTATCCACCTCTATCAGATTTCAGACACTTTACCTTCAGACTAGACTCAGTCTCCACCTTAGCTTTGAATATCTTGAATTTGTCCAATGCTTCTGATTTCTCCTTAAAAAATACAACCCACATCATCCGGGAATAATCATCAATTAACAGCATAAAGTATCTATCACCCTGTACACTTCTAACATTTGTAGGTCCACATAGGTCAGTATGCACAAGATGTAGCAATCCATTGGATGTATACTGCTTGCTCTTGAAAGAAATTCTTGTTTGCTTACCCAACTGACAATCCTTACTTACCGGATTAGCAGACTTAACAATCTTAGGCAAATATCTTATAGCTTGTGTAGAACAAATCTTAATCATTGAATCAAAATTAACATGACACATTCTCCTATGACACAACCAACTTTCATCAATTTGAGCAATCACACAAATTTTCTCACAGGCATTCAAATGAAAAATGTTACCTTCAGTCTTAGTTCTAGATGCAATCTCTATACGAGAGGCATTTAGGATCTTGTATTTTCCATTTTTGAATTGTAGATCATAACCTTTATCAACCATTTGTCCAACACTCAAAAGATTATGCTTCAAACCTTCAACATACAAGATATCATCAGTGTTATGCTTACCATCAAAAGAAATAGAACCTCTTCCACGCATCACATAGGCTTTGTCATCCCCAAATCTAACTATTCCACCATCATACCTTTCCATACTCACAAATTTTCTTTTATCATCAGTCATATGATGTGAACAACCACTGTCAATCACCTATTCATCTTTCTCTTGAACTTTAGCAGCTAAAGCCTTCTCCTCAATAGAGCATCTTGTGGAACCAAAAGGTACAAGTCCATCTTCCTTAATGGCAAGGAATACAACTTCATCTCCTTCTGATTCTTCATCTATAATACCTTCATCAACAACATAATAACAATTCTTCTGATTTCTTTACTTACGATTAGGCTTGTAGGGCTTATCATACTTCTCATGCTTCTCATATCTATAATTCCTATCATGCTTATCAAACTTATCATGCCTATCATACTTAGCCATTCTCTCCGGGCATCTAGAAGCAAAATGTCCTATCTTATTACAAGAAAAACATTTCAGAGGCAATTTTCCATCATACTTACTGGCTCCTTTAGACAATCTTCGGGCATTCAATGCTTCAAGATCATCTAGCTCCTTTGCTTGCTCTTCCATCTCTCTTCTCTCTTTCATATCTAGATATTCTGCATTCATTAGGATCGTACTTCTTCTTATCGGATACAGATGCTAATGCTCTAAATGTCGTCTCAAACTTTACATGTGATTCTCCAAATTTGCTCAACTGAAATGAAACAATCTTTCCAACCAACATATCTCTTATCACTGCAGTCACACTCTGAATCTCATCAATAGCAACAACCTTATGTTTGTAGGTAGGAGGCAACGATCTCAACACCTTAGCAACAATTTCATCTTCTTCAATAGTTCCACCGACACATCTGATACCTAGGACAAGGTCATTCACCTTAGCCATGAAGGAGTGTATGTTCTCATCATCTTCCATCTTCAATGTCTCATACTTTCCTTTCAAACTTTGTAACTTAGCAACTTTCACCTGTTTATCACCTTCATACAGAATTTCAAGATTCTCCTAGATCTCATGTGCGGTCTGAAGTCCCATTACATTTGTCATTTCAGAATCAGTCAGGGTACTAAGTGTACTCATGTTTAAAATTATCAGAAATCTAAGGCTAATTAGATTAAAAGGACGAATCACAAGAATCCTTAACTAATTAAATTGATTCTAAACACAATTCAATGAAATAAATGAAGGAAATAAGAAGATTAAGCTAATTAAAACTCCCTATTCTCCACTTGTACTTCCATTGTTCTTCTCCAATTTGCATGGTTGAGGGCTCTCAGGTATTGCACCAATTTCCTGCATACAAATGCTTTGAAGACTGCGATTCTCAAAAAGCTAGATTGAAATGATGAAAAGAGGTTGAATTTATAGATTTTCAACACAAAGGAGGTGAGAATTTGAACTCAAGTGTTGATTGGGAGACAACTGAAATTGATTGATCAGTTAACAAAGTTGATTGATTTGTTAACTCATTTGATTGAGTAGTCAACTAAATTGATTGGAGAGTGAACTGAATAGATGGATTAGTAAACTCACTTGATTTATTAGTGAACTGAATAGATTGAGGAGATGACTAAATTGATGGTTTAGAAGACTGAATTGATTGATTAGAAGACTGAATTGATGGATAAGTCATAAAAAGCTGATTTTGACTCAAAAAGGATGATTGATGAGTTAACTGAGTTAACTGATTAGACAACTGATTTGATCAATCAGTTCTTATTTTAGCATGTGTTGTAGGAATTTGAAATTGAATTTGATTTTCATTTTCAATTTGGATTTGAATTTGGTCATTCGAATGCTGAAATGCACATGAAATTAATTGAAATTCATATTTGGGGAAAATGTGAATTTGATGATTTGGAATTAGATGAAATGAAGTGAAATTCAAATTTGGGAGAAATGAGATGAAATTAGATGGAATTAATTGGAATTATAATTTGGGGAAATGGAGGAATTTAATTAATTAATTTAAATAATTTAAATGAAATTATTTAAACTTAGGAAATAGAATTAATTAAATAATAAAGATTATTTAACTAAGGAAAAGGTTGTAGTTAATTAAATAATTGATATTTAATTCATAATTGAGATAGGATTAATTGAATAAATGATGAATTGATAGAAATATGAATAATTAGTAATGGTCAAGGGTGATGATTAGAAGAAATAATTAAATTAATCAAATAATTATAGAATTACTTAATTAAATAGATGAATAATTAGTGTAGAATCAATGAGACATTTTTAGGTGTCTACATTTGTCCCTCTTTGAGACAATGTTGAAATGACATTGTTTGAAAGAAAACAAAATTTTTTGCCCCAGTATGCCTCGGTAACACTAGGGTATAATGCCCCCTTGAGAGATTGTTTGTGCATTGAAGGCATGAATGATCTCTTGAAAGAAGAAGGATGTTAGATGAAGAATGATTAATTTATGACATGAATGAGTTTGATTGGAGAAAAGAAATGGTTAGAATGATTTGTAGATAAGATTGATAGGATTGATCTAATAAAGATAAAGTCTCATTTCAGGAAGGACACAACCTATATAAGGCAAAAAAGATCAAAACGTCTGGTTTCAGGAAGGATACATCCTGTATAAGACTGATCTGTTTGGTTTTAGGAAGGATACATCCTGTATAAGACGAAGATAGATAAAAATTGGATGAATGATAAAATATGATGAAGGTGAGGAATAATTGATCGATAGATAGAATAGTTGATATAAGAAAATGATAGAATTATAGATGAAAAGATTGAAATTAAGTGATGAGAGAGATCATGTTTGATGAAATAATGATTGGAAAGAATGATCAAGTAGAAAAATGCTTGATGAGAGAATGATATGAAGAGACAATCAACATGATGAAATTAGAAAAATGACATGATATGATTGAGGATGAATAGTCTTCTTGTCTTTATTCATAGTGCAATACATTTTCATCATTGAGCCTTATTATGTGACAATGAAGCTTTGTACACCAGGGTATAAGGAACCAAGATGCATAGATATCTCATTGCAAAGAAACAAACACATAGCAGACAAGGAATGAACCCTCCATTTTGGGAATAGTGCCAGGGGTCGAGGTATGTGTGGTATTCACAAGCTGAATGCTCCTATCACAGACACCCACTAGAGAAATTGCCCCAAAAATTAATTGGTTCAAACCACAAACAACAAACAAAGAAAATGATCATGCCCATCATGACTCCTCTAGTCACTTTTTGGACATCCTTAAGTAGCTAGAAATATGATCTTCACCAATTTGATAAAAGATAAAACCAACTAGAACAAAATGCAAACAACCATACCGATTGTTACTACTTATTAAGTTGCCATTAGTTTTATATCCAAAGTCATTCTATATACTCTAGTCGGTTACTACTACCGAAATATTCAGTCGGTATGCACAGTGCAGTCGGTTATAGAAGAAAGTAGTCACAGAGCCCAGTATACACCGAGCTGTCTACCGAGTAACACTGTATGTCTACCGAGCAGCAATAATGATACATCGAGTTGATATACACCGAGTGAAACGTGTTACCAGATTCATTGAACCTAGACACACATGTGGAAACGTGTTACAAGATCAAGGAACAAAGAACCGTTATCACATTGGAAATTGCACTTAAGGATTGTGTATGATTTTGAGGTATTCTATCCAATGAAATATTTTGTATGGTTATTCATTCGATAAATCATGTTTGTAAGATCGAAGCAATGAACTAGATCACCGACATAAGAGATCTATTTATACAACATGGATTGAGATTAGATAATATATAGATAAGAAGAGATATAGAGGTGTATGAAGAAAGCACTGAGTGTTATGACTGTTACAGAGACACAGAGGTCACCGAGAAGGATTTCAAAGAACAGTCAAAGAACAGAGTAAATAGAAGGGTTTACCAAGTTATTCTATGGGTTACCGAGGTATGCTATAAGCAAGGTAATCTCACTTTGAGCACATAGAATCTGCTATAACATTTCAGATGTAAAGTTGCAGATATTTGTAAAGATTTTATTGTAATATTTTGAAGTTGTAAGAGAAACCTTAAACAGGGTAAAAGAATCTAACAAAGTCTATAAATTGTAAAGCCTTTAACCAGGTACAACATTTAGAATAAGTGTTGTAAAATCCTTTAGCAAGGTAGATCTAAAGATCTTGATACTCCTAACAGGGTAAGCTATCAGAAATAGCTAAACATGTAGCTCTAACCGGGCACTCTTTATTATTGCAATAGTGAAGTTGTGGGTGCCATCCCCACCGCAGTTTTTCTCTCTAACCAAGAGTTTTTGCGTAACCAAAATATATGTGTTATGGAGTGAATCATGTATGATTGTTATCTATTTGTTTTAGCTTTATGTTATGTTGCAGCAGTTTTTGGTTTATGCATAACAATAAAGATATTGTTGATAAAAGTATTTGAAGTACTGATTCACCCCTCCCCTCTTAGTACATTAGCTTTCCATATTGGGCCTAACACCGATTTGTGTCTTCATGTGATTGCTTGATGTGATTTTGATAATGTCTGGTTTCAGAAGTTTTGGACCCCGTATAAGACCGATCTGTGTGGTTTCGATTGTACCGAGTCTATTTAAGACAAGATGTTGATCACGTTGATAGTTTGATAGTGGTTCGATAGATTAGACAGTTGATCACCTTGATTGCAGTTATCTTGACAAGATAGTTGTATCCTCTGTTTAACTTCGTGCGAAGTGTTTGCTGGATAGCTGCTAGGATATTTGATTCTTGCAAGACATGTTTATTGCAAGTTTTTGATGGTTTTGGCTTTTTAGTTTGTTTTTTTATTGATTTTTTTGATATTTGATATTTTTTGTGTTGATTTTTTCAGGACTTTTTCTGAATGTTTTTGATTGATTCATGATTTTCAAATGTTTTTGTTATTGATGAAACATGATGTGCCATTAATTGATAAAGATAAGACTAACTTCGACAAAATCCACTAGTCATACTAATCTATGTCATTGTTTTGATTTGTGTGATCATTGATAGGAATGTCTGGTTTCAAAGAGTGAGTACCTCGTATAAGACCGATCTGTTTGGTTTCGAGTGTGCCCTTCCTTGTATAAGACATGTTGATATTTGATAATGTTTGATCGATAGATTGATTAACAAGACATGTGATCAGTTTGATTGTAGACTTTGAGAGTTTTCTTGTTGTTGATTTGATTTGATGGATGGCCCATGCTTTCTTGCTTTGATTTTTTGATTTTTAAAATTTTTTTTATGACATTTTGTATTTTTTTTGATTGATTTTTTCATGACTTTATCTGATTTTTTTTTGATCGATTTTTTCAGGACTTTACCTGAATGTTTTTGATTGATTTTTGGAGGACTTTTTATGATTTTTAGAATTTTTTCAGTTATGCCCCCAAGTATACAGACCTATGATGATAACATGATAATGCATAATGCGGTGGAGACATTGAATTTTTGATATGAGTTATGCTAATGCAGGATGCATGAAAAAAATGCAGTTCCTATTCGAACAAGGATGAGTGTGTGTGTCTTTCATTCTAAAATGCACTAATTGGATTAAAGGTGCAAAACATTTCAGAGATAGGAGTTCAATCCATTCTCAAAAGACTTAGACCATCCAACTTAACACACTATGTAACCAAGATTTATGAATGGAGGTGCAGAAAACTTCTCCATCAATTCTTGAAATTTTGATCTTCTTTTGCCAGTGTGTGTGCAATTGAGTTTATTCCGACTCTTATAACCATCAAAGACCCTTGGAATCCTATGTGGCTAGCTACGTGAGTTATTCTGATTTTAAAAGCAACCTGGATAGAGCATCGCTGCCAGCAAGATTTTAGGGCTTTGACGAGGTTATGCACTATAATCTCTCAAACATTGTTCCATTTTCAGTAGGCGTCCATAGCCCTGATGGAGTTACTTGCATGTTCCCATAGTCAAGCTTTTTTATTTGTCACACTTGTATGCGTGATATTTCAGTAATATATCATTTTTTTTGTTTTGCCTTGAGATTGATATAACACTTTTTTCTTTTATTTTCTTGCATTGACTTGTAAGTAATGAAACCTACTTGGGTATGACAATTACAACGGAGCTAAAGCAGAATATTGGATTTTTCACTAACCACATGACCAACTAGGTATCTGTAATGACTTAGAGCTTTTGATTAATGTGTGAGATATAGAAATTGATAGATTTTGGGTAACAAGAATTGATAGTGAAACTTATACCCAACCAAGGATAAAGCTTAATCACAATGTGACGTTGAAGATGAATGACTAAAGGCCTCCTAAAGACTTCATGAACAAGTATCTAGGAAATGAGACAACCTTCGTTCCTTTCAGTGCAGGCAGGTGAATAACTCAGACAATCATCTTGACTTATTGATGCAACTATATGAGAAAGCAATAATGATATGCAGATATATGTTGTGTAATGGTGATATGCAAGCAACTATGATGCACTCTGAAATGGAAATATGCAATGCAGTAAAGAAATATGCAATTGCAATACTCAAAATTGAAACAAACCCACCCTTAGATGTAATATCTTTTTAGGTGCATGTTGTTATTGAGTTGGTATGAACTTTGTGTAGATATTCATTGGTTTTTGTTTAAAGAGTTGGATAAACCTGTCTTTTTCAATAGGATAGTTAGCTAGGAGTCTTTCATGTACAGTTTCTTCTATAGCCCCCTTATTTTAAAACCAATTCAGCTATGGTAGACCTTCTTGCCCCCAGTCTTTCAAGTGTGGGTGTATGAGGAAAATAAATTTTGGTTTCGAAGTTGTGACATGAATGGGTTCTATGCCCGTTTTTATTGATGCACTTGCAGAGTATGATGAAACAATTTGGGTTTTGATTTCATTAGTTGATGTTATGCTTGTTTTTGTCATGACATTGGCATTTGATGATGGTGCACATACCATTGTTGATAAGTTGTCTTGTGTAGTATGATCTGGATTGTTGATTTTATTGATAAGGGGTTCATGAGCAACTTGTGTATTGGAATCATGAGAGAGACTAGGAGAAATGATAATGGGATCTTATTGAAGAGGTGAATGTTGGATGGTACTTGAAAGAACATATTTCTCTTGAGAAACAAGGGTGTTATTATGAGTGGAATAGAGAAGAATGAGGGGACCATCATAGGATTATTGATAGGTGGAGTCTTCATCAAAAACTGGGTAGGATGAAAATGTTTGTTCTTGATCTTGATTTATTTCATGATTGATTTCTTCTGATTTTGGATTGTCCTCCTGACATAGGGAAGGAGTTTGGATATTCATGGGAGATTCTTTGAAGGTTTAAACCTTTTGACTCAATGAGGTAGGATTTTTAATGAGATCCTCTGAATCATGACTTGGATTAGATTGGATTTGTGCTATGGATAGCACTTGGGAGATTGTGCTATTAGATGAAGATAGTGTGGATTGGTCTTGTGTAACCGTAGGGGATGATGAAATGGTGGATAGATGTGGTTGATTTGGACTTTGGTTGAAAGGGATTTGATTTTGGTTGAAAGGAATATGATTTTGGTTGAAAGAGGTTTGATTTTGGTTGAATGAGTTTTGACTTGGACTTTGTTTGAAAGGGATTTGATTTTGGTTGAAAGGAGTTTGAATGTTGGGTTGGTGTGAATTTTGATTTGGAGTTTGGTTGAATGGGGTTTGGTAATGGTTGAAAGAGGTTTGATTTTGGTTGAAAGGAGTTTGATTTTGGTTGAAACAGGCTTGATTTTGGTTGAAAAAGGTTTTTTTTTGGTTGAAAGAGGTACTTTGAATGTTGGGTTGATATGATTGGTATGATTGATATGTTGGGTTGAAAGAAGGTTTACAGGACTCTAATGTTGGTTGAACTGAGGTAGGAATGCTTTTATTGTAGAATGAAGGTTGACATGTTTGAATGGTCTCACAAGAAGGAGAAGGTTGGCCTGATAATGATTCCCTCGTGGTTATCACCTCCCTCATCATATTTTCTAACCAACCCCTATGGTTTCTAGGACTAGTCATGTCTCTCATTTGTTGTTGCAAAGTATTGATTTGTTGAGCTAATGTTTTTATGGATGGTGATGGAATAGGAATGGAAGAGATGAATTCTTCACCTTCCCTATGAAATGCATAACACCAATCCATGATGTTTTCTTGATTGGTTTGAACCTAAGATCACAACATGTAATATGTTTTCTTCATTTCTATAATGTTGCAAAAGTTTGATTTGATGTTGATGTTGACAAGCTTGTTTGGTGCAGGGTTTTGATCTTGTTGATATTTTTGACAAAACTTTGGTTGAGAGATTTGATCTTGTTGATGGTTTTGACAAAACTTTGGTTGAGATTCCACTTTGTTTCTTGGTATTTTCTAAAATATTTGAACTTGGTGAAATGTAGTAAAGGACACAACAAACACATCAAAAAGAATAAAACCATGAAAAGAACACTTGTTTAAGGAACTTTTTCAAATTCCCATGAATGTTGGAGTCTTTTTCAAGACCCCATTTTGTTTTCGTTGTATTTGGGCAATTCAATATCACATCAAGCAGACTCTCCTAAGGTCAAAAGGTCACAAGTACTATCACAACCCACATCTTGATACTCCGTCAGCTCAAACATCCCTGTCACACCCTAAGGTGCATTCATTTTTTTGCCTTTTTCCAGAAATTAGACCAAAGAAGATTGCTCCTCAATTGGCCCATTATCCTGGGAAATATATGATGAGTGTCTTGGGGGTGGATTCTTCCCCACCCTTGCACTATGTTAAAACAAGTGTCTGGTTACTGACTCAGCTCGACTTATAATTTCTATGGTGTTTAGACAGGGTTCCGTTCGAGTGGTCACAATCATCAGCGTTTTACACTCCATTGAGGGAGGTCTCCCAGTCTATAGAGGTTACACTACATAGATTTTAATGTACCGTATAGGCACCGAGGGAGGCATAATGCCGTTGTGATAGCATGTAACACTCGTCGCATATGATTTTCATCACATACACATTTATTTATAGTGGCTTCGATTACTTGGCTTTCGCCATTGCCACTTAGGTCGTTCCCCTCTCACCGACCTTAATGGCGCCCTAAGGGAAACTCGGGAGGGCAGGCCTTCTAAAGGATTTAATTACAAAAAATAAAGGAAAGCATGAAAGAAGAGAGTCTGGTTTTTTAATCACCCATTGAAGGGGAGAGAATAATACCTATCCCTTCGAAGACATGAAAAACAAAATTCTTTTTACCCGTCCATTGCAATGATTTTCTATTCTAAGTGGAGATGTTTCTCCACATAAACATGGTGTTCATTTTAACCGTCATAGCAACGATGAAAGTTGTATTGTTCTTTATTAAAAACACCAAAAAGAAAGATTTCTACTCTAACCCTGCAAAGAAAATGCCATTAGTCAACACATGGTGGGATATCCAGCCTAATTTTCTAGTTACATAGTTCTATCTTTCTACAGACAGAAAGATATTCAGGTAAAAACCAGAACTGTAACATAATAGAAAATGAAATACTGAATCTATCAAATGCGACTTACCTACAAAGCAAATGCGAACTAATATCATATCAATTGCGAAATGATGTATCATCAATTGTGAATTACCATGTAAGCAATTGCGATACGATGATTGCTCAATTGCGAAATGAAATGAGATCAATTGCTTACTTTTTTTTTTTTTGAATTTTTTGAATTTTTAAAAGAAAAACAAAAGATAGAAGGGTTATTCTGCAATGATATTGTCCCAGACCACACGAGCCATCACATCAATTTCGTTGAAGAATTTGTACTTGGTTAAAAAACGGTGGATGGTCCTGTGATATTGAGCAATCTCCTCTTTTTCTTCGATCTCGCAGAGCTCCCTTTCTACCTTTAAAAGCCTTTGATAAGTATTTTGTTGTCTCCTATGTTGTTTTTCCTTCATTGCACCTGAAATTCTGAAAGTCACCTTTCCTGCCATTGGATTAAATACATCTTATATGGAGAAATTAAATGTTCCAAAATTTGATAAAATTTCTAGGTTAGGTGTGCAAGATTAAATAATGAAGAAACAACACAAGAATTTTTGAATTTGCAACCCCCTAAGGCAATTGTGAGATAGTTTTGCAATTGTGGTGCACTTACTGATCAATTGCGATATAATATTGGCAAATGCAAATTTCTACATAGGCAATTGTGATGAGTAAAAAAAAAAAAAAATATTTTAGATTTAGACAAAAGGAAAAGATAGAAGATAGAAGTTTTCGCTCTTTTTGATATTATTTTTCCTCCTCTTGGCACCTGCAATCTTGAAAGTTAGCATGCTTCACGTCGGGTTCACCAAATGTACTCATGTTTGAAATTATAAGAAATCTGAGGCTAATTAGACTAAAAGGACGAACCACAAGAATCCTTAAGTAATTAAACCGATTCTAAACACAATTCAATGAAATAAACGAAGGAAATAAGAAGATTAAGTTAATTAAAACTCCCTATTGTCCACTTGTGCTTCCATTGTTCTTATCCAATTTGCGTGGTTGATGGCTCTCAGGTATTGCACCAATTTCCTGCATACAAATGTTTCGAAGACTGTGATTTTCAAAAAGCTAGATTGAAATGATGAAAAGAGGTTGAATTTATAGATTTTCAACACAAAGGAGGTGAGAATTTGAACTCAAGTGTTGATTGGGAGACAACTAAAATTGATTGATCAGTTAACAAAGTTGATTGATTTGTTAACTCATTTGATTGAGTAGTCAACTAAATTGATTGGAGAGTGAACTGAATAGATGGATTAGTAAACTCACTTGATTGATTAGTGAACTGAATAGATTGAGGAGATGACTGAATTGATGGTTTAGAAGACTGAATTGATGGATTAGAAGACTAAATTGATGGATTAGAAGACTGAATTGATGGATAAGTCATGGAAAGCTAATTTTGAGTTAAAAAGGATGATTGATGAGTTAACTGATTAGACAACTGATTTGATCGATCAGTTCTGATTTTAGCATGTGTTGTAGGAATTTGAAACTGAATTTTATTTTTATTTTCAATTTGGATTTGAATTTGGTCATTCGAATGCTGAAATGCACATGAAATTAATTGAAATTCATATTTGGGGAAAATGTGAATTTGATGATTTGGAATTAGATGAAATGAAGTGAAATTTGAATTTGGGAGAAATGAGATGAAATTAGATGGAGTTATAATTTGGGGAAATGGAGGAATTTAATTAATTAATTAAAATAATTTAAATGAAATTATTTAAACTTAGGAAATAGAATTAATCAAACAATAAAAATTATTTAACTAAGGAAATGATTGTAATTAATTAAATAATTGATATTTAATTAATAATTGAGATATGATTAATTGAATAAATGATGAATTGATAGAAATACGTATAATTAGTAATAGTAAAGGGTGATGATTAGAAGAAATAATTAATTTAATCAAATAATTACAAAATTACTTAATTAAATAAATATATAATTAGTGTAGAATCAATGAGACATTTTTAGGTGTCTACACTAAGCAATGCTTCCTTCTCTCTAATATTATGTTCAACTTCCTTGATCTCATCAAGAGTAGTCGACCCATTTGGAGGAGCAAAATAGGCCTTCTTTGTAATCTTCCAGTAATCTTCACCAAGACATTTCAAGTTCACTTTCATCTGGTACTTCTAACAAACCTCAAACTGTCGTTCCTAAAGATAACACCTTGAGCTGCCATCTCAGATCTCCTCAAGCAGTTAAGCTTCTACCGGAGGATCTAGCTCTGATACCAATTGTTAGAAGCAAGAGGAGGAAGACTGAGAGGGGGTTGAATTAGTCTTCATCGGATTTACAAAATTAATCACAAATATAGATTTGATAAGCTGCATCAATAATAAAGATAAGAAAATTAACAACACAACACACAACACCAAGATTTTGATGTGGAAAACCCAGTTAAGGGAAACCATGGTAGGAACCTACCCACAATAAGATGATACTCTGTAGTAGTATGTGAAATATTACAATGGGGAATGCACATGCATTCAAGCACACTGCCTAGAGCTCATTGCTCAAAAGATAATGGCCCAAAAGGCTACAACCCTCAGGGAAGTCTCACTAACTTACAAAAAGATTCAAACTACAATCTAGATAAAATGAACTGAAGGAATAACATCTCCAAATGCCTGATTATAGTTCCGGTTAAGCATAGTTGTCTGCCCAAAAACACCAATCTCCACACAACATAAATCCGCAGGATAAATCACTTGATCACACTTACACCACTCTTTAATAATGTAGACACAACATCGATACCCAAATTACATTAATATATCACCTATATATACAAATCATCAACCTTGACAACAAGGTCAACTAAACCCTTAACAAAATTACATCACATGATACAAAGATTGAACACCAGATCAATATAATGATTTAAATGACATAACATGGACCTAAATCAAATTCCCAAATTCTCAACTCCACCATAAATCTTTCCAAGATCAACCGCAAAACGCTACACCACCAAAAATACTGCATAACACGAAAATCATCACCGATTCATAGAAACCACCAAAAACTCGCACAACGATCAATGTGGATCTCCAAAAAAAATAGGACTTGACTAGGGAACACCAACAAGCATGTTAGAATCATCAATAACAGCTACACCAACACCACTTATCAAATCTTCATCGATCAACATCTGAAACTCAGGAATACAACTAATCAACAACTGTCATGAAGAAAGATAAATTACGGAGCACCAAATCACGAACTATCTGAAATGAAGATACATAAGACCATCCCAAGCAATATCCCAAAATCTCAGCACAAGGTCTGATCACACCAAAATATGCCAGAGGAAAGACCGAACTCTGCAAAGCAGTGATCAACAAAACAACACTGCAAACCAGATCATAAGATCTTCCCAATCAACAATCATCAGAGAAAATCAAAAGAATATGTTGACATCAATGACAACAAAATATCCTAGGAGCAACAATGCACAACAATATCCAACATGACATTCTCCGAAATTCTTTCTCCGACTACACTTGCGTTATGGTATATTGTTTATTTCATGTATATATGTATTGTTTTGTAGTTGAAAAGTTTTTTTTTCACATTACTCTCCTCAATAGATTAGTGTAGGACATATTTCCCTACTTCTTTCTTCCTTTCACAATTAATTGAATTAACGTATAGAAAAAGACATTTCATGTAATTGAGAGAGTATGTCATGGATTACCTTACCAATAAACCTCAAGATGAAGTGAATCCTCCACCAAACTATCCCTAACATGAGGTAACACTTTTATTCATGATAGGCTTCATAAATGAAATCTACCAAAAGAGATGAGACAACTAATTACTAAAACACATTTATCAAGTAATAAAAACAATTATATATGATTGCATAAATCAAGACCATACACGTTCATATATTAATTCTTGGCCAAAGATTGAAAGTGTAACCTTAACAGAAAAATAATGGAGTTATCTAATATTTGGGATTAAGTCAATCTCAAACAATTCATATTCCATCACAATGAAACAATGGGTAAGCCCTCCCAAGGGACCCATCTCTTAACTTACTAATACAACATGTATAACCTTCTTTAATCGCCTTTCTTCTTAGGAATACATGTGATAGAGTTAAATGAATTGGTCAATTGAAAGATCATATTACATATAATCGTTGGAAGCAATAAGACATGTACATAAGTGATGATATAAAAAGTTGTTGTAAGGATTGGTGGGTGATCCCACAATAGTGTGTCCCACGTTTTGGCAACATGGGACATGATATTGACATTTTTAACAATTTTTTTACTTTTTGACATCTATAGTATTCAAACCATTTGGAATTTGAAGATGATATGAAGTAGTGATTTATGAGATTTCATGTCTATATTTTAAATGTATTTTTAAAAAAAATTAAGAAAATTTTGTGAATTTTTTATGTAACATTTTATAAATTTATTTTATAGTTAATAATAATTTTAAAAAGTGACATTTACACTACACTAGTGTCCTAAATTGGACTCCTTTAATTATAGAGTCCAATTTTACACTCTCCTAGCACTCATTTTAGTGTTTTCCACTCCTCAATACATTATAGGACCTTTTCTAGCATTAAATTAATATTAAACTCATGAATATGTGTCCTTTCTTATTTTAAAACAATAGGACACTCTTATTTGGGCCCTTATTATAAGTATGATCTTTATTTTATATCATTTCAATCCATATGGGTCCTATCCCATTTTAAATTTCAAAGAACGTTTTCCCCCACTTAAATGTCATCATTTTTCATATAAATTATAGGTCCAATATAAGGGCTCTTTTATTTGGTGACCCTTAAATTTTAGGCCTACTTTGTGAGGACATTGGGTCGGTCCAAATACATTTTATATACCATGCAATCCATAAATTTTCTTGAATTAATTCAAGAAATGAGCATCATCAATCATTGATACTACATATGTTCAATTGTCAACCACAACATCTCCGAAGGAGGAGATCACGCTTCAGTCCACCTGGTATAATAATTTCTGGTAGCTAAGATGAACTTATGTCCTGAAGATGAATTATGATTAATGATCTCGACAAAATCTAATGCCAATTGGGAAAATGGTTGGACTGCGAACATTGGTTGGAGGGGCATAGCCGGATTGTGTTCCCTAGTTGCAACCATCTGGCAGGTGTGACAATGTCTAACATGCTTGTGAGCATCCTTGAATATACTAGGCCAATAGTAACCAACTTTCAAAATCTGATGCATTGTCGCATTTGCTGACCCATGACCAATACCATATTTTCCCTAAAACTCTTTGATCATCTTCTTGGCTTCCTAGTGGTCCATCACTTTGTGACTGAAATTTTGGGATGATAAAGTGTTGGCCTTGACATTTCTAGATCTATCCTCAAAGTTGGAAAATGATTATTTTAAGTCAGTCTTTTATCAATTTAAAGCTATAATATCATATAATAACAAGTTAGCTTCCCTTATTTTGCAATCAATTAAGGAGAAAATTGAAATGAAATTATTATGAGGAGAAGGCTTTGCCTAAAGTGAAGTTCTAGGTTTGCAAATTCAAGGACAAATCAACAACATCAAGTCCTCATCAACATTTATTCATCATGATGGAAGCTTCATGGAATATTGGAGGATGATAGGGAATCATTGACCGATGATTGGATTGTACCTCTCCCTAAGGGCTTTGGTATGATTTTGTATTATTCTTCGATTTTTGCAATTTAGCTTTAGATATGAGTTTTATTATTTGATGAAGGGTACTTCCCTTACAAGCCCAAACACACAACAAAAAAAACAGACAAAAAAATGCAAGAAAAAAACACTTTCTTTCTATTATCCCAATGAAATGAAATTACAACATTCATAAAATGACATGGTAGAACTGCATAGGCTTTCTCATTACACAAATATATAGTCAAAGCCACAATTTGCCTTTTTTATCTAGAATGTTTAATTGCCCTAAAATACTCGAGAAAGTGTAACTCCCATTTGGGTTCTATTTAAATCCAACCATCCATTTTCCCACTCAAGGTATTTTGGAATTTTGTGGATTTTGTAAGTATAACTTCTTGGGGTCATAACTTTTGATCCAATTGTTGGATTTTCAACTATCATATATTGTTGGAAAGCTCTCAGAAAGACAGTTATCTAGAACATATGGACATTAGGGATTTTTTTTGATTTTTGACCAATTTTTAGGACCATTCGAGGCCTCTAAGTGCCTCAAATTTGACTTTGAACATTTTTTTAAAAAGATTTTGAAAAATTAAAATATTAACATCTCACAAATGAAAAATTATATTGAAGTGATTTGCTCACCATTGACTTCATTTCACCATTCTGGAGGTCTGTGTTGTTGGCAATTGACACTCATTTGGGTTCTAGGTGTTGTCATTGATGACAACACACTTCATGGAAGATCCGATAATCAAGGTATTCAACATTCATATCACCGACATTCAGGGAATCGACATGCATGTAAACCGACAAACTTGGAACTAGTATTCTAAGGCCGACATAAGAGATTGATCCGACATGATAAAGCGGCAACGGTCAGTGACATCGGTCACAAAGATTAATGTTTTTCATTTTTGTCTAGGCCAACATGTAAATAATTTGTAATATAATTGTAAGACAACATAAGGTATTTATGTTTATACATGTAAAAGGGTATATAAGTCAGTCTGTTTAGGTCATTTTGAGAGATATAGATGCGATAGGTTATGTAATGTTATGCGAGCGAAATCTTGATAAATAGAATGCGAGTGTAATGATCTATAAGTGATCCAAGTTACTGGTAAAGAAGGATACAATGTTAACTGGTACAGACAATGCTTAAACCGAAACTCTTCCAACATGTCAGATGCACATTCAGACTTCAAATTTTGTTTGTAATCCAGCATTTTGGATCTGTAGTCAGTGAGGCTCCTTTGTAACAAGCAATGTGCCTTCCTGCATGTGCAGGCCCCTCTTGTAATATTTATTCATTTGGCCAGTGGATAGATATTATGGGTCACCAATCCCACCGTGGTTTTTCCTCTTTGAGGGTTTCCACGTATAAATCGTTGTGTTATGGTGTTGACTCTTGTGGTTGCATTGTTATTACTTGCTGTTATTTGCTTTTATGCATATTGGTTAATAAGTGGATTTGATAATAAGGCTAAAAATTTCTCAAACTGATAGAACACTGATTCACCCCCCTCTCAGTGTTCTTGGATTCCAACATGTGTAAGTTTTTGTGTCCATACATGCACAAATGCCAACTTACTAAAATTAATTAGTAACCTTGCAATTTTTATCCCTTATTGAAAAAGATCCAATATTTTTGGGTGATGCAAGATTTCTCTTACACCCTAGATGCTCTTGCATCAGATACTTGAGGTAATTTGAGAAATGACCTTTTCAGATTTCAGGTTTTAGAGGGAAACCATGATAGTCAACCTCACTCTTAGACAACCAAGATTAATCTTGAACATGTCTTCCTTTCTATTTTACCACATGTTATGTGTATTTCTTGTTCCTTGTTCCTTGACCCACTTGATTATCCAAGATGTCTTCCAATTTTTCCTCCTCTGAAATAGGTGCTAGAATTTTCCATTGCAATCTTGTTGTTTCTTCTTCAAATTTACCTTCATGATATTCTATCAAACCTAAAATGTTGAACACAGGCGAAATATTTAGTCCACTCAACAAATCTACCTCATAGGCATTTACCAAATCATGTTTCTTCAAGATTTTGCATGGTCCAAATTTCTTCATTTGCAACTTATTGTATGTCTGCATCTGAAATCTTTCTTTTCTCAAATGAACCATGACTTCATCTCCAATATGAAAATACTTGTTTCTATTTTTTTTGATCTACCTTAACCTTATACTATGTGTTCATCTTATAAAAGTGCTTCCTCACCTCTTCATGCAAGTTCTTCAAATGCTCTACAAAGTCTTAGGCCGCAACACTCTTCTTTTCTCCTTTATCTATTTTCCTCAACTTTAAAGTAGTTCTTAGACTACTCTATATACAATCTAGAATAGTGATTTACTAGTGCTCCTATTGACATAATTATTGTATGCAAAATCTGCCCATGATAAAATCATATTCCACCCCTTGGGTTTATCTCCGACTAAGCATCTTACTAGGTTACCCAAACTCCTATTCACAACTTTGGTTTGTCCATCTATTTGTGGATAGTGTGAAAATATGAACTTCAAATTTGTCCTCAACTTCTTCCACAATGTCCTATAGAATTAACCAACAAACATGGTATCTTGGTTTGAAACTATGCTCTTTGGTAGACCATGTATTCTTACCACCTCTCTAAAAATAGCTCTGCAACATGAAGAGCATCATTGGTCTTCTTACAAGGAATGAAATGTGTCATATTTGAAAATCTATCGACCACAAAAAAATAGAATCGTGTCCTCTTTGTGTCTTTGGTGAACCAAAAACAAAATCCATACTAATGTTCTCCCATGACCTCTCAGGTATAGGCAATGATTGATATAAACTTATGTTTTGGTTTGCACCTTTCGATATTTGAGATACTTTACAAATCTGTACAAAATAATTTAAATATTTTTACAACTGTGGTCAATAATAATGTTCTCCAAAAAATACAATGGTCTTATCTCAACCAAAATGCCCTGCAAAACCTCTAATATGCTTCTTTTTACTTAGGTTCAATCTCATGAAACTTCTTGGAATGCATAACTGGCTTCCTCTAAAAAACATATCATCTTGGATTATGAAATCCAAATTCTTCATCCAATCCATTGTTATTGGCTCCTTACAAGATTTCCAAGATTTTGCATAATCAGGATCCTCTAAATACAAATTCTTAGAGTTCATTGAACCCAATAACTTCAACATACATTTAAGTCAACAAATTTTGCCTCCTACTTAAGGCATCCACAACTCTGTTAGACTTCTTGCTTCAATGCTACAAAACAAATGTATAACTTTGCAAAAAATTAACCCATTTCAAATGTCTTTGATTTAATTTTCCTTGACTATTTAGCTACTATGAAGGTTGATGATCAATAAATAAAACAAAATCATTGGGAAAAAGATAATGTCTCCATTTCTTTAATGCTTGAACTATATCATAAAAATAATACTTCGTATTTGCATCATTTAAATTTTCACTAAAATAAGCAATGGGTTTACCCTTCTGACTCAAAATAGCTCCAATGACATTGCCACTAACACCACAAATAATTGAAATACCTTATTAAAATATGGAAGTGCCAAAACAGGCTGCTCTGTAACTTAGTTTTTCAAAAAATAAAAAATCCTTGATGCCCCTATAGTCCATTTGAATTCTTTCTTGTCTCCTCTCATTGTTTTAGTTAGTGGTGCATAAATACTACAGTCCAATCTTTGATAAAGTCTATAAAAACTTGCCAAACGATGAAAATATCTCACCTCTATAGCACTCTATGGGGTAGGCCACTCAATAATATCCTTTACCTTTTATGCATCCATTATAAAACCTTTTGTGGAGACAACAAATCCTAGGTCTCTTCACAAAGCTCCACTTCTTGAGGTTTATCATCAACTTTTCTTCTCTTAACCTTTTGAAGATCTTACAAATATGCATCAAATGCTCCTCCAATATTTTACTAAAAATTAAAACGTTGTCCAAGTAAACGATAACAAATTTTCCCAAACTCTTTTAGTATCCCATTCACCAACCACATGAATGTGCTCGACGGTGATATCCACTATTTATATCTATTTTTTGAAGTACTCATGTCATCCTTGGCAAGGAAAATTTATACTTGATAGTGATCTTGTTGATAGATCAAGATGTGTATTCCATTATCCATTATTCTTTGGTGCTAGTTCTACAGGGACTGCACATGCACTCAAATTCTATCAAATAATTTCCTTCTACAATAGCTCTTGTACTTGTCTGTTCAACACTTTACTTTCTATTGGGTTAATTTTTTGGGTTTCCTTATTTGGGAAATTGCCTCTAGGAATCAAGTCCATTTGGTGATTGTTGTCACAAAAGTTTGCACCCTTGGTGATCAGGCTTGATCACCAACACTGTGAAACATGGAAACAACCTCTGAAGTGTGGGACTTGCAGAAGTGAGGTTGAGTCTTTGGAGAAGGCTGACTTCCTTTCCAATCTGATGCAGGTGTTGGACCAACCCAACACAAATAATCTAACACTACTGATTTCTGATGCAGGTGTTGTACCGACCCAACACAAATAATCTACATAGGACATCAATAGAATTGCTTTGAGTATGCACAATTTCCTATCCTAGTTAGCCACCTATGTGCGAGTGAAGGTTGGAATCCTATGAAATGAAGAGAGGAACTGAGTTCAGTTCATAGTCAACATCCATAGAGGGATCAACACAAACACTTACAACTAATGAAAACAAATCAGAATGTATTCATACAAAGAGGTAAACTATTACACAGGTTGCAAGAACTAAAAGAGGCAAAATAAGCATAATCTATTAATGTAAAGGCAAGACAACTTTTACAAATCGTAAAAACAAGTATTTGACTGAAATGAAAAGGAAGAAGATCCATTGAAAAGATGCAAAAATTGCCTTCATAGTTTAGGCATAACTCAGAATTGAATAATTGATGAAAACCCTAACCCCACCTGAGTTAGGTTACAAAATTATGAGAGGGGAGAAGAAGATCAAATCGAGGATGATCTAATGGCATGCTGAAACCACCCTCTGAAGGTGTCCTCTGCTTGTAGAAGAGAAAAAGCCTCACAAATTAGGGAAAACCCTGCATTTGAATGCGTCTGGGGGTACTTGTAGAGCCAAAAGTCTCTGAACTGCAATGAATGAGCATGGGTTTCATATGAAATCAGTTGCAGAGGTGTAGGAGGGACACATATTTCCTAAAAATGAGGAGAATTCACATGAAATGGCTTCTGAAAAATCTCTGTCAGACACAAAAGTCATCATAATGCATTGAAGAGGCATCCATCATTGGCCTATAGGGTCACGTCTAGAGTAATGGTGATAATCCCTAGTCGTTGCACACAAATTAGATTTGAGATAGGGCACCGAATGAGCACAAAAAAATGTCTTGACTACCAAGTCAGCAACCACCCACCTCACAGAGAAATTGAATTTCAATGGTCACTGCAAAATGTCCACCGTCGATCTGAGAGATTTGTGCAAAGATGGACAAGCAAGATCTCTCCATATAGGCATCTAACAGGCCCAACCTGTGATTAAAACATGACCATTGGATTGGGCCCTTTATGAAGATCCAATGACTGCAATAGGCTGACGTGGCAACCCGGGTCCATGTTTCACTCACTGTGTTTGACCACTAAATGACCCTGATAGTTCTGATACACAATGTTAAGTACAGATGCCAAGCTAATAAGATGAGAGCGGGGGGGGGGGGGGGGGGGGTGAATCATACAAACTTAATTTTCCATAAAAACATCAGATTCAACCTCGGTAACAAATACTTCAGTAATATAACCAAAACTGCTAAACATGCAAACTCAAAAGCATATAAACATCATAAAACTCATAACACAAGATTTAACATGGAAACCCAAATAGGGAAAAACCACTGTGGGATTTCGGACCCACTAAGAAATATACTCTTCTAGAGTATGCTCGGTTAAAAGCAAATCCTGTTAAAGATTACAAACACATTGCTAGATGTGACCTGGTTAAGGGATTTCCCTAAGATCTGTTAGGATCTTCACCTTGTTAGAAGTGACCTTGTTAAAGGATTTCAAACACTCAATCAGAATGTCACCTTGCTAGAGGGTTTTACAAATAAGACTGTTAAGTCCACTTGGTTAAGAGATTTTCTGTCACTTCACAAAATAACAGTAATAAAAATCTATCTGCAACTTCACATCTAAAATGCTAAAGCAGATTCTTATTTGCTCAATACAATCTAGACATAGAACTACTCTTGTCCATCTGTTGGGCTCTATACTCTATTATTCAAATAGTTCTTCAAGCTTCAATGCTCGGTAATCACTATGTAGCATCCCTGTGTATACACTTGCCCGCATACATTGTTTATCAAAAGTTCCTTATTTATAAACAATTCACCAACCACTTAATCTCCTTGATCACATTTCCCATGATCAATCATAGCCATTGGAGCTTCAAACTTGACCAGGTTCAATGTATCCTTCAATTTGAAAAATGTTTTACCCCACCTTGGAACTTGCATACATTTCTTGGAACTTGTGCTAGGGTATCGCGGTTCAATCTGCGCTATAGATCTTCCTGCCGATTTTCCTTTGCCATAGATTCTCTAACAAACTTTATGCACGACATACCAATCATTTAATCAGTTTCAGCTCATCACCTTCCTTCATTAAATAACACATGTAACATTTAATGCATTCTATTACAGCTCGGTTACAACTCGGTAAATACTAAACTTCACTCGATAGACATTCCGCCTTCATTAACCGATAGCGATAACCTTAGGGTTTACCGACTAGGTTCTTTGCTCGGTAACATAGTATAGTATTAACCTTACAATCAACAACATATGTAGGATATCAGAACAATCTAAACATCATGATCTCATCATTGTCTAACTCGGTAATAGTTTCCCATTGAATAACTTATTTCTCCCCTTATTCATCATATTCTTTCTATGTCTTTTACCGACATCTTTATACTCATCAAATCATACTTCTTAAGACATGGCAACATCATACTGAATTAGAAAATCAATTACTTGACATCAATGACAAAATAATAATATTAAGACAGTAAACAACCTTAATCAGTTATATCCATAATCATCAACAACCTTCTCAATATCCTAGTGCCAACAATCTCCCTTTGTTTGTTATAATGCCAACAATCTCCCCCTTTGGAATTGATGGCAAAACCAATGGATTTGGCCTAAATGATTTGGATTCAGATTGCCGTGATTCTGAAATGCTAAAATGCTCTCTCCCTGTCACCAGTCTTCTCCCCCATACATTAGTCTTCTCCTTTTTTCTATCACCAGTCTTCTCTTTTTTTCAGTCTTCTCCCCCTTTGACAACAATGCCAAAAAGTAAAGAACTAAAACATAATTTCTTCCTGTATGAAGTGAATTTCTGCTGTTATGTGTCAACTTAGTCTCGGTTAGAGCATATTGTCTTCAATTCCTGTTCCCTGTATTGTTTCCTGCACACCTTTAGAAAACCTCCTAAAGTGTGTAAATCAGCATCAACTCCTAAAAGATATTTTGTAGAGTCATTGAATTGATGCTTTCACCGAACCCGACCAGTGAATAGAAGATAGGGGTAGGACCCCTAACTTACTTTTGAGATACTCAAAAGTGTCCCTTGGCAGTGGCTTGGTGAAGATATCTGCTACTTTCTCCTTTGTGCTAACATATTCCAACACCACTTTCTTCTCTTGAGCTTCTTCTCTAAGATAATGATATTTGATAGAGATGTGCTTTGTCTTAGAGTGCATAACAGGATTCTTTGAAATGTTAATGTCACTAGTATTGTCACAGAATATAGTTACTAGCTCGGTAACTTTCTCATTTATACCATCCAACAGTTGTTTGATCCATGCTATGTTGGTGCAATTTAGTGCTGCAGCAACATATTCAGCTTCTGCTGTTGACTATGAAACACATCCTTGTTTCTTGCTAAGCCAACTCACTAGTCATTCTCCTAAAAAGAAAGCTCCTCCACTAGTGCTTTTTCTGTCATCAATGTTGCCTGCCCAATCAGCATCAGTATAAACTTTTAAATCAAAATCATTTCCTTTTTGATATACTAAGCCATAATCCTCAGTGCCTTTCAAGTATCTGAAAATTCTTTTGATTGCTGTCATGTGTGTTTCCTTGGGATCTGCAGAGAATCTTGCAACTATACCTACTGCATGTGCTATATCTGGCTTGCTGTGAACAACATATTGTAGCTTTCCAATCATGGATCAGTAAAGTGTCTCATCAACAGATGCAGATTCATCATTCTTTGATAAATTATAGTTGGTAGTCATAGGAGTACTTACTGGTTTTGAATCCTCCATTCCAAATTTCTTCAAGATTTCCTTTATGTACTTGGATTGAGTAATGAAAATCTCATTTTTCATTTGCAGTATTTGTAAACCTATAAAATACTTTATCTCACTGATTAATGACATCTCAAATTCTTTGCTCATTTCATTTCCAAAGTTCTTGCATAAAGAGTCATTTCAACAAAATATAATATCATCAAAAAATATGGCTGAGATTAGTATTCCATTTTCATCATTCTTCATGTACATATTGCTATTTTCACTTGTCCTTATAAAACCAATCTTGATCAAATAAGAGTGCAATCTTTCATACCATGCTCGAGGTGCTTGTTTCAGACCATATAAAGCTTTGTTCAATTTACATACCTGATCTTTATTCTTGTCTTCAACAAATCCTTCAGGTTGTTCAATAAAAACTTCTTCTTCTAATATACCATTCAGAAATGCAGATTAGACATCCATTTGATATACTTTGAAATTTTTGAAAGCAGCATATGCCAACAATGTTCTTACTCCTTCAAGTCTAGCCACAGGTGCAAAAGTATCACCATAATCAATTCCTTCTTCTTGAGCATAACCTTTGCATACTAGTCTTGCTTTATTTCGAATGACCTCACCTTTTTCATTCAGCTTGTTTCTGAAAATCCACTTTGTACTGATTACATTTTTGTCCTTTGGTCTTGGGATTAGAGTCCATGTGTCATTCTTCTTGATTTGATGAATCTCTTCTTTCATAGAATTTATCCAATCTTCACTGTTAAATGCCTCTTTCACTATTCACGGCTCAAATTCAGATATTAGACATGTGTTCTATCTCAATTTGTTCCTTGTCATTACTGGATCATCCTAATCTCCTATAATTTGACTTGATGCATGATGTCTTCTGACATACTTGGCTAATACAGGCTCGGTAGGCTCTGTATGATCTTCTTCATCACTCGGTAACTGGATATTCTCTTCATTTTCTTCAACAATTCTGTCGGTAAGACTTGTTGGTTGAACATAGACAAATTCATCATAATCTTCTAGTTCTTTGGAGTTTCCTTCATCATTTCTTTCTACAAATTCATCAATTTTCACATTTTCACTTTCTACTATTTTGTTAGATGATTTGATTAGAAATTTAAATGCTTTGCTTCTAGAAGAATAACCAAGAAATGTTCCTTCTTCACTTTTCTGATCAAACTTTCCATTTCTATCATCTTTGTGTACATAACATCTACTTCCAAAGATTTTGAAGTAACTTACATTAGGTTTCTTGTCATACCAGATTTCATATGGTGTCTTCAAAGTTCCTTTCTTTAGTTGTACTTGGTTCATGGTGTAAACTACTGTGCTTATTGCTTCTCTCCAAAATGTTTGTGGCACTTTCTTTTCAATCATTAGGGTTCTGGCACAATCCACAATAGATCTGTTTCTTCTCTCAGCTATCCCATTTTGCTATGGAGTTCTCGGTGCAGAGACTTGTCTTTTAATATTATGATCATTGCAGAATAAGTTGAACTCATCAGATGTGAACTCTCCTCCTCTGTCTAATCTAAGACATTTCAGTAGTCTTCCTGTTTCATTTTCAACTCTTGTCTTGTACCATTTAAACATTTGAAAAGCTTCTGATTTTTCTTTTAAAAACATTACCGACATCATCCTTGAATAGTCATCCACAAATAATATGAAATATTTATCACCATAATAACTTTGAACTTTCATAGGACCACAAAGATCAGTGTGCACAAGATCTAAAATTCCCTTAGAAGTGTAGGACTTACTTGTAAAGTTTGATCTTGTCATCTTACCCATCTGGCATCCTCAGCACATAGCATTCTCAGGCTTTTCCAAACTCGGTAGACCTCTTACTCGGTGCTTCTTACTTATTTTGATCAGATTATCAAAATTTACATGACAAAACCTTTTATGCCATAACCAGGTATCATCTATCTTTGCATATAGACACTTATTTCGAGTTGAGTCAAGATGAAATGTATTACCTTTTGTTTATGTCCCGATAGCAGCTTACTTTCCATTCTTGTCATGAACTTTGACAATTCCCTTCTGAAATTCTATTCGGTAACCTGTGTTGTTTAGCTGTGCTACACTCAATAAATTGTATTTCAAACCTTCAACCCAATAAACATCATTGCATTTAGCATTGTCAAGAAGTGTTATTGATCCTTTACCTTTTACCAGACATGGTGCATCATTACCAAATCTTACATAGCCTCCATCATAATCTTCTAACATAACAAACTTGTGTTTATCACCTGTCATGTGATGTGAGCATCCACTATCTATGATCCAAGAATCATTAGTATTTATGTGAGATATAAGGGCTTTTTCTTCATACCTTTCTTCATCTAATCCATCTTTGATAGCCACATAAACTACGTCCTCTGTATCAGTTTCATCTGATTTATCATCATTGGATTCCTCATTAGCTATTAAGCATGTCTTTCTATCTCTTCTTTTGAAGTCTTGGTGTCCTCTGTAATGATTATCTTTCTGTCTGTCATCTCGGTAATCTCTCTTTTCAGTAGATTCTTTGTCAGGACAGTTAGAAGCCATATGTCCTATCTTATCACAATTGAAACATTTCAAAGGTAGTTTTCCTTTATACTTACCTTTGCCTCTCGGTAACCTTCTGGCTAATAGTGCTTCAAACTCTTCTTGCTTTCTGATTTCCTCATACAGTTTGTGTACTTCTTCCATGTTCTTACGATATCTTTCACTTGCTCCACTGTGATCTCCTTTAGAGTACTTATACTTTCTTTCATTGTAATCATCAGATTCATCAAGATGAAAAGAACTAAATGCATATTCAACTTTATTTACCGAAGACCCACTGTTATCAAAGTTACTTAACTCAAATACATGTAGCTTACCAATAGTAGCATCTAAAGAAACTGGCATATTGGGTACAAACCTTAGTTCATTGATTGCAGAGACTCGGATTGCATAAGCTGGTAGAAGGGTTCTTAACAACTTACTTGTTATATCCTTTTCTTCAATGGTTCCACCCACTCCTTTGATTTGATTGACAATCTCCTTTAGTCTTGTACTGTACTGGGTTATGCTCTCACCTTCATTCATCCTCATAGATTCATGTTGTCCTCTTAGACTGTCCACTTTTTCTCTTTGAACATGCTTATCACCTCCATATGCAGATATGAGCTTGTCCCACATTGCCTTTGCATCATTGCAGCCTTCTAGATCATTAAACTCTAAGTCGGTCAATGCAAATGTTATTTCAATCATTGCTTGAATATGTTCTTGCTTTGCCTTTATCTCTTCCATTGTCAATGGATAGGTGCTCGGTGTAATGAAATCATTCTCCAAGTAATATACAACATATTCTCCAACTCCTGATAGGTGCAACTTCATCCTTTTCTGCCATGTAGAGAAACTTGACTTGTTCAGCTTTGGTGCATCCCTCTTATACATCTTTGGATCTTTGTCTCAAGTACCTTTAAACTTTTCTTCCGGAGTCCAAAGCTCTGATACCAATTGATAGTTTTGATACTTAATGTTAAGTACAGATGCCAAGCTAATAAGATGAGAGGGGGGGGTGAATCATATAAACTTACTTTTCCATAAAAACATCAGATTCAACCTCGGTAACAAATACTTCAGTAATATAACCAAAACTGCTAAACATGCAAACTTAAAAGCATATAAACATCATAAAACTCATAACACCAGATTTAATGTGGAAACCCAAATAGGGAAAAACCACTGTGGGATTTTGGACCCACTAAGAAATATACTCTTCTAGAGTATGCTCGGTTAAAAGCAAATCCTGTTAAAGATTACAAACACATTGCTAGATGTGACCCAGTTAAGGGATTTCCCTCAAATCTGTTAGGATCTTCACCTTGTTAGAAGTGACCTTGTTAAAGGATTTCAAACAGTCAATTAGAATGTCACCTTGCTCGAGGGTTTTACAAATAAGACTGTTAAGTCCACTCGGTTAAGAGATTTTCTGTCACTTCACAAAATAACAGTAATAAAAATCTATCTGCAACTTCACATCTAAACTGCTAAAGCAGATTCTTATTTTCTCAATACAATCTAGACATAGAACTACTCTTGTCCATCTGTTGGGCTCTATACTCTATTATTCAAATAGTTCTTCAAGCTTCTGTTCTCGGTAATCACTATGTAGCATCCTTGTGCATACACTTGCTCGCATACATTGTTTATCAACAGTTCCTTATTTATAAACAATACCCCAACCGCTTAATCTCTTTGATCACATTTCCCATGATCAATCATAGCCATCAAATCCATCTATCCTTAGCTTTTTTTAACCCATGGGGCCTTTGTGTTCCCTATCCTTCCTCGTAGGATAGTGGGGAGACAAAACACTTCACCATTCCACTATCCCCCACAACCCTTTTCTTTTGTTACTTTCCTTCGCGGGGTAGCGGTGAGAGACCGAATCACCATCCCGCTATCCCACAACATCATCTACTAAAATTAGAAAAGCTTGAGGCATAGCGGGGGCCCTTAACCTGAGTGGGAACCACCAATGACCAGTGAGAGAAACAAAGGGGAACTGTCACACGAATGATAGGGAACCTGGCTAACCTGAAAGCATTAGCCTCCTTGTAGCTTGTAATCACATAGGGACCACTCCATATTGCATCAAATTTTGAGTGCCTCCTTGCTTTTTCTCTGTCAGCATCACATTTTAGGATAATATCTCTGACCTGGAAGGTCCTCAAAATGGATTTCTTGTCAAAGTATCTCTTTACCTGTCACTTATGGACATTTAAAGCTTTCCTGGCCTTCTCCTTGATCTCTTCAAGCTCTGTAAGTTTAGCATACCTTACTAGCAAGGCATCATTTTATAGGAGCTCCAACTGATGTGCTAGGTCTAGTGATGGCAACTGAAGGGATAAGGGGAACCTTGCTCCCCTCCCATATACTAGCATGAAAGGTGAGTTGCCCAAACCTCTCTTGGGACTAATTCTATCAGCCCATAGGGTTGTTCCTAACTTGAGGAGCCATAACCTTTGATTGTCTTCAAGAGTCCTCTTGATAATTCTAATGAGATTTTTACTAGAGGACTCAGCTAAGCCATTGCCCCGAGGATAATAATTTGATGATATTTTTAGAAACACATCATGCTGGACTGCCCATAGACTGATATGAGATCCTGCAAAGGCCTTAGCATTATCTGATATAATTGTGGAAGGGGCTCCAAATATGGTCGCAATCCCTTCAAAGAATTGAACCATTGAATTTTTAGTTGCATCTTTCAAAGCCACTGCCTCTATCCACCTTGTGAAATAGTTTGTGGCTGCCAAAATCCACTTGTGGCCTGCATTAGATACTGTATTTATAGGGTCGATAAAATCAATCCCCCATTGTGTAAAAGGTTGATCAACAGAGATGGGATGAAGGGGCAAGGCTGCTAATCCTTTCTTGCCTGTAAAAAGTGCACATTCTTTGCACCATCTAACCAATTTGTGAGTATCATTGAATAGAGAAGGCCAATAATAGCCTTCTCTCATGGTCTTCATAGCTATGGTCCTTGTTGAAAAATGGTCACCAGAGGGCCCATTATGAAATTCCTCTAGCAGTCTTTTGGTCTAATCTCCATAGATGCACCTTAGAAGGACACCATCCAGGCCCCTTTTGAATAATATACCATCCACTAAGGTATAGGGGATGGATTCCAATCTGAGATGCCTCCTCTTGGTTCTATCAAAGTGAGGAGGATAGCTACCATCTTTTAGAAGGGTAATCATATTCTAGAACTAGTTAGATTGCACATTTTTCTAGTTTTCAACTTGTTCTTCTTCTTGCAGAAAGAGGGAGACCTTTGAATTTTCCTTAAAAGATGAATTGAATTTCTCACAAAGTCCTCTTCCCCTCACTAACCTGGTAATTTTGATGTCAAGGTCATACTCCATGACCTTAGTGATCCATCCATCTCTCTTCTCACCCATATCCTTGTTGAGAAGGAAATCCTTAACACTAGCATGTGGGACTAGGAGCTTAATCCCGTTGTTTGAGAGCATGTGTCTGAACTTTTTTAGTGCTCTCACAACTGTGATGACTTGTTTTTTCACATAGATGTACCTGAGTTCATAGTCCTTGAGGCCTTGACTGAAAAAAGCTATGGGCTGCTCCAATCCTTCCTGATTTAACCGTGTTAGGACAACAAATATACTTGATTCTCCTCCCAAGGTGTAAAGGATGAAATCCTTCTCATAGTTTGGATTTACTAGGACAGGAGCCTAAGAAATGGCCTGCTTGATCTCATTAAATCCTTCCTTCCCTTCACTGGTCCATTTGAAGGGTAAATCCTTCTTTAGCATTGCTATGAGAGGCTTAACCAAAGCTGCAAGGTTTGGGATAAACCTTCTGACAAAGTTGATTCTACCCAGAAAGATCTAAAGTCCCTTCTTATGATGTGGAAGTGGAAGAGACACAATGGATTCCACTCTCTCTGGGTCTATGAACAGACCATCTTTGGATACAATGTGTCCAAGTAGTTTTCCCTGTTCAGTGGAAAATACACACTTTTTGGGGTTTAAGGACACACCATATTCCTTGCAATTTTTGAAAACTTGCTCAAGATGAGTAAAGTGGTCTATCACATGCTTGGAGTATACAGTAATATCATCAAGATATACTAGTATAAATTCTGCTAATACTCCCTTAAAATCCATATGCATGTCTCTTTGAAAAGTTGCACCTACATTTGTTAGTCCAAAGGACATTTTAAATTAGGCATAGGTGCCCCATTTAGTAGTGAATGCAGTCTTGTAGTGGTCAGATTCTTGGACTAAGGTTTGGTTATACCTTGAGTATCCATCCAAGATTGAAAGTCTTTCAGAGCCACTAACCTTGGCTAGAATTTGTTCCATGGAAGGGAGGGGGTAATGATCTTTGACAGAGGCTCTATTTAGGTCCCTAAAGTCTACACACAATCTGGTTTCCCCATTCTTCTTCCTAATTGAAACAAGATTGGCTATCAAAGAATAATGCTTGATTGGAAAAACAATACTAGATTCTATAAGCTTGGATAACTCCTTTCTCATCAAAGGCTCAATTTTGGAATTTATAGGCCTTTGCTTTTGTCTGACTGGTTTAGCATTAAGATCTAACTCTATGGTATGTTGTGTTATCCTCATTTTTGTTTTAAAAAATGAAGGACCATTACATGAAATTTTTGTGAAAAAATAAAAAAATTTACTCTATGGCATGCTTCCCGAGGCATAATTTTAACTAATCCTTGGACTGGCTTAATCCTCAGTCCATCCTCAAACTACATTTCGAATTTCGTCAAATTCTGGGTTTGTTTGCTATGTCTTTCCTTCAATTTTAGGTTTTAAAATCCCGACTGCAGGTGGAGAATTTTCTTCAAACTGTAAGTTTTAATGATATTCATTGTTTTGGTCTTTGTAGGGGAATTTTTGACTTATTACATGTGCACTTTTATTTAAAAGATGTTACTTGTAATTTTTTAAAAATTTCCCCTTTGTTGTTTTTATCTTTTTTATTGTTTTTAGTCTTGTTTAGTTAAAATAAGGATTTTTTGGCTCAATTACAAGTAAACTTGCAGTTTGGTCTAAAAACCCCTACTTTAATGGTTTTCACATGTAATAGGGATTTTAAATTCCCATTACATATGTGCAAGTATTTCTAACTTGTTGTAGGGGTTTTATTTCCCTTTTACAAGTGCATAAAACTTGCATCTCTCTCCAAAAATCTCGTTTTTGCCTTGTTAGTGAAAAAGTGACAATTTAAAACTTGCACTTTGGTCTAAAAAACCCGATTTTGCTCATAAAGTGCATTTTTGACATTTTAAACTTGCTATTTGGTCAAAAAATCCCGATTTTGCCTAACATGTTGAAAAAGTGAAATTTTAAACTTGTTATATCCTCCAAAAAACCCGATTTTCATTGTTTCATGCATTTTAAACTTGCTATTTGTTCCAAAAAACCTGAATTGCAAGGAAAAACGTTTTTTTTGAGGATTTTAGGGAAATTTTTGTGGAGATTTTTTGGGAGATAGAAGGCGTTTTGGATTCCTCCCTATTTTTATGCATTTTCAAACACCTTTCATGCCACATGGAGGTTAATATTGCTGTTTTTTTGGTTTATAACAACAGCCACATTTTTTCAAAAAGCCACATTTTTTCAAAAAACCACATTTTTTTGCCATTTGGAATGCCACGAATCAGCAATGTTATGAATCGTTTTGGCTTGGTATGCTAAGGTATTGAGGTTAGAAAGAGTCTTGGCCATTTTCCATGCCATTTCTCATGCATTTTTTGCCACGTTTTTCAGTTTTGGGCATTTTTTCAAAAACGTGGCTAGGGTTTTGGAATACGGTTAATTTCTTTTTAAGAGATATTCTTCTTTATTTCAAAGATTGATCATCTTTTAGAGAGGCATTTTCAGATTGGAGCAAGGTAAGATTTATTTTCTTCATGTTTCTTTTTTCTTGTTTTCTTGTTTTCTTGTTTTTCCTTTCTGGTTGTAAATTTATAAATGGTTGGTTCTTCCCCAAAAATTGGTTTTTGTGAGAGAGTTTTTCCCCTTTGTAAAGCAATTTTAGAATTGCATTGATCTTCCCTATTTTCCCTTTTTACTTGTATTCAGGATTTTAAATCCCGATTACAAGTTGGATGAAAATTATTGTTCTTCCCTTACGGATAAAAGATTTAACCATCTTTTGTTGAAATTCCAAGTTGCAAAGATGAGAAATACCCATTCTTTCAAAATTGGGTTTTTAGAACCGGATTACATGCTGAAAGTTCTTCCCATTTTCTTGAAGAAGATCTTCCCAAAATATTTTCATATTCATTTCCATCATCCTTACATACCATTTCATCCATTCATTTTCCCCATTTAAAGTCTACCTGCAGCCAGCCATCCAGAACCCGAAATTGGTCGAAAATGCACTCAAAAAACACTTGAAAATGAGTTCTAAAGGTCCAATTACAAGTGCAAACTTGTAGTTACCCATTACACATATGAAGTTGCATGTTTGTTCCCCGCAATTGCAAGTTAATGCTCTTGTTTTTCCCAAACATGTAATGCAACTTCCAAAACCCGAAATTCACTTGTGAGCCCATTTTTGCATCAATTTCTCTCTTCCCTTGTCAGTTCGGTTTGCACACACGATCTACCAAATCAATGGATTAAGGCATGGGCCTTATTTTGCAAGCAAATTTCAAGAATGAAGGATGATACAAAGAAGAAATACAACAAGAATTCATGGTTGAGAGCATAAAATGCTTTCAAGACAAAGATGGTCATGACATGAAAACAGGAAGGCTACCCTTTCCCTCTTGAAAAGCTAGTATTACCCCAAGCAAGAAGACAAGGATGCAAGTTCCCATTCCGGTTCAAGATGTCTTTACCAATCCAGAATACTTCAAGTTCTAGCATCCTGAAGTGACATGAAGATCATCACAGACAAAGGATGATGCAGTTAGAGTTGTGTCTTTAGACACATGGAATAATTTTAGTTATGCATTTGTAATTTCATTTTGACAAGTTACATGTAAAAGTATTTTTTGTAAAAAGCAAGTTACGCATTACTTGCACTTTTGTAATTACATGTAAGACAACTACAAGTTGTGTCCGATTAGGACTATAGTTGGAATAAGTCTTAGTTAGTTAATGAAGTCTTAGTTAGTTATTTAAGTCTTAATTAGCTTTTGAATAAGTCTAGGTGGTTGAGAGATTTTCTCAAGCTAGTTGGGATCCTCCCACCTTTTTCTCAAGGATCCTCTTCTATAAATACTGGAGGGGTCTATTGTAATATTTATCTTTTGGAAAGCAAGCAAAAACTCTGCCAAATTTATAGCAAGAAGTCTTTGAGCTTATGTATGTGGATTGAAAGTTTTTGAAGAATAATAAAGAAGGATTACTCAAGTTTTGAGTCTTTGAGCTACATGTTTGAGTTTGAATCTTTTATTTATTCTATGCCAAGTGTTTCTAAAGGAGCTTAGTCCAATCTGATTTGAAGTCTTTGAGCTGCAAGTAGAGAAGATTAATTAAAATAGGAAACTCTCTTGAAGGAGCAACAAGTCTTTGAGCTTGCGTCTATTCTTGAGGAAAAATTACCATTTGATAAGAAATAGCAACAAGTCTTTGAGCTTGCATTAGTTCTTGTCTTTGTGTTGAAAGAATAGATTATTCGAGTCTTTGAGCTATTATCTTTTATTTGTTGTAAAATTTAGTATAGCAAAGGATAGATAGGACTTCCAATAGTCAAGTCTTTGAGCTTGATATTGTTTTCCCGACCCGAAGGAAGTGACAGGAGTCTTTACGCTTTCAGGAAACTTCATTTCCTTTCTCTTATTTCACTTGAAAGTGGTTACTGCTGTTATTCAATCGCTATCCTTTTCTGTGAAGAGAAAAGGATATTGTCTTTCTTGAAAAAAGAAGAAAGATTGCTGTCCCATCCTATTTTATTTTCCAAGTTGTAGTTAGATAGGGGGAGACTTCCCTTAATTAGGAGAGTTTTTACTCGTGTGCTGTGGTTGAAACCACAATTTTGTATATTTCCCCAATTGTACAAAATTTTCAACCAACATGTTGAGATAGAATAGGATCAAACCCTTTTAGATCCTTAAATGTAAAAGAAAAAATATCATTATACTCTTGACAAAGATTGACAAAAGTACCTTGATCAGTTTGGGAACATACCTTTCCCAAGTTGAGAGCTCTGCCATCAGATATGGAGACTGATGTGTAGTCTCCCTTCTTTGCACCCAGGTTCATTGCTCTCCCTTTCATTTGATCATCAGTGTTGAAAATCCCCTCCAAGGTGATTAATACCTTGGGTAGATTGTTTGAGCTTAGCTGCATGATCTAATCTTCATACTGATCCTGTAGCATGCCCCGCTTCCTATGGGAGAACTTTGCTACATCTTGCAGGGAGCTCACAATCTGCTGATCTAAATCAAAGACCTGCCAATTCACTTTGTTATCAGGCACTTCCGGTCTCACCATAAATTTGATTTGTTGTTCTTTCTCTATTGCAGCATGAGATAAAAGTCATGTTGATCACCAATTGCTACTAATCGATCAACATGTTTATTCTGATTTCTAGGAACACTATAAATATTGAAGGCCTCAAATCCTTCAATTAGGTCCCATGCTCTATGCTTGTAGGACTTGAGAAGGTTGCTCTTGGTGGTATTGTGAGCTCTGACCTGATTTTAAATCAACTCACTATCTCCATGCACCTTCAAAGGTTTGATCCCTATCCTCTGTGTTGTTTGGAGATCCAAAATTGGAGCTTCATAATCAACTACATTGTCAGTGCAACCAAAATGAAGTTTGAAAGAAAAGTAATATTTCTCCCCTTTAGGAGAAATCAACAATACACCGGCCCCTACACCATTTTTGTTCCTTGAACCATCAAAGAGCATGTCTCATATCCTTTGCATATCATTGCCTTCCTTTGAAAGATTGGGAACGAGGGTGTCTTCTTCATGTATACAATATGTACCCAAGCTAGTATTATTGACCACATAAATGGGATCAAACTGAAATGCATTTGCCCACTCATCAGGTAGGCAATTAGGAACCTCATCTAACTGAGTTGTAGACTCTCTTATTAAAATTTCTTCTTTCTTCTCATTGAGAGTATAATTCATGTTGATAAGACTTGGGGTATAGGGCTCTATATGATCATTGGAAACAGGTTCAACCCTAAAGTTAATTTGGTACCATATCTTGTCCTAAACAACATGTGAGACCAGTCAGAAGATAGATAGCCACCTATCTTGGCAATGAATTCCCTAGATAAACAAATGTCAAAAGAAGCAAGGAGGTCAATCATTGATATGTCTTGCAATACACTACAACCCAGGTAGGCATGCAAGGTCAAATTTAAATCTTTAATGACCCCAACTGTCTGAACTAATGTGCCATCAAGCTGCACCACCCCTCTTGTGATAGGTTCATACTTGATACCTAGGCGGTCAGATATCTCTTTTGGCATAACTGAACTACTAGCCTCACTATCTATCATGCAATTATGAACAAGATTATTCCCTATGATTAATGATAGATAAAAAGGGGGAGGCTTACTAATTTTTTTTGGATTCTCTTTCTCCAAAGGCTGCACTAGGCTTGTAGAAATTAAAGAGCTACAACCTTGACTAGTATCCTTTGCAACATCCATCCCCTTTAGGGCTTCCTGAAGTAGGTCTCTTTGAGCTAGGATAGCATGAGCATCCCACATAGATACATTGCGGCTGTCCCTCTTCATCTGGCCATCAATGTTAAAGGGAATGACAACCTTAGCAGGGACCTTCATAGCGGCTAGGTTTGATTTTGGTGTGATAGGAGCCTTATGTGGCTCTCCCTCCTTGACATTTTGTGTCAAATCCTGCTCCTTAGACATAGAAGCCACCTTATTAGGGGTCTTTTTGGCATTGTAGTCTTTATAGAACCCTGTGGAGCTTGAGCTGTTGTAGTAGAAGAAATATTAGGGTCTATGGCTCTCCTTTTTGATCTTGTGTTGTTTTCCACACTATCCACACTTATCTGATTCATTCCACAAAAATCAACCTCCTTCCAATTCATAAAAGTTGTATCTCCCTATGTATGACAAGGACAGTCATCAAATTGTTGTTGCTTTGATGTTGTTGGCTCCTCTTGTGCTACTAGGGCCTGAGAAAAATCACCATTTTGACACAAGGTCTGATTGTGTGGCTGATTGCATGGGACACACCAATCTTGTTCTTGAGAAATATTGTTTTGAATTGGCACTATAGCCTTGAAGTACTTGCAGCTATGGGATTCAAACTATTCAAGGGCCTAGCATTGCTCAATTGGTTTTGCCCTTGAAAATTAGGCCTTTGTTGCTAATAGTTTTGATTTTGAGGCTAATAAGGCCCATTGTTAGTCCACAACAACTGTCTCTTGACTGAGACCAATTCGTTTCCATATCCCCGCAGTTGCTGCTATAATTGATTGATAATTTTCCGCATCGATGCCTCAAGAGAGGCCTGCAGTTCCTTAAGTTGAGAAGATAAGGGAGAGGGCATAGGTGTGAGCAGATGGCTTGTGGAAGCCACCAGAATAAGAGCCAAAACAAGATGCTATGGAGGAGCCTCCGGAAATAAGGGCATTGGGGGCCTAGGAGACAACTTTCCTGCCTATATTAAGCAATTTTCTGCCCTTATGGTGATATCATATGCCCCTGGGAGATTATCTCCTCCCATAGATTGAATCATTTTAGCTATGTCACTATTCAAAGCCTTAAGAAAATATAGAAAATAATGGTTTGATGAAGGCTTTACTAATGATGGGATTCTATTCCATGTCTTTTGAAATCTATAGTTGAAATCACCCATGAACTCATGAGGTTCTCTTTTGATTGTAGTTAGCTGCTCCATAAGTGATAGATGATCACTTTTGTCTTCAAAATGGTTGTGCAACTTTTCTTCTAATTCATCCCAATTGCGAATGGAGTTAGGAGCTAGTCCTCTATAACACTGAAGGGCCTTTCCTTTGAATGAAGAGGCAAGAAGCCTCACTACAACATTGTCTTCAATGACATCAAACACAATGTAGATGCTTGATACATCTTTG
Organism: Cryptomeria japonica; assembly: GCF_030272615.1. NCBI lineage: Eukaryota > Viridiplantae > Streptophyta > Pinopsida > Cupressales > Cupressaceae > Cryptomeria > Cryptomeria japonica. Next base: position 132,717,407 of record NC_081413.1, on the reverse strand, counting down.
AAATGTTGTTCAAGGGAGGTAGATGTTTCTCCAGTAAAAAATGGTACAAATTTCAAGGCTGCTACTAGAATTTAACTTTTGAGCTAGGACTAAGGGACTGCCACCATTGAAGGTGAAAAAGGTTTGTGCTCTTGGGACCACCATTGCAAATAAGGGTCTGTTAATATGGATGATAGGGCCTCTATATTGAGAAGGTCTGATAATAGGAGGGGTAGATTTAGAGCTTAGGGTTGTAGGTGATTTTCCTTGAGTTCCCCTAACAGGTGATAGAGAATGTTTACCTCTTCTTCTCATATAATTAGACTGAGGGAGCTGAATGAATTGAAAAAATACCTTTAGATGATGATCCGGTGTGTCTCCTTGGCATAAAGCTACAATTGGTATCATTGAGAGTCTGCATTTGTTCTTCATAGTCACCAAGTGCTTGATTGATTGCCTCCAAAGGCTGAATTTCTTAGGAAAAACACTAAATGCTTAGCAAGTATGTTGAAATTTGTCCCACCGGGTGTGCCAAAAACTATGGTATGGATGATGGCTTGAAATAGAATGGTATGGTCAATGAATCTTCTTTGAATGCTCATAACCTATCCCACCAAGCGTGCCAAAAACTATTGTCACAAAATTTTGCACCCTTGGTGATCAGGCTTGATCACCAACCTTGTGAAACATGGAAATGATCTCTCAAGTGTGGGACTTGCAAAGGTGAGGTTGAGTCTCTGGAGAAGGCCAACTTTTTTTCTAATCTGATGCAGGTGTTGGACCAACCCAACACAAATAATCTAACACAACTGATTTTTGAGGGAAAAGGGGAAGAAGGGTTGCTTGAAAATGGAAAAGGTTTGCATCTAGATTGAAAGTTTGATCTTCCTTCCTATATCTGCACATGACATCAATAGAATTGCTTTGAGTATGCACAAATTCCTATCCTAGTTAGCCACCTATGTACGAGTGAAGGTTGGAATCCTATGAAATGAAGAGAGGAACTGAGTTCAGTTCACAGTTAACATCCATAGAGGGATGAACACAAACACTTACAACTAAGGAAAACAAGAAAAATACATTCATACAAAGAGGTAAACTATTACATAGGTTGTAAGAACTAAAAGAGGCAAAATAAGCATAATCTATTAATGTGAAGGCAAGGCAACTTTTACAAATCATGAAAATAAGTATTTGATTGAAAGGAAAAGGAAGAAGATCCATGAAAGATACAAAAATTGCCTTTATAGTTCTGGCATAACTCAGAATTTAATAATTGATTGAAACCCTCACCCCACCTGGGTTAGGTTACAAAAATCTAAGAGGGGAGAATAAGATCAGATCGAGGATGATCTAATGGTGTGCTGAAATTGGCCTCTGAAGGCGTCCTCTGCCTCTAGAAGAGAAATAACCCTGCAAATCAAGGAAAACCTTGCATTTGAATGTGTCTGGGGGTACCTGTCGAGACAAAAGTCTCTGAACTGCAATGAATGAGAATGGGTTTTGTCTGAAATTGGCTGCAGAGGCCTAGGAGGGACAAACATTTCCTAAAATTCAGGTGAAATCCGCATGGGATGGCATCTGAAAAATATCTGTCAGACCCAAAAGTCATCATAATGCATTGAAGAGGTGCGAGTGGCATCCAACATAGACTTGTAATGTCACATTTGGAGTAATGGCGACAATCCCTGGTGATTGCACAAAAATTAGATCTGAGATAGGGCATTAAATGATTACAAAAATACATCTCGACTACCAAGCCAACAACCACCCACCTCGCAAAGCAACCCCACCTGGCAGAGCAATTGAATTTCAATGGTCACTGCAAAATGAAAATGTCCACCATTGATCTGAGAGATTCACGCAAAGATGGATGCTCCATATCTCTCCATGTAGGCATCCAACATGCCTAATCTATGATTAAAACATGGCTATCGGATCAGGCCCTTTATGAAGATCCAATGACCGCAATTGGCTAATGTGGCACCTCGGGTCCATGAGCTAAATGACCCTACATACCGTACAGAATAGTGGGAAACACCTCCCCCCTGTGATCTCTTACCCCACAAACCACTTTGCTTTCCAAGAAATCCTCTATGGGATAATAGGGAAGCATATTTCATTTATTTGTTTACCCCACGGTGTCACTTTGCCTGTTACCTTCACCCTACGGGATAGCGAGGAAGCTGCTTCATTCTTTATCTTGCAAGGCCCAAATGCTTCCAATAAATCCCCCATGGGATAGCGGGGAAGCATATCCTTTACTTCATCTTTATCCTGCAAGGTTGCTGCGACCTCTTGGAATGGCATGCGGGATGGCGGGGAAGCCATCTACCCTTATCTTTGTTTACCCCATGAGGGCCTTTGTGTTCCCTATCCTTCCTCATAGGATAGTGGGGAGAAAAAATGCTTCACCATGTTGCTATCCCACACTGCCCTTTTCTTTTGTTACTTTCCTTCCTGGTGTAGTGGGGAGAGACCGAATCACCATCCCGCTATCCCGCGACATCATCCACTGAAATTAAAAAAGCTTATGGGGTAGCAAGGGCCCTTAACCTGAGGGAACCACCAATGAATGGTGAGAGAAACATAGGGGAACTGGCCCATGAATGACAAGGAAACCTCCAGCCAGTGACCTTAAGTGAGTTGACCGCCCATTTCAGTCAACTCAAAAATAGAATTTTGGAGCCCGAATAGAATTCAAGGGCCCCACTGCTACTGTTGTTTTTCTAACCTTGCGAGGACACTTGCCTTAGACTTTTCTTATCCCACTATCTCGTAAGACCCCCTTTCTTTGCTCCATGTCAAGGTTGGCACAAAAATTGTCAACAACGACTAATTTTTTCATCGATATTAATATTTTTGGTACATTATTACATATAGTATCTTGAAACTCCTCCAACAAATTTGCAACTTTTATAGGAACAACTTCTACTTCCTCTTTTTTAGCTTGGGGAATTAAAGATAAACACACATGATCATGCTTCATTCCATCTAAAAATTTTCATCCATCAACTTAATATATCCTTGCATTACTGCATATCGTTTCCTCTGCCTCCTTTGATGCCTTCATTTTGTGTCAAACTCTATCTTTTGTGAAAGTGTAGGTTTTGCAAACCCATCATATACTATGTGTTAATAAAATTTCAATGGTCTCCCTAACAACAAATGACATACATCCATAGGCATAATATCACACAAAACCTCATCATGATAATTACCAATTTTAAACTTTACCAGAATTTGTTCATTGACCAAAGCCTTGTGGTCCTTCAACAACCAAGCAATCTGGAATGGGTCTGATGCCTTCTTCTCTCTAACTTCAAAGTATTAACCATTTAATTTGAAACAAGGTTATCAGTAATACATCATATATAATAACATTGCAAACTTTACCATTTCACTTACATTTGACGCGAAATAGATTCTTCCTTTGGGTTGGTTCCTTTTGATTTGTAACGCCTCACCAAGGAACCTTAGAGGATAAGATAAAAATATACATAGGATGCATGGAATTTTTTTTGAAGTAATTATCATCATACATAACATATACAAGTATAACACTCAAACCTTAAGATTAGATCAATCTTCCAATAACCAACAATGCACATGTGAAAGTGTAAACACCTAAAACTTCAAAAAAACAAAGGAAAAGGTTTCCATAACCTTAGGAAAGGGTCGAAGAGGTGATTAGGACCACACAAGACCACCCCCAAAGTCACAAGACTTGAAATGACAAACATTCAACTTCTAGGTCCTAAGCATCATAGATGAGCTCCGATGAAATCGTAGTTGCAAACAGATGCCCCGAACACCATTTAAATCCAAAAAAAACCTACTAAAACCACCTTTGAGGGTTCCCTAATTTTTCTATCTTCGCAACACAACCTCTTCAGACCAAATGACAAAGAACATTTTTTGGGAACCTACATAAGTATCCAAGGACAATTTTTAGGAATATGCAAAGTGTCTTGAGAGGAGACTAGCACGTTTTGGGGACACTAGCATAAAACAAAAGTTTCCATGATTCACACAGGTGTCCACTAGTACATTCAAGGCTTAATTCCGATGGTAGGTCATCATAATTCTGACTCTTTTTCGTCGAACTGCCGACAAACGCAACTGACATCCTTTAGATTGGTGAGCTCATGTTGTCGTCCTCTATGATGCATGTTCATTTGAACTAGTGAGCTTCCTAGTTAGCCAATTTGATATCCTAGACACCCAAAACCCTTGGTGAAGCCAAAATATCTCTTTGACACCCAAAATGAGATAAGTCAATGAAAAGATGCAAAACTAAGACAAGATTAGTGACATCGAGTCACTAGATCACATCTACAAGACAAGGCAAAGTTGAGGTGGACTCAAAATGCCAAAACTTAATATTAAACTCCCCTAAACCATGAAAAACACACTCAAGGTAACCCAATACAGCTATAAACCACAATCGGAACCCAATGGACACCTATCAGAGTGTCCTAAATGAGTCTGGATTGGCTCCAAGTGGCTCAAAATAGTCTAAATCAGTCAAGAACTCATGACCAATCAAGAAGATGACTAAATCAACCTCAAAAACTATTCAAACATCATCTACATTCTTTTTAGAGTACCATTGGAAATTTTCCTATGATACCATCATAATAAATCAAGAATTGAGAAGCATAAAAAGGCATATTTTGTGCACAATACCAACACCTAGTTATGCAAACTATCCAATTACACAATCATTATGGTATCATTACATTATTCTCCTCAAAGAGTGTTCAAGGTATATATCATCAATGTTTACAATAATTGATACAATATACATATGGTTATACTCTTATAAGAAATATAGAATGAGAAGGAACAAGTGTTGAGAACGGTGTGAGGATGGTGGTAGATCACTCCAAGGCAATCAGGATCCAAGTTCATTAGTCCCCATTGGTGGTTGGCAATGCCACTCAACCATGTGAAACTATTAGGTTGACCCCACCATGCTCATGGAGACAGACACATAGCCCAAAAAAGCATACAAGCATGCAAGAGGAGAAATAGGCTTACACATATGTACACTAAACAAGGAGAAACACTCAACATGGGGTAACACTCAACATGAACATCCCAACCAACAAGCATCATAAAAAAGCATCAAGATAATGAGGAGATAGAGCCATACCCTTAACACAATCCAACATGTAAATCAAGGATGTACTCAACAAGTGGAACAACACCAAAAAATCAAGTATGAACCACATCATCAACCAATCACCAAAGAGATAATAAGGCCAAATGGCCAACATATAAGGAAATCACAAGAATCCATAAAAGAGAACTATCAATATGGAAGACATTAGACATATTATCTTTTGGTGCTACTCATATCTATAGGGCTAGGTATATAGAGAACAAGAGTGGGGAGTGTCATTGTGTATCTTGAAGGGATGGCTCATGTGGAATCTGTTGGAAATTGACACTCATCTGGTGATTTTTGGTGGTTTCCGGTGACAGATTTTTGGTTTAGGGTTGTCATTGATGGAAAATCTTCATGGACATTCATTTCGGTGGTCGTGATTCTTCCTATCCAGAAGTAGGTGTTATTTGGTAGCATTCTAACTAGTATTCTAGGAAGAATAGAGCATTTTTGGGTCTGGATGCTTTTCGGTGATTGTGGTGCTTTGAATCACGTTCTTGTTAATTGGGATGACTTAGATACATCATTTTATCATCATTTTGGTGATGTGCATTTATATTTTTGGATCCGGTCAAGCTGACATGTATCTACACGTTACACCTTCAGGTTGACATGATGTATGATCTAGTTTTGGGTGCTGGTATATAAGTTTGACGTGGGTGATCCTTTTTAGTGGATGATGCAAATTAATGTGAGCGAGAGGTAATCAAGAATTGGTTTTGGCGCAGTGTCACGTGCACATTTTTGATCCGATAGCTGACTGAGACAGTGTATAGGGCAGAACAAAATAGAACAGAGAAGGTGATCTAGTCAGCTAATTTGTGTTTAACCGAAACTAATCCAAGCATGATAGTTGCTATTTCTGAGTTCATACATTGTAAGTCATTACTATAACAACTATGTACGCCAGTGAGACTTCCCTGAGGGTTGTAGCCTTCCAGGTTATTATAATTGAGCAGTGAGCTCTTGGTAGTGTGCTTGAATGCCTGTGCATTCCCCTTTTGTAATATTGTTTTTCTACTGGCCATAATGGAATAATATTGTGGGTTCAAATCCCATCATGGTTTTTCCATTTAGGTTTCCATGTAAAAATATCGGTGTTATGATCTTGTGGTTGTTTGTTATTTGTTTCTGCATTTTAGTTTTAAGTATTTGCTTTCAGTGGCTAAAAGTTAAGTTTGAAAATATATCAACCGATAGATCATTGATTCACCCCCCTCTTAGTGATCCCTTATTCCAACAATTGGTATTAGAGCCTAGTACCTATGAAGAAGCCTAACCGCTTGAGGAAGTTCCAAGAGATTGATTAAATGGATTCCAGTTTTAGAGACAACTCAGTGTGGCACTTGAGGATATTGATGCAGCTAGAAATGAGATTTGTACCTTGAAGAAGAACCTGAATGTTGCTGATGATTTATTAATGAACTGAAGGATCAAGAAAATGTCTCTAGAGAGAAGAGGAAGTAATTGATGGACAAGTTGAAGGAGAAAGAAGATCAGATCATGGAATACCGGGATAAAGCTGATGAAGTTAACAAGCTTGAAAGAGAGAAGATACTTTGAAGAATGAGATGCAATCCATTGTGATGAGGCTGACTAAGGAAATTGAGGACCGAAATAAGAATGAAGAGAATCTGGTACAATCATTGAAGGAAAGAGAAGATGAATTCTTCAGGATTACCTATGAGAATGATCAATTGAAGCTTGAGCTGACCCAGTCAAGGAACAATGGTCAAGAACTTGAAAGACAGGTTTCTACTTTGAGGGATGAACTTGCTACTGCTAATGAGTACAAAGACAAATTCAAAGATAGCTCAACAAGGCTTGATGGGATGATGAAGAGTCAGAGACATGGAAAGGACATGAAAGGACTTGGATTTGAGAAAGGTGAATCCTTTGGATTTGGACAAGGAAATGCAAAACTTCATTATAAGAAAAGCAAGAATCCTCCGGTAAGACAACCTAATGCTCATTAATTCAATGGTACATGCTTTAATTGAAATAAGTTTGCTCATATAGCAAATCAATGTAGAATTAAGATGAATAATGGAGTGAACAACATGAATAATGTTCCCACCTTTATCGGTCAATGTTTCATATGCAATAATTTTGGTCACAAGTCAAATGTGTGTAGAGCAGTAATGAATAATTTTCAAAACAAAAGATGCTATGCTTGTGGAATATTTGGACATATCTCTAATTGGTGCAGGACAAGACCAAATCAGATGAACTTCAAACCTATGCAAAATAATAATGTTTGCCAAGCATGCAACAAAACCGGTCATATTGCAAAGTACTACAGAAGCAAGAATAGTGTTCCGGTAGAAAAGAGTAACTCAAAACAAAAAGGAAGAGAAAAAGTAGAAGAGATCAAGGATAAGCATGAGAAGATGTGGGTTAAAAAGGATGAATCCAGAGTCAACAACTGGCCTGCAACTGAATTTGGTGCAGGATCTTCATCTAGTAACTAGGGCTTTATGTCTTACGGGGAGCTTTTCATGCAGATTCTAAGAACCCCCTCTTTGGTGGTCTATAACTGTAAGGTTGCAGAAGGATTGAATCACATATACAAATGATATCTAGAATTTTCAGAAAGATTTGGTGCTCTGGTATGTAATTTCATGAAAATCATGGTAACCGGTTGCTACATTTATTACAGTGGAAAGTTAGGTTTTTAAAGGATAAAAGTGCATTTAAAAACTTCATTTGACACAATGCGATCAAGCGAATAGATCAGAGAGCAAAGAAATTTGGCGATTTCTTCAGTGATTTTAGTGAGTCCATAGTGAATTTCAATGCTCGGTTGTGAAGCAAGGTATTTATCTGTTCAGACTTTCAGTTTTCAAAACCCTAACATTTGAAATGGCTTCAGTTTTTGGTATTGCAACTCCTTTGGTGGTTGAGATTAAGGATAAGGCTCATCCAGTCTTCAAGAAACACCCTTTTAAGTCAGTTGAGGATGATCTAGAAGGTGCATTTTCATCGGTGCCCTATGACGTGCTGCATAACAAAGATATCAGGGCCTACAATCACTATGAACTTGAAGATCTTGGAATCACACACACGTTGGACTTATACAATGAACATTTGGCTAACCGTTTGGGAAATATCAAATCTGAATTCAAGGTGCTTCAAGACAAGGGTTTCTCACAATTCATACATTTTCCAATGTTTGACGATGCAAAATGGATCCGCTACATTCTTAGCCGTGTGCATGATGATTTCATATGGCTTGACAGACTGCAAAAAATCACTAAGCAGGCGATTTGTGCTGTAACTGGTCTAGCAGAAACCCGTGATGTGACCAGTTTGAGGAAAGTGTCAAATGACACCATCATAGCCACCACAAGATATAAATTTGACAGTAGAGCCATTACTATTAATGATATTTTGGAGAATGATGTGAAGTTTGCATGAATGGTAGTCAGATACAAGGTTTACCAGTCCAACTGGTACAACTCTCTCTCCGGTACTGCTATTTACTTTGTGTATCAGATGCTCAAGGAAGATAAAAGGTATGATCTGTGCAATGCACTTTTGAATGAATTCTTGAGTAATTTGAAGAAGATCAAGAAGGATAAGAAGCATACATTTAAATATGGTACACTCCTTATTTTCCTGACTTTATACTTCCTGAATGAGATACCCGGTATCAAAGGTAAGGTCCAATGGGCCTATGATAGACCGGTGGCCATGCAGATCAAGAAAGGACTATGTGGAGTTGGAGATGCAACCATGAGGATATCTACCCTCTAGGGATACTTCAAAACCTTCCAAGATGCAATGAAGAGCAGGGAAAGGATTCCTAAGGAGGTAGTTGAAAAATATGAGCAAACCATTTGCTTCATGATAGACAAGTATCAATGTCTAATGGAAGTAGTGGAGCCCCGAATAGTATGGATCATGCCCATGGGGTATGAAGTTGACTTTGTTACACTTGAGGCATATGCCCAACACCTTTTGAATCAACCGGTGAATCCCAAAGAAGGGAGATTTGGTACATTCAAGGAAAAAGACCTTAGTCTACATATGCAATTCACTTCTCTTGCCCAGAGAAGAAAAGTCACTAAGATGGTAGAAGTTGTAGCTGCTCAGACGGTTTTCATGAAGGATGAAGTGAAGAAAGAAAGGGAGAAATATGCATAGAAGGAGACTAAGCCTACTCCTGCTCTGGTGGCACAACCTGCAAAACCTAGCCCATCCCGAAAAGGTGTGTTGAAGCAGAAGGAGAAGCCTAAAAGAACCTATGTTGCAGTATCTTTGGTAGCCTCAAAAATTGAGTTTGAGGAGGAGGCAGTGAAGGAAAAGAAGAAGGGAGAGTTTGTCACAATGGTAAGGAAGCCACAATCCGGTAGAGCCTAGCGAAGAAAAAAGGAAAATTAGATCATGCTCTTACCGCATGGCCCAAGAGAGAAAGGAAAGTCAAGAATCAACCAAAGTTTAATGCACAAAAAGTTAAATTTGAATTTGTTCCTTCATTGATAGCAAATCAGTTGATAGATGAAATTATAGTTGATGGCAATTTGAAGAACATTGGAGTTTGTTATGAAAATTTAGATAAAGGAGATAAGAGGAAAGTTGAGGAAGTAGTTGTATTATATTTACATAATTTTAGTAAAACATTGATTGAATTAGAAAATACCATTCCAAAGGATTTGTACAGTTTGATAGATCCTAGAAGGATGACTGCAAGCAAGATTGATAGGGAGGTTACGGAGAGAGAATCGATAAATGTTTGCACTTGTATTTCACAAAGTGAAGCTAAAAGATTGATTGAAGAGGAAAGTAAAAGGGAATTTAGAAGTAAAAAAAGGATTAATAGATTAATGACTAGAAATGTGGAGGAGGCGAGGAAAGAGACAAAGGAGATATGGAGGAAGATAATTGCAAATGAGCCTCTGTACAAGAATGTACTCAAACCATCTCAGCCGGAAGAAAACAAGGTGTTTCCAGAAGTCAGAAGGTTGAGACTCAGTCTAAAGATCAACTGAAAGACCAAGATAATACCACACTTTATGCTGAGACCGGTGATGCCTCTCTGGTGGTAGATAGTTCTGCAACCCTTGCAATTCAATAGGTTGATATTGCACCAAGTTGTGACATCAGTGCAATAGATAAAGGGGATAAGGGAGAGGATAAGGATCCTATTACAATAGAGGCTAAGGTTGCCGAGGCTGATAAAAGAAAAGGCATAGTTGATCCAACAATTACTCCTTTGGTTACAGGGAACCCACCTCAGATTCTGATTAATCTTGATGGTTCTGTTGATCTTGGGAAGATGTCTCTTGCTAAGAAGCTTATGCTCATAGCTTCTATGCAAGCCCAAGCCAATCAAGGTCTAGTAAAATTAGAGACTGAAGATAAAAATCTAATTTTGATGTCTATAGATGTTTTGCAAAAGTTGAACCCTAGTGTACAATTAGATTCAAATAGCAGCTCCTCTGGTAAATTATTGCAATTGATTAATAGTGTAAATACCATTTTTGATTCTTTGGAGAAGATGACTACATAAAAAGTTTTGGATAAGTTTAAGGAGGTTAGAAAACAAATATTCTGGAAGATGATTGAAGATGATAGGGTGAGACTGAGTAAGAGATTGCAGATTATTTCTGACACATTGTCAAAAGCCAGTAAATTGTATAAATATTGCCTCATTTTTCCTAAGTTCACTGTTGATATTGATAAGCAGATAGGTTTTTTCCAGGGTAAGCTTGCTGGAATCTCTCAGTCCTTTGATCCTAATTTAACACCAACCAGAAGTATTGAAGGACATATTATAGCTTCAAATGATTAGATCTCAAGCCCTCAAACAGATAAGGAGAAAAATTTGAGGAAAGTAGGTGAACTCCAGAATCAGATTGCCACCCGGTTGGACACTATACTATGTAATAAGGTGGATTGTATGAAAGAGATGGACCAGACTGTATCATCAAATTTAAGAGAGATAGATATTCCTACTACTGTATTTAATGCATTTATCACAGTTTTGGACAACTTGAAGAGTGGGTGGGATACTCACCTAGGACTTTTAAAGACTACTTATGCTTATATCTTCAAGTATTTATGAATATATTTGTATATAATTTTTGGACAACACCCCATCTTTGGTATTGCTGTTAAAGGGGGAGGAACAGTAAAAAATGTATAATATTGGAGAGTGGAATTCTTTGTCTAAGGGGGAGCCTTAGAGATTATTTTGATTCTTTTGAACCGGTGTTGAATGCTCAACATTTAGTCATTTTTCATGAGTGTTGCCATCAATGCCAAGGGGGGAGATTGTTGGCATTTGACACTCATCAGGTGATTTCTAGTGGTTTATGGTGACTGATTTTTGGTTTAGGGTTGTCATTGATAGAAAATATTCATGGAGATTTGTTCTGGTGGTTGTGATTCTTCGTATCCAGAAGGAGGTGTTAACCGGTAGCGTGCTAACCAATATTCCAGGAAGAACAAAGCATTTTTGGGTCCGGATGCTACTGGTGGTTGTGGTGCATTAAATCGTGTTCTTGTTGATTACGTCAACTTAGATACACCATTTTATCATCATTTTGGTGATTTGCATTTATGTTTTTGGATCCGGTTAAGCCGACATGTATCTACACGTTACACCTTCAGGTTGACTTGATGTATGATCTATTTTTGGGTGCCGATATATACGTTTGACGTGGGTGATCCATTTTGGTGGATGGTGCAAATTAATGCGAGTGAGAGGTGATCGAGAATCAGTTTTGGTGTAGTTTCATGTGCACATTCTTGGTCCAGTAGCTGACTGAGACAGTGTATAGGGCATAATAGAACAGAACAGAGAAGGTGATCAAATCAGTTAATTTGTACTTAACCGAAGCTCATCCAAGCATGATAGTTGCTATTTCTGAGTTCATACATTATAATTCATCACTGTAATAGCTGTCTAAGTTAGTGAGACTTCCCTGAGGGTTGTATCCTTTCGAGTTATTGTAATTGAGCAGTGAGCTCTAGGTAGTGTGCCTGAATGCTTGTGAATTCTCCTTTTGTAATATTGTTTTTCTACTGGCCATAGTGGAATAATATTGTGGGTTCAAATCCAACCGTGGTTTTTCCCATTTGCGTTTTTCCATGTAAAAATACCGGTGTTATGATCTTGTGGTTTTTTTTATTTGTTTCTGCATTTCAGTTTTAAGTATTTGCTTCTGGTGGCTACAAGTTAAGTTTGAAAATATATCAACCGATAGATCACTAATTCACCCCCCCTCTCAGTGATACCTGATTCCAACATGATCTAGTAGACCTCTCATAAAAATGAGGAGACTCGATCATGCCAGATCAATTCCCCATAGATGGCCAGACCTTCCCAACTAATCCTTAGTGTATGTGAGAAATCAAGGTATGAGAGGGGCATCCACTTATCTTATTTAATGTTTAACCTAACCCAAGTTTTAATTAATGTTTTCACCTGATTACCAAAATGCCCAATGGGTTATCATGGTGGTCCCTTTGTGCCCCAACCTCATTTGGACACTGCAAAACCTTTTATAGTGGTTGACCTTCTAACCCTTTTCTTTCAGGTGTATAGCTATTTTTCCTTATTGTACGACATCCCCTCTACCCCCTCCCCCCACAAGACATGTTATGATCTTGCTTGTCCCTACAAGAAAGAGCGTTTCTTTTCCTTCTTCTCTTCAATGGCTCACCATGTGTTGGCTCAATGAAAGAAAGAGATCATACAATATTGGGGGCTTCTCGATTCTCTAATTGCATGTCTTATGTGGTGGATGATTGATCTCTGATTATTCTCTTTCTTGGTGGATGTCTGTGAGTCTAGAGAAGAAAACTTTGCAGATTTTGAGGATGCCAAAATCTGATGCAGAAACTTGACATGACCTACAAGCCCAACATGATGACTTTTTTAGAAGATTTGTAACTCCCAAGCCTTCCAACATGAAAGTGGCCAAAACTTGTCATTCCAGATCAAATCTTTCTAAATGGTGGTGGAAAGGAAATCTCAACTTCCCTATAGTAGAAGTGGCTATAAAATGTGAGGAAACTTGCAGCCAACTTTATGACAATTTTCACATAACCCAATTTAGATCTTAATCAAATAAACACATAGAGTCCACATGCAAAGAATAGAAAACATACCCATGAAAAAGGTGACACAAGATATATCCCGGGAAAACCCTCATGAAGGAAAAACCCATCTTCCAAAAGAATCATCCACCATGTATTATCAACAATGCATCCATTACAATACAAATATGGAAAGCCTTTAAAACCCAGCCATAACAAGCCATCAACAGGCACTCCATCTAAACAAGCATGAATCCACACATCCCATGTGATGATTCCTCCTTCACAAATGCTAACCTAGCTAACTGACCAACCCAAACAACTACCCTTGTGGTTGCTTTTATAAACACAAGCTCCCACAAAACCACCAAGTGGTATTACATCAAAACCATGTGACAATAAAATATAATATTTTTCCTACCCACCCTTGACCCACATTTAATATTGGGTACTTCATCACAATTACATTCCCCAGTATTAAATAAATACAATATATATAAACCAATGTGTCAATACAAATCAAGTGGTTACAAGAATATTCCAAGAGAATCTCTACATGCTGCACGTCCATCTAGGTGTTCCTAGGTGCAACAATACAATATGATATTACAATATAATTCCATGTCCACCTCACACAATAATAAAATAATACAACAATAAAACATTATTATGCAAGGTGTACAACACCATTTTCCCAACATAAAAGTAAAAAACACAAAACGATAAAGGGAAATTTCACTTTGAAAATAAAATGATCTAATCGGATCTTTTTCCTTCCAAGTTTTAGGTTGGATATTGAAAACTTAAGTGTATTAGCTTCTAAAGGAATCATTGTATAAGTGATCAATTTTTTTTGAAACATCTTGTAAAAATAATAACTTGATCAAGTGATTCAGTTTGATTTTGTAAAATCTCAGAATCACCAGTTGAGCCTCAATATTATTTTGAATAACGAATTATGCCATGTTGCCTTTTTTTGACATTCTTAATAATGTTCTGTGCTAATTCTATTTATCGGATTCTATTTCTATTTTTCTAGAATTTTCCTTTATGAAATTGTGAATTATGTATAGATCACTCCTTCACACTCATCAATAAATGTTGGATAATACCATCCTTGCAAAATTAAAAGGGGTCAAAATCAGAATTATAAGATTGTTTGTTGAGCTTGGCCTTTACGGGAACTTCCCTTTTAAAATCAAATTGAAATATTGTGTGTTATGTTTGAGTTAATTTGTGCACTATATTCTCTTTCTGATATTAAAGGTATCATGATGTATTGTTGCTTGTTTTCTCTATAGTTAGTCTTATAAACCATTATCCGCAAATGTTTCCAAAGTCTCCCTGTTTTCAAATTTTCCTTTCTGTCAGCCGATGAGGCTAGGTTTAGAATGCCTTCTATCCCTTTCCAACCTCTCTTTATAAATAACAAAGAGCCAACTTCTGAAATCTTAGAGGTTGTTCCATAGGATGTAACAAGCCCCATCCCTGTGGAACTTCCCAACTGCCTTTCTTTAGGTCTTCAGACTTGATTTTGGGATTAATAGTATTTTATGGCAATCTCAGTGAGACCACCCCAAATAGCCCTACTTTGGGCTGAAAATGTAAAGTGAAGTTATTTCTATGGTTTCTTGTAGGAGAGCCCAGTTATGGCCCTATTCCTTAAGGAGGAGGTTTTCTTGACATACAAAGAGATCCTATATGATTTACAAAAGCAATTACAAGCCATTGATAAAGAAAAGATTCTATACCAACTTTATTAAGCCAAAAATCCCTAGTTCCAATACGAGGAACAAGAGAGAGAGAGAGCAACAATTAATCTTAGCCCTCGATCAATCAGATGAGGAAGTTATTTTAGAGAAACAAGATAATTATAATTGAGCTTTAGAATGTAACAATTGAAGAATCAAGTAGCTAGACTAAGCATAGAAGATAGATCTTAAGATTTAAGGTCTCGGTTGTGACCGATTATGTACTTTTATAATGTTTTAGCAGGCCTGTGAGCCAGTTTCTGTAACCCAGTTGTTACCAGTTGGTTATAATCAGTTTTCATGAAATAATTCAATTTGTTCTGCATTGTCTCCATCATATCTTTGCGTTTCCGTAATATTTACTCTTGCTGTCTAGTCCATATTGATCTCTTTGAGGTCCCTCGTAACTGGTGACTGCTTCAAGTGGTATCAGAGTAAGATTCATTCCAAAGATTGCATGTCCTAAAATTTTTGTTGTAGGGTGGTGGACTGAGGATCCGACCTGCAACTACAGAGGACCAACGTAAAAGATGGCGTGAAGAGGAACTAGGAATGGTGGAGCACGTGGGAATGCAGACCTTGCTACGATGGAAATGTTGCGAGGTATAGCATCCTAGTTGGAAGCTATGGAGACATCCCTAAGAAGAGGCTAACATATTGAAGATGTAAGTGAAGATGGAGGAAAAGAAACCCTGACAGAACAAGTGAACCCACTGGCAGTTGATCCGGATGAGGAAAGGTTTTTGAGGGTTTTGAGTAGAGAGAATATTAAACCTCATTTTATCCCACTAGAACATGATGGAAAATTAGATTCAGATGAATTGATGGATTGGATGTCGGAGATGGAGAAATATTTTGATTTCTGCAACTGTAGAGGACTGATGTAAAATATGGCACGAAGAGGAACTAGGAATGGTGGAGCGCATGGGAATGCAGACCCTGCTGTGATGGAAATGTTGCAAGGTATAGCATCTTGGTTGGAAGCTGTGGAGACATCCCAGAGAAGAGGCTAACATATTGAAGATGTAAGTGAAGATGAAGGAGAAGAAGCCCTAATAGAACAAGTGAACCTACTAGCGGTTGATCCATATGAGGAAAGGTTTTTGAGGGTTTTGAGTAGAGCGAATACTAAACCTCATTTTACTCCACTAGAATATGATAGAAAATTAGATTCAGATGAATTGATGGATTGGATGTCGGAGATGGAGAAATATTTTAATTTTGAAAACACTACAGAAGAAAGGAAGGTGAATAATGCCTGTACCCAGTTGAAAGGTCATGAATCTCTTTGGTGGGAGCATTTGCAAGTTGATAGATAGAGGAGAGGTAAAGAGAAGATTAAGACATGGGATCAGATGGTTGCTAAGTTGAAGTAAGATTTATGTCGATGAATTATCAAGTGGATCTATTCCGGAAGTTGCAGAAGTTGAGACAAAAGGAATCTAGTGTGAAGGAGTATACCGAAGCATTTTACAAGCTGAATATCAGACCTGGACATGTTGATGATGAAGTTGAACAAGTTGCAAGATATTTGAATGGATTGCAGATGTCTATACAAGATGAACTTAGTTTTATGAAATTAGAGAGTGTTGAAGAGGCTTACTAGTATTCCCTAAAGGCAAAAGAGAAGTTAAACAAAAGACATGTGCAGAGGCAGAGAGGTAGAGGTGGAAGGTTTACTAGAGGTAGATTTCAAGGAGGAAAAGGATATATCAAAGGAATAGGTACTTGTACAGATCAGAACAAGGATAAGGAAGTAAACAAAGAAGGAAATTCATACCGGAAGGATGATATAAATTTCTATCGGAGGAGATAACCGGATGGCTACTAGAATGCTAATTTTGGAAGACAAGACAAGAGAGAATTTAGAGGAACTTTCTATAAGTGTGGAGGAGAAGGACATCATGCTTTCAAGTGTAAGAAGAAAAAGAATACCAAAAGGGTAGCAGTGGTGGAAGAAAACCCAACTGGATCAGATAATAAACCAAAAGATGGAGAATTGTTGATGGTAAGGAGAGATTTGTGTCATACCAAGATAGATGAAGAGACCTTGCAGAGGAAGAATTTGTTCAAGACCAGATGTAAGATATGCGTTAAGTGTTGTAAAGTTGTTATTGATAGTGGTAGTTCAGATAATCTTATTTCACAAGAGATGGTGAATATGTTGAATTTGAAAAGATTGAAACACCCTAAGCCTTATCAGATAGCATGGATTTAGGATGAACATAAGTTGTTAATAAGTGAGAAATGTTTGGTGAAATTGAAAATTAGGAATTATCATGATGAAGTCTTGTGTGATATTATGCCTATGGATATTTGTCATATTTTTTTGGGTAGACCTTGATAGTTTGATAGACAGGCAGTACATGATGGGAGGAAAAATATATATACTATTTTGGCCAATGGGATGAAGCAAACCTTGTTTCCCTTGGAGAAACCTTTGAAGAATAAAGTTTGTACAAATACTAGAATCTGTTTGGTGTATGGAAGGAAATTCTTGGATGGATTGAGACATGAGAATGTGTGTTTTGCCTTAATTCCTAAGAAGACTGAGAAACCGGAACTAGAAGAAGAACAACCAGAAGAGATAAGTGATTTGCTGATAGAATATGAAGACATAATTTTAGATAATGTGCCTGATGGATTGCCACCTATGAGAAGTATTAGTCATTGCATGGACCTGGTTCCCATAGCTAGTTTGCCTAACAAAGCTACACACCGGATGACACTGACAAAGAATGAAGAACTAAATAGACAAGTGCAGGAGCTGTTGAAGAAAGGTTTGATCAGGGAAAGTCTGAGTCCTTGTGTAGTACCAAAAGTATTAGCACCTAAGAAGAATGGAGAGTGGAGAATGTGTACTGATTCTAAAGCAATAAAAAAGATCACAGTGAAATAACGGTTTCCCTTGCCTAAGATGGATGACATAATGGACTGTTTGAGTGGAGCAAAATACTTTACAAAGATAGATTTGAAGAGTAAATATCATCAGATTAGGATCAAAGAAGGAGATGAGTAGAAGATAGCATTCAAGACAAATGAAGGACTATATGAATGGCTGGTGATGCCTTTTGGGTTAACTAATGCACCTAGTACTTTCATGAGGCTGATGAATGAGGTATTGAGGAAATTCTTGGGCAAGTTTATTATTGTATATTTGAATGACATTCTGATTTTTCAGTAAGACAACAGAGGATCATTTGTTGCATTTGAGACAAGTTTTGCAGAGGTTGAGAGAAGAAAAGTTACTGATAAATATCAAGAAGTGTACTTTCATGAAGGATGAGTTAGTCTATTTGGGATTTGTGATATCTAAAGATGGTTTGAAGATGGACCCTGATAAAGTGAAATCAATTTTTGAATGACCTACACCGAAAATCATTGGAGAGTGTAGCGTCCTAAAATTGTGACACTTGCAATTTCGACTGCATTTCGGTCTTCACGATGGTGATGCAACACTGAACCTGAATGGAGACCCCAAAACTTGTTCATGACATCAAAAACTGCATTTTTCCAGCACCCTGGCCTGATCCTCCTTGCACCCTGCTGTCCCGGGAGGTGGGACCAGGGCGCCCAGAGCCCTGGTCCCCCAGGACCATGGCGCCCAGCGCCCTGGTCCCTGGCCCTATTTTGGGCCTGGTCTCCTATGGGACTTCGGGCCTTTTTGTTTGCAAATTGGAAAATAACATTTCCTGGTCGGCCTAAGGTCGGGAAAATCAGTCTTTTAACCCTAATTGGCAAGTATATAAACTACTTTTCCTCTCTCATTTTGGGGAGGATGAGAAAAAGGTGGAAACGATATTCAAACATTCAAGCATTCAAGCATTCAAGCATTCAAGCATTCCTTCAAGCAATTGATCATTCTAAGTCTCCATTCAAGGCTAAGTGTTGCATTCAAGACAAGGATTCAATCATTGAAGAGGAGATCACTTACAACACATTACATGCTACAACATACAACATACAACAAACAACAACATCTATACCTTCGCATATAAGGATACAAACATCCTTACAACAAGGTATTAGTACTTGTTTTACATTACATTTACAAGCATTTCTCATTTCTTGGTTAATTCCAAAACCGGGGTTTGACCTAAGGGCAAACCCCTAATCCCTAACCCCCCAATCATCTTCACTTTTCTATGTGTAGGTTGCAGGTACGCAGCTGAAATTGAAGATCTGGAATCCTTGTGCAGAGACGAACAGATCCCCCTTCGTTTCGCGGATTTTTCGGAGGACCGTGTGCACGCCGGGCGCCATCGTCCCGTCAACTTTTGCTCAAATTTGTAGGACAGCGCCGTCTCAACATTTTACTACCAATTCCAGGTCCGCAACTTCATATCATATCCCTAACTCAGTTTATAAGAGAATCTTTCTCAGTTTCTATGCATTCCTAGCTCAATCTTTCTATCTACATTTCTTTACAAAAGAGGGTATCCTTGCTATCACAACCCTTGAAACTCATATAGAATCCAATCTTGCATTGCGTGGGATTGGATCTTGTGGGTTTCAACCCCTCTTTTGAATGTAAAGTCTCCCCTAAGTGAAAACCATCAACCCTAGTGACTCTCCCTTCTCTCTCCTCGGAGTTGGGGAGGGGAGAACGACTAGGGTTCGATTTTTCCGCTTTACAGAGAGGTAATATCATTTCATGGTTTGGCTAGTTTCTACTAGAAGTTCATCAGAAATTTCAGTTCAGTTTGTAACCCTATGACTGAGAGCATGAGAGGAGATAAGAAGGAATTCAAGTGGACCACCAGAGCAAACAAAAGTTTTGAACTATTGAAGCAGAAAGTGACTGAATAGCTTGTGTTGGATTTACCAGATTTCAATAAAGTATTTTAAGTGGATTGTGATGAAAGTGGAACAACAATAGGAGCAGTCTTGAGTCAGGAAGGGAGAGCAACAAACTATTTCAGTGAGAAATTGAATGATGCCCAAAGGAGATATTCAGTGTATGATCAGGAGTTTTATGACATAGTTCAAGCCTTGAAGAAGTGGAGACATTACTTCTTGCCTAAGGAGTTTGTGCTGTATACAAATCATCAAGCTTTGTAGTATTTGAATAGTCAGAGTAAGTTGAATCAAAGACATATGAGATGGGTAGAATTTTTGCAGGGTTACACTTTTGTGTTGAAGCATAGAAGTGGGAAATATAACAAAGTTGCTGATGCATTGAGTAGGAGAAGGAAATCTCTGACAGAGATGAGAGTGACAGTATTAGGATTTGATGAATTGAAGACCTTGTATGATGATGACCTGGATTTTCTAGAACCTTGGAGAGCATGTAGAGAACTGGTTATGGTAGACAAAAGCAAGTGGTTGGATTACTTTGTTTAGGATGGGATCTTATTTAGAGGAGTTTAGTTGTGCATACCTAAGAGTTCTATGAGGGAGAATCTGATAAAAGAGAAACATAGTGGAGGTTTAGCTGGACATTTTTGTATTGATAAAATCGTAGCATTGGTGAGTGAGCAGTACTTTTGGCCCCAAATTCATAAGGATGTTAAGAAATATGTGCAAAGTTGTATAGTTTGTCAAGTAGCAAAGCGTAGTAGTAAGAATGTGGGATTGTATAAACCTGTCACAATACCGGTAAGACCTTGGGAGGATATAAGTAAGGATTTCATAATTGGATTGCCTAAAACACCGAGAGGGAATGACTCTATATTTGTGGTTTTGGATAGATTTTCAAAGATGGCTCATTTCATACCTTGCAAGAAGACATCAGATGCATTACATGTAGAAAACCTATTTTTCAAGGAAGTAGTAAGATTGCATGGATTACCTAAGAGCATAGTTTTAGACAAAGACACTAAGTTTTTTGGCTATTTTTGGAGAACACTTTGGAAGAAGATGAAGACAAATTTGAAGTCCAGTTCTACTTTTCACCCACAGACTAATGGAGAGACATAAGTAGTTAACCAAAGCTTGGGAAATTTGTTGAGATGTTTAGTTGGAGATAAAGCTGGAAGTTGAGATTTGATTCTTGCACAAACAGAGTTTGCCTAAAATAATTTAGTAAATAGTGTTGGCATTATACACTCAGATGAGAATGGTGGATGTTGTCATTGATGGCAACAAGGTTCCACAGGTTCAACTGGCAATAGACTTCACCTACTGACACCGACAGATACAACAAGGCTTATTCACACCGGCATACAGTTTACACTGGCAAAAGATTATACCGGCATTCCAGGACGACTTGGCAATAGTATTGTTTATGCAAAATGAATTCTAATGTAAATTATAATTGTATGGCCGACATGTTGTATTGTAAAGACTCATATATTTATGAGCTCTTGTAGGTCATTTGAAATGTATGAAAGCGATGATATGAGATAGGATAGAGATATGATAGGGAATAGTTATATATGCATGTTTTTGTGTTTATTTTGGAGCAAATAAGAAGCAGAGCTGAGCGAAGATTATTCTGTGTAAGAAGAATCATTCGACAACATACTGGCTAGGGTTTTTGGTAGAGGTAGAACCGGTATCAGACACAACACAACATTGAACTCATCCAACATTTTTATGCAAGTTGTAAGAGTTTATTTTTGTGTTTACATCAGCGTGATATTGTAGTCAGTGTGAATCCATTTTTGTTGTTGAGTAGTGAGATCTAGGCAGTTGGCTTTCCTGCATGTGCAGGCCCCTTTTGTACTAAGTAATATTTATTCATATGGCCAGTGAGTAAATATTGTGGGTCAAAAATCCCACCGAGGTTTTTCTCTTACCGGGTTTCCTCGCCAAAATATTTGTGTTATGGTGTGCATTGATGGTGATTCCTTTGTTTCTCTTTACTTCATTATTATTTATTTACTGGTATATTAATCTCAGTTACATAATTGCAAATAAGTTTAAATCTTTCATCTATTGGTCAGACACTGATTCACTCCCCCCTCTCAGTGTCTTTGGGATTAACCAGTTATCTAACAATTAGTATTAGAGCCTGGTCCTTTATTTGTAGAAGCCTAAGAACTTGAGGAAGATTCTGAAAATGACATCGATAAAAAGTTTGAGACAACAGTTGGAAGGAGCTCTTGAAGATTTTGATGCAAAAAAATAAAGAATATCAAACTAGAAGAAGAACTCAGATCTTCTCGATAATTCATCAAAGCACTTCAAGAAAACCTGGTCATGGCATAGAATAAGAGAAAAGAATTACATGTGCAACTGCGAAAACAAGATGATGAAGAAAAAGAAACTCTCATAGATATTGTAGAGAAACTGAGACAAGAGAAGAAAAATATGAAGAATGAGATGCAAGCCTTAACCATGAGACTATGTAAGGATATTAAAGATAGAAAGAAGAATCAGGAAGATTTTGCCAGGTAATTTAATGAAAGAGAAGATGAATCTATAAGGCTTAGTCATGGAAATGATATGATTAAAATAGAGTTGATTTAGATGCAACATGTCAAAGAGGAACTTATGAGATAAGTTAGCACTCTCGAAAATGAGTTAGTCACTACAAATGAATACAAAGACAAATTCAAAAAGAGCTCAGACAAGCTTGATGATATGCTGAAAAGTCAAAAACCTAATGGAGAAATAGTTGGACTTGGATTTGAACATGGAGAAAGTTCTGGAACTGCAAATAATCATGACCACAACAAACCGGTAAGGATACCCAATGCTTATAAATTCAACGACAAATGTTTTAATTGCAACAAATTTGGTCATAGAGCAAATCAATGCAGATATAAGAATAATCAGAATACAAACTCATCTACCGGGCAATGTTCCAAATGCAATAAATATGGTCATAACTCAAATTATTTCAGAATGAATGTGAAATGCTATGCTTGTGGTAGATTTGGACATCTATCTAATCAATGCAGAACTCAAAGTGGACAAGGTTATGGAAAAGCTATTCAAAGAAACAATGTAACTTGTTATGCTTGCAACAAGATTGGGCATATTGCAAGATTTTACAGAAGCAAGAATGTACCGGAAAATAATAGAGGGTCTAATGACAAAGCCAAGGAAAAGGTGAATGAAATCAAGCAAGAATTCTCTAAACAATGGGTCAAGAAGATAGATCAAAGAAATGATGAATCTAGCTCTGCACTGGTAGAACAAAGGAATCCTGCACCGATAGGAAATTATTCATCTAACTAAGGAATAATCCTTAGGGGTAAGGCAACTAATTGAAGATCATGCATTTTACCCTCAGATGATGGTAAGAAGGCATAATCCTTCTTTACTAGCACATATGTTGAGTTACAATGGAAATTCACTAAACCGAAGAAGAATTTAATGCGGTCGTTAGTTAACTTTTTGGCTATAAAGCATTGAAATTTCTCATTTCGACTCACCAAGCATTCAAAGAGCACAGAAGTAGAGCACCAGAATTCAAGAAGAAAAGCAACAAATATTTTCTAGGGCATCCAAGGTTTTCACTCACATTCGACAGAAAAAGGTATTTATTTTACGTCATGGCTTCTTCATCTTTCATTCCTGAATTCATATAAAACCTTACTGTGTGGAGAATATCAAACACCCTAGGCCAACTTTTAAGATAATTCCTAAGATAGCTAAGATGGACGACTCTATTGGAGCATTTTCAAAATTTTTGAAGGGAGTTGCATTCGCAGAAGACCCTAGGGCATACATTCACTGTAATATTGAAGATTTAGGGTCTGAGGAGATAAATAACATGTTTATGAAAGTCATCACAAACAACCAAGGTGTAATCAAACTTGAAGATAAGATTGGGGAAGATTTAGGGTTAGTAGACATCCTTTATATGCCTGAATTCAAAGATGAAATTGTCTGATATGTTCTAAGTAGAGTTCACGGTGAATTCTTATGGCTTGAATCCATCTTCAAAATCACCAAGGAAGATATTAAAGTTGTTATAGGTCTACCCTCTACCGGAACAAGGCCTGAGAAGAAGAAGAAAATTCCAAACAAAGGTGTTATGGATCTAACCGACGCTACATTTGATAACAGATCACTCAGGGTAAGTGACATAAGTAATGACAATGTTAAATATGCTAGCATTGTTATTGGTTACAAGGTTGCACATACAAATAGGTTAAATTTTGTTTCCAGTTTATGCATTCACAGTGCTTATGAAATGGTAAAGAATAATACAAAAATTGATCTTTGTGAATGGTTAAAAGATGAATTGATAGATAGCTTGGACAAAATAAAGGGTGATAAAAAGGGAACATTCAAATTTGGGAATTTACTTGTATGTTTGATGCTATACTTCTCAAAGGAGATTCCCGACATAGGGCATAGAGACTTTGCCTATGATATTTCTATTGGAAAACAGATTAAGGAGGCAATTTCTGGCATGGGTTTAGAAAGAAACAAGGAGATATGGGGATAATTCAAAAAAATTCAAGCAAGAATGAAGCAAAGGGAAATAATCCCTCAGAGTACTGTTGATAAGTATGAAAAATTGATATGATTGTTATAAAGAGAGATGAAACATGGATGGAGGCTGTCAGACCTAGAACTATTTGGGTAACTGAAATGTGATATGAAGTGGACACCAACATTCTGGAATCTTAAGCCAAGATACTTCTAGATGTCCCACCGAAACCTACTGAGAAGATCTTTGGCACTGCTGAAACCATAGAGAAAGATGTTGCTATTCAGAAGAAAGGAAATAAAAGGGATAAAATATTGAAAGATGCTTCAAAATTTGTTGAAGATGTTACCAATGGATTATTGAAACTTGATCAGTTGAGTGGTGTTGCTGCAAGCATGAAGAAAGAAAGTCTAACCAGCAAACGGTAATGCATGTTTCCCTTGTTGTTACCTCATCTGAGATTGATAGTGACAAAGCTGCTGAATTTAAAAGGGTGGATAGGAAGAAGAGAAAATCCTCACCAGCACCTGCTCCATCACCTAAGAAGACAAGGACACTTAGGAAGAAAGAACAGGCTATGAGAGAGCCTAGGGGTCAGAAGAAGAATATTAAATAGAAGCAACCGACACCAAAGAAATCTGATACACTTTCCTCGGCAGAGCTCGTTAACGAAATAACTTAGGATGGTAATCTTAGCAATTTTAGTAAGTTTTATCATTCTTTTGATGATTCTGATAAGGACACTATTGAAGAAAGCATAATCGTGTATTTAGATATATATAAGAAAGTTCTTATTGAAGTCATTGATGTTCTCCCTAATGACTTATATCTAAAACTTGAGGCAAAAAGAATATCTATCATGGAACTGGACAAGAAATTGAAGGTTGAAGCACCGTTGGCTGTTCATCTAGCTAAGTCTAGACAAGAAATAGATGAATTGATAGTTGAAGCTAACAAAACTATTTTTGCAAGTGGTCATCGGTAAGTAAGCCTCATGACCGACAGGACAAAGGAAATCGTAGATGAGACAATAGACAAATGGGATATTTTCTTTGTGGAGAAAGAGAAAAGAGAAGAAAGACAAAAAGTTGATAAATCTTTTACTAAGGTATACCAAAAAGGAGATGAAGGGAAGAATAAAGTTGGCAGTGTTCTTGACTTAAAAATAAAAGATAACTTACCACCACCGGCTCAGGACACCCCACCGACAACAACATAGACACATGTAGAAGTACATAACTAGCCCACAGAAAAGACATCAGAGGAAGAAAAAACAACAGATCTTGAGTCAAACATTCTATTCACAATGAAGGTACACTCTAAACATCAACATTACAATGGATGATACCTCTATTATAGAAATTGGTAAGGACGAGCCCACAGACACTCCTTTAAATATTGATATTGATAAAATAATTGTTGATGATGCAAACAAATCTTTAGATATAAAAAGTTTTGAGGAGAATAAATCATAATCTATAAATATTGAGATTTTTGATTCACCAGTAAAGGCATTTGACACTCAGCAGGATGTTGAGATACCAACAGATAAAGCACAAGAACAGACAACATCTCAACCGACAAAGGATAAGAATGAGAATAGGGAAGAGGAAGTGATAGCTGAACAACAATCAAAGGAAGGGTCAAAGAAATCAGGATAAGCGAAGAAAGATAATGCAGAACCTAGCACTTCTCCCAGTACTTCATCTTTGGATTTCAGACCAACAACTATTACATAAGTACTTTTGGATTCTATAAAGAAAATAACAGAGTGTAATGCCTTAGAATTTAAGGCTATCGATGAATCTCTACCAATTTTGCAAATTATTGCACTAGAGTACAAGACAGATCATATTGTTGGCTCGATAGGTAAATTGGACACATTGTCTAAATTCATTTCTGCTAAAGACATTAGACAAAATAAATGAGAAGACTATTAAAGAAAAAGTTGATAAAGAAAAGGAAGAATTCTTTGGAAAAACAATAAAGGATTGTACTCAACACATTGATACACTGCTACTGGCATTGAATTCTACCATTTTGGAGTATAAGGAATGATAGCGGGAAGCTTGTAAACCACATCAACTAACAGAAGATATTGATGATCAGATAAGAAAAACTCAGAAGGAAATTGATGATATTGTGGATAACATAATTGGTTCCTTGGAACTAACATCAATCATAGAATAGGAGATGGCTATATATGAGGAAAAAATTGAAAAAATTGAAAAAGAAAGGGCAAGATTGAAAATGAAAATTAGGGAGTTGAAGAATAAGCTTGGTCCAAGACTGGACAATCTAATCACTCACTGGAATGCACTATCAACGGCTACAATTCAAGGAGATAGATCACCGGAATAACAAATGCACTATCTTACTGGGATGATCAGGCAAATAGAAACATTAATCACTGACAGTACAAAGTTCATGCAGGGTCTGAACTTAGTTCTGGCAGATATTTTTCAAGTCGTACACAACTGGCTTCAAGGTTCTAAGTAAATTTTTGAATTTTTAAAAATTTTTGACATCCTTTGTCATTGATATCAAAGGGGGAGTGGTATAGTGAGAAAAATGTAATAAGTAAAGTATATAGAAGATGAACAGATCATTTGCTCAGGGGGAGCACTCACAGTTTTTGATTTTTCTCATGAGTGTTTCCATGAATGCCAAAGGAGGAGATTGTTGGTATTATACACTCAGATGAGAATGGTGGATGTTGTCATTGATGGAAACAAGGTTCCACAGGTTCAACTGACAATAGACTTCACCTACCAACACTAGCAGATACAACAAGGCATATTCACATTGACATCTAGTTTACATTGACAGAAGATTATACCGGCATTCCAGGCCGACTTGGCAATAGCATTGTTTATGCAAAATGAATTATAATGTAAATTATAATTGTATGGATGACATGTTGTATTGTAAAGACTCATATATTTATGAGCTCTTGTAGGTCATTTGAAATGTATGAAAGCGATGATATGAGATAGGATAGAGATATGATAGCGAATAGTTGTATATGCATTTTGATGTGTTTATTTTGGAGCAAATAAGAAGCAGAACTGAGCGAAGATTATTCTATGTAAGAAGAATCATTTGACAGTATACCAGCTAGGGTTTTTGGCAGAGGTAGAATCGATATCAGACATAGCACAACAATGAACTCATCCATCATTTTGATGCAAGTTGTAAGAGTTCATTTTTGTGTTTACATTAGTGTGATATTGTAGTCAATGTGACTCCATTTTTGTTGTTGAGCAGTGAGCTCTAGGCAGTTGGCCTTCCCCCCTTTTGTACTAAGTAATATTTATTCATATGGCGAGTGAGTAAATATTGTGGGTCACAAATGCCACTGAGGTTTTTCTCTTACCGAGTTTCCTCACCAAAATATTTGTGTTATGGTGTACATTTATGGTGATTCCTTTATTTCTCTTTACTGCATTATTATTTGTTTACTGGTATATTAATCTGTTACAGAATTGCAAATAAGTTTAAATCTTTCATCTATCGGTGAGACACTAATTCACCCCCCCTCTTAGTATCTTTGTGATTAACCAATTATCTAACAAATAGGAGCACTAGAAGAACACCTTTTGAGATTGTTACCAGAGTGCATCCTAGAGGTATATCAAAATTAAGAGATATTAGCAATGAAGACCAGAGAAGTTCAGAAGCAAAATACTTTGCAGATCACATGGCAGCCTTGCATATTCAGGTTAAGCAACATTCAGATGACATGATCAACAAGTATAAGGAGAAGGCAAATGCGAAGATGAGACATAAGGATTTTGAATTTGGAGATGAAGTGATGGTATATCTTAGAAAATAAATATTCCCAGTTGGAACTTGTAACAAATTGTAGATGAAAAAGTTTGGACCTTGTAGGATTTTGAGGAAGTTCAGTTCTGGAAATGCATATGAAGTGGAGTGACCGGATAGTTTGAGTATTTCACCTGTGTTTAACATTGTAGATCTTCATGAGTATCATGAACCAAAATTTAGTGAAGGAA
This sequence comes from Cryptomeria japonica, assembly GCF_030272615.1. Classification (NCBI taxonomy): domain Eukaryota; kingdom Viridiplantae; phylum Streptophyta; class Pinopsida; order Cupressales; family Cupressaceae; genus Cryptomeria; species Cryptomeria japonica. The sequence continues at coordinate 132,689,111 of NC_081413.1, read as the reverse complement.
ATATTGTAGACTTGGAGAAACAGTTGCCCCGGAAGGAACCAGATTAGATTGAACAAATTTTGGACACTAGGATTGGGCAAAGTTCCCAGAGCAGTCAATATAAGGAGTATCTTGTGAAGTGGAAGGACAGACCAGTTGAAGATTCATCTTGGATTTCTTAGGCAGAGGTAGATTGCCTTGGTTTCTCTCTGACCCCAGCAAAGTGAGAGACTCACTTTTTCAATAATCCCCAATGTCTGATGTAGGAGCATCCCCGGTTCATGGCAATCTTGCGTCAATTAAAAACATTTTCTTTCTGTGTGTACTAATTTTGGCTCATCGGATCCTGTGGAGTTGGATTCTACCCAAAGACTTGATCATCTTTCTCATTACCAAACCGCATCGCATTTGGATCATTTTTCGGCTAGATATTGCTATCGATTTCCTTGATAGTTTCCTATTACCGGTTGACAGTTTCTTGTTACCGGTTGCCTGGACCTATTTTGGTAATCTACCGGAACCCCTTCCAAAGCTTGTGGAGCCTTGAGCGTTGATTCTAATGTTCCTTAGCATGTGGCCGACCTTTTCCCATGATATAGACTTCATCCTTTGGATTTTCCAGAGGAATCTCTTGGTGGAGGCCGACCTTGTTGGTTTTACACTTTAGGTCTTGTTCTTTGGGTTTTGATCCCTTTTTGGGACGATTGGATCCCCTTGGATCGTATATATAATTGTAATTGAGCATTAGAATGTAACAATCAAAGAATCAAGTAGCTAGACTAAGCATAGAAGATAGATATTAAAATTTAAGGTCCCGATTGTGACCTATTCTGTACTTTGATCATGTTTTAGCAAGCTTGTGAGCTGGTTTCTATAACCTAGTTGTTACCGGTTGGTTGTAATCTGTTTTCATGAAATAATTTGTTTTGTTCTAAATTGCCTCCATCATATCTTTGTGTTTCCGTTGTGGTTACTCTTGCTGATCGCTCCAGATTGATCTCTTTGAGGTCCCTCCTAACTAGTTACTGCTTCAGATGGCCCATTGTACCCTTGTGTTAATGCCCCATAAGATTTTTAGTTCAACAAATATGTAAGATTTCTTTGGCTTTGTCTTTTTTTGAGCATGATAATGACTTATCTAAGGTAAATTATTTAACCTATTTTCATTGGATAATGGTACTTCCTTAGCCATTATTTTTCTCTTTTGCAATGAAATGAAAAGGGTCCAATGTACCAAAAAATTATCACCCCTTTATTTTCCAATTCACCCTCACAAGTAGAACAATGGGATATGATTAGGGAGAAAGGGGAGTTATTTTCAAAATCCCATTAATGGATTTATGTAGTTTAAAGTTTTGAAAATCATATAAGTAGGATAGTTTTTCCTTTCCATAAAATTATATTGCATAATCACCTTTAAGGCTTTGTATAGTTTTAATAAATTACCCTTTTTAAAAAACTCACATGAGGTTGGTCACAACTACAAAAATCAGTCTTAAATTTTTTAAAGTATCTTAAGGTAAAGGACATGAATTTTTCAAACCACCATAGATGGTAAGAGTAAAAGTAAGTATTTTACTAGCCATTAATTAGTTAATGTAGACAATGAATGTGTCTTTTATCCTTTAAAATCATTCAAGAAGAAGAATTTTTATGAATTCAATAGTGTGCAGAAATAAATTTTCATCAGGGCTAGACGTATCGTGGTTGTCATCCTCCTTGTCCTCTATCACTAGGACCTCTTCCTCCCTCATACTCTTGTCCATGTCCCACCCATCATCATGCACCATGACCCAGGACTCCTCAATCCAACATGTGTCAAAGGCAAGGTCTGTTTTGGTAAGCTTGCGAAGAAACCCACAGTTTGGACCAAAATGGTCTCGGTGCTCCCCTATGCTCATGGTGTAGAAATTGATAATAAATGGGTGCCATGACACCACGATGTCCCATTATAGATGTGCCTTCAAGTCAATAACACTAGGAAACTTTTAATATTAATCGGTGACTGAGAGGGGGGTGAATCAACACTATACCGATTTATTACTCTTTTAACCTTAATCAAAACTCTTATTAAAACTTTAGTATAAGAAGAATTTATAAGAAACATGCACACACAAAATTAAACACACGTGACAATCAAGATTTATCACGTGGAAACCCAAATGAGAGAAAACCACGGTGTGAGTAGAAACTCACAAAATCTGCACTATTCTTAAGTACACTCGGTGAAGAGCCCATTAGGATTCCCAAAGATACTAAGAGGGGGGGGTGAATCAGTATCTGACTAGTAATAATATTTTCTTAACTTATAACATGAAAAGCATATTAAAACTATGTACCGGTAAACCAAAAATAATGCAGCAAATAAGAATAAAAACCACAACATGAAAAACACACCATAACACAATGTTTTAACAAGGAAACCCGGTGTGGGAAAAACCTCAGTGGGATTTGTAACCCACAATATTCACTTATTGGCCAATAAGAGAATATTTCTGCTACAATACGGGCCTGCACATGCAGGAAGGCCAAGTGCCTAGAGCTCATTGCTCAATTACAAAAGAAGTCACATTGACTTACAAAAATGGATTATACTAATCCAATGCCTTGTACTACTTCAGATTAGCATCTGCTATGCCAGATTCAGTACCGGTTTAAGCTCTTCTACATACATAAACCCTTATCCAATAATTCGCATAATAGGTTTGCTACCTTATATCTTTCGCATCATACCCTAACATATATAAAATGATCTATAATGATCTCATACATATATGAGTCATGTTACAATCCACCATGTCGGCTTACAAAAGATATTACAATTAATTACCAAATACATTAATGCACAATTGCTGTCGGCTAGGGTGCCGCTGTTCTATATGCTGGTGTAGAGTCTGTCGGTGCCAGTGCCAATGTCTTCCTGTCGGTATCACATGATTTCAAGGTTTCCATCAATGAAAATACCTTCAATCACCTACAATATCTCATTGGAGTGTGCATTTGCCAACAGAGCCATCCTTGTTAGGAGATTACAAAGACACTATTAGGTGCCACCCGGTTAAGGGATTTTCTTCAAGTCCTGTTAGAACTTTTACCCTATTAGAGGTAGCCTTGTTAAAGGACTTAGGATCATCATTTAGGATATCACCCGGTTAAGGGATTTTACAAAGGGACCTATTAAAGTCCACCCAGTTAAGGGATTTTACTGTGCTGCAATTATTAGAGACCAACAAGTCATTTATTTGATGATGACACTTTTCTATCATATAGATCTGTTCTGTATCTGCTTCAATCTCTGCTCGGTGATGGCTTCACTGATTCATGAGGAACCCTTCTGCACTTCACTTATTCTGCATGTTTGCTCTAACTTACAACATCAATCTACTCACAACTCCATCAACCCGCAAATTCAAGATAAAAAACATGTATATAGCTGTCTTCAATCTTGGCGCTCACTTTCCCTCCAAAAAAGGAACTCAAAAAATCATTCTATGTGCCAATCTATTCATTCCTCAAATCTCGTCAATTATATCAGTGGGACTAGTTGTTCATGCCACAAATCTCGCTGGTTCTATAACAAGCACTTTGAATTCAACTAGCACTTTCTAATTTGATCAAATCTACATTTCATTGTTATGATTTTCTGCCGGTTGTTTTCTTTATATCGGTGAACCTGCTTTACTCAGCTTAATCTACCAATTGCTTCCTGTAAACTGGTCTCTGCTCACCGGTGGAAGTCTTTAGTCCCCTATTCCTTACCAATCTACTATAACCCTTTTTTGATCAGTTATGATGACATCTGAACTGGTATTGCCATCAATGATAACTTCTTAAGTACTCCAAACTTCATGATGCCACCAATCTCCCCCTTTGGCATTGGTGGCAAAACATCTAGTTGGATTGAACTAAATCTCCCCTTGTTTTGGTTCTCCCCCTATTCTCTGCCTTCTTTGTCTTCTGTTCTGGTTCTCCTCTCATATCTCTACCTTCTCTGCCTTTGTCGATACTACTCTGCCTCTACCAGTTCTCTTCCTTCTCTGGCTCTACCAGTACTACTCTTCCTCTACCGGTGGATCTCTGCCTTCTCATATGTATAATCCACTGCACATTCATTATCCCCCTTTTGCAACAATGACAAAGAATAAAGGAATCAAAGTATACAAAATAATTTATGAGAGTAAGTCAAAAATTTCTTTGAAATTGACCTTAGCAGCCTCCAAAGAAGGTTACCATGTAGGATTTACTTGTTTCATAGTGATAATTTGGCCATGCATGTGTGTCACCAAATCCTCCATGTCATCTATTGTCTTGCAGTCAGGTGTATTGATGAGGCCTTCTTCTTGTTTCACATTGTTTTGAAATAAATCAATGAAAGGGGCAAGATAGCACTATATCTGTAGTAGATTTAGATCTCATTTGTCGTGTTCCTCTTTCAGTTGGTTGATTTTATGAGTCAACTGTTTGACTTTTCCACTGAAAGTTGCTACTGATCTTGTAAGAGGATCAAATGAACCTAGTAGATCTTGAATTTCCTATTGAGTCTTTACTCTTTTGACTTCAAGATCTTTGATGAAATCGGGGAAGTTTGAGAACCTGACCAATAATTGGCCAACTTCCTTTAAGATCGATTTCACCTCTTCAGTGCTGGTAGAAAGAGTAACTTTTTCAACTGATATTTTTTCCATTAAGTGCTCACCTCTTCTAGTTTCATACTACCTTGCTGCAACCTTCTCCAGATCGGTTGCCTCTGAACCAATTGCTTTGACAAGAGTGCCCAATTGATTGATGACAGGTGCATTCTCATCAACAAAAATATTAGGAATGAGATCAAATAAGATTATCTTTGCAGTATTAAGAATTCTTGCCTTCTTTTTCTTTTCTTTAAGTTTGGCCTTTTAGCTTGAATTTTCAATTTTTCTGAAACTTTTATTAACTGTTTGGGGGTCATCTTCTTGATATCAATTACTGATTCTTCCCCTTCGTCCTCCTCTATTTCTTCTTCTTCAACTTCTACCTTAGAGCTGGTTGAGATGGGAAGTTTAGCTTTCTTTTTCTCAGTTTCCTTTTCTAAAACTAACTTCCTGTTTCCCGGAGGAGTGTCCACCACTCTTTTCTTACCACCTTCAGGTTGACCGGATGAAGAATATTCTATCTTCTTCTCTTGTTTTGGTTCCTTGGTCTCCCTTGGACTAATACCGATTGTTCTTGTTTCCTTCAACTCTTCGTTCTTCTTTTCTGCTTCCTTCTTTTCTTGTTCCTTCTCTCCCATTTCATCAACAAATCGTATTTATGAGTCTATCATCTTGGGGTTTTCTTCGTCTGCACCTTTTTCTGGCGAATGAGGTTCGTTACCAGTAGAGTATGCTGTGGGAGTATTTATTGTCACTAGATTCCTTTGAGGTTTTTCCTCATAAGGGATGTCCTTACTTAGAAATGACTCACACAATTACAAAGGAATCCATTCAGGCTTTGATTGGCTATTTCTCAATCGGTGAAGTACCTGAGCTAAGGAAAATTCTAAAGGATACTTCCTTCAAATTAACTTGTTCTACATCTGATGGGCGTGCTTTTTTTGTCAACAACATTAAGGACCCTGCAATAAAACTAGTAGAAATGGTGATAGGCTACCAAGTATTTTACTCCAGTAGACTTAATAGTATTCCATCTGCAACAGTTCACACAACTCACAAAATGATTGTTGATAATGCAGACTATGATCTCTGTGAAGCTATTAGGAGACAATTGTTTTTGAATTTGCAATCTATCAAGAAGGATAGAAGTCTGAAATTCAAGTATGGTCAGCTATTAGTCGGTCTATTCTTTTACTTTCAAAACTTTCTACTAGGGATTGAAGACATTGAGTGGTCAAAGGACTCACCGGTCTCGGCTCAAATCAAGAACAACATCAAGGCTGTAAAGAATACTTTCCATGCTGCCCTAAATAGGTATTTCAATGAGTTCCAAAAGAAGATGAGTATGAGAATGAGGCTACCGAAAGATGTGGTAAAACACTTTGAGAAGGACATAATCTTCACCGTTACCACTGACTTTTGTTTAATGCAAGCAATTGAGACAAGAGAAGAAGAAATGGAAGACATGAGTTATGAGGTTAACCATGATCTACTGGTTGGTTATGCTAATACCCTATTAGCATCAACTATGGACAAGAAGCAGGCAAATTTGGACATTATGGCAGTCCAAGAGGCATCTGAACAAACCAGTACTACACCTATCAAAAGGACAAAAGGAAAGAATAAAAAGTCTGATGAAACATCTCCAACAACAAAGATTACTAGGGTTACCGGGAGTGTCCTAACCAAAAAGGAACTAGAACCCAAAGTATATACTAAGAAGGAGACAAAGAAGAGAGGTAAGAAATTAATTTTGCAACCAGAGTCTGAGGGAATGGATTCTGATGAAGAACCTAAGAAAGAAAAAGCAACCAGTAGAATATCCAAGAAGGTAAAGGTAGTGCCAAAGGCAACTACACCTATTGATATAGCTTCTTACAAACCGGATACCCATTTTGAAAGAACAATGAAGACACTAGGGAGGAATAGGTTTGACAATGTCAAAGACTATTTTGATTCTTTCACTGAAGATGAGAAAGAGCAAGTGATTCAATAGGTAATCACTCATTTGTGTCATTACAATAGATTTCCACATGATGTAGAAAAGGTTATTTCAATCTCTCTGTGTAATATTCTTTTAGATAAATGGGAGGATGCTATAAAATTGGAAAAATAAATTATTGATGAAATATTTGTACAATATTTTCCCAATTTATCTACGGATGAAATAAGTGCTTTAGTTGATCAGTACAAAGCACATTTTGCTTTTAAAGCAAGAAGATTGAAGCTTCTTAATGGTAAAAGGGCAATTATTGAAACTGAGACACATCGGATAGCCTGTGGAATAAAAAAGATGGAAGAAATAATCCATTCTTCTAAGAATAATGATACAGAAGAGATAGCTGATGATGTTAATAGATCGGAAATTGATGAAGAGGAGATTATTCAACCTGATGAGCTCTATCCTCTCAAGAAGAAGGACGATTCCATTATTCTTGTTGATGAAGATGTTCAAAACACAGTGGACCTATCTGGAGACAACACTGCACCAGATATGGAGCCCCCAACAATTACTAATGTATAGGTTACACTAGTTGAGCAACCAACTACTCAACTAAAAGTGGACAATCCACCAAACAAAACAACTGGAGAAACCCCAATCTCCACCAGTCATTCAAGAAATTCAGAAGGAGCCTACTGAAACTATTGTCACACAATAGGAAACAAAGAAGAATACAGAGAAAGCTATCATTAAGGTTGTATCCCCTGAACCAGCAAAGAAGAAACAACTTGAAGATGATGATGATGATTCTCTAAGCATCTCAAGACCAATTGATATGAACAATCTAAGCGCATCAGAAATGATGAAGATTGCTAATGTTATGCAATCTAGGGTGCATAAGAAGAGACTGAAAGAGAAAAGGGTTGAAGTAGATACAATTCAGACTACAGTAGAAATTTTGTCTGGTCTACAACTAGAAACATCTATAGCACATATATCTACACCCATTAGCAAACTTGGTCAGTTAGTTGTAGATGCATCTGATCAAATCAAGTCACTAGAAGATGCTGCTCAACTGTATGCTGAAAAGAGCCACAAGAAGAAATATGGAGATAAACTGGCAAAGGATATTGATAGTAGCAACATGTCTCTATCTCACAAAAAAATTCTGTTGAGTAAAGCTATTGAAACAGGAGGAAAGTATCTTTCTTCTACCTCCAATGTTACTTTCTTTTATTCTGACATATCAAAAAGTCAAGTTGAAATAGAGCAAGAAATGGAAAGGATATGCAAGGCATATGTCCCACTCTAGGATTCCATACATGCCTTTAGCAAGTTAGTAGATGATTTGCATAATAGACTAGACATCTATGATAATGAGAAGGCAAAGAGACTCCGATCTCTTAAAGACCTCAAAAGTCTACTCACATCACAAGTAGACATTCTTCAGAGGGCCTACTCCAATGTAGAAGCTATTCTTGCAACTCCTGAAACCTGCACACTAGACTCAATGGAAGAATTCCATTCCGAGCTGACGTCTACATTCAAGTATACTACAGTCATGGGAAAATGCTTTGTTGCAGATGAAGAAAAGCTTCAATGCTATTTTTATGCGATTAGCTAATGCATGAACTTTTGTTTAATTTATTGTTATATATGTTGAACACTTTGATTTAAATTTTCTATATATGTATATATTTTATTTTTTCAATTTGGCATTGTTGTCAAATGGGGAGTAGAAATATGTATGTGTGTTTTTGAAAATTTTGTATTTATGCATGCATTAAGGGGAGTATGAGTATATGTGTAAATTTGTTGTATATGCACACTTAGCAGTATTACTGCAAAATTTTCTAAGTGTTGCCATCAATGCGAAAGGAGGAGATTGCTGGCTTGATGATGATTGTAATGTATTCATCACTTGTTGTCATTGATGAAATACTCTCACACACACATATGATTATATTGAATACCGGTGTAACTTTAATTGTTTACATTGTTAATTAGTATGTTAGAGGTTAATCCCTAACCGATACTTTGTGTCAACCGGTATGTACATAAGAAACAACCTGTGGTTGTATTAAGTTGACATCAAGATGAAGATAAAGATGGAGATCAAGCAGAGATTCAAGGACAATGGTTCATATGTTTTATTCAAATTGGTATTGATTGTTCCAACCAGTATTTGGCTATTTCTATGATGAGTTACTAGCACCGACTACTTGGCTGTCATTTTTGTGATGAGTTATGATCACTTGTCTAGATACACTACACCTAGGAAATTGTGTTTTGATTTCCTTGGACCGACATAAGATTTGAGTGTCTATTTAAAGACATCTTAGTGAATCATTTGAGAGAGATGTTATGTTAATGATGATATGCATGAAGAGTGAAAGTTTTTATTGAAGAGCGATAAGTGTTAAGATGAAGAGTGTGCTGAAGAGTAGTGTTGATTGTGCTTAGAAGGATCTAATCAAGTAAGTATTGTGCTACTCAGAACAGATCAAACCATTCTTGTTTTTTTCTAACCATTACAATAGAATCAAATCCCTTAACCGGGTAAGATCTAACAAGCTTCAATGTATAAATCCTCTAACAAGGTGATCTATTAGTTTGGATTCTGAAATCCTCCACCGAGGTTACTCCTAACAAGGTAAGATTCTAATCAAGCTTTGGGATCTCTAACAAGATTCGCTCCTAGCAGAGCATTTTGTAGACCTTAACTAGTCAATTATCTATTACTGTAGATAGTTAACAAGTGTGAGTTCCATCTCACCATGGTTTTTTACCTATTTAGGTTTTCAACGTATAAACACTTGTGTTATGGTGGATGCTTTACTTTTTGTGGATGCTGTTATATCATTTTGGATTACATGCATTGTGTTTAAAAGTTTTGTTAAGTTCATCTACCAGTTAGTGTTTAAAGTAGTTTGGTTTTTGGTGTCACTAATTCACCCCTCCCCTCTCAGTACTTTTCAAGTCCATCAACCACTTCTTCTGACATCTTTAATTACTACATTAGATTGGGTGTCAGAGTTATCATCCTCCTTTTTCGTCTTTCTTGGGCTTTTTCTTACCCTTTGTGTCAATTGACCTTTCACTCTCTTTATTTCTTTCTTTCTTGCATATGTGACTCCTACCGGTCCACTTCTACCTTGGGAGGATGTAGGAGCATTTGAGTCCTTTTCTTTCATAAATGTTGCGAGTTTTCTAGATGCAACACCCTTGGATCTTGTTTTGGACATTTTCTTCTTTTCATTTGTTTGCTCTTCATTTTTGCTTGATTTTGCTCCTATTTGCTCACTTGTACCGGTGGAAGTAGTGGCACCGGATGCTTCACATCCATATTTCTTGTCTAAGGTGTTAATCATTTTCCTAACTTTCTTTTGAATGATAGGCTCTTTGAGTTCCTTCTTAATTTTGGAGCTTTCCCCCTCATAAGTTCCAAATCTCTTATCTTTTTTGTCTACCGGTTTAGATTGTAACATGTTTGCATATATTTTGGCAATGTCTGCCCCGATCTCATAACCCATAGTGGGTACCCAAAAATTTCTAGGTTCAACTGCTAGAATGATGGAACAAATAGTATCAACAAGAAAGCAAATAGTGTTGTTGTATTTTTGAACTATACCGGTCGAGATTCTTTCTCTTTGATGCATTCTAGTTTGGAATTATTTAAAGTGACCCTACATTATCTCTCCAAACTTATCACCTAAGTCTCTAATCATTTCACCAATCTGAACTGTGATAAGTTTATCTATAGACCACACTACATTGGCCTTACTGGGAAATAAATTTTGCACATAGAAGAAGATACATACCAGTATTGAACCATACTTGAATGATTTTTTTGTCCTTCTTAATTCAGTCCATGTTCACCAGGAATTGACTCCTTATCATCTCACAAATGTTGTATGTTGCATCCTTTTTGATGATCCAGTGAGATGCATGGATAGCACCGCTCGACACACTGTTCATGTGTCTTGATTGGTAAACTCTATAAGCTATTACTACAGATACAAACCTTAGTTCTACATCCTCAATGTGAGTGACTGTCATTTCTCTCTTGTCATATTGAGATTGAGTCAACCAAGTGACCTCACTAGATGATATTGTCCTTAGGGTTAGTGCTTCACCTGTTTCATTGAACCCTGTTACTCTTTGGATCACATCCTTTTTGATTTTTATTGGAGTTTCAACTTCCAACCATAGAAACTAGTCATAAACTCTACTTAGCACATACCTGATCCAATCGACATGGAATTGGTTTAGAATATCAACAACATACGACAAACCCTTGGTCTTCAGATGCATATGTTCTGCCTTCAATAGACCATTGTTGCAGAACCCTTTGAATTAATCTTGGATGAATTTGTCTCCAAGATATTCAAGATTGCAGTGGATGAAGGAACAAGCATCTTCAATCAGTAACACACCAGAGGGAAAAGATGATAGGGCACCAATTTTATAGCCTTCTCTGACATTAATATGATACATCTTGAACTTGGGTTGTGGTTCCTTAACAACCTCAACCAGCACAAGAGTCGACACAGAAGCTTCCATGATGAATTAGAACATAATTCACAGATTAATTTCCTCTACCATTTCTGCTAGAGCTTCCGATCACCAAAGCTTCACCGCTTGATCTCCAAACTAACTTTGCATGTAATGCACTTAACAGATTTAGAAAGCCTTTGATCACACTAGGAGCTCTCAAATGCATAGATGAAAGCAAGGTAAACAAAATGAGATTTCATTTCCTTATTTATTAGTTAAGTTATTCGATATGATTTTACAATGGTTAATTGTACAACCTCTAACGGTAACACTTATACTCTTAACAATTCACCAATGAATAATTACAAACAATATGTCAACTATTTTGCATCTAGGTAATGAAAATGAGAATTACCTCACTTTGGTTATGAGGAATTAGTCATGATTTTTCAATAAGTGCTCCCCCAAAGCATCGGTTTGCTTAGTTTGAAGAAGAACTGTTATCACCGATGGATGATGACTTAGTTTCAGACTGATTCTCTTCTTCTTTTCTTTCTTCCTTTTTAGTCCACATCCTTTTCATTTCATTCTTCACCTCTTCAAATGTCTTCTTTCCTTTCAAATCATTTATCCCTTTCTTCTTGCTAAACTGGTTTTTGTCTTCAAACCGGTTGTAGGATTGGTTCCTACACTCTCGGGCCAAATGACCGATCTTATGGCAGATGAAACATGCCATACCAGTTGTCTTCCATGGTCCTGCATTGTTTCTCTAGGCCATTATCATCCTGCAATTCGCTACAATATGACCAAAGTTGCCACAAGTAGAATAGGTGGCATTGAGCTGATTACTCTTTCTGTTAGGGCTAATCGGTTTGGATGGAGATCTTGAACATGCATTCTTCAACTTTGTGTCCATATTTATTGCATGTGAAGCAATATCCATTAAAGATTCTTCTACTAGACATTATACTTGATCGAGGTCTACACTCATAAGTAGTGTGTCCATATTTGTGATAGTTAGAGCAAAAACCATCAAAGATGAATGACATCTTGTGACTGACCGGTCGATTTCTATAGACATCAGACTTATGACCCAATTTACCAAAATAGTTACAAGAGGATTTAGAAAACTTCATACCTTTCATTCCTAATTTGTTCCTTTAATCATCCTTCATCCTCTTGGGATTGGATGATTCTCCAGTTTCCATTGGACCTGTACCGGAGTAACCAAGACCGGTTGTCTCATTTGTTCTCCTCTGAGCTTTCATTAAATTTTCTCATCTTTTCATTTCTCTCATCTACAACTTTTAACTCATTTTTGAGTTGTTCAATATCCTTCATCATCTTCTCATTTTCCTCTGTTTTGCCATGTAGATGCTCATACATAACTATATTCTCTTGAGTAAGAATTCAAATCTCTTCATCCTTTTCAATGATGATTGCATCATTCTCTCTTAGGGATTCTTAAGCAAGCCTTTTGGCTCTTTCATCTTTTGACACTATTCTTAAGTATGCCTGGTGAGGAGCCATCCTTGTTAGGAGATTACAAAGACACTGTTAGGTGCCAGCCGGTTAAGGGATTTTATTCAAGGCCTATTAGAACCTTTACCCTGTTAGAGGTAGCCTTGTTAAAGGACTTAGGATCATCATTTAGGATGTCACTCGGTTAAGGGATTTTACAAAGGGACCTGTTAAAGTCTACTCGGTTAAGGGATTTTACTGTGCTGCAATTATTAGAGACCAATAAGTCATTGATCTGATAATGACACTTTTCTATCGTATAGATCCATTCTGTATCTACTTCAATCTCTGTGCTGTGATGGCTTCATCGATTCATGAGGAACCCTACTGCACTTCGCTTATTCAACACCTTTGCTCTAACCTACAACATCAATCCACTCACAACTCCATCAACCCACAAATTCAAGATAAAAACCATGTATATAGCTGTCTTCAATCTTGGTGCTCACTTTCCCTCCGAAACACGAACTCAAAAAATCATTCTATGCGCCAATATATTTGTTCCTCAAATCTCACCAATTATACTGGTGGGACTAGCTATTCATGCTACAAATCTCATTGGTTCTCTAACAAGCACTCTAACTTCAATTGGCACTTTCTAATTTGAACAGATCTACATTTCACCATTGTGATCTACTGCCGGTTGTTTTCTTTATATTGGTAAAGCTTCTTTACTCAGCTTAATCTACCGGTTGCTTTCTGTAAACTGGTCTCTACTCACTGATGGAAGACTTTAGTCCCCTATTCCTTACCAATCCACTATAACCCTTTTTCGATTGGTTATGATGACATTTAAACCAGTATTTCCATCAATGCCAACTTCTTAAGTACTCCAAACTTCATGATGCCAATAACAACTCTATTCTATATTGTGCCACCTCCAAAGTTTGTTCCAAGCCATCAGTGTACTCTTTCCCGGACAAACCCTGCATCATTCTAGCTATATTATCCTTTGGATATGTCAAATTAGGAAAAAGGAAAATAAATGAAGATTCATACCTCCCAACTTGGTGAAATATTCAAATTTGAAAGGGAATCCACACACACCAAGATAGGTTATGTAATCTAGACAACTTGTAGAGCTTACCAAGACAATTACTTTGAGCCTCTACCCACAAAATTCTACCTAAGCAATCTTCCAATCTCCCCAAATAAAAAATTGCATGTTGGGTTTGAAGAGCAAGATGAAGGAAAATAAAAGTGTTCTAAAAGTAAACCCCAATTACAAAATATAACTCACTTTTTGAGTGAGAATAAAATAGTAATAGAAATTGAGTTTAGGTCCAATTAACAAATAAACTCCCCAAAGACCCCCAAGATAAAATCATTCAAATCTCATTAAATCAAATACATATAAGCTAATGATTTAAATATTAAATTGCCACTATAGTATCTAAATATAATTATAAGCATTATATTAGTGACAATTATCAAATGATTGACAATGCACAAACAATCATGACTGGTTTGTCACAATTGTGCAGTAGGGTAACTGAGCATTACCTAAATGGTAATCAAAGGTATACACATATGCAATTTAGGAATATCATCCAAATTAGGAATAATGGCTAGGTTGGGTAATATGAATGGCCAATGTGCAATCTCCTATAACTAATGTCAGGGATATGGGCACACTTAGACCTATGAAGCTAGGTGGAGTTGATGTCCTATACGTGAGTCACTAAAACATTTACACATTAAGTATACCTACTCACGCACACACACACACACATATGCATCAATTATCTCCTCTTTGATTCTGATCATTGCTAGATTCTTTATTCTTCTTTTGTTCTTCATTTTGACCTCCATAAGACCATGCACCGGTCTCTTTGCCATGACCCCTTCCTCTTTTCTTTCTCTCAAATATTTGTTCAACTTCTCTTCCACCTTAAAGAAAAACTAGTAAGAATCTTCGATCGTAGACATTCTCACAAAAATTAGGTTCTCTTGAATACAAGGCTTGAAACCATTTATGTAACATGCAACCTTCTTCTTGTTGACCTCAGTTTGCTCTATTATAATTAGAACTTGGTAAAACTCTTATGTATACTCCCTGACTGATTTTATAGCTTGCTTAAGCCCTTGCATCTTTTTTATCATATCAAAATTATAGTCCATAGGATTGAATTGTCTTTTCAACTTATCTACCATCCAGTCCCATCTTTTTATTTTCTCTTTTTTCTCTTCTATTCCTTTCCAATTATATTTCTTTGCACCAAATACTTGCATGAATCTTTAGTTTGGTCTTAGAAAATATGACCCTCTCATGATCTTGTAATTCTTTGTACTCAAAATACTCCTCTAGATTTAGATTACCAAGAAATGTAGATACCTCAATCTTTTACTTGTTTCCAACCTTGGAAATAGTCCTTAGAAACCTATCCTCTTCAAGATTTATTTCTTCTTGTTCTCCTTTGGATTGTTGTTCTTCTTTTGACTCATCTTCACTTACATCTTGTCTTCTAAGATCTACTCTATTGCATAACTCTTCTTGCAGTGCATGCACTTGTCTTTTAAGGACTTTAAAATCCTCTTTTGGCATAGCATTTCTTTCATCGACGTTTCTTCCATCACGTCTTCCTTGTTGTACACTACCAGAAGCTAAGAGGGGTGGGGGTATTTAAACATATACAAAAAAGAGATCTTATTAATTTACTTGAACAATAACATTTATCAAACACTTATGCATAAAAGTAAACCACTAAATCATCAAAAGCATTCACACAAGAACACCAAGATTTTAATGTTTAAAACCCAAACTAAGAAAAACCACGATGAGAATCTAACTCATAATATATATCAACAATTTACAATGAATGAAGATTCCTACCAAAGATCTTATTGCTCCTGACTTGAATTCTAAGGAACACAACCTTAGGAAAGATACAAAAAGGACTCACACAACTGAAGATCACTTCTTTAGGGCAAGATACAAAGCAACTAGTCAAATTCAATAATAAGGGGTTGAACTGTATACAAAATAACATCTGCAATAATGTGGATAATAGTTCACAATTTTATACTCATTTGTCTTCTTTAGTCAACCATTAAACCACTTCCAAACATCATATTCATACTACAATCATCATGTCATATTACACCATATCGATACATATACTCTCTCCTTTCTTATCTAATAAACACAACTGTTTCGTCTATTATATATCAATCGAATTCACAATAGTCTCTTCTAGGTCAGCCAAAAGAAAAGTGTAACATGTACATAGCATCAAACCAAAAAATATATTATTCAAAAGGTAAAGAAGAAGTGTGAGGTGTCACACCAAGTTGGCACACCTTCCAATCATCACTATAAATCTTTGCATGCAATTGCTTAAACCAATATGCCTAAGCTGATACAAACTGATTTGCTAAATCCAAAATGCCTTAATCCAGACCTAAAAGTTGAATAAGAAGTCCACCACAAAAGAATTACAACACCTTAAGAATAGTAACATTTGATCTATAGAAAATTCAAGATGAGGAAATCAATGGAGTCCTCTGCAATTTCTTGATAGCGACATTAGAGAAACAATGTCCTTCATGAACAATTATCGAACAATCTAGAAATTTGAAGACAAGCTATCATAATTTTTTTGCAATAGGCAACATGATTATTTGAAGAATATCTGGTACAAGCATACAGTCTGGATGATAACATAGTTTATCAGAGCAAAAAATAATTGTAATAGTATAATTCTTGAATCATGTAAGGAGCATAAACAAATTGAATCAATATACCATATCATTTGATCAACACAACATATATCTGTAAGGAAGTTAAGTAGCCGAACAACTTCCTACACTAACCCTGAGAGGAGGGTAATGAATTTTTTTTACAAATTGTTAAAAAAATTACAAAAACTTAATAGAAATAGACACAATAACATGCCTAGCACAACACAGTGATTTACATGGGGAAAACCCTTCCAGGAGAAAAACCCCACACTCCAAAAGCAACTCAATATATTATTCAACAATCAATAACAAATTACAATATACTTGCAGAGCAAGCTCTTCACAGGAGTACCACTAATCAAAGATTAAGAGATAACTCAATATCCATAAGACTCTTACACACAACCTCTATCTCACACACCTCATATATAGGAGATGTGATACAAGAAATCATCAAGTGGTATTACAAAACCATGGGATAAAACCACCCACTAAATTAGAGCCAACCTTATCTTCAATCTAGATTCCCTATGACATGTCAAAACATAGATAAACATGTGTCCCTCCCTTTTACAACTCATTTATGTGTCCGATGCATTTTATATTTTGTATTTTAGGAGTCCAAACTTTTGGAGGCCATAACTTGCGAATTGTGTGCCCAATTGACAATCCGTTTGAAGCATCAGAAAGCTCACGAAGTGCTCTATCATCTCATAACTTATATGGCATTTACAACCACTTTTTAGGGAATTTCAAAGGGTCTAAATTCCTTAAAATTAAATTTAAACCTTTCATCAAACCCTCCAAAAATAGAAACTTTAATATCTTCAAAACTAGCTATGATCTTGTGATTAAAATTTACTGGCATGCTTATCTAGCCAATCCAAAGATTAGGGGATAATTCCACACTATTTTATGCTCCAACATAAACTTACTATAAATAGTAACCTCATGTAAATACAAGGTTGAGACACCATTTTCCCAACGTTCTTCGACTTGTCGAACACCTTGCAAGAGCAAAGAGAGTATGTACACAATACTTTAATTGCTAGGGGCCTGTTGGCAATTGACACTCATTGGATTCAAATGTTATCATTAATGGTAACAAGATTCTATTGAAGGAATATACCGGTATTTGGAAGCATACACTAGAGGATACTGACTTTGTAGTATTCAGGGTCATCACTGGCACCGACACCGACACCGACACCGACATCCAACACTTCAGTGAAGTCGACATTATTTTGGGATCCGAAAGGTTTGATTTGTAAAAGCATTTTGTAATTATTTTATAGGACCGACATTGAATATCTTTTTGTATTGTAAGCCGACATAAGGCATATTTTTTGTAAAGGGTATATAAGTCAGTACTGTTAGGTCATTTTAAAATATGATAAGGTAGTAGAACAAGGTGATGCGAAGGATATGTATGTAGGTCATTTGTATGCGAATGTAATATCATGCTATGATTAGTAGATGGTTTGTAAAGCATTATTGGAGGAAAGGAGATACCAGTAGAAGGGTTCAGGGTTTATGAACCGGTATATAACAAAGATTTAACTAGAACTCTTTTTGGCATTGCAGATGCATTTTGTGAGTTCACCATTACTATTTTATCTCACCAGAAGCTTGTAGTCAGTGAGACTTTTTTGTGTTGAGCAGTGTACCTTCTTGCATGTGTAGGCCCTCATCTATGTAATATCTTTCATATGACTAGTGAATTGATATTGTGGGTCACAAATCCCACCATGGTTTTTCCTCTTTGAGGTTTTCCGTGTATAAATTAAGTGTGTTATGGTGTTAATTCATGTGGCGAGTTTATTTACTTCATGTTATATGTTTTATCATTTACTGGTTTATATGTGTATGTTATAAAAGGTTAAAATCTTGTATTACCGGTAGAACACCGATTCACCCCCCACTCTTAGTGTTCTTAGATTCATTGTATTCCAACAATTGGTATCAGATCCTGGTACCTTGGAGGAAGTTTAACAGCTCGAGGAAGATCCTGAAACCGAAATCATTGAATATGGCTATGGAGAAGCAACTTGAGATGACACTTGAGGATTGTGATGCTAAAAGGATGAAGAACTTAAAACTTCAAGATGAATTGAATTCTCCTAATTAATTCATTCTTGTTCTGCAAGAAAGGTTATCATCAGCTCAAGCTAAGAGAAATGAACTTTTGCAAAACTAGGATGATGAAGAGAAAAATGCACTTAAGGAATAATGTCAGAAACCGAGTCAAGCAAACATGCTCATGAAGAATGAAATGCAAGACCTGACTATGAGGATGTCAAAATATATTGAGGACATAACAAAGAAGGAAGAAAATCTTGATGTATCTCTAAAGAATGTGGCAGATTGGCTCATGAGAATGATATATTAAAAACCAATTTGGTACAATCTCAAAATAATGAACAAGAGCTTGAAAGACAAATAATGACTCTATGAGATGATCTAACTACTACAAGTGAGTACAAAGAAAAATTCAGGATTAGTGCTGCACAGTTGGATGATTTATTGAAAAGACAAAGGTAGAGTGAAGATTCTAGAGGACTTGGATTTGTACAAGGTGAAAGCTCTGATACTGCAAATGAAGATCAGACAACCAGTATGCAGAACTCATCAGACCAAAGGAAACCGATAAGGCAATCTAATGATTATAAATTCAATGGTCGATGCTTTGTCTATAATAAATTTGGGCATATGGCTAGACAATGTAGAAATAGAAAAAATAAAACTACAATTCAGTTCCCGATCAATGTACAAATTGCAAAAAATATGGTCATAAGTTAGAATATTGCAGAATGAATGTTAAATATCGTGCATGTGGAAAGTTTGGACATTTGGTTAATCAATGTAGGTCAAGGAATGACATCAGATATGTCAAAGCAATTCAAAAGAAGAATGTTACATGTTATGCATTCAACAAAATAGGTCATATTGCTAAGTACTGCCGAAGCAAGACTACACCAGTTAGCAATGATAAAGAAAATGAGAAAGGAAAGTAGAAGGTAGATGAAATACAACAAGATCACACTAAGAGATGGGTTAGAAAATCTGAAGAACCAAGTGGAGATGCAACTACCCCGATAACTGCACCTGTAACTCCACTGGTAGAATAGAGCATTCCTACACCGATAGGAAATTCAACTGGTAACTCAGGCATACGCCTTAGGGGTTAGAAAATTAATTGCAAATCTTTCATATTCCCTGAATGAGATTTGGAGAGTGGTATTGATCGTTGATGGAGGTTTACCTGACATAAAACTGTGAAATCGACATCTGGTAGGGTACATCGCTAAGCATTTATGATAGTGATAAATTAGGGTTTACTCATTGATAAAAAGGGAAAATGGACTCATTTTCATTCACCCAGCACTCGAGCAAACCAAAGTGAAGAAAAGGCTAATCATAGACGATCAAGAGTAAGAAAAGGCATTCCAAAGAATTTTCAGCAATTATCTTAGAAATAATCAAAACACCTCAACCGACGACTATTTTCTAGGTATCTATTTGAAATGGAATCCAGATCATCAGCTACTCCTACTTTCATTATGAATCCCACTGTTGTTGAGATTAAAGATAAGCTTAGGCCTATTTTCAAGGAAGTTCCCCAAATTGCTACAAAGGAAGACTCTACTGGCGTGTTTTTGAGGGTTTTCGATGGCATGGTTTATGCAGAAGATGTCAGAGCCTATATTCACTACACATTGGAGGATTTAGGCATTGAGGAAATCAAGGGAATGTATCAATCTATGATACTAGGAATCTCCAGAACAATCAAGCCAGAATATCAAATATTTGAGGATCTAGGGTTAACCGAAATCCTGTATATATCAGAATTCAAGGATGAAGTGATCAGATATGTTTTGAGCAGGGTCCATAATGAATTTATCTGGCTAGACCAGCCCCACATGATCACCAAAGAAGCTATTCAACAGTCATCAACTTACCTAAAGTTGGACATGAACCAGGTAAGAAGATCTCCAACACTGTGGTTCAGAAGCTCACCGACACAACCCATGATGGAAGATCAATGAGGGTCAACACCATCAAAGACACAGATGTGAAATTTTCTAGCATGATCATTGACTACAAGGTAACTCAATCAAGTCGATTGAAGTCTATTGCCAGTTCCTGTATCCATGTTGCACACCAAATGATAAAGAATAATGAAAAGTATGACTTGTGTGAATGGTTGAGGAGTGAATTAATGATTAATCTTGGCAAGATCAAAGCTGTTGAGAAAGGAACTTTCTAGTTTGGCAATCTTATTGTCTGTTTGATGTTATACTTCATGAATGAGCTATCCGGTTTGGGAAAGAAACATTGGGCCCATGACATACTGGTAGGTATGCAGATCAAAGATGTAATCACCGGTCTTATTAGTAATAGGGATGAGAATATTTGGGGCTACTTCAAAATTTTTTAGGAGAACATGAGACTGAGGGAGAGAATCTCCAAACACATTGTGGAGAAATACTCCACTAGTATTTTCTTCATGGTAAAAACATATGAGACACCCATAGAAGCAGTGGAACCTAGAACTATATGGATCACTGAATTGGGTTATGAAGTAGATGACAACATCTTGGAGCTATATGCTAAAATGATGATTGATGCTCCTTTGGATGATAAGGATAAACAATTTGGCACTGTAGAGGAGAAGGCTCTTGAGGTTAAAATTGGTTTCAACAAGATAAGAAGAGAAAAGAAAATAGACAAAATGTCACCATTTGTTCAAAATATAATTCACAGGATAGGTACAGAACTAGGTTCTGGATCTAAACCGGTAGATCAATTGACAATAGCTAGTGCTCTTGAGGTGAAGAGGCCTGAAAATTTCATTTCTTCTATCACTTTTGACTCTAATCCAGAGGATAATCAACCTCTTGCATTCAAAAGGGTACAGAGGAAGAAAGCTGACAAGCCTCCGATAGAGGAGAAGAAGGTGGAACCAAGGAGGAAGCTAATTAGAAAGGTAACAAGTGCATCCAAACCTCTGGCAATGAAACCCACTCAGAAGAGGCAACTTGCTCCATCCGCTCCTGCAACCCCCAGCAAGAAGAAAAAGAGGGCGATTGATGAAGCAACTGAATCTGGTAATGCTACCATCATCCCCCCAATGACTTGTGCAGAATTGATAGATGAGGTAACTAAAGATGGAATCTTGAAGAATGTGTCAAATTTTTATGAAGATTTAGATGATAATAAGAAAAGTGAAATGGAAGAAGCAATTTTGTTATATTTAGACATATATAAGAAGGATTTGGTACAAATTTTGAAGGAAATTCCTTTATCATTATATAATAAGTTAGATGCAATAAGGAGGGACAAAGGAATTAAAGAAGTTTAAATTTTGAGTATGTGTGGCTCTATAAATAATGAGGAAATCAAAAGGTGTATAGATGTTGCAAATAGAACAATCTTTAGCAGAAAAACCCGACAAATAGGCCTAATTATGGGTAGAGTCAATGAGATAATAAATGAGACTAGAGATGGTTGGGCCAAATTTTTCCAAAAGAATCCTGATTTTCTCACTTCTCAAGAAGAATTTGCTAAGGTAACTGCTCCCACCATTCCGGACAAATCTAAAGGGAAAGAAATTTTGGGAAGTTCAGATCAAATTTTGAATGAACCGATAGATAGTCCTAAAAATGATGAGAGTGTATAGACTAAACTGACAGAAACTACATTTGTATAGTCTGGGCAAGGTAATATAGATAATGTACAAGATAGAGATAATATTGTGGACAATACTCCACTAGCAGTAACATATACTGCACCAAGTGGCGAAGCCACCGGTGCAAAAGAGGATGAGAGAAGGGATACACTGAGAGAGGATAAGGAAAAGGAGACTGATAAAACACACAGTACCTTACCGCCAGTTGATTCCCCAACAAAATTTTTCGCAATTGACACTTCTCAAGTTGAGAAGAAATCAATCATAGAGATGAGTCCCATAGAGCTAATGATGATGGCTACTCAAAAGCTAATGAAGGAAGGATCTGCAGACAAAGGAATAATAGATTAGTTAATAATAGTTTTGCATAGATTGATTCCTAATTGTATGATTGAAAATGAAGCAAGCTCTTTCGGCAAGCTTAAGTCATTGATAGAGAACATGTCTAAAAACTTTCAATCATTGCAGCAGATTTTCGACAAGAAAGCACTTGAAAGATTTACTCTGGCCAAGAAAGCCTGTTGTAGGAGACCTCATCAAACCCTTCAAGATGACATGTCAGACTTTGATAAGGGAGAATAAGGCATTAAAAATGTCTTTAGGATGTTTTATATAGGTTTTCAATCATGCATTATATGTTTGTAATAATGAACCCCATCTTGTGAGCCAAACTCCTATTTTGGCATTTCTATGAGCCAATTAGGACTTTTGGACAATATCGGATCCAATATGTTGGTTTTGAGTGTTTTAAGATGTTTTAGGAGGGGTTGAACTTGACCCAAGGCATTAGGAGGCGAAAGATGACATTTTGACAACTTTTGCAAAAGTTGTCATGAGCAACTTTTATGCACTTTTTGCATTTTATAATTTGAAACATCTCCAACGGCTCTAACCTATTGATTTTTTGTTGAGAGAAGTTGAGGAATGGTTTATACACTTCAAGGATCTAATTTCCAAGGGGGTGATTGTACGGAGAAGAGCTTTGATGCAAACAAACCAATAAAATTTTGAGTTTTCCTGCAATTCTGGAGTTTTGGTCCATGGTACGGTTCTATACGGGTTGGGATCCATTACCAATGATGTGAATTTAGTTGAGAGGAGAGTTGAATCTATTTTGGTTTTGATTTGGAGCCTTGATTGTGCGTGTTGTTCCTGATATTGAAGCTTTGCTGTAGGTACCCAGAAAACCAGGGTTTACCTTGGGTTTTTCCTCATTCATGGCCATATCTTGCACTTTACCAATCTGAGGCTCATGAGATTTGGTGAAAGGAAATTATGGTCAATGTATTTTATATTTACAAGAGTGTTTTTCAGGAGGATCACGGGAGATAAGTGTTTGAAGCGACCCTAGGTAGACATCTCTATGTGGCTACCTAGAGCTTGAACAAACAAAACCACCTTGTGTGCAAATGGTGATGCTTCCAAGCGTGTACACCTAGAATACCTATTGATTTATGTTTCCCAACATTACCATGGGGTTGTGACCCACCGGTTCATTCATCTGAGTATAGTTGCTTCACAAAAGTGACCTAATTAGCCCTTCTAGGACAGTCAAATTCCTACTGGCAAAGACCTTTATTTTCTAGAACTTGACCCTTCCTTTTGGGGAATTGTATAAAATCCAAAAGGGTATTTGAATCCATAATTTAGTTTCCAAGGTGTTTCGGAAAATCTGAAATTAAGGTCCCTTTACCTGCTAAATAGCGCTACAAGCGACTAGGGCTAATTGAGTGAGTTTCTTAAGGAATGAGTAGGTACCCTTGCCATCGGTGCTTTGTTTGAACTTGGGGAGTTTTGTATGACCCAAAACCAGTGTGGAAATGATTTGTAACTATAATGCCCCTACCCTAGTCGGCCTTGGAAAATCCGTTTGACCTTGGTTGACTTCCTATGTGGCATTCTTGAATGGTTGATTAACTGTGATGTAATGTTGTAGATTAGATAATATAAATAATTGTGCATACCTATTATTGTGCTTTTGCATTGATTCTTGTGTAGATGTAATTGTTTCCCTAATTCTTGTTATAAATATCAAGCTAACGCCTTCTTTGAATATGTATATATATGTATGCTTGCGTGACTCATGGTTGCAGGAGATTGCAGGTGCTATACCGCCTAGGTGCGAGGTTCATCTCCATCGGGATTTGCAGGGTGGAGTATATCTCCTTTATCCTTAGAATTTGGATTAGGTGGTCATAAAACTCTCGTCTTGCCTTAGCCATGATCAGGTGAGCGTCGTGTGTGGTCCGTAGGGTTCCTTTGTCGTTTGGGTTGTGTGTCGTGTGATTGGTGGACTTTCTTGGTTTGCATGCCTTGCGTGTGGTAAATGGAGTATTTTATCTTAAGTATTTCATTCCAATTAATGTGTGGATGTACGCATTAGTAATTGAGAAATTTAAAATAGATAGGTTTCTTTTATATGATTAATCGTTAATTTAAGAGATCACTGTATTTATATTTGTAGCAAGCTTAAGCATGTAATTTGAATTAATATGTTCATTTACGCATTAGTAGTTGAGAAATCAAAATAAATAGGTTTCTTTTAGGTGATTAATCATTAATTAAAAGGATCGCTTTATTTATGTTGTAGCGAATTTAATTAATGGTTAATTTTAAATAATGAATTTAATTAGTTTATGCATTTTAGAAAAATGAAATATTTAAAGTTATTTGAAATATAATTAATTTAACCACTTTTGCTTTTTGGAAAAGAAAGGGTAATTTTTATTATTTAAAGAAAATCATTTTTAAGTTGTAAAGTTTGATATAGTGTAAAAGATTGATTTTGGAAATTAATTTAATTAAATATTTACCCTTGTCAATATTGCGAAATATAAATGTTGGCTTAATTAATTAAAAAAATTAATAAGAGAGAAGCATTTTAATTTTAATTAGAAAATCAAGTTAAATTATTCGAATAGTTGAAAAGAATTATTATTTCCTTTTTATTTAAAAAGTGCTTAAATTTTGAAATTCGAAATTAGGTCAAAATGTGATTCATTTAACCTAGGTTGAAAAATATTTTGGGGGGTTGTTGAATTTTTGGAAAAGAAAAATATGGGGATGGAGATTTGGGGAATTTTGGCAAGGATGGATTTCTACAGCTGCAGGTTGGGGGCTCTTCTTCGGATCTTACCAGGAATGCTAAAGAGGTAGGATCCCAATTTTTCCCTTTTGTTTCTTTGCTAAATCAAAATAAAAATGGTATTTGGTGGATCTTCATGAAATGCTAGTTTAAAAATATCCAGGAATGTTCTTAAAATTTGAGTATTAGTTGTGAATATTGTTTGTTTTTGGGTTCAAGAATGTTTAAATGGTTTCGTGTTTGAGCAAATCTTGTTATTTGAAAGCTATTGGTTTTTTGGGAAAATCATGAACTTGCTAGGAAATTTCCCCCATTTTATTGTTTTGAACATTCTGGAAAAAAAAATATATATCTGTGACTGTGAATGAATGAGATTTGGGTTTTTGAGAAATGACAGAAAATGCTGTTTTAGAATGTCAACAATATCTCCAAATTTACAAACTGGGTTTCTATGAAATGTTTTGGGTTTCTTCGTGACTTTGCATTATAAATTTTTTATAAATTTCGTAAAAATAAAGTTATGGGTTTTTGAGAAATGACAGAAACCGTGTGGCTGTTAAAACAAATTTAATTTTTTTTATTAAATTTAAATTTTGATTTTTTAAAAAATAAAATAAAATAAAATGTTTTAATGTTATTAAATTTTAATTAATATATTATATTAGTTATATATTATATATTAATCATTAATTAATGGATAGATTTAAATATATATTAATTGTGATAATTTTTATAATAATATATAATTAATTGTTGATTCCTAATTTGTAGTATACTTTCAATGCATAATAATTATTGTTTAGTCATTGCTTTATTAATTTAGGCATGTATATACATAGAGAAGTATATGCTAAATTCATACCTTTAGATCGTGTATTTGTTTAGTATATGCAAGGGAATTATATTTTTATGGGGGATTTTTGAATTAAAATATAATTATTATTTGGTGATGTTTAAAAATAATATAATATCCAAGGATATATTATTTTCGGATTTTAATGTTATAGGTCATCTGGGAAATTTAGAAGTGGAATACTAAAGTTTAGGAGTAATTGGAAAATGAAATGTTTTATCATTGGATCTTACTTTTGAAAACTAAAATGAGATGCTATTAAAAATAACAGAAATTTAATAATGTACCATTGGAAAAATTAGTAAGTTAATGATATCTTATTTGATAAAATAAATGGGTTAGTTTTACTCATCCTCGGTATTGGGAAATAGACAAATGGAAATATGGAAAGTTTAATTTATTAGTATTCGCTTAGTTTAAAGTGATGGCAAGACCCTGTTATGTTTGTTTAGACTCTGTCGTCCGTCTGGTTGCTTGTGTTTGGTCATAGTCGGTCAAGTCCCTAGTTAGGGAACCATCAGACAAGAGACCTTTGTAATTGCTTTTGATGTGTTCAGTTGGATCAGCTTCTATGAAGGAATCATTTATGTATTTATTGACCGAAGTGGTCGTTGTATAGTGGTTGTGTTCGCCTATAAGGCAAGATGTAAATGACATAAAACTTATGTAACCTTAACTATATTAATTGCTAGAGGGGTCTTGCAGTTGAGCAGACCCAGAGATGTAGCCCCTAGGGGTGAACTCCGAGATCATTTCTGTGTTATGTGATGCTTTTGTCTCTCTTGTTTCATTCTTAGTGCTAGTATGTATGGATGTATTTTGTAAGTGTGTAATGGGGATTAGATGAAGTTAAATTTAGAATGTAGGTATATAGTCCCCTTTTTAAATGTGGTAATTATGATCATAAAAGATTGTAGATATGAATATGAAAAGTATTTTGTTAATGTTAATGAAAAGAAGTAAGCATGGGAGGAAACTCACTAGGTTGCAATTAATGGATTAACTTGTCATAAAGCTTGTAATTTGAACGTATTGAATGGGTAACAAATATTGGATTAACTGTCATAATATCTAAATTGAAATCTAATGGATGAACCTCATTCGGATACTTATCGTATTATCTTAATAAATGAACATCATCATGTTAGCTATATTTCACTAAATTGGATGAATTTATTTAGTTGTATACGTTTTATTCTAAACAAATAATCCTCACCAAATTAGTTTTATAATTGGATGAAATCAATTGGTTACCCACATTTTAACCTCTATAAATGAACTTCATCATAATAGCTATAATTGAACTAAAATGGGAGAACTCATTTAGTTGTTTATATCTTAATCTTAGCAAATGTATTTCTTCATATTAATTTTATTTTAACTAAAATGAGTGAACTCATTAAGTTACCTATATCTCAACCCTAATGGATGATCTTCATTTGGCTATTTACATTTTATCCTCTATAAATGAACTACGATTTAATAGTTGGTTATGTTTAAACCCTAATGAATGAACTTCATTTTGTTTGTTTACATCTTAATCCCTAATGAATGAATTTCATCTTATTAGCCATATTTTAACTATAAAGGATGATCTCATTTGGTTGGTTATTTTTAAACCTAAATAAATGAACCTCGATATATTAGTTACATTGTATCTAAATGGATGGACTCATCAAGTTATCCATATTTAAACCTTAATGGGAGAATTCTTAAGTTGCCTACGTTTAAAATTCATCGAGTAAATATCCTCAGGTTAGCCCCATCTCCAATCATAATAGATGAATGCTTCCTAAATTCTAAAATGTCAATTCATCGAACATATTATATCCATGTCTTAAGTATTAACTTGTAATTAAGAAATCTAGCTTAATTGGATCAAATTTCGCGAGTTGGGTTAGGTGTAAGGTTACGTAATCACGTTGGGAAACTCCTTAGGTTCATTTAGTCTTCTGCTATGTTATCTAAGCTTTAGATAACTCCAATGTATCTTAATGTGGTGTCTTATTATTAACACTCTTATTATTATTAAAAAAAAAAATATTTACACTCCATTTGAGTGTTTTAGCTTTCCCCCTTTGGGGTTTCCTGGCAGGGCATTACAGTAACCCTTGGAGGTACCATGGAGTGTGTTGCAGTAAGATACCCCTAATTGAGTAATAGAGGGTCTTGAAGATGGTGAGAAGATTGTACTAAGTTGTAGAGCCTTGCCTTGATAGGATCCCATTCTTGTGCTAGGGGGTTAGTGTCATACATTTGGAGGTGTTTGGCAGGTAACAAGGAGGGCTCTGCATCAAGTGGTATTAGAGCTAGTAACGGATTTGGTAAGGAGATAGAAAATTAAGAGATGTCAGAGGGACAAGAAGAAGAGGTCCCTAAAGGACCAATCACCAACATGGAATTGCAAAATATTGTAAGAGA
Source organism: Cryptomeria japonica (assembly GCF_030272615.1). NCBI lineage: Eukaryota > Viridiplantae > Streptophyta > Pinopsida > Cupressales > Cupressaceae > Cryptomeria > Cryptomeria japonica. Next base: position 132,660,812 of record NC_081413.1, on the reverse strand, counting down.
GAAGGCCACTGCTTGCAAGGAAATGCAGAGGGAGCTAGAGAGGCTGAGACGCTGAGAGGCAGAGTAGATGGGAAGGAAGATGGAGGCACTAGTAGTTGTGATGAAGGGGATGAGGATGAGATCCCTATGCTAGAGGAAGAGGCTATTCCTCCTAACCAAAGGAACTTCCTTAATGCCCTCAAATACATGGAGAGGAGAACCAAGGAGTAGAAGATTGATTTGCCTACTTTCATTGGGAAGATGGAGCCAGATGTTGTGATGGATTCGATAGACTCGCTATCTAGTTTCTTTGAGTGTGAAGAAATTCCAGGACACCAGAAGGTGAAGATTGCTAAGTCCAAGTTGAAGGGAGCAAACCTAACTTGGTGTAACTTTGTCCAAGAGGAAAGAGAGAAGGATAATAAGCCCAAGATTGTTTCTTGGAAGAGGATGGTTGCCTTAATCAAAGAGGCCTATGTACCCAAAGATTATGAAATACAACTCCATAAGAGGAGACAAAATCTCAAGTAGAAAGAGATGGATGTGAACTCATATACAAATGAGTTCTAAAGGATATGCATGAAGTCAAAAACTAAAGAGGAAGAGAGTGAGAAAGTTGCCCGATACCTGAATGGATTAAAGTACAAAATTCAAGAAGAATTGAACCTTCTTAGCCCGGATACCATTGGTAGATGCCATCAACTTGCTATCAAGGTGGGAGAGAAGATCAAAAGGAGACAAGAGTAAAATAATAAGGGAAGAGGAAGATAGAAGAGGGGTGGAAGAAATTTTTTCAGAAGCAAAGGAAATGGCTTTGGAAATCAAAGTGAAACTAGTCAAGAAGGCAGTAAAGGAGAGAGCAGTTCCAATAACAGTGGAGGATACAATCAGAGATGTAACTTTAGAGGAAGGAGACCACCATTCAGAGGGAGATCTCAAGGTAGAGGTCCAATCAGATGTTATAACTGCAATCAAGAAGGACACATGGCTAATAGATGCCTGAAGAAGCCTACTAGTTCCATAGGAGAAAGAAGAAGTAACTTGATTTTAGAGGCTGACTGCCAAAGTGTGGCAAGTGCAAACACATACCAAAGTATCAATACCCTGAAAGAGGTGAAGCCTTGATGATCAGAAGAGTAGTAACCACTATGAAGATGCTTGATAGAGAACCCCCATAGAGGAAATCTCTATTCAAGACCACTTGCAAAGCAGGTGGAAAGGTCTGCAAGGTCCTAATAGATTTCAGTTCAAATGAGAACTTTGTGTCTCTAGAGATGGTGGAGAAACTGAAATTGAGGAGACTACCTCACCCTTGCCCCTACAAGGTTTCATGGCTCACACAAGGACAACAAGCTATTATGGAAGAGCAGGCTTGGGTATAATTCCAGATTGGAACCTATAGAGATAAGTTGATGTTTGACATTGCAAAGATGGATGCTTGACATCTCCTATTTGGGAGACCATGGTATTTTGATTTGAAGGCACAACATGATGGTGCTAGAAATATATATTTCATTACCAAGGATGGTAAGGTAATTGAGTTGCTACCTTTAATGGAGAGTGAGGAGGAAACCAAACAAAAGGAAGCCAAGGTGTTGATATTAGGAGGGAAGTAGTTCATGAAGAACATGGCAAATGAAGACATGGTCTGTTATGACCTTATCCCTATTCCAACAACAACAAAGGTGGAGAGGTCTGAGGATAAGAAAGAGGACAAATTGAGATTGATTGACCCTGCACTACAACAGCTACTAGACAAATGCAAGGGTGTCATCTTTGATGGCATGCCAAGGTCACTACCTCCCATGAGGGACATAAACCATTGTATAGACCTTATACCAGGATCCACATTGCCTAATAAAGAAACATACAAGCTCACACTGGATCAAAATGTTGAGATGGCAAAACAAGTTGAAGAATTGTTGGAATCCAGATTGGTTGGAAACGTTTGAGCCCATGTGTAGTCCCTACAGTCTTGGCACCCAAAAAGGAAGGAACTTGGAGGCTTTGCACCAATTCAAGAGCTATCAACAATATTACTATCAGGTATAGGCTTCCCATGCCTAGGATTGATGATTTGTTAGATTGTTTGGGGGGTGCTAGATATTTAATAAAAATGATTTAAAAAGTGGCTATCATCAGATTAGGATTAGGCCAAGAGATAAATGGAAAACTACCTTTAAAACAAATGAGGGATTATATAAGTGGAAAGTCATGCCCTTTGGCTTATCCAATGCACCCAATACCTTTATGAGGTTAATGAATGAAGTCTTGAGGGATTTCATAGGGAAATTTGTTATAGTCTATCTAGATGACATTCTAGTTTTCAGTCAATCCAAAGGAGAACATCTAAAGCATGTAGACCTGGTCCTAAGGAGATTATATGAAGAACAATTAATGATCAACTTGGAAAAGTGTTTCTTTATGCAGGAAGAGATCATTTACTTGGGATTTGTGATCTCATATGGTGAATTGAAAATGGATCGAGAAAAGGTGAGTGCCATATTGTCTTGGCCTATACCTAGGATAATGAATGATGTTAGGAGTTTCCATGGCTTAGCTACCTTATATAGGAAGTTTATAAGAGGTTTTAGTCATATTTGTGCCCCTATGCTTGACACAATAAAGGGAGGACAAAAGTGCAGGTTTATTTGGACAAAAGAAGCAGATAAATCTTTTGAAACACTGAAAAGAAAAGTTGCAGAACAACTGGTCCTTGCCCTACCTGAATTCAACAAGATATTTCAAGTAGAATGTGATGCTAGTCATATGGCCATTAGAGTAGTGCTCAGTCAAGAAGGAAGACCAATTTCTTTCTTCAGTGAGAAGTTGAATGAGGCAAAGAGAAGATACTCATCTTATGACCTAGAGATGTATTCTCTAGTCCAATCATTGAAAAAATGGAGACACTACTTGATACCAAAAGAATTCATAGTTTTCATAGACAATCAGGCCCTTAGCTTCATAAATAATCAAGAAAAGTTGAATCACTGACACATGAAATGGGTAGAGAACCTACAAGCTTTCACTTTCATTTTGAAGCACAAGAAAGGAGTCAAGAATAAGGTGGCAGATGCTTTGAGTAGAAGAGTCCTAACTGCAAATCAAATTCAGTTGGAGAGTGTTGGAATAGACTCTTTGAAAACCATGTATGAAGATGATGAAGATTTTGGAGAGGCCTACAAGGTATGTACTTCATTTGATGAATGATTTCATGTTGAGTATTTTGAATTTTTGATTCAAAATGGATTATTGTTTAAAGGTGCACAACTATGCATACCCAAATGCTCTATGAGATTGAATATCATTAAGGAAAAACATTGTGGAGCAATGGCATGGCATTTTGGTCCTGGCAAGACATTAGATTTGGTAAAAAGACACTATTTTTGGCCCAAACTATAGATAGATGTTAGGAGATTTGTGGAGACATGCACGATTTGCCAAAAGGCAAAAGGAAAGTCCACCAATGCAGGTTTATACCAGCCTTTACCCATACCTTCAAGACCATGGGGAAGCATAAGTATGGATTTTGTTTTAGGATTGCCTAGGAAAAAGAAAGGATATGATAGTGTTTTTGTAGTGGTGGATAGGTTCAGTAAGATGGCACATTTCTTGCCATGCAAAAAAACTTGTGATGCTTCTTATGTAGTAGATTTGTTCTTTATGGAGATTGTCTAGATACATGGCTTACCTTTGACCTCTCTGATAGGGATGTAAAATTTGTTGGTCATTTTTGGAGGACCCTTTGGAAGAAACTTGGTACAAATTTATCCTTCTCCTCAACCTACCATCCCCAAATAGATGGTCAAATTGAATTTGTAAACAGATCACTAGGGAATCTCTTAAGGTGTTTGACTAGACAACATGGAGAAAGGTGGGATAGTATACTGTCTCAGGCATAATTCTCCTATAATGACATAGTGAATAGGAGTACCGATAAGTCACCTTTTTAGATTGTTTATGGCATCCACCCAAGGGGTGTGTTGGAGTTGAGAGAGATACCTCAAGGAGAACTCATTAGTGCAGATGTAGAAAAATTTGCTACTGCTATACAAGAGATCCATGACCAAGTGAAGACTCATCTTCAACAATTTGTAGAGAGATATAAAGCTCATGCTAACAAAAAGAAGAGGGATGTTCAATTTGATGTAGGAGACTTGGTGTGGGTTCACTTGAAGAACGAAAGGCTTCCAAAAGGAAGATACACAAAGATGATGCAAAGAAAGATTGGCCCTTGCCAAATCTTGAAGAAATGAGATTCAAATGCCTATGAACTTCAACTACCATATGATCTTGCTTTCTCACCTATTTTTAATGTTTGTGACTTAAATCTCTATAAGTGTAGTGTTGATGCAGGTGAAGACACAATGCAGGATATTGCTGATGATGACATTCCTAAACATGAACCACCAAAGTTGCATAAGGTTCTAGATACTAAGGTTGCCAAGCAAACCAGGAGTAAAGTTTACATGAAGTATTTGGTGGCTTGGAAAGGACAACCTGATACTGAAGCAGTTTGGATGACAGAGCAATAGATCAAAGATCATGGTGCAGACCTGCAGACTCTCATCTCAAGTGGATTTGAGATTTCTTCTTTTGGGGAGTATGGTGCAGGAGCACCTCATCAAACCCTTCAAGATGACATTTCAGACTCTGATAAGGGAGGATAAGGCATTAAAAATTTCTTTAGGATATTTTATATAGGTTTTCAATCATGCATTATATATTTGTAATAATGAACCCCATCTTGTGAGCCAAACTCCTATTTTGGAATTTCTATGAGCCAATTAGGACTTTTGGACAATAGGGGATCCAATATGTTGGTTTTGAGTGTTTTAAGAGTTTTAGAAGGGGTTTAAATTGACCCAAGGCATTAGGAGGTGAAAGATGAAATTTTGACAACTTTTGCAAAAGTTGTCAAAAGTTGTCATGAGCAACTTTAATGCACATTTTGCATTTTGTAATTTGAAACTTCTCCAACGGCTCTAACCTCTTGATTTTTGGTTGAGAGTAGTTGAGGAATGGTTTATACACCTCTAGGATCTAATTTCCAAGGGGGTTATTGTACGGAGAAGAGCTTTGATGCAAACAAACCAGTAAAATTATGTGTTTTCCTGCAATTCTGGAGTTTTGGTCCGTGGTACGGTTATGTACGGATTGGGATACATTCCCAATGATGTGAATTGATTTGAGAGGATATTTTAATCTATTTTGGTTTTTATTTGGAGCCTTTATTATGTGTTTTGTTCCTGATATTGAATTTTTGCTGTAGGTACCCGGAAAACCAGGGTTTACCTTGGGGTTTTCCTCATTCATGGCCATATCTTGCACTTTACCAATTTGAGGCTCATGGGATTTGGTGAAAGGAAAGTATGGTAAATTTATTTTATATTTACAAGAGTGTTTTGTAGGAGGAGAAAGGGAGAGAAGTGTTTGAAGCGACCCTAGGTAGACATCTCTATGTGGCTACCTAGAGATTGAACAAACAAAATCACCTTGTGTGCAAATGGCGATGCTTCCAGGTGTGTAACCATGGAATTCATAATTATTTATGTTTCCAAAAATTCCCATGGTGTTGTAACCCACTAGTTCATTCATCTGAGTATAGTTGCTTCACAAAAGTGACCTAATTAGCCCTTCTAGGACAGTCAAATTCCTACCGGCAAAGACCTTTATTTTCTATACCTTGACCCTTCCTTTTGGGGACTTGTATAACTTCCAAAAGGGTATTTTAATCCATAATTTTTTTTCCAATGTGTGTGGGAAGATCTTAACTTAAGATCCCTTTACCAGCTAAATAGGGCTACAAGCGACTAGGCCCAATTGAGTAAGTTTCTTAAGGAATGAGTAGGTACCCTTGCCACTAGTGCTTTGTTTGAACTTGGGGAGTTTTTTATGACCCAAAACTGGTGTGGAAATTATTTTTAAGCCTTGGAGGTGTTGGCATTTTGATGATGTTGTGATTGTCATTGATGGACACACACTTGCTTTCTGTACACTTTCTTGATGTATGAGTTATGCTCAACCGGTATTTGTTCCAACCAGTATTATGTATTATAGTCTTTAGACTATTGGTGTTTTGCAAATGATGTTTACCGGTCACAAATTGACTAAAGACCTCAAGCAATATGAAGACCTCAAGTGGTTCAAGGATCTTAAGCGGTACGAAGGAACAAAGCGGTAGTTAACATTTTTCCAGTCTTCATTTTTGACAACCAGTAATTGGTAAATTGTATGAACCGGTATTACTCTGTGATGAGTTACCAACCAGTATTTCTGTGATGAGTTATCATCCACCGACACTTTGGTGGTGATTTTGTGCCATGTTACCAAATGTGTCTAGATGCACTGAACCTAGGAACTTGTAATCTAATCCTATTGGACCGACATGAAATCAGACTCCTTTATAAGGACATCATGTCTAGGGTTTTTTTATGTATGAGAGATATATATATATATGTATGAGAGATATATGTGTATGTGAGATAGACAAGATTATGTGCGATCTTTGCAGAGAAGATTAGGTCTATGTAGAGTGTTGAGATACTGAAGATTGAAGTAATGCTAAAGTGCATTAAAAATGAGCTATCAAGGATCTAACCAAGCATATTGTGCTAGTATCTAGATCACCCACTTGTTGATTACTCATATCTTCGACAAGTCTAAAAACCTTAACCGGGTAGGCCTAGAAAATCCTTTGTAAATCCTCTAACAAGGTGGTTCACAACTATGGATCTGAAATCCTCTCACAAGGTAGTCATTGGCAGGACTTATCTCCTAATAGAGATATAGATTCCTAACAGGATCTGTTTTGGTGAAGAACATTGTATGACCTTAACCGGTCTGGTTTCTATTTTGCAGATAGTTATTTGTGAGTTTCTACTCATCGTGGTTTTTCCCATTTAGGTTTCCACATCAAACATCCCGTGTTATGGTGATTGTGCTCTTATGGGTGAATGCTTTGTTTGCTATTTGGTTTGCATTTATCTTAACCGGTTTATTAGTGAATCTGGTATACCGGTTATCTGCTAAACTGTTTAGAAGTTTGAGTTTAGTGTTTTTTGGTATACTAATTCACCCCCCCTCTTAGTATTCATCAATTGGCATCAGAGCCAACCTTTCTATAAGTCTAACCACTTGGAAGGAGATATGGGGGAAAACACTATGAGGGAACTTACTCATCATCTCACTCAGACTGAGAAAGCCTATGATGAACTCAAAGTCAAGTGTAAAGCCTCTCTAGCAAAAAGAAGAGTGCATGCTGAGAAACTAATGGAGCTTACTAAAAATAGTTCTTCTGATGAAGTAGACATGGATGCCCTAGTTGAAGAAGTTGAAAAACTAAATGAATCCAATGCCAACCTGAGAAGGGAACTGGAAGGACTGACTATCAAAATGTGTCAAGAGCTTGAGAACCGAAGGAAAGCTGAAGATTTGGTAAATGACAAAGATCATGAGATCTCCAAGCTGAAGCAAGAAATTAGTGCCCTTACCACTCATCTCCAAGAGAGTAAAGTGGAAAAAGAAGAAATGCAAGGTGAACTAAACATGGCTATTTTTAAGAATGCAACCTTGAAGGAATCCAATGCTGCTATTTCCAAAGAACTCACTAAGTCAAAAGAGATACTTGCCAAATTCAATCAGAGTACTGCTAAGCTAGAGAAAAAGCTTGAATCAACAAAACCGGTAAAGAATACCACTGGACTTGGTTTCTCTAGGTATGAGGAAGGTGAGACCTCTCGAACAAAAGATGTATCATCAAAAAAGCAACCAACATCCAAGGATAAAGGTAAGCAAAACTTTAAACCTATTTTCTTCAATTGTCTCAAGGAAGGACAGTCTGCTAATGTGTGTAGAAATAAGGCCTACAATAATTTTTCTTATTTTCTAAACAATAAGCCTAGATCCAATAGATTCAATGGAAACTATTATACATGCAACAAGTTTGGGCATAGAGAATTTGAATACAGGTCTGTTTTGCACAACACTGGGAGATATCCTCCAAGAACTCAAGGAGTTGTTCTAGAACACTCTGTGAACCGGAATCCCAACCGGTACAATACCTATGACCATCGATCAGGTGGTTATCAAGCAGAAACCAGTTGGAGAGAAACCTATTTGATCTATCATGGTAGCGGTCACATTGCTGCAACATGTATAAGGAAGAATGGTAGTATGAATAATGGACCATGGAGAACACCTAGAATGCTATGCTAGCATTGCAACAAATCGGGACACACTGCCAGAACCTACAGAATGAGAAAGAACCTATCAGATGATATACCGAATACTCCAGAAGGGAAGATTGATGTTGAAATCGTTCAAGCGGGAATGAATAAAATATGGAAAAAGAAACCTGAAGAATTGTCACAAACTGAACCGGTTTCTGCATCTAGTGTGGAAGTCTCTGAATCGGCAAATTGAGCTTTGGAAAAGCTTAGGGGGATCATATCGGTGAAATATTTGAACCCTCGGTTTATATCGGTAAAGACCTCAATCGGTATACGTTACCTGTCAATCGACAGAAGATTTTGAATTGGTAAAAGGCAAAATTAGGGTTTGTACCCTAGCAGTGGAGCATTTATTATGGTAGGTGAAAGATCATTTAAAAGGGATTTTAGATGCCATTTTCACTTATTTGTTTTCGAGCGAAGAATTTTCAAGTGCAGAGTGACAAGAGTGATTCGTTTAGCGATTCAAAGTGAATTCAAAATCTCGCAGAAGAATCCAGAGATCATTTTCAATCAATCAAGTGAAGAACACCAAGCGGTAATCCAACAACCGAAGTGGTGTGTTGTGAGCAACATTGCAAAACACTAAATTTTGAAGTGTGAAGGTATTTCTCAAAATGTTTTGTCTACCATTTAATCATGGCTTCTGCATCGTACTCCAATCCTAGTGCACCTATAGACTCAATGGATTTTATTCAAAGGAAGATGAAATACAAAGCCCTATCCTAGATACCTGCTGGAGTTATAGTTGAGGAAGATATTTCAGGATATATTGATTGCAAATTAGAAGACCTAGGATCCCTAGTGATCCATTCTCAGCTAGGTCTATTATGTGGGGTTGACAAGAAAATCAAAACCGAAATATATCATCCTCGAGAGGAAGAAACTACACAATGCAGTTTATTTTCTTGAAGAGTTCACTGAAGATCACATCCGCATCATCCTGAGCATAGTACATGGTGACAAAATGTATCTTGAGAGGTCGCATGATATTACACCAGAAGCAATTCATGCCATCATCGGTTTCTGTAGCATTGGAGAGGTGCCAACCCTAAGGAAGGTTATCAAGACTGAAATGACCAAGCTCACCAGTTCTTTGAGTGACCAATGGGGAATGACTGTCAACACCATCAAATATGATTTGGTTAAGTATGCTTTCATGGTGATTGGCTACCGGGTTTTTTATGCTAGCAGAATAAACTTTGTCCCTGCTGCTGTGGTGAATGCCACCTATAGAATGATTAAGGAAGACACCTCTTTTGATTTATGTACCTATTTGCAGAAGCAACTGCTATTGAACCTAAAATCCATCAAACAAGATAATACTCTAAGGTTTAGGTTTGGACAACTTTTGATCGGCCTATTTTTCTACTTTGAAGGCTATTTTCTTGGAGTAGGTGATATTCAATGGTCTGCTGACCAACCAGTCACTAAGAAAGTCAGGGAAAGTCTCCAAGCAGTGGGAACCGGATATCCTAAGGTTTTGAATAAATATTTTGATGAGTTCAAGCGGAAAATGAGCCAGAGGATGAGGATTTTTGAAGATATTGTAAAGAAATTTGAAGATGACATCTGCTTTATCATAAAGGTAGATGAATGCATAATGGAAGCGGTAGAACCAAGAAAGGAAGCAGTAGAACCTATGGGGTATGAAGTGATGTATGACATGTTGGATGGGTATGCCTCTACCCTGATTGCTTCACCTCTAGATGCTAAGAAAAAGTGAACCGACACCTACTTGGAGAGTAACACCGGTTGAAGATCCTACACTAAAAAAGGGCAAGACAGTGCCATTGGTATCGGCACCGGTTACCTCAGCAAGTCCAAAAGTGACCAAGAAATCACCTACCAAGAAGAAACCGGAAGTTGCTCCCGCTAAAGTATTTGAAAGGAAGCGGAAGACCAAAAACAACTCACTGGAAGTACAGCCTAAGAAAACTAGGCAATCAAGCAAGAAGGCAAAATCTACCAGTAATGCACCTACATCGTCAGCACTGGTAAATATAGACATCTCTTCTTACAAGCTGATGACACATTGTCAGAGGACTATTAAGAATATTAAGAGGAAGGTGCTTGATGACTTAAAAGAATATTTTGATGATTTTTCTGATAGTGAGAAAGAAGAAGTAGAGCAGGAAATTATTAAATGTTTGTTTGTCAATGACCGGTCACAATCTAAAATCAGATCGATCACACCAGATTATTTATACAATTATTTAGTTAACAAATGGTGCATTGCCATTGAGAAAGAACAGGAAATAAGGGAAAAAGTCTTTACTCAATACTTTCCTGAAGCCTCTAATTCTGAATTGTTTGAGATAATGGATAAGAATAAAGGTCTCTTCTTCATGAGAAGAAGAAGACTTAGGCTACTAGAAGGAAAAAAATTTTTAGTAGAGAAGGACACCCATCTACATGCAAAAGCTACTGTTAGCTTACATCAAGTGTCCGAGGCCAATATGAAGGCTGAACAAGAACATGACCTATCCTCAGCCAAACCGGATGAGGTATTTGATGGTGAAGGAGAAAGAGTTATAGAACAAGTTGACACTATTGATGTGGATGCATTGGATGTTGAAGATGTCACTCTGGACACAAGAAAGGAGAATCAGGATAAGGAAAAAGGAGAGAAGGAGAAGCATGATAAGGTAAAAGAAGAGAAGGAGAAACAGGACATGGAAAAGGCTGATAAAGAGAAAGTGGAGAAAGAGGGAGAGAAAAAGAAAGAGGAAGACAAGAGGAAACAAGAAGAAGAGAAGAGAAAAGAAGAGGAAGACAAGAGCAAACAAGGAGAAGAGAAAAGAAGAGAAAAAGAAAGAAGAGGAGAAAAAAGAGGAAGAAAAGAAAAAGCATGAAGCAGATAAGAAGAAGGAAGAACTAAAGAAGAAAAAAGAGGAGGAACAAAAGAAGAAAGAAGAAGAAAAGAAAAAAGCAGAAGAGGAGAAGGAAGCATTGAAAGATAATCAAGCAAAGACTCCCAAGGCAACTGGTGGTCAAGCCAAACCAGTTGACATTGCCAGTCCTATTGATCTCCAATCTGCAGATGAATCTGAGCTACTTCAAAGCATAAAACTTGCACAGGAAAGATTGGAAGCATTAAGGAGGAAGAAGGAACATGATGTCATTCAAACTACGGTTGACACCCTTACAAGTTTGATTCTTGGTACTAACCTCCCCAGTACTGATTCCTCTCTATCTAAACTTAAACTTCTGTGTACCGTTGTAGAAGTCTAGGTACAATGCCCAGAAGAAGTTGTTGAAGCAAATGCAAAGAAGAAGCATGAAAAGGCACTCAACACTGCCTTAGTTAAGAAATTGAATGAGTTTTAGTCTCAACTTCTGAAACAATAGAAGGATATAAGTGTTGCTATGGATGAAGGCAAACTACTATTGAGCAAAACCAGCCAACTTCATCTATTTTGTGATGATGTGCTCACACAAAAAGATAAACTCCAATTGGTTTTGTAGGAATACATAAGCAACTTTGAGACACCATATGATTCCTTCACAACATATGGGCAAACAACTCATCGTTATCAACTTTAGACTACCAGGATTGAATTGGAGATCGACAACTAGTCAAGAGATTTGCAGGAGCTTCAATTGGTCTTATTACCTAGGCTGCAAATTCTTCAGAAGTGCTTTCTAAATCTGGAAGCCTTAATGGTAACTCAATAGATGAGTACCATTGATGCCATGGAAGAACACATATCTCAGATGTAGACTGAAAGTGAGGTTTCTACCTCATTACTTGAGTCATGGTCATTAGCCATGCAGACTTTTATGCCAGATTTTAAATCTATTTTTGATAAGTTTCATTTCTTATTGTCATAAACATTTACTCAATTTTAATGATAATGAGAAATAGGGGTTATTTTGCAGTACTTTGTCATTTTTGGCAAAGGGGGAGTAGTATTTAAAATTTTGGTGAATGTTACCATTTCATGTATACTTTCATGTTACCTCTTTAAGGGAGTAGTATACATTGTAATTTCTGCAAAAGGGATAGTGTATATGCTTAGGGGAAGTAATTCTGTTTTTGGCATATTTTTGTTGTAAAAACACTTAGATGTCAAAATTTCCCTAAGTTTTGCCATCAATGCCAAAGGGGGAGATTGTTGGCATTTTGATGATGTTGTGATTGTCATTGATGGACACACACTTGCTTTTTCTTGATGTATGAGTTATGCTCAATTGATATTTGTTCCAACCGGTATTATGTATTATAGTCTTTAGACTATCGATGTTTTACAGAAGATGTTTACCGGTCACAAATTGACTGAAGACCTCAAGCGGTATGAAGAACTCAAGCGGTTCGAGGATCTCAAGCGGTATGAAGGAACAAAATGGTAGTTAATATTTTTCTAGTCTTCATTTTTGACAACCGGTAATCGGTAAATTGTATGAACCGGTATTACTCTATGATGAGTTACCAACTAGTATTTCTGTGATGAGTTATCATCCACTGACACTTTGGCGGTGATTTTGTGCCGTGTTACCAAATGTGTCTAGATGCACTGAACCTAGGAACTTGTAATCTAATCCTATTGGACCGACATGAAATCAAACTCCTTTATAAGGACACCATGTCTAGGGTTTGTATGTATGAGAGATATATGTGTATGTGAGATAGACAAGATTATGTGCGATCTTTGTAGAGAAGATTAGGTCTATGTAGAGTGTTGAGATATTGAAGACTGAAGTAATGCTAAAGTGCATTAAAAATGAGCTATCAAGGATCTAACCAAGCATACTGTGCTAGTATCTAGATCACCCACTTGTTGATTACTCATATCTTCGACAAGTCTGAAACCGTTAATCGGGTAGGCCTAGCAAAAGCCTTTGTAAATCGTCTAACAAGGTGGTGCACAACTGTGGATTTGAAATCCTCTCACAAGGTAGTCATTGACAGGACTTATCTCCTAATAGAGATCTAGATTCCTAACAGGATCTGTTCTGGTAAAGAACATTGTATGACCTTAACCGGTCTGGTTTCTATTTTGCAGATAGTTACTTGTGAGTTTCTATTCACCATGGTTTTTCCTATTTGGGTTTCGACGTCAAACATCCTATGTTATGGTGATTTTTCTCTTGTGGATGAATGCTTTGTTTGCTATTTGGTTTGCATTTATCTTAACCGGTTTATTAGTGAATTTGTTATACCACTTATCTGCTAAACTGTTTAGAAGTTTGAGTTCAGTGTTTTTTGGTATACTAATTCACCCCCCCCTCTTAGTATTCATCAGGAGGTACCATGGAGTTTGTTGTAGCAAGATACCCCTAATTGAGTAAGAGAGGGTCTTGAAGATGGTGAGAAGATTGTACTAAGTTGTAGAGCCTTGCCTTGATAGGATCCCATTCCCTTGTTAGGGGGTTAGTGTCATACATTTGGAGGTGTTTGGCAGGTAACAAGGAGGGCTCTGCATCAAAACCTCTTTTGACCACATTATTGAGATAGAAAAGAGGAAGGTTGAAGAGAAACTTGTACCCATTGAAAATTCTTTGAAACACTGTACTAACATTTACAGGGTCTGTTGTAATATAGAGATTCTTACAACAAATGTAGATAAGAGGTTAACAGAATTAGATGAAAAGATTGCTAATACTGTTAATACTTTTGATGGACTAACTTCACTTACAACTTCTAGTGATGGACAAATTTTGACTTTGGAGAACTAAGTTTTTTCTTTTTAAAAGGAAAGAGACAAGATCATTCAGAGAGAAAGGAGTCTCAGAGGTTTGGTGAGTCCAAGATTGGATTCACTTGGTATACATAAGAGGGAATGCATGGATATGCTTGTGAATCCCACACTGACAGAAGTCACTGAGAAAGAAACACTTGCACATTTACTAAGTGGAATTTTATCCATATCTGAAACATTCAAAACTGGTTGGGATACCTATGTACAATTGCTAGAGAAATCTTACCTAGAAATATTGAGATTGGTCAAGCTCCGGTAAAGTATTTTGTAACAATTCTTTCAATTCTTTCACCAGTCTTTGGCATTGATGCAAAAGGGGGAGTGTATATTATGTGAAAAATATGTATATAATACTAGGGGGAGGATATCGACAGAGTATATTGCAGACAAAGTCAATCCACTTAGGGGGAGCATGTTTCATGTTTCAGTTGAACCGACAGTGAATCCATTTTTCACATGAGTGTTGCAATCAATGCCAAAGGGGGAGATTGTTGGCTATTGACACTCACTGGATTCATATGTTGTCATTGATGGCAACAAGATTCTATTGAAGGAATATACCAACATTTGGAGGCATACACCGACGGATACCGGCTTTGGAGTATTCAGGGTCATCACCGACACCGACACCGACATCCAACACTTCAGTGAAGCCGACATTGGTTTGGGATCCAAAAGGTTTTATTTGTAACTTTTATTTGTAATTATTGTATAGGGCTGACATTGAATATCTTTTTGTATTGTAAGCTGATATAAGGCATATTATTTGTAAAGGGTATATAAGTCAGTACTGTTAGGTCATTTTGAAATATGATAAGGTAGTAGAACAAGGTGATGCGAAGGATATGTATGTAGGTCATTTGTATGCGAATGTAATATCATGCTATGATCAGTAGATGGTTTGTGAAACATTCTTAGAGGAAAGGAGATATCGGTAGAAGGGTTTAGGGTTTATGAACCAGTATAAAATAGAGCTTTAACCGGAACTCTTTTTGGCATTGCAGATGCATTTTGTGAGTTCACCATTACTATTTTATCTCAGCAAAAGCTTGTAGTCAGTGAGACTCTTTTGTGTTGAGCAGTGTGCCTTTCTGCATGTGCAGGCCCCCATGCTATGTAATATCTTTCATATGGCTAGTGAACTGATATTGTGGGTCACAAATCCCACCATGGTTTTTCCTCTTTGAGGTTTTCCACATATAAATTCAATGTTTTATGGTGTTCATGTTTATTTACTTCATGTTATATGTTTCTTCATTTACCAGTTTATGTGTATGTTATAAAAGGTTAAAATCTTGTATTACTGATAGAAAACTGATTCATCCCCCCTCTCAGTGTTCTTGGATTCATTGTATTCCAACAGGGCCATGAGGCCCATAGACTTTGAACACCATATGAACTTCTTTGTGCTCATAGCCCTATTTAAAGAATCTGCAACATTCATCAAATTTTTTACCTTAACCAACTTCACCCTACCATCTTCAACCATATCTCTGACAAAATGATATTGAACATCAACATGTTTGGTCCAGCCATGAAATGTTGGGTTCTTAGCTACGTAAGTCACACTCTGACCGCTACAATAAACTATCACTACACCTTGTTTTATTCTAATATCTGAATATAGTCTCTTAAGCCAAATGAATTCTTTACAAGCATGAGTAGATTCTATTAGAGAACTCAGATAACTGGAGGACAAATGAGGAGGGGGGGGTGAATTAGTTGTCAATAGATTATAGAACTTTCAACATTAAAACCTTATGACCAGAATACATAAACCAAATACCGAAACAACATATAACAATTAAGCACAAATATAAACCATATAACATTTACCAACCATCCACAAAAGATAACACCAAGATTTGTAGTGGAAAACCCGGTAAAGGGAAAAACTACAGTGGGAAGCCTACCCACAATTAGATAATACTTCTGTAGTAAGTATGTGATTACAATAAGAGGGGCCTGCACATGCAGGAAGGCCAACAACCTAGAGCACACTGTTTATCACAAGAGGAGCCTAACTGACTACAAAATAAATCCAGATTACAATCCAAAAGAAGAATGAATTGCAAGAATAACATCTCCTATGCCCGAGTACAGTTCTGACTAAGCTCAATGCTGGAGGCCTTAAACCTCTTACACAAACCCAATTCAATCACCTATGATCTACAAAACCTTTTGCATATGATTACAAATTTATTCACACATAACTAGTCTCATAACCTATGACCACATTAATCCCATGAAATCCCCATGATCTACAAAGAGATCTTACATCATATTTATACCAACCTGACACCTAAACAATTAGGTTGGAAACCTAAAAGATAATACAATAAATCTATAACTTAAAATTGCAATCTAATGAACAACCAAGTCATCCAGAGACCAAAATAACATAATCCAATCAATAAACCCAACCGATAATGCATCAGGATCATTCACCAGCACGTTACATAAACCGGTCCATAACCTAGCCAAATAAGATAGCATTAGGTCCGAACCCAAATCCAACACCATCGATCGACAAGAACACAAACAAGATAACCAACAACATCCCAAAAATCCATCTAGAAGCCATGCCAACAACACTTATCACGTGCATCAAAAGGTCTTCAACAAATCTCTGTCGATAGAAACCTTACCAGTGACCAAAAGGCTTACTAGAACAGATGATATCTCCTGACTCATCAAATCCCAAACCAACTGATCATGATACCCATCTAAATAGCATGAATGACAGATCTAAACCAAATCCACAAGACAAACCATACCAGAGCATGTTACAAGCTCGGGTTGTCGTTGCACTAAAAGATCGACCTGTCAATGCCTGATACAACCACTAGACTTATAGAATCCACAAGAGGCTGTTAAACCATGTCACAAATCCCTGTGAGGGAAGATAACCCACTGCCAACAATCCCCCTCCCAGCATCACTCACCGTAGCCTACGTGATTCAAACCTATGACCAAGCTTTGATACCACTTGTTACAAGCTAGGGTTGTCGTTGCACCAAAAGATCGACCTGTCAATGCCCGATACAACAACTAGACTTATAGAATCTATAGGAGGCTGTTAAACCATGTCTCAAATCCCCACGAGGGATGTTGGCCCACTACCAATAGAGCATACCAGATCAATATCATAAACCAACCACTCTATCGAAACCTACTAGAAGCCGGTAAAAAAACAAAACAACCAGTGTTGCCATCAATGAAAAAACATCAATGCAACACATAATCAATTCCTCCAATTGCCAACAATCGCCCCCTTTGGTATTGATGGCAACACTAGATGTGAAAAATATCCAAGTGCCAAGAAATGCCTAACAAGTCTCCTTCAAAGGAAGACAATCAACAATCTCCCAAAAGATGATATAACAATGAAGTAAAAAACTCCCCCTGTGAATGATATCTCTTTTAAGGTCTGATCTCTTCCCTCGATTGATATTCTGTTAAGCTCTATTTTTCACATATATCTCTCCCCCTTTGACATCAATACCATAAATCTGACATGAACATCAAAGTAAAATCATAAATCCACTGAACCACACAACTGACTACTCCCCCTATGTAGTAGCACCAACACATCAATCCAGAATGAATAGTAGCTCTGTAAGTGTATGTCGGACTGATGCCAGTCAACATCATTCAAGTATCTACCAGAGGGGCAGAAATCCCCAATGTATATTTGAAGTACTCAAATGATTCCTTAGGCAAAGGTTTAGTAAAGATATCTGCAATCTTCTCTTTAGTGTTCACATAAACCAGTCAGACTTCATTTTCTTCCACCTTCTCCTTCAAAAAGTTATACTTGATAGATAATGTGCTTTTTCGTAGAATGAAATACCAGATTCTTTGATATATCAATAGTAGCAGAGTTATCACAATGAGTAACTACCAATTCATTACAATCCGCCCTTATATCCTTCAACATTTTCTTTATCCATAAAACTTGTGTATAGTTAGTAGCAACAACAACATCTCAACTTTAGTAGTAGAAAAAGATGTACATGATTGCTTCTTGCTGATCCAAGAAACAGGTTTCTTTCCAAGAAAAAAAGCTCCATCAGATGTGCTCTTTCGGTCATCAACATCTCCAGCCCAATCAACATTTGTATATGCACATAGTGTAAAGTCATCATTTTTAGGATACCAAAAACCAAGTTTAGTTGTTCACTGTAAATACTTGAAAATCCTTTCCATCACACTATCATGATTCTCTCTAGGATCACTTTGATATCTTGATACAATACAAACTGCATTCATTAAATCCCGTCTAGTTTGAGTCAGATATAACAAACCTCCAATCATAGACTTATACCTTGTAGGATTTATCAATGTTGATGCATATTTTTTAGTCAACTTCTTACTTGTAACCATAGGTGTACCAATCAGTTTAGAATCTTCCATACCAAATTTCTTCAACAACTCTTTAGCATACTTAGTTTGATAGATGAAAATACCTTTATCAGTTTGAGTAATCTGCAAACCTAAGAAAAATTTCATCTCCCCAATCATAGACATCTTAAATTCATTCTTCATGTTTTTCAGAGAATTCCATGCATAACTTATCCTCACCTCCAAAAATGATATCATTAACAAAGACTTCAACAATCAATATGTCATCATTACTGATCTTACAGTATAAATTAGTGTCAGCATTACCTTTAGTGAAACCTAGCTTCAAAAGATATTTATCGAATCTTGCATACCAAGCTCTGGGGGCTTGTTCAATCCATATAAAGCTTTCCTTAACCCGTAAACCATGTTTTTGTCATCTAAAAGTGAAAATCCATCATGTTATTCAATGTAAACTTCTTCTTCAAGATCTCCATTTAGAAATGCACACTTAACATCCATCTGATAAACCTTGTAGTTCTTATGGGCAACATAAGCAAGAAATAATCTCACAGCTTCAATCCTAGCTACTGGAGAAAAAGTTTCATCATAATCAATTCCTTCCTTCTGAGAATATTGTTTACAAACCAATCGAGCTTTATTCATCACAACTTGTCCATCTTCATTCAATTTATTCCTAAAAACCCATTTAGTTCCAATAAAATTCTTATTTTTAGGCCGGGGAACTAAAGTCCATGTGTTAATTATTTTCTATCTGATCCAATTCCTCTTCCATAGCTTCCATCTAGCTTTTATCTTTACATGCTTCAATTGCTGATGCTAGTTCAATTTGAGAAATTAAACATACATCATCAGATGCCAACCTTCTTCTTGTCATCACTCCTTTTTTCTTGTCTCCAATGATCTAATCTTCTGAATGATTTAACCTTACATATTGAGGAGTCTTCTGACTTTCTGTTCCTCTACTCTGATCTTCAGTTACTGTTGGATTTTCTGATACTACTGGAGTAAGTAGTTCAACATTTTGTTCCGGTGCAGGTGCTACTGGTTGAGTTATGATCATCTTCACTACTAGTTCTCTATCATAAGTTCTAATTTGATTTATGTTTTTCTCATCCACCTTGACATTAGTGCTCTCCATAATTCTCTGTAATATTTTTTTATAACATCTATATGCTTTGCTTTCATTAGAATAACCAAGAAATATCCCCTCATCACATCTAGGATCAAAATTTCCAATGGAATCATCTCTTTTGATAAAGCATTTACTACCAAAGATTCTAAAATACTTAACTGTAGGTGTATGACCAAACCATAACTCATAGGGTCTCTTACCGGTGTCTCCTTTGATATGAACTCTAGATTGAATGTGTATACCGCCATTCTCATAGCTTCTCTCCAGTATATATGAGGTAGGTTATCTTCCATCATCATATTTCTAGCGACATCCAAGATAGTTTTGTTCTTCCTTTCCAAAACTCCATTCTGCTGAGGTGTTCGAGGTGCAGATAACTATCTCCTTATCCCATTCTTTTCATAGTAACTCTTAAATTTACCGGATGTGAATTCTCCAGCCTGATCAAACCTTAAGCATTTAATCTTCAATCCTATCTCTATCTCAAATTTAGCTTTAAATATTTAAACTTTTCAAATGCTTCAGATTTCTCCCTTAGAAAAGTAACCCACATCATTCTAGAATAGTCATCAATGATTAGCATAAAATATCTATCACCATGAAAATTTTTGATTCTAGAAAGACCACACAAATCAGTATGAATAAGATCAAGAACATCATTAGATTTGTCTTGTATACTCTTAAAAGAAGTCCTGACTTGCTTTCCCATTTGACATTCCTTACATACTAGATTATAGGGCTTCACAATCTTAGGTATATCTCTAACTACCTTAGTAGAACTGATCTTCACAATGCAATCAAAATTCACATGACACAACCTCTTATTCCATAACCAACTCTCATCAATTTTTGCAATAAAAAATGTCTTCTCACCGAAGTTCAAATGAAAGATATTACCTTTAGTTTGAGTACCGGTTGCAATCTCCAATCTAGATCTGTTGATAATCTTGCATTTTCCATCCTTGAATTGGAACTTAAATCCCTTATCCACCAACTATCCTACACTTAAAAGTGTTGGCTTGATGATGATTTTTGTATTTGATGAATTCATGTGTTGTCATTGATGGCACACATATGTTCTAATTGTCATAGTCATCTTAATATACCAGTTAAGTTAAACCGGTACTATTGAGTTATTGTATTGTTAACTGGTATCATATGTATGAGGAAGTCTAACTGATATGAAGATGTCTAAACCGATATATGTAGATAAGATAATGGGTTTTAATTAGTTCCAGAGTTACCAGTTAGATGCATCAGTTAAAGTCAAGGAGGCGCATGGAGACAATCACCCAGTATGAATTCAAGTGAATCGGTCTATGAGTTTGAAGCGGTCAACACTTAATCGGTTTGCCAATTTGTATGATGAGCTATCACCAATTATGATGTGTTACCATTGACCAACACTTTGGTGGTGATTTGTGCCGTGATAAGGAATATTGTCTAGATTCATTGAACCTAGGAAATTGTGTCAAGGTTCAGGAGCTGATATGAAATCTAATGTCTATAAAAAGACATTGTGATGAGATATTTGATATAGAAGATACATGTTATGATATGAGTTTGAGTTGATGCAATTTGTTTAAGGTATTGAAGAGTATGTCAGTGATGCAATAATTTATATGCAGAAAAGGATCTAAACCAGCAGAAGGTGCTATTCTTAAACCATTCCCACTATTGTTCTATAACAACTACAACAATAAAATCCCTTAACTGGGTAAGCTCTAACAATCCTCATTGTATAAATCCTCTAACAAGGTGATTCATTAACTTGGAGATAAATCCTTCATTGAGGTTACCTTTAACCAGGTATAGCTTCTAACAAGGCTTGAGATATTTAATAGAATCTGCTCCTAACAGAGCATTTGTAGACCTTAACCGATCAGTTATCTATTTCTACAGATAGTTAACTTGCGAGTTCCATCTCACTGTGGTTTTTCCTAGTTGGGTTTTCCCTGTATAAATATTTGTGTTATGGTGAATGTTTTGATTTTGGTAAATGCTTTTATAACACTTTGGATTATATGCAAAGTCATTGGTAAATTGATTAAGTGTTTTTATTGGTCTACAATTAATGTGTTACTGTTTTTTCTTTCACTGATTCACCCCCCCTCTCAGTGCTTTATAAGTCAATTGGTATCAGAGCCTAACTTCCTTAAAGCTTAACCACTTAGAAGGAAACCCTAAAGCCATTATGGGGGATATGAGTTATACAGAGATGGATAGAGAACTTGCTAAAACTAGGGATGAGACTGAAACCCTGAGAGACAAATTCAAGGCTTCACAAGCAAAAAGGAAAGAACTGACTGAGAAATTATTAGAGATATCTGACAACAACTCTTCAGATGAGGCGAATATCGATGCACTGGTTGAAGAATTGGAGACATTGAATGGTGAGAAACTTAACCCAAGGAGAGAACTTGAAGCCCTTACAATCCAAATGAGTCAAGAACTTGAAGCTAGGAGGGAAGCTGAAGACCAGATCAAAGAGAAATATCATGAAATCCTTAAGATCAAGCAAGAAAATGCAACTTTGTATGAACACTGGCATGAGGAGAAAGAAGAGAAAGAAGAAATCAAAGAATATCTTGAAATAGAAATATCTCTTAGAGAGACTCTTATGAAGTAAAATGAAGATCTTACTAAAGAGCTTACGGAAGCTAATGAGAAGCTTGCAAAATTCAACAAGAGTTCTATTGTGCTGGATGAACAGATCCAATCTCAGAGGATGAAAGGTGATTCATCTGGGTTAGGATACAATACATCTAAAAAGGGAGAATCTTCTGGTACCAAGAGAGACATGCATGAAGTTAAAAATGCTCCTCAAGCTCAGAAGCCTACCAGTAAGAAAGCTAACAAACCTTTTTGCTTTAACTGTCATAATCTAGGACATAGTGCTAATGTTTTTAGAAGTAGATCTAATGGTAATATTGGTTATAGACCTAATACTAGGTATGTGCCTAGAATATTTGAAGGTTATTGTTATACATGCAACATGTATGTGCATAGATTAGTTGAATGCAGATATAGAGCAAACAATCCTACACATCACATGAATCCAAGACCTATTAGTGATTGGAGAAGGAATACCATTGATTGGAGGAACTCAAATTGGCAAAGACCCTATGTCAACCGGTCTAGTCCTTATGAGATGGAAAAGAGAGTAAATGTGACTTGGTCAATTTTCAACAACTCTAGACATGTGGATATGAACTGCAGAAGAAGAATAGGAAGGGGCAATGTAGGACCTTGGAGAGAATCTGGAATGTCCTCCTATCATTGTCATAAACCGGGACACATTGCCAAGTTTTGTAGAACAAAGAAGAACCAACCGGTAAGTCATCCTGCAGACTGGAAAGGAAAGAAAAATGTTGATATTGAAGAAACCAAAGCTGAGATGAATAGGATCTGAAAGAAGAAAAGTGATGACAAAGCATCAGAGGATCCTAATACTTCACCTAGTGTGGAGAATCCCACACCGACAAACTGAGCTTCTTAATAAGCTTAGAAGGAGCATATTAGTATATCTATTTTCGGACCACTTGGAGAAAGAATAGTAAGTAAATTTTGCATTTTGAGTTAGAATATGAGAATTTTGATATTGCTATGAATCGATTTCCTAAAGATTTTCAATCAGTTGATATACCTCCCGGTAAAGGCAAGATATGTTAAGTGGTAATTAGGGTTTTTCTACCTATCGGTAGTGCAATAAATGTAGTTGATAAAGTTAATAAAAATTAGTTTCGCTAAGTCATTTTTATCCTATTGCATTCGAAGAGCATTTTGTGAGCAGTTGTAGAGAGAAACAGAGCAATCCCAATAGATTGTGAATAGATTTTGAACAACAAAGTGTGAAGTTGGATTGGATGTGAAGTAAAGAAAAGAAAATTAGGTGTGCAAGTGAGAGAGCAACCGAAAACCCTAGCAACACGAAGGAAATAAGGTATTTGGTCAATCTCCTCTCTTGAATCAAAGTTATTTGCAATGGAATCATCATCTACATTGGAAAAGAGTCTCTTTATCACTGTTGAAGCCATTGAGTCAATGGGGCCAGACAAGATACAATCGTATGATGTATTATCACAAGTAATTCAAGGAGTTTTGATTAAAGGTGATCTGTCCAGTTACATAGATTGCAAGATTGAAGACTTAGGTTTATTAGCAATCTATTCCCAATTGAAATCTTTGTGCGACAAGAACGGGAAGATTAAATCTGAATATAGGGTTTATGCGAGGTTTTCATAATGTAGTTTATTTTCTTGAGGAGTTTGAGGAAGAACATGTCAGGATTATCCTCAGCCGCATCCATGGAGGGAACATGTATTTAGATAGGTCACATACTATCACCAAGGTGGCTATTCATGCTGTGACCAGATTCTGTCAAACTGGTGAAGTTCCTAAGTTGAGGAAAATCTCGTAGAATACTGTCATTAAACTAATAAAGACCACTTGTGATGGCCTAATGGCATTATAAACTCAAATGAGAATGGTGGATGTTTTCATTGATGGCAACAAGGTTCCACAGGTTCAACCGGCAATAGACTTCACCTACCAACACCGACAGATACAACAAGGCTTATTCACACTGGTAGAAGATTATATCGACATTCCTGGCCGACTTGGCAATATTATTATTTATGCGAAATGAATTGTAATGTAAATTATAATTATATGGCCGACATGTTGTATTGTAAAGACTCATATATGTATGAGCTCTTGTAGGTCATTTGAAATGTATGAAAGAAATGATATGAGATATGATCGAGATATGATAGAAAATAGTTGTATATGCATTTTGATGTGTTTATTTTGGAGAGAATAAGAAGCAGAGCTGAGTGAAGATTATTCTATGTAAGCAGAATCATTTGATAGCATACCGACTAGGGTTTTTGGCAGAGCCAAAACTGGTATCAGACAAAGCACAACATTGAACTCATCCAACATTTTGATGCAAGTTGTAAGAGTTCATTTTTGTATTTACATCAGTGTGATATTGTAGTCAGTGTGACTCCATTTTTGTTCTTGAGCAGTGAGCTCTAGGCAGTTGGCCTTCCTGCATGTGTAGGCCCCTTTTGTACTAAGTAATATTTATTCATATGGCCAGTGAGTAAAATATTATGGGTCACAAATCCCACTGAGGTTTTTCCCTTACCGAGGTTCCTTGCCAAAATATTTGTGTTATGGTGTGCATTGATGCTGATTCCTTTGTTTCTCTTTACTTCATTATTATTTGTTTACCGGTATATTAATCTTAGTTACATAATTGCAAATAAGGTTAAATCTTTCATCTACCGATCAGACACTAATTCATGCCCCTGCTCTCAGTGTCTTTGGGAGTAATCAATTATCTAACAATTAGTATCAGAGCCTGGTCCTCTATTTGTAGAAGCCTAACAACTTGAGGAAGATTCTGAAATTGGTATATGTTGGAACTCATAAAAATTTGAGTTAATTCTTGAGGCCCATTTAAAAGAAGGGTAAAATGAAGCTGACATTCTCCTCGTGTGACTAAGAAGAGGGTTTTAAAAGGCCAAAGAAACCTCCAAGTAAATGTCACTAGGCATAAACATTTATCCCACATTGGTTGTGGGAAGGAAATATTTTGTATTTAAATGCAAAGCCCCATGCATATTAAGTGTTAAAGCTTACGAGCTTTTGGCAAGAGGTGGCTCGTGGCCCAGTGGACCCTGCATGCATGCGCATCTCAAGGCATCCAAAATTTTGGGACAGGCTGGCGAGAAGAGATTAAAAATCGAGCAGAGCAGGAAGATGGGGAGGTGATATGAGGGAGATCAATGACTGTTGCTAAACCACGATGGGAAGTTGCTTATTAGAGTATCCATCACAACTAGGTGACAAGGCGGACCCAGGTCCAGTAGGAGGTCAGGCCTAAAGTGACGTGACAGTTAAGGTGGCACCTAGTTGGATCCAAAGGCTGACACATGGCAGACCCAACCGAAGGGGTGAGCGACAAAGACCGATTCGAGACCTCGTGACTTAAACCCAATTTCCAGCTCGCTAGCATAAAATGCTAATACCCAAAAGACTCGAGACCTCACAAGCGAGCAGATCCAAAGTGATCCAACGGTGGTTGCTAGGTCATGATGGAAAAGTGCCCAAAATGTTATCCCTCATGACCCCACGACAAAGAAGAGCTCCATTCCAGTGGTGAGCCATGGCCGACAATTAATGCAAGCAGTTAAGGTAGGTGGTTCATTCCGGCGGTTAGTGGAGGCCATGTTAAGGTCTCAGAGTGGAGAGTCTGAAATGAATATCCTAGCGACAGGTGGCACCCAGTTGTGAACTCCGAAGCCAATCAAAGTGTGCCACATGGTGACACCATGGCATAAGAGAGAGCCACTCAGAGGGACTAAGGATCGAGTAGGTTGAGAAAGATCCAATGGTCGGCTGAGTTGATTAGATGGTGGTTGCTATACCACAATCGAAAGACGTGCAATGTTTATTCACCGTGACTTGGCGACCGAGTGCTGGGGCCTGCTAAGAGAGCAGATCAAGGTTGATCGGATGGTCGTGGATTCATTTCGGCTGTGAGTCTAGGCTGTGCTAAGGCGACAGGATATGGGCCCCGGAATGAACCTGATAGTGCCACGTGTTGGGCCCATCAGAAGGAAGAGTGATAGAGGGAGCCGCTCAGGCGAGGTAAGGGTTGGGCAAGTCAAGGCCGATCAACAGTGATCCAAGGAAGATCAATGGCTATTGCCAAGTTGCAACAAAAAGATGCTCAGTGGCTAAGAGCGACAACTTGGCAACTAAGCGGTGGGGCTTGGTAGAGAAGAAAAGAAGTCCAGAGGAAACAAAGAAAAGAGAAACCGAGGAAGAAACAAATGGCTTTATTCTGACGGTAAACCTAGACGGTGCTGAGGTGGAAGGATATGGGCCCAGAATGAACCAGATGTTGCCACATGGTGGAGATGCACGACAGATGTCTGCGTGGGAATTTCAAAGATTTAAAATATGATTTTTGACTGTGGTGAGCAGGTAGAAACTTAAACGACTGACCTGCAAAGGGATTAATGCGCCTAAAGGATTATTTTTTGCCCGATATATGTGTTATATATCATTAGAAAGATTGCGATTGAAGGAATCTGATTCTGAAGTCAAGTGTAGCCCACGACAAATATTTTTGGGGCAGTTACCTAGAGATCTCAAAATTTATTTCTTAGTCAGAAAGATTGGATTTTCTGCAGGCCAAGTGTGTGAGTAGTTAATGTTGAAGGATAGGGTAGTTTCTATGGTGAGAGAGGATGAGATTTGATTTTTTCCTCCTCTGCCTTCTTATTCGGGGTCTTCTCATTTTGTAAAGGTTCCATATTTTTGTGTGCAAGGCTCCTGAATCTCAGTTTCCAATTCTGAGCTTTTTACCAAATTTGTAATACAATGTTCCTTTTCAAGCAATAGAGTATCTTCTTGCTGTAAATGTTTTTTGTTGTAGGTCACATATATGTAAGGCATATATAGAGTTTATTGGATTGTCTCTAGGCTTTTTTTTCTTATTTTCAATGAATCTAGTCTTCAAGGGAGTTTGGGTTGGTCCTCTCAAAGTGGGAGTGTAATGGTTGTTCTTAGGTACTTTTCAAGGAAGAGTTTAAATTCTATGAGCAATCATTTTGGATTCAGGATAATGTCTGGATATGTGTGATCCTCCATTTGAGTTTAGAATGTATTAATGTTAGGCATTGATACAGGGATATCTTTCTTAATAAATTGGATTTGCAATAGAGGTTTTCATTTTCAGTTTGATGTATGACTCCATGCCCTTGGATAAGGCACTGGTCTTGCAGATTCTGGGGATTCTCAGAGATTTTAAAATATCAAATGTCCTTTTAGCTTTATGTCTGTATTTTTTAGTTTGTTCCATCTATCTCGTGCTCCAATCTTGTTGAGATGTCAATGTAGATCTAGCCCATATACAGTAACCTCCTTGTTGTTGAGCCCTATGAGATTTTTTTTCTTTTATTGATTGCATATGTTTGTAACTAGTTATACTTTGTGCATCAAAGGGTGTCCCCCCCTAGGTCTTGTAGAACCTGAAGTGTAGGAGGATCATTAGGATCCTATGTTATGTTGTCCAAGCCCTGAAGATTTTCATTGATTGAGATTGGCTATTTCATAGATAGATTGCAAGTGAACTTGGGTTTCTCTTTTTTGAGAACAACAAAAATGGCGACTCTGCTAGGGAAAGATCTAAAAATCTTTGGTATAGACTGTTGAATCAGACTGTAAGTGAGTTTGGCCAAAATTCATTTGGGAAGGGTCTTAGAAGTTTACAAGTTTGAAAGTTGTTTTCAGATTTGAAGGTATATATCCTAGAAGGTTTTGTTGCTGAGAAATTAAAAAAAAAAATATTGTGACTCTACTGTGTGAGACCCAGAAATTTGAAGTTGTTTCAGAGTGAAGATTAGTGGTTGAAATTTTATTCCTCTTCAGGGAGGTGGAAACTCTGTGAGAACGAACTTGAGATTTGGAGAAGTTTTTCAAATTTTTCAGTGAGAAGTGAAGTGAACAACAACAACAAATTTACTCCAGGTATTTCCCATTCATGAGATAACTTTTGTTCCTTATAAGGTGAAGCAAGTCACCAGGAAAAGGAGTATTGGTTCTAAGGTTACATACTTCTTGTTATTAAAGGTTTCATTTAGAAATATGGTGAGAAGTATGTCTGGTTATGAAGTTAATGACTACATATGTTTTGAAAAGAGAGTAAAATAGTAAAATACATTGTCATGGCAATGGTTCAATATATGTTTCAAATTTGATGGATCTAGATGTGGTTCCTAGATCTAAAATTTCTTTGTCAAATTTGAAAGATATTGATAGGGAGATTGAAATACATCTCCAAAAGATCCAAGAAAGGTGCATCTTATTTTTGAGAAGGAGAGTAGGAAAGAGAAAGGTTGAATCATCATATATTTTTTATGAAAGATTTAGTGTTGCATTAAATGAGATTTCGGTTGATGTTAGACCCCATGAGTCTATTTGGATTGAGTTATTTTTAGAGCTTGATGAGCTTGAATCATTCAATTGGTTTACAACCTTGATGGAAGAAAGTGTTGCCAGTATTAAAGAATGGATAGATGAGATTGAAATGATCAAATCTGAAAATACACATAGTTTTGAGGATGATGATGGAGATGAGTGCTTGAGTGGATACACCTCCTATGATGCTGAAGATGACTCTTACTCTCAGCATGATAGTGCAAATGTGTATTTAGAGCAAGAAGGGAATCGTGAGAGTACAAATTATTGTTCAAATAGTCTTGAGCCTATTGAGGTTTCAGATCTGAATGATATAGATCACCTTGCCGTCAATATCAATCCACAAAATGTTTGCAACCAGGGTTATGAAACCATGTTGGAACATATTGCAACATTTTATGATCATCATGATATAGGTCATGATGCAAATGCAAGTTGTTGTAATGATAAAATAAATGTACATAAAAACATGAGCACTGCAGATTTAATGCATGCATCAAATTAGGACAATGTTTACAGCACAGAAGTTGAAGCCAAGGAAAATGAAAATGAAGGAGAAGGTTCACTAAGTAGTGAACAAATCTCATAACTCTTAGTTGCCGATCTTAAAAGGTATACATCTAGAAATGTCCCCAATCTCTCATACCCAATCAATATATGTTTTGATACTGATGATGTTCTTGGTGGTGTGAGGTATGATACATATGAGTTTTCTTTCCCTATAGTTGATTTGAATAGTGGACAAGATGAAAATGCATATAAGGTTGATAAATGTAATAATGTGGATTCATATGCTGATATGAACTCAAAATTTGATATGCGTTGTGTGGATCTTGGTTTTAAAGAGAAAGTCAAATCTGAAGTGATTTTCCCAGATTTGCAATTGGTAAATGAACCATTGATAGGTGATCATGCATTCTCATGTTTGCAAAAGGCCGATATAAGGTGTGATCAGCATGCCAAGTTGTAGTCATTTTATGAGGAAATGTTCCTCTCTAGTTTGGAAGCCTGTATTATGGATGAGTGTTTTCCATTTTTGCAAACTAGCACTCAGCATGTGCCTGATGTTCCCAGTGATCAGATGGAGCAGGGTTACTTTTCTTTTCAGCCGGGAAATAATTATACACAATATGACAGTCATGTGTCATTTGATGGTCAACATTCAGAAGCAGGTTCTATTTTTCAAAGATTGAATGACTACCAACATGCTGATTATCTTCTATGTGATGTGTTGATTATAAGTGGAAGTGTGATTGATCAAGCAGATGATAGTGAAAGTTTTAGCTTACCTTCAGTTCATGGAAATGAGAATTATGTGTTTGACAGAGGTAAGCATCGATTCCAATTTTTGATGGCCTGTGGCCATATGTAAATAAGTTCTATTGTACAATTGCTTTGCTTCAGTTGTGTGGTTTTCAATAAGGAACCCCTATTTCTTGAGAAGAAGAGAAGTGTCATATTTTTTGGGTGGTCTGCTCTACCCGAGATTTTGAATTCTTATGTTGATCTTGCAATCAACCATCCCTAGTCAGAGCCACTGTTGGAACTCATAAAAATTTGAGTTAATTCTTGAGGCCCATTTCAAAGAAAGGTAAAATGAAGCCGACATTCTCCTCGCGTGCCTAAGAAGAGGGCTTTAAAAGGCCAGATAAACCTCCAAGTAAATGTCACCAGGCATAAACATTTATCTCACATTGGTTGTGGGAAGGAAATATTTTGTATTTAAATGCAAAGCCCCATGCATATTAAGTGTCAAAGCTTACGGGATTTTGGAAAGAGGTGGCTCGTGTCTCAGGGGACCCTGCATGCGTGCACATCTCAAGTCATCTGAAATTTTGGGACAGGCTAGCAAGAAGAGATTAAAAATTGAGCAGAGTAGGAAGATGGGAAGGTGATCCAAGGGAGATCAATGGTTGTTGCTAAACTACGATGGGAAGTTGCTTGTTAGAGTATCCATCATGACTAGGCACCAAGGCGGACCCAGGTCTAGTAAGAGGTTAGGCCTAAAGTGACGTGGCGGTTAAGGTGGCACCTAGTTGGATCCAAAGACTAACATGTGGCGGGCCTGACAGAAGGGGTGAGCGGCAAAGACCAATTCAAGACCTCATGACTTAAACCTAGTCTCCAGCTCGCTAGCATAAAATGCTAATACCCAAAAGACTCGAGACCTCGCAAGCGAGTAGATCCAAAGTGATCCAATGGTGGTTGCTAGGTCACAATGGAAAAGTGCTTGAAATGTTATCCCTCATGACCCCATGACAAAGAAGAGCTCCATTCTAGCGGTGAGCCATGGCCGACAATTAATGCAAGTGGTTAAGGCAGGTGGTTCATTCCGACGGTTAGTGGAGGCCGTGCTAAGGTCTTAGAGTGGAGAGCTTGAAATGAATACCCTAGCGACAGGTGGCACCCAGTTGTGAACTCCAGAGCCAATCAAAGGGTGCCATGTGGTGAAACCATGGCATAAGAGAGAGCCACTCAGAGGGACTAAGGATCGAGAAAGTTGAGAAAGATCCAATGGTCGACCGATTTGATCAGATGGTGGTCGCTATACCATGATCGGAAGACGTGTGATGTTTATTCACCGTGACTTGGCGATCGAGTGTTGGGGCCCGCTAAGAGAGCAGATCAAGGTTGATCAGATGGTCATGGTTTCATTTCGGCCATGAGTCTAGGTCGTGCTGAGGTGGAAAGACATGGGCCCCAGAATGAACCAGATGGTACCACGTGTCGGGCCCGTCAGAAGGAAGAGTGATAGACGGAGCCGCTCAGGCAAGGTAAGGATCGGGCAAGTCAAGGTCGATCAACAGTGATCCAGGGAAGATCAACGACTGTTGCCAAGTCACAAAAAAAAGATGCTCGGTGGCTAATAGCCATGACTTGGTGGCCAAGTGGTGGGCGCGATAGAGAAGAAAAGCAGTCCGGAGGAAATAAAGAAAAGAGAAGCCGAGGAAGAAACAAAGGGCTTCATTCTGACAGTAAACCCAGACGGTGCTGAGGTGGAAGGATATGGGCCCGAGATGAACCAGATGGTGCCACGTGGCAGAGATGCACGGCAAATGTCTGCCGAAGAATTTCAAAGATTTAAAATATGATTTCTGACTGTGGTGAGCAGGCAGAAACTTAAACGACTGACCTGCAAAGGGATTAATGCGCCTGAAGGATTTTTTTTTGCTCGATATATAAGCCTCATATATCATTGGAAAGCTCTTGATCCAAGGAATCTAATTCTATAGTCAAGTGTAACCCATGACAAATATTTTTGGGGCAATTACCTCAGGATCTCAGAATTTATTTCTCAGTCAGAAAGATTGGATTTTCCGCAGGCCAAGTGTGTGAGCAGTTAATGTTGAAAGATAGGGTAGTTTCTATGGTCAGAGAGGATGAGATTTGATTTTGTCCTCCCCTGCCTTCTTATTCGGGGTCTTCTCTTTTTGTAAAGGTTCTAGATTTTTGTGAGCAAGGCTCCTGAATCTCGGTTTCCAATTCTGAGCTTTTTGCCAAATTTGTAATACAATTTTCCTTTTCAAGCAATAGAGTATCTTCTTGCCTTAAATATTTTCTATTGCAGGTCACATATATGTAAGACATATATATAGTTTATTGTATTGTCTCTAGGATTTTTTTCTTATTTTCAATGAGTCCAGTCTTCAAGGGAGTTTGGGTTTGTCCTCTCAAAGTGGGAGTGTAATAGCTATTCTTAGTTACTTTTCAAGGAAGAGTTTAAATTCTATGAGCAATAATTTTGGATTCAGGATAATGTCTGGATATGTGTAATCCTCCATTTGAGTTTAGAATGTATTAATGTCAGGCATTGATACAGGGATATGTTTCTTAATAAATTGGATTTGCAATAGAGGTTTTCATTTTCAGTTTGATGTATGACTCCATGCCCTTGGATAAGGCACTAGTCTTGCAGATTCTGGGGATTCTCAAAGATTTTAAAATATCAAATGTCCTTTTAGATTTATGTCTGTAGTTTTTAGTTTGTTCCATTTATCTCGTGCTCCAATCTTATTGAGATGTCAATGTAGATCTAGCCCATTTGCAGTAACCTCATTGTTGTTGAGCACTGCGAGATTTTTTTTCTTTTATTGATGCCATATGTTTGTAACTGGTTGTACTTTGTGCATCAAAGGGTATCCCCCCCTAGGTCTTGCAGAAACTGAAGTGTAGGAGGATCACTAGGATCCTATGTTATGTTGTGCAAGCCCTGAAGATTTTCATTGATTGGGATTAGCTATTTCATAGATAGATTGGAGGTGAACTTGGGTTTCTCTTTTTTGAGAACAACATGGTACTGATGGAAAGTTTGAGACAATTATTGGATGAGGTTCTTGAAGATTTTGATGTAGAGAAATTAAAGAATATCAAACTAGAAGAAGAAATCAGATCTACTCGATAATTCATCAAAGCACTTCAAGAAAACCTGGTCATGGCACAAAGTAAGAGAAAGAATTACATGAACAACTGTGAAAACAAGATGATGAAGAAAAAGAAACTCTCAGAGATATTGTAGAGAAACTGAGACAAGAGAACAGTAATATGAAGAATAAAATGCAAGACTTAACCATGAGACTATTTAAGGATATTGAACATAGAAACAAGAATCAGGAAGATTTGGCCAGATGATTTAATGAAAGAGCAAAAGAATCTATAAGGCTTAGTCATGAAAATGATATGTTTAAAACAAAGTTGATTCAGATGTAACATGACAAAGATGATCTTATGAGACAAGTTAGCACTATGGAAAATGAGTTGGTCACTGCAAATGAATATAAAGACAAATTCAAAAAGAGCTCAGACAAGCTTGATGATATGCTGAAAAGTCAAAAACCTGATGGAGAAACAGTTGGACTTGGATTTGAATATGGAGAATGTTCTGGTACTGCAAATAATCAAGATCACAACAAACCGGTAAGGCAACCCAATGCTTATAAATTCAATGGCAAATGTTTTAATTGCAACAAATTTGGTCATAGAGCAAATGAATGCAGATATAGGAATAATCTGAATACAAACTCATCTACTGGTCAATGTTCCAAATGGAATAAATATGGTCATAACTCAAATAATTGCAGAAGAATGTGAAATGTTATGCTTGTGGTAGATTTGGACATCTATCTAATCAATGCAGAACTCAAACCGGGCAAGGTTATGGAAAATCTATTCAAAGAAACAATGTAACTTGTTATGCATGCAACAAGATTGGACATATTGCAAGATTTTGCAGAAGCAAGAATGTACTTGAAAACTATAGAGGATATAATGACAAAGGCAAGGAAAAGATGAATGAAATCAAGGAAGATTTCTCTAAACAATGGGTCAAGAAGATAGATCAAAGAAATGATGAATCTAGATCTGCATCGGTAGAACAAAGCAATCCTGCACTGATAGGAAATTCTTCATCTAACTAAGGAATAATCCTTAGGGTTAAGGAAACTAATTGAAGATCATGCATTTTACCCTCAGATGATAGTAAGAAGTCATAATCCTTCTTTATTGGCACATATGTTGAGTTACAATGGAAATTCACTAAACCGGCCAAGCTTTTAATACGGTTGTTAGTTAACTTTTAGGCTATAAAGCATTAAAATTTCTCATTTTGACTCACTAATAATTCGAAGAGCATAGAAGTAGAGCACCAACATTCAAGAAGTGAGCAACAAAGATATTCTAGGGCATTAAAGGTTTTCACTTGTGTTCGACATAAAAAGGTATTT
Source organism: Cryptomeria japonica (assembly GCF_030272615.1). Taxonomy (NCBI): domain Eukaryota; kingdom Viridiplantae; phylum Streptophyta; class Pinopsida; order Cupressales; family Cupressaceae; genus Cryptomeria; species Cryptomeria japonica. The sequence continues at coordinate 132,626,683 of NC_081413.1, read as the reverse complement.
ATTTTACATCATGGCTTCTTCATTTTCCATTCCTGAATTCATAGCAAACCCTACTATTGTGGAGAATATCAAACGTCCTAGGCCACTTTTAAAGATAATTCCTAAGATAGATAAGATGGAAAACTCTATTGGAGCATTTTAAAAAATTCCAAAGGGAGTTGCATTCGTAGAAGACCCTAGGGCATACATTCACTGTAATATTGAATATTTAGGGTCTCAGGAGATAAAGAACATGTTTATGAAATTCATCACAAACAACCAAGGTGTAATCAAGCCTGAACATAAGATTGTGGAAGATTTAGGGTTAGTACACATCCTTTATATGCCTGAATTCAAAGATGAAATTTTCTGATATGTTCTAAGTAGAGTTCACGATGAATTCTTATGGATTTTCTCCATCTTCAAAATCACCAAGGAAGCTATTAAAGTTGTTATAGGTTTACCCTCTACCGGCACAAGGCCTGAAAAGAAGAAGAAAATTCCAAACAAAGGTGTTATGGATCTAACTGACGCTACATCTAATAACTGATCACTCAAGGTAAGTGACATAACTGATGACAATGTTAAATATGCTAGCATGGTTATTGGTTACAAGGTTGCAGATACAAATAGGTTAAATTCTGTTTGTAGCCTATGCATTCACAGTGCTTATGAAATGGTAAAGAACAATTCAAAAAATGATCTTTGTGAATGGTTAAAAGATGAATTGATAGATAACTTGGACAAAATCAAGGGTGATAAAAAGGGAACATTCAAATTTGGGAATTTACTTGTATGTTTGATGCTATACTTCTCAAAGGAGATTCCTGGCATAGGGAATAGAGACTTTGCCTATGATATTTCTGTTGGAAAATAGATTAAGGAGGCAATTTCTGGCATTGGTTCAGAAAGAAACAAGAAGGTATAGGGATACTTTAAAAAATGTCAAGCAAGAATGAAGCAAAGGGAAAGAATCCCTCAGAGTATTGTTGATAAGTATGACAAATTGATATGCTTTGTTATAAAGAGAGATGAAACATGGATGGAGGTTGTCACACCTAGAACTGTTTATGTAATTGAAATGGGATATGAAGTGGACAACAACATTCTCAAATCTTATGCCAAGATACTTCTAGATACCCCACCGAAACCTACTGAGAAGATCTTTGGCACTGCTGAAACCATAGAGAAAAATGTTGCTATTCAGAAGCAAAGAAATAAAAGGGATAAAATATTGAAAGATACTTCAAAATTTGTTGAAGATATTACCAAGGGATTATTGAAACTTTATCAGTTGAGTGGTGTTGCTGCAAGAATGAAAGAAAGAAAGTCTGACCAACAATTGGTAACACATGTTTCCCCTGTTGTTATCTCATCTGAGATTGATAGTGACAAAGTTATTGAATTTAAAAGGGTTGATAGGAAGAAGAGAAAATCCTCATCGACACCTGCTCCATCACCTAAGAAGACAAGGACACTTAGGAAGAAAGAACAGGCTGTGAGCGAGCCTAGCGGTCCGAAGAAGAAGATTACACAGAAACAACTAGCACTGAAGAAATCTAATACACTTTCTCTGATAGAGCTCATTAACAAAATAACTCATGATGGTAATCTCAACAATGTCAATAAGTTTTATCATTCTTTTGATGATTTCGATAAGGACACTATTGAAGAAAGCATAATCTTGTATTTAGATATATATATTCGAAAGTTCTTATTGAAGTCATTGACGTTCTCCCCAATGACTTATATCTAAGACTTGAGGCAAAAAGAATGTCTATCATGGAACTAGACATGAAATTGAAGGTTGAAGAACTAATGGTTGTTCATCCAGCTAAGTCTAGACAAGAAATATATGAATTGATAGTTGAAGCTAACAAAACTATTTTTGTAAGTGGTCATCGACAAGTAAGCCTCATGGCTAGCAAGAAAAAGGAAATAGCAAATGAGACAATAGACAAATGGGATATTTTCTTTTTGGAGAAAGAGAAAAGAGAAGAAAAACAAAAAGTTGATAAATCTTTTACTAAGGTATACTAAAAAGGAGATAAAGGAAAGAATTAAGTTGGTAGTGTTCCTGACTTAAAAATAAAAGATAACTTACCACCATCGACTCAGGACACCCCATCGACAACAGTAGAGGCACATGCAAAAGTACAAAATCAGCCCGCAGAAAAGACATCAGAGGAAGAAAAAGCAACAAATCTCGAGTCAAACATTCTTTTCACAATGAAGGTTGACACTCAGGACATCAACATTACAATGGATGATACCTCTTTACCAGAAATTGGTAAGGACCAGCCCACAAACACTCCTTTAAATATTGATATATATAAAATAACTATTGATGATGCAAATAAAGCTATAGATATAGAAACTTTTGAGGAGAAGAAATAAGAACCTGTAAATATTGAGATTTCTGACTCACTGGTAAAGGCAGTTAACACTCAGTAGGATGTTGAGATACCAATAGATAAAGCACAAGAATAGACAAAATTTGAACTGACAAAGTATAAAAATGAGAATAGGGAAGAGGAAGTGATAGCTGAATAGAAAACAAAGGAAGGGTCAAAGAAATTAGGAAAAGAGAAGAAAGATAATGCAGAACCTAGCACTTCTCCCAATACTTCATCTTTGGATTTCAGACCAACAACTGTTACAGAAGTACTTTTGGACTCTATAAAGAAAATAATAGAGTGTAATGCCTTAGCATTTAAGGTTGTCGATGAATCTCTATCGATTTTGTAGATGATTGCACCGGAGTGCAAGGTAGATCATATTGTTGGCTCGATAGGTATATTGGACACATTGTCTAAATTCATTTCTGCTAACATTCAAACATTAGACAAAATAAATGTGAAGACTATTAAAGAAAAAGTTGATAAAGAAAAGGAAGATTTCTTTGGAAAAACAATAAAGGATTTTACTCAGCAGATTGATACATTGCTACCGGCATTGAATTCTACCATTTTGGATTATAAGGAATTATATCAGAAAGCTTGTAAACCACATCAACTAATAGAAGATATTGATGATCAGATAAGAAAAATTTAGAAGGAAATTGATGATATTGCGGATAACATAATTGGTTCCTCAGAACTAACATCAGTCATAGAATAGGAGATGGCTTTATATAAGGAAAATATTGAAAATCTTGAAAAAGAAAAGGCAAGACTGAAAATGAAAACTAGGGAGTTGAAGAATAAGCTTGGTCCAAGACTGGACAATCTAATCACTCATCGGAATGATCAAGAAAACATAAACATTAATCACCGACAGTACGAAGTTCATGCAGGGTCTCAACTTAGTTCTGGCAGATATTTTTCAATTTGTACACAACCAACTTCAGGGTTCTAAGTAAATTTTTGAATTTTTGAAATTTTTTCACATTGTTTGTCATTGATGTCAAAGGGGGAGTGGTATAGTGAGAAAAATGTACTAAGTAAAGTATGCAGAAGATGAACAAATCATTTTCTCAAGGGGAGCACTCACAGTTCTGGATTCACAGTTTTTGGTTTTTCTCATGAGTGTTGCCATGAATGCCAAAGGGGGAGATTGTTGGCATTATACGCTTAGATGAGAATGGTGGATGTTGTCATTGATGGAAACAAGGTTCCACATGTTCAACCGGCAATAGACTTCACCTACCAACATCGACAGATACAACAAGGCTTATTCACACCGGTAGAAGATTATATTGGCATTCCAGGGCGACTTGGTAATAGTATTGTTTATGCGAAATGAATTGTAATGTAAATTATAATTGTATGGCAGACATGTTGTATTGTAAAGACTCATATATTTATGAGCTCTTGTAGGTCATCTAAAATATATGAAAGTGATGATATGAGATAGGATAGAGATATGATAGAGAATAGTTGTATATGCATTTTGATGTGTTTATTTTGGAGCGAATAAGAAGCAGAGTTGGGCAAAGATTATTCTATGTAAGCAAAATCATTTGACAGCATATCGGCTAGGGTTTTTGGTAGAGGCAAAATCGGTATCAGACAAAGCACAACATTGAACTCAGCCAAAATTTTGATGAAAGTTGTAAGAGTTAATTTTTGTGTTTACATCAGTGTGATATTGTAGTCAATGTGACTCCATTTTTTTTGTTGAGCAGTGAGCTCTAGGTAGTTGGCCTTCCTGCATGTGCAGGCCCCTTTTTTACTAAGTAATATTTATTCATATGGCCAGCGAGTAAATATTGTGGGTCACAAATCCCACTAAGGTTTCTCCCTTACCGAGGTTCCTTGCCAGAATATTTGTGTTATGGTGTGCATTGATGCTGATTCCTTTGTTTCTCTTTACTTCATTATTATTTGTTTACTGGTATATTAATCTCAGTTAAAAAATTGCAAATAAGTTTAAATCTTTCATCTACTGGTCAGACATTGATTCACCCCCCCCTCTCAGTGTCTTTGGGATTAATCAATTATCTAACATGGTCGTGCTATGTCTGTTAGTAACATTGAAGATGAAGCAGTCAAATATACTACAATAGTTATCAGTTACAAAATATTTCATTCTAGCCGAATGAATAGCGTGCCATCGGCTGCTATACATGCTGCCTACCAGATGATAAAGGAAGATGCAGATTATGATCTGTGTGAGGCAATGTGGAGTCAAATAATGTTGAATCTTGAATCAATCAAGAGGGACAACAATCAAAAGTTCAAGTTTGGACAACTTTTGATCAATTTGTTTTGCTATTTTCAAAATTTTATTCCTGGTATTTGAGATATTCAATGGTCAAATGATACACCTATTTCAGCCTAGATTAAGAATAGTATAAAGGCTGTCAAGAACACAGTTCCAATTACTATGAATAGGTATTTTAATTAATTTTAGAAGAAGATGAGTATGAGAATGAGGTAATTAGATGATGTGGTCAAACATTTTGAGAATGAAATTTTTTACACAGTGACCACCGATTTCTGCCTAATGGAGGCTGTAGAACTGAGAGAATAAGAAATGGAGCAAATGAGCTATGAAGTCAACTATGACTTATTGATCGGTTATTCCAACAACCTCTTGGTATCACCTAAGGACAAAAAGAAGAACAGACTAGGTACATATCAAGAAATAATTGCACAGGCACAACCCAGTAGTGTGAAAGGGAAAAAGAAGAAAGATGATCAAGCAACTTCTGTGTCAACCGGTACACGAGTAACAAGGAGTGTTCAAACCAAGAAGGAATAGGAGCCTAAGGTGTATACAAAGAAGCCAAATACCACTAGGAAGAGAGGAAGACATCTTATTCTACAAGAAGAATATGAGGAAATAGAGTCCAAGGAAGAAAAGAAGAAGTTGAAGGGAATTGGTAAGAAATCTAAACCAGTAGGGGAAATCTCTAAACCAAATATGCCTATTGATATGATATCTTTCAAGCCAATAAGTCATTTTGAGAGGACTCCAAAAACATTAAAAAGAAAGCAATTTAATAATGTAAAGGATTATTTTGATTCTTTTGATTCTTTTGATGAGATTCAGAAACAAGAAGTGGTACAAGAGGTAATCAATTACCTCTGTCAATATAACCGGTTACCACAAGAAATTAAAAAGGAAATTTCCAATAACCGGTTACCACAAGAAATTAAAAAGGAAATTTCCAATTCTTTGAATTTAATTTTGGAAAATAAATGGAAGATGATCATTGATCAAGATCAAGAGATTGTAGATAGAATTTTTGTTCAATACTTTCTTGAATTGTCTCATGAAGAATTATTAGAAATGCTTGCTAAACACAAAGGAAAATTTCATTCAAGAACAAGGAGACTGAAACTATTGGAATGAAAAATTCAGGAAGCATAAGATGATACTCATTGAGCTGCTAAATTTATTTAGAAGATGAATGAACAATTGAAAAATTATCGCAATAAACCTGATCAGACTAATACCGGACCTCCATCGAAAAATGGACATTGAAGAAATAGTTGTACCAAATGAAGTCTATATTGACAAGGATAAGGGTGACACTATTTCACCACTTGTCATATTATTTGTTGATGATACCGATGTTACTGTTAATACAATTGGTACCAATATTGAACCGGTTAAGGAAAAAGAATAGGAGACAGATATGGTTAAGGAACAAAAAGCAGAGGAATCACTTAATACTTAACAAAGTGTGGACATGCAACCACCACTGGTAAAGGAACATAATATTGAAAGTCAACTGCCACCAGTCATTACACCAACACAAGAGGAATAGGCAAAGACAGGGAAAGAGAAACCAAAGAAGAAGGAAGAAGAGAAAAAGGATGAAGAGAAGAAAACATAGAAGAAAAAGAAAACACTAGTTGAGGATGATTATGATGACTCAATTAACATTAAAGGTCCTATAGATATGGATAATTTGAGTGCCTCTAAATTAATGGATATTTCTATTGCTATGCAATCCTAAGCATATAAGAAGAGGTTGAAAGAGCGAAAATGAGAAGAAGAGACCATTAAAACTGTTGTTGACATTTTGTCAAGTCTCATACCGGAGACTAATATAGATAATCTATCCACCCCTATTGCTAAGCTTGGAAAATTAGTTGTTGATGCCAGTGAACAACTAAAATCACTTGAAGAGTCAGCTCATGCTTTAGCAGAAAAAGATTACAGAAGAAAAAGGGGAGAAAAATTGATTTTAGAAATTGACAAAGGCAAGGTTGCTTTAATAGCGAACAAAGATCTTTTGAAAACTGGAATAGAAACTGGTGATAAGATTTTGGCCACTAAATCTAAAGTATCATTATTTTGTTTTGACTTAAAGAAAAAGAGAGAAGATAGAGAGAAGGAACTTGAAAGGATAAGTGATGCTTACATACCGATACAGGATTCCGCTTTGAATTTTGGTAAATCTATTGATGCCTTACAACACATATTAGAAGTTTATGATTTTGAATAGGTGAAGCAAATAAGATCCTTGAAGGAGCTGAATAATCAACTAATTCTGAAATTTGAAATCTTACAAAGAGCATACAAGGATTCTGAAGCAATTTTGGCTACCCCGGAGATGAGCACTATTGATGCCATGGAAGAATTTGCTGCACATATTTTGATAGATGTTGAAATCACTGAGACACTGTTAGAAACATGGGATAATAACCTTAAGAAGTTGAAGTTTCATTTCAGTGATATTTTCTTGAGATTTACATTGTAAAAACTTCAAAACTCTTATATCTATATATGTAGTTTTTTATGACAAATTTTGATGTAATGTATGTATTTTACTTTTCTGTTTGCCATTGTTGTCAAAGGGGGAGTAGAAATAGTTTAAGAGTCAAAATTTTGTATGTACTATTAAGGGGGGGTAATGATCATTTTTGTAATGGCATGCAATTGCTAAGGGGGAGTATATGTCATGGAGTCAATTTTTGTTTTGCACACTTTGTTGACAAAATTTTTCCTAAGTGTTACCATCAATGTCAAAGGGGGAGAATGTTGGCTTGATGATGATTTTTTATATTTGATGACTTAATGTGTTGTCATTGATGGCACACATATGTTCTAATTGTCATAGTCATCTTAGTATACCAGTTAAGGTAAACCAGTACTATTGAGTCATTGCATTTTTAATCAGTATCATATGCATGAAGAAGTCTAACCGGTATGAAGATGTCTAAACCGATATATTTAGATAACCAATATATGTAGATAAGACAATCGGTTTTGATTAGTTCCAAAGTTACTAGTTTGAGATGCAACAGATAAAGTCAAGGAGGCATGTGGAGACAATCGCCCAGTATGAATTCAAGTGAATCGGTCTGTGAGTTTCAAGCAGTCAACACTTAACCGGTATTGGTGTTCTAACTGGTATCTCAGTTTGTGTGATGAGCTATCACCGATTGTGATGTGTTACCATCAATCAATACTTTGGCGGTGATTTGTGTCGTGTTAAGGAAGATTGTCTAGATTCATTGAACCTAGGAAATTTTGTCAAGGTTCAAGAGCCAACATGAAATCTAATGGCTATAAAAAGACATTGTGATGAGATATTTGATATTTGATATAGAAGATACAAGTTATGATATGAGTTGGAGTTGATGCAATTTGTTGAAGGTATTGAAGAGCATGTCAGTGGTGCAGTAATGTATGTGCAGAAAAGGATCTAAACTAGCAGAAGGTGCTATTCTTAGATCATTCCCACTGTTGTTCTCTAAAAACTACAATAGTAAAATCCCTTAACCGGGTAAGCTCTAACACGCTTCATTGTATAAATCCTCTAATAAAGTGATTAATTAACTTGGATCTAAATCCTTCACTGAGGTTACCTTTAACTAGGTATAGCTCCCAACGGGGTTTGATATCTTTAACAGGATCTTCTCCTAACAAAGTATTTGTAGACCTTAACTAGTCAGTTACCTATTTCTGCAGATAGTTAACTTGTGAGTTCCATCTCATTGTTGTTTTTCCTAGTTGGGTTTTCCACATATAAATATTTGTGTTATGTTGAATATTTTGATTGTGGTGAATGCTTTTATAACACTTTGGATTAGATGCAAAGTCATTGGTAAATTGATTAAGTGTTTTTACCGGTCTGCAATTAAAATGTTACTGGTTTTGCTTTCACTGATTCACGTCCACCCCCTCTCAATGCTTTATAAGTTTATCAAAAATATTATTCCTTAAACCTTCAACATAATAAACATTATCAGTATCATTCTTACCATCCAGTGATATAGTTCCTCTTCCCTTGATCATGCATGCTTTGTCATCTCCAAATCTAACCAGATCGATATCAAATTCTTGTAGAGATAGAAACTTCCTTTTATCTCCAGTCATATGATGTGAACATCCACTGTCTATCACCCATTCATCCTTGTCTTCAATTTTAGTAGCAAAGGCCTTTTCTTCAGGTACTAGATCATCTTCTTTGATAGCCAAAAATACCCATTCCTTTCCATTACCAAATCCACTAGCTGAATCTTGTGTTGGTTCATCATCAGAATCAGTCACACCTTCCTCATCAACATAGTAGTTTGATTTGTCTTTGTTTCTCCCTACTTATGCTTGTTTTGATAATCATGGTTAGGTCTAAAAGATCTTCTAACTCTTTCCTCAAATCTTGAATTCCTTTCAGCACATCTAGATGCAAAATGACCTATCTTATTACATGCAAACCATTTAAAAGATGATTTTCCTTCATACTTACTTCCTGCAGGACCTTTAGGTACTTTTTTAGCAAATATGGATTCAATTTTCTCAAAATATTCATCTTCTTTCTTCATTTCCTCCAGTTCCTTAGCATATAAGGCTTTCCAATCACTCTTGCTGGTAGATTATATAGACGCATGAAAAGTAGGTTCAGATTTTGCATCAAAAGTAGGTTAAGCACAAATATAAACCATAAAATATTTACTAGCCATCCATAAAAGATAACACCAAAATTTGCACGTGGAAAACCTTGTAAGGGAAAAACCACGGTGGGAAGCCTACCCACAGTCAGATAATACTTCTGTAGTAAGTATGTGATTACAATAAGAGGGGATTGCACATGCAGGAAGGCCAACAACCTAGAGTGCATTTCTCATCACAAAAGGAGCCTCACTGACTACAAAATAAATATAGACTACAATCCAGAAGAAGAATGAACTGCAATAATAACATCTCCTATGCCTGAGTACAGTTCTGATTAAGCTCAAAGCCGAAGGCCTTAAAACTCTTACACAAACCCAATTCGATCACCTATGATTGATATTGATCAAACCTTTGGCATATGATTATAAATTTATTCGCACACAGATAATCTCATAACCTATGACCACATTAATTGCATTAAATCCCCATGATCTACAAAGAGATCTTACATCATATTTATACCAACCTGGGACCTAAACAATTAGGTCAGCCACCTAAAAGATAATACAATAAATTCATAACTTAAACCCACAATCTAATGATCAACCAAGTTGTCCTGAGACTGAAACATCATAATCCAATCAATAAACCCAATCGACAATGCATCGGGATCATCTACCAACACGTTATGTAAATCGTTCCATAACCTAGCCGAATAAGATAGCATTAGGTCCGAACCCAAATCCAACACCACTGATAAATAGGAACATGAAAAATTTAACTAACAACATCTTGAATTCCATCTAAAATCCATGTCAACACCACTTACCACGTGCATCAAAAGGTCTTCAACAAAGCTTTGTCGGAAAAACCTTTACCAATGACCAAAAGGCTTATTAGAATAGATGATAGATCCTGAGTCATCAAATACCAAATCAACTGATCGTGATACCCATCTAAATAGCATGAATGATATATCTAAACCAAATACACAATCCAAAGTATACCAGAGCATACCAGATCAATATCATGAACCAACCATTCTACCGGAACCTACTGGAAGCCGGTAAACAATCAAAATAGCCAGTGTTGCCATCAATGACAAAACATCAATGCAACACATAATTAATTCCTCCAATTTCCAATAGATGCCATATAATCTTCTTTCATAGTGGACAAAACAACCATAGCCTATCACTTATCCAATTAATTTCACCACCAAATAAAGTAAACACAGAAGCATTGGTGGATCTTCTGCTATCAATATCACCTGCCCAGTCTAAATCCACATAACCATGAATATCAAGAGAAATCATGTCTCCAACCAAATTACCATGATAACATAGAGAGTACTCTGAGGTACCCTTCAAATATTTGAAGACTCTTTTGACTACATCCCAATGAACTCTACCAGGATTAGACATATATTTGGAAGGAACTCCCATTGCTCGGGCAATGTCTAGTCTAGTATAGACCATAGAGTATATCAAACTTCCAACTGTACTCTAGTAAGGCACTCTTCTCATGTCTTCCATCTCTGATGGGGATGTAGGACAATCTGAAATAGATAATTTTGTTCCAACTATAAAGGGAACACATAATGCTCTACAATCCTACATGTTGAACCTCTGTGATATTGAATTCAGATATTTACTCTGGCCTGGCCATAGCTTTTTGTTCACTCTATTTCTTCTAATTTCCATCCCAAGAATGTGTTTCACTACACCAAGATCTTTCATTTCAAGTTTAGCAGAAAGTTGAGACTTTATTTTTGAAATCATACCTTTTCCTTTACCAATGAATAAAATATCATCAACATATAATGCGATGTACAAGAAATGATCACCATCAAATTTATAATAAACACAGTAATGTGATTTAGAAAGTTCAAATCTTAAACTTAACACATATGTATCAAAATTCTGCTACCACATTCGAGGACTCTGTTTGAGGTCATACAAATATTTCTTTAATTTACAAACCAAATTACTTTTACCTTTCACCACATAGTGCTTTGGCTGTCATATAAATATCCTCCTCCAAATCACCATGAAGGAAAGCAGTTTTCACATCCATTTTCTCAACCTCTAAATGATTAGAAACAACAATAGAAAGCAAAACTCTAATGGATGTCATTTTTGCAAGATTAGAAAATATCTCACCATAATCAACATCCTCAACTTGAGAGTATCCTTTTGCAACTAGAGTTGTTTTATACTTCTCAATGCTTCCATCTGAACCCATCTTTTTGTTGAACACCCATTTACAACCAATAGGTTTTTGTCCTTCAGGCAATTATACAAGATCCCATGTATCATTATTTTTCGAAGCCACCATTTCTTCTTCCATAGTAATCTTCCAAGATTCTGCATCGTTCATACCTAATGCCTCTTCTATAGATCTAGGTTCATCCATATTAGTATTCAAAGAAAAAAAAAATCTCCAATCATCAGGTGAATACCTTTCAGGTTGTTTTCTATGTCTTGTAGACCTTCAAACAAGATGATTTGGAGGTTCTTCCTCCTCTTCTGAAGATTTAGAGCTAGATGAACCCCCTTGAACTTCTTGCCTATCAAGTGGTCTCGATTCAACTGTTTCAAGCGTAGAAAGGAATTTAATCACATCTTCATATTTAGTCTATTCTGGTTGCAATGTAACAAAAGGAGACTTAATTTATCTAAAAGTAATACTTCTACTATGAATTACCTTTTGTGTAATAGGGTCCCAAAGTTGGTATCCTTTCACACTATAACTATAACCGATGAAGATACATTTCATAGACTTGTTCTCCAACTTTGTTCACTTCTCCTTTGGCATATGTGCATATGCCTCACAACAAAAAACTCTAAGATGTCTCAATTAAGGTTTGTGTCTTAACCATTATTCCATAGGCGTTTTATCAACAAGAGCTAATGTAGGAGACCTGTTAATTAGGTAGCAAGTAGTAGCAACTGCTTCAACCCAAAATTTTTGTTCTAGACTAGCACCAACTAGCATACTCCTAGCCTTCTCCATCAGTGTCCTCTTCATTATTTCTACAATTCCATTACGCTATGGAGAATACAAATTTGTTTTTTGTCTATTAATGTCACAGTCTTTACATAATCTATCAAAATTATTAGAGAAAAATTCACCACCATTATCAGTCCTCAAACATTTATTTTTCTTTCTAGTCTGCAACTCAACCATTTCTTTAAATTCTTTACATCTATTGAAAAATTTAAATTTACTCTTTTAAAAAATACCCATGTCCTTCTACTAAAATCATCAATAAATAAAACATAATATGTGGATTTTCCAATGGAAGGAACATCTATAGGACCAAACACATCAGAATGAATAAGATCCAAAACACCACAAGATTTATGAGAACTCGAGTAAAACTGAACATGGTTTTGTTTTCTATAAATGAAATTCTCACATAAATCAAAGTCAAGATTACAATCATTCAAACCTTCAATAAGGTTTTAGTTTTTCAAGGTCCTTAGACCCTTTTCTCTAGTGTGGTAAGTTCTTTGGCTCCATAACATGGTCTACTCTGCAAGTAAATTTTCTTTAGAAGAAAAGGCACCGTTAGGCACCTAAAAGCCATGTCCATCCATTGAAGGTGAAACCCTCAAATCTTTTGATGAAGTATCCACAAATTTACTTTTTACAGAAGTGTTATTACACTCAACAATATATGCATATAGCTTATACAAAGTGTCAGATGTGACACATCTAGAAATCACAATTGCACCCTTAATCATCTTACGTCCTGCATTGGAAATAACTACCTACACACCCACATCTATCAGTTTTCTCATAGATAATAAATTCTGTTTCAATCTAGGGATATACAACTCACCACTAATCCTTTTTATTCTATCATTAGGAAACCTAATTCTAACTTAACCATGACTAACAATATCTAAATGTGAATCATTATCCAAGTAAACCTTACCTTTGTTAAATTATTCATACTCTGAAAACCAATCTCTATTGGCAGTCATATGAAAAGATGCACTTGAGTCAATTAACCATGCATCATTACTTGCATGAGTAGCCAAAGTTGCAATGAATGCATCACCATCTTCCTTCTCAGACTCAAAATCAAAATCAAACTTCTTCTTTTTCTTCTTTGCAATCCTTACGTATGTGACTTGAATTACCACAATTCCAACAAATGACTTTGGACTTTCTAAGAGATTTTGACCTCCCTCTGGATTTGGACTTATTGTGCTTCTCATTCTTCTTTCCCTTTTCCTTAGGTCTTCCATGAATAGTTAGGGGGTCCTTCAAACTGAGTAGGGCATCTCTTCACTAAGTAGGGCACCCACCACATCTTCATAATTCAAAACAACAGAAGTACTACCAACAACCATAACAATAGAATCCCATGAATCAGACAAAGAACAAAACAAGATCTGACATTTCTCCTCTTCGTCCATCTTAACACCAAAAGATACCAATTGAGCCACCAACATATTAAATTATTCTAGGTGGTCTATAATTCATCCACCCTCTTCTATTCTCAAGGAATACAATTTATTCCTTGAGAAAATCTGATTCAGTAAAGATTTTGCTTGATACATTTCACCAAGCTTAGTCCATAGCTTCTTTGCAGAGTTCTCTTCGTGGATATTAATTAGAATAGAGTCTGCCAAGCACAATCTGATTAGACCCTTGGATTTAAGGTCCATACCATCATACTGAGTAGCCACAATAGGATCTGCAGGCCTTGAGACATTCGCATCAACAACATCCCATAGATCTCGGTCTATTAGTAAATCTTTCATCTTCAACTTCCACATCTCAAAATTACTTCCATTAAATTTTCCACATCTATTATCCTTGATGAACTTTCCATCTTAAAATTCCTGCAACAAGATCATAAAGTGTCTTCTACACAATCTCCCACTCAAATTTGGATTAGTTCAAAAAACTCAACAACACAATTGAAACCAAAGGTGATCAGGCCTTGATACCACTTGTAAGGAAGCTAAGTAGCAGAACAACTTCCTACACTAAGCTTGAGAGGAGGGTATTGCAAATTTTTTATAAATCATTAAAATAATTATATAAACTTAACAAAAATAAATATAATAACATACATACCACAACACAGTGATTTACGTGGGGAAAACCCTTTCGGAAGAAAAATCCCACACTCCAAAAGCATCTCAATATATTATTCAACAATCAATAATAGGTTACAATATAATTGCAGAGAAATCTCTTCACAAGAGTACCACTAATCATAGATTCAAAGGTGATTCAATAGCCATAAGACTCTTACACACAACCTCTATCTCACACACCTCATATATAGGAGATAAAATACAAGAAAGTATCAAATGGTATTACAAAACCATGGGCTAAAACCACCCACTAAAGTAGATCTGAACTTATCTATAACCTAGATGCCCTATGATGTGTCAAAACACACATCAACACGTGTCCCTCCCTTTTATAGCTCATTTATGAGTTCGATGCATTTTATATTTCCTATTTCAAGTTTCCAATCTTTCAGAGGCCATAACTTGCAAACCATGTACTTGATGGACGAACCATTTGAAGTGTCGAAAGCTCACGAAGACCTCTATCACCTCGTAACTGCTATGTCAGTTATGCCAACATTTTAGGGCATTTAAGAGGTTCTAAAGTCCTCAAAATTAAATTTAAACCTTTCATCGCACCCTCAAGAAACAAAAACTTTAATATCTTCAAAACTAGCTATGATATTGCGACAAACATTTACCGGCATGCTTACCTAGCCAATTCAAAGCTTTGGGGATAATTTCACACCATTTTGTGCTCAAACATAAACTTACTATAAATGTAAGGTTGAGACACCATTTTCCCAACAATATCCAGATCAAGAGCATACTGAACCACACACTTTCACTGTACATCACTTCTGATACATACTCAACACTAACACAACAATGTACTCCAAGACCATGTAATACATATCCGGATCAGTTTCATTACCAACATCTAATCCATGCAACATAGGTTTGACATCAATGACAATAAAGACACTCATAAGTGAAATAATCTCCCCCTTTGACAACAATGAAAAAGGGCAACTCCTTAAGCTAGAAAAAACATACCGAACAAAACTACAATCCCCCCTAATAGAAATCTCTAGAATGAAAATAGAAATACCTATCAAACATTTCTAGGCCAAATATCCTTGAATTGTTTCCTCAAAATCATAAGGGAAGAATTCCATGAATGAATAGTATCCATCAAATTTTTTCTCTAACACTCATAATCAATGCATAATTTTAGTGCAACATCAAAGACACCAACTTTAGCCACACTCTATTCAAATTTATTTGCTTCAACCAATAATTTGAGAAAAGTTTACAAATACAATTTCAAGGAATCCTTGAGTTCATGAAACAACTTCTCATATTCATCTATTTGATTTTGTCGTAATGACAATTGAGAATGGAGATCTCGAACCTTAGATCTCACTGCACCATGGACATCCTTGTAAATGTTAAAAGACTAGGCTAACTTAGTAAGTTGAGACTCAATAGAGTCTATCTCATCTTTAAATTTCTTTGTAGCCATAGGACACCTTAAGAAATACTTATACAATCCATTTGCATTATCCATCCTCTTTCTAAAACCAATCAAATTAAGCTTAAGATTTGGATGTGCCCTTAGGCACTTCTTTGTTATTTTCTCTGTCAGGTTTCCTTCTATGCAAGGTTGACTAGAGTCACTGTCATCATTACAAATTGTACCCATATGCTCAATTAACAATTCTATCAACACTTCCATAATAACATCAACAACATCAGTGGGAACAAGATTATTTTAAAAGAAATATGTTACACATGCCTATTCAATGGTATCTTGATCATAAGATGGAATAGTAAGTTATAACTCACCAACACTTTTTAGGCCATCCAATCTCCCAAGCAACTCAAGCAATTTTTCTTCATCAAAATAAGTTTCTTCTAAAGAAACAAGGAAAGCAATCACCTTATTTCTTGCTGCAACACTTTCCTACACATTGACCTTCTTTGTTTCTTCACCACTTTCCACAATTACTGCTTTGCACACTCTTTTCTCACTTGCTTAGATTTTAGTACCATAGATGCAAAAAAAAAAGCTTCCACATATGATTTCCTTTCTTTCTTACCTTTTGGAACATTATCACTTTTACAATATTTCTTTCCAACACATCCCATAATCTCATCATATGTTCTAGATATCTCTTCATTCAAATGGTTTGGCATTTTAAGAATTATCTCTACAATGCTCATACATTCATCTTGTGACACTTCATAAGGAATGATATCCACCCATGAAGTCCTCAAAATAACATCTTTAATGAAACAATTGTCCTTGTCAGCTAAGAAAGTAATGTCATCCTTGTACCATTCAACAAATTTTAGAGGAATCTGATTCCTCACAACCAACTCTTTTTGAATATTCATAAAGAACTTGTGACAAGAAACATCTCAATCATCCAAACTTTCCAAATATTCCTTGATTTGAGCACCAACATAAACATCTCTTCTCCATACAACATTATTTATTCCAAGAAATGCATTGAGAAAAAAAAATACCAAGCACATAAGAAGAGATCCATATTAGAAGGGGCACATCTGAGTCTTTGTCAACTTGAGGTTGTCCAACAACTGCCACCTCAAAAATTCACACAGATCATATTCATTATTTTATTTCACTATTTTGTAGGCCACATATACCATCGTGGAAGATGATGAACCTTCCTAATTCCTGTAAAACACCTTGTATGAAATTTCCATAGTCACGTATCTCACTGCCAAGACAACAATACTATCAATCCAAAGGGCTCTCTTATCAGACACAACACCAGTCAATCTATTCACTTCATTATTCTTCATAGACTTCAAAGAAGGTATTGTTGAAATTGAGCATAAACCATTCATATTGCTTAGGGCTTCCTTTGAAATCAAATATGCTCAATTAATCCATAAACAATCTTCACGAATTCTACTTAGCACAATCTTAATTATCTCTTCATCATCAAACACAGGGAAATTACTCCAAGTATCCAAACCCTTATGCCCTAAACTAGCATAATCTACCTTAAATCTCTGCACACCATCTACTAGATGAATGATCTTAAAATCATTAAGCTTTCTGTGATTATACTCTTCCAAATAAATATGAATGTAGCTGAAAATATCTTCTTTACAAATCACCTTGTCAGGAAGAACAAAACATGCACCAATAGGGTCACTCATCGACAAAACAAATGGTCCAATCTCAACACTAGGTCTAGCTTCACTATGAATCCTGATAATCTTAGAATTTACCATTAGAAAATATCACAAACAAGATAAATACCTCTATTTATCTCCTTCACTCCTCTTTTCACTCTGTAGTTGTTCAATTGCATTTGCACAAATGAATTTCAAAAAAGACAATATAGTTGTCATCTAGGGTTTTCCTCAAAAAGTTGATACATTGTTTACTCAAAGTCATTGAAATAGTTTTGGATCATTAATTTTTCTTATAATCCATCAAAAATGTCTTCCAAACATTTTCCATGCTAAGAATAAGTTAGCATCATACCATGAGGAGACAAAAGATATGCATTAGAATCTCCCCCTTAGACACAACTATCTGAGCTAGTTACCAAAAGAAGGGTTTGTACCCACAAAAGGTGCAGATCCATCCTCAATCTTCTCTTCAGTCTTGTCATCTAATTTATTTACCCATTTCATCTTCATCTTCTCCTTTTCTTCATTGATATTTATTTTCTTTTCCGAATCATTAGGTTTCTCAATTTTGCTTTTGCAGTGTCTCCTAATGTGTCCCATTCTGTTACAATTGTAGCATATTGAACCTCTCTGAGGTTCACTACCTTTCATTTTATCATTTTTGAATCTCCATTTTTTTCTGCAATTAACAAATCTATGCCCATAGGATTTGCTGTTGAACACAACCAGAGGCTGGGAGGGTAGGGTGAATCAACATTCACAAAATATTTTCAAATTAAAGTAATTATAACTTCATCATTCCTCAACATTAATGAGCTGAAAGTAAATTGTAGTAATAGAAAAAACATCCACACAATGACACCATATTTCTACGTGGAAAACCCAAACTAGAAAAAACCATGTTGTTAGAATTAAACTCATAATATATAGTAATAGTTTTATAATAGATAAGGCTTCTTGCCAAAGGATCTTACTACTCTGGACTTGTAGACTAAGATGCCCAACCTTAGGCAAGATACAAAAGAGAGACTTGATTAGTAGAAAATATCTTCTCTAGGACAAGATACAAAACTGATCTCATAAAGAAATAGGATTAATAGATTGAACTATATACAAAAATCATCTGTTAGAATGCATATAACAATTCTCTGAATATACTCATCTGACTTCTCTATAAACCTCTGAACCACTGCTCTTACTCACTTTGCATCTACTAGTCATCTATCCATCTTGCACTCACATCACTTCTACTTTTCTTAATCTCTCTATTTAATATCCACATCTATTACAACCAATATATACCAATCGGATCCAGAAACAACCACCACTAGGTTGGCCAAGCATGCATGTGACGTGTATATAGCATCGACCCAAAAAATTATTATTCAGAAGGTAAAATGAGTATGTACAAAGTCAACATTCCTTCCAACTAATATCAAAAATATTTTACACCCAACTGCTTAAACCAAAAGGCACAAACTGGTACCAAAAACTTCTTCATAGTTCATTGCTTATTTTGGACCAAAAACAAATAAAGTGGTTCATCCAAGGGAACCATGACATCTATCTCATCAAAATATTAACTTATAATCTCTTGAGACATATCTGGTACAAATACAAATTCTGGTCCATGATAAGTTCCTTCAGAGGAATCAATAGAAGTACTTTTAGACAAGGTGAAGAACACCGCACCTTTGAAAACATACTGACACATTATTTCATATCTTCTCATTAGCATAATGTCAAAAGAGTGAACATATGGACCACCATT
This sequence comes from Cryptomeria japonica, assembly GCF_030272615.1. Lineage (NCBI taxonomy): Eukaryota > Viridiplantae > Streptophyta > Pinopsida > Cupressales > Cupressaceae > Cryptomeria > Cryptomeria japonica. Next base: position 132,607,426 of record NC_081413.1, on the reverse strand, counting down.
AACTGATCCTATCTAAAATTTGGATCACTAGTAACAACTAGGGCAATATGAGATTTGCAAAGGTTTGACATCAATGACAACAATGGCATCCATATGAGTAACAATCTTGTTGGCATTATACACTTAGATGAGAATGGTGGATGTTGTCATTGATGGCAACAAGGTTCCATAGGTTCAATCGACAATAGACTTCACCTACCAACACCAGAAGATACAACAAGGCTTATTCACACCAACATCCAGTTTACACCGGCAGAAGATTATACCGGCATTCCAGGCCGACTTGACAATAGCATTGTTTATGCGAAAAGAATAATAATGTAAATTATAATTGTATGGTCGACATGTTGTATTGCAAAGACTCATATATTTATGAGCTCTTATAGGTCATTTGAAATGTATGAAAGCGATGATATGAGATAGGATAGAGATATGATAAAGAATAATTGTATATGCATTTTGATGTGTTTATTTTGGAGTGAATAAGAAGTTGAGCTGAGTGAAGATTATTCTGTGTAAGAAGAATCATTTGACATCATATTGGCTAAGGTTTTTGGTAGAGGCAGAACTGGTATCAGACAATGCACAACAAGGAACTCATCCAACATTTTGATGCAAGTTGTAAGAGTTCATTTTTGTGTTTACATTAGTGTGATATTGTAGTCAGTGTGACTCCATTTTTGTTGTTGAGCAGTGAGCTCTAGGTAGTTGACCTTCCTGCATGTGCAGGTCCCTTTTGTACTAAGTAATATTTATTCATATGACCAGTGAGTAAATATTGTGGGTCACAAATCCCATCGAGGTTTTTCCCTTACTGGGTTTCCTCGCCAAAATATTTGTGTTATGGTGTGCATTGATGCTGATTCCTTTGTTTCTCTTTACTTCATTATTATTTGTTACTGATATATTAATCTCATTTACGGAATTGCACATAAGCTTAAATATTTCATCTATCATCCAGACACTGATTCACCCCCCCTCTCAGTGTCTTTGGGATTAACCAATTATCTAACAATTGGTATCAAAGCCTGGTCCTCTTTTTAGAGAAGCCTAACATCTTGAGGAAGATTCTGAAACCGAGACTGATGGAATGTTTGAGACAATAGTTGGAAGGGGATCTTGAAGATTTTGATGCAAAAAAATTAAAGAATATCAAACTAGAAGAAGAACTCAGATCTACTTGAGAATTCATCAAAGCACTTCAAGAAAACCTGGTCATGGCACAGAGTAAGAGAAAAGAATTACATGAGCAACTGCGAAAACAAGATTATGAAGAAAAAGAAACTCTCACAGATATTGCAAAGAAATTGAGACAAGAGAACAGTAATATGAAGAATGAGATGCAATACTTAACCATGAGACTATGTAAGGATATTGAATATGGAAAGAAGAATCAGGAAGATTTGTCCAGACGATTTAATGAAAGAGTAGAAGAATCTATAAGGATTAGTCATGAAAATGATATGTTTAAAACAAAGTTGATTCAGATGTAACATGACAAAGATGATCTTATGAGACAAGTTAGCACTCTGGAAAATGAGTTGGTCACTGCAAATGAATATAAAGACAAATTCAAAAAGAGCTCAGACAAGTTTGATGATATGCTGAAAAGTCAAAAACCTGATGGAGAAACAGTTGGACTTGGATTTGAACATGTAGAAAGTTCTGGAACTGCAAATAATCATGATCACAACAAATCGGTAAGGCAACCCAATGCTTATAAATTCAATGGCAAATGTTTTAATTGCAATAAATTTGGTCATAGAGCAAATGAATGCAGATATAGGAATAATCAGAATACAAACTCATCTACTGGTCAATGTTCCAAATGCAATTAATATGGTCATAACTCAAATAATTGCAGAATGAATGTGAAATTCTATTTTGGTCATATATCTAATCAATGTAGAACTCAAACTGGGCAAGGTTATTGAAAAGCTATTCAAAGAAACAATGTAACTTGTTATGCATGCAACAATATTGGGCATATTGCAAGATTTTGTAGAAGCAATAATGTACCGACAAACAATAGAGGATCTAATGACAAAGGCAAGGAAAAGGTGAATGAAATCAAGCAAGAATTCTCTAAACAATGGGTCAAGAAGACGTATCAAAGAAATGATGAATCTAGCTCTGCACTGGCAGAACAAAGCAATCCTGCACCGACAGGAAATTATTCATCTAACTAAGGAATAATCCTTAGGGGTAAGGCAACTAATTGAAGATCGTGCATTTTACCCTTGGATGATGGTAAGAAGTCACAATCCTTCTTTATTGGCACATATGTTGAGTTACAATGGAAATTCACTAAACCAGCAAAACATTTAATGCGGTTGTTAGTTAACTTTTTGGCTATAAAGCATTGAAATTTCTCATTTCGACTCACCAAGCATTCGAAGAGCACAGAAGTAGAGCACTGACATTCAACAAGTGAAGTAGCAAATATTTTCTAGGGCATCCAAGGTTTTCACTTGCATTCGACAGAAAAAGGTATTTATTTTACATCATCGCTTCTTCATCTTTCGTTCCTGAATTCATAGCAAACCCTACTATTGTGGAGAATATCAAACATCCTAGGCCATTTTTAAAGATAATTCCTAAGATAGCTAAGATGGATGACTCTATTGGAGCATTTTCAAAAATCTTGGAGGGAGTTGCATTCATAGAAGACCCTAGGGCATACATTCATTGTAATATTAAAGATTTTGGGTTTGAGGAGATAAAGAATATATTTATGAAAGTCATCACAAACAACCAAGGTGTAATCAAACCTAAACATAAGATTGTGGAAGATTTAGGGTTAGTAGACATCCTTTATATGCCTGAATTCGAAGATGAAATTGTCCGATATGTTCTAAGTAGAGTTCATGATGAATTCTTATGGATTGACTCCATCTTCAAAATCACCAAGGAAGCTATTAAAGTTGTTACAGGTTTACCCTCTACTGGCACAAGGCCTGAGAAGAAGAAGAAAATTCCAAACACAGGTGTTATGGATCTAACCGGTGCTACATATGATAACAGATCACTCAGGGTAAGTGACATAACTGATGACAATGTTAAATATGCTAGAATGGTTATTGGTTACAAGGTTGTACACACAAATAGGTTAAATTTTGTTTCCAGTCTATGAATTCACAGTGCTTATGAAATGGTAGAGAATAATGCAAAAAATGATCTTTGTGAATGGTTAAAAGATGAATTGATAGATACCTGGACAAAATCAAGGGTGATAAAAAGGGAACATTCAAATTTGGGAATTTACTTGTATGTTTGATGCTATACTTCTCAAAGGAGATTCCTGGCATAGGGCATAGAGACTTTGCCTATGATATTTTTGTTGGAAAATAGATTAAGGAGGCAATTTTTGGCATGGGTTCAGAAAGAAACAAGCAGGTATGGGGATACTTCAAAAACTTTCAAGAAAGAATGAAGAAAAGGGAAAGAATCTCTCAGAGCATTGTTGATAAGTATGACAAATCAATATGCTTTTTTATAAAGAGAGATGAAACATGGATGGAGGCTATCACACCTATAACTGTTTGGGTAACTGAAAGTGGATATGAAGTGGACACCAAAATTCTAGAATCTTATGCCAAGATACTTCTAGATGCCCCACCGGAACCTACTGAGAAGATCTTTGGCACTGCTGAAACCATAGAGAAAGATGTTGCTATTCAGAAGAAAAGAAAGAAAAGGGATAAAATATTGAAAGATGCTTCAAAATTTGTCGAAGATGTTACCAAAGGATTATTGAAACTTGATCAGTTGAGTGGTGCTGCTGCAAGCATGAAATAAAGAAAGTCTGATCAGCAACCAGTAACACATGTTTCCCTTGTTTTTACCTCATCTGAGACTGATAGTGACAAAGCTTCTGAATTTAAAAGGGTGGATAGGAAGAATAGAAAATCCTCACTAGCACCTGCTCCATCACCTAAGAAGACAATGATACTTAGGAAGAAAGAACAGGCTGTGAGAGAGCCTAGAGGTCCGAAGAAACCAACACCAAAGAAATCTGATACACTTTCCCCGATAGAGCTCGTTAACAAAATAACTTAGGATGGTAATCTCAGCAATGTCAGTAAGTTTTATTATTCTTTTGTTGATTCTGATAAGGACATTATTGAAGAAAACATAATCTTGTATTTAGATATATATAAGAAAGTTCTTATTGAAGGCATTGATGTTCTCCCCAATGACTTATATCTAAGACTTGGAGCAAAAATAATGTCTATCATGGAACTGGAAAAGAAATTGAAGGTTGAGGAACTATTGGCTGTTCATCCAACTAAGTCTAGACAAGAAATAGATGAATTGATAGCTGAAGCTAACAAAACTGTTTTTGTAAGTGGTCACCGACAAGTAAGCCTCATGGCCGGCAGGATAAAGGAAATCACAAATGAGACAATAGACAAATGGGATATTTTCTTTTTGGAGAAAGAGAAAAGAGAAGAAAGATAAAAAGTTGATAAATCTCTTACTAAGGTATACCAAAAAGGAGATAAAGGGAATAATAAAGTTGGCAGTGTTCTTGACTTAAAAATAAAAGATAACTTACCACCACCAGCTCAGGACACCCCACCAACAATAACAGAGGCATAGGTAGAAGTACAACATCAGCCCACAGAAAAGACATCAGAGGAAGAAAAATAAATAGATCCCGAGTCAAACATTCTATTCACAATGAAGGTTGACACTCAGGACATCAACATTACAATGGATGATATCTCTATTCTAGAAATTGGTAAGGAGCAGCCCACAAACACTCCTTTAAATATTGATATTGATAAAATAATTGTTGATGATGCAGATAAAGCTTTAGATATAGAAAGTTTTGAGGAGAAGAAATTAGAATATGTAAATATTGATATTTTTGATTCACTGGTAAAGGCATTTGACTCTCAACAGGATGTTGAGATACCAGTAGATAAAGCACAAGAAAAGAGAACATCTCAACCGACAAAGGATAAGAATGAGAATAGGGAAGAGGAAGTGATAGCTGAACAGAAAATAGAGGAAGGGTCAAAGAAATCAGGAGAAGGGAAGAAAGATAATCCAGAACCTAACACTTCTCCCAGTACTTCATCTTTGGATTTCAGACCAACAACTGTTACAAAAGTACTTTTAGATTCTATAAAGAAAATAACAAAGTGTAATGCCTTACCATTTAAGGCTATCGATGAATCTCTACCGATTTTGCAAATGATTGCACTAGAGTACAAGGCAGATCATATTGTTGGCTCGATAGGTAAATTGGACACATTGTCTAAATTCATTTCTGCTAACATTCAGACATTAGATAAAATAAATGAGAAGACTATTCAAGAAAAAGTTGATAAAGAAAAGGAAGAATTCTTTAGAAAAACAATTAAGGATTGTACTCAGCAGATTGATACACTGCTACCGGCATTGAATTCTACCATTTTGGAGTATACGGAATTATAGCGAGAAGCTTGTAAATCACATCAACTAACAGAAGATATTGATGATCAAATAAGAAAAACTCAGAAGTAAATTGATGATATTGCGGATAACATAATTGGTTGCCTAGAACTAACATCAGTCATAGAATAGGAGATGGCTATAAATGAGGAAAATATTGAAAATCTTGAAAAAGAAAAGGCAAGACTGAAAATAAAAAACAGGGAGTTGAAGAATAAGCTTGGTCCAAGACTGGACAATCTAATCGCTCACCAGAATGCACTGTCAATGACTACAATTCAAGGAGATAGATCACCGGATCAAAAAATGCACTATCTTACTGGGATGATCAGGCAAAAAGAAACATTAATCACCAACAATAGGAAGTTCATGCAGGGTCTAAACTTAGTTCTGGCAGATATTTTTCAAGTCGTACACAACCGGCTTCAGGTATCTAAGTAAATTTTTGAATTTTTGAAATTTTTTGACATCCTTTGTCATTGATATCAAAGGGGGAGTGGTATAGTGAGAAAAATATACTTAGTAAAGTATAAAGAAGATGAACAAATCATTTGCTCAGGGGGAGCGATCACAGTTTTGGATTCACAGTTTTTGATTTTTCTCATGAGTGTTGCCATGAATGCCAAAGGAGGAGATTTGGTGCAGGAGAACCTAACAAAAAAGAACAAAAGGAGTCTATAAGAGGATAAAGATCAATTCATAAGTATATTCAATTACATTTTCATTTGTAATGTCATTTTGAGTCAATATGAATCAATATGTAAGGCTAAAAGAGCCAATTGTAATGAGTTGTCCAAGTTGTCCTAATAAGGTCTTGAATTAGTCATTTGGTAAAATTTGTATAAAATATCCTTGGGATAAAATGGTGACAAAAATAAATTATTATTCCATCCTAATATGTTTTGAAGGTTATTTTGAAGGTTTAAAGTCATTTGAGGCAAAAGTTGTAAAAGTTGTAAAATGCAACTTTTCAAAAGTTGTAAAAAGACCAAAATGGGAAGTTGTATGATCATAAGAGGAAGTTTGGTAGTTGTAGCTTCCATGTGAAGATTAAAAGGCTATAAAACCTCTATAATGGTCATTCATAAGAGGATGTAAAAATTGAAGAAGGAATTGGAAAGCATTGGAAACATTTTGGTATCATATTTTCATTGTTTTCAATCTCTTTTTTTGTGATCTTGGAAGTTTTTCCTCTTGTTTCCAGGCCTGGTACGACCATGTACAGCCTGGAAACAAGTATATTTACATAATTATAGTGTAGTATATTGAATAATGTTTCCATTGCTTGTGGTTTGAGTTTATTTCATTCAGTTTTGAGAACAATGAAAATATGATGATGCAGAGCATCATGAAAACATCAATCAAATAACCATTATCAAATCTTCTCCATATATATCAATCCATAATGATTGTAGATCCATGTATCATGAATTAAACCTAAATCATTTAAACCCTTCATCTATTCATTTCTTGCAAATGAAAACCAAGAATTTGTCCAAACTATGAAATTTACTCTATTCTGGTCATGAAATTACAGTCATGAACAGTCATTAATAAATCTTAAAATATTAATCAGCCAAACAATCTCTCTGGTCAGATTCTAGAAATGCTAGTTATAAAACTTTTTTGCAAAATTATAGAAAGATCCAATGGTGAAATCCAAATTTATGATGATTGTTCCAAAACTGGTCGCCGTGAATTAGGGTTTTGGGTAGTTCCAAACGGTTTTCACCAAAACATTCATAACTTTCTCAAAACTGAATGAAATAAACTCAAACCAAAAGAAATGGAAACATTATTCAATATAATACACTATAATTATTGAAATATACTTGTTTCTAGGCTTTACATGGCCATACTAGGCCTGGAAACAAGAGGAAAAAATTCCAAGATCACAAAACAAGAGATTGAAAACAATGAAAATATGATACCAAAATGTTTCCAATGCTTTCCAATTCCTTCTCCAATTTTTACATCCTCTTATGAAAAAAAATTATAGAGGTTTTATAGCCTTTTAATCTCCACATGGAAGTTACAACTACCCAACTTCCTCTTATGACCATACAACTTCCCATTTTGGTCTTTTTACAGCTTTTGAAAAGTTGCATTTTACAACTTTTACAACTTTTGACTCAAATGACTTTAAACCTTCAAAATAACCTTCAAAACATATTAGGATGGAATAATGTATTTTTGTCACCATTTTATCCCTCCAAGGATATTTTATACAAAGTTTACCAAATGACTAATTCAAGACCTTATTAGGACAACTTGGACAACTCATTACAATGGGCTCTTTTAGCCTTACATATTGATTCACATTGACTCAAAATGACATTACAAATGAAAATGTAATTGAATATACTTATGAATTGATCTTTATCCTCTTATAGAATCCTTTTGTTCTTTTGTGTTAGGTGCTCCTGCACCATACTCCCGACTTTGAACAGTTTCCAAGTCCCTTGGAAACATGGATGAAAATAACTTGCAAGAAACTTTTGAGTGAGATCTTCACCTTTGTCTTCATTAATCTTTGCCTCTTTGGATTCTCTTGATGTCGTTGCTTTTTTTTTTTTTTTGTTGTTGTTTTCTACTTCTATCAAAACTCCCATCAATGGAGTTCATATTGGCTGCTCCTCAAGATGCTGCTCCAAACATAAGTCCACCCTCAATGCTGCACCAAACTCACCAACTACTTTGCCTCACCCAGGAGTCCTTTCCTTGCCTCTCTCCCCAAGTATTTTGGCAACCCACTGGACCTCTTTCTTAGGCCCCTTGGACCATCTCCTATGGCCCCATGATATACCTTCATGTTTGCCTACTTGCAGCTAGTGGATAGGCATCTGCAACCACAACCATTAGCAAACCAAAATACCAATCACTTGCTCAACCCAGACCTTTTGCTGAGCTCTGATACCACTATGATGCAAAGCATCATGAAAAACCAATCACAACTCTAAGATCATGTTGATCCATCCATATTTTAATTATGATAACAATTCATTAGAGGCATATTTCATCATTCTTCAACAATCAATCAATCAAGAAAACATAAACTTAATCTAGGTATCAAACTTGCCAACTTGCTATCCCTTTGGATAGACCTGTACACAGAGGTCTATAACTTTCTAACCAAATGCAAACACCTCAATCCCTTCAGTTAGACTCTGAATAATGGGATTACAAACAACATATCAAAAATTTTATCCACATCCAATGGTTTGATTAAAAGTTATGGCCTCTTCATTGAGACCAATTTCTATTGTCCGCAAACAAATCATGTGCATGCCCAGTCCGCCTAGGGCATCAAATATATTTCACAAAATAAGCCAAAATGATCCCAAAATAATTTCAATTGAACCCTTTATGGATTTAATTTCATAATATGTAATCCATTAAATTTTCCAATGGTTTAATCATTATATAAAGACAAACCATTGCTTGCAACTCCATTGAAGATAGTTTAAAACCAGTTTTCATCAAAGTCTTCATAACTTCCACAAATATAAACACAAATGACTCAGACAAAAAGGAAAAGAAAGAGGATTCACATATATTTCTAATAAATCTATTTATAGGTTATAATTATTCCATATGAGTCCATACCATACGCTGCAACATGACTATTCTCAGGAAACCTCAAATCTGCAATCAACAACTTTCACCAAAAATTCCATAACTTCTTCATTTCTAAAGATAATAAATCCAAACCAAAAGGAAAATAAATTTAGTTCAAATATATAACTATCCATTATATATATACAAAGGTTTCCAGGCCATACATGGTCATACAAGGTCTAGAAACAAGAGGGAAAACTTCCAAGATCACAAAACAAGAGATTGAAAACAATGAAAATATGATACCAAAATGTTTCCAATGCTTTCCAATTCCTTCTCCAATTTTTACATCCTCTTATGAATGACAATTATAGAGGTTTTATAGCCTTTTAATCTTCACATGGAAGTTACAACTACCCAACTTCCTCTTATGACCATACAACTTCCCATTTTGGTCTTTTTACAACTTTTGAAAAGTTGCATTTTACAACTTTTACAACTTTTGACTCAAATGACTTTAAACCTTCAAAATAACCTTCAAAAAATATTAGGATGGAATAATAATGTATTTTTGTCACAATTTTATCCCTCCAAGGATATTTTATACAAATTTTACCAAATGACTAATTCAAGACCTTATTAGGACAACTTGGACAACTCATTACAATGGGCTCTTTTAGCCTTACATATTGATTCATATTGACTCAAAATGACATTACAAATGAAAATGTAATTGAATATACTTATGAATTGATCTTTATCCTCTTATAGACTCCTTTTGTGCTTTTGTGTTAGGTGCTCTTGCACCAAGATTGTTGGCATTATACACTCAGATGAGAATAGTGGATGTTGTCATTGATGGCAACAAGGTTCCATAGGTTCAACCAACAATAGACTTCACCTACCGACATTAACAGATACAACAAGGCTTATTCACATCGGCATCCAGTTTACACTGGCAGAAGATTATATCGGCATTCCAGGCTGACTTGGCAATAGTATTGTTCATGCGAAATGAATTGTAATGTAAATTATAATTGTATGGACAACATGCTATATTGTAAAGACTCATATATTTATGAGCTCTTGTAGGTCATTTGAAATGTATGAAAGTGATGATATGAGATAGGATAGTGATATGATAGCGAATAGTAGTATATGAATTTTGATGTGTTTATTTTGGAGTGAATAAGAAGCAGATCTGATTGAAGATTATTCTATGTAAGAAGAATCATTTGAAAACATACCAGCTAGGTTTTTTGGCAGAAGCAGAACCGGTATCAGATAGAGCACAACAACGAACTCATCCATCATTTTGATGCAAGTTGTAAGAGTTCATTTTTGTGTTTACATCAGTGTGATATTGTAGTCAATGTGACTCCATTTTTGTTGTTAAGCAGTGAGCTCTTGGCAGTTGGCCTTCCTGCATGTGTAGGCCCCTTTTGTACTAAGTAATGTTTATTCATATGGCCAGTGAATAAATATTGTGGGTCACAAATCCCACAGAGGTTTTTCCCTTATCGGGTTTCCTCACCAAAATATTTGTGTTATGGTGTGCATTGATGTTGATTCCTTTGTTTCTCTTTACTTCATATTATTTGTTTACCGGTATATTAATCTCATTTACAGAATTGCAAATAAGCTTAAATATTTCATCTACCGGTCAGACACTGATTCACCCCCCCTCTCAGTGTCTTTGGGATTAACCAATTATCTAACGAATCTCCCCCTTTGTCATTGATGGAAAAAAAAGGTATCCATTCCCTCTTTCCCCCTAACATCATTTCTCCATTTCTCCATTTCTCTACCTTTGACATCAATGACAAAGGGTAAACACTTCTTAAGAAAAAACATACAAAACCAAAACTGCAACCTTCATCAATAGAACAATTTAAGAAAACATATATAATTAGACATTTCCAAGACAAATTTCCTTGAATTGATTCTTCAAATAAATAATAGATGAGTTCCAAGCATGCATAGTAGCATACAACATACGGTTCTAATTTTCATTGTCAACACACAATTTTATTGAAACATCAAAAATAGTAGAATTAAACACACTTTGTTCAACTTTTTATGCATCACCCAACATTGTGAGAAATATGGACAATCATAATTCCATACCATCTTTAAGTCCACAAAAAAATTTCACACAGTATACCCTTTGATTTGTCTCATGACCAATTGGAATGATTTCCAAAGCTTTGGCTCTCATGGCACCATTTACATCTTTATAAATATTGAAGGACAAGGCCAACTCTATAAGATGAGACTCAAAAGAGTCTATCTCATATTTGAATTTCTTCGTAGCTGTAGGCCATCTAAGATAGTATCTATATAACTGAGATATAGTATCTACCATCTTTCTGAGATTAATTAGATTCAATTTGAGATCATGGTGTGCCTTCTATCACCTTTCAATCATCCTCTCCACTACATTGTCTTTAGTGAAAGGTTCATTGGTTTCACTTTCTTCTCTGGTGACTGTGACCATTCTTTCAATCAATAATTCAATTAATGCTTCTGGGAGACCAACTACAACATTCAATAGAACAAGATTTTTTTGGAGCAAATAAGTAGCACATGCCTGCTCAATAATGTCTTGATCATAGTATGGAACAATGAGATACAATTCATTGACTATTTTCAAACCATCAGGATTTGAGAGCATCTCAAGAACTTTTTTTCATCAAATATGCATTTAGGGGAGGCAATCTCCAATTCCTTGATTGAAGCACTCTTTTGAACATTATCCTTCTCTATATCTTCATCATCATTCTCTATTGTAACAACTTCTTCAGATATCTTTGCAAATATTTTTCCTTTCAGCACTTTGGAGGAATAAGTAGATACTTCATTAGTTGATCATTTAATTTTCTCACCTTTCAGCACCAATGCAATTTTGCTAGGTCTTCTTTCACTAAACTTACTCATAATTTCTTCAAAAGTTCCAAATATTTTTGCATTAACACCCTTATGTATCTTAAGGAAAATTCTGTTATGTCCATACATATCTTCTAATACGTCTTAAGAAAGCTTTTCAACCCATGAAGTTCTAGGGATAATAACTTCAATAAAGCATTTGTCTTTATCCATTAGGAAAGTGATATCCTCTTTGTACCACTCAACAATCTTCAGAGGAATCCAGTGTTACAAGCTAGGGTTGTTGTTACACCAAAAGGTCGACCTGTCAATGCTCGATACAACCACTAGACTTATAGAATCCCCATGAGGCTATTAAACCATGTCACAAATCTCCACGAGGGATGCTGGCCCATTGCCAACAATCCCCCTCCCAGCGTCACTCGATGTGGCCTGCATGATTTGAACCTCTGACCGAGATCTGATACCACTTGTTACAAGCTAGCATTGTCGTTGCACCAAAATATCGATCTGTCAATGCTTGATACAACCACTAGACTTATAGAATCCACAAGAGGTTGTTAAACCATGTCATGAATCCCTGTGAGGGACGCTGGCTCACTGCCAACATCTGGTTCCTTAAAATCAACTCTTTCTAAATATACAAGAAGAATTTATGATAGACAACATCACAATCATTCAAGCTATCCAAATAAGCTTTTATTTGAACACAAATCAAAATATATTCTCTAAGCTATATTGTTCATTCTAGGCAAAGCATTAAGAAACTAAAATACTAAACACATAATAGGTGATCCATACCAGAAGGGATATAGGTTTGTCTTTGTCAGTTGAAGATTATCCAACAATTGATGCCTCAACAATTCATATAAATCATAGTCAACATTCTCCTTTACCATCTTATAAGCTACATACATCGCAATAGAAGAGGTTGAAACTTATCGATTCCTGAAATAAACTTTATATGAAATACCCATGTTTTCATATTTGACAGCCATGTCATCAATAGTGTCAATTCATAGGACTATTTTATCAAACACAACACTAGATATCTTGTTCACTTCATCATTCTTGGCAGATTTCAAAGCAAGTAAGGTTTCAAATGAACATAAACCAGTTAAATCACTTAGGGTCAATTTCAAAATTTGATATGGTTGATCTAGCCACAAACAGTCCTCATGGATTTTTCTCAAAATTATCCTTATAATCCCCTCATCAAGAAAAATAGGAAAGTCATTCCATGCATCCAAACCCTTATGCCCTAGAGTAGCACTCAACTCTATATCCTTGCACATAATCTACTAAATGAGTTATTTTGAAGTCCCTAAGTTTTCTATGGCCATATTCTTCCAAAGGGACATGAATATAACTAAAACAATCTTCCTTACATACCACATTTTTAGGAATAGCACAAAATACTCCAATTTGATCATCTAATGCTGAAATAAATGGTCTGAGTTTTGAAGCAGACCTAACCTTCTCATTGTTATTGATAATTTTAGAAATTTCTATCTGAGAAAGATTCAAACAACATAAATACCTTGAACAATTCGTCTACACTTCTCCTTGTTGTCTACTACTCTTCAACCACATTTGTGTGTGTGTGTGAAAAGTGGACCTGTATCTGTATCTGGAATACAAAACACTTCAATTAAGTCATTAGATGCATGGTTAGTAAATAAATAATCAATGAATAATAAACCATTATAAAGCGACCCATTTCCTTCTAATAGATGTGAGTTTAGATTGCTCTTAGATTGCTAAGCTATCTAGTGACTAGACAACACCTAAACGAAGGATTTTTAAATCTATATGAGCATGAATATGAGCTCAATGGATGCAAGATTTAAGCTAGATATGAAAGATTGATCTAACATGATTTAAGAAATATGAAATAACTAATATGCAACATCTCAATGAACCTAGAGCAAAAATAGCATAATAACAATATATTCTCCAGGATTTTTGATTAGGAGACGAGAGCCTGAATTTATAGAAAATTTAGAAAGAAACCAACGCCTGAGATCAAATGATGATGAGCGGTCAATATTTTCCAAGAGGAAGCACATTCCAGGTGAATTGATGTGATTGGATGCTTTTCTCAGTTTTAAAGGAAATTGAACTAAAAATAAGATAAAATCAGGAAAAAACTGATTTATTCTCTATTTCATTCAATTTTAATATTTAATTGTTTTATTTGCTTTCTTTGAGATTATTTATCAATTTTTAATTTGTTTTTCAAGATTATCTCCAATTGATTTCTTTTCTCAAATTTTAATTCTTTTTTTGTCAATTAATTCCTTTTTTGATAATTTAATGGCAAATTGATTTATTCAATAAAATAAATAGGATAATTGTTTAAAATGATTTATTTGGAATGATCAATTAATTAAATAAATATTTAATTAATATTGAGTGATTAATTTTGCCATGTGACATTGATGATTTTAGAAATTAATTGCATGCTCAAGATTGATTTAATTGCCTTTGGTTAGGACCTTGGTGATGTTGTCGAGATTAGGGGCTCATGGTTTAGGTGACCATTTTTTAGGGTATTACAATTGCCCCTCTTTGAATTAATGTGCAAGCAACGTGTTGGTTCAAAGAATAGTTGATGTCTAGGAGATACCAGTTCTGAACTTGATTGATCATGAACCAGATGAAGAGCGAGGTGTTTAGCTTGATTTGAAGTGATGAAGCTGAACATAGTTGATTAAAATGAAACCCATCCCGAACTTGATTTAATTAGGACCGATGAAGAGAAAAGATACCAAACTTGAACTTGATTTATCAAGAAGCGGATCTTACAGATCGAGAACTTGATTGAACTAAACTCAGTGAGAGAAGAGAAAACCGATCTTGAACTTGATTGATCAAGATACGATGAGTGAAGATAAACTATCCAACTTGATTTGATGTGATGAAATTGAACACCTGCTTAGATTGAGTGTGTGATTGAAGATTCTCTTTAAACCCTTGATTGAGTTTAAATGAATAATCAACTTGATGAAAAGCTATGAAACTGATTAACATTAAGGGACTGATTCAGACAAAGACAATATTAGCTTGATATGAAGTGATAAAATTGATATGCCCCTAATGATTGATTTGATGAAGCTTAGTTTCTTGACTTGTAACGAAGATTTTTGAAATAAATTCTCGACTTTGAGGTCATGAGTATGCCCCCTTGAGAGTGAAATCAAAAGATAGAAAGGGTTGCATAGTGATTTTAAGCAGTTATTTGAGCGATGATAAGTTATTTGAGCACAAAGATTAATGTTGAAGATTAAAATCAGAGTTAATGTGAGAATTAAATTGAGATTTAGCATTGATTAACAAGAAATTGAGCGCAAATTGAAGAAGAGAATGAGCAGTTGATGAAAGCACCATGGTCAACATCATGAAATTTTGATGAGAGAATTGACATCAGATTTTGATTTCGATCTTGAAAATGGACTCAAGACAGCCGATTTATGAGCTCTTGATTTGATTTCATCATACTTGTGTTGATTGATTATGAGATGTTGTTCTATATGTTTTATTCTATATGTATGCATATCTTTTTAGTATAGATGAATGAATGCAAATGGAATATGGATGTTTTTTTTTTTTTTTTTTATGCAAATAAATGATGATGCAAATAAATGAGGAGAATGAGTAACTAGTGATGCAAATGTTTATTTTTCTTCATGCAATAATATGAATGGAAATAAGTATAATGAAATGTATGGATCTATATAAGATGCTCATGTATGCAGCTAACATCTCAATACACAAGTACTCAATTGAAGAAACGATGATGAAAAAAAGACCACTTAGCTGAGAAATGATGAATGCTACAAACTCTCATTTAGAAGATAAAGAGATGATTGTTATTATGCTGAAATCACTTTTAAATGCATAAAATTTATAATGATTGCAACCTAAACCTAGTCACTAGATTTGAAATGCTTAAGTTTCATCACTGAGTGTTAACAAACACAACAGGAAGATTAGAGTTCATTTCTTTTCATTTGAAATATTAATTATCTTATCCGCAATGACCCTTTTTTCATTCATATCCATGGATAGATTACACATGGACTCAGATTGCACAATAAAGAAATTCCCTCAAAACAAACAAAGAAATGATGCTGACCTCCCTGTAGCATACAAATAAGCGGAGTCGAGGTATGTGTGGTGATTTCACCTTGATGTGAAAGCACTTATCACAGACACCCAGCTGATTAGATGTTCCCAGATCATCAGATTCATTCCTACAAGCAGAAAACAAAGAAAAGTGTTATGCCCCCAATCCTTGCTCCTCTTAGTAAAGATAGACTTCCTCGAGTTACTTAAAGGGAATAATAAGAAAAATCCAAAGTAAAAGACAACACACAAAGAAAATTTCATGCATATCTCAAACAATTTAGTGATTGTTTTTAGTAGTTTTGTTTTGCTTGTGTACTCAGTGATAAAACTTTGCAGTAGTTAGGAGACAGGTGACTAACTCAGAGTGGATGATCGGGTACCATTGACTAAAAGATGACTTGGTTGATACTTCTTAGGATATATAAATTGCTCAGTCAATTACCCTAAGACTAGGACATTGATTGGTTTCAAGTCACGAGGGTCCCAAAAGATCTAGGATATCACGAAAGTGACTAAAAGATATGTACAAGCTAAAGCAAAGATGTAGCATTTCAGTACAAGAGATAAGACTACCCTGGACAAAATCCAGCAGCCATACTGATCTATGTCATTGTTTTGATTTGTGTGATCATTGATAGGAATGTCTGGTTTCAAAGAGTAAGTACCCCGTATAAGACCTATCTGTATGGTTTCGAGTGTACCCTTCCTTGTATAAGACATGTTGATGTTTGATAGAGTTTGATAGATTGATTAACAAGACATGCGATAAGTTTGATTGCAGACCTTGAGAGTTTGTCTGATGTTGATTTAGTTTGATGGATAGTCTATGCCTTCTTGCTTTGATTTTTGAGTTTTTTTTTTTTTTTTTGAGTTTTTTTTATTTTTTTTTATTTTTAGGATTTTGTTTAGGATATTTTATGATTTTTAGGAGGTTGTTTAGGATATTTTAGGATTTTTAGGATTTTGTTCAAGAATTTTTATGATTTTTATAATTTTTTAATGTTTGCCCCTAGTGTCTAGCAACGCAAAAGGGATTTTGAGTACATGAATGGATAAGAAAATGATGGTGGATGCTTTCAAGGACTATCTCACAACATTGATCCAAGCACGGGGTCCAGATATAGCAATGTAAAGCAAGTTTTTTAGCGATGTAAAGCAAGGATTTTAGCAATGTAAAGAAAGGATATAGTGTAACGAAGCCATATGGTCCAAAGAAGTGGCCATTTCAAGAGGTTTGTGGAAAGCATGTTTTTGCATTTTGTCCATAGTGTTGATCAAGATCAAGGAACAAATCTGGATAGGGGCCAAATAGGATAATCAAGATCAAAGGTGGTAATGAAGGATGTAAGAAATCAATGGATAAGAGCTAAAGATTTTGGATCAAGTGTAATAGATAAGACACATGAAGCTTGCAAGGATCCTTAACCTTGTCAAGATCAAAGGTGGAAAAGGGATATGAATGTAAATAGAGAGAATGAGAGATAATGTAGGATGAAAGATAATAGATGGATGTACATGGATCAAACTTTCCCCCAGTGTAAAGTGCAAAAGGATAATGGATTATGCATGATGCCTGTTTGCCAGGTTTTCATCATGGTACTTGCCCAAGGCACCACAAGAAGTGGTTTTCAATCGTGGATGAAATTATTTCTCTTTACATTTCTTTTTTTTTTTTTTTTTTTGGAAGATAATGGAGGCATGATAGGGGATGGAAGAAGGACCCCATCATCTCGCTTCTTTGGATGGTACCCTTGGAATATGAGTTGCAATAGACCATGGCTATGAAGGTATGCTCAAAGATGTTGGCAAGATAATGAAATGAAGCTAAGGCAAGGACTTATGAAAAGGATTGGATAAGAGGGATGGAAGGGTGGAAAAGAGGTGTTGGATAATGGATGGGATGTTGGAAGAATTGTGTATGGATAGATGGAAATGTTGGAAAGGTCAACATTGGCACACATATTGAGAGATGGTGGACATATGGGAGAGAAGTGAATCTTAGATTTTGAGATTTGGATGGAGGAAAGGTTACAGATTTTGGGGTATAAGAACCCAAAATTGATGAAGGAGGTGATAGAGGAATAGGCTCGGAAGGTTTGGATGGAGGAACAACAATTTTGGATGCCAATTATGATTTTTCTTTAGACTTTTGTGCTTCAAGCAACCTCTTAGGGATCCACATGGCTTTTGATTTTTGATGCTTTTGTAGTTCCTTAGAGCACATTGCTTGTACAAGTGCCTTAGGAACCCATATAACTTTTGACTTTGCTTCTTTCTTTGTGGGCCTTTGTGGCATTTTGTATTTTTCTTTTTCTTTTTGGATCATATTTTGCTTTGTTTTGACATGTCGATTAGATGGGACATGTTGATCCTTGAATACATGTGAATTACTTGACTTATGACTTTTATGCTTGGCATCCAAACTGCTTGGAGGGAGATGCATGGATAGATAGGAATTATATGGAGGTATTTTAGATGGATGGAAGGTACTCGAAGATGTGTGCCTTTGTTGATCTTACATAAGGGATGGAGGGATATAGGGACCTAGAATGGATGGAAGCGATGATGGGGAAAGCGTATATTTGGATTTAACTAGAGAAATGAAGGATTTATGAGAGATACCAACATCTTGAGAAATGTCCCTAAGGCCATGACCTTTAAAATTTTCTTTAATATGGAGGGGTTATTTCTTGTGGAGATTTACCCCTTTGTCTTTACAAATATTCTGACTTGTAGGATACACTTTGCTTTGGAAAGAAGGCACGAGTCCATTATGAGATGGAGGTGGAATGTAGGGAATGATAGGATCATGAGAGGGATTTGTAGGCATTATGGATCCTTGAGGAGAATATGGAGGGTTATGAAAAGGAGATGAAGGGATACTTTGATCTTGACATGGAAGAGGACCATTGGATAGAGTAGGAAGGGTGTTTGACTCTTCATTTTGAATAGGACCATTTCAAAAGGTGGAAGAGGCATCATGATCTTTCTTAGGAAGTGGATTAGGAATGAGATTTGGAAGGATGATTTGCTCTTGAGATGGAAGGGGATCATCTTGAAAGAAATGGAAAGGTATAAGGGAATCATCATGGGATTCTAGTGAAATAGGATCTTTTTCAATCATTAGATGGGATTGAGGAGTTTTGGTGTCTTGATCTTGATTTATGATAGGACTTGTTTCTTCATTTTTTAGATTATCCTCTTGACATGGAGTCACTTATAAGGAAGGGGTAATATTGTTGATATGCATGGAGGATTCTTGGAAGGTGTTCATGTTTTGGCATGCTGGGGAAGCATTTTGAGTGGGACTCTTTGGAGTGGGTACGTTTGGAATTGGAGTGCATGATGGCATAGGATCTAGGATTTTTAAATATTTAGAGTAACTTGTATCAATATTGGCATTAACTTGGATTTACATAGGAGATATCCCTTGAAGGTAAACATGAGAAGTTTTATTGTTTGAAGGAGATGAAGACATCATGGAAGGGATGGAGGCCACATATGGAGCCTTTCTAGACATAGGTTCATGATTTTGATTATGCTTAGAAGTAGTTCCTTCTTTATCTTTAGGTGAGTCATTAGTATCTTCAAATTTAATGACACCATTATCAATAAGATCTTGAATCTTATGTTTTAATTCCATGCATTTCGAAGTCTTATGTTCATATTGTCTATGATATGCACAATACTTACTCACAAATTCACATCCCCATGTGGTCTTTTTAGGAAATATGATAAGTTTATGCTCAAGAAGCTCTTTCAAAGTCGACTCAATAGATTGCCCCAAAGGTGTAAACTGTCTATCTAGAGGATATTTGGAGGAAATGTCTTTATGTCTTGGTGAAGGTGTCTTGTGAGCTTGTTTGAGATTTGGCTTTTGATTGTTAATTATTTGTTGGTTTTCGATTGTCAAATCATATAATCATTTTAGCATTCCTTGAAGTTTCTCACTCTTGATATCATGCATTTGTTTTTCAAATGGAGTCATTGATTTATTTTGTTGGATTTTCATGTCATATATTTCTTTCTTGATATCTTGAGTCATTTGAGCCAAGGTAGCCATGGGAATTGGAGCTAAGGTAGCCATTTATAGTTGATAGCGAGAGGTGTTATAGATGTCAAGGTGAGATCAAAGCTAGTTGTTCGTTGAGGCTAGAGGTTGATGTTCAAACTTATGTGGGTGAGATACACTGACTCTGATTTTGAGTCGAGGCTAAGTAGCCTAAGTGATACTCAAGAGTGAAGTTTGGAAAACAGATTGGTTGATTGGATTAGGTTGATTGAGCTAGCTAAGAGGTAATCGAAAAAATCATGCAATGCAATGACAGGGGTATGCTATCAAGATTGTTTATGCTCAGAATTCCGATGTCCATTTTTATGCTCATTGTAGACTGATTTGAGCAGGTTTGACTATTTTGACTGACAAGAACAAGAATTCATACGACAGAGTTTGTAGACCCAGATGACAATTTAGCTATTTAGAGATGATAAAGACAATATTTCGTACGAGTGGTTGCCTGATTTCGTATGACAGTTGGGCAGACTCGAGATGATAATATGTTGAATGTTAGGTATTTTCGGACAACAATGTTTAAAAGGATAGACAATTATTTCTGAGAGTCGTACGATAGAGTTTGTAAAGCCAAATGACAAACTATGAGGATTAATGAAAGCTCATATGATAGTAGGTATGTAAGAGGATGATATTTCAGCAGGCTCATATGACAAAGGACTGGACAAAGATGAAATTCTGACGAGGACCAATTTTTGATATAAGACTGATTTTCACTGACTGACAGGGACTAGTTTTTGACACTAACAAAGTTTATCACTAAGTTATTTGGTATTGTTTTCTCCATTTTTAGTGTTTCAGTTTCAGTTTCAGGGATGAAAACACAAAAAACATGCAAGATGTTCAATAATTCCAGGCATAGCACGCTAACCCTATGGAAGTTGGCTTAGAGAAGAAAACCTTTGCTTGTTGACTTAGGTACACACCCAATAGCTAACCAAAATATATCCGCTGAGTCTCACATAATGGATTCTCAACGTTGCATTAGCCGAGTCCAAATGCTAATGGGGGCACGATATGGCAAGTGTCTTGGGAGAGTTACTATCTCTCTTGCATAAAGATTATCAACCTTTCGGAGGTGAACTGGGCAGATTCTAATCTTATAGTTCTTAGTCAAGAATTCCATTTGAAATTACCCCTTGAAGTCACACAAGCATAATTGAGGCCTATATCTCGACAAGGTACCAAAACAAACTGTAGTCACATAAACGTAATTGAGACCCTGAGGCCCTACAAAAATGCTTGATATGAGAGATCTCGAAGAGAAAACTTAAATAACCCCATCCTCTGAAACTTTAATCACCAGAGGCCTATTTATTATAGTGAGTTGGAATGCTCAAGTCTAATTGTACTCACTTGGGTCATTCTCACAGGGTGATTACTTTTTACCACTGTGACAGGCCCACTAAAGGTATACAAATCTCAAAACATAGAAAGAGCTTCGAGGGTCTAGATTTATGATTGTCTATAAAAGACAAGAGCATACTCTCCCACCTCTCTGATTTTTTTGGAAACACGAAAGATAGATTTGTTCTTTAACCAGATAGCAATTTAAGTGCCTAAAAATGAATTTAAAGAATACACGACATTTGGTCGATTCTCTTTAGGCAACCTGCAAAACCAACGCATTAGTAGTCATGTTGTTTTTTATTCTTTGACAGGTGTATGTGTGATTGATAAATTCTTTGACAAGCGTTCTGCAAGAAATCGGTTAGGCTGTGAAAATCTCAGGCAGACAAAAGACAATTCAAGGTTAGTGTCAGTATCATCAAAATTTAATCCAAGAAAAACCCTGAAAAGTAATTTGTTTTTCAAAAAATAAATAAATAAATAAATAAAATCCTAATCTAACTCCTCCAACCTGCAAGAAATTGTTAGAAACCTGCAAGAAGAAAAAGTTAGTGAAATATCAAATCTCTTGGTGGGATTACACAAGCCTAATTTCAAATTGTGGTTACAAATTTTTCACTCCTAATGCTGAAATGCCCTGAAATTTGACTAAGTCTGAAACTGGGAAGATCCTCCAAAAACTAGATTCTGCATTATAACTCCTAGAGGTTCGAAACCCCTCTCAAAAATCCTGACAATATATATGGAATATTATACTTAAATTTTATATTCCATATATATATTGACATTCCACAAGCCTATTTTCAAGCAAACTCCTAAAAAAAAATTTTTGTTTTTCCTACGACAGAACATTAACTCGTACGAGTATTCTCACTTGATCATACAAGAATTCTCATAGAACTGAACGAGTAAACACAGAAGCAAATGACAAATCAGTTACTCATACGACTATTCCCATAGAGCTGAATGACAAAATACATAATTAGATATTCAGAGCAGAAATTTGTACAAGCCCCTTTTTTGATTCGTACGAAAAAATGGACCTTGACAGAATGTCGTACGATGCAGTAATAACACTTGTACGATATTTAGCAGTGACTGTACGAATGAGACCTGCAGGATAAAAAAGAAGTGATTTTGAGGTTGAAGTATTGAATTCTATGCCCCATGGTGGGCGCCAAAAATGTGTGTGAAAAGTGGACTTGTATCTCTATCTGGAATACACAACACTTCAATTAAGTCATTAGATGCATGGTTAGTAAATCAATAATCAATGAATAATAAATCATTACAAAGCGACCGTTTGCCTTCTAGTAGATGCGAGTTTAGATTGCTCTCAAATTGCTAAGCTATCCAGTGACTAGACAACACCTAAACGAAGGATTTTTAAATCTATATGAGCATGAATATGAGCTAAATGGATGCAAGATTTAAGCTAGATATGCAAGATTAATCTAACATGATTTAAGCAATATGAAATAACTAATATGCAATATCTCAATGCAAATTCTCAATGAAACTAGAGCAAAATAGCATAATAACAATATATTCTCTAGGATTTTTGATTAGGAGATGAGAGCCTGAATTTATAGAAAATTCAGAAAGAAACCAACAACTGAGATCAAATGATGATGAGCGGTCAATATTTTCCAAGAGGAATCACAATCCAAGTTAATTGATGTGATTGGATGCTTTTCTCAGTTTTAAAGGAAATTGAACTAAAAATAAGATAAAATCAGGAAAAAACTGATTTATTATCTATTTCATTCAATTTTAATATTTAATTGTTTTATTTGCTTTCTTTGAGATTATTTATCAATTTTTAATTTTTTTTTCAAGATTATCTCCAATTGATTTCTTTTCTCAAATTTTAATTCTTTTTTTGTCAATTAATTCCTTTTTTGATGATTTAATGGAAAATTGATTTATTTAATTAAATATGCTAGGATATTCAATAAAATAAATAGGATAATTGTTTAAAATGATTTATTTGGAATGATCAATTAATTAAATAAATATTTAATTAATATTGAGTGATTAATTTTGCCATGTGACATTGATGATTTTAGAAATTAATTGTGTGCTCAAGATTGATTTAATTGCCTTTGGTTAGGACCTTGGTGATGTTGTTGAGATTAGGGGCTCATGGTTTAGGTGACCATTTTTAGGGTATTACAATTTGCACAAATGAATTTTGAATAAGTAATATATAATTGTCAATTAGGGTTTTTTTTGAAAAGTTCATACACTGTACACCTGCAATTGCCAAAAATGATTTGAAACACAAAAGTTTCTTAAAATTCACCAGAAAACACTTCCAAAGATCTATAGTGTTGAGAGAAACCCAACACCAATCCAAGAGGGGATGAAAGATACTCTTTTAAGATCTCCCCCTCAGACACAACTATCTAAGCTAATTAATGGAAGAAGGGTCTACACCCACAGAAGGTGTGGATCCATCCACATTATTTTCTTCAGTCTCAACATCTAGCTTCTTCACCCATTTCATCTTCATCTTCTCCTTTTCCTTATTGGTGTCAATTTTCCTTTCTGGACCATTAAATATTTCTATTTTGCTTCTATAATTTCTCGCAATATGACCCATCTTGTTACAATTGTGACATACTAGACCTTTCTGAGATTTTCTATCATTCATCCTAATGTTCACAAAGTTTCTATTTGTCCCACACTCAACAAATTTGTGTCTATATGTTTTGCAAGCATATCATTTTCCATTAAAAGTATGAAAATAGCTCAAATTTTGGTATCCATTCCTCATAGCTCTACTTCTGCATTTAGTAGCCTTATGATAAAACTTATTGAAAGAAAAAAAATCTCATGCAATTGATTGATTTCTATTTTGACTTCTACATTCACTAGCTCAATGTCCAAATCCATTACAAGTAAAATATAGCATTAAAAGAAGAATACCTAATAGCAACAAGAGGAGCTCTCTAGACATTTCTTGAATTCCTAAAGCTTTGGTTATTTTGAAATTTATCCTTAGCCATTTCTTTGCCTTTTATTTTCCCGAGCATTCACCTTCTTTAAATCCAAGTCCACTCTTATCTTTATTCCATCTTTGAGATTTCAGAATAACATCCAATACTTCATTGCCACGTTTGAGCTTTATCCCATTATTAATTTGGTCTTTTGCAATTTTTAGTTCCTCCTTGAGTTTGACAACTTCTTCAACAAGCTTTGCACAATCACTGGTCTCCTCATCGAGCTTAGTTTCAAATTCATCAATGACCTTGTTTCCACTGTCCAACAAATTTCTTAAAAAAGAAATCTTTCCAAATGCCTTCTTATGCTTTTCTCTACTATCATCCAGATTTGCCCAATCCGATCTTAGTTTTCCCTCTATCTCAACTATACCAGCCACATCACTCCATCCATTCTGATCCATATTATCTATTTCATTCAATTCTTCTTCAAACATAGTGTTCAAGATCCAAGATCTACTTTAGTAGTTAAGTTGACTCTTTAGGAACCAAAGCTCTGATACCAATTGTTGAACACTACTAGAGGCTGAGACGGGGGGTGAAATGACATTAAAAAAAGATTATGAAATTATAACTTCATCATTCATCAACATTAATGAGATGAAAGTAAATTTTAATAATAGCAAAAAATACACACAAGGACACCCGATTTTTACACATGTGGAAAACCCAAACTGGGAAAAACCATAGTGAGAATTAAACTCACAATAAATAGTAACTGTTTTATAATAGAAAGGGCTTCTTGCCAAAAGAGCTTACTTCTCTAGACTTGCAGAATGAGACACATAACCTCATGCAAGACACAAAAGAGAGACTTTCTCAACTAAAGATCACTTCTCTAGGGCTAGATATAAAATTGATCTCATAAAGAAATAGGAATAATAGATTGAACTACATACAAAAAACATATGTTAAAATGCAGATATAAGCATCTGTTAGAATGCAGATAATAGTATTTTGAATATACTCATCTGATTGCCCTATAAACCTCCGAACCATTTCTCTTACTCATTTCACATCTATTGATCATCTATCCATCTTGCACTCGCATCACTTTTGTTTTTCTTATTCTCTCTATATAATATCTGTGTGTGTGAAAAAGTGAACCTGTAGCTGCAAGCACAACACTTCAATTAAGTCATTATATGCATGGTTAGTAATCAATAATCAATAAGAAATAAACCATAGCAAAGCGACTAATTGCCTTCTAAAAGATGTGAGTATAAGATTGCTCTCAGATTTTTATAAGCAATACCAGTGACTAGACTACACCAAGATGAAGGATTTAATCTATGTGATATTAAGCTATATGGATGCAAGATAGATGAATAATTCAAGCAATAATAACCAATTCAAGCAACAATGGATGCAAGCAATAATGAATGTAAAATGGATGCAAGTAATCTAAAAAAGCACAATGATTTCAATGACTCCAGAGCGAAATTAGCGTGATAATAATCTCCAAGCGTGTTCTCAAAAATCTCTGGGGTGAATTGGAATGAGAGTTGAAGACTGAATTTATAGAGAATCAAAAAGCTCAATTTAGGATTAATTGAAAATAATTGAGAAATCAGGTTGAGTTAACCTTGAGATAGATTCCAATTATAGTTTAATTGAACAAATTAGAAGTCCAAGTTGCATTGGAAAATAATAATAAATTAATTCCATGCACATCTGATAAAAATAGATAATTCCATGCACATATTTAATTCATTCAAGAAAAAGGTCTTTTCAATGCAACTGAACTTCTTTTTCTGAAAAGCTTTGAGTTCCAATTTTAGAGAATAATTCAATAATTCAATTAAATTGCTTTTCTAATTTCAAGTTCTAAATTTAGAAAAAGAAATAATATCTCAAGTTTGATTTCTCTCTTAATTCAATTCTTTTTTTGATTTTTGTTTTGTTTCAATTCAACTCTTTGTAATAAATTAATTCATCTTTTGTAATAAATTAATCCTTTTTGCATGATTGAATGGCAAATTTATTAATTTAATTAAATATGCAAGGATATTTAATAAATTAAAATGGGATAATTGATCAAAATGATATTCTTGGAAATGATTCAATTAATTAAATCAATATTTAATTAATGTTGAGTAGTTGATTTGCCATGTGATTTTTCATAATTAAAGAATTAATAATGTGCTCAAGATTGATTTAATTGCCTTTGGTTAGGACCTTGGTGATGTTGTCAAGATTAGGGGCCCATGGTTTAGATGACCAATTTTAGGGTATTACAATATCCACATCTTTTACAACCAATATATGCCAATTGAATCCAAAAACAACCACCACTAGGTTGACCAAGCATGTATGTGACGTGTATATAACATCAAGTCAAAAATATATTACTTGAAAAGTCAAAGGAGTATTTACCAAGTCAACACTCCTTCCAACTAATATAGAAAATATTTTACACCCAACCACTTGAACCAAAAAGCATAAACTAGTACCAAAAGCCTATTCTATACAACACATTGCTTATTCCGAACTAAAAACAAATAAAGCGGTTCATCCAAGGGAACCATGACATCTGTCAAACATCATTTCGGAGCTTGTGCCTTAAAATCCCTGATTTTGGAACATCAAAATCAGTGTTTGGAATCTCCTGAGACATACCCAGTACAAATACTAATTTCGGTCCATGATAAGTTCCTTTAGAGCAATCAATAGAAGTACTTCTAGACAAGGTGAAAAATACCAAACCTCTAAAAACATACTGACACATCATTTCATAGCTTCTCATCAGTATAATGTCAAGAGAGCAAACATCTAGAACAACCATTAACTGATCCTATCCAAAATATGGATCACCAATAACAACTAGGGCAATTTGAGATTGATAAAGGTTTGACATCAATGACAAAAATGACATCCATATGTGTATCATTTGCATATATAACAATATCCACCAAAATATTGAATACCTTTGCTAGTATTTGAATTTCCATTTCTATTCTAATTCATCTTTCTTGTGCACTCACTTTCTTTATGAGCAAACTTATTACAGTAATGACAATTTTTATTAAAAGATTGATTTTAGATTTGATTTTTGCATTCACTAGATTTATGTCCAAATCTATTTCATGAAAGAAAGTTACCATTATAAGATGAATACTTGGAAGGAACAAGAGGAGGTCTCTAGACATTCTTCATATTTTTCAACCTTTGGTTTGAATCAAATTTTTTTTTATCTTTGTTATAGTTCTTCAAGTTATCATCAAAATTTTAATTATCCTTTATCCTTTTTTGAACATTCACCTTCCTCAAAGACAAGTCCACTTTTGTCTTTACTTTGTTTATGAGAATTGAGAACATCTAATACTTCATTTACACCTTTGAGTTTCAATCCATTGTTAATTTGTTCTTTTGTAATTTTCAGTTCCTCCTCGAGTTTAGTAGTTTCTTTTTCAAGCCTTGAATATTCTCTAGTATTCTCATCAAGATTTGTTTCAAATTCATCAATGACCTTCTTTCCTTTATCAAGTAGACTTCTCAAAAAATAAATCTTTTTAACTACCTTTTAATATTTCTCTATACTATCATCCACGTCTGCCAATGCAGAAATCAATTTGCTTTCAATATCAAAAATGACATCCACATAATTCCAATCATTCCAATCCATATCCTCCACACCATTAAATTCTTCTCCAAACATAGTTTTCAAAATCCAATATCTAACTCACCAGTTAAGTTGTCTCTTCAAGAACAAAATCTCTAATACCAATTGTTGAACACTACCAGAAGTTGAGAGGGGGGGGGGGTGTAATTCAACATATCCAAAAAACTTGATCTTATTAAGATACTTGAATAATAACATTTATCAAATACTTATTCATAAAAGTAAACCCTTGAATCATCAAAAGCATTCACACAAGAACACCAAGATTTTTATGTGGAAAGCCCAAGCTGGGAAAAACCACGGTGAGAATATAACTCACAATATATATCAACTGTTTAGAATGAATGAGGCTTCTTGCTAAAGGCCTTACTACTCCAGACTTGTAGTCTAATGCACACAACCTTAGGCAAGATATAAAAAAGGAATCGAACAAATAAAGATCACTTCTTCAAGGCAGGTTACAAAGCAACTATTCAAATACAATAATAAGGGGCTGAACTATATATAAAGTAGCATCTGCCAAAATGCAGATAATAGTTTACAATTTTATACTTATCTGTATGCTCTGCATGGCTTCCAAACCACTGCCACACATCATATTCACATTGCAATCATCATATCATATTACACCATACCAATACATATACTCTCTCCTTTCTTATCTAATAAACACAATTGTTTTGTCCATTATATACCAATCAAATTCACAATAATCTCTATTAGGTCAGCCAAAAGAAAAGTGTAATGTGTAAATAGCATCAACCTAAAAAAAATCATTAAAAAGAAAATAATATGTGTGAGGGTTCACACCAAGCTGGCACACCTTCCAATCATCATAAAAAATATTTGCATACAACCTCTTAGACCAATATGCATAAGCCAATACAAATCGGTATGCTGAATTCAAAATGTCTTAACCCAGACCCAAAAGCAAAATAAGTGGTGCACCACAAAAGAAGTAGAACACCTTAAGAATAGAAACATTTTATCTATGGAAAACTCAGGATGAGGAAAGCAATGCATTCCTTCACAAGCTCCTGATAGAAAAATTGGAGCAATGATGTCATTCATGAACAATTATCAAATAATTTAAAAATTTGAAGACAAGTTGTCATAACAATTTTGCAATAGGCAACATGATCATGTGAAGCATATCCAATAGAAGCATACATTTCAGATCATAACATAGTACATTAGAGTAGATAATAATAATAGCATAATTCCCAAACTTTGTAGGGAGCATAAACAACATGAATCAATATCCCATATCATCTGATCAACACAACATATATTAGGATCAAGAGCATACTAAACCAGACACTTCCATTGTACATCACTTCTAATAAATACTCAACACTGACACAACAATGCACTCCAACATAAAAATACATATCTAGATCAATATAATTACCAGCATTCGATCCACACAACATAGGTTTGACATCAATGATAACAAAGACACTCATAAGTGCAACAATCACATCACTTGTGGAGACATTTTCTCTTACTTTCTGTGAGGCCCTACCCCGACTCATCCTAGCATTTTTGTTATTTTCATGATGAGACTATTATGGATGCTTTATTTTTATGCATTATGGATTTAGCACTTATATGATTCCATGATTTGGATAACATTGATGTATATTGATGCTTCATTTTTATGCATTATGGATATGAAACTTTAAATGATGCTAGAATAGAATTGCTTTGAGATGATGTTTGTCATTATTGGATGTGCAAGACTTTATTATGATGATAGAAATATGATGCATAGATTATGAATGGATCAAAATTATGAGGATCATGATAATTGCTTATGTGGATTAATTGGGATATATGAGATATTGTTTTATTAATGTCAATTGTATGTAGAGTGTTTGATGTGTATTCAAATTCATGTGTTTAATAATATATGTGGTTATTTGGGATTACTAATGTGTAAATTGAGATGCGCAGGAAAATTATCCATGTGACCATGGAAATATTATGGAGAACCAAACCTAGACCTATGTACGTTTGTAAAGCCAGAGGTTGTCTATTTGGAGAGACAACACCCCGTTTGTATTGTATTTTATTTGTGAGAGTAAATGATGCATGTGTGTTAAATTGATTTATTAATTTGTGTAAATCCAACAAGAGACAAATTCCATGTGTAATTTTTATAATGTATTTTATTGTGTCACTTGACACATGTGCTGATTAGTGTCATTGATTTTGACTTGTCTCTTGGAGGGAGTTTGTTTCTACCAAAGCCCATTTCAAACATTTGAGTGTGGTCCCAAATTTGCCTTGGGTAGGGAGTCTTGGGAGTGGTCAACTCAGGTTTGACCCGTAGGTTAACTTCAGTTGGGTTTATAAGGGGTCAAATGGACTCCTAGGGTTAGTTTTAGGGCTTTTCCAAAGGTCCAAAGGGTATACCTATGGGTTAGGGGTATTTTTAAGCATGTGACTACTCCCATGTGACTGTTTAGTCAACTCAAAAAGTAGGTTTTCCAAGGTGAGTGAAAATTCAACTTAGAAGGTTCCTCCTAGGATAGATAACCTTCCCTTTTGATGTCAGACTCTCTTCCCCATCCTCTCTTACCTTTTCTCTTTCCAATTTTAGCAACATGTAAGAGGTTGGGAAGACCAACCAATGGGAACTCTCACTCTATCCAAGGGGTTGGGAAGAGTGAGAGAGGACTTCTTAGGCAACAATTAGGGACTTAGTGAGTTAATCACCCACTCTCCATTGTTGGAGATTATGCAATTTTGAAGAATAGTTGTAGGATAGAATTTTGGCTAAGTGTTGGTGAAAGGATTGTGTGGATTTGGGCTACTCATCCCCAACTAGATCTAGCAAAACCTTTGGGCAGATTAAGGTTGGTTCTTACTCTCTTTTTGTTTATGTTGCATATGTATGTTTGAAGAAATGCTTGTATGAAAGAGTTGTTTATTTGTATTTTACCTTGTGAAAGAATATGTGATTTTTCCCCTTCATTTCTTTTATGCATTTTCTTGTATTGGGAGTATCCAAGGTCTTCTACTCTTGGGAGAGTAGGATGGTCTTGGGGTGGAAGGAGTTTGACAGCCTTGGGTGAGAGGCTCTCATTAAGAGAGTGATCTCAAGGGTGTTCTTTTGTGACCCTTGCTGCATAGCCTTGTTTATGCATTTGGGGGTCATAAGGAGAGATGAAATGGCTTATATGCCTTTGGGGGGCATAAGGATGTGGGGATGGACTTGTGTTGTATTTGGTTGCCATGAGGTGGCTTGAGATGTTCCATGCTTGCAGTCTCCCCATTGGTATTTGGTCCACTTCCACCCTTGGAAAATCATCACAAGTTGTGGTGAAGTGTAGCCTTGGTTGGGAAAATTGTTTGTTGTGTGTTTATCCCTTGCTTGTTGTGGTTGTATGTGTGTAACCCGTCTAGTGCTTGGTTCTCCAAGCTCAGGGGTGGCTTCTAGTAAGCCTAGGCTGAGAGGTGAGCACTCCATGGTCAAGCTTTATGTTTTATTTGCAGGTTACTTGGGAGAAGGAAAAAAAAAGAAGCTAGAAGTTGCTGGTTTTTATTTGACTTGCAGAAAAGTTGGGAAAGGGAATATTGTATTTTTAATGGCAGCAATGTAAAAAGAAAAGTTATATATATTGTATTTATTTCAAAAAGATATGTATTCATTTTTATTTCAAGTCCTCATTTAATGGAATGAGAGACTAGTTGGGTATCACACCCTTTTGTAATATGACTACTTTGTATTCTATAAGCTCTTGAAAAAAATATGTATTTTCCCTATTAAGTTATTTTTGCAAAAAAAAAAAGGGTTATTTATGCATTAAGTTCCTATACTTGTTGAGTTAATATATTGGTTGCTTTCTTATTATTGGAAAATAAAAGTTTATTTTATTCCCTCATGCAAAATGAAATTGTGGGATTTGTAAAAGTTGCATCTAGACCTATTTGGTTAAAAGCAAATACAAATTATGGTTAAATAGGTTTATTATGTCTATCTCTAAATTGGTTTTTAAATGTTTCCTAGGTTAATATAGTTGCTGTTAAAATGTATTTCATTCTGTCATTTTATTTATTGCAGAAATTAAATCTAAAAGTAATAGTCTACTTCTAGAGTTAGCATCTAGACAAAAAAAAATACATTAGAGCTTGTTGTTAGTGTCTTTTTTAAATAGGAAAGAAATATACAGAATGCTTTAATCAATAAAGAAAAAAAATAGTATTTCTCACTATGCTAGGCTCTATGTGCTGGGAAGAAAATTAGTTCATGACTTATATATAAACAAGATAAATTCAGAAATTAAAGCCTAAATATTATCATAATAGAAAATGAATAATACATCTATTTCATGCTGCTATTTTCTTTATTAGTTTTCTGCATGGTTTACAAAGTTGTAAAAAAAAAAGTACAGCATGCTTAAGTGTGTTTATATATATATATATATATTCTATGAGAAACTAATCTTTTAATCATTATAACCCTAGAAATATATATGTATATATATATATACATATATATATACACACATATATATACATATATATATATACATATACATATATATATATATGTATACATATACATATATATATGTATATATATACATATACATATATATATATATGTGTGTGTCTGTATTTTAAAAATAAAAATAATAAAAAAAAATGATTGTTAACCTTTCCCCCACTGAGGGTTCTGCGGAGCCGAGCTCCACGTGGGGCCCCTCGACGGGCCGAGCCCCTCAGAGGCGTTGGCGGCGCCGCTGCAGGACACAACCCGCAGGGGCGGCCTTGGCCGCCATTGCGAGCCGCACCTCGCAGGGACGCCTCGGCGTCACTGCGGGTCGCGACCTGTAGTGACGCTCAGTGCCGCTGCGGGAAGCCCCCCCCCTATGCCTTAACAAAAACATCGCTCCCCTTGATAAATCCGCCGCTGAAGCCATGGTCACCGCCCCCTTCTCAATCCTGCACACACAAAAAAAATAAGATGACACACACACACATGCCCTAACCCAACTTTCGGGTTAGGGCAAAACACACATAGACATTATAAAAAAATATGTGTGGGATGTGTAAAAAGATAAAAGAGAAGTTAGGGTTTCATTATTTTATTAGTAAAAAAAAAAAGGGGGGGGGAAACCCTATTCGAATTTTGAATAGGGTATCTCCATAGACTTTGAACAAGACTATTTTCTTATTTAACAACTCTTTACAATCTTATGTGTAGTTAGATATATGTATATGTATATGTATATGTATATGTATATGTATATATATATATATATATATATATATATATATATATATATATATATATATATATATATATATATATATGACTTATAAATTAAGATTTTAATTGGATTATTTATTCAAATAGTGAAATTACTTTTGTTATTGAGTAGAGTTTTTCTAAGGGCTTTATTTAAAAGCTAGTTTTAGAACCCTTTTTGGGTTTGAATTTTATGGGGGAATAATAATAAATACTTTGGAAATAGTTAGCCTTAGAAGTTAAATTATATTGGTCATCTTTAATAAAATTTTATAGCACAATTGCACTATGGGATTAATCAACCCTAGGGTCAAATTTTAGACAAATTATAACTATTGTTAAAATAAATAATTATAACCCTAGAAATATATATGTATATATATATACACACACACACACACACACACACACACACACACACACACACACACACACACACACACACACACACACACACACACACATATATATAAACATATATATATACATATACATATATATATATATATACATATACATATATATGTGTATATATATATGTGTCTGTATTTAAAAAAATAAATAAAAAAATTTAAAAAAATGACTATTAACCTTTCCCCCCACCGAGGGTTCCGTGGAGCCGAGCTCCACGTGGGGCCCCTCGACAGGCCAAGCCCCTTAGAGGCGTCGACGGCGCCGCTGCGGGATGCGACCCGTAGGGGTGGCCTTGGCCGCCACTGCGAGCCGCACCCTGCAGGGACGCCTCGACGTCACTACGGGTCGCGACCTGCAGTGGCACTCGGCACTGCTGCGGGAAGCCCCCCCCCTGTGCCTTAACAAAAACACCGCTCCCCTTGATAAATCCGCCGCTGAAGCCATGGTCGTCGCCCCCTTCTCAATCCTGCACACACAAAAAAAATAAGATGACACACACACACATGCGCTAACCCAACTTTCGGGTCAGGACAAAACACACATAGACATTATAAAAAAATATGTGTGGGATGTGTAAAAAGATAAAAGAGAAGTTAGGGTTTCATTATTTTATTAGTTAAAAAAAAAAGGGGGGGGAAACCCTATTCAAATTTTGAATAGGGTATCTCCATAGACTTTGAACAAGACTATTTTCTTATTTAACAACTCTTTACAATCTTATGTGTAGTTAGATATATATATATATATATATATATATGACTTATAAATTAAGATTTTAATTGGATTATTTATTCAAATAGTGAAATTACTTTTGTTATTGAGTAGAGTTTTTCTAAGGGCTTTATTTAAAAGCTAGTTTTAGAACCCTTTTTGGGTTTGAATTTTATGGGGGAATAATAATAAATACTTTGGAAATAGTTAGCCTTAGAAGTTAAATTATATTGGTCATCTTTAATAAAATTTTATAACACAATTGCACTATGGGATTAATCGACCCTAGGGTCAAATTTTAGACAAATTATAACTATTGTTAAAATAAATAATAGGTTTTATAAAACTAAGTGCTAGGGCCAATTAATTTAATTCCTAGGCAATTAATAGGCTATTTGAGATTAATAATATCTCTTGCAAATTTATTTAGAGATTTTTGTTAAAATGAAATTATTATTATTTATTATTTGATGAGATAATAATAATTCTTTGGAGAATTAATATTCTGCATTTAACTTAAATCATCTCACTTACTTGATCTAATGTATAGATTACTATTAGTTGAAAAGAAACCAAACTTAGTTAAGACAAGACTTGTTAATGCATTAGTTAGCAAATTTAGTTTTATTAGGTTAAGATTTTAAAAAAAAATTATTCCGTTTGTGCTTAAAAGTTTGGGCATGACACTTTCTGACAAATCCACAACCACAGTCTTTGTGTAAATTGTATCATGTTTGATGATCTATTCACACACTTGTGAAATTATTCTCTGATACCACTTGATCAAGGTTAGTCCCCTTATAAACTAAAAAACACAACAAAACCAAAGAAATAGATAGGAAAATGCAAGAAAGAAACATTTGCTTTCTATTATCCCAATGAAATAAAATTACAATATTTATTAAATGTCATAGTACAACCACATGGGATTTCTCAATCCAAAAAAATGTAGTCAGAGCCACATTTTGCACTACTAGGTCTGTCTTTTGAATCCCTCACATTTACCTTCTTTATCCAGATTGTTTTAGCAACCTAGAATATTCTAGAAAGTGTAACTCCCATTTGCGTGCCATAAATACAACTCTCCATTTTTTTGCTCAAGAAGATATTTTGGAATTTTGTGGATTTTAGTAGTACAACTTATGTTGGTCATAACTATTGATTAGATTGTAGGATTTTTAATGATCATATTGTTGGCAATTGGAGGAATTGATTGTGTTGCATTGATTTTTTGTCATTGATGGCAGCACCAATTGTTTTGGTTGTTTATCGGCTTCCAGTAGAGTGGTTGGTTTATGATATTGATCCGGTATGCTCTGATATGTTTTGGCTTGTGGATTTAGTTTTGATCTATCAATCATGCTATTTAGATGGGTATCATGATCAGTTGGTTTAGTATTTGATGACTTAGGAGCTATCACTTGTTCTAGTAAGCCTTTTGGTCACTGGTAAGGGTTCCACCAGTATAGCTTTGTTGAAGACCTTTTGATGCATGTGATAAGTGGTGTTGGTGCAGCTTCTAGATGGCTTTTAGGATGTTGTTGGTTATCTTGTTTGTTTTCCTGTTGATCGGTGGTATTGGATATGGGTCTAGACCTAATGCTATCTTATTCGGCTAGGTTATGGACTTATTTATGTAACGTGTTGGTGGATGATCCCGATGTGTTACTGATTGGGTTTATTAATTGGATTATGTTGTTTCGGTCTCAGGACAACTTGGTTGATCATTAGATTGTGGGTTTAAGTTATGAATTTATTATATATATATTTATTTTTTTTGACCGATAAAAGGCCGAAGCCAAAATTTATTTCTATTATAATAAATATTACATCTCCATTCAGTGTGGGCACCGATAGGAAAGAATGGAGATAAGAAAACCTCCAGTCTAGCCCAGATCCCTTATGGGATCAGATATTATAAACAACTGTAAATTTTACAATTCCTCTTCTGAGGATGGAGGCTGCGTTTTATAGACATTTTAGTTTCTTTCTATACATAGATTCTTTGCAAATCTTTTCCCGGTTGGATCCATCCTTTCAGTTTTGGCGAAACCTCTTATACTTCGAGCTTTATCTTTTGTCCTGTATCCCGAATCTGCAAAACCTTATTGCATCTTACTCTGCCAAACTGTTAGAAGCATTGTATACATAATAACATGCATCAATCATTCAATGAATATTAACTTCTTTTCTATCTTTTGTAGGAGGATTATGGCCTGGATAACCCTTAGCTTGAAACCATCTTAACCTTTTGGGTTTCAAGTTAAGAGATTAGCCAGGCTACAATTCTGCCTACTCTAATTATAAGGATCAATTTCTGTCAGTTTCATCAGAATTTTTAATTACTTCTAACTCTGCAGACATCTAATTCACCATAGAAGGAAGACAAAACATAAACATAAATATATTCATATGCATATGTATGTATATTGATATACATATATGCAAGTTAGTCTATCATTGAATCGGACAGAGTTGTCATGTATATATACAGATGCACATAAATGTATATATGTATGGATAAAAGGAACGAAATAACAAAAGAGCACAAGAGCCTATCCAAATGCATATCATATATAGTTCCTTCTATATATCTGTATACATATCTATGCCTGAACTTATCCTCTTCTTCCCTCCACAATACTTCAAAAAACATGCAACCCATACCTCAGATGTTTATAAGTACCCGAATGAACCCCATACTGTAAAGAAAGGGCAACTCAATAACACTAAGAGATGTCAAACACTATGACATTCTATAAAAACCTCTTATACCATATAACCAACGTAGCTGTAACCAAAGATATCTGACTCGTATTTAACAAAAGGCTAATATCCTATGCTATTATGATTACCATCACTATCCGATATATAGAATAAGAGTCTTAAGTACCAAATTTCAAAATACCAGTAATCTTAGCACGGAGACACATAACCTGCCAGACCCTAATTATCATTAGAAGGCATAGTAGGCTCCACATTGATGTCAATTCCCTCGCTATCCAGGTAAGTCTCAAACCAGTCTTCTCGCTTTGGAGGGGTGACCTGCATGAGCCAGAGCAGGAATTCCAGGCTTCTTCCAATCTCCTCTCTTCTCGCCTGAAAGTTCCCTATTTCACCCACACACAGAATTGGGTATCTAGGGACAGGAGAGGAATACTCAATCAAGATATCATAGTGTTTAGGGCGTGGGATTGTTAATTCCTCATCAATGTTGAGCAACACCCTATTAAGATCTACCAAGATAGAAGGGATAAAGTTTTTCTGCAAAGTTGTTCTATGTGATCCTTATTTTTGTCAAACTGTAGCGCTACTGCTATAAACATGGCAGCAACATCACTGTTCACCCTAGTTCTATCTTCGTTGTAGATATAGTCCTTGCCTAGAACCTTCAGAACTGCATGCATCACTACCTCTTGTGGGAATAAGACGATTTCTTTCAAGTGCTTTTTAGTAATTTCTCCTATGAAGGCCATTTGCCTCTTAGAGCTCTTAAGTCTGATGATAGTATCCATTTTCTCTGTTATCCTTCAAGACCAAGCGAAATGAACTT
Source organism: Cryptomeria japonica (assembly GCF_030272615.1). NCBI lineage: Eukaryota > Viridiplantae > Streptophyta > Pinopsida > Cupressales > Cupressaceae > Cryptomeria > Cryptomeria japonica. Next base: position 132,569,422 of record NC_081413.1, on the reverse strand, counting down.
AATACTTGATCTGTGACTATTTTAAGGGCCGAGGATTATCATTATTTCTAGTGCAAAGTGATTACCTACTCGAGATATGAGTGCTTTCATCTGTGATAACTGCTCCGTATCTGTATTATAAGTCTAATCATCTCTACAATTAATACAAGTGTCTATTACAACTTGTTCCGTAAGCCTTATTTAAATAAGCTCATGTAAGCTCTTATAGGAAGATTAATGCGTGGTACTAGCTAATACCCTCCTAATGATTGTAAATCCTACTAATCAATATTTGAAGTGTGGGATGTTACCTAGTAATCGATATGATGTAAGATATCCACATGTGCCAAAGAATTATCAATACCTATTGATGCGAATATAATCTTTTTGCGGTCTCATAGACAACTCATCATCCCGTTCGAGTGATGGAGAATCTTATACAATACAAGTGAATGAGTATACCAGAATATACGAACAAATATATGAATATTTATATACGAATAGATATAAATATAAATATATATATATATATATGTATATATGTATGTGTGTAATTGTGTATGTGTATATAAACCTATTTACACTCACACATACACACACACACACACACATATATATATATATATATATATATATATATATATGAATATATATATGTATATATTTATATATATATGAATACATTATATATCATATATCAATCCTAAAATACCCGAAGATAAATATATAAGTGTTTATATACATACATATATATATATATGTGAGTATATATATATATATCTGAAGCTTAATATACCATAATGCTGATATAAGGAATCGGTGACAGCAACCTCCAAGAGCTTTTAAATGAGGGGCTTGGATAGAAATAAGATGGAAGTGTGACAAGGCCATCCCCCTTATTCAATCCGAGGAAATTCCCTTCCTATAGACATACGAATTGCCATCTGCCCCTAAATTGGCTAACTTGTCTGCTATAGTATTACCTTCCCTATAAATATGTTTAACTGAAGTTTCCTCAAAGTATTTGATCAAATCCAGGATTCTTATTAATTCTGCTTTCAGTTTCCAGTTTGACACTTCTCTGGTCCAGACTACATTTATAGTTAAGGTCGAATCACCTTCAATTTCCAGATTTTTAATCTTGAGTGATTTAGCTATAATCAATCCCCCCCTCAAAGCTGTAAACTCAGCCATGTTGTTCGTAGCCTCTCCAATGGGTTTGTTAATGCTAGCTATTAATGCTCCATTTTCTTGGTGGATAGCACACCCTATACCTGCTACACCAGGGTTCCCACGGGAAGCACCATCAAAGTTTAGCTTAGCCCAGCCCTTTCGGGGTGGCTCCCATTTTGTTAGCTTCCTTTCTATTTTAGCCTGTCTACCTCCAATCCCTATGAACGGGGGAATTATCAAACCGAGCCATTTAGAATGGAGTACCTCATCCCATCCGGTTAAATTAATAGACTTTTTCTGTGTATGTCTTAAACTAGTATTAACTTTTTCCACAATTGTTACCTCGATCTTATTTAGAAGGGATTCTACCCTCAATTTTGATTCTTTAAAGATTCGCTTGTTTCTCTCCTTCCATATTTCCCATATGAGGATTGCCGGTGCTATTGTCCACACTAGGTGATATATATCCTTTATGTGAGGAGGTTGCCAACTAAGTAGCCATTCTGAAATGTCCCTAGGTCTCGGGGTCTGCCAACCTAGGCTTGAGCAAAGCCAGTCCCAACATCTTTGGCTGAAACTACATTCGAGAAGCAGATGATCCGAATTTTCTTCCTCTGATTCGCATAGAGGGCATCTCGATGGTCCTGAGAATCCTAATTTTGAGAACCAATCTGTGGTAAGAATCCTTTTTTGGAAAGCTGCCCATGCAAAGATTCCTGCTTTGGGGAGACCAATGTTATTCCAGCATAGGCTTATCGGTATATTAGGATTGGTTATCGCTCGATTGAGTTTTAAAAGTGAATATCCTTCTTTGGCTTTATAAATGCCCGATGAACTACCCACCCATATTATCCTGTCTTTCCCACTATGTAATGATAAATGCCTATGCCTCAAATTATTCCAGAGGATTTCCTTATCTGCATTTGTCAAGTTCAGCTCATCAAGGGGTTTCCACTCCCAGCCCAAAGCGGGATCATTGGAGATAAGCTTAATATAATCCTTAACAAACCTACCCCTGATTGATTTGCAATGTTCTATAACATCTTCTCTTATACCTATTTTGTCTAAGGCTGTATAGACCCCCCAGGAGTCTTCCCAGAACAGTGCCTCAGATCCTTCAGCAATATCCCATGTTAGATAATTACTGATCACCTCTCTACATTCTAGCATAAAATTCCAGACTTTGGATCCCTTGGGTAGTATTTCCATCCTCAATATACTATCAGGGTTGGAGTTTGTAAGGTATTTCACTTTGAGGATTCTTACCCATTTAAGATCAGATTCCGAGTACATTTTCCAGACTAACTTCGCCCCCAGAGCCATGTTTTGTACCCCCAGATCTTTGATGCCAACTCCCCCTATACTGATAGGTTGGCTAATTTTATCCCAAGAAATTAAAGCAAATTTCTTTTTGTCTGAGGTCATATTCCAAAAGAACTTCCTCATCTTTTTTACCATTTCTAGTCTAGCTCCTTTAGGTAATTGCTGGCAGGACATTTGATATATCGGTATTGCCGCCATTACAGCTTTTAATAATGTAATCCTCCCTGCCGAAGAGAGGCATTTGTTCTTCCAAGAATTCAACCTGAGTTCCATCTTTTCTAAGATGTCTTTCCATAATGAATTAATATTGTTTCCCTTATCCATAGGAATTCCTAGATATTTACAAGGAAGTTTCCCTTTATCAAACCCTAAGATATGACAAATATCTGTCTCTATGCTTTGAGATGTGTTGAAGAAGAAGATTTCTGATTTTCTCTTGTTTACTTCCTGACTAGAAGCTAATGCATAGATGTCAAGTATCCTTTTGAAAGCCATGGCTTCAATCCTATTCGCACTTCCCATCAGCATTGTGTCATTAGCAAACTGCTGATGGGTGATTGCCTCCATCCCATCTGTAATTTTAATGCCTTTAATAATCTAATTCATTCTAGCCCTAGTTATGCTTCTCCCAAGGCCCTCTGCCATTATGATAAATAAGAAAGGGGATAAAGGATCTCCTTGTCTAATCCCTCTAGATATCTGGAAGAAGCCTGCTGGGGAACCATTTATAAGTATTGATACCCTGGGAGATGAGATGCATTCGAATATTAAGTTAATCCATTGTTTAGAAAAACCAAAGGATTCTAAACATTTACACAGAAATCTCCAATCAACTTTATCATATGCCTTCTTAATGTCTAATTTGATCATCATAGCAGCTGATCGATTCTGTTGTATCGAGTGCATGACTTCTTGAGCAATAATTATGCCATCAAAGATAGATCTACCAGACACAAATCCGGTTTGTTCTTCTGAAATAATGCAAGGGAGTATGCCTTTTAATCTATTAGCTAAAGTTTTAGTAAATAGTTTGTATATTGTGTTGCATAAGGAAATAGGTTGGAAGTCTTCAAAATTTCTTGATTCCTCCTTCTTTGGAATCAAGGTGATGAAAGTATTGTTGATCTCCCTCAAAATACTTCCAGAATTTCTTACTGCTTCCAATTCTTTCACTACCTCATTACCAATTATGTGCCAGCATTTTTGAAAAAAGCAAGCAGGAAAACCATCGGGGCCGGGGGCTTTATCAGGGTTAAGTTGCCCCAGTGCTAATTTTACTTCTGATTCCGTAAATTTGTTGTTTAGCGCTTTGTTTTGATTTTCAGATATGATCTTAGGAATATTCCTAAGCAAAGTTAAATTGGCGTCTATAAGGGAAGATTCTGAACTGAACAGGGTTTTAAAATGGTTCACTGCTTCTGTAGCAATGTCCTTTTGATCTTCCAATAGTATACCATTATTGCTCATAATCTTGTGAATACTATTAGTGTTCCTCCTATTTTTTGTACTGTTGTGAAAGAACTTAGTATTCCTATCCCCATTTTGTAGCCAATTCTCTCTTGACTTCTGTTTCCAAAATATTTCTTCCTTTGTTAACGTATCCTCATATTTCCCGAGAAGCTCCTTTTCTTTGAGGAAGCTATCCTGATCCATTCCTAGTCTAAACACTTTTTCATTTAGGTCTGCTATTTCTTTTTCTAATGAAATTTTGGTTTCAAATATGTTACCAAATACTTCACTATTCCATTTCAGTAGCTTGCTTTTGATATGTTTTAATTTATCTACTAAACAAAACATCTTTGAGCCTTGAAAATTCACCTCTGACCACCACCTGGAGACGAGATCATAGAAATCCAGATTTTGCATCCACATTTTTTCAAATTTAAAAGGGCAACACCTTGGTGTTGCCTCACCCTCAATGTTGAGGATGACAGGATAATGGTCAGACCCTGATGATGGGAGTAACGAAGCTGAAAGATTAACAGCTAGATCACTCAAGGTCCCCCTAATTAGGAATCTATCTAATCTCTCTGCGATTTGTGTAAAGCCTGATCTTCTATTGTTCTAGGTATACACTCCATTACTAGTTTCTATATCTATTAGATTGTCATGAGCAACCCACTCTTTAAAATCTTTTAAGGACTGCGGTTCCCTTCGAATACCTCCCTTTTTTTCTGATAAATTTAGGATAGCATTGAAGTCCCCTCCTAGAATAACAGGGGAAGAGGTGTCTAGCCCCATCATAAATGAGATTTCAGACCAAACTCTGTGCTTTCCTGCATCTGGGATCGGGCCATAAATGTTTATTAGAGTAAATGTGAGATTGTTGTGTTTGCTAGTCACCTTTCCCAATAACCAGTTTCTGTTTCCTACTATTGGACAAAATAATGTGCTACGCGGGTTCCAAATGATTCCTAAACCACCTAAAGCTCCCCTGGCTTCCACAAATTCGCAGCTAAGAAGTCCTAATTTCCTTTTAAAAGCCTCGGCTTCTACCTGGGCCAGTTTAGTTTCTTGTATGAGAACGATGTCATGTTTCCATTTTATAATGTTGCGTCTAATTAGACGCTGTTTGTTAGGGGCATTCATGCCCCTAACATTCCATGTTGAGATTTTCATTGGACCGTGGGAAGGCCCTTCCCCTTCCCAGCATCAAAGAAGGCTGTTAATTTGCCTTGATCCTTTGCATTTCCATCCTGCATTCTTAATTCGCTCAATGATTTTCTGCCTCTACTTTTAGCTTCTTTAGCGCAGTCGGGTAAATTTTTCCCGGCATAGATGTTTTTTATCCCTAAGGTTTGCTGGGAATCTTTCACTTCTTTTCCATCATCCTCTCTCAGCTGGGACTGAGCTACTGTGTAATCATTATCAGGGAGAGGTATGATATCTCCTTCCCTATTCTCATTATTATCTTCCTCATCCATCAAAGCCATGAGCTCCTGAATTAGAAACCTCTTCTCGGCTTCCTCTTCCGGTGATAGATTTTCAATTTCTTTATTATTGAATACCTCTAATACTACAGCCATTCTAGAAGAAATTTCTTCTTGATCTTCCTCATTTTCTTGTTCCATGTTTTCGATTGTCTTTGTTTCAGGTGGTATTCTCAATGAATCCACCGAATCGGAGATTCTTTTTGACATCTCCACTAGGGCTGCTTCTTTAATTGAGTTTGCCTCTTCTATTATCTTATCAAGATCTCTGATATTACTGGTATTATTGTGTTTATTTTCATCTGCGTTAGCCTCTAGAGGGCAATTAGCTTGTATAGGGGTTGAATTCAATATGACATTTTCATAATGTGCTGAAAGAGGGTTTTCCTTTCGATCGTCACTTTTTACCTATTCTGGGCATGATTTCAACCATATATCAGTTTCATCTATGTCCCCATTATAGAAGGTGGGATGAATGCTCCACTCCCCCCTGTTTGATACTAACATGGTGGGTTCTAAGTCAGAAGAATTAATGGCTGTTTCTACTAAGATTTTGATGTGCTTATTTAAATCCTCTCTATCTAATCCTTCACAGCCCAAAAAAGACCCAAAATGTTCCCCTATGCATTCTAAGATTTTGAAATTTATACATTCGACTGGTAATGCGCCCAGATTAATCCATCTTGGACATTTATTTAAAATCTGAGAGTGAGGGTCAAAATTCGGCAACCATTCACAGCGTAAGAAACCATATCCTTTATAAAATTTTAACTTACCATAGAGAATGTCATTCCTTGTATTTTGATTATCACACAGAATTGAGAGAAAATTATTTTCCAGGAGAGTAATACTTACCTGACCCGGATATAGGGCATACCACCAGTCGATAATCTTCTTTATATCTTCTCCGTATCCTGTCCATTTTGCAAATACCCCACACTGGCCATATAGATTCCATTGGGATTCCATCAAATTTGCCGGGATGTTACATATTCTCCTCTGCCTAATCTTAGGTTTTGACTTAAAAACCCTAATTTTCCCGAGTGGCACCAGATTAGCCCTAGATGCCGGAGTTTGTTTTGTGTCTATGCTTTTGAGCCTATCAAAGTTTAATGAAACATCTTTCTATTTGCCCATCTTCCTTTTGGTTTTTTTTGAGTGATAGACCTGCCATTTCCTGTCGGAGGATTGCGTCTTAGCTTCGGTTTTACCTGCCCTAATTTCTTCATTTTTCCCTATTATGCCCGCTCCGTAAGCCGAATCCCACCTTGCGTTCAATATTGAATTATGTGCCAATGTTTCTCTTGTAGGGTGTTTCTTGCCTAGCGGGCTGAAAATAGTAATACTGCTCAGGCATGTGGCAAACACCTGTCTGCGCCCCCCCGACGGATTACGTTGAATATTCGCTGTTTTTTGATTTCGCATTTTCGCATTTAATATAGAAAAATAACTTAATGTCTTATTTTAGATTTTAAATAATTACTTTATGAATTTATTATATTATCTTTTAGGTGGCCTACCTAATTGTTTAGGTCCCGAGTTGGTATAAATATGATGTAAGATCTCTTTGTAGATCATGGGGATTCATGGGGATTAATGTGGTCATAGGTTATGGGATTATGTGTGTGCTAATAAATTTTTAATCATATGCAGAGGTTTTTGGTCGAACATAGGTGATTGAATTGAGTTGGTGAAAGAGGTTTAAGACCTCCAGTACTGAGCCTATCTAGAATTGTACTCAAACATACGAGATGCTATTCTTGTAGTTCATTCTTCTTCCAAATTGTAGTTTGGATTTATTTTGTAGTCAGTGAGGCTCCTTTTGTGATGAGCAGTATGCTCTAGGCTATTAGCCTTCCTGCATGTGCAGGCCCCTCTTTTTGTAATCACATACTTACTACAAAAGTATTATCCGACTGTGGGTAGGCTTCCCACTATGGTTTTTCCCTTTACTAGGTTTTCCACATACAAATATTGGTGTTATATTTTGTCGATGATTGGTAAATGTTTTGTGGTTTATATTTGTGCTTAACTGTTATATCTTCTATTCCAATAATAAGATTTTAATGCTTAAAATTCTATAATCTGCGGACAACTGATTCACCCCCCTCTCAGTTGTCCTTCAGTTATCTGAGTTGTCTAACAATTGGTATTAGAGCCCGGTCCTCTCTATAGAATATTAACTGCTTGAGGAAGATCCTATTGCGTCTAATAGTGCAAGTTCATCAAGTTCATATGCTACTATTTTTCGGAGAGAAATTCCTAGGCTTGATGGAACAAATTATAGAGTATGGAAGATTCAGATGGAGACTCATCTAAGATGTCTTGGCAAGGATATTTGGGAGATTACCGAGAATGGATATATACCTCATAATATGGAATTTGGAAATCCTCCTTTGGAAGGCTTGGATAAGGACATTGAAAATGATTGTAGAGCTAAAGAAGCCCTTTGTGTGTACTTTCTGATCAACAAATTATGGGACTATCTGACAAATCAATTGCGAAGGATATATGGAATAAATTGGAGAATTTGAATGAAGGTGACCCTACTGTTAAAATTGATAAACTTGATGGTTACCAGGTGAGATATGTGAACCTAAAAATGGAAGAAGATGAAAGGATCACTACTTTTATGGAGAGAGTTAATGAGATTGTCATGGGAATTCAATGTTGTGGTGGATCTCTGATTGAAGATGAAATAGTTTTTAAATTATTGAGAGATTTGCCACCATCTTATAAGATGAAGGCTAATGAAATTAATAAGTTGAGAACTATGGCAAAGGGATACCTTGGTTGAAAATTTTTCAGCTTTTGAGCTTGAGGAATTCGGTCCTTTTGGAGTTGCAAAATTTGAACCTGCTTTTCATGCATCTACATCATCTACCGACAAGAGTGATTGGAAAGCATTATATGCTAAGGAACTAGAGGAAATGAAGAAAGAAGATGAAGAGTTTGAGAAAATTGAAGCCCTATTTTCTATAAAAGTACCTAAAAGTCCTACAAGAAATAAGTATGAAGTAAAATCACCTTTTAAATGTTTTGCATGTAATAAGATAGGTCATTTTGCATCTAGATGTCCTAAAAGGAATTCAAGATTTGAGGAAAGAGTTAGAAGATCTTTTAGGCCTAACCATGATTATCAGAACAAGAATAAGTACAGGAGAAACACAGACAAATCATGCTACTTTGTTGATGAGGAAAGTGTGACTGATTCTGATGATGAACCGACACAAGATTCAGCTAGTGGATCTAGCAATGGAAATGAATGGGTATTTTTGGCTATTAAGGAAGATGATTCGGTACTTGACGAAAAGGCCCTTGATGCTAAAATTGAAGACAAGGATGAATGGGTGATAGACAATGGATGTTCACATCATATGACTGGAGATAAAAGGAAATTTCTATCTTTGCAAGAATTTGAACGCAGTTTGGTTAGATTTGGAGATGACAAAGTATGCATGATCAAGGGAAGAGGAACTATATCACTGGATGGTAAGAATGAAACTGATAATGTTTATTATATTAAAAGATTAAGGAATAATATTTTGAGTGTAGGACAGTTGGTGGATAAGAGATTTCACCTATAGTTCAAGGATGGAAAATGCAGGATTATCAATAAATCTGGATTGGAGATTGCAACCGGTAATCAGACTAAAGGTAACATCTTTCATTTGAACTCTGGTGAGAAGACATGTTTGATTACAAAAATTTATGAGAATTGGTTATGGTATAAGAGGTTGTGTCATGTGAATTTTGATTGCATTGTAAAGATCAGTTCTACTAAGGCAGTTAGAGATATACCTAAGATTGTGAAGCCCTATAATCCGGTATGTAAGGAATGTCAAATGGGAAAGGACATCATAACTTCTTTTAAGAGTATACAAGACAAATATAATGATGTTCTTGATCTTAGTCATAATAATTTGTGTGGTCCTGCTAGAATGAAAAGTTTTCAGGGTGATAGACATTTTATGCTAATCATTGATGACTATTCTAGAATGATGTGGGTTACTTTTCTAAGGGATAAATTTGAAGAATTTGAAAAGTTTAAAATATTTAAAGCTAAAGTTGAGACATAGACATGATTGAAGATTAAATGCTTAAGGTCAGATCAGGGTGGATAATTCACATCCGGTGAATTTAACAGTTATTGTGAAAAGAATTGGACAAGGAGACAGTTATTTGCACCCCAGACACCTCAGCAGAATGGAGTTATGGAAAAGAAGAACATAACTATCTTGGATGCGGCTAGAACTATGATGATGGAAGCTAATCTGCCTCATATCTACTGGAGAGAAGTTGTGAGCATGATGGTATACACATTCAACAGAGTTCATATCAAGGGTGACACCGGTAAGACACCTTATGAGTTATGGTTAGGTCATACACCTATAGTTAAGTATTTTAGAATCTTTGGTTGTAAATGTTATATCAAAAGAGATGACTCCATTGGAAAGTTTGATCCTAGATGTGATGAAGGGATATTTATTGGTTATTCTAATGAAATAAAAGTATACATATGTTATAACAAAATATTGTAGAGAATTGTGGAGAGAACTAATGTCAAGGTGGATGAGCTAAACATAAATCAAATCAAAACTTATGAGAGAGAACCGACAATGGAGATGATCATAACTGAATTGGTAGCACTTGCATTGGAACAAAATGTTGAACCAGTTACTCCAGTAGTATCAAAAAATTCAACAGTAACCGAAGATCAAAGCAGAGGAATAGAAAGTCCAAAGACTCCGCAGTATGTAAGGTTAAATCATTCAGAAGATCAGATCATTGGAGACAAGAACAAAGGTGTGATGACAAGAAGAAGGTTGGCAGCTCACGAGGTATGTTTAATTTCTCAAATTGAACTGGCATCAGAAATTGAAGCATGTAAAGATGAAAGCTAGATGAAAGCTATGGAAGAGGAATTAGATCAGATAGAAAAGAATAACACATGGACTTTAGTTCCCTGACCTAAAAATAAGAATGTTATTGGAACTAAATGGGTTTTTAGGAATAAATTGAATGAAGATGGACAAGTTGTGAGGAAAAAAGCTAGATTGGTTTGTAAAGGATGTTATCCAAATGAAGGAATTGATTATGATGAAACTTTTACTTCGGTAGCTAGGATTGAAGCTGTGAGATTATTTCTTGCTTATGCTGCCCATAAGAACTACAAGGTTTATTAGATGGATGTTAAGTGTGCATTTCTGAATGGATACCTCAAAGAGGAAGTTTCCATTGAGCAACCTGATGGATTTTCACTTTCAGAAGACAAAAACATGGTTTACAGGTTAAGGAAAGCTTTATATGGATTAAAATAAGCCCCCAGTGCTTGGTATGCAAGATTGGATAAATATCTTTTGAAGCTTGGTTTCACTAAAGGTAATGCTGACAATAATTTATACTATAAGATCGATGATGATGACATATTGATTGTTGAAGTCTTTGTTGATGATATCATTTTTGGAGGTGAGGATAAGTTATGTATGGAATTCTCCAAAAATATGAAGAATGAATTTGAGATGTCTATGATAGGGAAATGAAATTTTTCTTAGGTTTGCAGATTACTCAGACTTATAAAGGCATTTTCATTTGTCAAACTAAGTATGCTAGAGAGTTGTTGAAGAAATTTGGTATGGAAGATTCCTAACTGGTTCGTACACCTATGGTTACAAGTGAGAAGTTGACTAAGAAAGATGCATCAACACTGGTAAATCCTACAAGGTACAAGTCTATGATTGGACATTTGTTATATCTGACTTAGACTAGAATGGATATAATGAATGCAGTTTGTATTGTATCAAGATATTAGAGTGATCCTAGAGAGAATCATGAGAGTGCGGTGAAAAGGATTTTCAAGTATTTGCAGGGAACAATTGAATTTGGTTTGTGGTATCCTAAAAATGATGACTTTACACTATGTGCATATACATATACTGATTGGGCTGGAGATGTTGATGACCGAAAGAGAACATCCAGTAGAGCTTTCTTTCTTGGAAAGAAACTTGTTTCTTGGACCAGCAAGAAGCAGTGACGCACATCTTTGTCTACTGTTGAAACTGAGTATGTTGTTGTTGCTACTAACTGTACACAAGTTCTATGGATGAAGAAAATGTTGAAGGATATAAGTGTGGATTGTAATGAACTGGTAGTTATTCATTGTGATAATTCTACTGCTAGTGATATATCAAAGAATCCGGTATTTCATTCTAAGAAAAAGCACATATCTATCAAGTATAACTTTTTGAAGGAGAAGGTGGAAGCAAATGAAGTCAGACTAGTTTATGTGAACACCAAAGAGAAGATTATAGATATCTTCACTAAACCTTTGCCTAAGGAATCATTTGAGTACTTTAGAGATAGATTGGGGGTTTCTGCCCCTATGGTAGAGACCTGAATGATGTTGATTGGCATCAGTCAGACATGCACTTACAAAGATACTATTCATTATGGATTGATGTGTTGGTGCTACTACTCAGGGGGAGTAGTCAACTGTGTGGTTTAGTGGATTTATGATTTTTCTTTGATGTTCATGTCATATTTGTGGCATTGATGTCAAAGGGAGAGAGATATCTATGAAAAATAGAGCTTAACAAAATATCAGTCAAGGGGAGAGATCAAAGCTTAACATAGATATCATTCACAGGGGGAGTTTGTTAACTTCATTGTTATATCATCTTTTGGGAGATTGTTGACTGTCTTCCTTTGGAGGAGACTTGTTTGGCATTTCTTGGCACTTGGATGTTTTTCACATCTAGTGTTGCCATCAATGCCAAAGGGGAAGATTGTTGGAAATTGAAGGAGTTGATTATGTGTTTCATTGATGTTTTTTTATTGATGGCAACACCGGCTGTTTTGGTTATTTACCGGCTTTCAGTAGGTTTCAGTAGAGTGGTTGGTTTATGATATTGATCTGGTATACTCCGACATGTTTTGGCTTGCGGATTTGGTTTTTATCTATCATTCATTCTATTCAGACTGGTATCAAGATCAGTTGGTTCAAGATTTGATGACTCAGGAGCTATCACTTGTTCTAGTAAGCCTTTTAGCCACCGGTAAGGGTTCTATTGGTAGAGCTTTGTTGAAGACCTTTTGATGCACATGATAAGTGGTGTTTGCACAGCTTCTAGATGACTTTTGGGATTTTGTTGGTTATCTTGTTCATGTTCTTGTTGATCAATGGTGTTGGATTTGGGTCCGGACCGAATGCTATCTTATTCATCTAGGTTATGGACCAGTTTATGTAACATGTTGGTGGATGATCCTAATGTGTTACCAATTGGGTTTATTGATTAGATTATGTTATTTCAGTCTCAGACAGACTTGGTTGATTATTAGATTGCGGGTTTAAGTTATAAATTTATTGTATTATCTTTTAGGTGGCCGACCTGATTGTTTAGGTCCTAGGTTGGTATAAATATGATGTAAGATCTCTTTGTAGATCATGGGGATTAATGTGGTCCTAGGTTATGGGACTATTTGTGTGTGAATAAAGTTTTAATAATATGTAGAGGTTTTTGGTCGATCATAGGTGATCGAATTGGGTTGGTGAAAGAGGTTTAAGACCTCCGGTACTGAGCTTAACCAAAAATGTACTCAGGCATAGGAGATGCTATTCTTGCAGTTCATTCTTCTTTTGGATTGTAATCTGGATTCATTTTGTAGTCAGTGAGGCTCCTTTTGTGATGAGCAGTGTGCTCTAGGCTATTGGCCTTCTTGCATATGCAGGCTCCTCTTTTTGTAATCATATACTTACTACAAAAGTATTATTTGACTGTGGGTAGGCTTCCCACCATGGTTTTTCCCTTTACTGGGTTTTCCATGTACAAATATTGGTGTTATCTTTTGTGGATGGTTGGCAAATGTTCTATGGTTTATATTTGTGCTTAACTTTTATATCTTCGATTCCGGTAATAAGGTTTTATTGCTTAAATTTCTATAATCTGTTGAAAACTGATTCATCCCCCCTCTTAGTTGTCCTCTGATTATCTGAGCTGTCTAACACATATATCATTGGAAACTTCTTAGAGAGATGAAATTGTTAAATAAGTGCAAATGTTAGGGAACATTTTGATTTTTGACCAATTTTTGAGGCTTTGAAATTATGACCCAGAGAAGTTGTACTACCAAAATCCACAACTATAACAGTCTATGAGGGTGAACCCAATAGATGCTTGGGCATAATCAACATGTATTGGGTATTAAAGACCAGACATGGCTTATCAAATGTACCTAAGGAATATGAAAAATAATTAATGACTCTTTAGTTTAAAAAAAAATGAATTATGTATAGAGTGGTAGCTATCATGAATGCTTACTCCCATAACATACATCTAGAATTTTTATAATATAGTACCAATAGAAGAAGAATCAAAATTGAAGAAATTACTTTCATGTGCGTATTTATTTGTTCTAATTTTTAAAGGGTTAACTTTCTCAATGCTTATTTCGTTGATCATTGCTTGAGTTGATGCATGAACATAGGAGATTGGAAAAACATCTCTCTAAGGAAGGTTGGAATGAGCCAAGTCTTGGTTCTCAAGAGTGACCGGAGGCTGATAATGTGACATAAGTACTTATGAGATAAGTTTAAGGCAAAAGGTGACGTCTTAAAAAAAATGGTGGAGGCAAAAAGGGAAAATAGAGATACAACCTTCCATTGACAACTTGTTAAGTTAATTTAATACTGAATTTATACTAGTATTTTGTGCTAGAAATCTACTCACTCAAGAATCACAAATATGAATTCCTTGTTATGATAGAGGTGTTGAAGTTATCGATTCTTCTTTTTAATTTTGATACTTTTTTTATCAAAATAATACATTCTTTTATTTGCAGAAGTTAAGACAAAGTAATTTGCAACCAATGGTTGACCACTATTAGCTAGTAATGAAATTAAAATGTCTATGGAATACACCCTTATTACCTGCTCAATTTTCTAATGTGAGTTGTAATTTCCATTGGGGTTACTATAGTTTCAGTTTAAGAATTCACTCCACAAGGGTCATTTGACTCTGTTTTATGGTTTTCTCAAGCCGCAATATTCTTTTGAAAATTTTGAGAAAACTTTATCAAGATATTTTCCATAGTATGGTTCTAAGGAAGATTGGAGCTACACTTATCCAAAACTTCTTACAAGTTTTCAATTAAGAACATATTTATGTTTCACTACAAGTAAGAATAGTTGTGCATGTCGTAAAGGTTATGAACATATATCAATCCATTTAAATTAATCTTTCTTTTTCAGTTCTTGTTTAACAGAAATATGGTGCTTAAAAAAACTCAAGAAAGAAAACATATTGTCTTTCTTTACTAGATTGAAAATTTTGGTTAAATATTTACTTTCACATAGCTCGGAAAGCAATAGCATGACTTGATTAATGTTGCAAGTGAAAGAAATTGAAAGGACTCCTCTTCCAGATGAACTATGGTTAGCTATTTCCTTTCCAACACTAATGGTTATGGAAAAGCATGAGTTGTATGAAGACTATTGATGAAATAATTTTATTTTCTGAGCATAACCAATATTCTACTCTTCGTCACTTCTTCGAATAAAGTTTTCTGTAAAAATGAAAGAATGTCCTTTCATTACCGTATTAAGCTTACAGACTTCAACTACTCTAAATCTTGGTTAATGAAAAAAATTGAATGATTTTTAATTAATTTTTCTAGTAATTTGAGTTTGATTTCAATATATTATGCTCCACCATGCTACATTCCCAACCTTTTCCTTTTAAAGGCGATGATCAATTTAATCTTAATTAAAGTTTGAGTAATGGATTTAAATTGATAGTATGATGAAAGAATAAGAATCCGTTCAACTACTGAGAGGGGGGGGGGGGTGAATCAGTAGATAGAAAAAATGATACTAACTTCACCAATCTCAAAATCAATCTCTCAAAGTAAACTTAGAAATATTAATGCAATATCACTGTCAAGATAAAAACCCTCAAGATAAACCAGTTGACTATTACAATAAACTTGTTGTTCTCAAAACTGAGCAAACCAAGTTCACCTACAATCTATCTATGAAATAGACAACTTCATACAATGAAGAACTTTAGGACTTGGACAACATAATAAGGATTTGAATCCTTCTACTCTTCAGGCTCTACAAAACCTAGGTGGGTGTATCTTTGATGCATTGACTCAGACCCATTACACACATATGATAGCATCAATAAAAGTAGATAGATCTCATAAGGCTTAAACAACTAGGAGGTTACTGCAGATGGGCTAGATCTACATTGACGTCTCAACTAAGTTTAAGCATGAGATAGGTGGAACAAACTAAAACTACAAACATAAAAGTAAATGGATATTTGATTTTAAAAATCTTTGAGAATCCCCAGAATTTGCAAGACCAACACCTTATCCAAGGACATAGAGTCATACATCAGACTGCAAATGAAAAACCTCTACTGTAAATCCATCTTCATCATTAAATATTCTTGCATTAATGCCTTGCATAAATGCATTACTCAGCTCATTCACAAAATCACCAGATCTTGACAATATATTCCTTATTTATGACTGACTACAAAATTTAAATTCTTCCTTCAAGAATACCCACAAACAATCACAACAATCTCCTTGAGATGACGAATTCCAATCTCCTTGAGGATTTAATTTGTTACAAAGAAATATATATCTAGAGACAATTCTATGTGAATTTATGCATGCCTTACATACATAAGAACCTGCAACAAAAACACCAACAACAAGAAGATATACTCCATTACTTGAAAAAAGACATTATATTATAAACTTGGAAAAACTCAAAATTAGAAACCAAGATTAAGGAGCCTTGCTCACAAAAATATGGAACCCCTACAAAATGAGAAGACCTCAGAATAAGAAGGAAGAGAGGAGAATTCATATTTCATTAATGACAAGTCCTACTCCCTTTGCCATTGGCTGCTCACACACTTGGCCTCCAGAAATACTTCTCTGACAAACTAACAAAGCCCTCTGAAATATCAAGGAAAATTCTCTTGAGATAATTAATGTGTGCCACAACTGACTTCAGAAACAAACTCCTTAGATTGAAAGCTTTCTAACGATATATAACACTTGTATATTCGAGCAAAAAATAACCCCTCAACCATCAATCTCTCTGCAGGTTACTCATTAATTTCTCTTGCAGATTAGTCAGGCACAACAATCATTTAAATATTGGCACTTCTGTACTATAGTTTGAAACTATATATTTAACTTTGACTTTTGCCTCTGCAACCTCTTTCTGTGCTCTACCATGTGTCACCTCTAGATTGGCTTCGGGGTCCCTGTCCTACCACCTTAGCATGACCTGGACTCACCACCAGAATGGAGCTCCTCTTTGTCGCTGGGTTGCGATGAACATTCTTCCTGGCACTCACAACCATGGTACAACGACAACTGTTGATAGTCCCAGAATTCTCACTTGGGTGTCACTTGTCCACCACCTCGCCTTAGGCTTTGGCTTCACTTCGTCGCCTTGATTCACCTTTGGATCAACCATGGTACAACGACAGTTGTTGATAGTCCCAAAATTCTCACTTGGGTGCCACTTGTTCGCCACCTCACCTTGGGCTTTGGCTTCACTTAGTTGCCTTGGTTTGCCTTTGGATCCAACTGGGCCCCACCTTAACCACCACTTTACCCTAGGTCAGACCCACCTTTTGGTCGCCATGTCGTGGTGGATAACTGACGAGTAGTTTCCCATTGCGGTGTAGCGACTGCTATTAGATCTCTTCGCCCTACCATCAGATCTTCTCAACTTGCTTGGCCTTTACCTCTTCATCCATCCATGCCACGTGTCTCCTTTGGCTTGCTTGCGGATCCACCTATCTTGCCACTTGGACCCGCCACCTGGACATGCCACCTGGACATGCCACCTGGACCTGCCACCTAGACCTGCCTTGGTTGCCAAGTCATGATGGAATAACATTTCGAGTACTTTATGTCGCGGTACAATGACAACCGTTGATAGTCTCATAGTTGTACTCCACCATTGATCTTTCTTGGATCTTCCATTGGATCTCTTTATTTGCGCGACCCTTAGCCCTTCTCACCAGCCTGTCCCAAAATTTGGACACCTTGAGATGTGCGCGCGCGCGAAGTCCACTGGGCCACAAGCCACCTCTTGCCAAAAGCCCTTAAGCTTTGAAACTTAAGAAGTGTATGACTTTGTATTTAAATACAAAATACTCCCTTCGCACAACCAATGTGGGATAAATGTTCATGCCTGGCGACCTTGTTTCTTTTGTAAACCCAATTTGGCACCTAAGTAGAAATGCCTTACATAGGCTGATTGCATTTGTTTTGAAGTTTCTTTTACCTTCCATCTGTCACGTAGGGGATTTGGTGATACACTTGCCAAATGAATTTTCCTGAAGGTTTTAATATCCACGCCATACCACGGGCAAGGAGAATGCAAATGTCTTGTTTGAAATGGGCCTCTCAAATAATCAAAATTTTATAGGTCCCAATAGTGCATCTGACTGGGGATGGTTGATTGCAAGATCAATACAAGAATTCAAAATCTTTGGTAGAGCAGACCACCCAAAAACAAATCATTTCTCCTCTTCTCAAAAATAGGGGTTCCTTATTCTACCCAAACATCAGAGTACTTTATTGAAAACCACACAACTGAAGAAAAGCAACTATACAAAGATACAATTATATTTGCATATGGCCCTGGGCCATAAAAAATGGAATCAATGCTTACCCCTGTCAAACACATGATTCTCATTTCCATGAATCAAGGGTAAGCTGGAAGTTTCATTTACATTTGCCTGATCACAGACGCTACAACTTCTCATCAGCTACATACTGGTAATCATTCAATCGTTGAAAAACAAAACCTACCTCTAAATGTTGATCATCAAATGACACATAATTGTCATATTGCTTACAATTATTTCCTAGCTGAAAAGAAAAGTAATCCAACTTACTCTAAAAGCTGGGAACATCAGGCACATGCTGACCAACTCATCCTTAATATTGTCTTGCAAACTAGAGAGGAATATTTCCTCATAAAATGACTGCAATTGATCTTGCTGATCACAATTTCTATCAGCACTTTGCACACATGGAAATACATCATCAAGTAATGGTTCATTAACCACTTGAAAATCTGGGAAAACAACTTTAGATTTGTCTTTCTCTTTAACACCAAGATCAACATAAGATTTAAATTCTAAATTCATATCAGCATATGAATCCACATCATTACATCTATCAATCTTATATGCATTTTCACCTTGTCTACTATTCAAATCAACTATAGGGAAAGAATCAGTATCATATGTATCATACCTCACACCCTAAAAAATATCATCAGTATCAAAACATATACTGGTTGGGTATGAGAGATTGGGGACACTTCTGGATGCATACCTCTTAAGATCAACAACTAAGAGTTCTGAGATTTTTTCACTACTTAGTGAACCTTCTCATTCATTTTCATTTTCCTTGGCTTTACATTTTGTGTTGTAAACATTGTCTCAATCTAATGCAGGCATTAAATCTTTTGTGCTCATGTTTTTGTGCACATTTATTTTGTCATTACAACAACTTGCATCTGCATCATTACCTTTATCATGCTGATCATAAAGTGCTGCTATATGTTGCAACATGGTTTCATAACCCTGGTTGCAAACACTTTGTGGATTGAACTTAACAACAAGATGATCTACATTATTAAAATCTGAAACCTCAATAGGCTCATGATTATTTGAACAATAACTTATGTTCTCACAATTTTCTTCTTGCTCTGAATACACATCTCCACTGTCATGCTGAGAACAAGAGTCATCTTCAACATCATATGAGACATCTCCACTCATGGATTCATCTCCATCACTGTATCCAATATTATGTGCATTTTCAGATTTATTCATTTCAATCTCATCTATCCACTCTTTAATGTGTGCAACACTTTCTTCCCTCAAGTTTGAAGACCAATTAACTGAGTCAGGCTCATCAAGCTCTAAGAATAATTGAATCCAAACAGACTTATGGGTTCTAGCATCAACTAGGAGCTCATTTAATGCAGCAATAAATCTTTTATAAAAAACATATGATGATTCTTCCTTTCTCTTCCCTACTTTCCTTCTTAAAAACAAGATGAACTTATCTTGGATTCTTTGATGATATATTTCAATCTCCCTATCAATTTCTTTCATATTTGACAAAGGGTTTTTAGATCTAGGAACCACATCTAGATCCATCAAATTTGAGAAATCTACTGAACCATTACTTGGACAATGCATCTTACTGTTTTACAAACACTTTGCAAAACACATGCAGTCATTAACTTCAAAACCTAACATACTTCTCACAATATTTCTGACTGAAACTTTTCAAAACATGAAGTATGTGAAGTGCATATTTATTTTCCTTTCTATGGTGACTGTTTCACCTTATAAGGAACAAATAATTATTTCATGAATACTTTGAGGAATACCTGGAGTAAAATTGTTGTTGCTGTTCACTTCACGTCTAACTGAAAATTTGAAGAACTCCCCCAAATCTCAGGTTCGTTCTTACAAAGTCGCCACCTCCCTAAAGAGGAATAAAATTTAACCACTGATCTTCACTCTGAAACACTTTCAGATTTCAGGGTCTCACACAGCAAAGTCACATTATATTTTAAAAAAAAAAATTCTCAGCAACAAAACCTTCCAAGGTATACACTTTCAAATCTAAAAATAACTTTCAGATTTGTAAACTTATAAGACTCTTTCCCAAATGAATTTTGGCTAGACTCATGTGTTCCCCAGTAGAGTCACCATTTTTGTTGGTGAATCAGATGGGATAATCTCAACTATATATTAAACAAATTTTTATTAACCAGAGATTCTCAATAGTTTATTCAGTCCCCAATGAGTCACCATTTTTGTTGTTCTAAAAAATGAACAAACCTAGTTCACTTGCAATCTATCTATGAAATAGCCAACTTCATACAATGAAGAACTTCGGGACTTGGACAACATAACAAGGATTTGAATCCTTCTACTCTTTAGGCTCTGCAAAACCTAGGTGGGTGTACCTTTGATGCATTGACTCAGACCCATTACACACATATGATAGCATCAATAAAAGAAGATAGATCTCATAAGGCTTAAACAACTAGGAGGTTACTGCAGATGGGCTAGATCTACATTGACATCTCAACTAAGTTGAAGCATGAGATAGGTGGAACAAACTAAAACTACAAACATAAAAGTAAATGGATATTTGATTTTAAAAATCTTCGAGAATCCCCAGAATTTGCAAGACCAGTGCCTTATCCAAGGGCATAGCGTCATACATCAAACTGCAAATGAAAAACCTCTACTGCAAATCCATCTTCATCATTAAATAATCCTGCATTAATGCCTTGCATAAATGCATTACTCAGCTCATTCACAAAATCATCAGATCTTGAAAATATATTCCATTATTTATGATTGATTACAAAATTTAAATTCTTCCTTGAAGAATACCCACAAACAATCACAACACTTTCCTTGAGATGACAAATTTCAGCCTCCTTGAGGATTTAATTTGTAACAAAGAAATATATATCTAGAGACAATTCTGTGTGAATTTATGCATGCCTTACATACATAAGAACCTGCAACAAAGACACCTGTACAACAAGAAGATATACTCCATTACTTGAAAAAAGACATTATATTACAAACTTGGAAAAACTCAGAATTGGAAACCAAGATTAAGGAGCCTTGCTCACAAAAATATGGAACCCCTACAAAATGAGAAGACCTCAGAATAATAAGGAAGAAAGGAGAATTCAGATTTCATTAATGACAAGTCCTGCTCCCTCTGCCATCGACTGCTCACACACTTGGCCTGTAGAAAATCTTCTCTAACAAACTGACAAATCCCTCTGAAATCTTAAGGAAACTTCTCTTGAGATACTTGACATGTGCCACAACTGACTGTAGAAAAAAACTCCTCAGATTGAGATCTTTGCAATGATATATAATACTTGTATATTCGGGCAAAAAATAACCCAACAATCAATCTCTTTGTAGGTTAGCCATTAATTTCTCTTGCAGATCAATCAGGCACAATAGTCATTTAAATCTTTGCACTTCTATACTATAGTTTGAAACTACATATTTAACTTTGACTTTTGCCTCTGCGGCCTCTTTTTGCACTCTAGCATGTGTCACCTCTAGATTGGCTCTGGGGTCCCTATCCTACCACCTTAGAACGACCTAGACTCACCGCCAGAATGAAGCTCCTCTTTGTTGCTGGGTCATGAGGAATATTCTTCCAAGCACTCACAATCACGGTACAATGATAGCCATTGATAGTCCCAGAGTTCTCACTTGGGCACTGCTTGTCCACCACCTCACCTTGAGCTTTGGCCTCACTTAGTTGCCCTGGTTCACCTTTGGATCAACCATAGTACAACAACAACCATTAATAGTCCCATAATTCTCACTTGGGTGCCACTTATCTGACACCTCGTCTTGGGCTTTGGCTTCACTTAGTCACCCTGGTTTTCCTTTGGATCCAACTGGGCCCCACCTTAATGACCATGTCACCCTAGGCCGAACCCACCTTTTGGTCGCCATGTCGCGATGGATAACTGGTGAGCAGTTTCCCATCACGGTGTAGCAACCGCCGTTAGATTTCTTCACTCGGCCATTAGATCTTCTCAACTTTCTCGGCCTTTACCTCTTTGTCCATCCATGCCACGTGTCTCCTCCGGCCCGCTTGTGGATCCACCTATCTTGCCACTTGGACCCGCCACCTGGACATGCCACCTGGACCTGCCTTGGTCGCCAAGTCGTGATGGAATAACATTTCAGGCACTTTATGTCACGATACAATGACAACCACTGATAGTCCTAGAATTGTACTCCACCATTGATCTTTCTCGGATCTATCGTTGGCTCTCTTGATTTGTGTGACCCTTAGCCCTTCTTGCCATCCTATCCTAAAATTTGGACACCTTGAGATGCGCATGCGAGGTCCACTGGGCCACGAGCCACCTCTTGCCAAAAGCCCTTAATATTTGACACTTAATAAGTATGCAACTTTGTATTTAAATACAAAATACTCCCTTCGCACAACCAATGTGGGATAAATGATCATGCATGGTGACCTTATTTCTTTTGTAAACCCAATTTGGCACCCAAGTAGAAATGCCTTACACAGGTCGATTGCATTTGTTTTGAAGTTTCTTTTACCTTCCATCTGGCACGTAGGGGATTTGGCGATACACTTGCCAAATGAATTTGCCTGAAGGTTTTAATAGCCACGCCACCATGAGCAAGGAGAATGTAGATGTCTTGTTTGAAATGGGCCTCTCAAATCATCAAAATTTTATAGGTCCCAACAAAACTAACAGTAAACAACTTCAAACTTATAAACATCCAAATGCTTTTACTGACATAAGTAAAACTTCATTTCACAATGCTTTCGGTTATCATGATTTATCAAAGTGGATTAAGTAGTTAAGCAAATCAACCATAAGAACATAACCACAAAAACATTCACCACTTAACACAATATTTTTGACGTGGAAACCCAAATGGGAAAAACCACGGTGAGATGAGACTCACAAGATAACTATCTGAACTCTTCTAAAGTTCACCCTATTAGGAGCCTAGCCTGTTAAAGCTTTGCAAAAGTCCTATTATGAACATATCCTATTAGGGGCCACTCTGTTAAGAGATTGACTATAATTCCTTGTTAGAAGCAATACCCTATAAGGAGTAACCTCGGTAGAGGATTTAAAATACAAGATAATGGATCACCCGATTAGAGGATTTGAATAGCACCAATCTTGTTAGAGCTTACTCGATTAGGGGATTTCAATCTACTGTAATTGTTAGAAAACAACAAGAGTTGGCTGATCTATTTAAATATCACTACACTTACTTATTCAGATCTTTTTCATACTCCTATCTGCCTTTACTCAAACTGTAGATACATCATCCAGTTCGGCAACTACACAATCAACTAAAACTTTGTCAACTCTGAAACTAAACAACTCATTGACCTTATAAGAAAATCAATTAGGTCAGTAACACAACAAAAACCTAATTCTCTCATAGAGATTACAAACAAGTTGGTTCAAGTATGACCATTGGATTACATAGCAATCTTTACACATCAATCAAGAAAACCTTGATCACTCCTTGATCACCACTTCATCGAACTTAGTAACTCATCATGTGCTTTGCATTACATGCAATATACTCTCTCATTCCCTAGACAAAAACCATTTCATCAACACGCCTAAATCACTTTGAAACTCTCTTCATGCAATAACCATACGTGTCATAATCATTGCTGCTCATCATCAGATCATAAACCAATATAACCAGTTCACCAAACTTAATCAGTTAGGGTTTATCAAATCAACAGGTAGGGTTTACGGGTTCACTCCACAAATTCTTCCTACTGGCTACAAAACATCATTACAACAATATCAACAATATCATTACCGGTTAATTGACATCAATGACAACATAACATATCATTAATGCAATCTTCATGGAAATACCAACAATCTCCCCCTTTGGCATTGATGGCAATACAAATACCAATACCATTGGTTGTTGCGATTGTGAATAGGAATCTTGGTTTACATTACCAAGTATTCACCTTGTCTTCCTTCTCTCTGTCAATCATATGAATTGCATAGTTCTTCTCCCCCTTTGACAACAATGCCAAATTGAAAGTAAAACATGCAATGTCAAATTTCACTGTCCAGCATCAACAACCCACAACTTGATGTTCCCCCTGTGGAATAACTCCACTTATACACCAAGCCTGCTGTAAAATTCTACAACTAGCTCTATGATTGATGCAATCTACATCATGGTCAACTAACCTCATGAAGGGGTACAACCCCTAGCTAACTTCTAAGATACTCAAAAGTAGTCTTAGGCAGAGGTTTAGTAAAGATATCTGCAAGCTGATCCTTCGTAGAAACATGCTCCAAGATCACATCTTTACTCTGCACTTTTTCACTTAAGAAATAATACTTTAATTCAATATGCTTGGTTTGTGCATGCAAAACAAAGTTCTTGGAAATATTTATGGCACTTGTATTATCACATAACATCTTTACAGGTTCTGAAATCTTCATCTTAAAACCTTCCAAAATGTGCCTCATCTAGATAGCCTGGGTACAATTCATGTAAGCTGCAACATACTCAGCTTCATCAGTAGATTGTGATGTACAACTCTGCTTCTTACTACTCCATGAAATAAGTCTTCCTCCAAGAAAAAATGCTCCACTAGTTATGCTTTTCCTGTCATCAACATTTCATGCCCAATCTGCATCTGTGTACACCTTCAAGTCAAAGTTTCCTCCATATGGATACCATAATCCATAGTCAATAGTACCTTTCAAATATCAAAAAATCCTCTTGGTTTCTATCAAATGTGTTTCCTTAGGATTCTTCTAGAATCTAGCAACTAGGCCAACTGCATGAGCTATATCCGGTCTGTTGTGAACAACATAGTGCAATTTTCCAATCATTGACTTGTATTCCTTCTCATCAACAGATGTGGATTCATCTTCCTTAAACAACTTACAACCTATAACCATTGGTGTCCCAAATAGTTTACAGTCACTCATACCAGATGTCTTCAAGACCTCTTTCACATACTTAGACTATGTGATGAAAATACCATTCTTCATTTGCTGTATTTGCAAGCCTATGAAATTTTTTATTTCACCCACTAGAGACATTTCAAACTCATTTTTCATTTCATCTAGAAAATCATTGCTCATTTCATCATTACCCCCAATATGATATCATCTACAAATACTTCGCTAATCGATATTTTATCTCCTTCAGATTTGAGATATATGTTGCTATCTTCACTAGTTCTCAGAAAACCTATCTTCATAAGATGTGTATGAAGCCTTTCATACCATGCTCTCGGTGCCTACTTTAATCCATATAAAGCCTTATGCAATCTACGTACCATGTCTTTATCATCAGTCAGAGCATAACCATCTGGCTGCTCAATGTATACTTCTTCTTCCAGTATCCCATTCAAAAATTCTGACTTAACATCCATCTAGTATACCTTGAATTTCTTATGTGTTGCAAATGCAAGTAAAGTTTTGACACCTTCCAGTCTTGCCACTGGTGAAAAAGTCTCACCATAATCTTCTCCTTCCTCTTGCGCATAACCTTTGCAAACCAACCTAGCTTTGTTGCGAACTACAACACCATCTTCATCTAACTTGTTCCTGAATACCCACTTAGTACCTATCAAATTTTTATTTACCAGTTGGGGTACTAGGGTCCATGTGTTTTTTTTTCTCAATTTCATCTAGTTCCTACTCCATAGCTTTAACCCAACGATCATCACCAAATGATTTCTTAGTAGTTCTTGGTTCAATAGTGGAGATCATGCAGGAATTCTCTCTGATTCTTCTTCTGGTTAGTACTCCAGCATCCTTATCTCCAATAATCTACTTAGGATTGTGATTGAGTCTCACATATCTCAGAATAACATGATCATTATCTTGAGGTTCATCTTCTTCATTATCATCATCTTCTTCTGAATTTATCTGTTCCGGTTGAACTGGTACATCAGTATTTGCTTTACCGGTTTCAAGTTTCACAGTTTTTGGATCCAAAAACAAAATGCAAGGATCTTCATCCGTTTTCTCCAATTGGTTTCCTCTAAGACTTCAGGATATACATCCACTTGAACATCAACACTCTCAATAATTCTTCATGTCTGGTTGTTAAAACACTTGTAGGCCTTACTCTTGGTGGAAAAAACAAGAAATATACCTTCATCACTTTTAGCCTCAAATTTGCTAACATAATCACCTCTCTTAATAAAACATTTTCTACCAAATATTTTGAAATAACTAACATTAGGTGATCTTCCATACTAGTATTCATAAGGAGTCTTGTCCTTACCTCTCTTTACTAGAATCTGGTTCATAGTGTAGACAATTGTGCTGCTAGCTTCCCTCCAAAACATTTTCACTACACCTCCTTGTATCAACATCATCCTAGCAACTTCAACAATTGATCAGTTGTTTCTCTTTGCGATACCATTCTGCTGTGGTGTCCTTGGTGTAGAAAGTTGTCGTTTGATACTATTTTCTTCACAATATCTAGTGAATTCCTCAGAAGTAAATTCACCACCTTGATTAGTCCTCAGACACTTTATCTTCTTACCGCTCTCCTTCTCAGCTAAGGCCCTGAATGCCTTGAACTTATGAAAAGCTTCAGTCTTATCCTTCAAGAATGTGACCCACATCATCCTTGAGAATCATCAGTGAAGATCATAAAATATCTGTCACCTTGAATACGTTTTGTCCTTATTGGTCCACAAAGATTTGTATGAACCAAATCTAACAGATGTTATACTGAAAAAGATTTTCTCTTGAAAGTAGAGGATGCCATCTTTCCCAACTGGCATTCCTTACATAGAGTATTAACCAGTTTTTCTAGCTGAGGCAAACCTCTCACTATCTTGGACTTACTCACTTTAACAATGTTATCAAAGTTTATATGACAAATACTCCTATGCCAAAGCCAACTATCATATATCTTTGCAATTAAACAGTTGCTAACTTTAGGATTAAGGTGAAACAGGTTACCTTTAGTTTGCTTCCTGGTTGCAATCAGTTCACCTTTGCTCCCATAGATTTTGCACATACCGTTCTTAAACTCCAATGGGTATCCTTTGTCATTGAGTTGTGTCACACTCAAAATAACGTGCTTTAAACCTTCAACCTAGTAGACATCATCTGAACTACTCTTTCCATTAAGAGAAAAAATTCCCTTACTGTTAACCATGCAGGGTGATTCATTACCAAATCTTACAACTTTGCAATCAAATTCCTTCAAAGAAAGAAATTTTCTCCAGTCACCGGTCATGTGACGTGAACAACCACTATCAATGATTGGATCATCAGAGTTATCCATTTGAGATACTAATGCCTTCTGATCAGATATCTCCTCTTTAATGGCTACAAACACAATATCTTCATTAGCATCACCATCAGATTCTTTTAGTGATACCACCATCAATAGTAATAAGACAATCTCTTTTGCCTTTACCCTTATACTTCTTGAATTTCTCTCGTTTGTGCTTATTATCACTATTGGAACAATTTGCAGCTATGTGTCTGATCTTGTTGCATGCAAAACATTTCAAATGTAATTTACCTCTATATTTACCAATACCTCTGGGAAACCACTTGGCCAACAATGCTTCAAGATCAACTAATCTATCTTCATCATCAACTTCTCTGCTAGATCTAGATTCATAACTGTGATTGACATCTCTACTTTTCCTCATAGATGGGTTAGAAACAAAATCTCTAAATGCAGACTCATAATTCTGTATACTACCATCATAACCTTTTAATTAAAAAGTAGTAAGCTTGCCAATGATGGAGTCAAGGGTTACCTTAGTTTTGTCAATAAACTTTCTCTCCTGAATGGCTACAACTCAGATAGCGTAGACCGGTAGTAGGGTTCTCAATACCTTACTGATCACTGTGGCATCTTCCACTTTACCTCTTGCACTCTTAATTTCACTGACTATCTCTTTTATCCTTTGACCATACTGTTGGATATTCTCACCTTTAGCCATCTGCATGTCATCAAACTTTCCTCTTAGACTCTCTTCTTTAGCAATCTTAACATGTTCATCACCGCTATAAATCTCTTCAAGTTTTTTCCATACACCATGTGCAGTCTCTAGACCATGAACATCTACATATTTTGCATCAGACAAAGAACTGATAATAGCCTCTAATGCTTGATTATTTTCTTGTTGCTCTTTCTTCTGATCATCATTCATAATCCCACCAGGTGCAACATATTGAGTAACAAAATGTTCCCAATATTGATTTCCTAGACTCTTGATATAAATTTTAATTCCATCACTCCATATCCTATAGTTCTCTCTATTAAAATTTGGACCTTCCTTCTTCATCATGATCTACAAGATCTTTACCTCAATCTATTAGGTTTAGACCTTAGAGGACCTTATTTCCTCTGATACAAATTGATGGTATGATGAAAGAATAAGAATTCGGTCAACTACTGAGAAGGGGGGGGGGGGTGAATCAGTAGATAGAAAAACTGATACTAACTTCACCAATCTCAAAATTAATCTCTCAAAGTAAACTTAGAACTATCAATGCAATATCACTGTAAAGATAAAAACCCTCAAGATAAGCCGGTTGATTGTTACAACAAACTAATAGTAAACAAATTCAAAATCATAAACATCTAAATGCTTTTACTAACATAAGTAAAAATTCATTTCACAATGCTTCTGATTATCATGATTTATCAAAGTGGATTAAGTAGTTAAGCAAATCAACCATAAGAACATAACCACAAAAACATTAACCACTTGACACAATATTTTTGACGTGGAAACCCAAATGGGAAAAACCATGGTGAGATGAGGCTCATGAGATAACTATCTGAACTCTTTTGAATTTTGCCCTATTCGGAGCCTAGCTTGTTAAAGCTTTACAAAAGTCCTGTTAAGAATAGATCCTGTTAGGGACCACCCAGTTAAGGGATTGAATATAATGCCTTGTTAGATGAAATACCCTATAAGGAGTAACCTCGGTAGAGGATTTGAAATCCAAGGTAATGGATCACCTGGTTAGAGGATTTGAATAGCACCAAGCTTGTTAGAGATTACCCAATTAGGGGATTTCAATCTGCTGTAATTGTTAGAAAACAATAGGAGTTTGCTGATCTGTTTAAATAGCACTACACTTTCTTGTTGAGATCCTTTTCATGCTCCTATCTTCCTTTACTCAACTTGCAGATAGATCATTTGGTTTGGCAACCACACATTCAACTAAAACTTTGCCAACTCTAAAACTAAACAACTCATTGACCTTATAAACAAATCAATTAGGTCAGTAACACAACAAAAACCTAATTCTCTAAAAAAGATTACAAACAAGTCGGTTCAAGTATGATCGTTGGATTACATAGCAATCTCTGCATATCAATCAAGAAAACCTCTACCGCTCCTTTATCACCGCTTCATCGAACTTAGTAACTCATCACGCGCTTTGCATTACATGCAATATACTTTCTCATTCCCTAGACAAAAACTATTTCATCAACACACCAAAATCGCTTTGAAACTCTCTTCATACAATAATCATACGTGTCATAATCATTACCGCTCATCATTAGATCATAAGCCAATATAACCAATTCACCAAACTTAATTGGTTAGGGTTTATCAAATTAATAGGTAGGGTTTACCGGTTTAATGTCATGCCCAAACATTTTGGGCAAAAACACAACTACAATTTTTTTTTGAACACTTAATACATGCATCCTATGGTTAATTAGTTGTTACAACTTAACAAGTTGTTCCAATGAAACCTTAATTGATATTAAAATGAGTTTCTAAAGAGATGATGAAATAAAAATTTAACTAGAGGCCTTAGGTTTCGATATAACTCCTAGATGTTACAATTAGATTATTACTTATGTAATAATTATGATAACTTCTATTATCAAGCAGAATAAATTAATTTTATAAGGACGATAATAAATTTACTCAAATGTCTCTTTTATTTTAGATGCGAAAGGTAATACTTAATTAGATCAACCTCTACTATACAGTCATGAATATAATTACTCAATTCAATAATTATTCATCTAGGTAGAGGTATATCAAGCATTCCCCAATACCTTGGTATTATAGCCTCTTCCTTTATAACTTAATTAATTCTTAAATCTATTAATTCAATATTATTACAAATTCAATGTATTAATATTATCTAATTGAATAAATAAATTTTAAGTGCCGAGCACCATTATGATAACTGAATTATCTGATAAAAGTCTCCACTCGGGGATAACAAGGTACATTTATAACGAAGTCAATTAAGTTTTGTCTTAACTAAGATGTAAATAAGATTGTTTACTAAGATTGGATTAATTAACTCTCTCAATAAAGTGACATTAATTAATGAAGACTAATTATTCCTTAAAAGGGTTATCGCAATTTAATTAGTTAATTTAATTAACCTAATTAAATTGCCACTAATTTAAGTCGAGGGATATTTAAATATCTCAATTGCATTTAAAACATTCCAGGCCAAAACAATGATAATGCTATCTTAAATTTAAAATTAATTAATTGGGCAAATGCAAATTCATTATTTAAATTTAACCAATAAGGTTTCAAATTCAATGATGTTATTTGCCAAATAAATCATATTTATACTATAGCCAATATTAATTTCCCCTAAACCTTCCAATTTTTGACTGTTAAATAATCTAGCCAAAATTGGCCTCATGGGTTAAAAATTCGTATAAAGTAATTAATAATTTTCATTTACAAATTTTCCCTAAATTAAATTTAACTTGGCATCCACATTTAATTAAATACAAAAACTATCTATGAAATATCCTTATTAATAATCCTTGATAAAATTACGTCGATAATTGCGATATTAGAACTATATAAAATTAATCCCCCCAATCTATTTCAGCCAAAAGTGAAAAGGGGTCTAATTATTACTTAAGTGTTCATTAATTAATAAAATAAAATAAAATAGGTTTTCAACTTAACCTCTTATTCTTATATATATATATATATATAACTGGATAAACAAATCTAGATTTATATTCATTTATACATATATATATTTTTTAATAAAAAGAACCAACTATACCCACTAAATATTATATTGCAACTTACAAATAAACCCTAAATTTAAAAGTTATAATTAAACTATAATTCAAATCCCTCTCTTATTTTTAAATGCTAACCCTAACCTGAAGATGGGCTAGGGTTGCATTTCTCATATATTTTTATTATTTATATGCTAACCCTAACCCGAAATTGGGTTAGGGTTGCATTTTTATCAACTAAAATTCTTTTCCTTTTTATCTTGCTTTTTACCCCAACTTGAAAGTTGGGTTAGGGTTTATTATATATATATATATATATATTTGTTTGTGTGTATTATGTGCATGATACAGGGTTTGGTGGCCATGAGGCGGCAGTCGAATGGAGGTAGAGCGGCGAAAATGGAGGGACGAAGGTCTGAGCTCGCAGTGCGGGGGCTCCCCAGACGCTACTATGATTACCCACAGCGGCGGCCAGTGCCGTCCACTATGGACACCCATAGTGGCGGCCCCGTGCCGACCACTGTGGTTAACCACAGTAGCAGCCCGCACCGCCCACTGTGTGTAAACACAGTGGTTCGGCTCGTGAGCCGTCCACTGTGTGTTAACACAATGGTTCAGCCTCCAAAAGAAATTTCCTTTTTTTAATTTGAAATGTATTTAACATATATATATATATATATATATATATATATATATATATATATATATATATATATATATATATATATATATATATATATATATATATATATATTCAGAGTTAGATTTTTGATCTCCCCTTTTTTTTTACATGCAGGAAATAGCAAAATAGTGACAACATAAAACAGATACACATTCACCTTTTTTTTTTTTTTTTCTTCTCTGCAAAATGGTGATCTAGTTAAAAATGTATACCATATTCATTTAGTTAGATTAAATAGATTTTTATTATGCAGTTCTAACAATATTATGTATGTCAGTTTTAATAGTATGATAAATATGTCAAGAGTTCATCTCTGCGTTAAAATTAGACATGAAACTATTTGTAATTTCTGGTTTTCTAAATCTGTGCATATATAAATTTTCCTTCAAAACACATGACAACAGAATCTTTAAACTAACAGGCTTATCTACAACATTTCTTTTCTCTTTAACTTCTAATAGTTAACTATAGGGGAAAGTAAATTTGTCTACCTTAACTTTCTGGTTTTTTTTTGAAATAGAAAATGACAGTAGTAAATACAAATTCAGGAACATTTAAATATTACAGAAAACACTTAAAACATTATCATTTCACTTTCTGCATTTAAAAAAAATAAATAAATAATATGACAGAGATAGATAAATGACAGCAGAATCATGTAGACTAGGAAATACTTAGAAATATTAAAGAGGAAAAATGGAGAACTAACTTTCCTTTAATGTCCATTTAATCACTTTATTTTTTTTTTGCAATATCCACTTAAAAGGATGCAATATTTACAAGAAAAATCTAAATACAATAGTCAACTCTTACAATGGGGGAAATACCCCAACTGGTCTCTCATTCCTAATAATGAGGACTTAAAATAAATTATTACATTTCTTTATACAAAATAAATACATCATAAAGCACCTCATTTACATTTCTGCAACTAAAATAAAATATGTTACTTCTAGCTTTCTTTTTCTTTTTTTCTTTCCCAAGCAACCTGCATACAAAGCATAAGGCTATGACCATGGGGTGCTCACCTCCCAGCCTAGGCTTACTAGAAGCCACCCCTGAGCTTGGAGAACCAAGTCCTAGATAGGTTACACTCAAGCAAACACAAACAAGCAAGGAGAAAACAACTCAGCAAACAAATTCCCATCCCAAAGTTGAAACTTTATCACATAATGTGATGTTTTACAAGGGTGGAAATGGACCAAATACCTTAAGGATATCTGCAAGATAATAGATCACAACCAACTCATGGCAACCAAGAACACCACAAAAATCCATCTTAACCCAACATCCTTATGACCCCCAAGGCATACATGCCATATTTTCTCCCCTTATGACCTCTGAATGCATAAACAAGTCTATGCAGCAAGGGTCACATACACAAACCCTTGAGATTACTCTCATAATGAGAGCCTCTCACTCTAAGGCTGTCAAACTCCTTCCATCCCCAAGACCATTCTACCCTCCCAAGGGTAGAAGGCCTTGGATACTCCCAAAACACAAGAAAATGCATACAAGAAAAGAAATATATAAAAAATCACATAATATTTTTCACAAAGGGAATACAAAGGAAGCAACATTTGCATTCAAGCAATCCGACAACAAATTTCCAAACATACAAGAAAGAATAAGCACCAATGTTGAATCTGCCAAGGGGTTTATAGGGATAGCTTGGAGAAGAGCAACCCAATTCCACAAATCTTTTCTTCAACACTTAGCCAAAATTTCTATTCTAAAACTGGTTTTCTTCCAAAATTGCCAAAAATCTCCGAAGATGGAGAGTGGGTGATTAACTCACTAAGTCTCAATCTCTTGCCTAAGAAGGCTTCTCCCACTCTTTCCAACCTCTTGGATAGAGTGAGAGGCTTCCATTGGTTGGTCTTCCCTAGGTCTTACACAGTCCCTAACCAAGGCACCGGAAGAAGAGGAATGTAATGGGGAAGAGGAATGACACATACCAAGAAGGTTATCTACCCAAGGATGGCACTCCTAAAGATGAAATTAGGCCATCTAGGAAAACCCACTTTTTTGGGAGGTTAAACAAGTCCTAGGGGAAGGACACATGGCCAAATTTAGCCTTCACCCATAGGTACCCCATGAGGCCCAATAAAAATGCTCCAAAACTAACTCTAGGAGTTGGTTTAACCCTTTGAAAGTCCACCTAAAGTTTACCTACGGGTCAACTCAAGGTTGTCCCTCCTAATGGCTTACTATCCTAGATTTCTTGGAACCTTCAAGGATAATTTGGAAATATATCACTTAAACAAAAATAAATCTCTCAAAAAGGTGACATGCCAATGCCAACACAACATACAACATATGTGTCAAGTGATGCCACAAAAGAATTCCACATCATTGATAAACACATGGCAATTGTCTCTTGTAGAATTTACACAAATAAATAATTACAATTTAACACACATGCAGTCATTTACGTTTACGAATAAAATACGATACGTACAGGGTGTTGTCTCTCCAAATAGACAACCCCTAGTTTTACGAATCTACATAGGCCTAGGCTTGATTCTCCATAATATTTTCATGGTCACATGGATAATTTTCCTGCGCATCTCAATTACACATTAGTACTTTCCAATAGCCTCATATAATATTAACCACATAAATAAGAATACAAATCAATCACTTTGCATACAATGGACATCATATAAATCAATTTACCATAAAAAAATGCGGTCCATATAAAGCAATTTTCATAATCCACTTAAATTCCAACCATTCATAAGGGATGCATCATAATTTCTAACATCATAATAAAGTCCTGCAAATTCAGATATAGTTGGCATAGGTCATAACAATATTATCAAATTAGTGGATCCTATAGGATTTGAATCCATAACACATCAAAATGTGCACCACAAGGTAAAATGCTTCATAACCTGGTTTAATTACTTTTCTCGCTAATCTATCCATGTAACATAGTTCATCCTATTGAATTTTTCCATTTATTAATACGGTCAACCTTGGTCAACTAAGTTAACCAGAGCTTGATCGGGGAGGGGCTCTACATCCTCCCCCCTAGGGTTTGACTTACTCCTGGAAGTCACATGACTAGGATACAAAAGAGGGACATATCATTTCCCAAAATTTCACTAGGTTACTCTAACTCTTCTCTTGGCTACTTAGAAAGAGGCAATACTAAAATCATCCTTCTTTCGTAATAGCTTATTTTCTCCATAAGTTACTTACCTGTCATTTTTATTACATTTCTACTCCATCTCAGGTAGGTGTTTACAAAATTCTATCTTTCAACAATTTACATTAATGCACCCTCCAAATCATATCATTAACGCACATCAATTCCCCCCCCCCAAAAAAAAGGTTACACATAATAGTTTACTTATTAAACTTCTAGGAGTCATACTTTTCTTAGGATTCGTTTTAAAATATGTTTATCCCTCTACAATTCTTGTCCATGCATGTTACTCAAGAAATTTAACATCACACTTAAATCAAAATGAATGTTCTTATTCTACATCAAGGTGCCTCATTAGGGTGTTAATAAAATATTTGTTAAACCATCCTAGGTGCATGATTTCTTCCCACATCAAAAGGCAACAAGGGATAATCAAGTTTAAGTTCTTCAAAGCCACCCCTATATAGGGTATTTTTCTACCACTAGGGCTTACAATGTTTATATTTCTAGGCACCAAGGTTTATGTTTTATAAGGTACGTTATTCACAAATCCCAAACACTAAGGTACATAACAATCCCATTCTAAGGGAGTGATGAAAATTAATAATACTTTATTTTAGATATCATCCACGCAATCATCTCCATACACATGCCAAATTTACCAGTCTGCAATTATCATCACTTTCGCAATTCATTAGGTCTAGATCACACGTTTTTTTGTTATGAATTTTCTCTTTCAGATTACTCGCAAATTTTTTTATTTAGGAGGCTATTCCTTCCTTCATCTTAATTTCATATAAAATTCTTTGTTAATTCTTTTTGCCTAATTTCACTCCTTGTGGTATTCTCCCTTGACACACTATCAGTGGTTCAACGAACATGATAGACATTACACAAATCACACCACTAGGGCTAGCTATATCAACCAACAAAATGACTACTTGACAATTTTAAAAAGATCAAAATAAACGTTACTTTTGCCAAGTCCAATCAAAAGAAGAAAAATGTCGGCAATTGAAAGATGTTAAAACTAGCAACATGGCAAGTGCCATATGTTAGGCCCAATATGGGAAGCTAATGTACTGAGAGGCGAGGGGTGAATCGGTACTTCAAAATCTTTTATCAACAATATCTTTACTGTTATGCATAAACCAAAAACTCCTGTAACATAACATAAAGCTAAAACAAATGAATAACAATCATACATGATTCACTCCATAACACATATATTTTGGTTACGCAGAAGTTCTTGTTTAGAGAGAAAAAATGTGGTGGAGATGGCACTCACAACCTCACTATTGCAATAATAAAGAGTGCTCAGTTAGAGCTACATGTTTAGCTATTTCTGATAGCTTACCCTGTTAGGAGTATCAAGATCTTTAGATCTACCTTGCTAAAGGATTTTACAACACTTATTCTAAATGCTGCACCTGGTTAAAGGCTTTACAATTTATAGACTTTGTTAGAGTCTTTTACCCTGTTAAAGGTTTCTCTTACAACTCAAAAATATTACAATAAAATGTTTACAAATATCTGCAACTTTACATCTGGAATGTTATAGCAGATTCTATGTGCTCAAAGTGAGATTGCCTTGCTTATAGCATACCTCGGTAACCCATAGAGTCACTCAGTAAACCCTTATGCTTACTCTATTCCTTGACTGTTATGAGAGATCCTTCTCGGTGACCTCTGTGTCTCTGTAACAGTCATAACACTTAGTGCTTTCTTATGATTTTTCTTTTCACATATGTCTATCTTCACACTCATACATACATACCTCTATATCTCTATCTGATCCCAATCCATGCTATATAAATAGATCTCTTATTTCGGTGATTTGGTTCATTGCTTTGATCTTACAAACATGATTTATCGAATGAATAACCATACAAAATATTTCATTGGATAGATGACCTCAAAATCATACACAATCCTTAAGTGTAATTTCCAATGTGATAACGGTTCTTTGTTCCTCGATCTTGTAACATGTTTCCACATGTGTGTCTAGGTTCAATGAATCTAGTAACACGTTTCACTCGGTGTATATCAGCTTGGTGTATCATTATTGCTTCTTGGTAGACATACAGTGTTACTTGGTAGACAACTCAGTGTATACTGGGCTCTGTGACTACTTTCTTCTATAACTGACTGCTCTATGCATACCGACTGAATATTTCGGTAGTAGTAATCGACTTGAGTATATAGAATGACTTTGGACATAAAACTAATGGTAACTTAATAAGTAGTAACAATCTCCCCTTTTGACATTAGTTGAGATGTTTGACAAAACTACTTTCAAAGTCATAACTCAAAAATCTAGATACTTACAAAATTTGACTAGACAGATAGTATATACATTTGTCAATGAAATATTATATTTAGATTGTTGGCATATGGACACTCCAATGAGACATTGTGTGTGATTGAAGGTTTTGTCATTGATGACAACCTTGCAATCCTATGGCACCGGCAAGACTTCATACCGGCAAAGCATTACACAAGCAAGACAGTGCACCGACATCAACAAGATCACTCTACACCGGGACCGGCACCGGCACCGGCACAGAAGAAAAGATGTATACCAGCATAAAGGCCGACAGGGTTTTTGATATGTAATATTTTGTTTATTATTGTAAGTCGAATTGGCAAATTGTAAAATGACTCTTGTATATAAAGGAGATCATTGTAGACATTTAAAGTGTAAGGTAGCGAGCATAAAGAAACTTATTAGGCAGACCTAATGTGCGAATTATAGGTAAAGGGTATATGTAAAGAACAGAGTTAGAACCAGTACTGAATCTGGAATTGGAGATGCTATTGTAAAGTAGTACAGATCTTTGGATTAGTATAATCCTCATTGTAAGTCAATGTGACTTCTCATTGAGCAGTGAGCTCTAGGCAGTTGGCCTTCCTACATGTGCAGGCCCCTATTGTAAGTAATATTCTCTTATTGGCTAGTGAGTGAATATTGTGGGTCACAAATCCCACCAAGGTTTTTCTCACACCAGGTTTCCTTGTTAAACATCTTGTGTTATGGTGTTCTTTTCATGTGGATGTTTTTGATTCTGTTTATTGCATTAATTCTTGCATACCGATAAACTGCTATTTTATGTTCTGCATGTTTTAACTTAAGAAGATCTTATCACCAGTTAGATACTGATTCACCCCCCCCTCTTAGTATCTGTGGGAATCCTAACAATTGGTATCAAAGCTTGGTCCTCTATTTTCAGAAGCCTAACAGCTTGAGGAAGATCTTGACACCGGTAAAGATGGAAAATCTGATGAAGCAACTTGAAGGAGCTCTTACTGACTATGATGCAAAGAAGTTGAAAAATATCAAATTAGAAGATGATTTAAGAGCAGCTCAAGATATCATTCAGGCACTTCAAGAAAATCTTACTATTACCAGAAATAAGAGAAGAGAACTTTGTGAAAAATTGCAAAATGAGAATGATGAAAAGGAATCTCTTAATGATATGATAAGCAAGCTGAAACAAGAGATCATGACAACAAAAAATGAAATGCAGGATATGACTATGAGATTTTGCAAAGAGATTGAGGATAGAAAGAAGAATGAAGAAGAATTGACCAAGAGACTAAGTGATGCAGCAAATGAGAACACAAGACTTAGCTATGAAAATGACATGTTGAAGACAGATCTGATGCATACTCAGAATGACTCAAATGAACTAATGAGACAAAAAGAAATCTTGGAAAGGGAATTGGAAACTGCAAATCAACATAAAGAAAAATTCAAGAAAAGCTCAGAAGAACTTGGTACCTTATTGAAGAATCAAAAACCTAAAGGTGACACCTCTAGAATTGGCTTTGAAGTTGGAGAAACCTCTGGTACTAAAAATACTCAGGATCACAGCAAATCGGTAAGACCACCTAATGCTTATAAATTCAATGGAAAATGCTTTAACTATAATAAGTATGGTCATAGGGAAAATGAATGTAGATCTAGGAATTATCAGAATATCAATACACCCACTGGTCAATGTTCCAAATGCAACAAAGTTGGTCATAACTCTGAAAACTGCAGAATGAATGTGAGATGTTATGTTTGTGGAAGATTTGGACATTTATCTAATCAATGTAGAACACAAACCGGCATAGGTTATGGGAAAGCTATTCAGAAAAATAATGTAACTTGTTATGCATGTAACAAAATTGGGCATATTGCTAAATTTTGTAGATTTAAAAGTACACCGGTAGACAACAAAAGTGCTAGCTTGAAAGGAAAAGAAAAAGTTGAAGAGGTTAAGCAAGAATTCTCAAAGCAATGGATTAGAAAAGCTGATCTAAACATTGGGAATACTCCTCTACTGATAAAACCAACAAATGCTTCACCAGTAGGATAGAGCAGTGCTCCACCGGCAGGAAGTTCTTCATCTAATTGAAGAAAATTTCCTTGACGGTTTGGAAATCTAATGATAGATGTGCTATTATTCCCTCGGTTAGAGATAAGGAGTTGAAAATTACTTAACTGACAAACAATGTTAAGTGAATACTTAACTGGCATGCAATTAATGTGGTAGATAGCGAAAAAGACTTTATAAAATAAGGTTTTGGCTCCATTTCATCTCACCATGATTTCAAACTTTCAAAGACCCCGAAGATTCCGAGCTAAGGCATTTCAAGCAAGAAGCAAGAACTCCAAGAAATCATTCATCCAAGACAGAAAAAGGTATTTAATCATGGCATCCACCTTTGCAATTGAATACATAGTGAACCCTACTGTTGTGGAAGTAATTAAAAGACCTAGGCCCATATTTCAATTAGTCCCCAAAATAGCAAAGAAGGATGATACCTTAGGTGCATTTTCTCAAATTCCTAGAGGTGTTGTATATGCTAAAGACCCTAGAATGTACATCCACTGCAATATTGAAGAGTTAGGAGACAAGGAAATCAAAACCATGTATAAAACCGAGATATGTGATGATACCGGCAATGTTAAAGCTGAACACAAGGTTATTGAAACCCTAGGATTCACAGAAATCCTTAGCATTTCTGAATTTCCTAAGGATGTGATTAGGATAGTGTTAAGCAGAGTTCATGGCAAATTTTTCTAGTTAGATGCAATTCATAAGATCACCAAGGAAGCGGTAAAGGTTGTCACGGGGTTACTGGCCACTGGTAAAAGACCAGACAAAAACAAGAAGGTTTCAAATGATTTAGTCATAGACCTAACAGGTGCAACATTTGATAAAAGATCTCTAAGGGTTAATGGTGTAAAGGATACAAATGTGAGATTCTTAAGTATGATATTAGGTTACAAAGCCACTCATGCTAATAGACTTAACTCAATTTCAAGTTTATGCATTAAGAGTGCTTATGATATGATAATAGATAATGCAAAAATTGACATCTGTGAATGGTTAAAGGATGAACTAATAGACAACCTTGGAAAGATAAAGAAGGATAAGAAAGGAACCTTCAGATTTGGAAATCTGTTAGTATGCCTAATGCTTCATATAACAAAATAGGTTCCTGGTATAGGATATAAAGAACTAGGATATGACATATCGGTAGGAAAGCAATTGACAGAACTGTTTAATACCATGGGTGAGAACAAGGAAAACAACATTCATGACTTTTTCCAAGCATTAAAGATAAAAATGAAGAAAAGGATAAGGTTATCTCAGAAAATTGTAGATAAATAAAAATATGATATATACTTTGTTATTAAAAGGGATGAAATATGGATGGAAGCAGTCATCCCAAGGACAATCTAGGTAACAAAAATGGGCTATGAGACATATGACCACATAGTTGAAACTTATGCCAAAGCACTTCTGGAAGCCCCCAATGAACCTAAGGAAGAAGTATTTGGTAGTGCTAAAACCATAGAAAGCCAAATACAGTCCAAGAAAAGAGTGAAGAAGGTAGAGGCATTTGTGAGAAAAGGATCTAGACAAGCAAAAGCCATTAAGGAAGATGTATTAAATAAAACCGGCATAACTGAAGATGAGTTGGCTGCCCCACAACCTGAAGCTCATCTATCACCGGTAGGTACTTCTTCGGAAGGTGACATGCCAGCAACCACTCCTTCACCTAGAAGGACAAGGTAGAAGCAACAAGCTGTGAGATCTCCGGTTAGAAAGGTCACACCTAAAAAGAAGCTAACTCCTAAGAAAAAGAAAAAGACAAAAATTGACTTGGCACCTCTAGACATTTTTCTAAATGAGATCATAGCGGAAGGAAAACTGAAAAACATAGGGAAAATTTATGACACCCTATCTGCTGATGAGAAAGGGCAAGTTAAGGAGAGTGTAATACTGCATATGGACATGTTCAAAAAGTTTTTGATGGAAGTTATCAATGAAATTCCTAATGATTTATACAAAAGACTTGAGGCCAGAAGGCAAGGAGTGATTGAATTAGACAAGAAAATAAAAATAGAAAAACTACTTGCTATATATCTGGTAAACTCCCCAAAGGAAATTGATGATCTAATTGCTCAGGCAAACCAGACTGTTTTCTCCACTGCACACCGACATATTTCACTGATGGTAGGAAGAGTTACAAAAGTTGCAAAGGAAACCGAAGATGGTTGGGACATATTCTTGGTTGAAAAAGAAAAACAAGAAGAATATAGGAATCCCAAGCCTATTAAGGTATATTGGAAGGATAAGGACAAAGGGAA
Source organism: Cryptomeria japonica (assembly GCF_030272615.1). NCBI lineage: Eukaryota > Viridiplantae > Streptophyta > Pinopsida > Cupressales > Cupressaceae > Cryptomeria > Cryptomeria japonica. The sequence continues at coordinate 132,527,904 of NC_081413.1, read as the reverse complement.
AGGCAAAATTGGTGGACCTCCAAGCATAAAGGTTAAAGACAACCTACCTCCACTTGTGAAAATCACAACTCCTGAAGACCAACTAGCAGCAGAAAGCATGGATGTAGAGGATAGTAATCCAAATCCTGAAGTCCTATACACTGTAAATGTTGATACCCAAAAGATCAACATAACAATTGATAAAGATACAACTGAAAAATCAGATATGGCTAAAGAGCCTCCGGTAACAGGAGATACAGAGCAACCGGCAAAGGATACAGGGAAAAAGATGGAATCTGAGGCACAAACAGAGAAACTGACAAAGCTAAAGGCTCCAGAACAGGCTCACAAGGAAACAATGCCACCGGTAAGCAATGAAGCAGGAAAACCAATGCTCAAGGAAATGCAGACACAAACTGACCTGCCAGAGGTCAATACAAGCATGGTCACTTCCACTCGTACTCAGACTCTTGGATCATCATCAACATTCAAGTCAACTAATGTGACTGAGGTATTGCTTGAATCCATTAAGAAAATAACTGACTGCAGCTCACAGGATTACAAAGCAATAGATGATTCAATGCCAATTTTGAAGATAATTGCTCCTGATTGTAATATAGATAATAAAGATTCTTTAGGATAGTTGGATACATTATGTAAATACATTTCTAGAAATATTCATAAAATAAAGGAAGAATCAGTAAAGGACATAGTAGAAAAGGAGAAACAAAAATTCTTTGAAGAAGAAATAAAGAAGTGTAACAGAGACTTTGACACACTTCTACCAGAACTGTGTAGTTTGTTGAAAGAATATAAAAATCTGTATAAAGACACATGCAAAACAAACTTCTTGACTGTAGATATTGACAAGAAAATAAGCAAGACACAGGATGAGATAAATAAGCTTGTAGACAATTTTGTCAACTCACCGGATTCACTATCTATTTTTGAAGATAAGTTAGCAAATTTTGGGGAAGAATTGCTTAAATAGGAAAGAGAGAAAGAGAGAATAATAAACAAGGCAAAACACTTGAGATCCAAATAGAGTCCAAGATTGGACTATCTAGCATCTCTGCGGAAGGAAATCTTAGAGGCATTAGCATAGGGAAGTAAAACATCGGTAGAGCAATTACAACATCTCACTGGTACTGTGAAGAGGACTGAAACAACAATAAAATATAGCAAAAAGTTTATGGATAGTATAAACTTAATTTTGGGCGATTTTTTTCAGATAATAACTACCCAACTACAAGGTTGAGGATATGACTACAAACTCTACTAACATCTTGACAACCTTTGTCATTGATGCCAAAGGGGGAGTAGTAGGATGAGAAAGTTCAAAGACAAGAATCATATGCTCAGGGGGAGCCCTTCATATTTTTGGTAAACATTCTTTTTGGTAAATTTTTTTTTGGACTACACATTTTTGGACACTTTTTGAAATTTCTCATGAGTGTTACCATCAATGCCAAAGGGGGAGATTGTTGGCATATGGACACTCCAATGAGACATTTTGTGTGATTGAAGGTTTTGTCATTGATGGCAACCTTGCAATCCTATGGCATCGACAAGACTTCATATCGGCAAAGCATTACACAAGCAAGACAGTGCACCGACATCAACAAGATCACTCTACACTGGCACCGACACCGACATAGAAGAAAAGATGTATACCGGCATAAAGGCCAACAGGATTTTTGATATGTAATATTTTGTTTATTATTGTAAGCTGACTTGGCAAATTGTAAAATAACTCTTGTATATAAAGGAGATCATTGTAGACATTTAAAGTGTAAGGTAGCAAGCATAAAGAAAATTATTAGGCAGACCTAATGTGCAAATTATAGGTCAAGGGTATATGTAAAGAACAGAGTTAGAACTAGTACTAAATCTAGCATTGGAGATGCTATTGTAAAGCAGTACAGATCTTTGGATTATTATAATCCTCATTGTAAGTCAGCGTGACTTCTCATTGAGCAATGAGCTCTAGGCAGTTGGCCTTCCTGCATGTGCAGGCCCCTATTGTAAGTAATATTCTCTTATTGGCCAGTGAGTGAATATTGTGGGTCACAAATCCCACCGAGGTTTTTCCCACACTAGGTTTCCTCATTAAACATCTTGTGTTATGGTGTTCTTTTCATGTGGATGTTTCTGAATCTGTTTATTGCATTAATTCTTGCATACCGGTATACTGCTATTTTATGTTCTGCATGTTTTAACTTAAGAAGATCTTATCACTGGTTAGATATTGATTCACCCCCTCCCTCTTAGTATCTATGGGAATCCTAACATATATATACTCCCCTTATCAATATACTATACAAAACTCTGCTTTTGCATGCTCAGTGATCAATACTCTGTATTAACTGTTCGATTGACACTGTTCGGTACACTGCTCTGTTCACTGTCAAAGTTAATTGTGCATTTGGATACTTTATTCTACTTGGTATACTCCCCCTGTATACTACACTCCCCCTGTATACTTTGATACTATTCTCCCCCTTTTTGACAAACATCAAAACTTAGTTACCATTCGATGGGGGTAACTGGTCAAAAATGGATTTGTACTTTGTCCTTGTATCGGTAAGAGCGGCAAAGAGGGCATCCTTGACACTGTCTATGAGTGAATTATGAGTTGTAATGTCAGCTAATAGTGAAATTAGTCCATCTAAGGTGCTTCCCTCTTGTTGAGTGGATAGGGAGGTAGCCTTGTTGATCTGTTCTTGGATGGATGAAAGATGATGAATGAATAATGTCTGAAGAGTCATTATGTCCATCCTTATCTTGTGCTCTTCATTCCTGAGTTCCAATTGTTGAGCCATGAGCTATTGTAACTTTGTATAGAAATGCTGAATAGAGTTTGGCTCAGTGGTCAACTTATTTGAGAGATCGGTGATCTCTTTCTCAATCATGTTTGTTTTATTTTTGATGTCTTTAATGAATAAAGAAAATGTACAGAGTTTCTGAAATAAATAAAGAATATGCTTGAGTTGAGGGGACAACTCAGCAATAAATTTGACAAGTTTTACTTTGCCAATAGCAATAGCTTTCTGTACCTCTTCAATCATTTTAGCAGTGAGCTCTTTGTCCTTTAACTTGCTCAAATATTCAGATGCATCTACTCCAGATGTCTCAATTTTTGTTAGGAGTTCATCCAGTTGAATATGGATGGTTGCATCTATTGTCACTGTAGCTTCAGGTAGCATATCTATTAATAGTGCTTTCACCTTCTGAAGTACTTTGTTTTTCTTTTGAATAGCCATTTGTTTTTCCTATTCTGCTTTGGCTTTGCATAGTTCACCAAATTCAATGAGTGCTTGCCCTTTTAATTTGGAAATGTCTACATTCTGCAACACTATTGGTTTTGACAAATCTAACTTGGAACTATGCCTTTTCATTTTCTTTTCTTTACCTTTCACTGGTTGAACTAACATAATGGCTTGGGAGGCTTGCTTACTCTCGGTAGGTTGCTCGGTAGAGGCAACACTTTTATCAATTTCTTGAACCTCTGATGTAGCCTCTATTTTCTCCTTCGGTGCTTCTATGCTTGTGGTCTTGGTTGTAAAATTTTCAATGCTAGAAGGGGCTTGAGAGGTCTATTCCCCGGTGGCCTGAGAAGCAATTTCTCCTTCTGTAGACTTGTGACCTTCTGTTCCTTGTTTAGTATCTTGAGGGGTCTCGGTTGAAATAGGCTGAGTGAGTGGAGGATAGGGCTGAACATGCTCCAAAACTGACTCACTGGATACTAGTTTGGCATATGCATTCCCTTCTATCATTTCCTATTCAGGTACCTTGGTGTCCATGATATCCTCATCAATTTGTATAGTGTCAGCAAGGTCTTGCTCGGTGATATCAGGGTCTTCCTCAGTGACATCAACTATTTCAACTTCAACTTGCTCACCATCATTCTTGATTCGAAAGATTTCCTGTCATTTTTCCTTTGTCTCATTCTCTACATCCAAATAAAATCCATTCATCAATTTCAAGGCTCTTTGCTTGACTAGGAAGTTTGAGTGGTAGTTTGTCAGATGTTCAGTGATCTCATCTATCGACATGTCTAGAAAGAGATGTACCAGACTTCTTTCTCTCATCTTATTTTCTAAGTCCATGGCATATTTCCACCTGTTATCAATATGCAAATACAATTCTTTTGGAAGAGAATTAGTTACTTCTATTGGGACCAATCGGAATTTCAGAAGAGTGCAGATTACAACTTCTTCTATTTGTCTCTTTTTTGCATCAGATCTAGATTCATATTTTACATATCTAAATGATCCAAATCCACCATATTGCGTCAGATTAGCACAAAAGTTATCAACACTATGTACTTCTTCCTTTTTGCTCTTAACAATCTGAAATTTGCTTGCATCTTCAGATTCGGTGTCACTGGACTCTTTAGTCAAAATGAGTCTCCAAGTAGATTTCTTGTAAGTTTTTGTTACCTTTGGTGCAGAAACATTCTTTGGTTTCTTACTCGGTGATGCTGCAGATGATCTTGTGTTTGGGCGCTTGACTGAAGGAGTCGGTGATACCTTTGATGTATCCGATTTCTTCCTTTTCAAAACTTTCCCTTTAGGCAATTCGGTGCTCAATGTAATAGCTACCTCTTGAGCTTCAGATTCCTCCTCGGTGATGACTATAGTGCCTTTGACAGGTGTGGAGGAAGAACCTTCTCCAAATTTCTCCATTAATGCCTTGATCATTTTTGTTGCTTTCCTTGTAGCTTTTGGTACTACAATACTCATCTTAACTTTCTCTTTCACTTCTTCATATGTACCATATCTTAGCTCGGTAGCATGCCTTGGTAGTGTAAGAAAAGCATCCATCTGCTATTGTGTGATGTCAAAATCAATCTCATAACCCATAGGTGGAAAAGATTGGGTTCTTGGTTCCACAACATTAACATAGTAGTAATCGGTGTCCACTTCAAAACATATGTCATCCTTGTATTTCTCTACTAACTGGGGTGGGATTTGGTACCTGTTATGCATCCTTTCCTAAAACTTGCTAAAGTAATCATCCATAATATCATTAAAATTATCACCTAGTCGTTTGATGAAGTCATTGATTTGATGGGTGATTGGTTGGTGTAGCTCCCAAACTACATTACCGACTGATGGAAAAAATTTCTCAAAATAGAAAAACATGCATACTAACAGTGATCCAAAATTCAGAGTGTTAGCCGAGTTGTTCTTCTTTGGCTTCCTTATGGTGTTTAGATTCTCAAATAAGTTTTTCAACAATACTTCACAAAGATCAATTTTCATTCCTTTCTTCACAATTTTATATGCTAAGTCGGTTGCTGCATAGGGTACACTATTTTCCCTTGCTGATTGAAAGAAACAATAACCTATGACTCTAATGGCAAATTTTAGCTCTTCATCTGTCACATTGTTTAGTTTCAATCCTTTGCAATTAGATTCCACTTTGGTTAAAGTGATCAATTTCTTTTGTGATATCATTTTCTGAGCTCGGGCATGATCAAAGATAGGGTAACCGGTGATCAAATGAATGATTTCCTTGGTGATTTTAAATGGTTGCTCTTCTAACCACATGAAATCATCATGAACTCTACTCAGAACAAACTTGACCCACTGGGGTTTGAATACACAGGGATAGGTTAGGGCTTCGGTCAATCCCTTGATTTTGATGTGTTCATACTTGCTATCCAATTTCCCATCTATACACAATTCATCATATGTGTCCTTGATTTCAACATGACCTAGTTCCTCAACATGACACTTAGTGAAGAATCTGACTGATAGTTTTGATACTTAATATAAGTACAGATCCAATAGCCAACAAGATGAGAGGGAGGGGGTGAATCATACAAACTTAATCTTCCATAAAAACATCAGATTCAACCTCGGTAACATATACTTCAGTAATATAACCAAAACTGTCAAACATGCAAACTCAAAAGCATATAAACATCATAAACCTCATAACACTAGATTTAATGTGGAAACCCAAATAGGGAAAAACCATTGTGGGATTTCGGACCCACTAAGAAATATACTCTTCTAGAGTATGCTCGGTTAAAAGCAAATCCTGTTAAAGATTACAAACACATTGCTAGATGTGACCCGCTTAAGGGATTTCCCTCAGATCTATTAGGATCTTCACCTTGTTAGAAGTGACCTTGTTAAAGGATTTCAAACACTCAATCAGAATGTCACCTTGCTAGAGGGTTTTACAAATAAGACTGTTAAGTCCACTTGATTAAGAGAGATTTTCTATCACTTTCACAAAATAACAATAATAAAAATCTATCTGCAACTTCACATCTAAAATGCTAAAGTAGATTCCTATTTGTTCAATACAATCTAGACATAGAATTAATCTTGTCTATCTGTTGGACATCTATACTCTATTATTCTAATAGGTCTTCAAGCTTATGTGCTCAGTAATCACTATGTAGCATCCCTATGCATACACTTGCTTGCATACATTGTTTATCAACAATTTCCTATTTATAAACAATTAGGTAACTACTTAATCTCCTTGATCACATTTCCCATGATCAATCATAGCCATCAGATCTTCAATCTTATCCAGGTTCAATGCATCTTTCAATCTGAAAATGTTTTACCTCGCCTTGGAACTTGCATATATTTCTTCTAACTTGTACCAGGGTATTGCGGTTCAATCTGAGCTATAGATCTTCATGCGGACTTCCCTTTGCCTTAGATTCATTAACAAACTTCATGCACGGCTCACCAATCATTTAATTAGTTCCAGCTCATCAGCTTCCTTCATTAAATATCGCATGTAAACATTTAATGCATTATGTTATAGCTTGGTTACAACTCGGTAACAACTCAGTGAATACTAAACTTCACTCGGTAGACATTCTGCCTTCATTAACCGATAGCGATAACCTTAGGGTTTACCGACTAGGTTCCTTAGGGTTTATCGACTAGGTTCCTTGCTTGATAACATAGTATAGTATTAACCTTTACAAATTACAACATATGTATGATGTTAAAACAATCTAAACATCATGATCTCATCATATTTTGACTCAGTAATAGTTTCCCATTGAATGCCTTATTCATCCCCTTATTCATCATAATCTTTCCTGTGTCTTTTACCGACATCTTTATACTCTTCAAATCATACTTCTCAAGATATGGCAACATCATACTGAATTAGAAAATCAATTTCTTGACATCAATGACAAAATAATAATATCAAGATAGTAAACATCTTTAATCAGTTATATCCATAATCATCAACAACCTTCTCAATATCCTTAATGAAAGGCCAACAATCTTTCATTGTCTGTTATAATGCTATATTGCCAACAATCTCCCCCTTTTTCATTGATGGCAAAACCAATTGATTTGACCTTAAAAGATTCGGATTGCTGTGATTCTGAAATGCTGAAATGCTCTCTCCCATTCATTAGACTTCTCCACTTTTCTTCAGTCTTCTTTCCAATCTATAGTCTTCTCATTTTTCTTTTAGTCTTCTCCCATGATAGATAGGTCTTCTCCCCCTATATTAGTCTTCTCCCCCTTTGACAACAATGCCAAAAAGTAAAGAACTAAAACATAATTACTTTCTGTCTGAAGTGATTGCCTACGGTTGTGTATCAACTGAGTCTCGGTCAGAGCATTTTGTCTTAAATTCCTGTTCCCTGTAATATGTGCTGTAATAATTCCTGTACACCTTTAGAAAACATTCCAAAGTGTATAAATCTGCATCAACTCCTAAAAGATATTTGATAGAGTCATCAGATTGATGCGTTCACCGAACTCGGTTAGTGAGTAGAAGATAGGGGTAGGACCCCTAACTTACTTCTGAGATATTCAAAAGTGTCCCTTGGTAGTGCCTTGGTGAAGATATCTACTATTTGTTCCTTTGTGCTAACATACTCCAACACCACTTTCTTCTCTTGAGCTTCTTCTCTAAGATAATGATATTTGATAGAGATGTTCTTTGTCTTAGAGTGCATAACAGGATTTTTTGAAAAATTATTGGCACTAGTATTGTCACATAATATAGTTACTGGCTCGGTAACTTTCTCATTTATACCTTCCATAGTTTTTTTATCCATGCAATGTTGGTACAATTCAGTGCTACAGCAACGTATTCAACTTTTGTTGTTGACTATGAAACACATCCTTGTTTCTTGCTAAGCCAATTCACTAGTCTTTCTCCTAAAAAGAAAGCTCCTCCACTTGTGCTTTTTCTGTCATCATTGTTGCCTGCCCAATCAGCATCAGTATAAAATTTTAAATCAAAATCATTTCCTTTCTGATATACTAAGCAATAATCCTCTGTGCCTTTCAAGTATCTAAAAATTCTTTTGATTGTTGTCATGTGTGTTTCCTTAGGATCTGCAGAGAATCTTGCAACTATACCTACTACATGTGCTATGTTTGGTCTGCTGTGAACAATTGTAGCTTTCCAATCATGGATCGGTAAAGTGTCTCATCAATAGATGCAGATTCATCATTCTTTGATAATTTACAGTTGGTAGTCATAGGAGTACTTACTGGTTTCGAATCCTCCATTCCAAATTTCTTCAAGATTTCCTTTATGTACTTGGATTGAGTAATGAAAATCTCATTTTTCATTTGTAGTATCTGTAAACCTATAAAATACTTTATCTCACCGATTAATGACATCTCAAATTCTTTTCTCATTTCATTTCCAAAGTTCTTGCATAGAGAGTCATTGCTACAAAATATAATATCATCAAAAAATATGGCTGAGATCAGTATTCCATTTTCATAATTCTCAGATACATGTTGTTGTTCTCACTTGTCCTTATAAAACCAATCTTAATCAAATAAGAGTGCAATCTTTCATACCATGCTCTTGGTGCTTGTTTCAAACCATATAAAGCTTTGTTCAATTTACATACCTGATCTTTATTATTGTCTTCAACAAATCCTTCAGGTTGTTCAATAAAAACTTCTTCTTCTAATATTCCATTCAGAAATGTAGATTTAACATCCATTTGATATACCTTGAAGTTTTTGAAAGTAGCATAGGCCAACAATGTTCTTACTCCTTCAAGTCTCGCAACAGGTGCAAAAGTTTCACCATAATCAATTCCTTCTTCTTGAGCATAACCTTTGCAAACTAGTCTTGCTTTGTTTTGAATGACCTCTCCTTTTTCATTTAGCTTGTTTTGAAAATCCACTTTGTACCAATTACATTCTTATCCTTCAGGCTTGGGATTAGTGTCCATGTGTCATTCTTCATGATTTGATCAATCTCTTCTATCATATAATTTATCCAAACTTCACTTTTGAATGCCTCTTTCAGTATTCTCGATTCAAATTCAGATATCAAACATGTGTTTTGTCTTAGTTTGTTCCTTGTCATCATTGGATCATCCTTATCTCCTATAATCTAACTTGGTGCATGATGTCTTTTGACATACTTGGCTAATACAAGCTCGGTAGGCTCTGTATGATATTCTTCATCACTCGGTAACTAGATATTCTCTTCATTTTCTTCAACAGTCTTCTTGGTAAGACTTCTCGGTTGAACATAGACAAATTCATCATAGTCTTCTGGTTCCTTGGAATTTCCTTCATCATTTCTTTTTGCAAATTCATCAATTTTCACATTTGCACTTTCTACTATTTTGTTAGATGATTTGATCAGACATTTAAATTCTTTGCTTCTAGAAGAATAACCTAGAAATGTTCCTTCTTCACTTTTGTGATCAAACTTGCCATTTCTATCATCTTTGTGAACATAGCATCTACTTCCAAAGATTTTAAAATAACTCACATTAGGTTTCTTATCATACCGGATTTCATATGGTGTCTTCAAAGTACCTTTCTTCAATCGAACTCGGTTCAAGGTGTAAACAGTTATGCTTATTGATTCTCTCCAAAATGTTTGTGGCACCTTCTTTTCAATCATCAATGTTCTAGCACAATCCACAATAGATCTGTTTCTTCTCTCAGCTATTCCATTTCGCTGTGGAGTTCTCAGTGCAGAGACTTGTCTTTTAATACCATGATCATTGCAAAATAAGTTGAACTCATTAGATGTGAACTCTCCTCCTCTATCTGATCTAAGACATTTTAGTTGTCTTCCTATTTCATTTTCAACTCTTGCCTTGTACCATTTAAACATTTGAAAAGCTTCTGATTTTTCTTTTAGAAACATTACCGAGATCATTCTTGAATAGTCATCCACAAATAATATGAAATATTTATCACCATAATAACTTTAAAATTTCATAGGACCACAAAGATCAGTGTGTACTAGATCTAAAATTCCCTTAGAAGTGTAAGACCTACTTGTAAAGCTTGATCTTGTCATCTTACCCATCTGGCATCCTCGACACATAGCATTTTCAGGTTTTTCAAGACTCGGTAGACCTCTTACTTGGTGCTTCTTACTTATTTTGATCAGATTATCAAAATTTACATGACAAAACCTTTTATACCATAACCAGGTATCATCTAACTTTGCATACAAACACTTATTTTGAGTTGAGTCAAGGTGAAATGTATTACCTTTTGTTTGTGTCTCGGTAGTAGCTAACTTTCCATTCTTGTCATGAACTTTGACAATTCCCTTGTGCTACACTCAACAAATTATATTTCAAACCTTCAACCCAATAAATATCATTGCATCTTGCATTATCAAGAAGTGTTATAGATCCTTTACCTCTCACCGGACATGGTGCATCATTATCAAATCTAACATAGCCTCCATCATAATCTTCTAATATAACAAACTTGTGTTTATCTCCTATCATATGATGTGAGCATCCACTATCTATGATCCAGGAATAATTAGTGTTTATGTGAGATATTAGGGCTTTTTCTTCATACATTTCTTCATCTGAGCCATCTTTGATAGCCACATAAAGTACTTCCTCTGTATCAGTTTCATCTGATTTATCATCATTGGATTCCTCATCAGCTATTAAGCATGTCTTTCTATCTCTTCTTTTGAAGTCTCGGTGTCCTTTGTAATGATTATCTTTCTGTCTGTCATCTCGGTAATCTCTCTTTTCACTAAAATCTTTGTCAGGACAGTTAGAAGCCATATGTCCTATCTTATCACAATTGAAACATTTCAAAGGTAGTTTTCCTTTATACTTACCTTTGCCTCTTGGTAACCTTTTGGCTAGTAGTGCTTCAAACTTTTCTTGCTTTCTGATTTCCTCATATAGTTTGTGTACTTCTTCCATGTTCTTACGAAATCTTTCACTTGCTCCACTGTGATCTCCTTCAGAGTACTTATACTTGCTTTCATTGAAATCATTAGATTCATCAAGATGAAAAGAACTAAATGCAGATTCAACTTTATTTACCAAAGATCCACTATTATCAAAGTTACTTAACTCAAATGCATGTAGCTTACCAATAGTAGCATCTAAAGAAACTGGCATATTAGGTACAAACCTCAATTCATTGATTGTAGAGACTCGGATTGCATAAGCTGGTAGAAGGGTTCTTAACAACTTACTTGTTATATCCTTTTCTTCAATAGTTCCACCTGCTCCTTTGATTTGATTAACAATCTCCTTTAGTCTTGTACTGTACTGGGTTATGTTCTCACCTTCATTCATCCTCATAGATTCAAGTTGTCCTCTTAGACTATGTACTTTTTCTCTTTGAACATGTTCATCTCCTCCATACACTGATATGAGCTTATCCCATATTGCCTTTGCATCATTGTAGGCTTCTAGATCATTAAACTCTGAATCGGTCAATGCAAATGTTATTTCAATCATTGCTTGAATATGTTCTTTCTTTGCCTTTATCTCTTCCATAGTCAATGGATAGGTGCTAGGTGTAACAAAATCATTCTCCAGATAATATAAAACATATTCTCCAACTCTTGATAGATGTAGCTTCATTCTTTTCTACCATGTAGAGAAACTTGACTTGTTCAGCTTTGGTGCATCCCTCTTATACATCTATGGATCTTTAACCCAAGTGCCTTTAAACTTTTCTTCCTAAGTCCAAAGCTCTGATACCAATTGATAGTTCTGATACTTAATATAAGTACAGATCCAATAGCCAACAAGATGAGAGGGGGGGGGGATGAATCATACAAACTTAATCTTCCATAAAAACATTAGATTCAACCTCGGTAACATATACTTCAGTAATATAACCAAAATTGTCAAACATGCAAACTCAAAAGCATATAAACATCATAAACCTCATAACACCAGATTTAACGTGGAAACCCAAATAGGGAAAAACCACTATGGGATTTCGGACCCACTAAGAAATATACTCTTCTAGAGTATGCTCGGTTAAAAGCAAATCCTGTTAAAGATTACAAACACATTGCTAGATGTGACCCAGTTAAGGGATTTCCCTCAGATCTGTTAGGATCTTCACCTTGTTAGAAGTGACCTTGTTAAAGGATTTCAAACACTCAATCAGAATGTCACCTTGCTAGAGGGTTTTACAAATAAGACTGTTAAGTCCACTCGGTTAAGAGATTTTCTGTCACTTTCACAAAATAACAGTAATAAAAATCTATCTGCAACTTCACATCTAAAATGCTAAAGCAGATTCCTATTTGTTCAATACAATCTAGACATAGAACTAATCTTGTCTATTTGTTGGGCATCTATACTCTGTTATTCTAACAGGTCTTTAAGCTTCTGTGCTCGGTAATCACTATGTAGCATCCCTGTGCATACACTTGCCTGCACACATTGTTTATCAACAGTTTCCTATTTATAAACAATTAGGTAACTACTTAATCTCCTTGATCACATTTTCCATGATCAATCATAGCCATCAAATCTTCAATCTTGTCCAGGTTCAATGCATCTTTCGATCTGAAAATGTTTTACCGCGCCTTGGAACTTGCATATATTTCTTCGAACTTGTGCCAGGGTATTGCGGTTCAATCTGAGCTGTAGATATTCATGCCGACTTCCCTTTGCCTTAGATTCATTAACAAACTTCATGCACAGCTCACCAATCATTTAATCAATTCCAGCTCATCAACTTCCTTCATTAAATATCGCATGTAAACATTAAATGCATTTTGTTATAGCTCGGTTACAACTCGGTAACAACTTGGTGAATACTAAACTTCACTCGGTAGACATTCTGCCTTCATTAACCAATAGCGATAACCTTAGGGTTTACCGACTAGGTTCCTTATGTTTTACCGACTAGGTTCCTTGCTTGATAATATAGTATAGCATTAATGTTTACAATTTACAACATATGTATGATGTTAAAATAATCTAAACATCATGATCTCATCATATTCTGACTCGGTAATAGTTGCTCATTGAATACCTTATTCATCCCCTTATTCATCATATTCTTTCCTGTGTCTTTTACCAACATCTTTATACTCTTCAAATCATACTTCTCAAGATATGGCAACATCATATTGAATTAGAAAATCAATTTCTTGACATCAATGACAAAATAATAATATCAAGACAGTAAACATCTTTAATGAGTTATATCCATAATCATCAACAACCTTCTCAATATCCTTAATGAATTGCCAAAAATCTTTCATTGTCTGTTATAATGCTATATTGTCAACACTGACATCCTCAACTAGTAAAACCTTATCCGGAATGAGTGAAAATGCAATTTTATCATCCGGCTTAGATGCTACTTTGGGAGTTAAAGACTATTTTAGTGAGGGCTTTTCAATGTTCTCAACAACAACGGGCTTCTGGATCTTAGGTGCCATAGCAAATTTCAGATAATCACTTAACAAAAGATCCCTAAGGTTTGAAAACTTTCAAATGGCAGATGCTTCCCACTTAGCAAATGTAAAACAGATAATCACAACTGATATGATCGGTAAACTAGTTTGACAATGCGTTGTGATTGATGCAAATACCTTGAAATTCAATGTTTGATCACCTTTGAATCACTTTTCTCTACTTTCTTGAAAACTTGGTAAGTGTGAAATGATCGCGTAAAAGATTTAAGTACACAATATACCTTATCAGGCTTCGTGCAGTTAGGTCAAAAGACATAAAATGCACTCGGTACCACTTCCTTTTTATTTCTTTAACTAAGTAGCCAGTCTTCCTGTATTCACTGACTAGACAGGCTTCCAAAAGACTTGATAAAATCTCAAATTTCCCAATGCATCTTTAGCTATGTAGATTTTGGATTAAGTGCATGATAAAATAGGAACTGTTAAGATTTAAACTTGAGAGAATGCAATCCCTTCATACCTTTACCGATTAATTTGGAATAGGTGCACCTAACTCGGTAGGTAAGGTGCTTTCTTCATTTGTCACAATTTCCTTCTTTTTCTAAATCATCTGTAATTTGCCTTTTATTTCTTCAATGTCTCCTCTAGGTTGATCTTTGCAATCTCTAGCCAAGTGTCCAACTTTGTGACAATGAAAACATGCCATACCAAGATTTCTCCATGATCTTCGGTTGTTCATTCAAAACCTTATAAAGCAGTTGGCACTTATATGTCCATATCTTCCACAACATTCCCACCATATCCTTGTATTGTAATCCCATGGTACTGAAGAATACTGTTGGTAAGGATCTGTGTGAGTTCGGTAACCTCTAGCATTTGCTCGGGGTGCAGACCACATAGAGTTCTTTTTCTTAAACCAACACTTCTCGGTACTATGTCCATATCTATTGTAGTTTGTACAAAACCCTTTGAATTTTACCTTCTGATAATTGTTAACAAACTTTTTCCTACATTGGTTAGATGTGTGACCATATTTATAGCAACTGTAACAATAACCATTAGACCTAGTGACATTCGGTTGCTTACCTTTTCTGATTTGGCACATGTTGGTAGTATGACCTTGATTTCCATAGTAGTTGCAAATAGGTTTCTTTCCTTTGATGTTCTTCTTATTTCCAGCTCGCTTTGATGATTCTCCTCTCTCGGTAGTGTGGATTCCCTTCTCGGTATAGTATTTTCCTTTGTAACCGAGTCCTGCATCTTTGTTGGGTCTTCTTGTATTCAGTTGCTCATCCAACATCTTTGATGCTTCATAACTCTTCTTCAGTGTTTCTTTGGATTCTTCTCTGTTTCAAGTTCATCGGTCAACCTTGATAATTCAAGTTTCAATGCTTGATTCTCATTATCCTTCAGATTTGCTTCATGATGTACATAACCCAATTGATTTAACAAATTACTTTGTATTCCAGTCATCCTAGTGATTTCATCATTCTTTTCAGATACTAATGCTTCAGGATGTTGTTTTTCTCTTTCTAGATCTCTTACTTTATCCTCAGTTGTCCTCAATGCATCAAGATTTTCTATCATCTGTGTGCTGAAATGTTCATGTCCTCTTTTCATTGCTTTTAGCTGACCAGTCAGTGCTTTGTTCTTTTCTTTCAATTCTCCAATCATCTCTTCAGTCTCTTCAGATATACTATTCTCAGATGATGTCTCAATCCATTCCACTAACTCTTAAGAGTCCTGCAAATCATCAGACAATCTTCTTCTAACTTTCAATGATTTTTGCATTTGTCTTTGCATGTCGGTAATTACTTGATTAGCATGATCCAACTCTTCTTGCAAATACACAATTCTCTAAGATTGTTTATAGCCTTCCATTGATAAGATCTTTTTCTTTAGTCTATTAAACCCTTTTCCACAATTGAAGCTTTGATACCAATTGTTAGGCCCAATATGGAAAGCTAATGTACTGAGAAGGGAGGGGTGAATCAGTACTTCAAAACCTTTTATCAACAATATCTTTACTGTTATGCATAAACCAAAAACTGCAACATAAAGCTAAAACAAATGAATAACAATCATAAATGATTCACTCCATAACACATATATTTTGGTTACGCAAAAACTCTTGGTTAGAGAGAAAAACTGTGGTGGGGATGGCACCCACAACTTCACTACTGTAATAATAAAGAGTGCTCGGTTAGAGCTACATGTTTAGCTATTTCTGATAGCTTACCCTATTAGGAGTATCAAGATCTTTAGATCTACCTTGCTAAAGGATTTTACAACACTTATTCTAAATGTTGCACCTGGTTAAAGGCTTTACAATTTATAGACTTTGTTAGAGTCTTTTACCTTATTAAAGGTTTCTCTTACAACTCAAAAATATTACAATAAAATGTTTACAAATATCTGCAACTTTACATCTAGAATGTTATAGCAGATTCTATGTGCTCAAAGTGAGATTACCTTGCTTATAGCATACCTTAGTAACCCATAGAGTAACTTGGTAAACCCTTCTGTTTACTCTGTTCCTTGACTATTCTCTAAAATCCTTCTCGGTGACCTTTGTGTCTCTCTAACAATCATAACATTTAGTGCTTTCTTATGATTTTTCTTTTCACATATGTTTGTCTTCACACTCATACATACATACCTTTATATCTCTATCTGATCTTAATCTATGCTGTATAAATAGATCTCTTATGTCGGTGATCTAGTTCATTGCTTCGATCTTACAAACATGATTTATCAAATGAATAACCATACAAAATATTTCATTGGATAGATGACCTCAAAATCATACACAATCCTTAAGTGCAATTTCCAATGTGATAATGGTTCTTTTTTCCTCGATCTTGTAACACATTTCCACATGTGTGTCTAGGTTCAATGAATCTTGTAACATGTTTCACTCAGTGTATATCAACTCAGTGTATAATTATTTTTCCTTAGTAGACATACAGTGTTACTTGGTAGACAGCTTGGTGTATACTGGGCTCTGTGACTACTTTCTTCTATGACCGACTACGCCGTGCATACTGACTGAATATTTTAGTAGTAGTAACCAACTAGAGTATATAGAATGACTTTGGACATAAAACTAATGGCAACTTAATAAGTAGTAACACCATAGCTCCAATAAAAGAAACATATATTTAGTG
The DNA here is from genome assembly GCF_030272615.1 of Cryptomeria japonica. NCBI lineage: Eukaryota > Viridiplantae > Streptophyta > Pinopsida > Cupressales > Cupressaceae > Cryptomeria > Cryptomeria japonica. Next base: position 132,511,108 of record NC_081413.1, on the reverse strand, counting down.
GTCCTTTTATAAAAAAAATATATATATATATAAATGAAAGTACTAGCCCCTAGGTCACTATATACTATTCAAAGGAAGTTGCAAACATTGTCGATTCAAAACTTGAAACAAGATGGCCATATTAGCCATGCTATAGGGAGTAACCGCAACACATCACCCAAGATCACACATCCTGAGTGTGTTAGGAAGTGATTATCAGACTCTTAAGGTTCTTAGATTATCTATATTTCTTTATTATTTATGAAATATCTTATACACAAAAGATTGCAATCGTTTTAAAGATCATGTTCCATTTTAACCTTCATGTGACTACTATCAAAAGCAACAGTTTCTGATATAATCCGTTATCTAATTGGGGTTATTAACCTCCATAATTATATTCTAACAGGTGATTGCAATAACTTAATCATTCTCTATCCATTCTTCTTAGACTTCCATTAAATATCTTAATATGTTAAACCTTGGTTCAATGTTACATGGTAACTCATGCACCAACACTTTCATGTCTTACTTACACACGCAGTTGCTAATTTAGTACAAAATTGTCACTTGTATACTTAGAACCACTTAGGGTTTGTAAAATGTAATCATATAATTTTACTAGGGACATCATTTGATTTCTTAGCACTTTATGCTAGATCCTAGTATTTTCACCTCTAACATTCACTTGACTTCGTTAAGTAGGAGCTTGTTGCCAAATTACTAGCACTTATGGTTAAGAACCATTTGGGGTGGAATAATTGTCAAGTAAAATCAATAATGGTTGACAACTAATTCCTACCCATGCATTTCATGACATATTTCAAACCATGCGAAGAGTTGACTTATTCTCTCCTACTTCACTTATGCAACTTATGAATTCAAGGGGGTGTGCACTCGAGATGTGACCAACACCCACCTTATTAATTTAGAATTTGGTAAAAAGTGGTTATCTCTTTCCATATTACTTATTTATATTTACTTACTAGTCAATTTCGGCACATCACAGCTTAAGATTGTTAGGTCCCGAAGACAACTGAGAGGGGGGGGGATGAATCAGTTGTCTAATAAATTCAAGCCAAAAACTTATTAACCGACTTAATGCTTAATACTGGTGAATCAGTTAAGTATACCGATAGACAGTGTTAATAGTAAATTGCTATACCAGTAAGAATTAATGCATGAAACATAAACACAAAGTCATCCACAACACATGACACCAATATTTGTACGTGGAAACCCTGTAAGGGGAAAAACCATAGTGGGAAACCTTACCCACAATCAGATGATACTACTGCAGATAGTAAGTGTACAAAAAGGGGTCTGCACATGCAGAAAGGCCAACAGCCTAGAGCTCACTACTTAATCACAAATGGGAGTCACACTGACTACAGTTGGATGGTTAAATCCAATAAGAATGTACTGCACAAAATCACATCTTCATATGCTAGATTCAGTACCGGTGTAATGCTGATATGCTTCTACAAAAACCTAACTTCACCTTCAAATGATGTCTTTGTGTATGCCTCTGCTTAATCTCACATATACCTTCACTTAAATCTTTTTTTGCATTCCACACTTGATCTTACAAATAAGATCTTACATTTATAGCATACCCTAAGATCAATTTTAGTAGGTCGGCTCTACAAGATATTACAATAAAAACATTTTACAAATAATATAATATCCGATGTAGTAACCGATTAAACATGTCGGCTTAATGCATTTACAACACTAATAAATTATCTCCATAGTGTGCTATGCTAATCTAGAAAAGATAAACATGGCGGTGTAACCCTAGATAACCTGGACCTATTTGTCAGTAAAAGTAAATATACAAATATGAACATACCAATGATTATTACTTCAAAATAAAGTGTCCACATGATGTCTTCGACATTACCAAGTGTCTTCCATGTCATTCCAGGTACCGGTGAACATTATATCCTGCCGGTTAACCATATACCAGTAACTGTTGCACAGATTACTGCTTGTCGGTGAATGTTGCTGGATCTCCAAAGTAGGTGTATTTAGTAGGTGTTGACATCAATGACAAAACCATACCAAAATACCAACAATCTCCCCCTTTGGCATTGATGGCAACATAAGATGGAAAAACCATCACAGTGCCAGAACAGAAATGCCAAATAATAACTCCATTTCTCCCCCTAGGAGTAACAATACCGATTTCTCATACCAATTTCTCCTTAGATGTATTTTTCAAAATTTCTTCCTTAAACATCTCTTTTACTAAAAGATAATGTGTTTTTCCATAGATATCTCTCCCCCTTTGACATCAAATGCCAAAGTCACAAAAGGTCAAGTTCATACAAAATACCAACCAATTCAATATACCAACTACTCCCCCTTTGAAGTAGCTTCCTCATCAAATACCGGAATAAAGATTTGTCCATTTAATTCTGTCGGTTGATGACAATCATCAACTGTCTAAGTCTCTACCGGTGGTGGTATGACTCTGAGCTGATCTATGAGATACTCAAAAGTTTCCTTAGGCAAAGGTTTTGTGAAAATATCTGCAAGCTGTTCTTTAGTATTCACATAAACCAGTTTTATCTCTTTTTCTTCAAATTTTTTCCCTTAGAAAATTCAGTTTGATAGAAACATGTTTTGTTTTAGAATGTAATACCAGATTTTTAGATATATCAATTGCTAAAGTGTTATCATAGTATATAGTAATAGGTTCCTTGCATTTTACCTTTATGCCTTTCAACATTTGCTTAAGCCAAAGTACCTGTGTACAGTTTGTTGCTGCTACAACATATTTTGATTCTGTTGTTGATAAAGATGTACAACTCTCTTTCTTACTTAACCAAGAAACTAATCTCTTTCCAAGAAATAATGCTCCTCCAGTGGTGCTTTTTCTATCATCCACATCTCTTGCCCAATTTGCATCTGTATATGCACATAGATCAAAATTTTCATCTTTAGGATACCATAATCCAAGATTTGTTGTGCCTTGTAAGTACCGGAAAATCCTTTTCACTGCTGATTCATGATTTTCCCTAGGATTAATCTGAAATCTAAAAACTATACATACTGCATTCATAATATCAAGTCTGGTTTGTGTCAAATACAGTAAACCTCCTATCATAGATTTGTATCTAGTTAGATTAACAAGTGTAGATTCATCCCTTTGAGATAATTTGTCACTTGTATTCATAGGTGTTCTTACCGGTTTAGAGTTCTCCATCCAAAATTTCTTAAGTAGTTCTTTGAAGTACTTAGATTGACTCCAAAATATACCTTTATCAGTTTGTAAAATCTGCAATCCTAAAAAGAATTTTATTTCTCCAATCATAGACATTTCAAATTCTTGCTGCATTTCAAGAGAAAATTCTTTACATAATCCATCTTCTCCTCCAAAGATTATATCATCAACAAATACTTCAATAATCAAGATGTCATCATTAGTTACTTTGTAATATAAATTGCTATTTGCATTTCCTTTAGTAAAACCAATCTTTAAAAGATACTTATCCAATCTTGCATACCAAGCTCTTGGGGCTTGTTTCAATCCATATAGGGCTTTTCTTAATCTGCAAACCATATTATTGTCATCTGTCAAAGAAAATCCATCAGGTTGTTCAATATAAACTTCCTCTTCAAGATCTCCATTCAGAAATGCACATTTAATATCCATTTGATAAACTATGTAATCCTTGTGAGCTGCAAAAGCCAAGAATAATCTAACTGCCTCAATTCTGGCTACTGGTGCAAAGGTTTCATTGTAATCAACTCCTTCTTTCTGAGAATATCCCTTACACACTAGTCTTGCTTTATTTCTGACAACCTTACCATCTTCATTAAGTTTGCTTCTAAATACCCATTTGGTTCCAATTACATTTTTATCTTTAGGCCGGGGAACTAATGTCCAAGTATTATTTTTCTCAATTTGTCCTAATTCTTCTTCCATAGCTTTAATCCAAAATTTATCTTCACATGCCTCATTGATAGATAATGGTTCAATTTGAGCAATAAGACATACCTCTTCATTTTCCAATCTTCCTCTTGTCATAACTCCTTTAAATTTGTTTCCAATTATCCGATCTTCAAAATGATTCAGTCTTACATACCGGGGTGTCTTAGTTTGTTGTTGTTCTTCAATTATTGTGGAATCCTCTGATGATACTGGAGTAATTGGATCATCATTCTGTACCGGTGGATTCATTGTAGGTTCATTTATCATAACTTCTATTTCCAGTTCAGAGTCCATATACCTTGAAGTTCCTCTGAATTGTTCATCAATCTTTACATTTGTACTCTCAATAATTTTCTGTAATCTTTTATTAAAAGATAAATATGCCTTGCTCTTAGATGAATAACCAAGAAATATTCCTTCATCACTTCTAAGATCAAATTTGCCAATATACTCATCTCTTCTAATATAACATTTACTTCCAAAAATTCTGAAATACTTAAGAGTAGGAATATTACCAAACCATAGTTCATGAGGGGTCTTACCATTTTCACCTTTGATGTGAACTTTGTTGAATGTATATATAGTAGTGCTTACTGCCTCTCTCCTGTACACATGTGGTAGATTTGCTTCTGATAACATACTTCTTGCTGCATCCAAGATAGTTATGTTTTTCCTTTCAACAACTCCATTCTGCTGTGGTGTCTGAGGTGCTGATAACTGTCTTTTGATTCCATTCACTTCACAGAATGTATTAAAATCTTTAGATGTGAATTCTCCTCCTTGATCTGATCTTAAACATTTGATTTTCTTACCGGTTTCATTTTCAACCATTGCTTTGAATAGTTTGAACTTCCCAAGTGCTTCTGATTTTTCTCTGAGAAAAGTAACCCAATACATTCTAGAATAATCATCAATAATTAGCATGAAATATCTATCACCTTGTAAGCTTTTAGTTCTAGCTGGACCACATAAATCAATGTGAATTAAATCAAGAGCATTATTGGATTTTTCTAGAATACTCTTGAAACTAGCTCTAACTTGTTTTCCAAATTGACTTTCCTTGCAAATTGTATTCTGAGGTTTCACAATTCTAGGTAGATCTCTAACTACCTTAGAAGTACTGATTTTTACCATGCAATCAAAATTTACATGACATAGTCTTTTATGCCATAACCAACTTTCATCTATATGTGCAATTAAGCATGCCTTTTCACTGTTATTCAAATGAAAGATATTACCTCTAGTCTGATTACCGGTTGCAATTTCCAAACCAGTTCTATTCATGATTTTGCATTTTCCATTTTTAAATTGTAACTGAAAACCTTTCTCAACTAATTGACCAATGCTTAAAAGATTATGCTTTAATCCTTCAACATAGTAGACATTGTCAGTGTTATGTTTACCATCAAGAGAAATTGAACCCTTACCTTTGATTGAACAGGCTTTGTCATCTCCAAATCTTACTAAACCTCCATTGTATTCTTGAAAGTTCAAGAATTTACCTTTGTCTCTAGTCATATGATGTGAGCATCCTGAGTCAATAATCCGTTCATCCTTTGATTCAACTTTAGCTGCTAGGGCTTGTTCTACCAATTGAGAAGTAGGTGTCGATTGTTCTTATGTTATAGCAACAAAAACCCATCCATTGTCTGTTGGATCCTCATCAGAATCATCAATCACACGTTCATCAGCAATGTAACAAGATTTATCTTTGTTTTTCTTAAATTTGTATCTCTGATATTTAGGATTAGTCTTGTATGTTCTTCTAGCTTCTTCTCTTAGTCTAGCATGTCTATCAGGGAATCTTGAAGCCATATGACCAATCTTATTGCAGTTAAAACATTTAAAAGTTGCTTTACCTTCATACTTACTTCCAATTGGACCTTTTGGCATTTTCCTTGCAAATAGTGCTTCAAGTTCTTCAAGCTCTTTATTTTCCTTCCTGGTTTCTTCAAGTTCTCTTGCATAAAAGGCTCTCTAGTCTGATTTGTCAAAAGATGGAGTAGATGATGTTGATGCTTTGAAGGCCAAATCAGTCTTAATAGTAGCAATAGGACCAAATTCCTCAATTTCAAAAGCTGAAAGTTTTCCAATCAATGTATCCCTAGTTACTGATGTATTAGGCATTGTTCTCAACTCATTTATAGCAGTAACCTTCATTTTATATGCCGGTGGAAAACCTCTTAAGATTTTTGAAACAATCTCGTCCTCACTCAAGGTTCCTCCACAGCACTTGATACCCAAAACAATTTCATTTACTCTTTCCATAAAAGAAGAAATCCCTTCATCTTCTTCCATTTTCAGATGTTCATACTTGACTCGGAAGATTTCAAGTTTTTGCAATTTTGACTGTGGAATCTCCTTCATTCAGTGTTTCCAAATGATCCCAAATAGCTTTAGCAGTAGACCTATCTGATAATCCCATGACTTGTTGATCTGATAATGCGCTCAAGAGTGCTTCTCTTGCTTTGCAATCATTTTCTTCATCTTTGGCTAGGGTAGTTGGAGTAGTCTGACCAACTACAGCAGTAGTATAACCATTCTTAGTAACTTCCTAGATGTCTTTACTGATGCAATTCAGATGTGTCTCCATTCTGATCTTCCATATCCCATAGTTGGTTCCATCAAGTTTAGGACTATCCTTCCTGAAATAATTAGTAGACATTGGATCTCCTCAAGTTGTTAAACTTTTGCAAAAAGAGGACTAAGCTCTGATACCAATTGTTAGGTCTCAGAGACAACTGAGAGGGGGGGGTGAATCATTTGTCTAATAAATTCAAACCAAAAACTTATTAACCGACTTAATGCTTAATACCGATGAATCAGTTAAGTATACCGATAGACAGTGTTAACAATAAATTGCTATACCGGTAAGAATTAATGCATGAAACATAAACACAAAGTCATCCACAACACATGACACCAATATTTGTACATACTACTGTAGATAGTAAGTGTACAAAAAGGGGTCTGCACATGTAGAAAGGCCAACAACCTAGAGCTCACTACTCAATCACAAATGGGAGTCACACTGACTACAGTTGGATGGTTAAATCCAATAAGAATGTACTGTACAAAATCGCATCTTCATATGCTGGATTCAGTACCGGTGTAATGCTGATATGCTTCTACAAAAACCTAACTTCACCTTCAAATGATGTCTTCATGTATGCCTCTGCTTGATCTCGCATATACCTTCACTTAAATATTTTTTTGCATTCCACACTTGATCTTACAAATAAGATCTTACATTTATACCATACCCTAAGACCAATTTTAGTAGGTCGGCTCTACAAGATATTACAATAAAAATATTTTACAAATAATATAATATCCGATGTAATAACTGATTAAACATGTCGGCTTAATGCATTTACAACACTAATAAATCATCTCCATAGCGTGCTATGCTAATCTAGAAAAGATAAACATGGCGGTGTAACCCTAGATAACCTGGACCTATTTGTCAGTAAAAGAAAATATACAAATATGAACATACCAATGATTATTACTTCAAAATAAAGTGTCCACATGATGTCTTCGACATTACCAAGTGTCTTCCATGTCATTCCAGGTACCAGTGAACATTATATCCTGCCGGTTAACCATATACCAGTAACTGTTGCACATATTATTGCTTGCCGGTGAATGTTGCTGGATCTCCAAAGTAGGTGTATTCAGTAGGTGTTGACATCAATGACAAAACCATACCAAAATACCAACAATGATTTCCTTCAATCTACACAAACCACCTTATCATCATAATATCTTGTTACCCAATTATGACGTAATATTTAAGGTGTCCAAAAGTTACCAACATCTTAATGGTGTTCAATAGTTACCAATGTCTTAAGACTCCCATAAGTTTCTAAGTTCTCCCTTAGCTAACCACATAATTCGGCTCCTTATCATTGTTCTCATAAAATATTATATATTGCCAACTGAACTTTTTTAAAACTTTGGTATTATAATACTGTTATACTATCTTTCCCTAAGCCCCTTTCCATTTGCATGTTGTTTCATCCATACTGAATGTTTTTGCATACTGTCACGCTTGAGTGCCATAATTTACAAACCTACTTCGGCTGTGCCAAGTAGTTAAATTATGCTCCATACTGTCTTGTATCTAGCTACTAATCATGATTGGGTTGCACCTTTCTCCTTAGGTTTTGAAAGAAAATAAGTTAATCATTCGTAGATTATAGGACCATGATTCTTCTACACTCCTTGTACTTCAATAGGGATTTTTCATGATTCCCAAATTCTCTCTACTCTCTTTGCCATTATTTAATTTCTCCAAGATTATCTTCCCTTAAGGGAACTAATTGAGGCTTGCTTCCCCAATTAAAACCACGGATGAACTTAGGGTTTATTGCAATTACGTGTTTTAACTTGAGAAGTTCATGTCTCCTTTCTTCTTGTTCAATCCATCTATAGTTTTACTAGGGTTCACTTATCAAGGAGATTGCCATTCATCATATTAGTCCTTATCTTCAAGGTTATCCAACACTAGCTTTTCTGCATTGCTACGTGAATTGTCTAACCAATGTCCTTAATAAGCAACCTAGCATGACCACATGCTTAAGGTACCTATTCTTTAGGATAGGTTAATGCTTCTTTCTAAGATTCGCAAGAGTACTTCATATCTTTTCTTCATTGGTGCCTCAAATGGCGGTCGTGGTTCTCGAACCACCAAAATTTTCGTATAGCTAAAAAGGTTAACTTGAAATATCTCTATCTTAATTATTTTGTTTATAGTGCCTTCCTCTCATGTCTAACTCTCTCTTTCTTGACTTGCCATGTCAAGAACATACCTCGATGGATGGCATTCTCTTAGTTACCATCAAAGGTATTTTATTGTAGAATTAACTCCTCATACTTGATTTGATTAGGGTGATTATTGCGTTTAAATTCCAATTGAATGGTAACCTCATAAGTAATATTGATCTAAATTCCATTATTAGACACCCAAATATACTTTCATACAAAATAATTAATTTAAAAATTTCATAGCCTTTGGCATCTTATTATGCGATAAACATTATGACTAATAAGTTTCAAATTTTAGGGCTTTTAGTGACCCTTGGAACCCCTTGAATTGATATATGTTGATTTGTTGGTTTAAAAGAATTTTCACTTATGTTTCACTTTGTTATTCCACAAGCTTCCACCTAGGTGTTATTCTTCGAAGCCATAGTTTGGATCAACTAAGTTACTAATGTAGCCCATGTTAACTAGTGTATGAACCTAGGGCTCTGATACCAAAATGTCATGCCCAAACTTTTTGGGCAAAAACACAACTACAATTTTTTTTTTTTGAACACTTAAATACATGCATCCTATGCTTAATTAGTTGTTACAACTTAACAAGTTGTTCCAACGAAACCTTAATTGATATTAAAATGGGTTTCTAAAGAGATGACGAAATAAAAATTTAACTAGAGGCTTTAGGTTTCGATATAACTCCTAGATGTTACAATTAGATTATTACTTACGTAATAATTATGATAACTCCTATTATCAAGTGGAAAAAATTAAATTTATAAAGACGATAATAAATTCACTCAAATGTCTCTTTTATTTTAGATGCAAAAGGTAATACTTAATTAGATCAACCTCTACTATACAGTCATGAATATAATTACTCGGTTCAATAATTATTCATCTAGGTAGAGGTATATCAAGCATTCCTCAATACCTTGGTATTATAGCCTCTTCCTTTATAACTTAATTAATTCTTAAATCTATTAATTCATTATTACAAATTCAATGTATTAATATTATCTAATTGAATAAATAAATTTTAAGTGTCGAGCACCATTATGATAACTGAATTATCTGATAAAAGTCTCCACTCGAGGATAACAAGGTACATTTATAACGAAGTCAAATAAGTTTTGTCTTAACTGAGATGTAAATAAGATTGTTTACTAAGATTGGATTAATTAACTCTCTCATTAAAGCGACATTAATTAATGAAGACTATTTATTCCCTAAAAGGGTTATCACAATTTAATTAGTTAATTTAATTAACCTAATTAAATTGCCGCTAATTTAAGTCAAGGGATATTTAAATATCTCAATTGCATTTTAAACATTACAGGCCAAAACAATGATAATGCTATCTTAAATTTAAAATTAATTAATTGGGCGCATGCAAATTCATTATTTAAATTTAACCAATAAGGTTTCGAATTCAATGATGTTATTTGCCAAATAAATCATATTTATACTATAGCCAATATTAATTTCCCTTAAACCTTCCAAATTTTGACTATTAAATAATCTGGCCAAACTAGGCCTCATGGGTTAAAAATTCGTATAAAATAATTAATAATTTTCATTTACAAATTTTCCCCAAATGAAATTTAACTTGGCGTCCACATTTAATTAAATAAAAAAACTATCTATGAAATATCCTTATTAATAATCCTTGATAAAATTACGTCGATAATTGCGATATTAGAACTATATAAAATTAATCCCCCCAATCTATTTCAGCCAAAAGTGAAAAGGGGTCTAATTATTACTTAAGCGTTCATTAATTAATAAAATTAAATTAAATAGGTTTTCAACTCAACCTCTTATATATATATATGTCTATATATATATATATATATGTATATATATATGTATATATATATGTCTATATATATATATATATATATATATATATATATATATATATATATAGCATATATAAAATATATATATATCAATAATTGGATAAACAAATCTAGATTTATACTCATTTATACATATATTTTTTTTAATAAAAAGAACCAACTATACCCACTAAATATTATATTCAACTTATAAATAAACCCTAAATTTAAAGTTATAATTAAACTATAATTCAAATCCCTCTCTTATTTTTAAATGCTAACCCTAACTCGAATATGGGCTAGAGTTGCATTTCTCATATATTTTTATTATTTATATGCTAACCCTAACCCGAAATTGGGTTAGGGTTGCATTTTTATCAACTAAAATTCTTTTCCTTTTTCTCTTGCTTTTTACCCTAACCCGAAAGTTGGGTTAGGGTTTATTATATATATATATTTTGTGTGTGTGTATTTTGTGCGTGATATAGGGTTCCGTGGCCATGAGGCGGTGACCGAATGGAGGCAAAGTGGCAGAAATGGAGGGACGGAGTTCCGAGCCCGCAGTGCGGGGGCTCTCCGGACGCCACTGTGATTACCCACAGTGGTGGGTGGTGCTGCCCACTGTGGGCACTCACAGTGGTGGCCGTGAGCCGTCCACTATGGTTACCCACAGTGGCGGCCCCGTCTCGACCATTGTGGTTAACCATAGTGGCGACGCATGCCGTCCACTGTGTGTAAACACAGTGGTTCGGCCCGTGAGCCGTCCACTGTGTGTTAACACAGTGGTTCGGCCTCCAAAAGAAATTTCATTTTTTTTAATTTGAAATGTATTTAACGTATATATATATATATATTCAGAGTTAGATTTTTGATCTCCCTTTTTTTTTTTACATGCAGGAAAGAGCAAAATAGTGACAACATAAAACAGATGCACATTCACCTTTTTTTTTTTTTTTCTTCTTTGCAAAATGGTGATCTAGTTAAACATGTATACCATATTCATTTAGTTAGATTAAATAGATTTTTATTATGCACTTCTAACAATATTATGTCTGTCAGTTTTAACAATATGATAAATATGTCAAGAGTTCATTTTTGCGTTCAAATTAGACATGAAACTATTTGTAATTTCTCGTTTTCTAAATCTGTGCATATATAAATTTTCCTTTAAACAACATGACAACAGACTCTTTAAACTAACAGGTTTATCTACAACATTTCTTTTCTCTTTAACTTCTAACAGTTAACTATAGGGAAAAGTAAATTTGTCTATCTTAACTTTCTGGTTTGTTTTTTTTGAAATAGAAAATGAAAGTAGTAAATACAAATTCAGCAACATTTAAATATTACAGAAACCACTTAAAACATTATTATTTCACTTTCTGCATTTTTTATTCTTTTTAAATAATATGACAGAGATAGATAAATGATAGCAGAATCATGCAGACTAGGAAATACTCAGAAATATTAAAGAGGAAAAATGAAGAACTAACTTTCCTTTAATGTCCATTTAATCACTTTATTTTTTTTTTTTGCAATATCCACTTAAAAGGATGCAATATTTACAAGAAAAATCTAAATACAATAGTCAACTCTTACAATGGGTGAAATACCCCAACTGGTCTCCCATTCCTAATAATGAGGACTTAAATAAATTATTACATTTCTTTATACAAACTAAATACATCATAAAGCTCCTCATTTACATTTTTGCAACTAAAATAAAATCAGCAACTTCTAGCTTTCTTTTCTTTTTTTCTTTCCAGAGCAACCTGCATACAAAGCATAAGGTTGTGACCATGGGGTGCTCACTTCCCAGCCTAGGCTTACTAGAAGCCACCCCCGAGCTTGGAGAACCAAGTCCTATATGGGTTACACTCAAGCAAACACAAACAAGCAAGGGGAAAAAAACTCAACAAACACATTCTCATCCCAAAGCCGAAACTTTATCACATAATGTGATGTTTTACAAGGGTGGAAGTGGACCAAATACCTTGAGGAGATCTGCAAGATAATAGATCACAACCAACTCATGGCAACCAAGAACACCACAAAAATCCATCTTAACCCAACATCCTTATGACTCCCAAGGCATACATGCCATATTTTCTCCCCTTATGACCTCCGAATGCATAAACAAGTCTATGCAACAAGGGTCACATACACAAACCCTTGAGATCACTCTCATAATGAGAGCTTCTCACTCTAAGGCTGACAAACTCCTTCCACCCCCAAGACCATTCTACCCTCCCAAGGGTAGAAGGACTTGGATACTCCCAAAACACAAGAAAATGCATACAAGAAAAGAAATACAAAAAAGATCACATAATATTTTTCCCAAAGGGAATACAAAGGAAGCAACATTTTCATTTAAGCAATCTTACAACAAATTTCCAAACATACAAGTAAGAATAAGCACCAACCTTGAATCTGCCAAGGGGTTTCTAGGGATAGCTTGGAGAAGAGCAGCCCAATTCCACAAATCTTTTCTGCAACACTTAGCCAAAAGTTTTTTTCTAAAACTGGTTTTCTTCCAAAATTACCAAAAATCTCCAAAGATGGAGAGTGGGTGATTAACTCACCAAGTCTCAATCTCTTGCCTAAGAAGGCTTCTCCCACTCTTTCCAACCTCTTGGATAGAGTGAGAGGCTCCCATTGGCTGGTCTTCCCTAGGTTTTACACACTCCTTAACCAAGGCAACTCAAGAAGTGGAATGTAATGGGGAAGAGGAATGACACATACCAAGAAGGTTATCTACCTAAGTATGGCACTCCTAAAGATGAAATTCGGCCATCTAGGAAAACCCATTTTTTTGGGAGGTTAAACAAGTCCTAGGGGAAGGACACATGGCCAAATTTAGCCTTCACCCATAGGTACCCCATGAGGCCCAATAAAAATGCTCCAAAACTGACTCTAGGAGTTGGTTTAACCCTTTGAAAGTCCACCTAAAGTTTACCTACGGGTCAACTCAGCATTGACCCTCCTTATGGCTCACTATCCTAGATTTCTTGGAACCTTCAAGGATAATTTGGAAATATATCACTTAAACAAAAATAAATCTCTCAAAAAGGTGACATGCCAATGCCAACACAACATACAACGTATATGTCAAGTGACGCCACAAAAGAATTCCACATCACTGATACACACATGGCAATTGTCTCTTGTAGAATTTACACAAATAAATAATTACAATATAACACACATGTAGTCATTTACGTTTATGAATAAAATACGATACATATGAGGTTTTGTCTCTCCAAATAGACAACCCCTGGTTTTATGAATGTACATAGGCCTAGGCTTGATTCTCTATAATGTTTCCATGGTCACATGGATAATTTTCCTGCGCATCTGAATTACACATTAGTACTTTCCAATAGCCTCATATAATATTAACCACATAAATAAGAATAAAAATCAATCACTTTGCATACAATGGACATCATATAAATCAATTTACCATAAAACAATGTGATCCATATAAAGCAATTTTCGTAATCCACTTAAATTGCAACCATTCATAAGGCATGCATCATAATTTCTAACATCATAATTAAGTCCTGCAAATTCAGATATAGCTGGCATAGGTCATAAAAAGATTATCAAAATAGTGGATCCTATAGGATCTGAATCCATAAAACATCAAAATGTGCACCACAAGGTAAAATGCTTCATAACCTGGTTTAATTACTTTTCTCGCTAATCTATCCATCTAACATAGTTCATCCTATTGAATTTTTGCATTTATTAATATGGTCAACCTTGGTCAACTAAGTTAACCAGAGGTTGATCGGGGAGGGGATCTACATCCTCCCCCCTAGGGTTCAACTTACTCCTGGAAGTCACATGACTAGGATACAAAAGAGGGACGTATCATTTCCCACAATTTCACTAGGTTACTCTAACTCTTCTCTTGGCTACTTAGAAAGAGGCAATACTAAAATCATCCTTCTTTCGTAATAGCTTATTTCCTCCATAAGGTACTTACCTGTAATTTTTATTACATTTTTCTTGCATCTTAGGTAGGTGTTTACAAAATTCTATCTTTCAACAATTTACATTAATGCACCCTCCAAATCATATCATTAACACACATCAATTCCCCCCCCCCCCCCCCCGAAAAAAAGGGTTACACATAATAGTTTACTTATTAAACTTCTAGGAGTCATACTTTGCTTAGGATTCATTTTTAAATATGTTTATCCTTCTACAATTCTCGTCCATGCATGTTACTTAAGAAATTTAACATCACACTTAAACCTAAATGAATCTACTTATTCTACATCAAGGCACCTCATTAGGGTGTTAATAAAATATTTGTTAAACCATCCTAGGTGCATGATTTCTTCCCACATCAAAAGGCAACAAGGGATAATCAAGTTTAAGTTCTTCAAAGCCGCCCCTATATAAGGTAGTTTTCTTCCACTAGGGCTTACAATGTTTATATTTCTAGGCACCAAGGTTTAAGTTCCATAAGGTACGTTATTCACAAATCCCAAACACTAAGGTACATAACAATCCCATTCTAAGGGAGTGATGAAAATTAATAATACTTTATTTTAGATATCATCCACGCAATCATCTCCATACACATGCCAAATTTACCAGTCTGCAATTATCATCACTTTTGCAATTCGTTAGGTCTAGATCACACATTTTTTTGTTATGAATTTTCTCTTTCAAATTACTCGCAATTAATTTTATTTAGGAGGATATTCCTTCCTTCATCTTAATTTGATATAAAATTCTTTGTTAATTCTTTGTGCCTAATTTCACTCCTTGCGGTATTCTCCCTTGACACACTATTAGTGGTTCAACGAACATGATAGACATTACACAAATCACATCACTAGGGCTAGCTATATCAACCAACAAAATGACCACTTGACACTTTTAAAAAGATCAAAATAAACGTTACTTTTGCCAAGTCCAATCAAAAGAAAAAAAATGTCGACAATTGAAAGATGTTAAAACTAGCAACATGGCAAGTGCCATAGCTCCAATAAAAGAAACATATATTATTGGTCCTTTTATAAAAAAATATATATATAAATGAAAGTACTAGCCCCTAGGTCACTATATACTATTCAAAGGAAGTCACAAACATTGTCGAATCAAAACTCGAAACAAGGTAGCCATATTAGGCATTCTATAGGGAGTAACTGCAACACATCACCCAAGATCACACATCCTGAGTGTGTTAGGAACTAATTATCAGACTCTTAAGGTTCTTAGATTATCTATATTTCTTTATTATTTATGAAATATCTTAGACACAAAAGATTGCAATCGTTTTAAAGATCATGTTCCATTTTAACCTTCATGTGACTGCTATCAAAAGCAACACTTTCTGATATAATCCGTTATCTAATAGGGGTTATTAACCTCCATAATTATATTCTAACAGGTGACTGCACTAACTTAACCATTCTTCTTAGACTTCCATTAAATATCTTAATATGTTAAATCTTGGTTCAATGTTACGTGGTAACTCATGCACCAACACTTTCATGTCTTACTTACACACGCAGTTGCTAATTCAGTACAAAATTGTCACTTGTATACTTAGAACCACATAGGGTTTGTAAAATGTAATCATATAATTTTACTAGGGACATCATTTGATTTCTTAGCACTTTATGCTAGCTCCTAGTATTTTCACCTCTAACATTCACTTGACTTCGTTAAGTAGGAGCTTGTTGCCAAATTACTAGCACTTATGGTTAAGAACCATTTGGGGTGGAATAATTGTCAAGTAAAATCAATAATGGTTGACAACTAATTCCTACCCATGCATTTCATGACCATGCGGATAGTTGACTTATTCTCTCCTACTTAACGTATGCAACTTGTGAATTCAAGGGGGTGTGCACTCGAGATGTGACCAACACCCACCTTATTAATTTAGAATTTGGTAAAAATTGGTTATCTCTTTCCATATTACTTATTTATATTTACTTACTAGCCAATTTTGGCACATCACAACTTATGATTTCCTTCAATCTACACAAACCACCTTATTATCATAATATCCTGTTACCAAATTATGACGTAATATTTAAAGTGTCCAATAGTTACCAATGTCTTAATGGTGTTCAATAGTTACCAACGTGTTAAGACTCCCATAAGTTTCTAAGTTCTCCCTTAGCTAACCACACAATTCGGCTCCTTATCATTGTTCTCATAAAATATTTTATACTACCAACTGATTTTCATTAAAACTTTGGTATTATAATACTACTATACTATCTTTCCATAAACCCCTTTCCATCTGCATGTTGTTTCATCCATACTTAATGTTTTCGCGTACTTTCATGCTTGAGTGCCATAATTTACAAACCTACTTCGGCTGTGCCAAGTAGTTAAAATGTGCTCCATACTGTCTTGTATCTAGCTACTAATCATGATTGGGTTGCACCTTTCTCCTTAGGTTTTGAATGAATATAAGTTAATCATTCCTAGATTATAGGACCATGATTCTTCTACACTCCTTGTACTTCAATAGGGATTTTTCATGATTCCCAAATTCTCTCTACTCTCTTTGCCATTAATTAATTTCTCCAAGATTATCTTCCCTTAAGGGAACTAGTTGAGGCCTTGCTTGCTTGCTTCCCCAATTATAACCACGGATGAACTTAGGGTTTATTGCAATTACATGTTTTAACCCGAGAAGTTCATGTCTCCTTTCTTCTTATTCGATCCATCTATAGTTTTACTAGGGTTCACTTATCAAGGATATTGCCATTCATCATATTAGTCCTTTTCTTCAGGGTTATCCAACACTAGCTTTTTTGCATTGCTACGCGAGTCGTCTAACCAATGTCCTTAATAAGCAACCTAGCATGACCACATGCTTAAGGTACCTATTCTTTAGGATAGGTTAATGCTTCTTTCTGAGATTCGCAAGAGTATTTCATATCTTTTCTTCATTGGTGCCTCAAATGGTGGTCGTGTTTCTCAAACCACCAAAATTTTCATATAGCTAAAAAGGTTAACTTGAAATGTCTCTACCTTAATTATCTTGTTTATAGTGCCTTCCTCTCATGTCTAACTCTCTCTTTCTTGACTTGACATGTCAAGAACATACCTCGACGGATGGTATTCTCTTAGTTACCATCAAAGGTATTTTATTGTAGAATTAACTCCTCATACTTGATTTGAGTATGATGATTATTGCGTTTAAATTTCAATTGAATGGTAACCTCATAAGTAATATTGATCTAAATTCCATTATTAGACACCCAAATATACTTTCATATAAATAATTAATTTAAAAATTTTGTAGCCTTTGGCATCTTATTATGCCATAAACATTATGACTAATAAGTTTCAAATTCCAGGGCTTTTAGTGACCCTTGGAACCCCTTGAATTGATATATGTTGATTTGTTGGTTTAAAAGAATTTTCACTTATGTTTCACTTTGTTATTCCACAAGCTTCCACCTAGCTGTTATTCTTCGAAGCCATAGTTCGGATCAACTAAGTTATGAATGTAGCCCATGTTAACCAGTGTATGAACCTAGGGCTGTGATACCAAAATGTCATGCCCAAACATTTTTGGCAAAAACACAACTACAAATTTATTTTTTGAACACTTAAATACATGCATCCTATGCTTAATTAGTTGTTACAACTTAACAATTTGTTCCAACGAAACCTTAATTGATATTAAAATGGGTTTCTAAAGAGACGACGAAATAAAAACTTAACTAGAGGCCTTAGGTTTTGATATAACTCCTAGATGTTACAATTAGATTATTACTTATGTAATAATTATGATAACTCCTATTATCAAGCAGAACAAATTAAATTTATAAGGACGATAATAAATTCACTCAAATTTCTCTTTTACTTTAGATGCGAAAGGTAATACTTAATTAGATCAACCTCTACTATACAGTCATGAATATAATTACTCGATTCAATAATTATTCATCTAGGTAGAGGTATATCAAGCATTCCCCAATACATTGGTATTATAGCCTCTTCCTTTATAACTTAATTAATTCTTAAATCTATTAATTCAATATTATTACAAATTCAATGTATTAATATTATCTAATTGAATAAATAATTTTTAAGTGCTGAGAACCATTGTGATAACTGGATTATCTGATAAAAGTCTCCACTTGGGGATAACAAGGTACATTTGTAACGAAGTCAATTAAGTTTTGTGTTAACTAAGATGTAAATAAGATTGTTTACTAAGATTGGATTAATTAACTCTCTCATTAAAGTGACATTAATTAATGAAGACTAATTATTCCCTAAAAGGGTTATCGCAATTTAATTAGTTAATTTAATTAGCCTAATTAAATTGCCGCTAATTTAAGTCGAGGGATATTTAAATATCTCAATTGCATTTAAAACATTCCAGGCCAAAACAATGATAATGCTATCTTAAATTTAAAATTAATTAATTGGGGGCATGCAAATTCATTATTTAAATTTAACCAATAAGGTTTCAAATTCAATGATTTTATTTGCCAAATAAATCATATTTATACTATAGCCAATATTAATTTCCCCTAAACCTTCCAAATTTCGACTATTAAATAATCTGGCCAAAATAAGCCTCATGGGTTAAAAATTCATATAAAATAATTAATAATTTTCATTTACAAATTTTCCACAAATTAAATATAATTTTGCGTCCACATTTAATTAAATACAAAAATTATCTATGAAATATCCTTATTAATAATCCTTGATAAAATTACGTCGATAATTGCGATATTAGAACTATATAAAATTAATCCCCCCAATCTATTTCAGCCAAAAGTGAAAATGGGTCTAATTATTACTTAAGCGTTCATTATTTAATAAAATAAAATAAAATAGGTTTTCAACTTAACCTCTTTTATATATATATATATATATATTCATTATTTAATAAAATAAAATTAAATAGGTTTTCAACTTAACCTCTTATATATATATATATATATATATATATATATATATATATATATATATATTCATTATTTAATAAAATAAAATTAAATAGGTTTTCAACTTAACCTCTTATATATATATATATAAAATTGGATAAACAAATCTAGATTTATACCCATTTATACATATATATTTTTTTTAATAAAAAGAACCAACTATACCCACTAAATATTATATTGCAACTTACAAATAAACCCCAAATTTAAAAGTTATAATTAAGCTACAATTCAAATCCCTCTCTTATTTTTAAATGCTAACCCTAACCCGAATATGGGCTAGGGTTGCATTTCTCATATATTTTTATTATTTAAATGCTAACCCTAACCCGAAATTAAGTTAGGGTTGCATTTTTATCAACTAAAATTCTTTTCCTTTTTCTCTTCCTTTTTACCCTAACCCGAAAGTTGGGTTAGGGTTTATTATATATATATATTTTGTGTGTGTGTATTATGTGCATGATACAGGGTTCAGTGGCCATGAGGCGGCAGTCGAATGGAGGCATAGTGGTGGAAATGGAGGGACGTAGGTCCGAGCTTGCAGTGCGGGGGCTCTCCGGATGCCACTGTGATTACCCACAGCGGCGGCTGGTGCCGCCCACTATGATTACCCACAGCGGCGGTTGGTGCCGCCCACAGTGGCGGCTGTGAGCCGTCCACTGTGGTTACCCACAATGGCGGCCCCATCCCGACCATTGTGGTTAACCACGGTGGTGGGCCTCTACGTCCACTATGTGTCAACATAGTGGTTCGGCCTGTGAGCCATCCACTGTGTGTTAACACAATGGTTCAGCCTCCAAAAGAAATTTCCTTTTTTTTTTTGAATTGTATATATATATATATATATATATTCAAAGTTAGATTTTTGATCTCCCTTTTTTTTTACATGCAGGAGATAGCAAAATAGTGACAGCATAAAATAGATACACATTCACCTTTTTTTTTTTTTTTCTTCTTCTTTGCAAAATGGTGGTCTAGTTAAACATGTATACCATATTCATTTAGTTAGATTAAATGGATTTTTATGATGCAGTTCTAACAATATTATGTCTGTTAGTTTTAACAGTATGATAAATATGTCAAGAGTTCATTTCTGCGTTAAAATTAGACATGAAACTATTTGTAATTTCTGGTTTTCTAAATCTGTGCATATATAAATTTTCCTTTAAAACAAATGACAACAGACTCTTTAAACTAACACGTTTATCTACATCATTTCTTTTCTCTTTAACTTCTAACAGTTACCTATAGGGAAAAGTAAATTTGTCTACCTTAACTTTCGTTTGTTTTTTTGAAATAGAAAATGACAGTAGTAAATACAAATTCAACAACATTTAAATATTATAGAAAACACTTAAAACATTATCATTTCACTTTCACCATTTAAAAATAAATAAAATATGACATAAATAGATAAATGACAACAGAATCATGCAGACTAGGAAATATTTAGAAATATTAAGAGGAAAAATGCAGCACTAACTTTCCTTTAATGTCCATTTAATCACTTTATTTTTTTTTGCAATATCCACTTAAAAGGATGCAATATTTACAAGAAAAATCTGAATACAATAGTCAACTCTTACAATGGGTGAAATACCCCAACTGGTCTCTCATTCCTAATAATGAGGACTTAAATAAATTATTACATTTCTTTATACAAAATAAATACATCATAAAGCTCCTCATTTACATTTCTGCAACTAAAATAAAACCAACAACTTCTAGCTTTTTTTTTCTTTTTCTTTCCCAAGCAACCTACATACAAAGCATAAGGCTGTGACCATAAGGTGCTCACCTACCATCCTAGGCTTACTAGAAGCCACCCCCAAGCTTGGAGAACCAAGTCCTAGATGGGTTACACTTAAGCAAACACAAACAAGCAAGGGGAAAAAAACTCAACAAACACATTCCCATCCCAGAGCTGAAACTTCATCACATAATGTGATGTTTTACAAGGGTGGAGGTGGACCAAATACCTTGAGGAGATCTGCAAGATAATAGATCACAACCAACTCATGGCAACCAAGAACACCACAAAAATCCATCTTAACCCAACATCCTTATGACCCCCAAGGCATACATGCCATATTTTCTCCCCTTATGACCCCTGAATGCATAAACAAGTCTATGCAGCAAGGGTCACATACACAAACCCTTGAGCTCACTCTCATAATGAGAGCCTCTCACTCTAAGGCTGTCAAACTCCTTCCACCCCCAAGACCATTCTACCATCCCAAGGGTAGAAGGCCTTGAATACTCCCAAAACACAAGAAAATGCATACAAGAAAAGAAATATAAAAACGATCACATAATATTTTCACAAAGGGAATACAAAGGAAGCAACATTTACATTAATGCAATCCTACAACAAATTTCCAAACATACAAGTAAGAATAAGCACCAACCTTGAATCCACCAAGGGGTTTCTAGGGATATCTTGGAGAAGAGCAGCCCAATTTCACAAATCTTTTCTGCAACACTTAGCCAAAATTTCTATTCTAAAACTGGTTTTCTTCCAAAATTGCCAAAAATCTCCAAAGATGGAGAGTGGGTGATTAACTCACTAAGTCTCAATCTCTTGCCTAAGAAGGCTTCTCCCACTCTTTCCAACCTCTTGGATAGAGTGAGAGGCTTCCATTGGTTGGTCTTCCCTAGGTCCTACACACTCCCTAACCAAGGCACCTCAAGAAGAGGAATGTAATGGGGAAGAGGAATGACACTTACCAAGAAGGTTATCTACCCAAGGATGGCACTCCTAAAGATGAAATTCGGCCATCTAAGAAAACCCACTTTTTTGGGAGGTTAAACAAGTCCTAGGGGAAGGACACATGGCCAAATTTGGCCTTCACCCATAGGTACCCCATGAGGCCCAATAAAAATGCTCCAAAACTGACTCTAGGAGTTGGTTTAACCCTTTGAAAGTCCACCTAAAGTTTACCTACGGGTCAACTCTGAGTTGACGCTCCTAATGGCTCACTATCCTAGATTTCTTGGAACCTTCAAGGATAATTTGGAAATATATCACTTAAACAAAAATAAATCTCTCAAAAAGGTGACATGCCAATGCCAATACAATATACAACATATGTGTCAAGTGACGCCACAAAAGAATTCCACATCACTGATACATGCATGGCAATTGTCTCTTGTAGAATTTACACAAATAAATAATTACAATTTAAAACACATGCAGTCATTTACTTTTATGAATAAAATACGACACGTACGGGGTGTTGTCTCTCCAAATAGACAACCACTAGTTTTACGAACGTACATAGGCCTAGGCTTGATTTTCCATAATGATTCCATGGTCACATGGATAATTTTCCTGCGCATCTCAATTACACATTAGTACTTTCCAATAGCCTCATATAATATTAACCACATAAATAAGAATATAAATCAATCACTTTGCATACAATGGACATCATATAAATCAATTTACCATAAAACAATGCGATCCATATAAAGCAATTATCATAATCCACTTAAATTCCAACCATTCATAAGGCATGCATCATAATTTATAACATCATAATAAAGTCCTACAAATTTAGATATAGCTGGCATAGGTCATAACAAGATTATCAAATTAGTGGATCCTATAGGATCTGAATCCATAACACATCAAAATGTGAACCACAAGGTAAAATGCTTCATAACCTGGTTTAATTACTTTTCTCGCTAATCTATCCATCTAACATAGTTCATCCTATTGAATTTTTGCATTTATTAATATGGTCGACCTTGGTCAACTAAGTTAACCAGAGCTTGATCGGGGAGGGGCTCTACATTCAACTCTCCAATACATAGCAATACCGGTTCACTTCACAAATTCTTCCTACCGGTTACAAAACATCATTACAACAATATCAACATTATCATTACCGGTTAATTGACATCAATGACAACATAACATATCATTAATGCAATCTTCATACAAATGCCAACATAAATCATCTTTATCATCTTTAAGCTGATTATCTCTCATCATGATCTCGATAAATTTTATTGTAAGGTGGAGCTTATGCTTTAACATGAACTAGTTCATGGAGCCTAGCTCCCATATAGTGGTAAACTTACTAAGCCATGTGATTGTTAAGGTGAATAAATTTAAAAATAAACCTTTACTTATAAATATATATACATAATATGCATATGTCTATATAATTATGTATATGTGTTTATTTTTTTTAACTATGTATGCACACTTATATTTACTTATATGTACATATATTATATATTAATATTTATACTTAAAATTATATTTTAATTATAATGTATAGATGAATTCGTGAAACTTTTCATTTATCATAAGGTACATATAAAGTTAAAATAGAAGATCTTAATAATAATTCAATTGAGAGAAAAGAATACCATAATCCAAGACAAGGATGGTAAAACCCTAATGACCTATACTGACCAATAGGGTTACCTAGCTTAACACTACCTGACGATAACAAGGCTATCATAACTCTACAAGTCTCAACTTATAGATAGGGTTCTAGATGGCATTAGGTATTTATTTTGTTACTTCCCGACCCGATAGTACTTTCCCTCCATTCTCTAAGGATGATGATCTACCTGCATCCACTAGGTCAAATGAATGTAGTTAGTCTGAAATCCTGGCATAAATTTGTCATTGGATTTATTGATAAAAAAAATAATCAACTCATATTCCATATTGATTAAAGATAAATCGTTAACATGTGCATTACAAATCACCATTCCACAATATTAAGCAACAAGTACTAGTGCATAAACAACTTCAATATATTTATGACACAAGTGGGATGTAACAAAAGGACTTTTAGATTGAGGATTAATTCCTTAGGGAAAAATACAACAAACTTTCTAGAGAGACTCACTATCTATGAGAAAGATACATAGATATCTCATTTACAATGAGTATGTCTTTAGCAACACTTTATCCAACTATATCTAAATGTATCTAGTCTTGACTAACTTCTTCAAGCAACCATTTAGGAACTTTAGCTCCAATTCCTCCACCACACACACTTACAACTTGACATTCATATCTTCCACATTCCACTTTGACCTACACACATTGAAATTGAATTGATCTTCTTTATATACCATCCAAAACATTAATTAGGTCGGCCATAATAGGGGAGATGAAGTTACCCCACAAGGTTGGTTAGAAAACTCAATTGTGGTGAAAAAATTCCTATTTAGGAGATAGAGAGGACATAAAACAACCTAACACATCATCCAATGTATTCCCAAGCATCACACATGCTAGTGCATGTCATCCAAGGTCAACAACATGGTAACATGTAGGTAAAACATGTAGGAAAAATATATAGCACATAACTAGTCAAACCAAAAACACTTCTTCTGAATGAATTCTCACAAATAAGATCCCCATAAGCCATTGTAGGACCAGAAAAAATTCTAAAACATCTTCCAATGCTAGAAAAGACCCCCAAAGATGCAGCAAAATAAAGAGAAAAAGCTCTTTCAGCCAAATAAGTGATTATTACCCTAGAAACCAACACTAGACCGAATGCAACACCAAATAGACCATCCAACATCATGTAGATCACATAGAGTCATTCCATGAACCCTAAAAAACATCCTCATATAATTCTTCCACAATTTCAAGCCAAAACTAGCTGAAAAAACCACATTGATATATAATTCTTCATTACTTAAATACCAAGAAACACAATCATGAGATAAGACATCAATTGACATACTTCCAAAAAATATCATCACCTAAAATCTAAATTAAGGTAGTGTACAGATTTTACAAGCATACCCTCCAAGTTGAAAAAAAAAACCTCAATATGGAGTAATCTGGAGCATTCTTCAAACTAGCCCTAACTAGTCAACACATTGCCAACATACCACCTTCTCTAGAAACATCAGTTGCAACACTAGGGACCTGAAAAGATAGGAGTGCAATGTCCATAGAGCATAGGCATTGTATCCAAATAAATAAGATAATATCTACAAATGTAACGGAATGTAAAACATTCTTCTAGACTACCATCAACAAACCTCTTCTACAATTTCATTCAATCAACTTCTGAACATCTAAAAAACATTTTACACTTAAGAGTAACAAAGGGGATACTACAATAGCTTGTAGTGTGCACAAGATTATCAAAAAAAGATCACTTCACCATCATTCTTCTAATAATCATCTTAATACTTCCAATCCTCATCTTAATGCATCTCATCCTAATCTTACTATTATCATGAAATAGTTTTAGAATTTGAACATGAGCATCATTATCATCATTATTTTCTAACATATCAACAATATCGTCACCACATATAGAGTATAGAAATAAACACCAGAAGGTGGAAATCAACAATAAAGGATCTCTTTCAATTGCAATATAACATATCAACAACAACTAATTGGAACACCAATCATCAACAATATGTACTATCATTAGCAAATGGTTGGCAACAATGGACAACATCATAGCTATACTAAGAACAATCTCCAATGTCTTCTTCAACATTGAGCCAATAACCTCTATATAATTTATTTTTTGATTGGTAATGGGCACTTTTTAAGGTGTCAAACACTATTGTTGTTCAAATCCATGAGCACACCAACCCAGTGAAAGTACCAAGACTACGAGCATACCAGCCCAGGGGGGATTTGAACCTTGGTGGTGGTATCACTAAGCAAGTGTTTTAACCGTTGCACTACATGGGTCACCCCATAATATTTATATAATTTAATAAAATCAAGTTTATCAATAAACAAAATAAGTGTTGATATAAATGACAATACCAAGTCATCTGTGACAAAATATGCCAACAAAAGGAAAGTCTGCAATAACATTGGGTCTTCTTGGCTTGTCTAATATAATGATATCAAACTCTTGTAATAATAGTAACCATCTTACTATCTTTCCACTTACAATAGATTTGTTCTTAAAGTATCTTATTACTACATGATATGTTTGTGTAAATAATTGGTACCTAGTTATGTAATGCCTAAATTTTCTAATGACATAGATGACTGCCAACATTTCCATTTTTGTGACTGCATAATTAAGCTCTACAACATGCAAGTTTTTACTAACATAATATGTGCCTTAGTCAATGTGTCTTTTAGAGAAAGGAAGGCCTCTTGACATGCATTAGTCTAATGATATGATAAATCAATTAAGGATCCAAAAAAATAATAAGAGGTGGGGGGGTGAATAAGTAGATAGAATACTATCTAAACTTTCACAAAACTAAAAAACAATCTCTCAAGTCAATCACTAAACTAACTAGTTCAAACACTGAGCTACAAACTGCAATAGCACTGACAATTTACCGGTTTCACTGGCATACCAAAATAACAGTATAACATCTCTGAAATTCCGAAAGCATTTAACCAAAACATCAAAATACTTTACTATTAGTAGTAAAAGCACATTTCAAATAACAACTGGTCATCTTAACATAACTAAGTGGATTTAACAGTTAAGCACATTAACCATACCAAATATAACC
This sequence comes from Cryptomeria japonica, assembly GCF_030272615.1. Taxonomy (NCBI): domain Eukaryota; kingdom Viridiplantae; phylum Streptophyta; class Pinopsida; order Cupressales; family Cupressaceae; genus Cryptomeria; species Cryptomeria japonica. Next base: position 132,484,139 of record NC_081413.1, on the reverse strand, counting down.
ACAGAAACCATTCACCACTTGACACAATGATTTTTGACGTGGAAACCCAAATGGGAAAAACCACAGCGGGAATGAATACCCACAAGTATTTTGAACTATTCTAAAGTTCGCCCTGTTAGGAGCCAAGCCTGTTAAAGCTCTACAAAATGTCCTGTTAGGAACAGATCCTGTTACGGGCCACCCAGTTAAGGGATTGACTATAATGCCCTATTAGAAGCAATACCCTATTAGGAGTAACCTTGGTAGAGGATTTGAAATCCAAGCTAATGCATCACCCGGTTAGATGATTTAGATAGCACTAAGCCTGTTAAAGATTACCCTATTAATGGATTTAATTGTTGTAATTGTTAGAGAACAATAGGGGTTTGCTGATCTAGTAAATAGCGCTACTCTACTTGATCAGATCCTTTTCATGCTCCTGTCTGCCTTCACACATATTGCAGATACTCCTTTTGGTTCGGCAATCAATCACACTAACACTTAACCAAAATTGCCAGCAACACAAAAAACAACTCATCGACCTTATAAGCAAAACAATAGGTCGGTAACACATCACAAAACTAAGATCTCATAGAGATTACAAACAAATCGATTCAAGTATGACCGTTAGATTACATAGGAATCAATAGCACATTGTTCAAGACAACCTCGACTACTCCTTGCTCACCGCTTATCGATTCTTGTAACTCATCACACGATTTCTACTTCATGCAATGTATTCGCTCATTCCCAAGATAAAACCATTATCTCTACGCACCAAAAACTACTTGAAACTTATCACATACAACATGCATACGTGACATAATCATTACTGATCATCATTTCATCATAAACCAATACAACCGATGTTAGTCTCAAATTCTGATTCCCTCTTATCCCCTGTAAGAAAATGAATAACTCTATCTGCAAATGAAGAGATCAAGGAAAAAGGAATCTTAGAGTAACATATGACAAGGTTTCGAGAACCTTCTACACTTTGAGCTTATCCAAAGTTCAGGTGAGTATACCTTTTGTGAATAATTTCACACTTTTAAACAAGATCCACAGTAAACCAGTGGATTTTATCGCCTCAACATAAACTAAAATAATAAAGGAAAACTTATGCTCATGTTCAGTATTGATCCTTAAGAGATGTAGAAAGAAAACAACAACTAATACCAGTGCCTTATCCAGGCTACAAAACCATCTAAATTAAGCAAGGATTTCACAATTAAACATCCCCATACATCCCATCACTTTGGCTTCTATTAACCCCATACATGCCTGACACATATAAGAGTTCTTTCTTGTTAAACTAAACACTGTTTATCAAATTCAAAGCTTCAAACAAAGTAACCTACTGACAGAGATATTTCATGCATATTTAATTCCTCTCCTGAAGAGAAAAACTAAGAAACATATCCATAAAGATTGCATTACAATCCATTTTCAGTTGAATAACCCTAGATTACTCAAATGAAATCACACCAGAAGACAACACAGTTTTAGGCTCGAAAGTTTCTGATCTGTATATTGGTATTCTTTTTTGAAAAAATATTACATAACTCAAAATATTCTTTGTAATAACTAGAAAAACCCAGATATATTTCTGCAGAGTTTCTTTATAAAATTCTTGTGATCCCTTTTTACACTAGTCCCCATATAAATTTATAATATTATGGATGCTTACAAGATTTAGACATTCCTAAGAAAAGTTTGTTACAAATCGTGATACTCTCCAATAAACAGTTACAAGTCCTTGTCAATATCAACGACCTCTTCCATTTGTTGTTCTATTGCAACCTCTTCTACCTGCTCTGGAGCATCTTCCTTTTGTCTGACATATTTTCCCTTCCACTCCCAGAACACGTCATCACTTGGCCAAGCAAAGTTAACTATCTTCTATTTTATTCCTTCTAGCCTCTTCCAAGTGACCCTTAACTGCTCAATTTCTGTTTCTATGAAACCATAATGTGATTTCACTTTTTCAATTTCTTCAACTATTTGGACAAATAGGGATGTGTCATCAGTGTTAATAATTTCATTAACCCTTAAGGACAATTTGTGGTCCAGTTCTTCTAGCTAGGTCTTCTCCTCTTTCAACTGAATTGGACCAACAAATCCCCTTGGAAACAATTCAAATTTGTGATCTAAATATTATTTTCTATATAATTGGGCTTTTCTTTTTACACCTTCCCTTTCCTCTAAGAGTATATTCATCTCTTTTATGAACTCACTAGTGGGCCTTAGATTGTCATTCTCCTTTGCATCTACATGGGATGAACACATGAGCTCTAACTCCTTACCTCTAGGCATCCACTTATTAAGGATTGGTTCCAAAGTGGCTTCATCCTCTCTGAATTTGATCAAAACATCTATAATCCTCTTCATATTAATGTATACAATGGAGGCCTTGACTAAATCAGCAAACTTCAAGATTGTGGCTTTCACCTTTTCTTCATACTTGTTTGCAAACAAGGCTTGAGCTTGTTTTAACTTTTCCAACTCATGTTGGACAGTTTCAGCTAACTGGAAACCAAAAGGCATATGAGAAGGGGGATATTCTATAATGGGACTAGTAGGAGGGGGTCTTGCTAGAGAGGAGGCTATCATGAGTGTAGAGGATTCACCTGGATGGTGCTGACCTGCCAATTGACTCTGAAGTCTAGTAATAATGTTGTCCCTATTGGCTATTCCTTCTTTGGCCTCATTGTAAGCCTTTAAGATGGTCTCCATTTTCAATTGGAGATTAGCTCTTTCTTTTGCCTCTTTCTCTGCTACTGCCACACTGAACTTTGCAGTTTCCAAAACTATGCTTGCATCTTCCACTACTCCTGTATCTTGGACTCTCTTAACAGTCATGCCTCTTAAGAGACTAGAATCTAATGCACTTTTCCTCTTTTTGTTCTCATCCTTCTTCAGTGACCACATGACTAGAGTAGCATTATCCTTGCTAAAGGTCACTCCTTCCATTGGCTTTGTTTCCTTCCTCATTGCTTCAATAACTAGAGCATTAGCTATATCCCATTCAGGGAGGATTAACACACCAGCTTTAGACACCATCTCTCTTCCTTTCTTAGGGGTGATAGTCTTAAACTCTTCCATCATTTCTTGCTTTATTTCTTCTTCCACCTGAGTTGCATCTCTGAGAGGCTATTCACTCTTCCTCTGCTCACATCTAACTTTGAATTATTCCATGTTTTTCTTCCACACAAATTGCATGAAAGCCCCCGTTGTAACAAAATTACTGTAAGCCATAAATTCTTCACTGGCTTGTTTAACAGTAAGGTCCAATTCTTGGCCCTTTAGCTCACCATCAGTCAAATTCATTTTAGCACTAGGTGGCTCTTCTAGCATCCCCTCTTGGGTCTCATCATAGGTGTATGCAATCTCACTGAGACTCCCTAACTATAACAACTATTTAGCTACCGCTTGCTCATCTCCTATGTGGATAAGGGACTGAGATGGAGAATACTGAGGTTCATCAGTTTCAACTTCCTTCCCCACTCTTTTCCTTTTAGAGGAATCTTGGATGTCAATGACATATTCAATTTCTCTTTTCCCTCTTTAAGTGGAAGGCTTACATGTCACTGGCATCATCACACTGTACTTTGATCTTTTATGCAACACATAGTCACCAGGTGGGATGGCCTTAGCAAAGGCAGGCTTAGCTAGGACCAATTTAACCCTATCAGGATCATTTTGCATTATAGCCTCTCTTTTTTCTTTTAAGGTCTGAATGAGGTCTTCAAAATAGAGAATCAAGAATTTTACTTTCTCCTCAAAGGAGTTGAAGCTAGAAAGAGGGTCATAGCTACTATCAAATTGATGAATAAAATCAAGTTCCCTTTTATATGCAACCCACTTCTCCTTCCTCAGGTCCTGCTCATCTAAGCTAAATTAACTCCTAATTAAATCTTCAGGGAACTGAAAATTGGTGAGGCTTACCTTTACACACTGCCCTCTTTCTGAACATGCCATTGAAAAAGTCCTCAGGGTTTGCACATCTTGAAACTGTAGTTGATAGCCTATATGGCTTAAAGAATTCTTCAAAATATTTCTAGCCACCTTTAGTGATTACAAAATGGTGGGCCACGGTGATAGTTGGGAAAATGGTCCCTTTACCCCTATTGGTCAGCTCTACCTCTTGTGCTCCTCCAATTTGCCTCAATACTTCTGCAATTCCTATCTTCAATGGGACCTGATAGGCAGTAAATAGGGAGTACCTCTAAAACCATACACTCTAAAAATGGTAGAAACAGGGTACAAATACATATCTGCCCAACTGTGAAAAATCTTAATGCCCTCTGCAAACTCTTTATGCCTGAGGAATTCCAAAAGAGCCTTAGGAATCCTAGGGTTTTCTATGCATAAAAGAATTCTAATCTTAGATGCAAAGCATTTATCAAACTTTAGAAAACTAGCATCTTCTCTATTCCAAGATAAAACAGTGCTCCAAAGTTGGACAGGCATCTCTTCCTTATCCTTTACCTTGACCAAGTCCATTTCCTTTTCAAAATAGTCAACACCTTTGAACAAAAACATGTGCATTAACAAGGAGTATCATCCAAACGGCCTATCCACCTTACCATTTTTGATCCCTACTAGCCCTGCATGAATTGCATTAGTAAGGTATGGCACATAATCAAATGTTATTGCTAGAGAGGGGTTCAGAATTTGTGCAATCATTAGCATGTAATGGGTTGGCATGTTTCTCTCAGCATCTTCTCCAAAGATCTGACATAGTGCCCAATACATACCCTTAGCTCTCAAAGTAAAAAAATTGAGAGAGAATGGTTCCATTGTGTTGGGGCCTACAACTATTAACCCCCCTATCTTAACAAAAAACTCCTTCAATGGGCCACTCCTAAGATGATCCCTTTGTGCATTGTAGATCTGGGCTAATGACTCAAAGTCAATAGGTTCTAACAAATTGGAAGCCTCACTGAGTTTAAACACGTTTCTGAATTCATCATCTTTTATTTCAATCATGACTAATCCTTTCACACTCTTGATACATCTTGCTATAGGGTCATAATTCTATGCAATCAGTGTCAACAAATCTACATCCATGAATACACCAGGGACCACAAGCTTCCCTACATACAGTTCCCATATGCTATTCAAAGGGGCAAGGGAATTTCTTTGACCAAAATCTACGTTGAACAACCCTAGACCTGACATCCCTATTTTTGGGTCCCTTAACCAATTGCCTTTATCATACAGGCCATCCCCAATTCTTAGATGAGGGTTCTTTGGAACTAATTCTTTGGCCTTAGCCCCAACATTGGTAGACATGGTTAACTATTCTAAAAAATCGTCACAAATGTTCCTGTCCTAGTAATTCACTTTTCATGTCAACTCCCTTCTTGGTGCCATCTTGAATATGAAACTATACCAATTGAAACTTGCACATACCTCTAATGAAACAATTCACACATTAAGGACTGAAAACAGACCATAATTATGAAGAAACGACACAAAAACATATTATTTGCCTGAAGAAAACCACTCCGCACCAACTACTCTACAACAGACTTCAATGAAATGATATTAACATTCAAGTTAATGTGGACTTCTAATATGGCAAGTTGGCATTGAATTTCAAGAATTAACCCCTCATGCTTCAGCCATCAACTCAAAATTGAATTCACAAACCGATTTCAAAAACAGGCTCCAACGGGTCATAACTTCTCTAAGTATTTTTCTCTGTTTCACTCTTTAGCTATTTCGTAGAACATAAAACCTTTGCACTTTTCTTTCACGAATCAATGTTGGCCATTGGATTATGAGAACTTACACTGCCTTTATCCCTGTCTAATCTCTCTGTGTTAGTGTCAGGCCCTACCTTCTTTTCGCTATTTCATGGGATTTAACACTCATGCACTTTTCCTTCACGAAGCCACGCCAATCATTAGATCAAGCTCTAACTGCTTGGTCTTTAACTCGAACAACAACCATTAGTCTCACTAACTAACCATGCCTCACCTTGACGGCTAACAGTTTTCACCATTTCACAGAGACTAAGCTGCAGGCATCTTCAGGCCACGAAACAACAATGACCGTTGGATCGACCATGAGATGAATATCTTTTAACAGGATTTAAACCTTTCAAGTGGGCCCTTTAACTCGGAGATCACTTGCTCTACCTCATCACCAGTTAACAAACACCACGTTGCAGTCGGCCATTTGCTTAGGAAGTTCCATTGGGTTCCATTCTGAATCCGCCATGTGCTTTGCATCACTATTCTCCACATAACTGCTAGTTGAACCAAGGCGGGCCCTCAACTACCCTTTAGAGCCACGTGTACTGGACATGTCACTATTACACTCTATGAAACACACCATCTGTCCTACCACATCATGCCTTCGTGTGATTGCCACCTGTCTTTTACCATTTCGCGATGACTAACTTACGATCATCTTGTCTTCGTGAATCCATGTGGGTCGTTAGATCTCAGGAACTTGCGTGTTGTTTATCCTTTCTATGACCACCTCGCCTAGGCCCACCACCTTTTCACTACTTCATGATAGGTAGAACACATGCATCTTCTGGTTGCGAATCAACACGAGCCATTGATCCTTTTCCAACCTGATCACCCTTTAACCAAGGAAGCCGCTTGCCTCTGGGACTCGCCACATGTTTTTATTTTTTTGTAGAACTTATTCCATGTGCATCTAGGGCTAGTGAATCAATGCGAGCCGTTGAACCATAATCAAGATGCAGTTCTTTTATTCGATGGTCAATCCACCTGGTTAGGCCCGCTTATGGCTTTCGCTATTTCACAAACATTAACCTGCTAGCAACTTCACTTAATGAAACAATGACAATCGCTAGATTAACAAAGAGTTTCACAGTACTTACAAGGCCCGACAAACATTAGAACAAGGTAAAGTAAAGGCAAATAAATTTAAAAAATTTAAGGGACCGCCTAGGGAAATAACTAATGGGGGGACACTTCTTGTTGGCAATATAACAAGGATATTGAGAAGGTTGTTGATGATTATGGACATAACTGATTAAAGATGTTTTACTATCTTGATATTATTATTTTGTCATTGATGTCAAGAAATTGATTTTCTAATTCAGTATGATGTTGCCATATCTTAAGAAATATGATATGAAGATTATAAAAAAGTCAGTAAAGACACAGGAAAGAATATGATGAATAAAGGGATAAGTTATTCAATGGGCAACTCTACCGAGTTCGACAATGATGAGGTCTTGATGTTTTAGATTGTTTTAACATCATACATATGTTGTAAAATGTAAAGGTTAATACTACACTATGTTATCAGGCAAAGAACCTAGTCGATAAACCCTAAGGAACCTATTCGGTAAACCCTAAGGTTATCACAGTCGGTTAATGAAGACAGAATGTCTACCGAGTAAAGTTTAGTATTCACCGAGTTGTAACCGAGCTATAACAAAATGAATTAAATGTTTACATGCGATATTTAATGAAAGAAGCTGATGAGCTGGAGCGGATCAATGATTGGCAAGCTGTGGAAGAAGTTTGTTAACAAATCTAAGGCAATGGAAAGTCGAGAAGAAGATCTACAGCTCAGATTGAACCACATTACCCTAACACAAGTTCCAAGATGATTGTGCAAGTTCCGAGGCAGGGTAAAACATTTTTCAGATCGTAAGATACAATGAACCTGGACAAGACTGAAGATTTGATGGCTATGATTGATCATGGGAAATGTGATCAAGGAGATTAAGCGGTTAGATGATTGTTTATAAATAAGGAACTATTGATAAACAATATATGTGGGCAAGTGTATGCACAGGGATGCTACATAGTGATAACCAAGCATAGAAGCTTGAAGACCTGTTGGAATAACAAAGTATTGATGCCCAATAGATAGACAAGAATAGTTCTATGTCTAGATTGTGTTGAACAAATAAGAATCTGCTTTAGCATTTTAGATGTAAAGTTGCAGATAGATTGTATTACTGTTAGCTTGTGAAAGTAACAGGAAATCTCTTAACCGAGTGGACTTAATAGTCTTATAAGTAAATCCTATAACAAGGTGACATTCTAAATGAGTGTTTGAAATTGTTTGACAAGGTCACTTCTAACAAAGTGAAGATCCTAACAGATTTGAGGGAAATCCCTTAACCGGGTCACATCTAGCAATGTGTTTTGTAATCTTTAACAGGATTGGCTTTTAACCGAGCATACTCTAGAAGAGTATATTTCTTAGTGGGTCTGAAATCCCACAGTGGTTTTTCCCTATTTGGGTTTCCACGTTAAATCTAGTGTTATGAGGTTTATATTGGTCATATGCTTTTGAGTTTGCATGTTTGACAGTTTTATTCTATGACTGATATATGTTACCGAGGTAGAATCTAATGTTTTCATTGATGAATAAGTTTGTATGATTCACCGCCCCCTCTCATCTTGTTGGCTATCGGATCTGTACTTATATTAAGTATCAGAACTATCAATTGGTATCAGAGCTTTGGACTCTAAAAGGAAAGTTTAAAGGCACTTGAGTTAAAGATCTAAAGATGTATAAGAGGGATGCACCTAAGCTGAATAAGTCAAGTTTCTCTACATGGTAGAAAAGGATGAAGCTACATCTATCAGGAGTTGGAGAATATGCTATATACTATCTGGAGAATGATTTTGTTACACCGAGCACCTATCCATTGACTATGGAAGAGATAAAGGCAAAGGAAGAACACATTCAAGCAATGATTGAAATAACATCTGCATTGATCGATTCTGAGTTTAATGATCTAGAAGGCTGCAATGATGCGAAGGCTATGTGGACTAAGCTCATATCTGTATATGGAGGAGATGAACATGTTCAAAGAGAAAAAGTTGATAGTTTAAGAGGACAACTTGAATCTATGAGGATGAATGAAGGTGAGAACATAGCCCAGTATAGTACAAGACTAAAGGAGATTGTAAATCAAATCAAAGGAGTAGGAGGAACTATTGAAGAAAAGGATGTGACAAGTAAGTTGTTAAGAACCCTTCTACCTGCCTATGCAATCTAAGTCTCTGCAATCAATGAATTGAGGTCTATACCTAATATGCTAGTTTCCTTGGATGCTACTATTGGTAAGCTACATGCATTTGAGTTAAGTAATTTTGATAACAATGGGTCATTGGTAAATAAAGTTGAATCTGCATTTAGTTCTTTTCATCTGAATGAATCTAATGATTACAATGAAAGAAAGTATAAGTACTCTGGAGGAGATCGTAGTGGAGCAAGTGAAAGATTTTGGAAGAACATGGAGGAGGTACACAAACTATATGAAGAAATTAGAAAGAAAGAAGAGTTTGAAGCACTATTGGCCAAAAGGTTACCAAGAGGCAAAGGTAAGTATAAGGGAAAACTACCCTTGAAATGTTTTAATTGTGATAAGATTGGACATATGGCTTCTAACTATCCTGACAAAGATTTCACTGAAAAGAGAGATTACCGAGATGATAGACAGAAAGATAATCATTACAGAGGTCATCGAGACTTCAGAAGAAGAGATAGAAAGACCTTCTTAATTGCTGATGAGGAATCTGAAGATGATAAATCAGATGAGACTGATACATAGGAAGTTGTTTATGTGGCTATCAAGGATGGATTAGATGAAGAAAGGTATGAAGAAAAAGCCCTAATATCTCACATAAACACTAATGATTCTTAGATTATAGATAGTGGATGCTCACATCATATGACAGGAGATAAACACAAGTTTGTTATGTTAGAAGATTATGATGGAGGCTATGTTAGATTTGGTAATGATGTACCATGTCCGGTAAGAGGTAAAGGATCCATAACACTTCTTGATAAAGCAAGATGCAATGATGTTTATTGGGTTGAAGGTTTGAAATATAATTTGTTGAGTGTAGCACAACTAAACAACACAGGTTACCAAATAGAATTTCAGAAAGGAATTGTCAAAGTTCATGACAAAAATGGAAAGTTAGCTACTACCGGGACACAAACAAAAGGTAATACATTTCACCTTGAATCTACTCACAACAAGTGCTTGCATGCAAAGATTGATAACACTTGGTTATGGCATAAAAGGTTTTGTCATGTTAATTTTGATAATCTGATCAAGATAAGTAAGAAGCACAAAGTAAGAGGTCTATCGAGTCTTGAAAAACTTGAGAATGCTATGTACCGAGGATGCCAAATGGGCAAGATGACAAGATCCAACTTTACAAGTAAGTCCTACACTTCTAAGGGAATTTTAGATCTTGTACACACTGATCTTTGTGGTCCTATGAAAGTTCAAAGTTATTATGGTGATAAGTATTTCATATTATTTGTGGATGATTGTTCAAGGATGATGTCAGTAATGTTTTTAAAAGAAAAATCAGAGGCTTTTCAAATGTTTAAGTGGTACAAGGCTAGAGTTGAAAATGAAACAGGAAGACAACTGAAATGTCTTAGATCAGATAGAGGAGGAGAGTTCACATCTGATGAGTTCAACCTATTTTGCAATGATGATGGTATTAAAAGACAAGTCTCTGCACCGAGGACTCCACAGCAGAATGGAATAGCTAAAAGAAGAAATAGATCTATTGTGGATTGTGCTAGAACACTGATGATTGAGAAGAAGGTTCCACAAACATTTTGGAGAGAAGAAATAAGCACAACTATTTACACCTTGAACCGAGTTCAATTGAAGAAAGGTAATTTGAAGACACCTTATGAAATCTGGTATGGCAAGAAACCTAACGTAAGTTATTTTAAGATCTTTGGAAGCAAATGCTATGTTCATAAAGATGATAGAAATGGCAAGTTTGATCAGAAAAGTGAAGAAGGAACATTTCTAGGATATTCTTCTAGAAGCAAAGCATTTAAATGTCTGATCAAATCATCTAACAAAATAGTAGAAAGTGCAAATGTGAAAATTGATGAATTTGCAGAAAGAACTGATGACAGGAATTCCAAAGAACCAGAAGACTATGATGAATTTGTCTATGTGCAACCAAAAAGTCCTACCGAGATAACTGTTGAAGGAAATGAGGAAGATATCCAGTTACCGAGTGATGAAGAGGATCATACAGAGCCTACCAAGCTTGTATTAGCCAAATATGTCAGAAGACATCATGAACCAAGTCAGATTATAGGAGATAAGGATGATCCAGTGATGACAAGGAACAAAATGAGATAGAACACATGTTTGATATCTGAATTTGAACCAAGAATAGTAAAAGAGGCATTCAACAGTGAAGATTGGATAAATGCTATGACTGAAGAGATTGATCAAATCAAGAAGAATGACACATGGACACTAGTCCCAAGACCTAAGGACAAAAATGTAATCGGTACAAAGTGGATCTTCATAAACAAGCTAAATGAGAAAGGAGAGGTCATTCGGAACAAAGCAAGATTGGTTTGCAAAGGTTATGCCCAAGAAGAAGGAATTGATTATGGTGAGACTTTTGCACCTGTTGCCAAACTTGAAGGAGTTAGAACATTGTTGGCATATGCTTCTTTCAAAAACTTCAAGGTATATCAAATGGATGTCAAATCTGCATTTCTGAATGGAATATTAGAAGAAGAAGTTTTCATTGAACAACTTGAAGGATTTGTTGAAGACAATAATAAAGATCACGTATGTAAATTGAACAAAGCTTTATATGGTCTGAAACAAGCACCTAGAGCATGGTATGAAAGACTGCACTCTTATTTGATTAAGATTGGTTTTATAAGGACAAGTGAGAACATCAACATGTACATGAAGAATGATGAAAATGGAATACTAATCTCAGCCATATTTGTTGATGATATTATATTTTGTGGAAATGACTCTTTATGCAAGAACTTTGGTAATGAAATGAGCAAAGAATTTGAGATGTCATTAATTGGTGAGATAAAGTATTTTATAGGCTTACACATACTACAAATGAAAAATGAAATTTTCATTACTCAGTCCAAATACATAAAAGAAATCTTGAAGAAATTTGGAATGGAGGATTCAAAGCCAGTAAGTACTCCTATGACTACAAACTGCAAACTATCAAAGAATGATGAATCTGCATCTGTTGATGAGACACTCTACCAATCCATGATTGGAAAACTACAATATGTTGTTCATAGCAGGCCTGATATAGCACATGTAGTAGGTATTGTTGCAAGATTCTCTGCAGATCCTAAGGAAATACACATGACAACAATCAAAAGAATTTTCAAATACTTGAAAGGCACTGAAGATTATGGCTTAGTATATCAGAAAGGAAATGATTTTGATTTGAAAGTCTATACTGATGCTAATTGGGCAGGCAACATTGATGATAGGAAAAACACAAGTGGAGGAGCTTTCTTCTTAGGAGAAAGACTAGTGAGTTGGCTTAGCAAGAAACAAGGATGTGTTTCTCAGTCAACATCTGAAGCTGAATATGTTGCTGCAACACTGAATTGTACCAACATTGCATGGATCAAACAATTGTTGGAAGGTATAAATGAGAAAGTTATCGAGCCAGTAACTATATTCTGTGACAATACTAGTGCCATTAATATTTCAAAGAACCCTATTATGCACTCTAAGACAAAGCACATATCTATCAAATATCATTATCTTAGAGAAGAAGCTCATGAAAAGAAAGTGGTGTTGGAATATGTTAACACAAAGGAACAAATAGCTGATATCTTCACCAAGCCACTACCAAAGGACACTTTTGAATATCTCAGAAGTAAGTTAGGGGTCCTACCCCTATCTCTTGATCACTGACCAAGTTCGGTGAAAGCATCACTTTGATGAATCTATTGAATATCTTTTAGGGAGCTGATGCTAGAGTGATACACTTTAAGAATGATTTTCTGAAAGTGTACTGGAACAATATTTGGATAATACAGAAAATGATACAGGGAATAGGAATTGTAAACAAATGCTCTGACCGAGACTCAGTTGATACACATCAGTAGGAAATAACTTCTTACAGAAACAACTTATGTTTTAGTTCTTTTCATTTTGGCATTGTTGTCAAAGGGGGAGAAGACTACCAGGGGGAGAAGACCTACCCAAGGAGGAGAAGACTACTAGGAGGAGAGACTACCAGGGGGAGAAGACCTACCCAAGGAGGAGAAGACTACCAGGAGGAGAGACTACCAGGGGGAGAAGACCTACCCAAGGAGGAGAAGACCTAAGAAGACTGAGAGAAAACCAGAAGAGAAGTTTGATGTATGGGGGAGAGCATTTCAGCATTTCAGAATCACAACAATCCAAATTCTTAAAGGTCAAATCAATTGGTTTTGCCATCAATGCCAAAGGGGGAGATTGTTGGCAATATAACAAGGATATTGAGAAGGTTGTTGATGATTATGGACATAACTGATTAAAGATGTTTTACTATCTTGATATTATTATTTTGTCATTGATGTCAAGAAATTGATTTTCTAATTCAGTACGATGTTGCCATATCTTAAGAAATATGATATGTAGATTATAAAGAAATTGGTAAAGACACAGGAAAGAATATGATGAATAAAAGGGATAAGTTATTCAATGGGCAACTCTACCGAGTTAGACAATGATGAGGTCTTGATGTTTTAGATTGTTTTAACATCATACATATGTTGTAAAATGTAAAGGTTAATACTACACTATGTTATCAGGCAAAGAACCTAGTCGATAAACCCTAAGGAACCTATTCGGTAAACCCTAAGGTTATCATAGTCGGTTAATGAAGACAGAATGTCTACCGAGTAAATTTTAGTATTCACCGAGTTGTAACCGAGCTATAACAAAATGAATTAAATGTTTACATGCGATATTTAATGAAAGAAGCTGATGAGCTGGAGCGGATCAATGATTGGCAAGCTGTGGAAGAAGTTTGTTAACAAATCTAAGGCAATGGAAAGTCGAGAAGAAGATCTACAGCTCAGATTGAACCACATTACCCTAACACAAGTTCCAAGATGATTGTGCAAGTTCCGAGGCAGGGTAAAACATTTTTCAGATCGTAAGATACAATGAACCTGGACAAGACTGAAGATTTGATGGCTATGATTGATCATGGGAAATGTGATCAAGGAGATTAAGCGGTTAGATGATTGTTTATAAATAAGGAACTATTGATAAACAATATATGTGGGCAAGTGTATGCATAGGGATGCTACATAGTGATAACCAAGCATAGAAGCTTGAAGACCTGTTGGAATAACAAAGTATTGATGCCCAATAGATAGACAAGAATAGTTCTATGTCTAGATTGTGTTGAACAAATAAGAATCTGCTTTAGCATTTTAGATGTAAAGTTGCAGATAGATTGTATTACTGTTAGCTTGTGAAAGTAACAGGAAATCTCTTAACTGAGTGGACTTAATAGTCTTATAAGTAAATCCTCTAACAAGGTGACATTCTAAATGAGGGTTTGAAATCATTTGACAAGGTCACTTCTAACAAAGTGAAGATCCTAACAGATTTGAGGGAAATCCCTTAACCGGGTCACATCTAGCAATGTGTTTTGTAATCTTAAATAGGACTGGCTTTTAACCGAGCATACTCTAGAAGAGTATATTTCTTAGTGGGTCTGAAATCCCACAGTGGTTTTTCCCTATTTGGGTTTCCACATTAAATCTGGTGTTATGAGGTTTATATTGGTCATATGCTTTTGAGTTTGCATGTTTGACAATTTTATTCTATGATTGATATATGTTACCGAGGTAGAATATGATGTTTTCATTGATGAATAAGTTTGTATGATTCACTCCCCCTCTCATCTTGTTGGCTATCAGATCTGTACTTATATTAAGTATCAGAACTATCACTTCTCATGATGGACTGACCCTTCTTTAAGTGACAAAAGTAATGCATGAATAGAATCATAAGGGTTTTTCTCAAAAACTGGAAGGGTTAGAACTCAAACCTTAAACCCTCTTCTGACCTAAGACATTTAGAGGCAACAAGGCCATACCAGACTCAATTTTTTGCAGACTTTTAGCCAATTATGGAACAAGAATATCCATTTTTTAAACATTGATAATAGTGGCTCCAACTAGGGATGGTTGATAACAAGATCAACACAAGAATTCAGAAACTCTCTGGAGAAATAGACCAAACACAAGCCCCAAAAACAACAACAAAATCAAACCTAAATATGTACAGACTAAGACCTACTGTGCATGGACATTAAGAGAAGTAATGTTTTAGGAATTGTCCATACACTGGAAATTCTTGTACTTCATCTTTCATATTGTGCAAAAAATATGAATCATTTCCATTAAGATCACAGAAACACAAAGGGGCCTATCCATAGTGACTCAAATTTTTTGTGTTTTCCCTTATCTTTTTCTTTCACATTCCATTGAAGAACCATATCACCAATTTGAAATTTTCTCAACGAGGTCCTTTTGTCAAATAGATATTTTGACTGCAATTGGATCTTCAAATTCGTCTTGCGAGCCAAAGTTCTAATTTCTTCTATCTCCACCATATGAATCATCTGGTCTTCCATAGGTTCAAATAACTCCATGTCTTCAGCGTGCAGGAACTTATACACTAGAAGAATATTATTGACTGGCACCCTAGATTGTATACCATAGACCAACTCAAAAGGTGAGACACCAATTGCTCTCTTAACAGTAACCCTGTCAGCCTATAAAGCTAATTTTAACTTTTGGTCCCAAGACCTTTTATTCTCTTCCAAGATTTTCTTGATAATGTTCAAGAGGCTCTTGTCACTTGATTCAGCTTTCTCATTACCCTGAGGATGGTAAGGTGAGGAGTAGGACATAACTATTCCATGGCTGGTACAAAATTCAACAAACTCTTCTGACCTAAAACTCATGGCATTGTCCATCACTAGTTTGACAGGGACTCTGAATCTGGTTATGACATTATCCATAAGGAAGTCAATAACAACCTTACGTGTGGCTCTCCTAGTGGGTATAGCTTCAATCCATTTGGTAAAATAATCAGTAGCTACTATAATCCACCTATGGCCTCTTCCTGATTTCTCAACAATTTTCCAATAAAATCAATGCCCCATTGGACAAAAGGTGCTTCCACTATGACTGGGTTGAGGGGTAAAGCTCCCTCATACTTTAATTTTGATGAAAACTTTTGGCATGGGTCACATCTCTGGACATGCTCATGAGCATCTTTAAATAGAGTAGGCCAATCATACCTAGCCCAAACTATCTTACTAGCAGTTGTCTTGGCAGAATAATGACCTCCACACACTCCATCATGCATTTCAGTTAACACTCTCTTAGCCTGGGATTTATCCAAGCACATTAGCAATACCCCATCTCTATTCTGCCAAAATAGGTCACCCTAAATGAGGACATATTTCTGTGACTTCAACTTCAGAGTTCTTCTCTGGTTAGGGGTCATTCCTTCTGAAAATGTTGCATCTCTTAAAAAATGTACTACTTTTGAGTACCAGGGTTTTGTCTCAATACTGCTGACCAGGATGTTCTCAACTTCAACATTATTCACTTCAACATGAAGAAGGTTTGATTCAGCCATAAGCTTTGCAAGGCCTAAACCTCTCACCTATTTAGTGATGTTAATTTCTAAATCAAATTCCTAGATTCTAGTTATCCATCTGCATCTTTTACCTGTGACCTCAGACTGGGACATAATATCTTTGATAGCTACATGTGGGACATAAGCAATTACTTGTGCATTTACAAGATATGGCCTAAAAGCTTTAACGGCCTTGACCAAAGCATATGCTTGTTTTTCCATAATTTCATACTTTAACTCTGCAACCTATAAAGATTTGCTGTAAAAAGCTATAGGATGTTCATATCCTTCATTATCCTTTTGTAAAAGAGTTGCAGCCACTGTGTGATATGAAGCAAAAGAAAACAAAGAGAAAGGCTTACTGTAGTCAGGGGACTTCAACACTGGTGCCTCCTGAATAGCCCTTTTTATTTCATCAAAAGCCTTTGAAGCTTCTTCATTCTAACAGAACTTTGTATCCTTCTTAAGCAGTTTAACAATGGGCTTGAGTATCTCTGCAAAATTTACTTTTCCCAAGAAAGATTGGATACCTTTAACATTCTTTGGTTCAGGCACATTGTTTATAGCCTCAATTCTTTTAGGGTCTATTCTTACCCCTTCTTTGGAGACAATATGCCCTAGCAGCTTCCCTTCAGTAACAACAAAATGGCACATTTTAGGATTTAAGGATACTCCAAATTCTAGAGCTTTATTGAAAAGTTGTTCTAAGTGTCCACAGTGGTCATCTGCCCTTTTGGAGAAGCATGTCAAATCATCTTGATATACTACCATGATAATATTGATGAATTCCTTGAAAGCTACATCCATTGCCCTCTGAAATGTAGCTCCAACATTCTTCAAACCAAAAGGCATTTTGACATACACGTATGTTCCCCAAGGGGTGGTGAAAGAAGTTTTGAATTGTTTATATTCTTTTACTAATACCTGGTTATACCCTGAGAACCCATCCATCATAGACAATAGGTCACAACCAGTTACTCTTTGCAACATCGCCTCCATATTAGGAGAAGAGTAATTATCTTTCAAGGAGGCAACATTTAGGTTCCTAAAGTCCACACAGAGTCTAATGTCCCCATTCTTCTTTCTGACCGGGACCAAATTTGAGACCCATGATGAATGTCTTATAGGCTTAATAATTCCCCCTTCCCTTAACTTGGTCAATTCTTGCTGCATTTTAGATTCTAATAGGGGGTTGATAGGTCTTTGTTTTTGTTTGAAAGGCTTAGCATCTGGAAGCAGAGGGACTTCATGCTGAAAAAGATCCTGTCTATATGCCTTCAGATCTTTATAAGACCAAGAAAAGACATGCTTATATTTCTTTAATAAATTAATAATATTTATCCTGACATGAGGAGGCAAATTTTTTCCAATATACACCAACTTAGGGGATGATTCTGTCCCCAAGTTTACTTCCTCTAGTTCCTCTAACTTAGTGGTTGATTACTGGTGCAGATGATTGTCACTGTAACTAAACATACCTTCCAATTCTACTAACCCTTTAGGTATTTCATTAGTTTCTAACTGAACCAAGTCATTTCCAAACACAATTTCTCTATTTTCAACCACTTCCACCAAGGCATTGCAATCAATTTTTTGTCCATCATAGTCATCAATGCATTGTATAAACCTGAGAATATCTTCATCATCAGCGAACACTTGCCAATTATATACATTGTCAGGAATGGCAGGCCTAGCTTTTACCTCAATTATGGATATACCGGTTAGTGTTGCATTATCATTCTTTAATGCAACATTTGCTAAGAAATCTTCCATGATATTTTTAGATCTTTCTATCCAATTTATAGAGAATGCAAAAAAATGCTCAATGACATCCCATACTGCATGCTTGTATCTTTTCAATCTATCATTCTTAGATGCATACTTAGCTCTAACTTAAGAAATAACCAATTTTGAGTCTCCTAACACTTTTAACAATTGAATCCCATGCCTTTTTGCAACTTCAAGCCCCAATAGCAAGGCTTCATATTCAGCAATATTATTTGTACATTGAAAGGCTAACAAGAAGGAATACTTGAAAGTTATACCTGATGGGGATACAAAGAGAACTCCTGCTCTACATCCTTCTTTTGAACAAGCACCATCAAAATACATGTGCCACAAATCATGTTGTTGGGATTCCAATTCAGTCAAAATAGAATCAGTATTCTTCAATTGAGGCAAGATCGGTTGTATTCTAAAATTGTCTAGATCCACATCAATCATACAATTCAGCATACTAGGATCTACTTTCTCAATCACCCTAGGGGCACGTGGTTCTCTATACAATTTAACATGGCTTCCATTAATAGGGATAGTAGCGTATGACAGATCTAACTGAACATTTCCACCCACTGTTGCAGCCCACTGCCTAGACAACAACATGCCATAGTGACGTTTGGTGTCAGTTACAATGACATCCATCTTGTATCTTGCTTCAGGGAAGGCTGCTATTTTTACTTCAACATCTTTCATTGTACCTATCACTGGCACTTCTCTGTTATCCATAGCATAACATTTCCCATACAATGTACTCACTGACAATCCTAATTCTTTCATGACACCATAAGGCATTACATTTGCAGCTGCACTAGAGTCTATCATACAGTTTTTAATTAACCAGTTATTTACTAATAATGTAACATAGAAAGGATCAACATGTGAGGGTTCTTGTGTAATAGTTGTTCCAACATATACCTCTGGGGTTCGCATTTCCTAATCCTTTTCATCCTTAGATGAACTGGAAGGTAAAGATGTCTTACTGTCAGGTATCTTAGAAAACAAAGATAGAGCAGCTTCTCTATGTTCCTTTATTTTCAATAATTCTATCAATGGGACAGTAACCTTCATCTGGGTGAGAGCCTGAGTCATATCAAATGTGGAATTATTAATCAACTCAGTAGTAGCTTTAGCTTTCTTTGTTTTAGGCTGACTTGCCTTCTTCATTGTGGTAGTTCCTGGTATATCACTAGTAGCCTTATCATCCATACCCTTGGGTACTTCTTTAACTTGATTCTTCTTTTCTTGACCATCTTGAGGTAGGGTTGCATTACTTTCTGCTTTCTTTTGGGATACTTCTTTTATAAACATGGAACCAGGTTCACCTTGATCGCTATCCTTCTTAGTACTTCTCAAACTGTAATTGTGCTTGGCTTTGGCTATGGTGGCTTTAGTGAGATTTTTCACCTCTTCATAACTAGGCCTTCTGAGATGAACTTCTTCATCTTCAATTGTTACCACATTCAAAGTGGGATGCCAATCAAGTGTTAGCTGTCTTTGGTAAGACCGCTTACTATTTAGCACATCACATTCACTAAATTCACTTTGTAAAGACTCATCATCACTCTCTATGATAGTTTCAAACATATTTAGATTAGGCTCAGCTTCTTGTCTCATGGATTCTTCAAGGGCTTGAGCTACAACACACTGATGAGGAGAATGTGGTCCATCACAAGCCATGCACCAAGGAGTATTGTCCATGTTATGATTATCTTCTCCTTTTAAAGGATCTGGGGTATCCTGGTTCTGAGTATTATTTGGTTTCTCATTTTGAGGCTTACCATCCTTCCAAGTAGTGTTGTAAGGCATGTCATGCAACCTAGGAGGTCTATCTTTCCAATTATAATGAGGCTTATCATTTTTACTTACCTTGGCAGTAAGATCTTTCATAGCAGTCACTAATTTCTCTATTCTGTCTTCTTCTTTAGCAATTTTATTAGGTTGCTGTTTTGATTCTTGCCACAGCTTACCATCAATTCTTCTCCCTATTTTCCCAGATGCTTTCCTATTACTCTCCACATTAATGGCAATTCTAAATGCATCTCTCAGAATATGCAGATTTTTATCGCTCAGGATATAGGCCATTTTAGAATCAAAGGAATTGTAATAAGTCTCAGGCACATATTGTCATCTAACCTCATTACCTGATATAGCCTATGCATTGCTTTTTGAAATCTGACATTAAAATCTGTGACAATTTCATTGTCAGACTTTTTGATATTGTTGAACTCATTGAGCATGAAGCTCACATTAGTCTTATCACCATATTGTTCCTGAAAGCAATTTTTTAAATCTTCCCAAGACCCAATGCTATTCATAGGGAGACCTCTATACCAGTCCCTTGCATCATCTACTAGAGGCTGTACAAACAATTTCATGATGACATCTTCATCTACAATTTCATAATCGTTGATCAAGTCACCAAAATATTTCAAGTGTTCTTCCACACTGATTGCATTATTCCAAGCAAATTTGTGAAGTCTATCTCTCAATTCAATAGGAACATGGTTGAGGTATCCTGGGATTCCATCAAAAAAGAGTTGCCTATAAAGTTCTAGGTTAATAGGTCTTCTTTGGAATTGGTTGGCAACATGGTTATTTCCCATATTCATTCTTACATTGGGGCTTTGAGTCATAGAGATCTGATTATTTTGGTTAGTAACAGGGGCTTGATTGGCTGTGGTAGTGCTAATAGGCAGAGTTGGCTTAATTTTAATAGGAGGGAGTGAAGCTTGCTGAGGAGCAGGTTTATTTAGATCTACTGAAGGAAACATGATAGGAGGAGCCTTCAAATAACTAATCTTTCTCTTAACTTCTTGATTAGTTTCTTCTAATTCAGTTTTCTCTAATTCCATTTGCAAATCTTCTTTCTCTTTCCTCATCCTTTCCATCTCTCTTTCATGTGCAGATAACATGTGAGAGATCTTAGCTGTAGATTTAGATCTAGACCCACCTTCCATGCATTTTTGCTTTCCTTTGTCAAAATCATTTCTAACATGTTGTGGGTCACTAAGAACTTCCCTACTTGGTTGCACTACTAACTTGTATGTAGGTTTGGTCTTGGGAACTAAAATTTCCCTAATTACTGGACCTTCATCCTCACTCTTGGCCTTTTCTTGGGCAAGTATCTCAAGGTCAGCAATTTGTCTTAGAAGCCTGTCTCTCTCCATCAATTTTGCCTTTACTTCTCTCTCTTTATCTACTTCCTTTTGTGCTCTTAAGGAAATTAAATGATGGAATCTTCTATTCAAGTCCTCTATTTCTTGGGATACCTTATCTTCATCAGGGAAGATTTCTTCAGAGTCTTATATATTGACTTGGTCAATATCAATTAAACTGATGTTTCCATCAATTGTTCTTGGTACGGAATCTCTCTTAATGTTTGAACTACTTCTATCCTTGCCAGAAAAACTAGCATGGGATATCCCCCGATTTGAAACCTGGACATCTTCTATATTCCCAAACAAACTAGAATGGAAAATTAAAATATCATGTTTAGATTCGCGAGAAGAAGAATTAGAATTTGCATAAATTGGTCTCTTAGATGACTTACCTGTATTGATGCTTTTTGTACCCAAGCAACATTAGATGGTTCATGTACAACTGATCTTTTCTGACCTCTCTGTGACCATTCAGGTAGTCCCTCTTGCAATGTCTCATAAGGATGCTTCTTCATGAAAGACCTGGTGTTCCTTCCTCTCTACATTATGCTTGTTTTATTAAAGAATTTCACTTATTTCAAAAGGACTGGTTATGATTGTCAGAGTCACCACCCACAAAGACTGTGGGAAATAAGAAAACAAGCTTTACACAGGATACTTGCCAATTTTTTAAAACAAAAAATCATGAAGATTTTCAGAGAGAGAGAGAGACAACACAAATCAAAGATCATGCAAAAAATTTTCAACACAGATATCCGAACAACATTCTGAACCAATTCAAATGTCAATTTGCAAAATGGATACACACTATGACTCTCCCCAGCAGAGTCGCCACTTTTGTTAGTCTCAAATTCTGATTCCCTCTTACCCCCTATAAGAAAATGAATAACTCTGTCTGCAAATGAAGAGATCAAGGAAAAAAGAATCTTAGAGTAACATATGACAAGGTTTCGAGAACCTTCTACACTTTGAAATTATCCAAAGTTCGGGCAGGTATACCTTTTGTGAATAATTTCACACTTTTAAATGAGATCCATAGTAAACCAATGTCCAAAAACTAGTGGATTTTATCGCCTCAACATAAACTAAAATAACAAAGGAAAACTTATGCTCATGTTCAGTATTGATCCTCAAGAGATGTAGAAAGAAAACTACAACTGATACCAGTGCCTTATCTAGGCTATAGAGCCATCTAAATTAAGCAAGGATTTCACAATTAAACATCCCAATACATCCCATCACTTTGGCTTCTATTAACCCCATACATGCCTAACATATATAAGAGTTCTTTCTTGTTAAACTAAACAGTGTTTATCAAATTCAAAGCTTCAAACAAAGTAACCTACTGACAGAGATATTTCATGCGTATTTAATTCCTCTCCTAAAGAGAAAAGGTAAGAAACATATCCATAAAGATTGCATTACAATCCATTTTCAGTTGAATAACCCTAGATTACTCAAATGAAACCAGTACATTACTAAAATCACACCAGAAGACAACACAATTTTAGGCTCGAAAGTTTCTAATTTGTATATTGATATTCATTTTTGAAAAAATCTTACATAACTCAAAGTATTCTCTGTAATAACTTAAAAAACCCAGATATATTTATGCAGAGTTTCTTTACAAAATTCTTGTGATCCCTTTTTACACTAGTCCCCATATCCATTTACAATATTATGGATTCTTACAAGCTTCAGACATTCATAAGAAAAGTTTGTTACAAACCGTGATACTCTCCAAGAAACAGTTACAATTCCTTCTCAATATCAACGACCTCTTCTGTTTGTTGTTCTGTTGCAACCTCTTCTACCTACTCAGCAATATCTTCCTTTTGTCCAACATATTTTACCGTACACTCCAGGAACATGTCATCACTTGGCCAAGCAAAGTTAACTATCTTTTGTTTGATTCCTTCTAGCCTCTTCCAAGTGACCCTTAACTGCCCAATTTTTGTTTCTATGAAACCATAATGTGATTTCACTTTTTCAATTTCTTCAACTATTTGGACAAATAGGGATGTGTCATCAGTGTTAATAATTTCATTAACCCTTAAGGACAATTTGTGGTCCAGATCTTCTAGCCAGGTCTTCTCCTCTTTCAACTGAATTAGACCAACAAATCCCCCTGGAAACAATTCAAATTTGTGATTTGAATATTCTTTTCTATATAATTGGGCTTTTCTTTTTACACCTGCCCTTTCCTCTGAGAGTATATTCATCTCTTTTATGAACTCAATGGTGGACCTTAGATTGTCATTCTTCTCTGCATCTATATGGGATGAACACATGAGCTCTAACTCCTTACCTCTAGGCATCCACTTATTAAGGATTGGTTCCAAAGTGGCTTCATCCTCTCTGAATTTGATCAAAACATCTAGAATCCTCTTCATATTAATGCATACAATGGAGGCCTTGACTGAATAAGAAAACTTCAAGAGTGTGGCTTTCACCTTTTCTTCATACTTGTTTGCAAACAAGGGTTGAGGTTGTTTCAACTTTTCCAACTCATGTTGGATTGTTTTAGCTAACTGGAAACAAGAAGGCATACGAGAAGGGGGATATTCTATAATAGGACTAGTAGGAGGGGGTCTTGCTAGAGAGGAGGCTATCATGAGTGTAGAGGATTCACCTGGATGGTGCTGACCTATCAACTGACTCTTAAGTCTAGTAATAATGTTGTCCCTGTTGGCTATTCCTTCTTTGGCCTCATTGTAAGCCTTTAAGATGGTCTCCAATTTCAATTGTAGATTAGCTCTTTCTTTTGCCTCTTTCTCTGCTACTACCACACTGAACTTTGGAGTTTCCAAAACTATGCTTGCATCTTCCACTACTCCTATATCTTGGACTCTCTTAACAATCATGCCTCCTAAGAGACTAGAATCTGATGCACTTTTCCTCTTTTTGTTCTCATCCTTCTTCATTGACCACATGACTAGAGCAGCATTATCCTTGCTGAAGGTCACTCCTTCCATTGACTTTGTTTCTTTCCTCACTATTTCAAGAACTAGAGCATCAACTATATCACATTCAGGGAGTATTAACACACCATCTCTCTTCCTTTCTCAGGTGTGATAGTCTTAAACTTTTCCATCATTTCTTTCTTTATTTCTTCTTCCACCTGAGTTGCATCTCTGAGAGGTTGTTCACTCTTCCTCTGCTCACATTTGACCTTGAATTGTTCCATGTTTTGATTCCACACAAATTGCATGAAAGCCCCTGTTGTAACAAAATTACTGTCAGCCAGGAATTCTTGAAGTGGAAGGCTGACCTGTCACTAGCATCATCACACTATACTTTGTTCTTTTATGCAACACATAGTCACTAGGTGGGATGGCCTTAGCAAAGGCAAGCTTAGCTAGGACCAATTTAACCCTATTAGGATCATTTTGCATTATAGCATCTCTTTTTTCTTTTAAGGTCTGCATGAGGTCTTTAAAATAGAGAATCAAGAATTTTACTTTCTCCTCAAAGGGGTTGAAGCTAGAAAGAGGGTAATAGCTACTATCAAATTGATGAATAAAATCAAGTGCCCTTTTATATGCAACCCACTTCTCCTTCCTCAATTCCTGCTCATCTAGGCTAAATTCATTCCTAATTAAATCTTCAGGGAACTAAAATTGGTGAGGCCTACCTTTACACACTGCCCTCTTTCTGAACATGCCATTGAAAAAGTCCTCAGGGTCTACACATCTTGAAATTGCAGTTGACAACCTATATGGCTTAAAGAATTCTTCAAAATATTTCCAGCCACCTTTAGTGATTACAAAATGGTGGGCCATGGTGATAGTTGGGAAAATGGTCCCTTTACCCCTATTGGCTAGCTCTGCCTATTGTACTCCTCCAATTTGTCTCAATACTTCTGCAATTCCTATCTTCAATGGGACCTGATAGGGCAATAAATAGGGAGTACCTCTAAAACCATACACTCTAAAAATGGTAGAAATAGGGTACAAATACATATCTCCCCAATTGTGAACAATCTTAATGCCCTCTGCAAACTCTTTATGCCTGAGGAATTCCAAAAGAGCCTTAGGAATCCTAGGGTTTTATGTGCATTAAAGAATTCTAATCTTAGATGCAAAGCATCTATCAAACTTCAAAAAAATAGCATCTTCTCTATCCCAGGATAAAACAGTGCTCCAAAGTTGGACAGACATCTCTTCCGTATCCTTTACCTTGACCAAGTCCATTTCCTTTGCAAAATAGTCAGCACCTTTGAACAAAAACATGTGCATTAACAGGGAGTACCATCCAAACGGCCTATCCACCTTACCATTTTTGATCCCTACTAGCCCTGCATGAATTGCATTAGTAAGGTATGGTGCATAATCAAATGTTATTGCCAGAGAGGGGTTCAGAATTTGTGCAATCATTAGCATGTAATGGGTTGGTATGTTTCTCTCAGCATCTTCTTGAAAGATCTGACATAGTGCCCAATACATACCCTTAGTTCTCAGAGTAAACAAATTGAGAGAGAATGGTTCCATTGTGTTGGGGCCTACAACTATTAACCCCCTATCTTAACAAAAAAATCTTTCAATGGGCCACTCCTAAAATGATCCCTTTGTGCATTGTAGATCTGGGCTAATGACTCAAAGTCAATAGGTTCTAACAAATTGGAAGCCTCACCGAGTTTAAACACGTTTCTGAATTCATCATCTTTTATTTCAATCAAGGCTGATCCCTTCACACTCCTGAGACATCTTGCTATAGGTTCATAATTCTGTGCAATTAGGGTCAACAAATCTACATCCATGAATACACTAGGGACCACAAGCTTCCCTACATCCAGTTCCCATATGCTATTCAAAGGGGCGAGGGAATGTCTTTGACCAAAACCTACTTTGAACAGTCCTAGACTAGACATCCCTATTTCTAGGTCCCTTAACCAATTGCCTTTATCATACAGGCCACTCCCAATTCTTAGACGAGGGTTCTTTGGTACTAATTCTTTGGCCTTAGCCCTGACATTGGTAGACATGGTTAACTGTTCTAAAAAATCATCACAAATGTTCCTGTCTTTGTAATTCACTTTTCCTATGAACTCCCTTCTTTGTGCCATCTTAACTATGTAACTATACCAATTGAAACTTGCACAAACCTCTAATGAAACAATTCACACAGTAAGGACTGAAAACAGACCAGAATTATCAAGAAACGACACAAAAACCTGTTATTTGCCAGAAAAAAACCGCTCCGCACCAATTTCTCTGCAACAGACTTCGATGAAATGATATTAACATTCAAGTTGATGTGGACTTCTAATATGCCAAGTTGGCATTGGATTTCAAGAATTAACCCCGCATGCTTCGGCCATCACCTCAAAATTGAATTCACAAACTGAATTCAAAAACAGGCTCCAACGGGTCATAACTTCTCTAAGTATTTTTCTCTATTTCGCTCTTTAGCTATTTCACAGAACATAAAACCTTTGTACTTTTCTTTCACAAAGCAATGCTGGCCATTGGATTACGAGAACTTACACTGCCTTTATCTCTGTCTAATCTCTCTATGTTAGTGTCAGGTCCTATGTTCTTTTTGCTATTGCATGGGATTTAACACTCGTGCACTTTTCCTTCACGAAGCCACGCCAACCATGAGATCAAGCTCTAACTTCCCGGTCTTTAACTCCAACAACAACCATCAGTCTCACTAACTAACCGTGCCTCACCTTGATGGCTAACGGTTTTTGCCATTTCATAGAGACTAAGCTGCATGCATCTTCGGGCCACGAAACAATGATGACCGTTGGATCAACCACGAGATGAATATCTTTTAACAGGCTTTAAACCTTTCAAGTGGGCCCTTTAACTCAAAGATCACTTGCTCTACCTCATCACTGGTTAACAAATGCCATGTGGCAGTCAACCATTTGCTCAGGAAGTTCCACTATTCTCCACATAACTGCTGGTTGAACCAAGGCGGGCCCTCAACTACCCTTTAGAGCCACGTGTACTGGACATGTCACTATTACACTCTACAAAAACACCATCTATCCTACCATGTCATGCCTTTGTGTGATTGCCACCTATCTTTTGCCATTTCACGATGACTAACTTGTGATCATCTTGTCTTCACGAATCCACATGGGCCGTTAGATCTTAGGAACTTGACAGTTGTTTATCCTTTCTATGACCACCTTGCCTAGGCACACCACCTTTTTGCTACTTCACGATAGGTAGAACACATGCATCTTCTGGTTGTGAATCAATTCAAGTTGTTGATCCTTTTCCAACCCGATCACCCTTTAACCAAGGAAGCGGCTTGCCTCTAGAACCCACCACATGTTTTCGTTGTTTCGTAGAACTTATACCATGTGCATCTCAGGCTAGCAAATCAAAACGAGCCATTGGATCATAATCAAGATGCAGTTCTTTTATCCGATGGTCAATCCACCTGGTCAGGCCCACCTATGCCTTTTGCTAGTTCATGAACATTAACTTGCTATCAACTTCGCTTAACAAAACAACAACAATCACTAGATTAACAAAGAGTTGCACAATACTTACGGGACTCGACAAACATTAGAACAAGGTAAAGTAAAGGTGCATAAATTTAAAAAATTTAAGGGACTGCCTAGGGAAATAACTAATGGAGGGACACTTCTCATGACATACCGACCCTTCTTTAAGTGACAAAAGTAACACATGAATAGAATCATAAGGGTTTTTCTCAAAAACTAGAAGGGTTAGAACTCAAACCTTAAACCCTCTTCTGACCTAAGACAATTAGAGGCAACAAGGCCATACCAAACTCAATTTTTTGCAGACTTTTAGCCAATTATGGAACAAGAATATCCATTTTTTAAATAGTGATAACAGCTAATTCAACAAGCTCCATCAGTTAGGGTTTGGCACATCAACAGGTAGGGTTGCGGGTTGATCTCATTGCTTCTAAAGCAATACCGATTTCCTTCACTTGCTCAACTACCGGTTGCAAAACAACATCATTACCGGTTACAATTGACATCAATGACAACACAATAGTTCATCAATGCAATATTCAATCAAATACCAACAATCTCCCCCTTTGGCATTGATGGCAATACAAGTATCAATACCCTTGATTGTGATGATTAAGAGTAATACACATACAAAAGTATAGGAATCTTGGTTTGCATTTTACCATGTACTCTCCTTCAACTGAGTCTCCATGTCTTTATCTGGTAACTATCTATAGTTCTTCTCCATATCAATCATAGAGTTCTTCTCCCATAATCATACAGTTCTTCTCCCCCTTTGACAACAATGCCAAAGTGAAAGTAAAACATGAAGTGTCATACTTTAGTGTTCTGCATCAACAATATGCAGCTTGATGCTCCCCCTGTGGAGTAGCTCCACTCTACACCAATCTTGCTTCAAGATTCTTCAATTAGCTCCTGGACTGATGTCTTCCACATCTTCTTAATTGACCTCATGTAGGGGCACAACCCCTAGCTGACCTCTAAGATACTCAAAAGTAGTATTAGGCAAAGGTTTAGGAAAGATATCTGCTAGCTACTCTTTAGTAGATACATGCTCCAATAATATATCTTTACTCTGCACTTTCTCCCTCAAGAAATGATATTTCAGCTCAATATGCTTGGTTCTAGCATGCAACACCGGGTTCGTTGAAATATTTATTGCACTGGTGTTATCACACAAAATCTTTACTGGTTTTGTGATCTTCAACTCGAATCCTTCTAGAATGTGTTTCATCCAGATTTCCTGGGTACAATTCATATACACTACAACATATTCAGCTTCAACAGTGGACTGTGATATACATCTCTGCTTCTTGCTACTCCAAGATACAAGTCTTCCTCCAAGAAATAATGCACCACCAGTTGTTCTTTTCCTATCATCAACATTTCTTGCCCAGTCTACATCTGTATAAACCTTCAAATTAAAGTTACCTGCATATGGATACCATAATCCATAATCAATAGTGCCTTTAAATATATCTAAATATCCTTTTAGTTGCAATCATGTGTGTCTCCTTAGGGTTCTTCTGAATTCTGGTAACTAATCCAACTGCATGAGCAATATCTGGTCTGATGTGAACAACATAATGCAGTTTCCCTATCATTGATCTGTACTCCTTTCATCAATGGATGCAACATCATCCTCCTTAGACAATTTAGAACCGGTAACCATTGGTGTCCCAACTGGTTTACAATCACTCATTTCAAATGTCTTCAATACCTCTTTCACATATTTGGATTGTGTGATAAAGATACCACTCTTAATCTGTTGAATTTGTAAACCTATGAAGAATTTTATCTCTCCTACCAGAGACATTTCAAATTCACTTTTCATCTCAATTGCAAAGTCATCAATCATGTCATCATTGCCTCCAAAAATGATATCGTCCACAAATACTTCACTAACCAGTATCTTATCTCCTTCAATCTTGAGATATATATTACTATCTTCACTAGTTCTCTGGAAACCTATCTTCATCAGGTGTGAATGGAGTCTTTCATACCATGCTCTTAGTGCTTTCTTCAAACCATATAATGCCTTATGTAGTTTACACAACATATCCTTTGCATTTGTGAAAACATAATCATCTGGTTGTTCAATGTATACTTCCTCTTCCAGTATTCCATTTAGAAATGTTGACTTCAGATCCATCTGATATACTTTGAATCCCCTATATGTTGCAAATGCAATTAGAGTCTTAACACCTTCCAATCTAGAAACTCATGCAAAAGTCTCACCATAGTCTTCTCCTTCTTCATGTGCATAACCTTTGAATACCAACCTAGCTTTGTTTCTGACTACTACTCCATCTTCATTCAGTTTATTCCTGAATACCCATTTAGTAGCTATCACATTTTTGTTTACCAGTTTGGGTACTAGGGTCCATGTATTGTTCTTCTCAATCTGGTCAAGCTTCTCTTCCATAGTTTTGATCCAGTGATCATCTCCAAAGGCTTCCTTAGTAGTTCTAGGCTCAATAGTGGATATCATGCGATAATTCTCTCTAATTCTTCTTCTGGTTAACACTCCATCATCTTTATCCCTAATAATCTGGTCAGGATTATGATTGAGTCTCACATACCTTGGAATAACATGATCATTATCTTTAGGTTCTTGTTTCTCACTATCATCATCTTCTTCTGTAGAATCTTCCTATTCTCGTTGAATTGGTACTACAACATTCACTTTATCAACTTTTGGCTTCACTGGTTCTGGTTCCAAAAAAAGAATGTAAGGTTCATCTTCCTTCTTCTCCTCACTGGTTTCTCCTAAAACTTCAAGACACTCATCCACTCGGACATCAACACTTTCAATGATTCTCTTTGTCCGATTATTGTAACATTTGTAGGCCTTACTCTTGGTGGATTAACCAAGAAATATGCCTTCATCAATTTTAGCATCAAACTTACCAGCATAGTCACCTCTCTTGATAAAACATTTACTGCCAAAAATCTTAAAATAACTGACATTAGGTGATCTACCATACTAGTATTCATAAGGAGTTTTATGCTTACCTCTTTTAACTAATATCTAGTTCATAGTGTAGATAGTTGTGCTGACAGCTTCTCTCCAGGAAGTTTTTGCTACACCTCCTTGTATTAGCATCATCCTAGTAGCTTCAACAACTGATCAGTTGTTCCTCTCTGCAATACAAATTGATGATATGATAAATCAATAAGGATCCTGACAACTACTAGGAGGGGACAGGGGGTGAATCAGTAGATAGAAAACTAACTAAACTTTCACCAAACACAAAAACAATCTCTCAAGTCAATCACTGAACTAATTGGTTCAAACACTGAGCTACAAACTGCAATAGCATCGACAGTTTACCAATTTGACTGGCATACCAAAATAACAGTATAACAGTTCTGAAATTCCCAAGCCATTTAACCAAAACATCAAAATACTTTACTATCAGTAGTAAAAGCACATTTTAGATAACAACTGGTCATCTTAACATAACTAAGTGGATTTAACAGTTAAGTAAATTAACCATATCAAATATAACCACAAAAACCATTCACCACTTGACATAATGATTTTTGACGTGGAAACCCAAATGTGAAAAACCACGGTGGGGATGAATACCCATAAGTATTCTAAACTCTTCTAAAGTTTGCCTTGTTAAGAGCCAGGCTTGTTAAAGCTTTACAAAATGTTCTGTTAGGAACAGATCCTGTTAGGAACCACCCGGTTAAAGGATTAAGTATAATGCCCTGTTAGAAGCAATACCTTGTTAGGAGTAACCTCGGTAGAGGATTTGAAATCCAAGCTAATGGATCACCTGGTTATAGGATTCATTTAGCACTAATCTTGTTAAAGCTTATCCGGTTAAGGGATTTAACTATTGTAATTGTTAGAGAACAACAAGGGTTTTCTAATATAGTAAATAGCACTACTCTGCTTGATCATATCCTTTTCATGCTCCTATCTACCTTCACACATATTACAGATACTCCTTATGGTTTGGAAATCAATCACACTGACACTTAACCAAAATTTCCAACAACACAACAAAACAACTCATCGACCTTATAAAAAAAAAATAGGTCGGTAACACATCACAAACCTAAGATCTCATAGAGATTACAAACAAATCAATTCAAGTATGATCGTTAGATTACATAGAAATCAATAACACATTATTCAAGACAACCTCAACCGCTCCTTGATCACCGCTCATCGATTCCTGCAACTCATCATGCAGTTTCTACTTCATGCAATGTATTGACTCATTCCCAAGATAAAACCATTATCTCTACATGCCAAAAACCACTTGAAACTTATCACATACAACATGCATACATGGCATAATCATTACCAATCATCATTTTCTCATAAACCAATACAACTGATTTACCAAGCTCCATCGGTTAGGGTTTGGCACATCAATAGGTAGGGTTACCGGTTGATCTCACTGCTTCTAAAGTAATATCGTTTTCCTTCACTTGCTCAACTACTGGTTGCAAGAAAACATCATCACAACATCATTACCAGTTACAATTGACATCAATGACAACACAATAGTTTATCAATGCAATCTTCAATCAAATACCAATAATCTCCACCTTTGTCATTGATGGCAATACAAATATCAATACCCTTGATTGTGATGGTTGAGAGTAATACACATACATAGGTATAGGAATCTTGGTTTACATTTTACCATGTACTCTCCTTCAATTGAGTCTCCATGTCTTCAGCTGGTAACTGGCTATAGTTCTTCTCCCTATCAATCATATAGTTCTTCCCCCCTTTGACAACAATTCCAAAGTGAAAGTAAAATATGAAGTGTCATACTTCACTATTCTACATCAACAATATGCAACTTGATGCTCCTCCCTGTGGAGTAGCTCCACTCTACACCAATCCCACTTTAAGATTCTTCAATTAGCTCCTAGGCTGATGTCTTGCACATCTGCTCAATTGACCTCATGTCTCTAAGATACTCAAAAGTAGTCTTAGGAAGAGGTTTAGTAAAGATATCTACTAGCTTCTCCTTAGTAGATACATGCTCCAATAATAAATCTTCACTGTGCACTTTCTCCCTCAAGAAATGATATTTCAGCTCAATATGCTTGGTTCTAACATGCAACACTGGGTTCGTTGAAATATTTATTGCACTAGTGTTATCACATAAAATGTTTACTAGTTTTGTGATCTTCAACCTGAATCCTTCCAGAATGTGTTTCATCCAGATTGCCTGGGTACAATTCATATACGCTGCAACATATTCAGATTCAATAGTGGACTATGATATAAAACTTTTCTACTTGCTGCTCCAAGATACAAGTCTTCCTCCAAGAAAGAATGCACCATCGGTTGTGTTTTTCCTATCATCAACATTTCCTGCCCATTTTGCATTGGTATAAACCTTCAAATCAAAGTTACCTGCATATGGATACCATAATCCATAATTAATAGTACCTTTCAAATATCTAAATATCCTTTTAGTTTCAATAATCTGTGTCTTGTTAGGGTTCTTTTGAAATCTTGCAACTAATCTAACTACATGAGCAATATCCGACCTGTTGTGAACAACATAATGCAGTTTCCCTAGCATTAATATGTACTCCTTTTCATCAACAAATGTGGCATCATCCTCCTTAGATAGTTTACAACCTATAACCATTGGTGTCCCAACTGGTTTATAGTCACTCATTCCAAATGTCTTCAATACATCTTTCACATATTTGGACTGTGTGATAAAGATACCACTCTTCATCTGCTGAATATTTAAACCTATGAAGAATTTTATCTCTCCTACTAGAGACATTTCAAATTCACTTTTCATCTCATTTGAAAAGTCATCACTCATGTCATTAATGCCTCCAAAAATAATTCTCCCCCATTGACATCAATGCCATAAAAAAATTCAAAAAGGAATGTCAAAGAATAAGAACTGTACAATGAATATCCCCAAAAATGTCTTACCAAAGGTTGACCAACTTCAAATTTTTTGGATAAGCCTTATCGAGTAACACCACATAAGTATCCCATCCGGTTTTGAATGTGGTGGAAATAGATACAGGTCCACTCAATAAATGTGCAAATGAATCTTTTTCATTTACCTCTGCCGGTATGGGCTTTCCCACCATATCTATGCATTCTTTCTTGTGTACACAAAGTGAATCCAACTATGGACTCACCAAGCCTCTCAGAATGATATCTCTTTTAATTATTTTGTCTCTCTCCTTCTCAAGAACAGAAATTTGGTTCTCTAAAATCAAAATTTGACCATCAATTGATGTAGTCAATGAAATCAATCCGTCAAAAGAGTTAGCTATACTTGCAATTTTCTCCTGAATCTCTTTTATCTTTTTATCCACATTAGCTGTAAGTATTTCAGTGTTACAACATACCCTATATATATTTGTACATTGTTTCAAAGAGTTTTCTATTAGGATCAGCTTCTCCTTAATCTTTTTCTTCTCAGTTTCAATTACCTGATCAAATGCAACTCTCTTAGCCTGAGTAAATCTTTCTAGTGCTTGTCGGTTTGAGATTTGCTGTAAGGATTGAAAGTCCTTTGAGATATGCTCAATGATTACCTTAATCTTGCCAGATGGGCTCACTTTATTTTCTATCTTACACTCCGGGACCAGTCTGTGTAGAACAGTGATTGATTGATCTATAATCCCTTTGGTTATGGATCCCTCCTTCATTAGTTTTTGTGATGCCATCATCATCAATTCAGTGGGAATCATCTCTATGATGTTTTTCTTTTCTACCTGAGAAGTGTCAATTGACAATAATGATGAACCAACAACCAGTTCCCTACCGGATTCCCCTGTCTTCTCCTTTGAAGATTTATCCTTTATAACCTCCTCACTTTCACCGGTGGCTTCGCCACTTGGTGCAGTCTGTGTAACCGTCGGTTCCTTTGTAGGAACAATAACCTCAACCTATACATTTGTATTTGGAGGATAATTATCCTCAATATTAGTATCCTATACAATATTAGCTGGTTAACTCTCTGTATTAACCAGTATCTCAGTATTTGTCTATACATTTGTATTTATCGAGGGCTCAATTTCCACTAACTTAATATTTTTCAAAACTGAGGGTGAAGTACCCATAATCCCCCTTCCTTTTCCTTCAATTGGGTATCTACAGTGTCTGTCTTGGTTTTCAGTGAAGTAAAGAATCCTTTGTTTTCTCCAAGAGATTTAACTAATGCTATTTGAGTCTCCTTTATTATTTTATTTACTCGTCCTAGCATTAGACTAGTTATCCTATGTTTTCTATTGAAAAAATTTATGTCTGCCACCTCAAGTGTCTTTACCATTTCATCTAGAGCTATAGTAACACAGATAGATAATAGCTCTTGAATTTTAATGTGTTTTTCCTCTTGCATAGCTGACAATCTTCCAGCATCTAACATGTTATACAACTCAGCTGGTATTTGATTTTCTATCTCTATTAAGGTTTTCTTATAAATAGCCAAGTATAATGGGATTGCTTCCTCTACCTCTCTTTTTTCATCATCCTCCAAGTTTTTATAATAAGTTTTAGGTGGTATGATAGTCACATTACCATATTCAATTGCTAAGTCGATGTCACTCTTCTTCTTCCTCTAGGCAGTACCGGATGTAGCTATAGGTGTGGCTTTAGGTGCTTTCTTCTGTGCCAGTATCTTGATTGTGACCTTCCTAACCGGTTGCTTCTTAGCTTCTACCTTTGTTTCCTTTGGTTTCTTCCTAACAACCCTATTAAATGCCAACGGTGTGTAGTCCTCTGATTCTGATTCTACAGTAACATGCTCAATATGAACTTTAGGATCCTCTTTCTTCCTTTCTTCGGGACAACATCAATTAGTGCTTTGATGTCCTTTGAGACCTTCTGCACAAATTTTCTTTCTTTTCCTTCCTGTTTCTCTCTATTCTTCCAGTTGAACTCTATTTCAACCTCTTGAGTTTTCTGTTGTGCAATGCCACATGGATTCTCTTCCTCATCAATTGGTGCATCAATCAATATTTTTGCATAGGCATCAAGAATCTTTGCATCCACCTCATAGCCCATTTCCTCAATCTAGATCTTTCAGGACTTAACTACTTCTATGAGTGTCTCATCCTTATTTACCATAAAGCATATGCCGGTAGAATATTTTTCTATAATATTCTTAGGTACCCTTACCCTAGACCTCATAGATTTTTTAAATGCCTTAAAATACCCCCATACCTTATCATCTGTCTGACTTCCTAAAGTAGCAATTGACTGTTTCTATTGTCTTCCTATCGGGATGTCAAAAGCCCATTGCCTCTTACAAGAAGTGGGT
The DNA here is from genome assembly GCF_030272615.1 of Cryptomeria japonica. NCBI lineage: Eukaryota > Viridiplantae > Streptophyta > Pinopsida > Cupressales > Cupressaceae > Cryptomeria > Cryptomeria japonica. The sequence continues at coordinate 132,448,031 of NC_081413.1, read as the reverse complement.
GTATCATTCATAAAATATAACATCAGGAAAACTAACAGGTTGCCATAACATAATGTACCCTTCTTTTCACCCTTAATCTTCCCTAGATTTATTAACAACTCATCAAGCATCCAACTACATAGATCTAATTTCACATTCTCTCTCATCATTTTGTATGCAGCCAAAATGCATGAACTGGAAACAAAATTTAGTCGGTATGACTGAGTTACCTTATACCTGATGATCATGCTACTAAATTTGATGTCAGTATCATTGATAGTGCTTACTTTCATGGATCTTTTGTTAGATGCTGCGTTGGTGATCTTCCTCACAAAATCATTTGAAACCTTCTTGTCTAGATGTAGCCCAACCAATGGAAAAACAGTGATTTCCCGGATGGCTTCTTGGTGATTTTGTAAGGTCTGTTCAGCCATATAAATTCCCCATGTACTTTTCTCAAGACATATCTGATTATTTCATCCTCACACTTTGGAATATCTAGAATGTTTGTAAACCCTAGTTCTTCAATATGCTTGAATGTTGGTTTGATCTTTCCAGATTCTCCCATCAGCTCACTCATATACATGCCCTTAATTTATGAAGTTCCCAAGTCCTTGATATGATAGTGAATATATGCCCAACATCCTCTACATAGACAACTCCCTCTGGAACACGAGAATATGCTCCAACTGAATCTTCTAGGGTAGCCACATGTGGATATCACTTGAAAATTGGTCTGCGGCGGTCCTTGACCTCTACTACAGTCAGGTTTGCAACAAAAATTAGAATAGATGATGATCTCACTTCCATGTTTAAAAATAAATACCTTTTGATCGCTCTCGGTGAAAACCTCCAACAAATTTTTCCAGACATCGGTGAAATAGCTCAAGAAGAAATTTTGATTTCTTCTGAATTGCTTTGAATGCAGGGTGATTAAAAATGAAGTGTATTCGACCTTTTAACCTTCAAGAAAAACACTAATCTTCCATTGACATATATGACTGCCGGTGAAAGATACCGGATCTCGCTCAAAACATCCATGTCGGATAATCCTCTCCAATATTTGGAACATCTTCCAGAACCTCTTCCCAGGGCATATGCAACATCTTCATGAATTTTGCCTACCCCTAAGGCATCTGCCTTAGTTACTAGATGATCTTCCTGTCAGTGCAGGAGTAGCCTCTTTTGCCGGATAAGTAATCGGGACATTCCCATTTGATGATTGTTCTTCAGTCTTCCTAACCCATCTCTGAGTATGATCTTGCCAGATTTTACTAACCTTCTCTTTTCCTTTCTCATTTGATCCTCCATTACTAACCGGTGGATTTATGTTTTTACAAAACTTAGCGATATGTCCAACCTCATTACATGCATAACATGTAACATTGTTCCTTTGAATTTCTTTGCTAAAACCAGTGAAATTGACCTACATTGATTAGACATATGTCCAAATTTTCCACAAGCATAGCATTTAACATTCATTCTGCAATCTTTTGTCTTATGACCAAAATTATTACATTTAGAACATTTATGGGAGCAGAATCAGGGTTCTAATTTTCTCTATTTCTACATTGCCTAGCCATGTGACCAAATCTATTGCAAACAAAACATCTACCATTTAATTTATAAGCATTAAATTGTCTTACCGGTGCCTTTTTGTTTTGTTCTTCATTAGCAATACCAAAACTCTGTCCTTGCTCAAATCCAAGTCCACTGAAATCTCCAATCTACCTTTGTATTTTCAATAACTCATCAAGTTGTGCTGAGCTGATCTTGAATTTTTCTTTATACTCACTTGCAGTAGTTAAATATTCTCTCAGTATGATCATTTGTCTCTCAAGCTCTTGTTCATTACTTTGGGATTGTACCAAATCAGTTCTCAACATATCATTTTCATGAACCAACCTACCACATTCTTCAAATTTGTTCTTCAGGGATACAACAAGATTTTCTTCCTTCTTCTTTCTATCCTCAATCTCCTTAGACATCCTCATAGTTATAACTTGCATTTCATTTTTCATAACCATTTTTTCCTGACTCAATTTCTGACATAGTTTCTTAAGTGCATCTTTCTCTTCATCATCCTGATTTTGTAAAAGTTCCTTCTTCCTAGCTCGAACAGATGATAGCCTCTATTGTAGGAAAAGAATGAATTCCTTAGCAGATTCAATTCATCTTGCATCTTTGAGTTCTTCAACCTTTCAACATCAAAATCTTCAAGTTCCATCTCAAGTTGCTTCTCCAAAGCCATATTCATGGATTCCGGTTTCAGGATCTTCCTCAAGCAGTTAAACTTCCTCTGAGGTACAAGGCTCTGATACCAATTGTTGGAAACCAATAACACTAAGAGGGGGGGGTGAATTAGTATTATACCGGAATAGTAAATTTTAACCTTATTAAAATATGCATGCACCAACCGGTACATACAAAATTGAAAGAAGTAAAGCAACTAATAAGCCAATCACATAAATGATAAACATAACATATATTTATACATGGAAAACCTCAAAGAGGAAAAACCATGATGGGATTTGTGACCCACAATATCAATCCACTGGCCATATGAAGAGATATTACAAAATATGAGGGGCCTGCACTTGTAGGAAGGCTTACAGCCTAGAGCACACTGCTGAATCACAATAGGAGCCTCACAAACTACATAAAATTTCAGACTACAATCCAAAGAAGTGAGAACTGCTAACATAACATCTTCTATGCCAGAATACAGTTCTGATTTAAGCTCTATTTGTCCCGGTCAGAATCCCTATACCCTTTACCAGAATAACCCTTACAATAATTTCCTCACATACATGATCTCTCTGATATATTTCACATCATATTACATTCACATATCCATAATCTCCTATTATATGACTCTTGTATATGTATCACAAAATGATCTATCAAACTATCCTATATACCCTATACAACTTTACATGCCTTATGCCAACTTACAAAGATATATACAATATTAAATTATATATCGGCCAGATAACATAAATGCATAAACATTGAAATTAATTGTTGATGCCAAGTCCAAGATATGTCGGCTTTCAATACCGGTAACCTTTACTAAACCATGTTTGCCTGCATTGTCGGTGACCAAAGAAATCCTTCTGTCCTGCTAGTGCCGGTGTAGTATCTGTGAAGTTCTTGTTGGTACACCATAGAATCAAAACATGAGCCAAAAAACAATGCCATGTTGCTATCAATGACAAAATAGTGAAACCAACCAATAAAGTGTTAATTGCCAACAGGGTGGGGGGGGTGAATTAGTATTCCCTAATTCAAAGCATTCTCTAATAATATAAAACTTATCTTAATCTTAGATATCATTAGAAAAAGATGAAATATGCAATAGAAGTAAAATCCACAACATGCATAACCATAAAAGAAAGACCAAATTTTTATACGTGGAAAACCCAAATGAGAAAAACCACGGAGAGGGTTAACTCTCAAGATAATATAACTAGTTATATAAAATTATAGAAAGAGGCTCATTGCCAGAGGGATCACTTCTTGGAGGGCTCACTACCCAGATTACAATGACTCACTACCGGGAAGGCTCACTTCCAAAAAGAAAGGAAATGAACTGAGAATTTTTTATGTAAATATGCATGGGATCATTTCCAATTAGTCTTAGATAACACATCAGTTGTTTGTAGTAGATCCAGTTAAGAAACTCTGCAAAACATTCCATAATCTGCTTTCTCTAAGGCATTATTGCGCAAGATCAACTACTTTGTTCTATCACTTACCACCTTTCTCTTTATTTACTTGATCCCAAAATTACCTCATATAATTCCTCGCATACGTATCATACTTCTCACTCTTCTCATTTCGTTCCTCAAGCATAATAGGTTCATGCATATATATGAGTACAACAATAAGAATATTAATCAAGTTGGCCTTATTTGGATTTTCCCAAATGATATGTTCAACAATCAATTCACATGCTACAATCACTAGAGCTGAATATTAACATAATCTCTCAAGGTTGGATTGACCTGAAATAAGCATACTTTTGAAGTTTCACATGAATAACCAAATATAAATTTAGGAGCACAACATCCAATGCAAGACTTTTGAAGCACCAAAATCATGAATACAACAATCTTAATTGATAAAAATAGTCACACCAAAGGAATTGAATTATCATAAATGCATTAGAACTCAAATGCAAAGGACTACATTTCTTAAATATATCACTACATGAACAACTAGAGCACAAAAATCTGATTGCCACAACCTGTTGGCATTGTGTTGTCATTGATGTCAACTCGTATAGGATGGCAACCGGTATAGGATATGTATGTGCAATGTTTTTATTGATACATATAGGATGTGATGTCTTTGATGTCATCTAGCATAGTAGGCCATCTATCATAATGACAATTAGAGTCACCAGTACACAAGTTAGTGTTAACTTGTGTTGAAGACATAAGGAATGCAAACCGGTAAGTGACATGTTGCCTATGCATTGTTGCCAACCGACAAGAGAGAAGTGCTAGGTTATTTATTGTGATGAAGAGGCAGAATGTTACAAAAATCACGTCAACACTAGAGGTGAAGTATGTGCAAGCAACCAATATGTTGTGTGGATGTCAATCAACAGGACTCCCACCAGATGAAGATGATATCATAGGATTGAAGATATGATTGATAGTGAGTGTGCCCAACACGATCATATGTGTTTGATTGAAGATGTATATGCTCAATGTCAGCTAAGGCATATTGGTGCACTGCCAGAAGTAGATGACAAGGATCCACTCCTACTGATAAGTGGATCTTATCTCCTATTATGCATGGAATGCATCATAGTCCTCTGAGGTAAGACAAATAAGTTAAAGGTAGGTGTTTGAAGGCTCACATTGGATAAACTGGTGAAACACTAAGCTATCGTAGGTGCATGAGATCAAAGATATGCACTGGATCTACCAAGTAGACATGATGAGTTGCCAATACCTAGAAAGAAGGATATGTTTGTCACTTTGACAAACCAATTGATAAGAGAACCATTCTATTTATGAAGAAGGCAAGTTTGAGTAGTTATAGACAGATGGAGATTGGTGAAGGCTAAAGACATGGTGTCATCAAGGTGTTTTACCAGTAAGTATGTCCACGGGTATGCTGGCAAAGTGAAGATGAAAAAGGCTTCCATCTATTGAAGATGTGCATGAGGTAGGTTGGTAAGAGTGCTGACCGGTTTAGGTTCTCCATCAAAACAGAAGCAAAGTGCAAGGGTGAAGACAAACCGGTTAGGGTATAAACCAATAAGGTTTGTAAACCGGTAGATAAGCCCAATTGTGTGCTATTGGTCGATGACCAAGTTGAACCAACATAGTGCGCCAATGTGGATGTCAACAAAGATTCCACATGAAGGTGAAGTGGCATGCATGCACAGGTCAGTGTGGTGTGTCAGTGAGGCTATTGGCATCTGGTCCAACATTAAATGGCGACTACAAAGCTCAAGGAAGGATGATAGGAGATTGCAGCTTGAGATAAAGGAAACAATAGAGATCCATAATAGAATGATCTAGTAGATCAAATAGAATGAAGGAAACTACATATGCACGTGATTGACCAGACACAAGGATACAAATCATGCTATAGAAAGCTAAAGATAGAAGACATGTTTTGAAAGGAAAAGAGCGTGGTAATGCTGATTGATGAGCTGTAAGTCATCAATCAAGGACATGAGGTTTGATTAGATATGATATACCAAGATGATCATAGATCAGATCAGATGTAGATTCAATGCATGACAAAAACCCTAGCATGCCAATGTTTAAACCAACATTTAGGTGGAAAAATTTGACTATAAGAGTGCGAGCCAAAGATATAGTTGTTGCTGTTGTATGAGTGAGAAAAACTAGATAGCCAACCATTCAAGTGCTCAATGACAATCAAAGAAGAGACTTAATGTGTGAGAGAGAATCGGGTTAAAGAGTTCAACCAACAAGAGTGAAGCAAGTGGTAGCCTACCATTGAGTTTGACAAAGGAGTACATCGGTGGTGACTGAACTGGTAGAGAAGAGCCACAAAAGATTGTAGTGAAGATCCAGTAAGCTGAGAACCAACAGTAATCAGATAGTAGACATTTAACTGAGTGAAGAAGACCGATGGTGACTAGCAGCATTGTGACAGTGAGGAAGGAGATCCGACAAAGAGCAGAACTAGCAGAGAAGAAGAAGAGGTTGAACTGGTAAGGTTGCAGTAGGAGATAAGGTTACAATAGTGAGAAGTTGAGCACATAACCGATAGAGGATTGAAGAGAGGAGAACCGGTGGAGAGATTTGCATAAGATTTACAAAGTTATTTTGTAACAAAGATATTACTTTTGTATTTGATATATGTTTATTATAGATCACTGAGTTGGAGCTCGGTGCAGGGGTTGGTGCTATTTGAGCTAGTTCCCTTAAATTAGGGGTTGGTTCCCTAAGCAAGAGTGGTACTCCTTGGGTTGGTGCCCTAAATGTTCTAACTAAGGTTTTGATTGTGAGGCTAGATTGGAGCAGTAGACTCTAGCAGCACTTCTCACCGAGGTTTTTCCCATCTTGGGTTTTCCTTGTACATTTGGTGTTATGTGATGTCCCTTTTATGTGTGGTTGAATTTTTGTTATCCTCCTATCTAACCGATATGTCTACTTTATTTAGGTCATTTAACCGGTATACACACTTAGCATAGAAAAGGGTTAAGTTTGAAATTCACTTATTCACCCCCCCTCTTAGTGGCATCTTGTTTTCAACAATTGGTATCAGAGCTCAGGTTCTTGATTGATAAGATTTCTCTTGCTTGGGTAGAGTCTAGTATTTGAACACAATGGTTTTTTTAGTGTCAATCCCCATTCCTGTTTTTGATGGTTCAAATTATTCTATTTGGATTTATAGGATGGAAGTCTACATGTCCTCTTTAGGGTTTGTTGTGTGGAAGTTAATTGTTAATGGCTTCCCTAGTAAAGTTGGTGCTCCCATCGATTTAGATGCAGAAAGAAGATACTAGTGTAATGATATAGAAATGAAGGCTATACTTAGTGGGTTGTCCGGTGATGTCTCCTCATAGGTGGACAAATGCAGATCGACAAAATGCCTATGGGATAGATTGAAGAAACTTTATGGCAATGAACCTTGTACTACAAAATTGGTTTGTGAAGATAGGATGAGAGATGCAACTCATGTGTCTGTAGGTGATCAATGCAGATCTATTAGTAGCCGCAACAATGATGAAGAAAGAACCCACCTCTTCATGGATCAAGAATCAGATAATGAAATGCACACATCTAAGAATGATAATGCAAATCATTCCTGCCATCGAGATATGTTTGGAAGTGATAGTGAAGGAGAAGAAGATGAAGCAAAAGTAGATCTTGAAGGAGAACTTGTAAGTGCACTTGAAGAACTAAGTAGAGTGAGGAATGAATACAAGTTATTCAAGAATGTTGTAGTTATGGAACAAAACTAGTTGATCAAATACCTTTAAGAGTCTAAAAAATGTATCTCAGAGTTGAAGACTCAACAAGAAGACACCAAGGAGTGTCGGTGTAAAGATATAGAGTCTGAGCTAGAGGTGAAGAATAAAATGTATCAGTAGCTAGAAGGAGAAATGGAGAATATCTGAAATGACAATAGTGATGCCTTGGACCAAATGTTGAATAAGAAAAACTATTCCAATGACACTGAAGGATTAGGAAGTGGTGCCAGTGAACGCTCCACCAGCAAGAATGTCCCTCATAATGACATTTTGTTTGTCTCCTCAAATGGAGATAACAAGGGACAGACCTTCACTGTCCAAAATTATCCCCAGAAGAAGGTTGATTTGACCACAACCAGTGAAGACATGAAGCCAAGGATGATGACTAGTACTATCATGACCAACTTTTGGGCACAAAAATGGAACAAATTTTTTTTTTTTGACATCATGAATTCGCAACATATCCTACAATATAATAACTTTATTAGAGTTTTGTCTTATCTAGGATGTAAATAAATTCACTTACTAAGGTTAAGTTAATTAACCAACTCGAACGAGCGACTTGTTTGGTGGAGATTAATTAGCATCCAAAATAGTTCCAACATGAAAATAACTGAAGAGATAGGATGGGTCGGGGTAGGGCCTCACACCCTCCCCCTCTAGGCATGAACATCCTCCTGGAGTTCATCAAAAAGATGAGGGTACTGTGATCTCATACGTGCTGCATCCTCCCATGAAGCTGTAACCTCATCATAGCAATCCCACTGGACCCTAACCTAGTCCAACTCTCGACCTCGAAGGGCCAACGTCTGGTGAGCCAAAATGCGAATGGGCTCCAAAGCCAGCTGCCCGTCCGACTCCACCTGCAAGGCATCCCAATCTAAAATATGAGACTCATCATAGATATATTTTCTCAAAACTGACACATGAAACACATCATGGATGCGTGATAGGCTAGGTGGCAAAGCTAGGCGATAAGCAGCTGGTCCTATCCTCTCAAGGATCGCAAAAGGTTTGACAAAGCGAGGTGCGAGCTTAGAACCCTTTCCATAGTGGATTGGACTCTTATGCGGTCTCACTCTCAGAAAAACTCTGTCCCCAACCATGTAACTTCGGTCTATCCTCTTTGCATCTGCATATTTCTTCTGCCTATCCTGTGCCTCTCTAAGGTGCTATCTAATCAAAATTACCTGCTGCTCCATATCACAGACCATCTCAAGGCCTATGGCCACTCTATCCTCAATACAGTCCCAACTCAAAGGTGTCCTGCATGGCCTGCCGTACAAAGCCTGAAAAGGTGGCATCCCCAAGGAAGTGTGATGCCCATTATTATAGGCAAATTCTACTAAATGCAGGTACTCCTCCCATCGGGTCTGATGATCCATGACGTACATGCGGAGCATATCCTCTAACACCTGGTTAACCCATTCTGTCTATCCATCTGTCTCTAGATGATAGGCTGTGCTGAAATTGAGCTTGGTGCCCAACGCTGCCTGTAATGCCTTCCAAAAGGAAGAAGTAAAGAGAGAATCCCTATCAGAAATAATCTTGCGTGGAACACCATGAAGCCTGACAATGTCTCACAAGAACACCTGTGCCACTGCTGGAGCTGTGAAGGTAGTCCGGACTGGTGAGAAGTGGGCTACTTTGGTCAATTTGTCAACTATCACCAAGATAGCATCATGGCGACGAGATGACATAGGAAGACCAATGATGAAGTCCATGGATATAGTATCCCACTTCCACTCTGGTATAGCATGGGACTGGAGTAACCCACCTGGATGGCGGTGCTCCGCCTTGACTCTCTGACACTCAAGGCATCGGGCTACTAACTCGGCGATAAGCTGTAGCATTCCTGGCCAATCATACAACTGCCTCAAGTCAGCATGCATCTTCTTAACCCCGGGATGTGCTGCATAAGGAGCTCTATGAGCCTCCATGATAATGAAATCTCACAAACCCCCAGGAGAGGGTACATAGATGCGCCCTCTATGGCGTAATAAACCATCGGACTCTAAAGAGTAGTCCACAAACTTCCCCTCCAGGGCCTCCTGATTACGGATCCTCTGACAAACCTCTAGATACCAATCATCCTCCGGCAATCACTGCAAAATACAGTTTCTCAAATCTGTGCTCATGGATATGGTGTAAACCTCATGTCGTCTCCTACTTAGGGCATCTGCGACCACATTCTCCTTTCCTTGGATGTAGTGAACATCAAAATCATACTCACAAAGGAACTCCATCCATCTCCTCTGACATGCATTAAGGTTAGGCTGGGTGAAGATGTATTGCAAACTCTGATGGTCTGAATGAAGCTCGAAGTGATGACCTAAAAGGAAGTGTCTCCACCTCACAAGTGTATGTACAACTGCTGCAAGCTCTAGGTCGTACGTAGGGTAGTTAAGCTCATGAGTCTTAAGTTTCCTAGACTCGTATGCTATAACCCTACCCTCCTACATAAGAACTGCTCCCAATCCATCTAAGGAAGCATCTGTGCATACCATGAAGTCGGCCGTGGGGTCTGACACAATAAGAATAGGTGCACTAGTAAGTGCCCTTTTTAGATCCTGAAAAGCCCTCTCACACTTCTCTGTCCACTTGAATTTCTTCCCTTTTCGCTGGAGGGATGTGATGGGGTGTGTAACTCTGGAAAATCCCTCCACAAAACGTCTGTAGTATCCTGCTAGGCCCATGAAGCTCCTGACCTCTATCACACTGGTAGGCACCGGCCAATCCATAATGGCTCTGACCTTTGATGGGTCAATTGAGATCCCATCACCGGATATAACATGCCCTAGGTACTTGACCTCTGATCTAAAGAAAGCACACTTCGACAAAGTGCCGAAAAACTGGTTGTCCCTCAAACACTGCAAAACCTGCCTCAAATGCTCCTCATGCTCCTTCTCATTCCAGGAATAGATCAATATGTCGTCAAGGAACACAATCACAAATCGGTCGAGGAAGGTGCGGAATACCCCATTCATGAGACTCATGAATACAGCTGGAGCATTCATAAGACCGAATGGGACCACAGTGAGCTCGTAGTGGCCATATCTGGTGTGAAACGCGGTCTTGTGGATATCACTTTCCACAATCCTCAACTGATGATATCCTGACTTCAGGTCTATTTTGGAAAACACTTTAGCACCCTGAAGTTGATCAAACAAGTCATCGATCCTTGGCAAGGGATAGCGGTTCTTGATGGTTACTTTATTCAGTTACCTATAATCCATACACAACCGAAGGGATCCGTCCTTCTTCTTCATGAAGATGACTAGTGCGCCCCAAGGGGAGACGCTAGGATGAATGTGACCCCTCTCTAAGAGTTCCTTTAACTGCATCTTGAGCTCATTAAGCTCATGAGTGGTCATCCTATAAGGTTCTCTCGAAACTGGCTCGACCCCTGGTACCAAATCTATGTGGAAGTCAATCTCCCTGCTAGGTGGCATACCAGGTAGCTCCACTGGAAACACATCTGCAAATGCCTCAAGGATGGGATGATCATCTATGGAAGGCTCCTTCTCATTTTCTTCCTCTCTATCACTGATCGTGATAGCAAACAACTGGCATCCCTTCCGCATGCTCCGCTTAAGATGCATAGCGGATATCATACAAAGAGGCACGAGTCTCTGAATCCCATTGATTACTATGGGAGCACCATGATCATCCTCACACTCAACCTTTTTCAAGTGACAATCCATCTTGGCTCTGTGGGCGTAAAGCTAATCCATGCCAAGTACGATGCCATAAGATCTGAGTGGTGTAACTCTAAGGTCTACTAAGGTGGTGGTATTGCCAATCTAGAGCGGACATCCCCTAACCTCTGAATCAACTGACACTCTAGCCCGCAATGCTCCACAACCAATGGAGATATAAATGAGTCAGTCACTCCTGAGTCAAATAGTATAGAAATACTGCTACCTCTGATCTTACCTACAGCCTCGATGACTGTGGCCTGGTGCTCTGCCTGGCGGTTGTCAACCGCTGCGAAGACTCTATGGGACTTGCCCATATCCCCAACTGTAGGCTCTGATGTTGCCATCCTCTAATTTCCTGTCATCTGACCCTGTGGACACTCTCTCGCCATGTGCCCCATGGCTCCACACGTGAAGCAAGCACCACGTGCCTGGAACTGTGCGCCCTATGGTCTGGAAAAAGGATGCCCACCTGTCCGGCTAGAACCACTGTACCCACCCCTGGAGGGCTGCTGAGCCCGTGCCGGGGGTGTGTATGTACCCTGTGCTCTCTGGTCACGCCTAGGACCCTGTGACTGCCACTGCTTGGGCCTGGAGCCCTGCTGTCCCTGAGGGGGCCTCTGTCTCTGACTCTGCTGTGACTGCTACGGAGGAGGGGGTTTATAGGACCCCGAAACATTTCTGTGGTTGCCTTTCCAATGGGGTTTCTGAAACCCGAAAGACTAGGGAGCCGGGTTTCAGTTCTGAAACTGATCCCTCATGTCCTGTGGCCTAATCTGAATCTCCTCGGCTATAAGGGCCTTCTCTACGGCAACCTAAAGGCTTCTTGGAGTGGCCATCCTCATTGGTATTGCTATCCCAGCATTAAGTCCCCTGACAAATCGGTTGACGAGCAACTTCTCATCCTTTAGGTAATCTACATAAGGTAGGAGCTCAATAAAATTACTCTCATACTGGGTCACTGAGAGACCCTTCTGCTGAAGGTCGTGGAACTCATCGATCCGACGCTGCCTGAAGTGCTCTGACAGGTACCTCTCTCTGAACCTCTCTGTGAAGATTTCCCATGAGATGGTATCTGCAGTGAGTCCACACTTGAATTCCTCCTGCTTCCACCATGTGGAGGCTGTCGATCTCAGAAGATGGGCTACAACTCGTGCCTTTAGATTGCTTTCATAAGATCACAATGCGAAGCACCGATCTAGGCTCAAAAGCCATGCCTTAGCCTCTACTCTATCAGTAGTTCCTCCAAAGGATGGTGGCTGGAGGCGCAAAACCTCTCTAATCAGGTCTCTTGGTTCTTGACGTGCCCTCTCAAAGTACACAGGTGCCGCTACTGGAGGTGGTCCAGGTAGGTGAACGGACTCTGGCTCATGCTCTGCCTCACCCTCTATGGAATTAGGAGGTGGACTCCTACTCCATTCCCTCTCTACTGACCTATGACTCCCTGAGTTCTGATTGTCTGCATGACGGTCCACTGCTGGAAGCCTATCCTGCATGATCCCAATCAAGTTCTGAAGAGCTAGCAAGATGTCTCGGTTAGGGTCAACCGGCGGTTTGGGAGGTGCTTTCGGGTTCCCTTCTGGAACTAGTTCCTCCCTATCAACATCCTCGCGTGCCATACGTGCACGCTTAGGACCCCTTCCACGCTTGCCAGCTTGTCGCATAGTCAGAGGCATCCTAATGAGAAAATAAATAAATAAAATAAATAAATAATTAAATAATTTAATTTTCACATATTTATATATTATTTTTTTTTTGGGAAAATATTTGATTAATTTAGATAATTAAAGCGAAACATAATGGAGAAAGGTTCCTAGTGTCGGAAACTTGGCTCTGATACCAAAATGTCATGCCCAACTTTTGGGTACAAAAACGGAACAAATTTTTTTTTTCGACATCATGAATTCGCAACATATCCTACAATATAATAACTTTATTAGAGTTTTGTCTTATCTAGGATGTAAATAAATTCACTTACTAAGGTTAAGTTAATTAACCAACTCGAACGAGCGACTTGTTTGGTGGAGATTAATTAGCATCCAAAATAGTTCCAATATGAAAATAACTGAAGAGATAGGATGGGTCGGGGTAGGGCCTCACAGGTACTGCAAGAAGGAGGAGCAATGTAAATCCCAAATGAAAAGGAAAGATGGGAGAAGGCAGCTTCACCAGAAGCAAGAACAAAAGAAGACAAAATAGAAGACCACCTACCGGTAGAAGACAAGGAAATGCTAGTGCACACAAAACAAAGGAAGTGTGGGAAGAGAAGAGATCGGATGGAAGAACTGCAAAGCGTTGACAATCCAAGATCCATCCCCGGAGAAGTAGAAATGGAGATACTAAACTGGTAAGATCTCCTCATGCATGGAAAAACAAATTTGTAAGTTGTGTGCCCCCTTTATCCAGTTATTGTTTTGCATGCAAAGAATATGGCCATAGGGTAGATGAATGTTGAATGAGGTCTAGGAATAGACATAATATTCTTCCTAGAAATAACAATGTTATCTGCCAAAGATATAATGATTTTGGCCATAGAAGCCTTGATTATAGAAAGATAGGATTGCAATCATATGATAGTCAGTATAGCAGCTATGCTCAACATGGAAATGGATATAGAGAATATGAGAGACTAAATATTGCATGGAACAAAAGGAGAAGAGGTTTTGTTCCTACAAGATCAAGTGGTCCACCATTTCCGGTAGCAGGTTACAATAGCATGACCAGAAGAAGATGGTCTAACCGGTTTAACATAAGGTCCTCCAATCATGCGATTGGCATGAAAATTGTTTGCTTCTTCATCAATTATTCCTGTAGTAATGTAAAATCTAGTAGAGAATGGACTAGTTAGCCAAAAAAGGTAAGACCTACTCTCAAGACTAAAAATGGGAAGAAGAATGAGACCAAGTAGGTTTGGAGGAAGAAGCAAGAAGATGCAACCATGGATCGATAATGTGCATTAAATGCGCAGGTAATATCTCCTAAGGCTTAAAGGAGATGCAGGACCTTAGGGGGAGCTACTCATTGATCACATTATTCACCCCCTTAGGAAGACAAAAGGATCATTTGCTGTTGGTATGAAGGAATGAAATGAGATGGTAAGAGTGTGCAGTGTCCGCCTTGGTTACACACGTACAAATGAGAGATTGATCACTACTACATGTGTCAATGGATGGAAAATTTGTATTTGGGATTAGAAGCAAATTGATACAAGAAGATAGTAGTTAGGGGCAGGTGCTCTGGTAGAGATGATGGACTGGTGCAGGAAACCGGTATGTGCAGTAGGTTACTAGTATGTATACTAACCGGTATTGTAGGTTATGTAAGTCAACAAGGTCTGAGATCATTGCAGTAACTCCGATGGTGTGATATGAAGAGGTGGTTATGTCTCAGGTGGTACTAGAAATGACCTGAATGACATATGATGGCCCGGTTATTCATCATGTATACATGCATCTTTTTGGGCTAACTAGTTTTATATATGACATGATAATGATATTGTATGACATTGTGTACACCTAGGATCATGTTATATTCTATGGTGAAATTTGTGGATCTGATAGATCATCAGATTGATCACATATGCACATCTCAACTAGTATAAGGGGTAGATTTAAGCTCAGTTTTGAACCTGACAGCTAATGAGGGTCTAGGATGTATGACTCAGGGGGAGTTAACAACCATGTTTTTCGATTTGTATCAAACCTTCTAGACATAGGGGCAGTGAGAATGTCTATGGCTGTACCAGTATGATTGTGTCTTTGAAAGTATCCCAGGTTGTGAGATATTTTAATGTCTATCCAATTGAAATCACAACTGGACCACTAGGAGTGTTGTCTATAAAAAGTGAGAGTTACTTGCACAGGAGAACATATAGTTGGTATCGAAGAAGATACAATTGGTATCAGTGTTAGCTTCAACACTTTGTATCAGTATTTTGGGGTCAGAATGGCTTCTGCATATATCAAGGGGAGATGATACAGTCTGACTGATAGGTATGTTGTATTCACTGACATATGTGCCTTCAATTGGTTTCAGACTTGTATATGCATGTGTTTTCGGCTTACATATACACTTGGTTGCTGAGAAATTGGTGTCAGTTGGTGGTTGAGCCCTTCATCACAAGTGCTGTGAATTGAGAAGATGTGAAGTTTGAAGGTAAATGGAGGAGAAGCATCCGGTAAATAAAGAGGGAAAGAGAAAAATTTGTCAGTGCCCGATAGACACAAGGATGAGAGAAACCTTGTCAGTGCTTTTTGCCATTGTTGTCAAAGGGGAGAGATATTTTGTAGTATGTCGTATACTACATGTGTGAGAATCCATGGAACACACAAAGAGGGAGAGATAGAACTTGTAGTATGCTGGATACTACATGTGTTGACATCAATGCCAAAGGGGGAGATTGTTGGCATTGTGTTGTCATTGATGTCAACCGGTATAGGATGGCAACCAGTATAGGAGATGTATCTATAGTGTTGTCATTGATACATACACGATGTGATTTCTTTGAAGTCATCTAGCATAGCAGGTCACTGGTAAGGAAGAGAAGGTCATCTAGCATAATGGCCATTGGAGTCACCGGTACACAAGTTAGTGTTGACTTGTGTTGAAGACATAAGGACTGCAGACCAGTAAGTGACATGTTGGCAGTGCATTGTTGCCAGCCGACAAGAGAGCAAGATGTTAGGTTGTTGATTGTGATGAAGAGGTGGAATGTTAGAAAAATCACATCAACACTAGAGGTGAAGTATGTGCAGGCCACCTGTATGCTATGTGGATGTCAATCAATAGGGCTCCCACCAGATGAAGATGATATCAAAGGATTGAAGATATGACTGATAGTGAGTGTGCCCAACCGGATCATATATGTCTGATTAAATATGTATCTGCTCAATGTCAACCAAGGAATATTGGTGCAATGCCAGAAGCATATGACAAGGATCCACTCCCACCGATAAGTGGAGCTTATCTCCTATTATGCATGGACTACATCATAGTTCTTCAAGATAAGACAAATAAGTTAAAGGTAGGTGTTTGAAGGTTCACACAAGATCAACTGGTGAAACACTAAGTTGTCATAGGTGTATGAGATCAGAGATATGCATCGGATCCATTGGATAGACATGATGAGTTGCCGATACAGAGAAGGAAGGATATATTTGTCACTTTGACAAACCAAATGATAGGATAACCGTTTATTGATGAAGAAGGCTAGTTTGAGCAGTTGTAGACAGATGGAGATTGGTGAAGGCTGAAGACATGGTATCATCAAGGTGTTTTATCGGTAAGTATGTCCACCGGTAATGTTGGCAAAGTGTAGATACAAAATTTTGGTATTTTGGTATGGTTTGTCATTGATGTCAACACCTACCGAATACACCTACTTTGGAGATCCAGCAACATTCACCGGCAAGCAATAATCTGTGCAACAGTTACTGGTATATGGTTAATTGGAAGGATATAATGTTCACTGGTACCTAGAATGACATGGAAGACACTTGGTAATGTCGAAGACATCATGTGGACACTTTATTTTTGAAGTAATAATCATTGGTATATTCATATTTGCATATTTGCTTTTATCGGCAAATAGGTCCAGGTTATCTAGGGTTACACTAGCAAGTTTATCTTTTCCAGATCAGCATGCCACACTATGGAGATGATTTATTATTGTTGTAAATGCGTTAAGTCGACATGTTTAATCAGTTATTGCATCAGATATTATATTATTTGTAAAATGTTTTATTGTAATATTTTGTAGAGCCGACCTATTAAAATTGGTCTTAGGGTATGGTATAAATGTAAGATCTTATTTGTAAGATCAAGTGTGGAATGTGAAAAAGATTTAAGTGAAGGTATATGCAAGATAAAGCAAAGGCATACACGAAGACATCATTTGAAGGTGAAGTTAGGTTTTTGTAGAAGCATATCAGCATTACACCAGTACTGAATCTAGCATATAAAGATGCTATTTTGTGTAGTACATTCTTATTGGATTTAACCATCCAACTGTAGTCAGTGTGACTCCCATTTGTGATTGAGCAGTGAGCTCTAGGCTGTTGGCTTTTTTGCATGTGCAGACCCCTTTTTGTACACTTACTATCTATAGTAGTATCATCTGATTGTGGGTAAGGTTTCCCACCGTGGTTTTTCCCCTTACAAGGTTTCCACGTACAAATATTGGTGTCATGTGTTGTGGATGACTTTGTGTTTATGTTTCATGCATTAATTCCTATCGGTATAGTAATTTACCGCTACCACTGTCTACTGGTATACTTAACAGATTCACCAGTATTAAGATTAAGTTGGTTAATAAGTTTTTGGTTTGAATTTATTAGACAACTAATTCAACCCCCCCCTCTGAGTTGTCTCCGGGACCTAACAATTGGTATCATAGCCCAGTCCTCTTTTTGCAGAAGTTTAACAACTTGAGGAGATCCAATGTCTATTAATTATTTCAGGAAGGACAGTCCTAAACTTGATGGAACCAACTATGGGATATGGAAGATCAAAATGGAGACACATCTGAATTGCATTGGTAAAGACATTTGGGAAGTTACTAAGAATGGTTATACTGCTATTGTAGTTGGTCAGACTGCTCCAACTACCCGAGCCAAAGATGAAGAAAATGATTGCAAAGCAAGAGAAGCACTCCTAAGCGCATTATTAGATCAACAAATCATGGGATTATCAGATAGGTCTACTGCTAAGGCTATTTGGGATCATTTGGAAACACTGAATGAAGGAGATTCCACAGTCAAAATTACAAAACTTGAAAGCTTCTGAGTAAGGTATGAACATCTGAAAATGGAAGAAGATGAAAGGATTTCTGCTTTTATGGAAAGAGTAAATGAAATTGTTTTGGGTATCAAATGTTGTGGAGGAACCTTGACTGAGGATGTGATTGTTTCAAAAATCTTAAGAGGTTTGCCACGGGCATATAAAATGAAGGTTACTGCTATAAATGAGTTGAGAACAATGCCTAATACATCAGTAACCAGGGATACATTGATTGGAAAACTTTCAGCTTTTGAAATTGAGGAATTTGGTCATGTTACTACTATTAAGGCTGATTTGGCCTTCAAAGCATCAACATCATCTGCTCCATCTTTTGACAAATCAGACTGGAGAGCCTTTTATGCAAGAGAACTCGAAGAAACCAGGAAGGAGAATGAAGAGCTTGAAGAACTTGAAGCACTATTTGCAAGAAAAATGCCAAAAGGTCTAATTGGAAGTAAGTATGAAGGTAAAGCACCCTTTAAATGTTTTAACTATAACAAGATTGGTCATATGGCTTCAAGATGCCCTGATAGACATGATAGACTAAGAAGCTAGAAGAACATACAAGCCTAATCCTAAATATTAGAGATATGGACTTAAGAAAAACAAAGATAAATCTTGTTACATTGCTGATGAAGGTGTGACTGATGATTCTAATGAGGATCCAGAAGACAATGGATGGGTTTTTGTTGCTATAACAGAAGATCAACCGGCACCTACTGCTCAACCGGTAGAACAAGCCCTAGCAGCTAAAGTTGAATCAAAGGATGAATGGATTATTGACTCGAGATGCTCACATCATATGACTGGAGACAAAGGTAAATTCTTGAACTTTCAAGAATATAATGGAGGTTTAGTAAGATTTGGAGATGACAAAGCCTGTTCAATCAAAGGTAAGGGTTCAATATCTCTAGATGGTAAACATAACACTGACAATTTCTACTATGTTGAAGGATTAAAGCATAATCTTTTAAGTGTTGGTCAATTAGTTGAGAAAGGTTTTCAGTTACAATTTAAAAATGGAAAATGCAAAATCATGAATAGAACTGGTTTGGAAATTGCAACCGGTAATCAGACTAGAGGTAATATCTTTCATTTGAATAATAGTGAAAAGGCATGCTTAATTGCACATATAGATGAAAGCTGGTTATGGCATAAAAGACTATGTCATGTAAATTTTGATTGCATGGTAAAAATTAGTACTTCTAAGGCAATTAGAGATCTACCTAAAATTGTGAAACCTCAGAATACAATTTGCAAGGAATGTCAATTTGGAAAACAAGTTAGAGCTAGTTTCAAAAGTATTCCAGAAAAATCCAATAATGCTCTTGATTTAATTCACATTGATTTATGTGGTCCAACTAGAACTAAAAGCTTACAAGGTGATAGATATTTCATGCTAATTATTGATGATTACTCTAGAATGTGTTGGGTTACTTTTCTCAGAGAAAAATCAGAAGCACTTGGGAAGTTCAAACTATTCAAAGCAATGGTTAAAAATGAAACCGGTAAAAAAATCATATGTTTAAGATCAGATCAAGGAGGAGAATTCACATCTAAAGATTTTAATACATTCTATGAAGTGAATGGAATCAAAAGACAATTATCAGCACCTCGGACACCACAGCAGAATGGAGTTGTTGAAAGGAAAACCATAACTATCTTGGATGCAGCAAGAAGTATGTTATCAGAAGCAAATCTACCACATGTGTATTGGAGAGAGGTAGTAAGCACTGTTGTCTATACATTCAACAAAGTTCACATCAAAGGTGAAACCGGTAAGACCCCTCATGAACTATGGTTTGGTAATATTCCTACTCTTAAGTATTTCAGAATTTTTGGAAGTAAATGTTATATTAGAAGAGATGAGTATATTGGCAAATTTGATCCTAGAAGTGATGAAGGAATATTTCTTGGCTATTCGTCTAAATCCAAGGCATATAGATGTTTTAATAAAAGATTACAGAAAATTGTTGAGAGTACAAATGTAAAGATTGATGAACAATTTAGAGGAACTTCAAGATATATAGACTCTGAACCGGAATTAGAAATTATGAAAAATGAACCTACAATGAATCCACCAGTATAGAATGATGATCTAGTTACTCCGGTATCATCAGAGGATTCCATAGTAATTGAAGAACAACAACAAACTAAGACACCCAGGTATGTAAGACTGAATCATTTTGAAGATCAGATAATTGGAAACAAATTTAAAGGAGTTATGAGAAGAGGAAGATTGGCAAATGAAGAGGTATGTCTTATTTCTCAAATTGAACCATTATCTATCAATGACGCATGTGAAGATAAATTTTGGATTAAAGCTATGGAAGAAGAATTAGGACAAATTGAGAAAAACAATACTTGGACATTAGTTCCCCGGCCTAAAGATAAAAATGTAATTGGAACCAAATGGGTATTTAGAAACAAACTTAATGAAGATGGTAAGGTTGTCAGAAATAAAGCAAGACCAGTGTGTAAGGGATATTCTTAGAAAGAAGGAGTTGATTACAATGAAACGTTTGCACCGGTAGCCAGAATTGAGGCAGTTAGATTATTCTTGGCTTTTGCAGCTCACAAGGATTACAAAGTTTATCAAATGGATATTAAATGTGCATTTCTGAATGGAGATCTTGAAGAGGAAGTTTATATTGAACAACCTGACATATTTTCTTTGACAGATGACAATAATATGGTTTGTAGATTAAGAAAAGCTCTGTATGGATTGAAACAAGCCCCAAGAGCTTGGTAGGCAAGATTGGATATGTATCTTTCAAAGATTGGTTTTACTAAAGGAAATGCAGATAGCAATTTATATTACAAAGTAACTAATGATGACATCTTGATTATTGAAGTATTTGTTGATGATATAATCTTTGGAGGAGATGATGGATTATGCAAAGAATTTTCTCTTGAAATGCAGCAAGAATTTGAAATGTCTATGATTGGAGAAATAAAATTCTTTTTAGGATTGCAGATTTTATAGACTGATAAAGGTATATTTTTTAGTCAATCCAAGTACTTGAAAGAACTACTAAAGAAATTTGGGATGGAGAACTCTAAACCAGTAAGCACACCTATGACTACAAATGACAAATTATCTCAAAGGGATGAATCTACACCTGTTAATCCAACTAGATACAAATCTATGATAGGAGGTTTACTGTATTTGACACAAACCAGACCTGATATTATGAATGCAGTATGTATAGTTTCTAGATTTCAGAGTAATCCTAGGGAAAATCATGAATCAGTAGTGAAAAGGATTTTTCGGTACTTACAAGGCACAACAAATCTTGGATTATGGTATCGTAAAGATGAAAATTTTGATCTATGTGCATATACAGATGCAAATTGGGTAGGAGATGTAGATGATAGAAAAAGCACCACTAGAGGAGCATTCTTTCTTTGAAAAATATTAGTCTCTTGGTTGAGTAAGAAACAGAGTTGTACATCTTTATCAATAGCAGAATCAGAATATGTTGCAGCAACAACAAATTGTACATAGGTACTTTGGCTTAAGAAAATGTTGAAAGACATAAAAGTAAAATGCAAGGAACCTACTACTATATACTGTGATAACACTAAAGCAATTGATATATCTAAAAATCTGGTATTACATTCTAAAACAAAACATGTTTCTATCAAATTGAATTTTCTAAGGGAAAAAGCTGAAGAAAAAGAGATAAAACTGGTTTATGTGAATACTAAAGAACAACTTGCAGATATTTTCACAAAACCTTTGCCTACAAAAACTTTTGAGTATCTCAGAGATTAGCTCAGAGTCATACCACCACCGGTAGAGACTTGGACAATTGATGATTGTCATCAACTAGCGGAATTAAATGGACAAATCTTTATTCTGGTATTTGGTGAAGAAGCTATTTCAAAGGGGGAGTAGTTGGTATATTGAATTGGTTGGTATTTTGTATGAACTTGACCTTTTGTGAACTTGGCATTTGATGTCAAAGGGGGAGAGATATCTATGGAAAAACACATTTTCTTTTAGTAAAATAAATTTTTAAGGAAGAAATTTTAAAAACATCTAAAGAGAAATTGGTATTGTTACTCCCAGGGGGAGAAATGGAGATAGTATTTCGCACTTCTGTTCTGGCACTGTGATGGTTTTTCCATCTTGTGTTGCCATCAATGCCAAAGGGGGAGATTGTTGGTATTTTGGTATGGTTTTGTCATTGATGTCAACACCTACCGAATACACCTACTTTGGAGATCCAGCAACATTCACCGGCAAGCAGTAATCTGTACAACAGTTACTGGTATATGGTTAACCGGCAGGATATAATGTTCACCGGTACCTGGAATGACATGGAAGACACTTGGTAATGTTGAAGAAATCATGTGGACACTTTATTTTTGAAGTAATAATCATTGGTATATTCATATTTGCATATTTGCTTTTACCGGCAAATAGGTCCAGGTTATCTAGGGTTACACCGGCAGGTTTATCTTTTCCAGATCAGCATGGCATGCTATGGAGATGATTTATTATTGTTGTAAATGCATTAAGCCAACATGTTTAATCAGTTATTGCATCAAATATTATATTATTTGTAAAATGTTTTATTGTAATATTTTGTAGAGCCGACCTACTAAAATTGGTCTTAGGGTATGGTATAAATGTAAGATCTTATTTGTAAGATCAAGTGTGGAATGCGAAAAAGATTTAAGTGAAGGTATATGTGAGATAAAGTAGAGGCATACACAAAGACATCATTTGAAGGTGAAGTTAGGTTTTTGTAGAAGCATATTAGCATTACACCGGTACTGAATCCAACATATAAAGATGCTATTTTATGCAGTACATTATTATTGGATTTAACCATCCAATTGTAGTCAGTGTGACTCCCAATTGTGATTGAGCAGTGAGCTCTAGGTTGTTGGCCTTTCTGCATGTGAAGACCCCTTTTTGTACACTTACTATCTATAGTAGTATCATCTGATTGTGGGTAAGGTTTCTCACCATGGTTTTTCCCCTTACAGGGTTTCCATGTACAAATATTGGTGTCATGTGTTGTGGATTTTGTGTTTATGTTTCATGCATTAATTCCTACCAGTATAGAAATTTACCACTAACACTGTCTACCAGTATACTTAACTGATTCACCGGTATTAAGCATTAAGTTGGTTAATAAGTTTTTGGTTTGAATTTATTAGACAACTAATTCACCCCCCCCCTCCCCTCTCAGTTGTCTCTGGGACCTAACACAAAAGGCTCCCATTGATTGAAGATGTGCATGAGGTAGGTTGGAAAGAGTGCTAAAAAGTTTAGGTCCTCCACTGAAAGAGAAGCAAAGTGCAAGGGTGAAGACAGGCCGATTAGGGTATAAACGATAGGGTTTTTGAATCGGTAGATGAACCCAGTTGTGTGTTATTGGTCGATGACCAAGTTGAACTAACATAGTGAGACAAGGTGGATGTCAACAAAAGATGCCATGTGAAGGTGAAGTGACATGCATGCACAAGTCTGTGTGGTGTGTCGGTGAGGTTGTTGGCAACTAGTCCAACATTAAATGGTTACTACGAAGCTCGAGGAAGGATGATAGGAGATTGTGGCTCAAGATCAAGGAAACATTAGAGATCTAGGACAGACTGATCTAGCAGATTGAAGAGGATGAAGGAAACCACATCATGCACATGATTGACTAGACACAAGGTTGAAAATCATGCTACATACAGCTAAAGATAGAAGACGTGTGTTGAAAGGAAAAGTGCATGGTGATGTTGATTGATGAGCTCTAAGTCATCAATAAAGGACACAAGATCTGATCAGATATGATGTGCCATGATGATCAAAGATCAGATCAGATGTAGATTCAGTGCATGGCAGAAACCCTAGCGTGCCAATGTTCAAACCAATGTTCAGGTAGGAAAATATGGCTATAAGAGTGTGAGCCAAAGATATAGTTGTTGTTGTTGTATGAGTGAGAAAAATAGATAGCCAACCAGTCAAGTGCTCAACAACAATTAGAGAAGAGACTAAATATGTGAGAGAGAATTGGGTTGAAGAGTTCAACCAACAAGAGTGAGGCAACCAGTAGCCTGCCATTGAGTCTGACAGAGGAGTACACTGGTGGTGACTGAACTGGCAGAGAAGATTCACAAAAGATTGTAGTGAAGATCGAGTAAGCTGAGAATTGATAGTAATTAGATAGTAGACATCAAACTAAGTGAAGAAGACCGGTGGTGACTAGGAGCATTATGACGGTGAGGAAGGAGATCTAATAGAGAGAAAAACTGACAAAGAAGAAGAAGAGGCTAAATTGGTAAGGTTGCAGCAGAGAGTGAGTTGCGAAAGGAGATAAGATTGCAATAGTGAGAAGGTGAGAAGAGAACATTTAGTGGATTAAAGAGAGGAGAACCGGTGGAGAGATTTTCATAAGAGTTACAAAGTTCTTTTGTAACAAAGATATTACTTTTGTATCTGATATATATTTATCGCAGATCATTGATTTGGATCTCAGTATAGGGGTTTGTGCTCCTTGGGTTGGTGCCCTAAAGCAGGAGTGGTACTCCTTGGGTTGGTGCCCTAAATATTGTAATTGAGGTTTTCATTGTGAGGCTGGATTGGAGTAGTAGAATCTAGCAACACTTCTCACCAAGGTTTTTCCTATCTTGGGTTTTCATCATACATCTGGTGTTATGTGATGTCCCTTTTATGTGTGGTTGCATTTGTGCTATCCTCCTATTTAACCGGTATGTTTTCTTTATGTTAGGTCAGTTAACCGGTATACACACTTAACATAGAAAATGGTTAAGTTTGGAAATAACTAATTCACCCTCCCCTCTCAGTGGCATCTTGTGTTCAACACAACTAACACCAAATCTCTCATCAAGATAAAAGTGTCTTTATACTAGCAGAAGATATTTCCTAAGCAATAAACATATCAATAATTGAAAACTGCAATAAATGCAATGTACATACCTATCTTGTACTATTCTGCACCACATTTGGACTAGTACAGAGTACTAGGTTTGATATCAATGACATGTAAGATAGGTATTTGTAGTGATCTCCCCCTTTGTCAATGATGACAAAACAGTTACATCAAAACTTGCCAAAACTCCCCCTTAGATAAAGCTTCCTTATTTCTCCAAGAAACACAAAACACAATTTTTTCTCCTTGATACTCCTAATGTATATTTTTTATTTATTTTCCCTCTTTGACATGAAGGACAAATGGTACCAGCATAAATGGGTTACCAAAAACAAAATCTACACCATAAAAGAGATAATGCTTTACTTACACTTCTGAAATATTCTTTAATACTTCTCCTTGAATTCTGGGAGGAATGTCTTCCATGAGTTTATAGCTAAATGAAAACTCAAGCTCAAGGTAATGTTCTTGATTATTTCATCAACTTCTTTTCATAATGAATCGATAACAATAGGGTTCTACATGCACTTTTCAACTTCACTAAGGAGACCAAAAAGGTGTTCCATCGCAGCCTTACCAATTTCTTTCACCTTCAAGAACACATTGAACACCACATCTTCTTTTTGACTTTGATAAAATGTAAGCTTTGACTATAGATAGCTAATTTTATTTCTTTGTTCACCACCCGCATCACTTAAAATGTCAAATGACTTGCCCATGAAAATTAACTCAAATTCAATAGAGTCAATCTTAGCTTTAAAAATTTTCAATCGATGCCAGCCACTGGAGGAAATATTTGAATACTCGCTTTTGCAACACAATTTCTCATATTCTTAATGTGTTTAGACTATCTCTTTTGAGCATATGCACATTTGTTCTGCATATCATCCTGAACATCACCTTCTGCAATAGGTGTTGCTTCAAGAGGATTTTTCAATCAATCTGTAAGCACTTCACAAAGAACATCAGGTAAGATGTCTACAAGATCACTAGGAGCAATACTGTTCTAGACCAAATGGTCAACCAAAACTTCTTCAATCTGATCCTGATCATAAGAGGGTCGCTCGAGCCAAAAATCTCCAATCCTTTTCATCCCATCAACTTCTTTAAGTATACTCAAAATATTCTCAGCACAAGAGGAGCCATCTTCCTCTTTACTGCTTTCAACCAAAGATAATTTTTCCTTATCTACTAAAGATGGTTCCGAATCATAAAGGGAAATAATCTGCTTTCCTTCATCTTCACCTTTTAACTTCTTCATCTGTTCAAGAGAAGATACACCAATTCTTCTCTTCGTACTTCTATTACCAGAGGAGGGAATCTTCTTAGGAGTATTGATAATAATAGGAACCAGACTAGAGAGCACCTTCTTCTAAAGATTTATGAAGTCATTTTCACATGCGTGCTCTTTATTATCCAAATAAGCTAGATATCTAAAATATTTCTTTCCAACACAAACATTTTATTTCCATACTATATTCTCCTTCAAGAGTAAAGATCTTGTGAAATAAAGCATTAAACACACAATCGATGAACCAACCTAGAATGAATAACCTTGATCTTTTGTTATCTTGATATTTTCTACTAAATTTATTCTTAACAACTCACAAAAATCATATTTTTTGCCTTCTTTAGCCATTTTATGAGCAATATATACTGCAATTGCTGAAGTAGATCCTTCTCTATTTATAGAATAGATTTTATAAGATATTCCATATGCCACATACCTTATGATAGGGTCAATGATGGTGTTAATTATTAGTTCCCTTTGATCACCCGTGACTCCATTTAGGGTTTCAACTTCTTTGAACTTGACCGATTTATTTTTTGGAAGGGGTCCGTTATCACATAAACCAAAAAATACATGAATTGCTTCCTTCAAAATATGATACGACTGTTATTATGAGGATCCAGTTACTACTAAGAGGGGTGTGGGTAAATCAGTAGTAAAACAATTCTGCAACTCTTCAAAAAAGCAATACCGGTAACTACTCAAACAATCTGGTTAGCAAATTTACCAAACCATTCATTCTACTGTTTGTCATTATGCAAACAATGTAAAGATATCAAATGCACAAATCAACAATCCAACCACCATATGAACACAATTTTTTTTCATGTGGAAACCTAAATGGGAAAAACCACGGTGGGAATTAGCACCCACAAAATATTTGCACTCTTTTGAAATGCGCTCGATTAAAGGCCTAGCCTGGTTAGGAGCTTACAATATGCCCGGTTGTGAGAAGACCCTGTTAGGAGTCACCCAATGAAGGGATTTTACCTTAGCCCTATTAGGAGCTCTACCTTGTTAGGAGTAACCTTGTTAGAGGATTTTAAACTCAAGCTAATGAGACACCCGGTGAAGGGATTTACAAATACTTGTTAGTATCTACCCAGTTAAGAGATTTCAAACTACTGTAACTGTTAGGGAACAAGAAGGCAAATGATCTGATCACATCACTTCCTTGCTTGCTAGTATAGATCCTTTTCAGCTCAACTCTGCTACACACATGTAGAAACTTCAATCTGGTTTGACACACTCTTCTTCTCAAACCATCGACACAAAACTCTTCTCCAACTCGACCTAAATACACTTTTCAACTAGGTCGGTTACATAACCCTAACTACATTCAAAATACAATGAATTTACATTTAGCATGGAAAAAGAATCTACCAAAATACATTACAGATCATTACAACAAATTTCTAGACAATTTCCACCATTGAATGATCACTGCACATCACCACACACAATTTGATAAGCAATCAAACCCTTGTCACATTCTACCAAGCACTTTTGTTGTTTCCCAATAAATCCGATCCTTGTACGTACTCAAACACCATCTTATCATTACACGTGGAATCTGACACATCATCATTAAGTTATGAACATGATAAGATCCACCGCCAAACCATAAATCATTACCTATTAAAGATTTGTTATCGGTATACATTCTTCTTCACAGAGTTTATGACAGTCAATCATAACTCACTCAATATACTGAATCTGTTGATGCGGTTAAAATCACAGACTCATGCCAGTGTCATAAACATATTTTCCAAAATGCAACACCTAACTCTTCACTGATCGTCCATACTAGTATCTTGATCATTTCTTTGTTCCTGTTTATCAGTTTACAACAACTTAGCAGTTTTGTTGTCTAACACATTCCTCTACTAGTTAGGCTATACCAGTAGGTCTAGATGACCTAGATGACTCAAAAAACATGGTTTCCATTAATGACAACACAAATAAAGTCATCAAACAACTTACAACTATATCATCATCATCTATCCAACAATCTCCATCAACTTTACTAGTTATGCCAATAATAACTTTACCGGTCATCTTCTAATCTCATCATCATCTCCATATGACAACAATATCTCCATCATTGTCTTCATCATATATGCCAATAATGGATTTTCCAACATCATGTAGTCATCCTCAATATGGTTCAAAAGAAACTTAATCAAATCTTCATCTGCAACCCATGAAAGTTTACTCCAAACATCCAAACCCTTATTCTCTAACTCTTTGATTTGTTGAAAATTTTTATTTGACAAAGAGTTTCCCAAATTCCTAATTTTCTTTTGATTATTTTCTTCAAATTGCACATTTCAAATGTTCTTACTACTAGATTCACAAGCAATTGATTTCTTTGAGTCCATAGAGAAAATATGTGATAAATATCTTTAATGCAAAGCTTCTTTTTGAGTTTCCTTCTGCTTCTTAAATGCTCTTCTTCTTAATTTATTGAATGCACAATTCATAAACTAACCCAAAAGTTAGATATTTACCTTGTTAGGTGTGCCTAGGGTTTCATCGCAAGAAAATGTCTTATCAAAGTGATGTCATCTAATCTTTACAATTCAGCATACACAATCCACCAGAGAAAATAACAATATCAACACTGTAACCATAATCCACCACATGCATCTCTTTCATTTGTGGGGGTATAAATATATTTTTCTTTTGAAACTCCCCCTAAGGAAAAGCTACCAGATCAATTTCTGAAGAAAGAAGTACCAACATCAAACTCAGGTGCAACAAAGTTAGTTGTTTCTTTTTTTCCAAACCATAGAATTCTTCTTCTTAAATTCATTATATTTCACCGAAGCATTCACATTCCTGCATTTGTTAGCAAAATGTCCAAACTAGTTGCAATTATAACATTTTACATTCCTCTATCCTGAATTTTCTTTAGATCTGCACTGATTAGCTTGGTGACCAAATTTATAGCATATGTGATAATAACCTTGAAAGGGCATTCATAAATGATCCATTTACTCCATTCACAAACTATTTATAGCTTCTACTCATAACTTGATTATTGAAATTGTTAGGCTTGTGTCCAAAACTTCCACATGTAAAGAATTGAATATTCTAATTCACATTCTTCCTACAATCTATAATTTTGTGTCCAAAATAATTGCATTGAAAACAATAGCCATTGAATGATGAGTACCTCTGAGCATTAGGTTGCTGAACTGAAGGTGTGATAGAATCAAGGAACACTGAGAGAGGGGGTGAATCAGTGTTCTACTATAGATCACACTCAAAAACTTCTACTTTATCCACCAGTTAGCAATGTATAACAGTAAAGAACATAAGCAAGCAATAAATAAACCAGAGATCCACAACACCAAAACTTTTACATGGAAACCTAGAAAGGGAAAAACCATGATGGGGCTGGAACCCACAATATTCATATACTATGGCCAGGAGTACATAAATATTACATAGATGGGGAATGCACTTGCATTCAGGCTCACTGCCTAGAGCTCAATGCTTAATTACAATGACCCAGAAGGCTACAACCTTCAAGGAAGTCTCACAGACTTAAAATTTAATTACAATGAGGAAATACAATTAAATAACTATGGAATAGCATCTAATAATGAAATAATGAGTTTCAATTAAGCACAAGATCTCTGACTGTACTCTCTCTTTAATATGCTCTGTTTCTATCTCAGTCAGCTACTAGATCACCTGGCAATCAAATGCGCACGTGAAATTGAGCTCAATCGCACCAAAACGGATCACCGCAATAGTAATACACCAAAAACCAATCACCAATTCAATCTTATATATCCGGTCATATAAAAAATAATCTCCTCCAAGTCGGCTATAAAAAATGTAATGTGTAGCTTCAAGTCAACTTCAATCTCTAACAAAACATATCACCAGACCAAAACAATTTTCCAAAATGCTTCACCAATATCACCCTGAATATTTTTACCTCGAATGTAGTCACAAAAATCACCACAATCACCATAAATATTTTCGGACTAAAATAGTACTTGAATAATCCTGATTTACTAGGTAACTGGCTACCAGTTAACACTTGCTTCCAGATAAGAAGAATTACAACCACTAGATCAAATCTCCAAGAAGAGTTGGAATCAATGACAACCCTAAACCATAGATCAAGCATCTAAAATCACTAGATGAGTACCAATTGCCAACAATCTGTTAGGGTTCCCACAGATACTGAGAGGGGGGGGTGAATCAGTATCTGACCGGTAATGAAATTTTCTTAAAACTGAATATGCAGAATATAAAGTAACAGTATACCAGTATGCAAGAATTAATGCAAATAACATAATCAAAAGCATCCACATGAAAAGAACACCATAACACAAGATGTTTAACGAGGAAACCCGGTGTGGGAGAAACCTCGGTGGGATTTGTAACCCACAATATTCACTTACTAGCCAATAAGAGAATATTACTTACAATAGGGGCCTGCACATGTAGGAAGGCCAACTGCCTAGAGCTCACTGCTCAATAAGAAGTCACATTGACTTACAATGAGGATTTACACAAATCCAATATTCTGTACTGCTTTACAATAGCATCTTCAATGCCAGATTTAGTACTGGTTCTTGCTCTGTTCTTTACATATACCCTTGACCTACAATTTGCACATTAGGTCTGCCTTATAATTTATTTATTGCTTTCTATCCATATCCTACAAATGCCTACAATGATCTCTTTTATATACAAGAGTCATTTTACAATTTGCCAAGTCGGCTTACAATGATAAACAAAATATTACATATCAAAAATCCTGTCGGCCTCTATGCCGGTATACATATTTCCTTCTGTGTTGGTGTACATCTTCTGTGCTGGTGCCGGTGTAGATTGATTTTGTTGATGCCGGAGCACTGTTTTGTTTGAGTAATGCTTTGTTGGTATAATGTCTTGGCAGTGCCATAGGATTGCAAGGTTGCCTAAGTAATGCTTTGTCGATATAATGTCTTGCCAGTGCCATAGGATTGCAAGGTTGCCTGAGTAATGCTTTGTTGGTGCCATAGGATTGCAAGGTTGCCTGAGTAATGCTTTGCTAGTATAATGTCTTGCTGGTGCCATAGGATTGCAAGGTTGCCTAAGTAATGCTTTGCCGGTGCCATAGGATTGCAAGGTTGCCATCAATGACAAAACCTTCAATCACACACAATGTCTCACTGGAGTGTCCATATGCCAACAATCTCCCCCTTTGGCATTGATGGTAACACTCATGAGAAATTTAAAAAAGATATCCAAAAATGTGTAGACCAAAAAATGTTACCAAAAATGTGAGAGCTCCCCCTGAGCATGTGATCCCTGTGTTTTGAATTTTCTCATCTACTACTCCCCCTTTGGCATCAATGACAAAGGTTAGTAGATTTTGTAGTTGTACCAATTCATAACCTCAACCTTGTAGTTGGGTAGTTATTATCTGAAGAATATCTCCCAAAATTAAGTTTATGCCATCCATAAACTTCTTGCTCTCCTTTATTGCTATCTCAGTTATGTATATTGTACCGATGAGATGCTGCAAGTGTTCTGCTGGTGTTTTGCTACCCTATGTTAGTGCCTCTGAGATTTCCTTACGCAGAGATGCTAAATAGTCCAATCTTGGACTTAGTTTAGATCTCAAAAATTTTGCCTTGTTTATTATTTTCTCTTTTTCTCTTTCTAATTTGAGCAATTCTTCCTCAAAATTTGTTATCTTTTCCTCAAAAACTAATAATGTATTAGGTGAGTTAACAAAATTATTAGCAAGTTTATTGATCTCTTCCTATACCTTGCTCATCTTTTTGTCTACATTCGTGGTCAAAAAGTTTATCTTACAGGTGTCTTTGTATAGAGTTTTGTACTCTTTCAATAAATTGCATAGTTCCGGTAGAAGTGTGTCAAATTCCTTGTTACACTTCTTTATTCCTTCCTCAAAGAATTTTTGTTTCTCTTTTTCTACACTTTCCTTTATAGTTTCTACCTTTGTTTGCTCAAAATTTCCAGAAATATATTTACAAAGTGTATCCAACTAGCCTAAAGAATCTTTGTTGGCTATATTACAATTGGGAGCTATTGATTTCAAAACTGGAATTGAATCATCTATCGCTTTATAGGCTTGTGAGCTATAATTAGTTATTTTCTTGATAGATTTGAGCAATACCTCTATTACATTTGATGGTGACCCAATAAACTAAGTGTCGGTGGAAGTGACCATGCTAGTATTGACCTCTGGTAGGTCTGTTTGTGTCTCCATCTCTTTAAACACAGTTTTTCCTGCATCATTTCTTACTGGTGGCATCTGTTCTGGAGCCTTTAGCTCTGTTGGTTGCTCTGTTTGTGTTCCAGATTCAATCTTTTTCTCTAAATTTGCTGTCGGTTGCTCTTTGTTTCTTGTTGCTGGTTGTTCTTTGTTATCAGATTTATCTGTGGTATCCTTATCTACCACTATGTTGATTTTTTGAGTATCAACATTCACAGTATATAGGACTTCAGGATTAGGATTATTATCCTCTGTGTCCATGCTCTCAGCTGCCAGTTGATCTTCTGCAGTTGTTGTTTTTACCAGTGGAGTATTTAAAGGAGGTGGGGGTAAGTTGTCTCTAATCTTGATACTTGGTGGTCCACCAACTTTACCTTTCCCTTTGTCCTTTTGATATACCAGAATGGGCTTGGGATTCCTATATTCTTCTTGTTTTTCTTTTTCAACCAAAAATATGTCCCAACCATTTTCTGTTTCCTCTGAAACCTCTGTAACTCTACCTGCCATCAGTGAAATTTGCCGATGTGCAGTGGAAAAAACTGTCCGGTTGGCCTGAGCTATCAAATCATCAATTTCCTTAGGTGAGTTGACCGGGTATGCTGCAAGTAATTTTTCTATTTTAATTTTCTTATCCAACTCAACTATTCCTTGCCTTCTGGCCTCAAGTCTTTTATATAATTCATCTGAAATTTCATTTAGAATTTGCATCAAAAACTTTTTATACATGTCCATGTGTAATATAACACTTTCCTCGACTTGTCCTTTCTCATCATCTGATAGGGTGTCATAGATTTTCCCTATGTTTTTCAATTTACCTTCCTCTGTGATCTCATTCAGTAATATGTCAAAAGGGGCCAAGTCAGTGTTTGTCTTCTTCTTCTTTTGGGGGTTCATCTTTTTCTTAGGTGTGGCTTTCTTGACTGGAGACCTCCGAGCTTGTTGCTTCTGTCTTGTCCTTCTAGGTGAAGGAGTGGATACCAGTGAGGGGTCTCTTTTCCTAACAACTCTTTTGAAAGTTGCTAGCATATCTCCTTCTGAGGAGGTATCTACCGGTGATAGATGAGTTTCAGGCTGTTGGGCTGCCAACTCTTCTTCTGTTATGCTGGTTTTCTTTAATACAACATCTTTTATGGCTTTTGCTTGCCTGGTTCCTTTCCTCACAGATGCCTCAACTTTCTTTACTCTCTTTTTAGATTGAATTTGACTTTTGATGGTTTCAGCACTACCAAATACTTCTTCCTTTGGTTCATTGGGGGCTTCCAGAAGTGCTTTGGCATAAGTTTCCACTATGTGGTCATCTGTTTCATACCCCATCTCTGTAACCCAGATTGTTCTTGGGATGACTGCTACCATCCAGATCTCATCCTTTTTTATTACAAAGCATATATCATCCTTGTATTTGTTGACAATTTCTTGTGATAGTCTGATTCTTTTGTTCATTCTGACCTTTAGTGCTTGAAAATACTCATTGATATTCTTTTCTCTGTTTTCACCCATGTTGTTGAGTAAGTTAGACAATTGTTTTCCTACCGGTATGTCGAATCCTAAATCCTAATAGCCTATATCGGGAGCCTGTTTGGTTATATGTAACATTAAGCATACAAGCAAATTTCCAAATCTAAAGGTTCCTTTCTTATCCTTCTTGATTTTTGCCAAATTGTCAATTAACTCATCTTTTAACCATTCACAGATATCAATTTTTACATTATCTTTAACCATGTCATAAGCACTTTTTATGCATAAACTGGAAACAGAGTTAAGCCTATTTGCATGAGTTGCTTTGTAACCTAGAAAAATGCTAATGAATCTCACATTTGTATCGGTCACATCATTAACCCTCAATGATCTTTTGTCGGATGTTGCACCAGTTAATTTCATTACTAAGTCATTGGAGACCTTCTTGGTTTTGTCGGGTCTGGTACCGATGGAAGGTAACCCTGTTACTGCTTTCATAGCTACCTTTGTAATTTTATGCATTGAGTCAAGCCAAAAGAGTGAGCCATGTACCCTGCTAAGAACTATCCTAACCACTTCCTTGGGAAATTTAGGAATGCAGAGGATTTTAGTGAATCCTAGGGTTTCAACAATTTTATGTTCAGGTTTCGCATTTCCAGCATTGTCACATATAACAGATTTATACATGTTTTTTATTTCTTCATCACCTAATTCCTCTATGTTGCAATGAATATACATTCTAGGGTCTTCTGCATAAACAACACCCTTTGGAACTTGGGAAAAAGCACCCGTGTTGTCATCTTTCTTAGCTACCTCGGGAACTAGTTGAAACTTGGGCCTAGGTCATTTTATAACCTCGACTACTATAGGGTTTGCTATGAATTCAAGTGCAGAGGAGGATGCCATGATGATAAATACCTTTTTCTGCCTTTGGATGGATTGATTGCTGAAGTGCTTTGCCTCTTTGCTTGGAATGCCTTAGCTCAGAAATATTTGCGCTCTCTGAAAGTTTGAATTCACGGTGAAATGAAATGGAGCCAAAAACCTTATTTTATAAAGTCTTTTTTGCTACCTACCACATTAATTGTTTGCCGGCAATGTATTAACTCAACTTTATTTGCCGATAATGAAGGATTTTCAACTTCTTTTCTCTAAGCGAGGGAATAATAGCACATGTGTCATTAAATTGCCAAACCCTCAAGATAATTTTCTTCAATTTGATGAAGAACATCCTGCCAGTGGAGCATTGCTCTGTCCTGCCAGTGGAGCATCATATTGTCCTGCCGGTGAAGCATTTGTTGGTTCTACCGGTGGAGGAGTAACCCCAATATTTAGATCACCTTTTCTAATCCATTGCTTTGAAAATTCTTGCTTAACCTCTTCAACCTTTTCTTTACCTTTCAAGCTAGTACTTTTGTTATCTACCAGTGTACCTTTACTTCTACATAATTTAGCAATATGACCAATCTTTTTACATGCATAACAAGTTACATTATTTTTCTGAATAGCTTTCCCATAACCTATGCCGGTTTGTGTTCTGCATTTATTTGATAAATGACCAAATCTTCCACAAACATAACATCTTACATTCATTCTGCAATTTTCAGAGTTATGACCAATTTTGTTACATTTGGTGCATTGACCGGTGGGAGGATTGATGTTCTGATAATTCCTAGATCTACATTCATTTGCCCTATGACCATATTTATTATAGTTAAAGCATTTTCCATTGAATTTGTAAGTATTAGAGGGTCTTACCGGTTTGCTTTGATCCTGGGTATTTGCAGTATCGAAGCTTTCTCCAACTTCAAATCCAACTCCAGAAGTGTCACCTTTGGGTTTTTGATTCTTCAATAAGGTACCAAATTCTTCTGAGCTTTTCTTGAATTTTTCTTTGTGTTGATTTGTAGTTTCCAATTCCCTTTCCAAGATCTCTTTTTGTCTCATTAGTTCATTTGAGTCATTTTGAGTATGCATCAGATCTGTCTTCAACATGTCATTTTCATAGCTAAGTCTTGTGTTCTCATTTGCTGCATCACTTAGTCTTCTGGTCAATTCTTCTTCATTCTTCTTTCTATCCTCAATCTCTTTGCAGAATCTCATAGTCATATCCTGCATTTCATTTTTTGTTGTCAGGATCTCTTGTTTCAATTTGCTTATCATATTATTTAGTGATTCCTTTTCATCATTTTCATTTTGCAATTTTTCACAAAGTTCTCTTCTCTTGTTTCTTGTAACAGTAAGATTTTCTTGAAGTGCCTGAATAATGTCCTGAGGTACTTTTAAATCATCTTCTAGTTTGATATTTTTCAACTTCTCTGCATCATAGTTAGTAAGAGCTCCTTCAAGTTGCTTCATTAGATTTTCATCTTTACCGATGTCAAGATCTTCTTCAAGTTGTTAGGCTTCTAAAAATAGAGGACCAGGCTCTGATACCAATTGTTAGGGTTCCCACAGATACTGAGAGGGGGGGGGGTGAATCAATATCTGACCGGTAATGAAATTTTCTTAAAACTGAATATGTAGAATATAAAGTAACAGTATACCGGTATGCAAGAATTAATGCAAATAACAGAATCAAAAGCATCCACATGAAAAGAACACCATAACACAAGATGTTTAATGAGGAAACCCGGTGTGGGAAAAACCTCGGTGGGATTTGTGACCCACAATATTCACTTACTGGCCAATAAGAGAATATTACTTACAATAGGGGCCTGCACATGCAGGAAGGCCAACTGCCTAGAGCTCACTGCTCAATAAGAAGTCACATTGACTTACAATGAGGATTTACACAAATCCAATATTCTGTACTGCTCTACAATAGCATCTTCAATGCTAGATTCAGTACTGGTTCTTGCTCTATTCTTTACATATACCCTTGACCTACAATTCGCACATTAGGTCTGCCTTATAATTTATTTATTGCTTTCTATCCATATCCTACAAATGCCTACAATGATCTCTTTTATATACAAGAGTCATTTTACAATTTGCCAAGTCAGCTTACAATGATAAACAAAATATTACATATCAAAAATCCTGTCGGCCTCTGTGCCGGTATACATATTTCCTTCTGTGCCAGTGTACATCTTCTGTGCCGATGCCGATGTAGATTGATTTTGTTGATGTCGGAGCACTGTTTTGTTTGAGTAATTCTTTGCCGGTATAATGTCTTGCCAGTGCCATAGGATTGCAAGGTTGCCTGAGTAATGCTTTGCCGGTGCCATAGGATTGCAAGGTTGCCTGAGTAATGCTTTGCCGGTGCCGGTGCCATAGGATTGCAAGGTTGCCTGAGTAATGCTTTGCCGGTGCCATAGGATTGCAACGTTGCCATCAATGACAAAACCTTCAATCACACACAATGTCTCATTGGAGTGTCCATATGCCAGCACAATCTCCCCCTTTTGCATTGATTGCAACACCTGTGAAAAATGGCTAAGTGTTGAAACCTGTGAACCCTATACACTATATGAAGAATGAAAGAATCTAAGGCTACTCCTTAGATCAAAAAACAAAAAATCTATAGAAATTTGTACTCTCCATTCACATTGTACATTTTTTACCTTATCTCTCCCCCTTTGATAGCAATGTCAAAGATAGGGTGTGAAGCAAAATTCCCTATACATATATATACACACTGAATGAATAAATCTGTACATACTTGAGTACATCTGTGTAGACTTAAGAAATCCAAAATAGGTATTCCAACCTGCCTGCAATTTTTCCAAAATTGAGACAAAACAGTTCATAACATAAGCATAGAATTCTATTGCATGCAACTCAATTGGTGTCTCCTGAGTCATATTCTGAAGACATTCCATCTTATGGCACACCAAGGTGTCTAACTGGGGACACACTAGGTTTTAGATTTCACCTTCCCTTCTCTGCATCTTGTCCTTCTCCTTCTCCAGATTACCAATCTGTCCCATAAGAGTCAAAATTTGACCTTCAATATTTCTGGTTAAGTTTACTGTGGGATCATATGCCTGCAAGATCTAGATTAATTGAATTATGCAAGTATCTATCTACTTTCCTAATTCAGCAGTAAAATTTTTTAAAATTAGACAAGACTTATAGATCTTACCACCTTCTTGTAAGGCCTGATCAATTAATTTCAATTCTTCGTCTAGCTGGACCTTATCACTTTTAATCATTTACAAAAATGTTTGTATTTTGGCATCTTTGAATTTATCTATAGCCTGTCGGGTTGATGCCTTGGTTAAAGAATCAAACTGCATTGATATATGATCTACCAAGTGCTAGAGCTTACTGGATGAACTAGCATCAACATCAAGTTGCAATTTTGATACCACCTGCTCTAAGACTTTAACTGTTTTCTCAATAAGCTTCTTTTCTTCTGACTCAGATTGAGCCAACTCCTGACTAGCTTGAGCTTGAAGAGAAACAGCTGCAATCATTCTTTCAGCTGGAGACATTTAATCAAATGGCTTGTCAAAACTAATGGTCAATTGAGGAAAAGTTCCTTGGCTTTGAATTTTGGAAGTTTTAATTGCCATAAGGATTGGAGTTTTTGACGCTTTTCTTTTCCCCTTGTCCAATTTTTCTTGCTTCTCCTCTTCCTTTTTCTCTGCCTCATCTTGCTCTACTTTGCCTTTATCCTCTATGGGTGCGTTATGTGCACCAGTGTCACCACTTGGTGCACCAACCTCTATCTCAACTGATCTATCTTTTGCCTTATAAGGCTCAGCCTTTTTTTTATCCAAAACTTGTTGCTCTGCAACATCCTGTGTATCCTCCATCTTTTCTTCATCTAGCACCAGAGGGATTTCTATCTGAGTGACTGTATCTTATGAATCTACTTTCGGAGGGGAAGTCATTTGTAGCCGGTTCTCAGTGCAAAATTTATTCCATATCTCAATTGTTTCTTTTATGATTTCCTCCACTCTCCCCACCATAAGGCTATTTACTCTATGTTTTCTCTTAAATTCCTTTTTGTTTGCTTGCAAAATCAGCTTGTCAATTTATTCAATAGTGATACTAGTGCATTGATTGACTAGTTCACTTTCCTTCATTTCCTTGTCCATCTGACTTGATGATTTTCTTCTTGCATCAAGAAGACTATACAGATATTTTGGAAGATAACATTCTAATTCAATTAAGGTTTTGCTAAATACATACAAATGTAACACTATAGCTTCCTGAATCTGTCTT
Source organism: Cryptomeria japonica (assembly GCF_030272615.1). NCBI lineage: Eukaryota > Viridiplantae > Streptophyta > Pinopsida > Cupressales > Cupressaceae > Cryptomeria > Cryptomeria japonica. The sequence continues at coordinate 132,409,036 of NC_081413.1, read as the reverse complement.
TTATTGCTATCATCTAGGTTTTCATAATATATAGAAATATTCTTTATAGGAGTTGAGAAATACAACACCATAGGAGCCTGAAGATCTTCTGCAAGCCGAATAACCTATTCCAAGGAGAAGCAATGAAGCAAAATCTAAAGAACATACAAAACATAGAGAATATGCTCAAAAAGAGAGAGCTCAATATTCACAAAAATATGTAATGTGATTCTTACAATGAAAAGAAAGAACTCAACCTTTAATAGGTCAAGAAACCCTAAAAAGGGAAAACCTAGGTTTGCACATAATAATTAATACAAATAATAAATTATATGCACCTAAAGTTAGCTTAAGTGTAAAAGAGATAAAGGGAACTTAAATAATTAAACAAAGAATGTTTAATTAATCAAGTAAATACCCGAATACTCTAACACCCCCCCTTAAGCTAGACTTAGGGAGAAGCTAAAACCTAGAATAGCTATTGAAAGCAATAAAGATGGGTCCCGACAACAAGGCCTGATCAGGTACCCAAATACAATGAAATCTCTATGAAACGGAGACAAAGGAGAAAACCCAGTGGGAAAAAACTCCTCTCCAAAAAAAGATAAAAGAACACCACTAAAGCATGAAGAACATGCAAACTCTGTCGAAGAATAACTGCTGATCTGAAGAACATCCACTGAACTAGAACATGACCAGGTAGAGAAGACTGTAATCTGCATGAGTGCCCTCAAATGACACTACTCGAATCAGGAGGCAAACAAGGCAAAACAACTGAAATCAAAGATACAGATGGCATGAGAAACCAAAGCCTGAAGAGCTGATCAATCGAACCACGGAAGCATTAGAACCAACATGATAAACCTCCCCATAATGCAGAAGTGGGAGAGGGATAGGAACACTAAAAAGGACAGCCAAAAACAACTGCATGACGAAGAACCAAGAACATTAAAGGTGCTGAGACACATCATCATGAGGTGAATGTCGTGGAAGGAACACTCACTTGACAAAGGAAGATGGCAAACAAAGGCAAACATCAACCCCCTCATGGCACCTGATCAACAGTGCATGTACAACAAGACACAAGATATGCAAGATTCCAAGTAAACAATGCATGATGGCACTTTATCTCAGTGCGTTTGCATAATGACAAGCTACAATGATAAGAAGACTAGAAATAGAAATGAGAATCAAAACAGAGACACCCTACTCAGAAAAGAGATCCCAGGACTTGAAACAACCACGATATCCACCAGAGTGCTAAAATTTCAAAAAAAAAAAAAAAAACTACTCAGAAAAGAGATCCCAGGATCTGAAACAACCACGATATCCACCAGAGTGCTGAAAAGCAAAAAACTGAATAAAATATGTAGGAAGAACAATATGAAAAAAAAACTCATATTTCTGGAAAGTACATAGAACACGCTTTCCAAAAATATAAAGTTTTCGAAAAACGGAGGTCAGATGCTCATTCTACGTCTCCCGGAGTGCAAAAAAGAGACCTCACTTTGACTGTAAAAAAATATAGTCAAATAGAAAAATTGGAAAAAATTACCAATACCATGAGGTCGGCCTCGGAACCAGCTTTCCGACGCCTATTCGTTCTCAAAAAAATGACTCCATATGCCCAAGATAGGGCCAAAAAACCAAACCCCCCCCTGAAAAAGCCAAAAAAGGGGGTCGGGTTGCTTGTTGGTGGTCCGGTGGCCAGTGGGTGGCACACCGGTGGCGGCCTAGTGGAGATCCGGTGGCTGAGCAGCGGATGGGTGGTGGCCTAGTGGCGGAGCAGTGGCCGGCCGGAAAAAAGGGCCGGGGAGACGGAGCGGCGGCCGGGAACTGAGCGGCGACCGGGGACGGAGCGGCGGGGGCCAAGGCGGAGGCCGCAGACTGAGCGGCGAGCTGGGGGCAACAGGTAGGCGGTGGCGAAAGGCGGCGGGCGCAGGGAGTAGTTGCACCCGAGGAGGCGGTGCTGTCGGGAAGTGGTGGCCAGGGAAGCCAGCGGCTGAGCGCGGCGGCGGGCGGAGGGGCAGCGGGGAAGCGGCAGCCGCAAGGAAGAGCAGGCGGGGCCCGGGAGCCGGCAGGAGGCCGGGAAGAACCTGTTGTGGGGGCCGGAAAGGATAGCCGGTGGGGGCCGGAGGGGCTGCTAGCGGGGGCCGCAGAGGTTGGACTGACAGGTCTGACAGGCCTGTCAGTCTGGTACCCTGCAGTACCCCCAAACCCCAAAAAAAATTTTCCCCAAATTTTTTTTTTCTTAAAAAGAAACAAACCTCCTTTTTTTTTTCACTTTTTTTTCAAAAAAAATTTTAAAAGCAAATTTCGGCCTGCATGCCGTAAAAAGGCAAAAAATATTTAAAATTTTTTTTTTTCTCAATCTGCGTGCCAGTGTCATACGACTTGGATTTGAGAAAAAATTTCACCCAGAGGCTCAGGAACCAAAATAGGTCAAATTTTATATGACCATAGGGGTTTTTGGGCCTTCTAAGCATGATGGTGAGGTCTGTTTAGGCCCAAAGTTCTTAGAAAAAAAAATCTCAAACCCTAGGTACATAAAAAATTCCTGAAACCCCAGATCTGTTTCCAAAGCAAAAAATTCTCAAAACAAGAACAGGTAGTTGCAGATCCAAGCTCTGATACCATATAGGAGTTGAGAAAATACAACACCACAGGAGCCTGAAGATCTTTTGCAAGCCGAATAACCTGTTACAAGGAGAAGCAATGAAGCAAAATCTGAAGAACATACAAAACACAGTGAATATGCTCAAAAAGAGAGAGCTCAATATTCACAAAAATATGTAATGTGATTCTTACAATGAAAAGAAAGAACTCAACCTTTAATAGGTCAAGAAACCCTAAAAAGGGAAAACCTAGGTTTGCACATAATAATTAATTATATGCACCTAAAGTTAGCTTAAGTGTAAAAGAGATAAAGGGAACTTAAATAATTAAACAAAGAATGTTTAATTAATCAACTAAATACCCGAATACTCTAACATTCTTCAAGTCTCCATCCTTGATAATTTCATCAATTAATTCTTGATCAGATAAAGGAGGAATAATATGATACTTGGTTTGAGAAATTTCCATCTTATCGGATTCAATCACTTCATCCAAGTCAGATTTAAGTCTTCGTCCTCTCTTAGGTCTATTGGATGGAACAGGTTCATATTTCACATTCTTCTCTTTCTGCCCTTTCTTTTCTTCACCAGATTGAGGCTTCCAGATTACCCTTGCAGATTCTTGTTTCTTGGGGGACTTTTGGATTTTTGCATCTGATTCTTTTTTAGATGCCACCAGAGATACTGCTACATACTCCCTTTGAGGTTTCTACCTCTGCCTCAAAAAACATTTTCCCTTAGTTGATGAGCTAGAGGTGTCTTCACTGGAACGAGAGAAGACCTTATCACCTTGGATTTAGCCTATGAAGGTTTTGGATCTTTCCTCTACTTCTTTGATTTCTCCTTAGAATCCCTTGGATCTCTTGGATCCCTAATTATTTCTCTCGGGTGACCTTCATCCACAAGGATTTCTTCCACCATCTTAGTAACTTTCCTTTTTCTCTCAAGTTTGGTGAAATTGGTGTGAAGTTCCATAGACTTCTCTTTGCATGTACCGAACCTCTCTTCCTTTGTATCAACCACAACATTCATTAGGTGTTGTGCATCTGCATCAAGTGTTCTTGCATCAACCTCATAAACCATTGGCAAAATCTATACCATTTGGGTTTCAATTGCCTCCATAAGGCATTCATCCTTGTTAACCATAAAATGATTGTCCCTTCATATTTGCTGACAATCTCCTTAGGGATTCTTACCCTCTACTTCATCTTATCTTGGAATGTTTTGAAAAATGCCCATAAAGAAGCATTCTAATTATCTCTGTTTCCAAGTCAATCAAGACCTTGTTTGATCTACTGGGCTATCGGTCTGTCAAATGCCCACTGCACTTTACCGGTTCCAGGAATTTGATTCAAAAAGTAAAGAGCCAAATAGATAACCAAAGAGCCATATTTGAAAATGCTCTTTTGTCATGCTTGATTTTCTTCAGATTAATCATGAGCTCCTCGAAAAGAACATTGCAGAGATCATAGTGTGCACCATCCTTTATCATTTGGTAAGTTGCATGAATGGCTATCCTTGACACTGCATTTAGTTGGTTAGATTGATATACTTTATACCCAATGACCATTGCAACAAACTTCGAATCATCATCTTTAATTGTGTTAATCTTCATAGATCTCCCATCAAATTCTGCACCGTTTTACTCATTAACTATAGGGTTTGTAACCTTTCAGTCTTGGCTTCACATCGGTTTGATTCAAGAATGTAACTACCTTAATCACCCCAAGTGTGATCTTGTAAGGTTGATCCAACTAGATAAACTCAAGATGAATTCTGCTCAACACATATCTCATCAATTCCTTCTCTTCGAATGATGCAAAATTCATGAACTAGGTGAAAACCTTTCTCTGTAGATGCATGAATTCGGGCTTCGGGTTACCGATTTCATTCAAATACTATCGATATATAGATCCAAAATTTCTTCTATGCCAGTTTCCTTGATTTCACAATGGATATATGGTCGTACATCATCAATATGCAGAACTCCATGTGGAATGGAAGAAAATGCACCAATGGGGTTGTCCACCATAGATTTATATGGATTTTTTTTTAATACAAGACGAGTCCTATCTTTTAATTCAACAACTAACGGCGTAGCAATAGAAGAAGAGTATTCTATTTCAAATTTTTTGAAATTTAAACTTAGATATGCACTCAAGAAATACCTTAACTTTCTGTTGGATGCCCTAACTTTCTTTTTGAAATGCTTCTAGCTCTCTGATCACTTGAAAATATTGATCTCCTTGCTCTTCAGCTCAAAAACACTATTCACAAAGTGAAAAATGACTCTCGTATTTGCCCTTTTAACCTCACAAACCCTAATTTTATTTTGAATTAAATGCACATCAGATATCCAACTAGATGCCTTTTTTAGCTACCGAAGTCCAAAATTTGCCATTAGAGTTCTGGGTGTCAAGTGAAATTCAATTTCTGCCATCTGTAATCCATCGACTACAGATCTTTCCTGGGGATACTGCAAAATTTTCATGAATTTGCCTCCCCCTAAGGCTAAAATCCCTAGTTACCGAATAAGAGTTTTGCACCGGATACAAGTACAGATCCACCATCTGCTTTAGATTCATCTTTTCTCACTCACATCTTCTCATGTTTGGCTCTGATCTCTTCCATTTTAGCCTTTCCTTTTTCATCTGATTTGTTCTTGTCGACCAAAGAATTGTTCTTTCTTCTGCAATACTTTACAATATGATCAGTTTAGTTACATGCACAACAAACACCATTATTCTGCATAGGTCTGAAGTTCATTTGTTTTTGTCTTGTCCTGCACTGATTAGAGACATGTCCAAACATCCCACAAGCATAACATCTTTTATTTTGGATATTATTCATTACTGCTCTACACATATTTGACTTGTGTCCAAAATTATTGGATATGAAACACTGACCGGTAAAGGTAGGAACATTATTCATGTTGTTGATTAAATTATTCATCCTACTTTTGCATTGATTCACCATATGACCAAATTTATTGCAAGTAAAGAATCTACCATTGAATTTGTGATCATTAGGTTGTCTTAATAGAGGATTCTTTCTCTTCTTTTGATAAAGTTTTTCATTGCCTTGTCCAGATTCACCTTTCTCATATCCTAGACCTCACATGTCCTTTCCATGTCTCTAACTTTCCAGCATCTCATCAAGTCTTGCTAAGATAGCTTTGAATTTGTCTTTGTATTCATTGGCAGTAGCAAGTTCATCCTTTAAAGTAGCAACCTATCTTTCAAGTTCTTGATTGTTATTCCTTTTGGGACTCATTAAATTTGAGTCAAGTTTTGAGCCCCATTTCAAAAAATTTCTATTGCACTTTTAGAAAGGCACCTAATCTCATTCAGATGGCCTAGTTAGATAGGGGGTAAAATGGAGCAAGTTGATTTTCAAAGGGTAAGACTTGGGAAGTGTGTCCTACACCTTTCATTTAGCTAATGAAGTGTTCTGCAACTTTCATATTTTAGTTTGGATCAGATTATCAAGTACCCATTGTAGACACTTAAAAATAATTATTTTAATTATTTTTAATTCCTCGCATAATTAATTAATTAATTATGTTAATTCAAATTCCTCTCAATATTAATTAAATATAATTAATATTGTCACTATAGCATATAATAAATCAATCCCTTTCTTTATTCTTCTAAAAAAATAAAATCCTCACAAATCTTCCTCTAAGCTAATTAATTTCAATTAATTAGTTAACCTATATGATTCCTACAAATCATCTTCTTAATTCATTCTTCTAGAAACTCCCTAAACTCACTTAACATTATTCTTCTAATTTTTTATTTCCTCCACTCATTCTCTCTCCTAGTCAAATTCTCTCACAAATATTAATCCCACCTAACATTTCCTCTAATCCCCCTCCTAATGACTCGTTAATGGTTAATCATTATGATTAGTCACGAAGTCAACTCTTTGTCCTTTTCATCCAGCCACTAGCTTTAAATGCTCTTTTCCTAGGTGAATGTAAGATTTTTGAAATCACACATTCCTCTAGGCATCCCCTCTCCCAAGGAATTTTTAATTCCTTTTTATTCCTCCAATCTCCATGATATCCTTTTTTGGAAAATTTTTAATTCCTCCAATGCATCTTGTGGAGTGTGGAGATACGAAATGCCTTTAAGGCATATTTCTTGGTCTCCACACCCTCTCTTGGAGCTTGTGTGAGCTTACAAGTAAATCTTAGCCCTTCATCTCGAATTCATCCTAGCCATTCATTTTCCTCTCCTCTTCCTATAAAATAGGGCTCCATCCCTTCATTCTAGACATCTTGAAATCCAGTAAGTTTATGTTGTCCTTTTGAGCCCAGAAAATCATCTTGGCAACTTGATCATCTCATCCTTATCATTTTTCAAATCCATTCCATTTTTGCACAACATTGGAGAGCCATCCACATCCAGCAATCAAAGGAGCACATCAAGTGGAGCATTATCAAGGGGCACCTTCACTTCATCAAGCTCAATCCGAAGGAGAAGGTAAAATAGCAAGGTGAAATGGTCTTTTAATGATATTTTAGCATTCTGCATGTTTATTTCGTTATGTTTTGATCAGTTTACCTTTCAAATCTGTTTTCCCCTCTTCATTTTGGCACGCCCGATGGGACCCACGTCCCTAGGAACTAATGTTGTTGTGTTTTTAGGTTTTTGTGAGTTGTGAGACGCAGGTTCCAAAATAGTGTGACTACAGAAAAATATATATATATATATATCTTTTTTGCAGGTTCTAGAATCGTGGCTCTGCATTTCTGCGCGACAGCTACTCCTTATTCTGTTCTATTTCTATTTTTTTTTTATGTTTCTATTTCTATTGCAGCACGACAGCTCTGTTATCTGATTTGTTATTTGATTTGTTGTCTGCTCTGTTTTAGTATAATCTGTGTAAAAGTAGGAGAGTATGCTCTTGTCTATATAGACAATCAGAAATCCAGACCTTTCACTTTTCTATTCTGTTTAGCACGACTGTATGCTCTGACCGTAGGAAAGTGTGAAAATAGGAGAGTATGCTTTTGTCTATCTAGACAATTAGAAATCCAGACCTTTGACACTTTTCTATCTATGTAGTGCTATTGTCTGCTCTGTTAATCTGTCTGAAAATTTTAGGTGCTAACTGTAGTCTGCATTTAATTTATTTATTTCTTGTTATCTGCTCTGTTTAAATATAATTTGTCTGCTTGCAGGAAAGTGTGAAAGTAGGAGAGTATGCTCTTATGTATCTAGACAATCATAAATCCAAACCTTTGACATTTTTATTTTATTATGTTTAGTGCGACTGTTTGCTCTGTTAAATCTAGGGTTTCTGTTTTGTTAAATTTAGGGTTTCTGTTCTGTTAAATTTAGGGTTTCTTTTCCGTTAAATCTAAGTAATTTTTTTTCTTTTTTTTCGCCATATCTTCTTTGTCTTGACTCCATTTTCCTCCAAACTTCACCAGATTCTCCGCATTGCTATTTTCCACATTTTCTTCCTTGGGGGCCTTATCTCAAAAATCCACTTTTTGAAGCCCAAAATCCCATATTCCTCTATTTTTAGGGTTTGCCATAACTTTTTCCCCTTTTATCCAATCACCTCCAAATTTTTTCCATATTATCCATCTCCAACTTTTGCTTCTTTGTCCCTCTTGGACAAATTTTCCCATTCCTTCATCTTTCCTTCAAAATCCTCATTTTACGCTTGCCTATCCCTTGGAAAGTGACAAAAACCTAGTCAAACTCCATTTACCCATCAAAACTTCCTTCAAATCCACATTTATCATTAGTAAAAAAGTTTTTATTCATGTTTTTCTATTCATTCCCAAAAAATTAAAAAAATTAATATTTTTGTCATTTTGTTGCCTTTTTGCAGGACGCTTGTTGAAGACTCTATTTTTCAAACTACTAATCAAGTTGTTTTGTAGGATGCTTTTTGAAGACTCTATTTTTCAAACTACTAATCAAGTTGTTTTGGAGGACATTTTTTGAAGACTCTATTTTTCAAACTACTAATCAAGTGGTTTTGCAGGTTGCCTAGCTGATTCAACCAAATATTGTGCATTTATTTAAATTAGGCACCTAGATATTAATTAAAATGGAATGAATCATTGTCTTATGTGTCTTTAAGAAAAGCATAAAGGTAGGAAAGTATGCTCTCATCTTACTAGACAATCAGAAATCTAGACCCTCCAACCTTTTCTTGTTTGATTGTGTGTTTACTTCTAGCGGGCCTGCCCTCCCAACTTGATCTTTGAGAAGGTAAGAGGGGAACGACCCAAGTGAGTACACCCAGACCTGGGGTTCCCAACTCACTATAATAAATAGGCCATTGACTACGAAAGGGTTAATGGTTGGGGCTATATGAGAGTTCACTCTCACATTGGGTGCTTTGTAGGATCCTAGAGATCTCAATCATGCTTGTGTGACTACTAAGTTCTTGGTGCTTTGCTGGGCTATAGGCCTCAATTGCGCTTGCAAAACTTCGAAGGGTAGCTCCTAACGGGAAGACTTACTAAACACCTTGTTCATAGTGGCCAAAAATCTTCTAGTCATTGGTGCAAGAGGTTGGACCTCTGAAGCGGCCCATATTCTTACGGCCCTTAGTAGAGACACAAAGTTCTCCATGAGGAGTTTTCATGGGAATTGATACTTGGTTTCCCCAAGAAGTGAGTGCCGTGGAGGGGAGCTAGTGGGGTCAAGCATCTAAGTGTCTACTCTGGGTAAGCGTAGATGGGAAACCAATTGGGATCCAATGACTATTGTCCTTGCCAGCCTTAAGAATGTTGTATATGAGCATGAGTGTCTTTGAGATAATATGCATTTTATCATTGTGTTTTCTTTGTTTGATACATACTTGCCAAGAGTAGACTAAAAACATATCACTATCCCCAAACACTTTGCAAAAATATTTGTCAAGACACAAACAAATTGTCCAAGTCATTACCCACACCAAGTCCAAAATTGCGTCAAAACTCCATCCGTCCCATTTTTCATAAGCCTAAGAGAGAAGCTAAGAGTTTATCCTCTACGTCAACTTTCAAGTTTGTCCTTTGAAACACCTACTATTGTCCAAATCAAGGTGGTCATATCCCTTCATACAACTTGCCATTTAAATAGATCCTTCATATTCATGCCAAAGACAACCTAGTCATCAAGTCTTCTTCTAAACCATCACTACCATACCTTCTTCATCAATCATCCTCAAATTTCTTAAGTCCTTTCATCCTCAAATTTCTTAAATCCTTTCATCACAAATTTCTTAAATCCTTTCTTTCATCACAAATTTCTCAAGTCCTTTCATCCTCAAATTTCTTAAATACTTTCATCACACAAATTTCTTAAATCCTTTCATCCTCAAATTTCTTAAGTCCTTTCATCACAAATTTCTCAAGTCCCTTTATCACAAATTTCTTAAGTCTTTTCATCCTCAAATTTCTTAAATCTTTTCATCCTCAAATTTCTTAAGTCCTTTCATCACAAATTTCTTTTAAGTCTTTTCATCCTCAAATTTCTTAAGTCCTTTCATCCTCAAATTTCTTAAATCCTTTCATCACAAATTTCTAAGTCTTTTCATCACAAATATCGTGTATGGTCACAACTCAATCCCAAAAAAAAGATGACTGATCAATAATATGGCATGCCAGACATTGGTTTCCTATATGAAGATCCCACACAAGATCATATACAAAGTGGGCAACCAAGCGATCAAGATCAAAGCCAAAATCTTGACATGGTTAACCAAGATGAACTTTGTCCGGAAGTGCAAACTTTTCTAGCGGATTCTTATAACCAACAGATGATGGAAAAGTTTATTAAACATAATCCTACTGCACTTTTAAAAACTCTTATTGAACATGGAGCTCAACTTCCGCCTGAATTTAATAGATCCGCTCTCACCTAACAATCACAAGGAGACCTCGCTCCCACACAAAGTGCTGCACCTACCATTCAAACTCAATCAATTGCAGCCCCATCAATCATCCAAGCTCAATCAATGCCACCCACGGTACCTCCCACCGTGGTCTCCATCCCACCTTCTTTCTCCTTACCATCCATACCACTATCAAATCCGATCTGATCTATTCTCCAACAAACTTCTATACCACCTCCTTCCATTCAACCACACATTTCTATTCCACAAACTTCCCTTCCTCCCAACAATGTTGCAAATTTTATCTGGGCCGTATTCAATCCCGTCACAACAGCTTGCGGACCACAACCAACTATCACTCAAATCCCAACGACATCGGTCATCACATCCCATGTTCCCACCTCCTCATCATATCAATATATTGGTGGTGGTGCACCTTCTTTGGTTCATCCAATTCTTGGGGCGAATACAATTCATCAATATCAAAGTCCACAACAAGACCTCATCAAGGAAATTCAAGACATGAAGAATATCATCAAGGACATGAAAGGAAAGACTAATAAAAGAAAAGCTTACTCATTCGAAGAGTTTTTCCCTTGTCCTTACGACCTGTCTATATCCGTTGCACCTTATCCCCCAGGATTTGAGATCCCCAAATTCACCAAGTATGAAGGAAAAGGAGACCCCCACGACCATGTCCGAGAATTCCACATCTTATGCCAAGAAGTATCCTATAGTGACCTTTATCTTTGTAGACTCTTTCCCAAGAGTCTCATGGGAGATGCCCTGGCATGGTTCTCATCTCTACCGCGAGGTTCCATTGCCTCCTTTCCAGACTTGGCAGAACAATTTGTGGCCCACTATGCATACAACATGGGTAATGACGTTTCTATGATGGACCTATGTAATACAAACAAAGGACCGGAGAAACCTTCACCAATTTCCTACAAAGATGGCGACATCTTATCAAGAAATTTCAGTGGGACATGGCAGAACAACATCAAATTGAACTATTTCAAAAGAACTTGGTGCCTGAACTTTCAAGACCTTTAATATCTCTCAATGTATCAAATCCTTCCAAAAATTGATCGATAAGGGCCTCGCCCTCGAACGTGTCTTGTTGGAGGAAGGAACCTTGAAACATTACCAGAAGTCATCACAAAGTTCTTCCTCTTATCATAACGACAAGCCAAAATTCTGGGCTAAGAATAAAAATGTGGTCAATGATGGTGTAACTGATGCAAAGTGGGCCCAAATTGTGGCCGCTCTCCCAAAGTCCACCACCAATAGTCATCAATTCAACAACCAAAATCAATCTCAAAAACCTCACAACAATGTTTCAATCTAGGGATGACCACCTCGATTGAATAACAAGACTCCAAGAGACTTCACTCCTCTTGCTGAACTTATTGAAGTGGTGTTTCAAAAACTTGTCCAAGCAGGTGTAGTGGTTTTTCCAATCACTCGCCCGTTTGACCCCAATCAACCTAAACCAAGATGGTATAATGAAAATGAGTATTGTGAATATCATCGTATCAAGGGACATGATACACGAAAGTGTATGAAACTAAAGATCTACATACAAGATCTCATTGATAGAGGTGAGATTGAAGTGGCAAATGCAAAACCTGGTAATAATAATGACAAACTCAAAATGTACTAGGAACCCTTCCCAAAGCATGATAAAGGCAAAGGCTCATCATCTAATGCAATGGGTTATGACTACGCTAATCACGTAACCGGTTTTGATTTTTTAGTAGGTCGCATTGAACCTGCAGACAATCATGTCAATGTCACAACCATCCAAGGAGTTAATCCTCCTTCTTCCCAAAGTAGACCAAATCTTGCTAGGATAGTCATTCAAGGCGCCACGCCTTCAAACTCCCATTTCCAGAATGACTGCAATGCAACTACACGTTGAGGAAGAGTCACCATCCAAGGAGTTTCTCCCCACCAAACCCACCCATGTCTTCCACCCGTCAATATGACCTCCTTGATCAACTTGGGAAGACACCCGCACAGATCTCCATTTTGGAACTTCTCAAGACTTCCCCAGTCCATAAAGAAATTTTGGAACAAGCCCTTCTCCAATCACGCATTCCTGATAACATCAATGCCACCCAATTCCAAGCCCTCATTGGAAACCTTGCCGCCCAACAACATATTGTATTTAACTAGAAAGATGCTCCTGCAGATGAAGACCATAACAAACCTTTGCACATCGAAGCTCTCATCCACAAGAACAAGGTCAAATGTATCCTGATAGATGGTGGATCTAGGCTTAATCTATGTAAATACAAATTAATAAAACAATTGGGACTTTCTAAGGATCTGATAGACACATCAGGAAGGATCACAATAAAGGCATATGATGATGCAGAAAGAATTTCAAAGGGTGTAATCACATTACCTCTTCAAGTGGGCCCCATTACAATTGAAACCCCTTGCCAAGTACTCGATCTTGATTTCCCCTACAACATTCTCCTCGGGAGGCCATGGATTCATTCTTTGCTGGCCGTACCCTCCACCTATCACCAATGCATCAAATTCCTCTATAATGGAAGAGTGATCACTGTCAAAGGTGATCCCCAACCTTTTCAATATTGCAAACTATTAGAAGGGAAGCATCCATATCATTGCCCACTAAATAGACCCTCACCAACGTCTCCATCTGACACATCAAATGTTGCCTCCACATCATCCCAACCAAATAATCAAATCAAGATCTTGGACAATGGCTGTGGAGAATACAAATTGGAGGACGTCATATTAATAGGCAACCTCCCTCCCTCTCCTAAGTCATTTGGCAAACCAAAAGAGCTAAAAAAGGACCCAAAACCAATCATGCAATGCCAAAATACCACCTTCCAGCAATGGGACCCACTTGATAATGAGAGCCTCGAAGCAGATATCTCTTCATGGCTGTACCGGGAAGAGGATGATGATCCAACAAGAATATCCAAAGAAATGTACCCAAAAGCATTTGCCATAGTTGAAAAAATGGGTTACAAAGGACACGGTCTGGGACTAGAGGAGAAAGGAAGAAAATCACCCATAAATCCTATCTCCTACAGATACAATAGAGGCTTGGGGTACACCCCGGTGCCTAAGATTACTATTGCCGGTGCCCCTTCTAGTCCTTCTTCGGATATCAAAAGCGCTGACAAAGAGGAATTCCATGAAATGCCTTATGAATATGAGAAAGATACCTTCTTCGATGCTTACATCAATACCATCACCCTCGTAACCCCTCCCACTTCACATGAGCTACATCTTGTCCATCCTGAACTCATTGACTGGGTCCAATGAGACAAACCCACTTTAGATATCTACACCGACGATAATGCTCTCATTGCTCTCCTAACAGTGCAAAATATGGAAGATTGTAATAGAATTGAGGGTATTCAACTACATGAAAAGGGATACTTTGGTAGTCAAGTTAATGCCCTTATCCACAAAAAAGATAATAAAAGAAAAAGATATGATTTCCTAGGTGAAAACCTCCCTGAGGCACCTTTGGATGAACAAGAAATAAAAACAAAGGGCGTATTTGAAAGTGAAAACCTAGAAAAGACACTTGACGATGAGGGATTTGACCTCCCTACCATTGGTTACCTTCCACAGGACAAATCAAATTTGTTGATAGAAGAAACAGACAGCATCAACATGGGCACTGAAGTCATTCCGAAAAATGTGCTCATTGCCAAATCCCTTACCGAAATTGAAAAACAAGACTTCATCAACTTCCTTATAGAGGTTAAAATCAATTTTGCATGGTCCTATTCCGATATGCTAGGGTTGGATCCTGCCTTGGTGGTTCACAATCTCGCCGTCCGCCCAGATGCAAAACCTGTAAAACAAAAACTCTGCAAAATGCACCCGCATATTACTCTCTTGGTCAAGGCAAAACTTCAAAAGTTGTTAGACATAGAATTTATCAAACCCATAGACTACGCTGAATGGGTCTCCAACATTGTACCTATCGGAAAACCTACTTGGGGCATTCGCATCTGCACAAATTTTTGAGATCTAAATATAGCTTGTCCTAAAGACGATTTCCCACTCCCAAACATAGATATGATTGTGGATCTTACAGAAGGACATGAAATGCTATTGCTAATGGATGGGTTTTCTGGATACAACCAAATTAGGATAGCAAATGAGGATCAGCATAAAACCACATTCACAACACCATGGGGTACTTTCTGTTACCGGGTCATGCCTTTTGGCCTTAAAAATGCTGGAGCTACATATCAACGGGCAATGATAACAATTTTTCATGACCTCTTGCACAAAATTATGGAGGACTACATGGATGATCTGCTAGGGAAATCCAAGACAAGGCAAGAGCACATCCCTATTCTAAAATAGATCTTCGAAAGATTGGAAAAATACAAGCTGCGCCTGAATCCCAAAAAGTGTGTGTTTGGTGTCACATCGGGAAAACTACTAGGATTCATTGTTTCCCGCAGAGACATCGAGGTTGATCCCACAAAGGTAAAAGCTATTATGGAAATGCCTCTGCCAAAAACTCTCAGAAAACTACGTAGTCTCCAGGGAAAACTCCAGTCTATCAGGCGTTTCATTTCACAGCTAGCTGACAAGTGCCATCCATTTGCACACCTATTACGTAAAGACACAAAATTCAAATGGGATTGCCTCTGTCAAAAGGCCTTTGAAAAATTAAAAGAATATCTAGCATCACCTCTAGTTTTGATGCCACCTACCCTTGGAAAACCCCTCATTTTGTACATATGTGCTACTACAGTGGCATTGGGGGCATTACTGGCGCAAACAGATGATCAAGGGAAGGAACACGCCATTTACTACATTAGTCGGACGTTGGTAGGATATGAACTCAACTAAACCCCCATTGAAAGAGCATGTTTGGCATTAGTGTTCAGCACACAGAAACTATGACACTATATGCTAAACAACAAGACAAAATTAATTGCGAAAATTGATCCACTTAAATATCTCATGTCAAAAGCTACTCTCACTAGCAGAATGGCTAAATGGGTCTTGCTCCTAAGTGATTTTGACATCGAATATGTGGACAGAAAGGCAATCAAGGGAAAAGTTATTGTAGATCAGTTAGCTGAAGCTCCACTTCTAGGTGGTCACCCTCTTCTCACAGAATTACCAGATGAGTTCATTATGACTGTTACCACATCCTTCACATGGCAATTGTATTTTGATGGCTCCTACACTCAAAATGGATCGGGGATAGGAATATTATTGGTCACACCTCAAGGAGATGGAATCCCCAAATCATACAAGATAGCCTTTGCATGTACCAACAACATAGCAGAATACAAGGCCCTCATCATAGGTTTATGCTTGGCTATCCACTCAAAAATAAAGGAATTACAAGTTTATGGTGATTCTCAGCTCATTATAAAACAAGTCAATGATGAATACCAGACAAAAGATGATAAACTCCTTCCCTACTGTACCATGGTTGAAGATCTTAAACAACATTTCATGGCAATCAAGTTTGATCAAATCCCACGAACAAACAACAGGGCTGCAGATGCAATGGCCACCATTGGCTCCCTCCTTCAAATGCCAGCACACAGTCAGAAGTGTGAGTTCTTGGTCGAGCAATTGTTTATACCAGCATACGACCTACCAAAATCTAAAATGGTGTGTGTTCTCGTTGGTCCAGAGTCTCCTTGGTACCAAGAAACCTTCACTTTCCTCAAAGACAACACCATTCCCCCACATCTCACCAAAACCCAACAACAAACTTTCATCCGCCGTTGTGCTCGTTACACCATCCTTGCAAACACCTTGTTCAGAAGGCATTTTGATGGTTCCCTCCTGAGGTGTTTAGATAAACAAGAAGCCGAATGGGCATTACGTGAAGTACACGAGGGCATCTGTGGGGCACACTCAAGTGGACTCACATTGGCTAAAATTTTTTTGAGAACATGATACTATTGGCCTAAAATGGAAGAAGATGCATACAACTATGTGAATAAATGCATCCCTTGCCAGCAGCATGGCGACAAGATTCATTCACCATCACAAGAATTGCAGCCATTCATTACACCATGGCCCTTCTCGCAGTGGGGGATCGATCTCATTGGGAAAATCCACCCTTCATCTTCCAACGGACGTAAATTCATTATCACCACCACCGAATACTTCACCAAGTGGGTAGAGGCTATCCCTCTTACTTTCACCACCGGCAAACAAATATCCAAATTCATCTTGAACTACCTGATCTGCCGATATGGCATCCCAAAAGTTATCATCACAGATAATGGTAAACAATTTAAAAACCAGGATGTCAAAGAACTCGACCAAAAATTCAACATCCAACACCGCTTCTCCACTCCATATTATCCCCAAGGCAATGGCCAAGCTGAGGCTTCTAATAAAACCCTAATAAAAATCCTCAAAAAGACAGTCAATGAAGCGGGCCGTGATTGGCACCTCCAAATCCATCCTGCATTGTGGGCCTACCATACCTCCATCTGCATCCCCACAGGTGCCACTCCTTATTCCCTAGTATTTGGTTCCGAAGCTATCCTTCCCCTTGAGATCGAGATCCCCTCTCTAAGGGTATCGCTGCAAAACATCCTACCAGAGGAAGAATACAGAATTGTCCACTTACAAGAGCTAGAATTGTTAGATGAAAGGCACCTCAAGGCCTTGAATCATCTCCGGGTATATCAAAACCATCTGCACATGAGTTATCATAAAAAAGTCAGAACCTGAGAATTCCAAGTTGGTGATCTTGTCCTCATGGAGAATTAGAAAAATCTACAAGAAGGAGAAAAGAAAGACAAGTTCGAGCCTAATTGGCTTGGACCATATGTAATCACAGTGAAATATGGATCAGGAGCTTATCAGTTGGCTACTCCTGAAGGAGATCCTTTGGATGGTCCAATGAATATCATGCACCTCAAAAGGTTTTATGCTTAGTCCTCAGAAAGTCTTAAATTGTCAAAAAAAATAAAAAAAATGAGAAAAAAGATCTTGAAAAAATTGTCACTTTGGTGCAAACCTGGCAAACAGGCACCTTATGATACAAAAAAAATTAAAAAAAAAATTAGAAAAAGAAAGAAAAATAATTCGTCCATTAGTGAAAACCACTTGGTGGCGCCATGGACAAGTACCTTGGTGAAAACCTC
Organism: Cryptomeria japonica; assembly: GCF_030272615.1. NCBI lineage: Eukaryota > Viridiplantae > Streptophyta > Pinopsida > Cupressales > Cupressaceae > Cryptomeria > Cryptomeria japonica. Next base: position 132,391,452 of record NC_081413.1, on the reverse strand, counting down.
TATGCAGATGCCAAGGTAAATAACTGGATCCACTGTCTATCATGTCGATACTACAAATCATCTGCCATCTAGCCCACCCATGCGCAACATTCCTTCTTTTCCGCCTCCCAATAAAACATGTGAATGATGATGAGTCTTCACCCTAGTCATGAACAAGGAATGTCCCATTGAAACTGAGATTTTATGCCTCTGTGTATAAGCTTCAAGAAGTCTTGAGAAACAATCCCAAGTCCATCCTAGTTCTACTCTTGGCAAGAGGTATCATGTGGTCGCAAGGAAGAGACTTGTTAGATTTTGTTAGATCTTTTCATATAGGCTTGCATCTTTTGCCCTACGACTTCCTGGGTTCTTCCATATCTAGGTACATTATGATAGGTGCATACTGGGGCATATTTCATAGTATGGCATGATTTGGATCCTTCTTGTATAAATCGGTGACTTGGTACTAGTGTTTATCAACACTTACCTTCTCGTGTACAAGAGGTATCGGTGTGTTTGAGGGTTTCCTTGCATGAACCCACAATTTTGTATTAGTGTTTCTTAACACTTGCATTGTTGTGTGCAAGAAATTCCTGTTTATCTACAGAGTCAGTCCACGCCCTGCGTTTCTCATCGCATCCTGATTTCTATAATCAATGGTGCAAGTCACTCAGGGCAACATCAAACTAGGTTGGCTCTCCACATTTGTTGTGCACAAAATCTCACCATCATTCCATCAAATCCTAAACTCAATAATCCCATGGAGTTCTCAATTGCCCCCATTTTCCTCCGTGGTCTTGCATCTCTTATTCTTCTTTCCAAATACCTCATGACTACTTCATATATCTTCCTCATTTATCCTTTCCACCCTAATTTTTCTTCCTCTATTTTTTTTTCCTCACATAATCAATTCTGATTCTGATTCATGTCATATATAGGATGTATCCTTCCCAAAACTAGATGCTCTGATCACGTCTTATATAGGATGAATCCTTTTTGAAACCAGACGTTGTGATCTGATCATGTCTTATACAGGATGAATCCTTCCTGAAACTAGACATTGTGATCAGTCATGTCTTATACAGGATGTATCCTTCCTGAAACCAGACATTGTGATCAATCATGTCTTATACAGGATGAATCCTTCCTGAAACCAGACATTATGATCTAACCATGTCTTATATAGGATGAATCCTTCCTGAAACCAGATGTTGTGATCAGTCATGTCTTATACAGGATGTATCCTTCCTGAAACCAGACACTCTGATCATGTCTTATACAGGATGAATCCTTCTTGAAACCAGACGTTGTGATTAGTCATGTCTTATACGGGATGTATCCTTCCTGAAACGAGACACTCTGATCATGTCTTATACAAGATGAATCCTTCCTACAACTAGATATTGTGATCAATCATGTCTTATACAGGATGAATCCTTCCTGAAACCAGACACTTTGATCATCTTTGTCTTATACAGGATGAATTCTTCTTGAAACCAGACTGAATCTAGATCTTATCAATCGAATCAAATCAAATCTATCAGGATATCAATTTTGCAAAACTCCAAAGATCAAATACCTCAATTGATCTCCCGAGGGGGCATTACCATACCATAATCTATCAATCAACAGCCAGGGCATCCTATCAAACCAATATCAACATCAAAACAAGACTATTCTTTGAATCAATGTGTCATCACACCTCACTTCAAAGAGGGGCAAAATGTAGACACTTAAAAAATAATTATTTTAATTATTTTTAATTCCTCGCATAATTAATTAATTAATTATGTTAATTCAAATTCCTCTCAATATTAATTAAATATAATTAATATTGTCACTATAGCATATGATTGATTTATTTAATAAATCAATCCCTTTCTTTATTCTTCTAAAAAAATAAAATCCTCACAAATCTTCCTCTTAGCTAATTAATTTCAATTAATTAGTTAACCTACATGATTCCTACAAATCATCTTCTTAATTCATTCTTCTAGAAACTCCCTAAACTCACTTAACATTATTCTTCTAATTTTTTATTTCCTCCACTCATTCTCTCTCCTAGTCAAATTTTCCCACAAATATTAATCCCACCTAACATTTCCTCTAATCCCCCTCCTAATGACTCGTTAATGGTTAATCATTATGATTAGTCACGAAGTCAACTCTTTGTCCTTTTCATCCAGCCACTAGCTTTAAATGCTCTTTTCCTAGGTGAATGTAAGATTTTTGAAATCACACATTCCTCTAGGCATCCCCTCTCCCAAGGAATTTTTAATTCCTTTTTATTCCTCCAATCCCCATGATATCCTTTTTTGGAGAATTTTTAATTCCTCCAATGCATCTTGTGGAGTGTGGAGATACGAAATGCCTTTAAGGCATATTTCTTGGTCTCCACACCCTCTCTTAGAGCTTGTGTGAGCTCACAAGTAAATCTTAGCCCTTCATCTCGAATTCATCCTAGCCATCCATTTTCCTCTCCTCTTCCTATAAAATAGGGTTCCATCCCTTCATTCTAAACATCTTGAAATCTAGTAAGTTTATGCTGCCCTTTTGAGCCGAGAAAATTATCTTGGCAACTTGATCATCTCATCCTTATCATTTTTCAAATCCATTCCATTTGTGCACAACATTGGAGAGCCATCCACATCCATCAATCAAAGGAGCACATCAAGTTGAGCATTACCAAGGGGCGCCTTCACTTCATCAAGCTCAATCCGAAGGAGAAGGTAAAATAGCAAGGTGAAATGGTCTTTTAATGATATTTTAGCATTCTGCATGTTTATTTCGTTATGTTTTGATCATTTTACCTTCAAATCTATTTTTCCCTCTTCACCCATTTCAAGGGGTGAACTGAAAGTTCATTTTATGTGTAAATGCAGATTTTATTAAGTAGCCTACTTTGAACGCTTATATCTTTTTCTCTGTTGATCTTCATGAAGAATTTCAAAGTGCACTGAATTCTATGCATAAATGTGAGAATTCATGCAAAATTTCAAGTCTTCATGAATTCATTTGCTCAGTTTTCAAAGCTCAATTTGTTTGCAGTTTGTGCTGTTTGACAAGTCCTTGTTTCAGCTGCTAGTCAGAGCCCTTTTTTGCATAAGTGTAAAAGTTGCCTCAGTGAGTGTCATGTTAGAATGTTTGTTCCGAGCTATTTTTGGTATAAATGATGAGCTATGTTTCAAATTTCAAGCTCCTGCCAATCTGTTTGACGGTTTTCAAAAGGGTTTCTTGAGCCATCTATTTTAGTGATCCGTACTTTCATTGCTACATTAGTTAAAGTGGCTATTTTCATGAGCACACCATTTGCACCTAGTCAACCTTTTGGTTGAACTAAGCATTCAAAGATTTGATATGTACTTCAAGGTACCTATGCCTCAAATTTGAGGGTCTATGGAGATCGTTTGATATTTTAAAGAAAGGCATCATGAGTTGCTTGAGCATTGACTTCATTAGGTCCACTATGCCGACAAAGCCAGTTGGTCATCTTTGACCATTAATATCTCTTCACTCAGGATTCATCTTGAGAAACTGCTTGGGAGAGTTCATGTTTGTATATCAGAGTATACACCTGTCAGTTTGCAAGGTTCAGAAAGGTGTTTTGATTATTTTGAAAATTACGTCTTCACGATTAAATGCGAAAATGTGGCACAAGTGCCTGAAAGTTGCAAAACTTAGTTTGATGATCCGAAAATGGTGCCAATCGATTCCAGAGGTATGTGTAAGTTTCATGAGGCATTTCAAAGGTTAGTTGCATGAAAACAATTTTTTTTTTAGCCGGACCCACTTTGGGGCCCGACCTGGCTCATGCTTGTGCATTAAATTTTATGGTGAACTATTCTTACTTCATGATAATGCAACTTTCCATACCTTGGTCTTCACATCGCCATCATCATTCTTCAAATTCTTGTACCTTTCATCACAGTAATAGTGATATGATTAAAGTTTACTCTGCAGTAATTTTATTGCAGGAAATATTTGAGATTTTTGGTATTGATAGGATGACAGTTTCATCTCATGCACTACAGGAGGGGATGATTACAGACACTTTAGAGAAATCATAAAATGAGTATGTTTGTGCTCCTAACATCAGGTGGATTTCAGTCACTAGTCTTGTACAAATATTTAACAACAAGAAAAAGATGAAATCTAACATGCATTCTGTTCAATTAGCAAAGGATGCTTAAAGAAAATGTCACCAAGATTGCAAAACCTGATGTGGCTGAGAAAACACCAAGTCAAGGAAAGAAGAAAGAAGCACCTAAGGAAGCAAGAGGTGAGGAACCTGAGAAAATTCAAAGTAAAGGGAAGAGAAAAAGGGCCATTCTCACGTACCTTCCCCTCCACGTGATGGCTGTTATAAGATTGTGCATAAACTTTTATTCAAATCGCATTGTCCAACAACCCCCTACGTGGAGTGGAGTTTAGGAGATGTAGAAGCTTTTAAGCTTTTATCCATATAAAATTCTATCTCCCTCCATGTGAAATCTCCTAGGCATGAGGCCAATGTCCTGCATGGTGGAGTGGTGATTGAAGAGGCAACAAAATACCTTCTAGCAAATATCGTGGGCAGGCTAAAAGCCAAAACCCTCCCCTGCGTGCTAGACAAGAAGCAAGTGCTATTGGAAAATGGTTCCCTATTATCCTCTCTACATTGAAAATCAAAGGCTAATGCTTCCTTCCAAGTGAAGCAATTTGTAGTTGTAAAGCCAGGGTCTCTCCCCTATGTGAGGTGCATTGGCAGGCTTCCCTTCTCATGTGGTTGACTCGGGCATTGAAACCTCAAGTAAATAAGAAACAAATGGCAAATCCTCTCCTCTACGCATAATGTTTGGGAGGCTGTAGAAACTCCAAGCAAGTCTCATGGCAGGTGTTTTCCTCTCTGCCAGTCACTCCTCCCCCCAAATCTAACGCAACAGAGCATGAGAATCCACGTTAAAATGGTGCTATTGGCAAATCCTCTCCTCTGCGTGGTTTTTGAGTAGCATGCAGAAATTTAACCAAATCAAAATGCAACGACAACATCCTCCTTGCATGCAAGCTGGAAGGTGGAGTATGGTGTGGATAAGGCTATTTAAAAACTCTTAAAACAAATACAAATTGTAGATTGAAACCAAAGTCCTCCTGGGGGAAACGATGAAAAGGCAATTAGAATATTTTAAGAAAATGCAACAACAGATGCATGCCAAACTCCATGCCATGAGCCCAGCTCCTCCCTATGTGGATGAGGAGAGATTCAAAAAAGAGTTTTAGAAAATGAAATGGGCAGCCAAGCTAGTCCTCCCTGCCGTGAAAAGAAGAAATGAGAATAGTAGATTGTGGCTGGAATAGAGGCGTTAAAGTCTATAGACAAAGCCTCTATAAAATTTCAAGCAAACTATGTGTGGCTCTCCTCCCTCTGCGTGGCTCATAAGGTATAGGAGCATCATTAAATTTAAAGCAAATGCAGTGCAATTCCACAACATATGCCCACATTTTCCTTTGCATATGAATGGTGTTGGCTGGGCCCAAGGTGGACCCCATGCACATGGGCACACTTCTCGAGGTGACCAGGTGGACCCCATGCAGGCACGGATCCTGAGGTGAGTTTTGCAGAGAAAGGGAGACTTAACCGGTGAGCAAGTTCAGAGAAGATTGATGGTGTGCGTTGATTTGCAAAGGGAAGATGATCAAAACTTACCGTTTGCAAAATGACAAAAAGCTCAGGCGGAAAAATGAAGGTTAAAGATCGATCATGTTCAGCAAGATCCGACGGTGCACGCGAATTCGCGAAGGAAACATTCATGCACGTTACCCATTGCAAAGCAGTGAAAGATGATGAGGCATCCAAGTGGAGGTCCAGCCCGCGAGTCTCGCTGACATGGCAATGACGTGGCGCTGAGGTGGCAACAAGGTGGCATACAAGCAGGTAGTCCAGTGGTAGCGACGTGGCTGACAAGTGGCGGATTGATGAGGTTTCATCCCAGGTGGCACCTAGAAGACCTATTAGCGAATCACAAGCTGCCATGTGGCAGGGCGTCAGGCCAAAATCAGGGAAAAATCAAGCTTAAAATCAAATTTAATATATAGTTGAGACTATATAAGAAATTCAAAAAATTTAAATGGTGGTGCACATGAAGAATTAATTCACTTAGAGGGTTATGTTTGCCCGAAATGACAAGTACTATATATCACTGGAAAGCTCTCAGGATAAGGAATCAAATAATACAATTAATTTTAACATATTTGGGATTAATTTTGAGAGTAGTTTCCATGGGAAAGAGAAAGGAAAATGAAATTTAGTTAGAAGAAAAGACACTTGGCAATTTTGGTTGCAGACCTAATCTTTTCCCTCTTCTTCTTAGTCTCTATTCTTCTCATTTTGAAGAGATCACAAATTTTTGTAAGAAAACTCTGGAAAAATATATTTAGGGCCTTTTTCTGGTTTTGAAGGATCATTCTGAGTTATGTAAAGATTTTGAAGAAAGATATCAATACACTAATCACAACATTTTGAGGCTAGATTCCTGTTGTCTTCTTGTATGTATGATTGATTTACTAGTTCAGTTAGATAATCTAGGATTGCTTGATTGAATGAGTTGCAAGGCAATTTAACAGAGATGTTTTAGGTTTTCTCTCAAGGAGGGGGATTAAATATACTTAAGATCTTTCTGGTAGTAAATCAGTAATTCTGCTTGAATCTGATAACTGGGTTTAGCCTAAAGGTAAAATTTATATATGTCAGGCATATATAAATTTGGTGAAGTCAGAATGATGAAATGTATTTGGATTTCCTATTTATAATTCTTATTTAGTCTTAGGTGACTCCGAAGCCTAGGATAAGGTAGTGGTATAGTTTGCTAGGTTCTATAACCTTCTTGGAGATCAATAAAAGTGATTACAAGCCTTTCTTTTATGTTCAGATTATGTTCAAGGTGATAAGGTTTGTAGAAGTTGACTCTGTTTTTCTGCAAGTCTTCAATCATAGTTGTGAAAAGTAATCACAAAGGGTAAACCCACCTAAGCTAAGTGAAAGCTTGAAGTGTAGAAGGTTTTGGTATAAACCTTGTTATATGCTATCTTTTGTTTCTATTTCCTATTGTTTCTCTCCATAAGCGATAGATATTTAAGATTCGAGTAAGGAAAACAAAGCAATCAGAATTTAAGACCAACAATTCCTTGATTGTGTCAACTCATGATTCAACTGATCATTCTCATAGGTAAGCTTGAAGCATTCATAAAATCTTTCCTTCAATGATTGTGCCAAATTTTCTTCATTTTTCTTTCGGTCCTCAATCTCCTTAGTCAACCTTATCACAATGGATTGCATCTCATTCTTCAAAGCAACATTCTCTCTCAAGCTTGTTAACTTCATCAACTTTATCCTAGTATTCCATGATCTGATCTTCTTTCTCCTTTAGTTTGTCCATCAATTCCTTCATCTTCTCTCTAGAGATGTTACCTTGATCCTTCAGGTCATTAATGAAATCATCAACAAAATCCAAGTTCTTCTTAAAGGTACAGATCTCATTTCTAGCTGCATCAAGATCTTAAAGTGCCATACTGAGTTGTCTCTAAAAATAGGAATCCATTGAACCAATCTCTTGGACCTTCCTCAAGAAGTTAAGCTTCCTCAGAGGAACTAGGCTCTGATACCATTTGATAGAATCAAGGAACACTGAGAGAGGGGGGGTGAATTAGTGTTTTATTGGAGATTACACTCAAAAACTTATTCTTTATCCACCGGTTAGCAATGTATAATAGTAAAGAAAATAAGCAAGCAATAAATAAACTAGAGATCCACAACACAAGAATTTTTACATGGAAAACCGGAAAGGGAAAAACAATAGTGGGTCTGGAACCCACAATAATCATATACTATGGCCAGGAGTACATAAATATTCATAGATGGGGAATGCACTTGCATTCAGGTTAACTGCCTAGAGCTCACTACTCAATTACAATGAAACAGAAGGCTACAACCTTCAGGGAAGTCTCACTGACTCACAATTTAATTACAATGAGGAAATACAATTAAAGAACTCTATAATATCATCTAATAAGGAAAGAATGAGTTCTAGTGTGAACAAGATCTTTGATTGTACTCACTCTTCAATATGCTCTATTTCTGTCTTAGTCAGTTATCAGATCACCTGGGAATCAAATGCGTACGTGAAACTATTCTCAATCACACCAAAATGGATCACCACAACAATAATATACAAAAAACCAATCACCAATTCAATCTTATATATTCGGTCATATAAAAAATAATCTCGAGGTCCAATTCGGCTATAAAAAATGTAATAGGTAGGTTCAAGTCGACTTCAATCTCTAAAAAAACATATCACTGGACCAAAACAATTTTCCAAAATGCTTCACCAATGTCAGTCTCAATATTTTCACCTCAGACTTAGTCACCAAAATCTCCGCAATCACTGGAAATCTTTCCGAACCAAAACTGTACTAAAATAATCCTGATTTACCGGTCAATTGGCTACTGGTTAACACTTGGTTATGGATAAGAAGAATTATGACCACCAGATCAAATCTCCAAGAAGAGTTGCCATCAATGACAACCCTAAACCATAGATCAAGCATCAGAAATCATTGGATGAGTGTCAATTTCCAACAGGGTCTATTTATAGCAGGTCCAGGATTCTGGACTTTGTTTCAATCTTGAGGTTTCTTTCGATCTTTCATCTTTCCTTTTCCATTAATTTTGTCACTTGAGCACTCATCAAAAAATCCTAATCTTTCCTTGTCCTTGTGGGATTTCTGCATGGATAATAACTTGTCCAACAATGTGCTACATTCATTAACTTTTGCTTTAGCTTTTAGCTTTAATAACTCTTGTTCTAGCTTCCCATTCTCTTCTATCTTTAGATTGATTATATCCTTCAAGATTTCTTCCACCTTTCTACTTTCTTCAACCCACAACTTATATTACAAGTGTGGTTGTCATTTCACCAAAAGATCAACCTGTTAATGCTCGATACAACCACTAGAGTTATAGAATCTATAGGAGGCGGTTAAGCCATGTCACAAACCCAAGCGCTACGCTACATAACACAAGGAGACCAAGGGAACACACCTTGCAAAAATCCCCCCCAGTGTAAGTGAGGAGTTTGAACCCGTGACCAAGCTCTGATACCACTTGTTACAAGTGTGGTTGTCATTGCACCAAAAGATCGACCTGTTAATGCCTGATACAACCACTAGACTTATACAATCCACAAGAGGCGGTTAAGCCATGTTGCAAACCCAAGTGTTGTGTTGCACAACACAAAAAGACAAATGGAACACACCTTGCAAAAACTTCAGATTCACAATAGTCTCATTTGCATGCTTCAATTCCTTACTAAAATCTTGATGCCTTGCTTTGAACTTCCAGATCTAATCTCTTAACTTCTTCATACATTCAATTGATACCTTAACATTTTCCTTTAAGTATTCATTCTAAAATTCCAAACTCTTTAGATCTTCAAGGTCTATCTTCAATTCTTCATCCAAGTATTATTCTCCATCCATGTCCATAGGAGCCATTTGTTTAAATCAAGATCTCCCTCAATCGGTTAAGCTAACAACTAGGGACTAGGCTCTGATACCAATTGTTTAAGAAACTAGAATACTGAGAGGGGGGGTGAATCAATATTCTCTAATTCAGAACATTCTCTGATAAAATCTAAAACTTATCTTAATCTTAGACGTCCTTAGAAAAAGATGAAATATGCAATAGAACTAAAATCCACAACATGCACAACCATAAGAGGAATGTACCATATTTTTATATGTGGAAAACCCAAATTGGAAAAACCACACTGAGGGTTAACACTCAAAATAATATAACTAGTTATATGGAATTACATAAAGAGGCTCACTGCTAGAGGGCAAATTGCCCAGATTACAACGACTCATTGTCAAGAAGGCTCAATACTAAAAAAAAGGAAATGAACTGAGAATTTTGCATCTACATATGCATGTGATTAGTGATAGTTCTAATACTTAATATAAGTATAGATCCAATAGCCAACAAGATGAGGGGGGGGGGGTGAATCATACAAACTTAATCATCCATAAAAACATTAGATTCAACCTCGGTAACATATATATTAGTAATATAACCAAAACTGTTAAACATGCAAACTCAAAAGCATATGAACAACATAAACCTCATAACACCAGATTTAACGTGGAAACCCAAATAGGGAAAAACCACTGTGGGATTTCAGAGCCACTAAGAAATATACTCTTCTAGAGTATGCTTGGTTAAAAGCAAATCCTGTTAAAGATTACAAACACATTGTTAGATGTGACCCGGTTAAGAGATTTCCCTCAGATCTATTAGGATCTTCAACTTGTTAGAAGTGACCTTGTTAAAGGATTTCAAACACTCAATCAGAATGTTACCTTGCTAGAGGGTTTACATATAAGACTGTTAAGTCCACTCGGTTAAGAGATTTTCTATCACTTTCACAAAATAACAATAATAAAAATCTATCTGCTACTTCACATCTAAAATGCTAAATTAGATTCCTATTTGTTCAATACAATCTAGACATAGAACTAATCTTGTCTATCTGCTGGGCTTCTATACTTTGTTATTCTAACAGGTCTTCAAGCTTCTGTGCTTGGTAATCACTATATAGCATCCCTGTGCATACACTTGCCTGCATACATTGTTTATCAATAGTTTCCTATTTATAAACAACTAGATAACTGCTTAATCTCCTTGATCACATTTCCCATGATCAACATAGCCATCAGATCTTCAATCTTGTCCAGGTTCAATGCATCTTTCGATCTAAAAATGTTTTACCCCGCCTTGGAACTTGCAAAATAGTCTTGGAACTTGTGCCAGGGTATTGCGGTTCAATTTGAGCTGTAGATCTTCATGCCAACTTTTCATTGCCTTAGATTCATTAACAAACTTCTTCCATGGCTCACCAATCATTTAATCCATTCCAGCTCATCAGCTTCCTTCATTAAATACCGCATGTAAACATTTAATGCATTCTGTTATAGCTCAGTTACAACTCGGTGAATACTAAACCTCACTCGGTAGACATTCCGCCTTCATTAACCGATAGCGATAACCTTAGGGTTTACCGACTAGGCTCTTTGCTTGATAACATAGTATAGTATTAACTTTACATTTTACAACATATGTATGATGTTAAAACAATCTAAAACATCATGATCTCATCATTGTCTGACTTGGTATTAGTTTCCCATTGAATACCTTATTCTTCCCCTTATTCATCATATTCTTTCTTGTCTCTTTTACCGACATCTTTATAATCTTCATATCATACTTCTCAAGATATGGCAACATCATACTGAATTAGAAAATTAATTTCTTGACATCAATGACAAAATAATAATATCAAGATAGTAAAACATCTTTAATCAGTTATATCCATAATCATCAAAAACCTTCTCAATATCCTTATGAAATGCCAACAATCTTTCATTGTCTGTTATAATGCAATATTGCCAACAATCTCCCCCTTTGGCATTGATGGCAAAACCAATTGATTTGACCTTAAAATATTTGGATTGCTATGATTCTGAAATGCTGAAATGCTCTCCCCCATACATTAGACTTCTCCTCTTTTCTTCAATCTTCTCCCCTGATAGGTCTTCTCTTAGTCTTCTCTCCTTTATAGTAGTCTTCTCCCCCTTTGTAGGTCTTCTCCCCCTTTGACAACAATGCCAAAAAGTAAAGAACTAAAACATAATTTCTTTCTGTAAGAAGTGATTCTCTATTGTTGTGTATTAACTGAGTCTCGGTCAGAGCATTTGTCTTCAATTCTCGTTCCCTATATAATTCCTGTACAACTTTAGAAAACATCCTAAAGTGTATAAATCAACATCAACTCCCAAAAGATATTTAATAGAGTCATCAGATTGATGCTTTTACCGAACTCGGTCAGTGAGTAAAAGATAGGTGTAGGACCCCAGCCTTACTTCTGAGATATTCAAAAGTGTCCTTTGGTAGTGGTTTGGTGAAGATATCTACTATTTGCTCCTTTGTGCTAAAATACTCCAACACCACTTTCTTCTCTTGAGCTTCTTCTCTAAGATAATGATATTTGATAGATATGTGCTTTGTCTTAGAGTGCATAACAGGATTCTTTGAAATATTAATGCACTAGTATTGTCACAGAATATAGTTACTGGCTTGGTAACTTTCTCATTTATACCTTCCAACAATTGTTTGATCCATGCAATGTTGGTACAATTCAGTGCTGCAACAACGTATTCAGCTTTTGTTGTTGACTATGAAACACATCCTTGTTTCTTGCTAAGCCAACTCACTAGTCTTTCTCCTAAAAAGAAAGCTCCTCCACTTGTGCTTTTTCTATCATCAATGTTGCTTGCCCAATCAGCATCAGTATAAACTTTTAAATCAAAATCATGTCCTTTTTGATATACTAAACCATAATCCTTAGTGCCTTTCAAGTATCTAAAAATTCTTTTGATTGCTATCATGTGTGTTTCCTTAGGATCTGCAGAGAATCTTGCAACTATACCTACTGCATGCGTTATGTCTGGTCTGCTGTGAACAACATATTGTAGTTTTAAAATCATGGATTGGTAAAGTGTCTCATCAACAGATGCAGATTCATCATTCTTAGATAATTTACAGTTGGTAGTCATAGGAGTACTTACCGGTTTTGAATCCTCCATTCCAAATTTCTTCAAGATTTCCTTTATGTACTTGGATTGAGTAATTAAAATCTCATTTTTCATTTGCAATATTTGTAAACCTATAAAATACTTTATCTCATCAATTAGTGACATCTCAAATTCCCAAAACACATATGCTGCATCCTGCATCCATGCGGTTAGTACATTTGCATTATATCAAACATCACATCAAGCATTTTATCCATTTCATATTATAAATGCATCAAAAACACATAAAAAAATATATCCATACATGTTCCACAATAATACATAAATAGTGCATACGCCATCCATACATGGAAAATAACATAAGTCATAACACATTGCATCCCATCATATCGATGCATATCATATCATATATCCACATAATATCAGAGTACAAAATTGGACTGTCTGTCCTAAGTATGGCCCACAGGCTGACTGCATAACGTCACACTACATAATGTCAATTGTCTGTCATAAGGAGTACGTGCCTCTGTCACTGGGTGCTCCCTCTACCCTCCTCATCCCTACCATGTCTCATGGATGATGTCCCTCCTGGTCCTGGCTGTGGTGGTCTCATAGGTCCACTCACCCCCATGTTGCTCACTAACCTCCGAGAGCATGCCCTGCTCTCTGTCCTCGATCATGCCCGATATGACGATGCTCTCTGCTCTGGTGGAACTAAACTCTCATATAGTGTCTTCCAATGGTGTATCTCCTCTCCGGTCTCTACCAACATCTGTGCCATCTCCTATGCACTGGCATCCCTAATCAACCCAATATACTCAGTGACTCTTTGTTCTTCTCGCTGTGCCTGCGCTATTGTTGTATCTCGAGCCGCTGTCAATCTAGCTATCTCCGCTCTGAACTGATCCTGCTCTATCCTCAAGATGGCATTCTGTCTCTCTACTGTCACTATGTGATCATGCTGACTTGCTATGGTAGCCCTGCACATCTCCATCTCCTCTATCCTAGCTGTCTCCGGCTCTATGGGTATATCCTGCAATGACTCCTGATCGGCTGAATCTGGCTCATAATCATCATCCCCCTCATCATCTCTGTCCTCATCATCCTCCTCATCCTCATCACCGCCCTCATCCTCCTCATCCTCACCATCTCCCTCCTCCTCTCTTGTGAGTGGGAATTTCTCCTGTCTCCTAGGTACCAGAATATCAGGATCTGTCAATGGCACTGGCCGTCGTCGTGCAAACCATCTCTCATACTCCTCTATCATCCCAGCGTCCACCACATCTGATCTCCTATCCCACTATCTCTGTTGTAGCTATGTGAAGTTAGCATATGCAATGTGTGGCTGAATCATCCTCCCCCACTGACTCGTCTCTCTGTGAGATCGGGCAAAGTGTGCAGTCCCTCTCGGTACCTCCTGCCTCTCTCCAAACTGTCGTCTGACTCCTTTGGCAGGTACATCTCAATCACTCTCTGGCAATTCACTGGTTGCCCAATCAGGTACCTCTCCTGTCTACAATACGGTAGCTCATCCCTATCATATGACCATCTAGGGCAATCAAGATATGGCCTCCATGTGAACTCTCTCAATCTATCTAGCTCATGTCGCCAATACAATATGTATCAAAAAGGACCCTATCTAAGTGTTCCTCCATAGCAATACACATATGGTCGGTGTGGTAATACTTGTCTCTCTGCAATCAGTCGACATATGGCTATGTGCTCAAATGCCCATACCTGTAACAATGTGACTCCACAACTCAAGGTCTGAACTCCCTGATATGCTATCTGATGCAACTGAAAATATAGCATAGCTAGTACACAAGGTCCCCATGCGTACACCATCCCCTCGCCATCTACTCTAGCACTCTTCCCCATCCAATAGGGAATCCATGTCCTTGTCTGTCCCCTGCTAGTAGGCATGCTATCACCACTGCTATCACCACATATCGCTGATCATACTCTAATGCCATGGTCTCCTAGCCAATCTCCCTCTCTATGATATCTAGATCATCTACATCGCACTCAAATAATCTGCACAAAGTGTCTCTCCCTATCACTAGGTCATACTCTACCATCTCTCCATGAATTGGAATGTGGAGGATATGCCATACATCCTCTAGTGTCACAGTCGCCTCTCCAGTCGCCAGATGGAAAGAGGAGGTCTCCGAATGCCATCGCTCTGCCAATGTGATAAGCAGTCTTATGTTTGCCCTAATCTCAGGCATGAATGTGATATAGTATATCCCAAGTCCTGCTAATGTATCTCTGTCCGTGCTTCTGAGTCTATGTCGTAACATGAAGCAGTCAGGTCGGTTCTCCCGTGTGATCAAAGGATACTGTCGACTCTGCATCACAATTGGGGCACATTTTGTCAATTTTAGGGTTTGCTCCTACGGGCTGCATTTCCTTGTTTCATGTCCAAATCAGGGTGTTTCTAATCTCTTTTGGCCTATCCTATTCTTATCCCCCCTTTTCGGATCATTCACATGCCATTTTTGACCAAATTAGGGTTGCCAAAGCACAACTGCGCCTGTGTGCTAACTCCTGCACCTGTGTAGCAACAAACTGCACCTGTGTACCCTACACAAGCACAGAAGACCCTACACAAGCACAGGATGCACTCACACAGGCGCAAAAGTTAGTTTTTGCATTCCCTGTGGGCCTCGTAATGTCCCGTAAGCAAGTCAAATTCCTCAAATTGACAATATGGATTTTTGAGATACATACCGCTACTCCCACGTCATTCGGTCATCTATAGGTGTGTACACATTCTCCAAGGTGATCTTCCATTGGAATGTTCGCCATCTCTCTGCAAGTGTCCTTTTCCAGAAGAACAAATTCTCCTCTTTGGCTAGTGCAAATGAGCAATTTTCACTCTCTTTGTCTCATTTATAGATCTTTGTCAGTGCATAGATGGACATGCACCCTCTCCATCTTATGCTAGTCATGGTCTTTTGCATCATCAATTGCTTGTCCTTTGTGTATCCAATCTCCGATTGTCGGTTCGTTTGATCCTATCATTTTTATCAATCAATTGGCCTCTTTTCTGCATGTTTCTAGCCAATTCCTCGAGGGGGCATGCGTATGTCATTGTCAGTTGTCTGGGGCATTTTCATTATCATTCTTTGAAACAACGCTTCAAATCGCATTGTCTCAAAGAGGGGCAAAATGTAGACGTCTAAAAAAGGTCAACGCTTGTGGAGTCATACTTTAACATTTGCGCATTGCCTTATTTTAGGGTTTTTGTGTCGCATTAACATTTCTCCTATGATTCGCACTTGGTCTTTATCATTTGCGAGCATCGAGTCATTCTTCTGCATTCTTCATTTGTCTCACTTTCGAATTTGGTCTTGTCGATAGCAATATTTGTTATGATTTTGGTCGATCTTATCTTGTTGCATCAATGTGCGTGCTCGTTTGTCAAATTTTGACATCGTTAATTCGATTTCATTTGGACATCGTCAATCCTAATTAGGGTTTTGTCCTATTATCAATCTTGTCATCTTGCGATCGATTTGTCACCGATCGTTGTTGTTATCAATCTTGTCATCTTGCGATCGATTTGACATCGATCGTTGTCATTTTCAATGTTGTCATCTTGCGATTGATTTGAGATCGATTGTTGTCATTTTCAATCTTGTCATCTTGTGATCGATTTGTCATCGATCGTTGTTATTTTCAATTTTGTCGTCTTGCGATCGATTTATCATCGATCGTGGTCATTTTCAATCTTTTCGTTTTGGAATCTATTTTGTCATCGATCCTTGTCTTCTTGTCAATTTTGTCATTTTGTGATCAATTTGTCATCGATCGTCGTCCTTCTCAATCATGTCTATTTGGATCAATTTGTCATTGTTCCTCGTCAATTGGCACATTTATCAATCAAATCATTTGTCAGCATTGGTCCTTTATCAAGTCAGAATCATGATCAAATCGAATCGATATCAATTATCCTTTGTCAAGACCTAATTGTCATTCTTGCATTTTCTAATTCATCTTCTAGGGTTTCATGATTTATTCATTTAACCTTGTTTGTCATTTCTCCCTCTAGGTTAAATAATTTATTTATTTATCCTAAGTCTTCTTGTCACAATTAAATGTTTATTTAATTAGCTAATTAATTCTTCCCTCTTTGTGAATTAATTAATAAATGAAATTTTTTTAATTAATTCACTTAATTCCTATTTTCCTCATTTTCTAATTTTCCTAATTTCTAATCCAAATTTATCCTATTTTTCTAGTAATTTCATGGGAATGACATTTCAATTTGTCATAATTTGTCATAATTGACAATCAATCAATTTTGACATAGAAATTTGTCATAATTTTGTCATAATTGACAATCAATCAATTTTGCATAGAAAGTGCAAATTTGTCATAATTTGTCATGTTTGTCATTCTTGATTTGCAATTTCCATTCGATTCTCTTCATGCTAATCCTGTCTTTTCTCCAATTTGTCTATAAATTGGATGAATTTCTTCAATCAAGGCCCCTACCTGGTCGAATCAATCATGCTTCAAGTATCCTTGCACTACAATCTTGTCTACTTGCTTTCACATCATGCTTATGCACTAGTAGGTGAGATCCACAAACAAATCTATTTGAAGGAGAAAGAAGGACAATGGAGCCACATGAAGGAGACATCCAAGTTTGCAATGGTTTGCATTTGAATTGATGTCTTATTTTCATGTCTTTATTGAGTGTTTTTAGGATTGATCATTGCATTTGAGCTTTCGTGATTGAGCTAGGCTAATTCCTATTTGCTTTGATGATTCTAGATTTCCTATCTACCATAATTGGTGAACCCGACGTGAACTTACCCCCTAACCATGGTTTTGAGTGCTTTTGAGATGATTTGGAGGTCAAAAACCTAAGAAACAGGGTAATGCAGGGCTTTCTAAGAACTTATGCGCCTGTGTCAAAGACTTATGTGCCTGTGTCAAAGGGATCTATGCCTGTGTTGCATCATTCTGCGCCTATGTTGCATCATTTTGTGCCTGTGTGAGACATTCTGCGCCTGTGTAAGGCCAGAAACAGAGGTAAAAAGCAGTGTTTCTTACTTGCAAATTGTTTTGTTTTGCATTCTGTTTCTGCTCTTTGGTTTTTTGGTACTGATTCTTTGTGCAACATCCTGGCATTACGCATGGCAAAGACAAAGATGAAACTACTAACGAATTTTATGCAGGTTTGATAGTCAAAGATCAAACATATCAAACTTCTAACTTGGTGGTTTTGTAGGTTGCCTTGGACTACAACTAAACTTTGTGTTTGTAATTAATATTTAGGCACCTAGTATGATTTCTAAATAGGATGGAATGAACATATGTTTTCTTTGATTGTTGAGTTTGACATTGGAGTAGGAGAGTATGCTCTCATCCTTCTTAGGGTGATCAGAAATCCAGATCTTCGATACCATGCTCATGTTTTTGATTGTGTGTCACCTTTAGAGGGCCTGCCTTCCCGACCATTTGCTTTTGCAAGCAAGTGACAATCGTGAGAAGGGAACGACCCAAAGTGAGTACGGCTAGAATACCTTGGCATTCTAACTCACTATAAATAAATACCTGATGGGCGAAAGCTTTGAAGGAAGGGTTACGTGGGAATTGTAGTTACTTGGGAAGTGATGACGCTTGAACTCTTTCTCATATCAACATCTAAGTAGGACCTCACGGTCTAAATCATGCTTGCGCGACTACATTTGTTTGGTATCTTGGTGGGCTTAATGTCTCAATCATGCTTGCGTGACACCAAGGAGTAATGCTTAACAGAAATCCTGACTAAACACCTTGTATTTAGAGGCCAAAAATCCTTCTAGTTACTTGAGAAGGACAAGTTCGGATACTTGGAAGAGATACTAAGTTCACCATGGGGAGATTTCCATGGGGACTGATGCTTGGCTGCCCTGAGAAGTGAGTGTCGTGGAGGGGAGCCCGTGGGGTCAAGCATCTATGTATTCTCCTTGAATCTCATAATGAGTCTACCTGTCAAGTACCTACTGCCCTTGCCTAACATAAGAAATGTGTGAATGAGCATGATTGTTTTGAGTCTAAGTTGAATATCTTGTCTTCTTTGCTTGTCAAAAGTTGAATTGTGTCTCATTTCAAAAAACAAGACAAATGGATTCAAAACAAGGTTAAACACAAGAGTATTTCATCCAACAAAGTTCAAAACACCTTCAAACATGGTTGTCAAACATTTTTCAAAATCTTGTCTCAACATTCATGTCACTTAGATTTAGGTTCATCCTAGGTTTGCATTTTGCAAAAGTCATTGTCAACTACCAAGGTTAAGTTTCACCTAGATCATACTCCTTTGCATATCAATAAGGGTCATCCAGTTGCATGTGTCCTCTTGCATTAGAGTAATACCATTTCATAATTCAAACTTAGGTTGACATTGTCATACATTTGCATTTGCATACTCTAGGTTTCTTCATTAAGCTTAGGTCATTATCATATCATATTAGGGTCATTTGCATAGTAATTGTCCCTTTGCATATAGTGTCAAAACTAGGTTTTTGTCATGCTTGAGTAATCCAAATCTTTGATCAACCCTAAGTCATTGTAAGGAGGTCTAGACCTTATCAAACCTTTTCTCTTCTTGTCATCAATGTCATTTGGTCAAACCTAGCTTACTATCCAAGCATATAGGGGAGACATTGTCATTTTGTCCTTTTGTCACTTGGTCCTTTTGTCCTTTGAGGTCTAGATATCATTTCAATTTCCTAAGGGTCTCTTTTTAGATTTGCATTTCAAAAGTTTGTCAAAATCTTGAAAAATAACCAAAAACATAGGTTGCACTCTTGCCATAGATTGCATTTTCATCTTGTTGGTGTAAATAATTATTCATCTTGGATATTATTACACTTTACTTAAGTTTACTTAGGAAATGCATTTTCATAGTAGTTTGGGTATGAGACACTTGGGTGTTTGTGCCATATTGGGATAGTGTGTGTAGGAGAAATTCCACCTTTTATGGTGTTGATCTTGTTGTTACACTCCATATTCAGTGGGTGATCCACCTCATGTGGACTATTATATTATTTCTCCTACCTACCCACACCTATTTCCTACCTACCCTTGTTTCTTATTGAGCCACATGTCATGTTTGTGTGCTCACATATCCCTAGCCTTGCCTATATAAGAAAGCTCATCTACATTGTATGTAATCATGATTATTGATCATTTTCTATTGATGAGAATATAGTTTATTCTTGTCCTATATTGTGTCTCTATTTTGTACATTTCATTGAGCTCTTGATCTTGGCAAAATCTCACATGGTATCAGAGCCATTGGGGCTTCATTGATTCATCTTGAAGAGGCATTATTGCGACGTCAAGAGGTAGATTTGAGGAGCAGCATCTTTTGGAGGCGTCCTAGACCAGATCCGACCCCGCCATTGCGTCCAGAAGGCCGTTTCCATGAATTTTGGTTATAAAGTCGGCCTATTTTGGTGAGAAAATTTTTTTCGCCAATTTTGCTATAATCGTACGGATTTCCAAATTTTTTTATTATATTTTTCGAAAAAAAAATAAATTATTTTTTGAAATTTTTTTTGAAAAATCAAAAATAAAAAAAATTAAAAAAAAACTTTTCGAAAAATCAAAAAATATAAAAAAATCACAAAAGCAATTTTTTGGGGGGTCCGCAGACCCCCTCATGACCCCCGTACCACGTCTGCAGGTCTGCAACACCTGATAGCGCCGCTTGCAGCTCTGTTCCTGCTCTGGACGACATGCCTGTACCTGCCACTGAACTCCCACAGGTCCCCGCCGATCTCCCTGACGTCGCCCGTACTTGCTGATCTCCTCGCCGCCGTCCGTGCCGTGCGCCTGCAGGTCCCTGCCGGCCGCTCTGCATCTCCTGCCGGCAGCTCTGTCCATTGCCGGCCCCCTCGGCACCCAGCCGCCGGTCTTCTCCTCTCCGGCGATCATCCTGTCCACGCCGCCGGTTACACCATCCTTCGCCGGCGACCACCTAGACAGGCGAACCCGTGTCTGCCACATGGCAGGCGGCCACTGGCCTGCGGGCTAAACTGTACAACCCGTACACATAGTCATCTGCCACGTCATCTACCACATAGAGCTGCCCAGTCAGCAATCCGTACGGTACGACCTGCACAGTCATCTGCCCAATCAGCAGTCTGTACAGTATGGACGCCTAGTCAGCAGGGGCGAAGTTTTTGCGATGATCATACGACCTTCAAATTTAACACAGTGACTTGTTGATGTCAGCGCCACGTCAGCATTTTTCAAAAATTTTGCAGGCCCCTCTCATTTGCATTTTTGATTTTGCAGTTCAACTTCAAATGGCCATAACTTACTCATTTTTGCTCCTTTTTGGATGCAATTTTTTTTTAAATGGGCTAGAATTTCATGTTCTCCATAGTGGTGAAGAAATTTTTTGATTTTGATATACGGATTTTTCAAAAAATGCAGTTTTTGGTGACTGTACCTGGGTAATCCCAGTTTTTGCAACTTCAGAGGCTTCGTTTGGGGTCATACAACCTCCTTTTCAGGTGCCATTTTTTTTGAAAGTGCGTATTTTTTCATCTACTTTCACATGATGCTATCAGATTGATGCCATTGTAAGTAGAAATTGTACTTTCAGATTTTGACCATTTTTGGCTCTCTTGGTACTTCTATATATGCCTGAATCTCAGTTAGATTCATTGCACTATTGATTGAAGTCTCTTGTATCTCATTTGAGAAGTTGTAAAATTTGCATCATAAGTCCACCTTGCCTTGTTTTGCAAGTGGCTCATTGTAATCGCACTAAGTATAAAGTGCCAAAATCATCACTTTGGGGGGGTACTTTGATTGATTGAATTTGGGGGGTGTCTCTTGTGCTTTTGTGCTCTTGTGTTCCTTCCTTTTTTGCTACTTGGAAAATTGATGCATGGATTAAACTTATGGAAAAAGGACTCACTCATTACATTGATGGAACTATTGTTGCTCCCACTGATCCTAAGGTTGATCCAGTTGGTCACTTAGATTGGCTCACTAAAAATATCATGGCAATTGGTACCTTAAGAAAGTATGTATCAAAGGATCTCATTTTTCATATTGAGAAATGTACTCTAATCAAGGATGCTTGGCAAAAGTTTCAAGACTTATATGGTCAAGTTGATTAGATTAGGGGATATCAAATTGATAGTGATCTCACCATGTTAGATCCCAAGAACTTTGATACTATACAAGATTATGTCACTAAGGCAAATGAGTTGAGGGCACAACTCAAAGATTGTGGCATTGATAAAAAGGATACTCAATTGATATTCAACTTGATAGGCAAGCTTCCACAAGAATATGCAGCATTTGTTTCTAGTTTCCAAACCCATAGGATGACAATGGGTTCAAGCTACAAAATGCCTACATTTGATGCTTTCAATGAAATGTTGATGATGGAACAAACTAAGCTGATAAGCATGGGCATTCTTAAGCCTTCTAAGTCTCAAGCATTAGTGGCAAATCAAGGGAACAAAGGAAATCAAGGAAAGGACAACTCAAACAAGAAGAAATGGAAATCAAAGCCTAAAGAAAAAGCACCATCTTCTCCAAAACAAGGAGATTCATCCTCTTCCAAGAGAGATAATTCACCAGAGAGGAAGAGACCTACTTGTGCTTATTGTAACAAGATTGGTCATGAGGAGCATCGTTGCCATTCTAAGAAGATTGATGAGCTCACACATATCATCAAAAAGCATAACATTGATTTGCCTAAAGTCTACAAGAAGGATGATTCATGAACTTCCACTTCCTCACATTCAAAAGGAAAAGGGCAAGCATTCATGGCTTCTACATGTGGGAAGACTCACTCTTTTGGAACAAGAAAAGGAAAAGCTCTATGTGCTCCTATCAGTCATGATTCAGAGAGATGGCTTCTAGATTCAGGGGCTTCTCGTCATATGGCATCTTCACAGTCTATGTTCTCTACATTTGAGCCTTGCACCATGCCACAGATTTTGATGGGCAATGATACATACATGGATGTGATTGGGAAATGATCTATTGACATTGGGGATAACTCCTTCAATGATGGTTTGTGTGTACCCCACTTGACAAACAATCTCCTTTCTATCTATCAAATCACACATGGCGCAACTAAGAGAGTTGTGGAGTTCACACCTGACTTAGTTTTCATTAGAGACTTGGAGACTAGAGCTATCATTGCGACTGGGGTGGTTGATCATGCATCTTGGTTATACTCATTTTCAGATTTTGTTGATGATGATGATTTCACATTTGATGATTCTACACATGATGATCACACTTCTTGTGATGGTTCAGTTTTTTAGGAGAACTTTGGACACTTGAACATGGGGATTCTCACATGTGAACCCATTCTTGAGTCTTGTATTTCATCTCCCCATATTGATATCACATCACCTATTGCACCTGATGATGCGGATAGTGCAACAGTTTTGCCTTCATGTGATTCAGTGCAGCAGGATATTCATTGTCTTCCAGCTTCAGATTCATGGGATGATTACTTCATAGACGTTGCAGGTTTGTTTATGGAATCCTACATTGCAGATTTGGGAGACATCATTGATGACATTCATCTTCTCTTTGATGAAGGTGATCCTTCTTCGATTGTTGCGAGGGAACACTCTGACCCTTTTGTTCATTCTCTACATGATTATTCTTTCGAGGTTGACATGATTGTGGATACTTATGTACAGCAGTTGGAGGAGGTCTCTTTATGTTTTGAGGAGACATGTGAGTCTTTGGGACATGTTCTACATCCATCTCCACTAGATCTTGGAGTGCCTTTTTTAGCAGTGTGGCACAGTTTACCACCTTTGGAGGGGGTATCTTTTAGCATCGACATGGGGACACTTGAGCAGTTTTCAGAGATTCCTTTCATCATGAGTTTTCTTCATACATCTTCCCTTCATGATTGGGGAGACTTCATGGATACACCTTTGGTTTTGTTTCTTCCTAAGGGGAGGAATGTTGCCCGATGTTCATGGAGCAGTTTCTTCATACATCGAGCTTCTATCATTGGTGCAGATTCCACATTGAGGGGGGTCTTCCTAGCTTCTCTTCTTCTCTCATATGAGGGGGACTTTTTCCTCACATGGGGTTTTGTTCCTCACATTCTTCTATGAGAGTTCTCTTGTATAGACTTCATCTCTCTTTTGGGGGAGGGTTTTTTCCCATTGGGTTTTTCTCTCTTTCCCCACTTTGTGAGAGTTTTTTATTGCATTGGTTTGCATGCATTTGCATTTGTACATGGGTACCTAACATGGCCTCGTAGCCGGGACCCATCTTGCATTGCTTAGTTGCATTGTAGACTTAAGTGCATTCCCCTAAGTTGCACTTAAGGGGGGGTGTTGGTGTAAATAATTATTCATCTTGGATATTATTACACTTTACTTAAGTTTACTTAGGAAATGCATTTTCATAGTAGTTTGGGTATGAGACACTTGGGTGTTTGTGCCATATTGGGATAGTGTGTGTAGGAGAAATTCCACCTTTTATGGTGTTGATCTTGTTGTTACACTCCACATTCAGTGGGTGATCCACCTCATGTGGACTATTATATTATTTCTCCTACCTACCCACACCTATTTCCTACCTACCCTTGTTTCTTATTGAGCCACATGTCATGTTTGTGTGCTCACATATCCCTAGCCTTGCCTATATAAGCAAGCTCATCTACATTGTATGTAATCATGATTATTGATCATTTTCTATTGATGAGAATACAGTTTATTCTTGTCCTATATTGTGTCTCTATTTTGTACATTTCATTGAGCTCTTGATCTTGGCAAAATCTCACACATCTATTTAGTTTGCATTTAGTTGCATATCATATATTATCCTTGAAAATTTCCAAACATATTGCATTTGCATAAGTGACATGCCTGTTGAAACAAGGCCAAAATCTAAAAAGATGGGTGAACCAACGTATCAACCCATTGACAACGTATCAAATTCACAATTTCAAACTAGTCAAATAGTACAAATTGAAGGTTTATCAAGCACATCATTACCACCATATGGAATGGTTAAACTTGGACCACCTCCATTATATGAACCAGTATTTGTACCCATGAAACTAAGACATGGGAGTGTTCCACCAACACCAAGAGGAAATGCACCTTTCGATTGGAATCAACCAAACCTGCAACATGAAATTCAAACATTATATGAGGAACAAACTCTTTCACAAGGATTTTGTTCAAATCAAGGCATTCAATAGGAGGCAAATCCAAATGTCCAACCAGATTCTTCATCAGATTCCAATGCTTCTAATGATGTTGACATGTTCCTTCAAGATCCAAAGTTGACAAAAAAGATGGATAAATTCTTGAACAAAGTCTTCAAGATGTTCCCACAAAAATATCTTGACATGATGAGTAATGTGACCTCCTCAAGTGAGCAAATCAATGTGCAAAAACAACAAGGCGGTGAGCTGTTAAGTTTCTCTCCGCATCCAAATGAAGAACATGTGCAACAAAAAACTCAATCTACCTTGATGAGTAAACGTGCTTCAAAGGCTTTGACAGTGACTATTCCTCAAAAGTCTCCATTTGAGACAATAAATAATCCATTATTTAACACAACACCTGTAACGCAAGATCAAATGAGGACCACACAAATATTGACAGTTGTCCCTCAACAAGAAGTGTTTCCTCACATGCATAAAACTAGATCAAAATCTAAGATGCAAGAAAGCTTCACGACTGGAATGCCTGATCTCACCAATGTCCAAAACAATTCCACAATGCAGCAAAGTTCCTATGTCCCATTAAGCTCAATATATTTGCCAAACACTCAAGTACCTGTTATGCAAACTATTGTGACAGATCCTTCGATAATGGTGACACAAAGAGCTACAGATAGTGGTTTGCACCAACAACAAATGTTGTAACAATTGAGTAATACACAAAAGGTACAATCGAATGCGCAAACAAACAATGTACAACAACAACAATGTCGCATTCGACAACAAGTTGCAGTGCCTTCTGCCCCATTACAAGTTAATGCAAACTTGCAACCACCACAATGGATTGGACAAACAACACAGCAAGTTAATGCAAGTGCCATACCCCATCTTAAGGATAAACAACAAAAACCACCCAAACGAAGTTTTTTGCAAATGATGGGATTTACACCGCAACAACAATTGGCACAAAGTCAGCAAATTCCGATTTGTCAGCACCAACAACAACATGTGTCTCAATATGTGCCAAGACAAACAAGCCATCATACTTCACAACCACAATTCATGCCTGTGCAATATCAACAACACACTCAATTGCAATATCAACCTAGACTACATACGATGATGCCACCACAAGAAGCATAGCAACAAGGTCAATATCAAGGCATGGCACAACCGCAACAACAAGAGGTGTACGAAGAACATTATATGCCGGAGACACCAAAGACAGAAATTTCAGAGCATCAACAACTGATCAGAAACACGATGTATCGTCAAAGAGTACCCACCAGGATTAATGATGGACCTCCAAAATCTGATACAATTGCGCAATAGCTTGAGAAGTTGCAATGACAAGTTGACGCATTAGAAACTAAAGGAACAAAGAAGTTGTACACAGATCAAGATTTATGTCCTAATCCATTTGACAAGAGCTTATACATGCCTCCATTCCCTAAACATTTTGAGGCACCTAATTTTGAGAAATATAAAGGGAATGGCAATCCAAAAGATCACATTCGAGCATTTTTCATGGCATGTACTGAAGTGAGTTATGAGGAAACATATTTAATGCACTTATTTGCATGAAGTCTCACGGGACAAGCCATGGATTGGTACTCACATCTGCCAGGGAATATAAAGACTTGGTCGGAATTGGCTCAAAAGTTTATATCTCACTTCACATTCAACATTGACAGTGATGTGACCATGTCAGATTTATGCAACACCAAGCAAAAGCAAGGTGAGCCATTAGTGACTTTCTTGCAACGATGGCGAAGCTTGTATAGTCGTTCTTCCCTAGATATACCTGAAGAACAACAAGTGAATTTGTTTATCCAAAATTTGGTCCCAGAAATGATGTATGAACTCAAATTGAAAAGTCCCAGTACTATTGAGAAACTCATTAAGAAAGGGATGAACATTGAAATTGCCCTTGTAGCTAAAGGAATCATTAAGCTCAACAAAGACAATGACAACACAAACAATTCTGGGGACCGAAATAGATTTTGGTACAAAAACAAGAATGTCACTAATGATGGAGTTGTTGATGCAAGAGCAGTGAATGCAAATCAACCCCCGTTCACAATAAAAAAATTGAGTGCTCCTAATATGTCAACTATGGAACAAAATCAAACACCAGTGAGCAATGTTACTCAACAGCCGCAATACCAACAGCATCCTCAACAATATAATCAACAACAAGGTCAGCAACAAAACCAGCAATGAAGACCTTTCCGATCAAGGGATGGGCCTCCTCGACAATTTATGCCATTGGGAGAGCCTATTGAGTTAGTAATGAAACAATTAATACAAGCCAAATTTATCAAGTTACCAGATATCAAGGCAGAACCAGTGGTAAAACCGCATTGGTGGAATTATAATGCATATTGTGAGTACCATCGGTCAAAAGGACATAAAACTGTGTCATGTTTTCAATTGAAACATATGATTCAAGACTTGTTAGAGAAAGGAGTAATTGAGGTAGATCCGCCCAATGCGACCTCTAACACTGATCATACAATTTTCAAAACTCCTTTGCTTGATCATGACAAGGGTAAAGCATCTTCTTCAAACTCTACCCAAATAGAAAATTATGTAAATACTGGTTATAACAATGTCATCAATTATTTTCGAGCATCAAATGAGTATGTTTCCACCCTAAGAATAAAGGGACAAGATCCTTCTTGCGCAATCACCACTCGTCGATCCAAAATAGTCCAGAAAGGAGCTCCTGTAGTTCCTCCCAAACCAACTCCTGCAAGTCAGTATAATCTCTTGGATCATCTAGGAAAGACACCTGCACAAATATCAATCCTTGAGTTGTTGAAAATGTCCCCCATGCATCGTGCAGTCCTAGATAAAGCTTTAATTGAGTCCACTGTCCCGACAGACATTGATGTTGACTAGTTTCAAGCCCGAATTGGACATCTAGCTATTGCCCAAAATGTCGCATTTTCTGATAATGATATCTCACCTGATAAGCTCCCTCATAATGATCCTTTACACCTTGAAGTCTTTGTCCATAATTGCAAAATCCGATGAGTCTTGATAGATGGCGGAGCAGGTCTTAATATTTGTACCTTGAGAGTGGTCATTGGCCTTGGTTATATAGAAAATGACATGATGCTTCCAGAAGAATAACAATCAAAGCATATGATGATGTTGAGTGCCCATCTAAAGGGATAATTACATTACCTATTAGAGTCGGTCCAGTGACAGAAAACACTTTCTTGCAGGTCTTAGACCTCGATCTCCCTTACAATATGATTCTTGGCCGTCCATGGATCCATGCAATGAAAGCAATTCCATCCACCTATCATCAATGTTTAAAATATCCTTACAATGGAACTGAGATAACAATTCCAGGAGATCCTAATCCATTTCAATTTTGTGCTACTCTAAAGGATTCCCCTCAGTAGAAAGTCCCAGTCAATAGAGAGGCCCACTCACATAGTTATGTGGATCCTAATGAATTGTTAGATGCTGTCAAAGGAAAATTGAAGATACAGGACCAATGATGTGGAGAATATTCAATGGATCAAACATTCCTCATTGGGAATTTACCAATATCTCTAAAATCGTATGGCAAACCACATTTGTTGCAAAAGGAACCTAGGGTAGTTATTCAATATCAGCCTCCCACTACATTTACAAGATGGGGTGAACTTGACAAAGAAACTTTAGATGATGATGTCATAGATTGGCTTTATAAGGATCCAACTGAGACCCCACCTGTCAAGTTGCCAGTGGAACGGTATGGCAAAGGATTTACTATGCTGCAAAAGAAAGGATATGATGGCTGCAGTGGCTTAGGCCCAAACAAGAATGGAAGGCTAGAACCTATTATACCTGAGATGTGACCTCCAACTTTAGGGTTAGGTTTTGTACCATTGCGAATTGGATCCTCATCTACCAAAGTGACCATGTGTGGAAAGGGGTGTGACTCTGATGATGAAATAACACCTGAGGATACCCGACCCAAAACTGATTCCAATGAATGGGAGTGGAGTTCTTTTTCTTCTAGCTCCTATGCCCTTGACAATGTTTTCCTTGACCCTAATGATTTGCCTATGGAAGAAAAACATGAAATAACTCCCCCTCCTAAAACATGTCCTAATGCTTGGATAGAGTCATTCTGGGACCCAAGCTCCCCATCAGATACAAGCAGTTCAGATAGTGATACCATAGATGTTTACATCTTTACCATCTTAGTCCTCTCCCTCCTTAAAACCGATGATGACATGCCCCTCGTCTATCCCCAGCTTATCCAACATGACCAACAAGAACCACTCACATTGGATTGTTTTCAAAATGACGAAGCAATTGCAGAATTCCTTGGACTACGGGAAGGCATACCACAAAGTGATCATAAGGTAGGATTTGCTATTGATCTGGATTCCACAACATATTTTGGGGAGTCAACTCCATCTTCCAGTCATCAAAATGAAAAAAGAAAAGAAAAAGTACAAAATCAAAAAGATAGGTCTTTGAGTGAAAACCGTAAGGCACTCTCTGATCATGAAAAAGTAAAAATAAAAGACGTACCTACGGGTGAAAACCTCTCTGAGGCACCCAAAGGTGGAAGAGTGGACATACCCCTATCAAGTCAGGATAAATCAACATTGCTTGTGGAAATGAACGAAGAGATAAATTTGGGTACACCTGACAACCCTGAGGTCATTCATTTTGCTACTTCTCTATCAAAACTGGAAAAGATAGATTTTGTCAATTTATTTCTTGAGAAGAAGATCAGCTTTACATGGTCCTATGCAGATATGCCTGGCCTTGATCCAGAATTAGTCCTACATCACTTGCCATTAAAAGCAGATGCCAAGCCTATCAAACAAAAACTCAGAAAGATGCATCCCCAGGTGGCTCTTTTGGTCAAGGTAGAACTGAAGAAATTACTAGATGTGGGCTTTATCAGACCCATTGATTATGTAGACTAGATTTCAAATTTAGTACCAGTTAGCAAGGTAACTGGGGGCATCAGAATCTGTACGGATTTTAGGGATCTCAATAAAGCATGCCCTAAAGATGATTTTCCACTGCCAAATATAGACATCATAGTTGACATGACTGCTGGATATGAGATGCTCTCATTGATGGATGGTTTCTCTGGCTACAACCAAATTCGCATTGCTCCTGAAGATCAACATAAGACTGCATTCACATGTGCTTGGGGTACCTACTGTTGGAATGTGATGCCCTTTGGTCTTAAAAATGCAGGGGCAACATATCAAAGAGCGATGACGATAATTTTCCATGATTTCATGCATACTTTGATGGAGGACTATGTTGATGACTTATTATGCAAATCTGTCATAAGAGATAGTCATCTAGCCATCCTGGGCCCAATCTTTGACCGAATGGAAACTTACAAGCTTAGACTCAATCCAAAGAAGTGTGTCTTTGGTGTCACAGCCGGTAAATTACTAGGGTACATTGTTTCTCACCGAGGCATCAAAGTCGACCCGGCCAAGGTTAAAGCAATAATGGACATGCCTCCTCCTTCTAATCTCTGTCAACTAAGAAGTCTGCAAGGAAAACTGCAGTCAATCCGCCGGTTTATAGCTCAATTGGTAGACAAATGTCATCCATTCCAGCATTTATTGCATAAAGGAGTCACTTTTAAATGGACTGAGCAATGCAAATCAGCATTTCAAGCTCTTAAGGACTATTTGTTGTCGCCACCTATTCTAATGCTTCCTATAGAAAGAAAGCCATTTATATTGTATATTTCTACAGCTAAAATGACACTAGGAGTTCTCTTGGCCCAATAGGATGAGAACGGCAAAGAGCGAGCTATTTATTATATCAGCCGGACACTAGTAGGCTATGAGTTGAATTATTCAACTATTGAAAAGGCATGCTTACCAGTGGTCTTTGCAACACAGAAACTCCGACACTATATGTTAAATCACCAAACATTGCTGGTTGCAAAAATTGATCCCTTGAAATATTTGCTTAGTAGAGCAGCTTTGACGGGTCGCCTAGCAAAGTGGGTTATGATCCTTAGTGAATTTGATATTGAGTATATGGAGTGTAAGGCAATAAAAGGACAAGTCATAGCAGATCAACTTGCAGAGGCTCCTATTTATGATGATCATCCCATGTTGACCGATTTTCCGGATGAGTCAGTCTTTGCTCTTACATCTTCTAATGAATGGAAGTTATACTTTGATGGGTCCCATACCAAGTTCGGATCCAGAGCAGGCATATTGTTTGTCACCCCTCAAGGTGATGCTATTCCCAAGTCCTATAGAATAACTTTTCATTGTACCAATAACATTGCAGAGTATGAAGCACTAGTCACAAGACTCCGAGTAGCGGTCCACTGGAATATCACACATTTGTAAGTCTAGAGATTCTCAGTTAGTCATCTGACAAGTGAATGATGACTACGAAACAAAAGATGAAAAGCTTATTCCCTACAAGCACATGGTAGATTTCTTCAAGACAAAATTCACAGCTATCCATTTCAGTCAAGTTCCAAGAATTCAAAACAAGTCGACAGATGCGATGATTATGATTGCTTCCATATTGAATATGCCCCATAATATGGACCAATGTGAATTTTTGGTCGAACAATTGCTTGTCCCTTCTTTTGACATTCTGACAGCAGATGTGATGTGCATTCTTGTTGGTCCTAACTCCCCATGGTACAATGATGTATATCAATATTTGAAATCCCAAACCTTACCACCTAACCTTTCTGCTAACCAACACCGAGCCTTCATCCGATAGACGGCCAAATATGTCATCATTGCCGACACCCTTTACTGTCGTTCCTTTGACCATACCCTCCTCAGGTGTTTGGATTCTGACGAAGCACAAATGGCTTTACACGAGGTTCATGATGGTATATGTGGGGGCCATTTCAATGGTCTGAGCTTAGCCAAAAAGTTGATTCGTGCTGGGTATTATTGGCCCACTCTGGAAAAAGATGTTCACAATTTTGTTAAGAAGTGCTACAAATGCCAGATCCATGGAAATTACATTCATGCACCAGCCCAAGAGCTTCATTCTATCATATCTCTGTGGCCCTTTTCTCAATGGGAATTGGATCTTATTGGCAACATTCACCTGACATCTGCAAATGGACACAAGTTTATCATTACAGCCACAGAGTATTTTACAAAATGGATCGAGGCTATCCCCATGACCTATATCACTGGTGTCCAAATTTCAAAATTCCTATTGAACTATATCATTTGGAGATATGGGGTTCCCCTTTCCATAGTCATAGATAATGGTCGTCCCTTCAAATATAAAGATGTCAAGGAACTCTGTGAAAAGTTTCATATCCAACACCGTTTCTCCAGTCCATACTATCCATAGGGTAATGGTCAAGCCAAAGCATCAAATAAAACCATTATCAAGATCCTGGAAAAGGTTGTCAATAATGCTTGTTGAGATTGGCATGTACAGTTGAATCCAGCACTATGGGCTTATCGCACTTCTATCCGCACACCTACTGGCACAACACCTTATTCCTTGGTGTATGGTGCGGAAGCCATTTTACCCTTGGAAGTGGAGATTCCTTCTTTGCATGTTTCCTTGCAAAATTTGATTGATGATGAGATGCACAGAGTCTCTCGGTTGCATCAGCTTGAGATGTTAGATGAGAAACGTCAGACAACCCTGACACATTTGCAAGCATATCAAAACCGTCTCCGTCGCTCTTATAATAAGAAGGTCAAAGGGTGACCCTTCGAAGTGGGAGATCTGGTTTTAAAGGCAAACCCCAAGAATGCACAATCTACTGACATCATCAAAGGCAAGTTTGAACCTAATTGGGTTAGGCCTTTCATAGTGATTGCAGCATTTGGCTCGGGGGCATATCAGCTTGCCACTCCAGAAGGTGAACCTTTGTCTGATCTTGTAAATAGCATGCACCTTCGCAAGTACTGGGCATAATTTTCTATCAGCACTTCTTCAAGTATGATCCTGAAAAAATACAAAAAAATCAGAAAAGCAAAAAAATACAAAAAAATCAAAAAAGCAAAAAATACAAAAAAATCAAAAAAGCAAAAAATACAAAAAAATCAAAAAAGCAAAAAATACAAAAAAAAGTAAAAAAAAAAAAATAACAAAAGAGAAAAAGAGCAAAAAAGTAAAGAAAAATGATTCGTCCTCTAGTGAAAACCTGGCAAACAAGCGCTTTGGGCAAGTACCATGGTGAAAACCTGACAATCAGGTGCCATGTGTAACGAGATCATTGCTCTGTCATCTGTCATGACCTCTAGTTATGCTTTCTCTCTAAAGATTTATCATGTCTACCCTTGTCCTGACCCAATGTTCTGTTTCAGGCTTGTGATTGGTCAACATCATTGTCTTGCATACTCCGTTTCTTGTGCATACATTTCGGTCCTGGCCTCTATATATGTCTTTCAAATGTGCATTGGGTGCATTCCCTTTGTCATGATTAATCATTGGAGCTTTTGAATTTTAAAATGTCCTGAAATAATTTAAAAAAATTGAAAAATGTCCTGAAATAATTTAAAAAAAAAAGAAAAATGTCCTGAAATAATCCAAAAAAATCAAATAATGTCCTGAAAAAATCCAAAAAAATCAAATAATGTCTTGAAATAAATCCAAAAAAAATTGAAAAATGTCCTGAAATAAATCCAAAAAAAATTGAAAAATGTCCTTAAAAAAATCGTAAAAATTGAAATAAAGTCCTGAAATAAGTCCAAAAAAATCAAAAAATGTCTTGAAATAAATCCCTAAAAAGTCAAATAAAGTCCTAAATAAATCCAAAAATAAGCATTTTGCATTTTGTCAATAAATGGTCTCCTTTGTGCATAGACAGATCACTGAGTATCCCTCCAACGACAATCAATCACACACTGTGCTTTAATGAAATCACGCATTAACAAATGACCTTTTTCAATCAAACCAGACATTCAAACTGATCAAAATTGTCTTATCAATCGAACATCAACATTAATATCATTCATCCTTGGCACATTCTCATGGGTCTTATACAGGGTGTGGTATGCTCGAAACTAGACTGTGTCCTGTCTTAGATGGGGTACCGCATGTCCTGAAACCAGACATCATGATCGTCCTATCAACACTTTCAACTTTTGACAATGAAGATCAAGATGTTTGTTTGACTTGTTGGAATTAGTGAGTCTTATCATTTATTGATTTATCTTCGATCATGTTCTTATGTTGCTCGATGATGTCATTGAGTGATTTAGAGTGATCGGGATGGTTCATGGTCCCTTTCTTTTTTGTTGTTGTGATTGTTGTTTGTTTGCATGTGTCTGTCTTTTGCAAAAAGGGTTGCATTTCAGCTTTGGCCTTTAATGCCATGATGCTACACATCCATTTTGCTACATTAAAATAAAGGTTCTCACCTACAAAGTGCATTACTGAAAGCAAGTTTTTCTTCGTCTCTAACTGTCCTCTGTCTCATTTTCTTTGTCTCTAACATTTCTTCCGTCAGTTCGGATAGTCAGTTTGGTCTAGTGCTCCGATTTCCCCAAACACATATGCTGCATCCTGCATCCATGTGGTTAGTACATTTGCATTATATCAAACATCACATCAAGCATTTTATCCATTTCATATTATAAATGCATCAAAAACACATAAAAAAATATATCCATACATGTTCCACAGTAATACATAAACAGTGCATACGCCATCCATACATGGAAAGTAACATAAGTCATAACACATTGCATCCCATCATATCGATGCATATCATATCATATATCCGCATAATATCGGAGTACAAAATTGGACTGTCTGTCCTAAGTATGGCCCATAGGCTGACTACATAATGTCACACTACATAATGTCAACTGTTTGTCATAAGGAGTACGTGCCTCTGTCACCGGGTGCTCCCTCTATCCTCCTCATCCCTACCATGTCTCACGGATGATGTCCCTCCTGGTCCTGGCTGTGGTGGTCTCATAGGTCCACTCACCCCCATGCTGCTCACTGACCTCCGAGAGCATGCCCTGCTCTCTGTCCTCGATCGTGCCCAATATGACAATGCTCTCTGCTCTAGTGGAATTGCACTCTCATATAGTGTCTTCCAATGGCATATCTCCTCTTTGGTCTCTACCAACATTTGTACCATCTCCTGTGCACTAGCATCCCTAATCGGCCCAATATACTCATTGACTCTCTGTTCTTCTCATTGTGCCTACGCTATTGCTATATCTCAAGCCGCTGTCAATCTGGCTATCTCCGCTCTGAATTGATCCTGATCTATCCTCAAGATGGCATTCTGTCTCTCTAATGTTGCAATGTGATCATGCTGACTCACTATGGTAGCCCTGCACATCTCCATCTCCTCTATCCTAGCTGTCTCCAGCTCTATGGGTATATCCTGCAATGACTCCTGATTGGCTGAATCTGGCTCATAATCATCATCCCCCTCATCATCTCTGTCCTCATCATCCTTCTCATCCTCATCACCACCCTAATCCTCCTCATCCTCACCATCTCCCTCCTCCTCTCCTGTGAGTGGGAAGTCCTCCTGTCTCCTAGGTACCGGAATATCAGGATTTGTCAATGGCACTGGCCATCGTCGTGCAAACCATCTCTCATACTCCTCTGTCATCTCGGCGTCCACCACATTTGATCTCCAATCCCACTATCTCTGTTGTAGCTGTGTGAAGTCAGCATATGCAATGTGTGGCTGAATCATCCTCCCCCACTGACTCGTCTCTCTGTGAGATCGGGCAAAGTGTGCAGTCCCTCTCGGTACCTCCTGCCTCTCTCCAAACTGTCGTCTGACTCTCTCTGGCAGTTACATCTCAATCACTCTCTGGTGATTCACTGGTCGCCCAATTAGGTACCTCTCCTGTCTACAATACGGTAGCTCATCCCTATCATCTGACCATCCAGGGCAATCAAGATATGGCCTCCATGTGAACTCTCTCAATCTGTCTAGCTCATGTTGCCAATACAATATGTATCAAAAAGGACCCTGTCTTAGTGCTCCTCCATAGCAATACACATATGGTCAGTGTGGTAATACCTGTCTCTCTGCAATCGGTCGACATATGGCTATGTGCTCAAATGCCCATACCTGTAATAGTGTGACTCCACAGCTCAAGGTCTAAACTCCCTGATATGCTATCTGATGCAACTGAAAATATAGCATAGCTAGTACACATGGTCCCCATGCATACACCATCCCCTCTATCGCCATCTACTCTAACACTCTTCCCCATCCAATAGGGAATCCATGTCCTTGTATGTCCCCTACTAGTAGGCATGCTATCACCACTGCTATCACCACATATCGCCGATCATACTCTGATGCCATGGTCTCCCAGCCAATCTCCCTCTCTATGATATCCAGATCATCTACATCACACTCAAATAATCTGCACAAAGCATCTCTCCTTGTCACTGGGTCATACTCTACCATCTCTCCATGAATCAGAATGCGGAGGATACGCCATACATCCTCTAGTGTCACAGTTGCCTCTCCAGTCGCCAGATGGAAAGAGGAGGTCTCCAAATGCCATCGCTCTGCCAATGCGATAAGCAGTTCTGTGTTTGCCCTAATCTTGGGCATGAATGTGATATAGTTTATCCCAAGTCCTGCTAATGTATCTTTGTCCATGCTTCTGAGTCTATGTCGTAACATGAAGTAGTCAAGTCGGTTCTCCCGCGTGATCAAAGGATACTGTCGACTCTGCATCATAATTGGGGCACATTTTGTCAATTTTAGGGTTTTCTCTTATGGGCTGCATTTCCTTGTTTCATGTCCAAATCAGGGTGTTTCTAATCTCTTTTGACCTATCCTATTCTTATCCCCCCTTTTCAGATGATTCGCATGCCATTTTTGACCAAATTAGGGTTGCCAGAGCACAACTACACCTGTGTGCTAACTCCTGCACCTATGTAGCAACAAACTGTGGCTGTGTACCCTACACAAGTGTAGGATGCGCTCACACAGGCGCAGAAGTCAGTTTCTGCATTCCCTGTGGGCCCTGCAATATCCTGCAAGCAAGTCAAATTCCTCAAATTGACAATATGGGTTTTTGAGATACATATCGCTGCTCTTGTGTCATCTGTTCATCTGTAGGTGCGTACATATTCTCCGAGGTGATCTTCCATTGGAATGTTCGCCATCTCTCTGCAAGTGTCCTTTTCCAGAGCAACAAATTCTCCTCTTTGGCTAGTGCAAATGAGCAATTTTCACTCTCTTTGTCTCATTTATAGATCTTTGTCAGTGCATAGATGGATGTGCACCCTCTCCATCTTATGCTGGTCGCGGTCTTTTGCATCATCAATTGCTTGTCCTTTGTGTATCCGATCTCCGATTGTCAGTCCGTTCGATCCTATCATTTTTATCGATCAATTGGCCTCTTTTCTGCATGTTTCTGGCCAATTCCTTGAGGGGGCATGCATATGTCATTGTTAGTTGTCTAGGGCATTTTCATTATCATTCTTTGAAACAACCCTTAAAATCGCATTGTCTCAAAGAGGGGCAAAATGTAGACGTCTAAAAATGGTCAACGCTTGCGGAGTCATACTTTAACATTTGCGCATTGCCTTATTTTAGGGTTTTTGCGTCGCATTAACATTTCTCCTATGATTCGCACTTGGTCTTTATCATTTGCGAGCATCGAGTCATTCTTTTGCATTCTTCATTTATCTAGCTTTTGAATTTGGTCTTGTCGATAGCAATATTTGTCATGATTTTGGTCGATCTTATCTTGTCGCATCAATGTGTGTGCTCGTTTGTCAAATTTTGACATCGTTAATTTGATTTCATTTTGGACATCATCAATCCTAATTAGGGTTTTGTCCTATTATCAATCTTGTCATCTTGCGATCGATTTGTCACCGATCATTGTTGTTATCAATCTTATCATCTTGCGATCGATTTGACATCGATCGTTGTCATTTTCAATGTTGTCATCTTGCAATCGATTTGACATTGATTGTTGTCGTATTCAATCATGTCATCTTGCGATCAATTTGTCATCGATCGTTGTTGTTTTCAATTTTGTCGTCTTGTGATCGATTTGTCATCGATCGTGGTCATTTTCAATCTTGTCGTTTTGGAATCTATTTTGTCATCGATCCTTGTCTTCTTGTGAATTTTGTCATTTTGTGATCGATTTATCATCGATCGTTGTCCTTCTCAATCATGTCTATTTGGATCAATTTGTCATTGTTCCTCATCAATTGGCACATTTATCAATCAAATCATTTGTCAGCATTGGTCCTTTATCAAGTCAGAATCATGATCAAATCGAATCGATATCAATTATCCTTTGTCAAGACCTAATTGTCATTCTTGCATTTTCTAATTCATCTTCTAGGGTTTCATGATTTATTCATTTAACCTTGTTTGTCATTTCTCCCTCTAGGTTAAATAATTTATTTATTTATCCTAAGTCTTCTTGTCACAATTAAATGTTTATTTAATTGGCTAATTAATTCTTCCCTCTTTGTGAATTAATTAATAAATGAAAAATTGTTAATTAATTCACTCAATTCCTATTTTCCTCATTTTCTAATTTTCCTAATTTCTAATTCAGTTTTATCCTATTTTTTTGCTAATTTCATGGGAATGACATTTCAATTTGTCATAATTTGTCATAATTGACAATCAATCAATTTTGACATAGAAATTTGTCATAATTTTGTCATAATTGACAATCAATCAATTTTGCATAGAAAGTGCAAATTTGTCATAATTTGTCATGTTTGTCATTCTTGATTTGCAATTTCCATTCGAATCTCTTCATGCTAATCCTGTCTTTTCTGCAATTTGTCTATAAATTGGATGAATTTCTTCAATCAAGGGCCCTACCTAGTCGAATCAATCACACTTCGAGTATCCTTGCGCTACAATCTTGTCTACTTGCTTTCACATCATGCTTATGCACTAGTAGGTGAGATCCACAAACAAATCTATTTGAAGGAGAAAGAAGGACAATGGAGCCACATGAAGGAGACATCCAAGTTTTCAATGGTTTGCATTTGAATTGATGTCTTGTTTTCATGTCTTTATTGAGTGTTTTTAGGATTGATCATTGCATTTGAGATTTCTTGATTGAGCTAGGCTAATTCCTATTTGCTTTGATGATTCCAGATTTCCTATCTATAAAAACATCTATATGCCTTGCTCTTAGATGAATAACCAATAAATATTCCTTCATCACTTCTAGGATCAAATTTGCAAATATACTCATCTCTTTTAATGTAACATTTACTTCCAAAAATTCTGAAATATTTAAGAGTAGGAGTATTACCAAACCATAGTTCATGAGGGGTCTTACCGGTTTCACCTTTGATGTGAAATTTAATGAATGAATAGACACCAGTGCTAACTGCCTCTCTCCAATACATATGTAGTAGATTTGCTTCTGATAACATACTTCTAGCTGCATCCAACATAGTTCTATTTTTCCTTTCAACAACTCCATTCTGCTGTGGTGTCCGAGGTGCTGATAACTATCTTCTGATTCCATTCACTTCATAGAATGTATTAAAGTCCTTAGATGTGAATTCTCCTCCTTGATCTAATCTTAAACATTTGATTTTCTTACCGGTTTCATTCTCAACCATTGCTTTGAATAGTTTGAACTTTCCATGTTCTTCAAATTTCTCTGTGAGAAAAGTAACCCAACACATTCTAGAATAATCATCAATAATAAGCATGAAATATATATCACCTTGTAAGCTTCTAGTTCTAGTTGGACCACATAAATTAGTGTGAATTAAATAAAGAGCATTATTGGATTTTTTTGGAATATTTTTGAAACTAGCTCTAACTTGTTTTCCAAATTGACATTCCTTACAAATTGTATTCTGAGGTTTCACAATTTTAGGTAGATCTCTAACTACCTTAGAAGTTTTGATTTTTACCATGTAATCAAAGTTTACATGACATATTCTCTTATGCCATAACCAACTTTCATCTATATGTGCAATTAAGCATGCCTTTTCACTATTATTCAAATGAAAGATATTGCCTCTAGTCTGATTACTGGTTGCAATTTCCAAACCAGTTCTATTCACGATTTTACATTTTCCATTTTTAAATTGGAACTGAAATCCCTTCTCAACTAATTGACCAACACTTAAAAGATTATGCTTTAATCCTTCAACATAGTAGACATTGTCAGTGTTATGTTTACCATCAAGAGATATTGAACCCTTACCTTTGATTGAACAGGCTTTGTCATCTCCAAATCTTACTAAACCTCTATTGTATTCTTGAAAGTTCAAGAATTTACCTTTGTCTCCAATCATATGATGTAAGCATCCTGAGTCAATAATCCATTCATCCTTTGCTTCAACTTTAGCTGCTAGGGCTTGTTCTACCGATTGAGCAGGAGGTACTGGTGGATCTTCTGTTATAGCAACAAAAACCCATCCATTGTCTGCTGGATCCTCATCAGAATCATCAGTCGCACCTTCATTAGCAATGTAACAAGATTTATCTTAGTTCTTCTTAAATCTATATCTCTGATATTCAAGATTAGGTTTGTATGGTCTTCTATCTTCTTCTCTTAGTCTAGCATGTCTATCAGGGCATCTTGAAGCCATATGACCAATCTTATTGTAGTTAACACATTTAAAGGGTGGTTTACCTTCATACTTACTTCCAATTCGACCTTTTGGCATTTTCCTTGCAAATAGTGCTTCAAGTTCTTCAAGCTCTTCATTCTCCTTTCTGGATTCTTCAGGTTCTCTGTCATAAAAGGCTCTCCAGTCTGATTTGTCAAATGATGGAGCAGATGATGTTGATGCTTTAAAGGCCAAATTAGTCTTTATAGTAGCAATAGGACCAAATTCCTCAATTTCAAAGGTTGAAAGTTTTCCAATCAATGTATCCCTAGTTACTGATGTATTAGGCATTGTTCTCATCTCATTTATAGCAGTAACCTTCATTTTATAAGCCAGTGGAAAACCTCTTAATATTTTTGAAACAATTTCATCCTCACTCAGAGTTCCTCCACAACATTTGATACCCAAAACAATTTCATTTACTCTTTCCATGAAAGCAGAAATCCTTTCATCTTCTTCCATTTTCAGATGTTCATACCTGACTCGGAAGATTTCAAGTTTTGCAATTTTGACTATGGAATCTCCTTCATTCAATGTTTCTAAATGATCCCAAATAGCTTTAGTAGTAGATGTATCTTATAATCCCATGATTTGTTGATCTGTTAATGCGCTCAAAAGTGCTTCTCTTGCTTTGCAATCATTTTCTTCATCTTTGGCTAAGGTAGTTGGAGTAGTCTGACCAGCTATAGTAGCAGTATAACCATTCTTAGTAACTTCCCAGATGTCTTTACCAATGCAATTCAGATGTGTCTCCATTTTGATCTTCCATATCCCATAGTGGGCTCCATCAAGCTTAGGATTGTCCTTCCTGAAATAATTAGTAGACATTGGATCTCCTCAAGTTGTTAAACTTCTGCAAAAGAGGACTAAGCTCTGATACCAATTGTTAGGTCCCGGAGACAACTGAGAGGGGGGGGGTGAGTCAGTTGTCTAATAAATTCAAACCAAAAACTTATTAACCAACTTAATGCTTAATACCGGTAAACCAGTTAAGTATGCCGGTAGACAATGTTAATAGTAAATTGCTACACTGGTAAGGATTAATGCATGAAATATAAACATAAAGTCATCCACAACACATGACACCAATATTTGTACGTGGAAACCCTGTAAGGAAAAAAACCATGGTGGGAAACCTTACCCACAATCAGATGATACTACTGCAGATAGTAAGTGTACATAAATGGGGTCTGCACATGCAAAAAGGCCAACAAGCTAGAGCTCACTACTCAATCACAAAATGAGAGTCACACTGACTACAATTAGATAGTTAAATCCAATAAGAGTGTACTGCACAAAATAGCATCTTCATATGCTGGATTCAATATCGATGTAATGCTGATATGCTTCTACAAAAACCTAACTTCACCTTCAAATGATGTCTTCATGTATTCCTCTGCTTGATCTCGCATATACCTTCACTTAATTCTTTTTTTTTTGCATTCCACACTTGATCTTACAAATAAGATCTTACATTTATACCATACCCTAAGACCAATTTTAGTAGGTTGACTCTACAAGATATTATAATAAAAACATTTACCATACAATATAGTATCCAATGCAATAACTGATTAAACATGTTGGCTTAATGCATTTACAACAATAATTAAACATCTCAATAGCATGCCATGCTGATCTGGAAAAGATAAACCTGCCGGTGTAACCCTAGATAACCTTGACCTATTTGCCAGTAAAAGCAAATATGCAAATATGAATATACCAATGATTAATTCTTCAAAACAAAGTTCCCACATGATTTCTTTTACATTACCAAGTGTCTTCTATATCATTCCAGGTACCGGTGAACAATATATCCTGTCGATGAACCATATACCAATAACTGTTGTATAGTTTACTTGCTTGCCGGTGAATGTTGTTGGATCTTCAAAGTAGGTGTATTAGTAGGTGTTGACATCAATGACAAAACCATACCAAAACACCAACAATCTCCCCCTTTGGCACTGATGGCAACACAAGATGGAAAAACCATCAAAGTGCCAAAACAGAAATGCCAAATACAAAAACCAACAATCTCCATTTCTCCCCCTGGGAGTAACATGTGTTTATCCAAAGATTATTTTCAATATCAATCTCTCCTTAAATGTGTTTTTCAAAATCTCTCCCCAAAAAGATAATGTGTTTTTCCATAGATAACTCTCCCCCTTTGACATCAAATGCCAAAGTCACAAAAAGTCAATTTCATACAAAATACCAACCAATTCAATATACCAACTACTCCCCCTGAGAAGTAGCTTCCTCATCAAATACTGAAATAAAAGATTTGTCTTTTTAATTCTACCAGTTGATGACAATCATCAACTATCTAAGTCTCTACCGGTGGTGGTATGACTCCAAGCTGATCTCTGAGATATTCAAAAGTCTCCTTAGGCAAAGGTTTTGTAAAATATCTGCAAGCTGTTCTTTTATATTCACATAAACTAGTTTTATCTCCTTTTCTTCAACTTTTTACCTTAGAAAATTCAGTTTGATAGAAACATGTTTTGTTTTAGAATGTAATACCGGATTTTTAGATATATCAATTGCTGCAGTGTTATCACAATAAATAGTAATAGGTTCCTTGCACTTTACTTTTATGTCTTTCAACATTTGCTTAAGCCATAATACATGTGTACAGTTAGTTGCTACTGCAACATATTCTGATTTTGCTATTGATAAAGATGTATAACTCTGTTTCTTACTCAATCGAGAGACTAATCTCTTTCCAAGAAAGAATGCTCTTCCAGTGGTGCTCTTTCTATCATCTATATCTCCTGCCCAATTTGCATTTGTGTATGCACATAGATCAAAGTTTTCATCCTTAGGATACCCTAATCCAAGATTTGTTGTGCCTTGTAAGTAACGGAAAATCCTTTTTACTGCTGATTCATGATTTTCCCTAGGATTACTCTTAAATCTAGAAACAATACATACTGCATTCATAATATCAGGCCTGGTTTGTGTCAAATACAGTAAACCTCCTA
Source organism: Cryptomeria japonica (assembly GCF_030272615.1). Taxonomy (NCBI): domain Eukaryota; kingdom Viridiplantae; phylum Streptophyta; class Pinopsida; order Cupressales; family Cupressaceae; genus Cryptomeria; species Cryptomeria japonica. Next base: position 132,348,120 of record NC_081413.1, on the reverse strand, counting down.
TCATAGATTTGTATCTAGTTGGATTAACAGGTGTAGATTCATCCCTTTGAAATAATTTGTCATTTGTAGTCACAGGTGTGCTTACCAGTTTAGAGTTCTCCATCCCAAATTTCCTTAGTAATTCTTTCAAGTACTTGGCTTGACTAAAAAATATACCATTATCAGTCTGAGAAACCTGCAAACCTAAAAAGAATTTAATTTCTCCAATCATAGACATTTCAAATTCTTGCTGCATTTCAAGAGAAACTTCCTTACATAATCCATCTTCTCCTCCAAAGATTATGTCATCAACAAATACTTCAATAATCAAGATGTCATCATTAGTTACTTTTTAATATAAATTGCTATCTGCATTTTCTTTAGTAAAAACCAATCTTCAAAAGATACTTATCCAACCTTGCATACCAAGCTCTTGGGGCTTGTTTCAATCCATACAGAGCTTTTCTTAACCTACAAACCATATCATTGTCATCTGTCAAAGAAAATCCATCAGGTTGTTCAATATATACTTCTTCTTCAAGATCTCCATTCAAAAATGCACATTTAATATCCATTTGATAAACTTTGTAATCCTTGTGAGCTATAAAAGCCAAGAATAATCTAACTGCCTCAATTCAGGCTACGGGTGCAAAGGTTTCATTGTAATCAACTCCTCCTTTCTGAGAATATCCCTTACACACTAGTCTTGCTTTATTTCTGACAACCTTACCATCTTCATTAAGTTTGTTTCTGAATACCCATTTAGTTCCAATTACATTTTTATCCTTAGGTCTGGGAACTAATGTCCAAGTATTATTTTTCTCAATTTGTCCTAATTCTTCTTCCATAGCTTTAATCCAAAATTTATCTTCACATGCCTCATTGATAGATGATGGTTCAATTTGAGAAATAAGACATACCTCTTCATTTGCCAATCTTCCTCTTGTCATAACTCCTTTAAATTTGTTTCCAATTATTTGATCTTCAGAATGATTCAATCTTAGATATCAGGGTGTCTTAGTTTGCTGTTGTTCTTCAATTATTGTGGAATCATCTAATGATACCGGAGTAACTGGATCTTCATTCTGTACTGGTGGATTCAGTATAGGTTCATTTGTCACAATTTCTGTTGCCGGTTCAAAGTCTATATACCTTGAAGTTCCTCTGAATTGTTCATCAATCTTTACATTTGTACTCTCAACAATTTTCTGCAATCTTTTATTAAAACATCTATATGCCTTGCTCTTAGATGAATAACCAAGAAATATTCCTTCATCACTTCTAGGATCAAATTTGCCAATATACTCATCTCTTTCAATATAACATTTACTTCCAAAAATTCTAAAATATTTAAGTGTAGGAGTATTACCAAACCATAGTTCATGAGGGGTCTTACTGATTTCACCTTCGATGTGAACTTTGTTGAATGTATAGACACCAGTGCTAATTGCCTCTCTCCAATACACATGTGGTAGATTTGCTTCTGATAACATACTTCTAGCTGCATCCAAGATAGTTCTATTTTTCCTTTCAACAACTCCATTCTGCTGTGGTGTTCGAGGTGCTGATAACTGTCTTCTGATTCCATTCACTTCATAGAATGTATTAAAGTCCTTAGATGTGAATTCTCCTCCTTGATCTAATCTTAAACATTTGATTTTCTTACCGTTTTCATTCTCAACCATTTCTTTGACTAGTTTGAACTTTCCAACTGCTTCAGATATCTCTCTGAGAAAAGTAACCCAATAAATTCTAGAATAATCATCAATAATTAGCATGAAATATCTATCACCTTGTAAGCTTCTAGTTCTAGCTGGACCACATAAATTAGTGTGAATTAAATAAAGAGCATTATTGGATTTTTCTGGAATACTTTTGAAACTAGCTCTAACTTGTTTTCCAAATTGACATTCCTTACAAATTGTATTCTGAGGTTTCACAATTTTAGGTAGATCTCTAACTGCCTTAGAAGTACTGATTTTTACCATGCAATCAAAGTTTACATGACATATTCTCTTATGCCATAACCAACTTTCATCTATATGTGCAATTAAGCATGCCTTTTCACTGTTATTCAAATGAAAGATATTGCCTCTAATTTGATTACCGGTTGCAATTTCCAAACCAGTTCTATTCATGATTTTACATTTTCCATTTTTAAATTGTAGCTGAAATCCCTTCTCAACTAATTGACCAACACTTAAAAGATTATGCTTTAATTCTTCAACATAGTAGACATTGTCAGTGTTATGTTTACCATCAAGAGATATTGAACCCTTACCTTTGATTGAACAGGCTTTGTCATCTCCAAATCTTACTAAACCTCCATTGTATTCTTGAAAGTTCAAGAATTTACCTTTGTCTCCAGTCATATGATGTGAGCATCCTGAGTTAATAATCCATTCATCCTTTGCTTCAACTTTAGCTGCTAGGGCTTGTTCTACCGGTTGAGTAGTAGGCGCCGGTTGATCTTCTGTTATAGCAACAAAAACCCATCCATTGTCTACTGGATCGTCATCAGAATCATCAGTCACACCTTCATCAAAAATGTAACAAGATTTATCTTTGTTCTTCTTAAATCTATATCTCTGATATTTAGGATTAGGCTTGTATGTTTTTCTAGCTTCTTCTCTTAGTCTATCATGTCTATCAAGGCATCTTGAAGCCATATGACCAATCTTATTGCAGTTAAAACATTTAAAGGGTGCTTTACCTTCATACTTACTTCCAATTAGACCTTTTGGCATTTTCCTTGCAAATAGTGCTTCAAGTTCTTCAAGCTCTTGATTCTCCTTTCTGGATTCTTCAAGTTCTCTGTCATAAAAGGCTCTCTAGTCTGATTTGTCAAATGATGGAGTAGATGATGTTGATGCTTTAAAGGCTAAATCAGTCTTTATAGTATCAATAGGACCAAATTCCTCAATTTCAAAGGCTGAAAGTTTTCCAATCAATGTATCCCTAGTTACTGATGTATTAGGCATTGTTCTCAACTCATTTATAGCAGTAACCTTCATTTTATATGCCGGTGGGAAACCTCTTAAGACTTTTGAAACAATTTCATCCTCACTCAGAGTTCCTCCACAACATTTGATACCCAAAACTATTTCATTTACTCTTTCCATAAAAGCAGAAATCCTTTCATCTTCTTCCATTTTCAGATGTTCATACCTAACTCGGAAGCTTTCAAGTTTTGCAATTTTGACTGTGGAGTCTACTTCATTTAGTCTTTCCAAATGATCCCAAATAGCTTTAGCAGTAGACCTATCTTATAATCCCATGATTTGTTGGTCTGATAATGCGCTCAAAAGTGCTTCTCTTGCTTTGCAATCATTTTCTTCATCTTTGGCTAAGGTAGTTGGAGCAGTCTGACCAGCTACGGCAGCAGTATAACCATTCTTAGTAACTTCCCAGATATTTTTACCAATGCAATTCAGATGTGTCTCCATTCTGATCTTCCATATCCCATAGTGGGTTCCATCAAGCTTAGGACTGTCCTTCCTAAAATAATTAGTAGACATTGGATCTCCTCAAGTTGTTAAACTTCTGCAAAAGAGGACTAAGCTTTGATACTAATTGTTAGGTCCCAGAGACAACTAAGAGTGGGGGGGGTGGTGAATCAGTTGTCTAATAAATTCAAACTAAAAACTTATTAACCAACTTAATGATTAATACCGGTAAACCAGTTAAGTATGTTGGTAGATAGTGTTAACAGTAAATTGCTATACTGGTAAGGATTAATGCATGAAACATAAACATAAAGTCATCCACAACACATGACACCAATATTTGTACGTGGAAACCCTATAAGGGGAAAAACCACGGTGGGAAACCTTACCCACAATCAGATGATATTACTGCAGATAGTAAGTGTACATAAATGGGGTTTGAACATGCAGAAAGGCCAACAGCCTAGAGCTCATTGCTCAATCACAAAATGGGAGTCACACTGACTACAATTGGATAGTTAAATCCAATAAGAATGTACTGCACAAAATAGCATCTTCATATGCTAGATTCAGTATCGGTGTAATGTTGATATGCTTCTACAAAAACCTAATTTCACCTTCAAATGATGTCTTCGTGTATTCCTCTGCTTGATCTCGCATATACCTTCACTTAATTCTTTTTTTCGCATTCCACACTTGATCTTAGAAGTAAGATCTTACATGTATACCATACCCTAAGACCAACTTTAGTAGGTTGGCTCTACAAGATATTACAATAAAACCATTTACCATACAATATAATATCCAATGCAATAACCGATTAAACATGTCAGCTTAATGCATTTACAACAATAATAAATCATCTCCATAGCATGCCATGCTGATCTGGAAAAGATAAACCTACTGGTGTAACCCTAGATAACCTGGACCTATTTGCTGGTAAAATAAAATATGCAAATATGAATATACCAATGATTAATTCTTCAAAACAAAGTGCCCACATGATGTCTTCGACATTACCAAGTGTCTTCCATATCATTCCAGGTACCGGTGAACAATATATCCTGCTGGTGAAACATATACCAATAACTGTTGCACAGTTTACTTGCTTGCCGGTGAATGTTGCTGGATCTTCAAAGTAGGTGTATTAGTAGGTGTTGACATCAATGACAAAACCATACCAAAATACCAACATAGTCATCCACAATTAATATGAAATATTTCTCACCATAATAACTTTGAACTTTCATAGGACCACAAAGATCAGTGTGCACTAGATCTAAAATTCCCTTAGAAGTGTAAGACTTACTTGTAAAGCTTGATCTTGTCATCTTACCCATCTGGCATCATCGGCACATAGCATTCTCAGGTTTTTCAAGACTTAGTAGACCTCTTACTCTGTGCTTCTTACTTATTTTGATCAGATTATCAAAATTTACATGACAAAACCTTTTATTCCATAACCAGGTATCATCTAACTTTGCATGCAAACACTTGTTCTGAGTTGAGTCAAGGTGAAATGTGTTACCATTTGTTTGTGTCCCGGTAGTAGCTAACTTTCCATTTTTGTCATGAACTTTGACAATTCCTTTCTGAAATTCTATTCGGTAACCTGTGTTGTTTAATTGTGCTACACTTAACAAATTGTATTTCAAACCTTCAACCTAGTAAACATCATTGCATCTTGCATTGTCAAGAAGTGTTATAGATCATTTACCTCTTATCAGACATGGTGCATCATTACCAAATCTAACATAGCCTCCATCATAATCTTCTAACATAACAAACTTGTGTTTATCTCTTGTCATATGATGTGAGCATCCACTATCTATAATCCAAGAATCATTAGTGTTCATGTGAGATATAAGGGCTTTTTCTTCATACCTTTCTTCATCTGATCCATTCTTGATAGCCACATAAACTACTTCCTTTGTATCAGTCTCATTTGATTTATCATCATTGGATTCCTCATCAGCTATTAAGCATTTCTTTCTATCTCTTCTTCTGAAGTCTCGGTGTCCTCTGTAATGATTATCTTTCTATCTGTCATCTTGGTAATCTCTCTTTTTAGTAAAATCTTTGTCAGGATAGTTAGAAGCCATATGTCCTATCTTATCACAATTGAAACATTTCAAAGGTAGTTTTCCTTTATACTTACCTTTGCCTCTCGGTAACCTTTTGGCTAATAGTGCTTCAAACTCTTCTTGCTTTTTGATTTCCTCATATAGTTTGTGTACTTCTTCCATGTTCTTCCTAAATCTTTCACTTGCTCCACTATGATCTCCTTCAAAGTACTTATACTTTCTTTCATTGTAATCATTAGATTCATCAAGATGAAAAGAACTAAATGTAGATTCAACTTTATTAACCGAAGATCCACTGTTATCAAAGTTACTTAACTCAAATGCATGTAGCTTACCAATAGTAGCATCTAAAGAAACTAGCATATTAGGTACAGACCTCAATTCATTGATTGCAGAGACTCAGATTGCATAAGCTGGTAGAAGGGTTCTCAACAACTTACTTGTTATATCCTTTTCTTGAATAGTTCCACCTGCTCCTTTGATTTGATTGACAATCTCCTTTAGTCTTGTACTGTACTGAGTTATGTTCTCACCTTCATTCATCCTCATAGATTCAAGTTGTCCTCTCAGACTATCTACTTTTTCGCTTTGAACATGTTAACCTCCTCCATATACTGATATGAGCTTATCCCACATTGCCTTTGCATCATTGCAGCCTTCTAGATCATTAAACTCTGAATCAGTCAATGCAGATGTTATTTCAATCATTGCTTGAATATGTTCTTGCTTCACCTTTATCTCTTACATAGTCAATGGATAGGTGCTCGGTGTAACAAAATAATTCTCCAGATAGTATACAACATATTCTCCAACTCCTGATAGATGTAGCTTCATCCTTTTCTGCCATGTAGAGAAACTTGACTTGTTTAGCATCGGTGCATCCCTCTTATACATCTTTGGATCTTTAACTCAAGTGCCTTTAAACTTTCCTTCCAGAGTCCAAAGCTCTGATACCAATTGATAGTTTTGATACTTAATATAAGTACAGATCCAATAGCCAACAAGATGAGAGAGGGGGGGGGGGGTGTGAACCATACAAACTTAATCATCCATAAAAACATCAGATTCAACCTTGGTAACATATATATCAGTAATATAACCAAAACCGTTAAACATGCAAACTCAAAAGCATATGAACAACATAAACCTCATAACACCAGATTTTACGTGGAAACCCAAATAGGGAAAAACCACTGTGGGATTTTGGAGCCACTAAGAAATATACTCTTCTAGAGTATGCTCGGTTAAAAGCAAATCCTGTTAAAGATTACAAACACATTGCTAGGTGTGACCCGGTTAAGGGATTTCCCTCAGATCTGTTAGGATCTTCACCTTGTTAGAGGTGACCTTGTTAAAGGATTTCAAACACTCAATCAGAATGTTACCTTGCTAGAGGGTTTACATATAAGACTGTTAAGTCCACTTGGTTAAGAGATTTTCTGTCACTTTCACAAATAAGAGTAATAAAAATCTATTTGCAACTTCACATCTAAAATGCTAAAGTAGATTCCTATTTGTTCAATACAATCTAGACATAGAACTAATCTTGTCTATCTGCTGGGCTTCTATACTCTGTTATTCTAACAGGTCTTCAAGCTTCTGTGCTCGGTAATCACTATGTAGCATCCCTGTGCATACACTTGCCTGCATACATTATTTATCAACAATTTCCTATTTATAAACAAATAGATAACCGCTTAATCTCCTTGATCACATTTCCTATGATCAATCATAGCCATCAGATCTTCAATCTTGTCCAATTTCAATGCATCTTTCAATCTGAAAATGTTTTACCCCACCTTGGAACTTGCATAATAGTCTTGGAACTTGTGCCAGGGTATTGCGGTTCAATCTGAGCTGTAGATCTTCATGCCAACTTTTCATTGCCTTAGATTCATTAACAAACTTCTTCCACGACTCACCAATCATTTAATTTGTTCCAGCTCATCAGCTTCCTTCATTAAATACCGCATGTAAACATTTAATGCATTCTGTTATAGCTTGGTTACAATTTGGTAACAACTCTGTGAATACTAAACTTCACTCAGTAGACATTCCACCTTCATTAACCGATAGCGATAACCTTAGGGTTTACTGACTAGGTTCTTTTGGGTTTACCGACTAGGCTCTTTGCTTGATAACATAGTATAGTATTAACCTTTACATTTTATAACATATGTATGATGTTAAAACAATCTAAAACATCATGATCTCATCATTGTCTGACTCGGTATTAGTTTCCCATTGAATACCTTATTCTTCCCCTTATTCATCATATTCTTTCTTGTGTCTTTTACCAACATCTTTATAATCTTCATATCATAGTTCTCAAGATATGGCAACATCATGCTGAATTAGAAAATCAATTTCTTGACATCAATGACAAAATAATAATATCAAGACAGTAAAACATCTTTAATCAGTTATATCCATAATCATCAACAACCTTCTCAATATCCTTATGAAATGCCAACAATCTTTCTGTTATAATGCAATATTGCCAACAATTAGTTCCAATTAGGCTCAAACAAGACATCAATTGTTTGCAATAGATCTGGTTAAGAAAATATACAAAACATATCATAATATGCTTTCTCTAAGGCATTGCCCTGCAAGATCAACTTCTTTGTTCTATCACTTACCACCTTGCTCTTTATTTACTTCACCACAAAACCTTTATCCCAAACTGTCTCATACAATTCCTCGCATACCTCTCATACTTCTCACTCTTCTCATTTCATTACATTTCATTCCTCCAACATAATATGATCATATATATATGAGTATAACAATAAGAATATTAATAAAGTAGAACTTAATTAAATTTTCACAAATGATATCTTCAATGGTCAATTCACATGCTACAATCACTGGAGCTCAATATTAACATAATCTCTCAAGGTTGGTCTGACCTAGAATAAGCATATCTTTGAAGTTCCACATTAACACACTACCAGAGTACCTCGATCACGATCCAAATCAACATTATGAGGTTGAGGACATGAAAAACTAATCATCAACAACTTGTCATTAGAAACTTGAAGAAACCAGAGCATGAAGATCACATAATTGAATATAAATTCAAGAGCACAACATCTAGAGCAATTTTTCTAGAGCACCAAAATCATGAATATAACAATCTTAATTGGTAACAAAATTCATGCAAAAGGAATTGCACTATCATATCTACATTAGAACCCAAATACAAAGGATTGTATTTCTGAAATATATCATTGCATGAACAACCAAAGCACAAAAATTGATTGCCACAACCAACACCAAATCTCTCATCAAGATAAAAGCATCTTCATACTAACAAAAGATATTTCCGGAGCAATAAATATATCAACAACTATAAATTGCCATCTGCAACATATATACCTATCTTCCACTATTCTACAACACATTTGGACAAGTCTAGATTATCAAGTTTGACATCAATGACAACTAAGACAGGTATTTCTAGCAAAAAGTTGTAAGTTTTGGATAGTCTCCCTAGTCATTACATTAATGGATGCCCTTAGATATATCAATGTATTTGCCATCAATATTCCATTGATAGTGACATTCACTATAGGGCTACTAGGATCATTATATTTTGACTCTTACTAAAAGTATACCAGCTAGCTACCCCACAACATGTACAATTGGGGGTCCTTTTTCTTCCTTCCTAGTTTCTTGAGGTATAACTCTTTGATAGCCTTGTTATAGATACACACATCTTTAATGGCTTGAAACAAGAGAATCTTCACATTCACAATCTTAAGCTGGTCTATAAAATCAAAGGATGGTTTAGGTTCATGATTGCATATGCAACCTCTATGGAAATGGTGATGTTGGGGTCACAACACGCTTCTACATAGGTGGAGAACTATGGTTTCTGAATGGGGGCTTAACATCACTAGAGGGTTCATCTAAAGGAATTTTAATAATGAGTGGTGATATTGGAGAAAATAAGGTGCTGTCAAAGTGAAGGTACACATTGTTGACATCTAGAACATAGATAGGGAATTGAAGTGTGTCACTAGCATGCACTTGTTGAAAAGGATGATTATTAAGGATATGTGTAGGTTGTGATGGTAATTGAGTAGATCTTGGAGGTGTAGGAGTGGGGTTAGACGTGGTAGTCAGTTGAGAAGTTGAAACTTGCAATTTCTATAGGTAACCTACATTAGGATTACCCATGGTTGATCTCCCCTTAATCATTGTTGGTACCAATTAGGATGTTGCAATTGGGTTTGGTATGAAGTTCATCCTCCAAGAGGATTATTCCACAATAGTGTACCATAGTTAATCCAATTGGAAGAGGGCTAAATTTTTTATGGAGAAGAGTTAGGATAGGAAGTATTATAAGAAAAAGGATCTTGGGGCATACCTTGTATTTAATTCCATGGCTTCCATTGGGATAGGTAGAAAACCTGGACATATTCATCCTCCAAAGCCTGAAAGTTAAGTCTATCTTCTAGGATTTTTATCAACTTACATTTATAATATTTCTTTTTATGGCAATAATGAGGATAGTATTTAGTTAGTGAAGTCCTTTCATAATCTTGCTTCTTCTTGGTATTCAAAGTGTCTAATTGTGTGGCCATACAATTGATCATATCTTTCTTAATATCCTTTAGCAAGTTACTAATATCCATCAATGAAACTCTTGTAACTCTTTTTGAGGTAAGTGCTCTTAAGTTATGGGTTTTATTCATTGTAGCATTGAAGTGATTTTGACAAAATTGATAGACATTTGCCCAAGGGTTTTGAGAGGTATCTCCACCCCTTATCATTTCCAATGCATCAAGGTAGTCTTGATTGACACTATTAATAAGATCAATTTAAGGGAGTCTTCTCCCAAACTACTATGTTTGGATTTATACAGGCTAAACAATTACAACTACACATAATCCTCCAATGGCCCATCCTCCTTTTGATTCTTTCAAAAAACATAATCTTGTCTCATATATCCTCGGCTAAAATAGTTAGTATAGTTTTGAGAAACTTTTCTTTCATTGCAGCCCTATTAGCCACCACATCTCTTGCCAAATAATGAATTGCCTCAAGAAAAAATCCTTAAGGGCAGCAAGGAATAATTTCAACCTATGGGCATCTATAGTATAGTCATAGTTGTGGCATAGGACATCAAAATCAAAGAGGAAAGTGTCAGGATCCTCTATAATAACCCATGGAAATTTGGAAGGGTTGAGGGTGGTATTTCATTGGGGAAAAATTTATCTCTTGGTCAAGAATGGGAAAATTGAAGGTGGCTATTTTATTATCATGTTTAACTATTTCATCTTGCATATTGAACTGAGGTGGCGAGTTAGATCTTTCTTGGGAGTTGGGTGATGATGGAGGAGAATGGTAAACTAGCTATATTTCTACCACAACTCTTAAATGGATGAACTATTGTTGTTGGGAAGGAACCCTCCAAGATGGTCTCTTTTTTTTGCATACAATGTGTATAGTCCTTAATCCATCTCACCTACACATTTTTAGTAAATTTTTTGGATGGTTGCTTAAATTATAAGAATCCCAAGTACTGAAAAATAAATATTTCTACTTCAAGAAAAGTATAAAAACTACTAAGAAACTTATATAATTGCATAGTTTGACACCATCCTTGGAAATGATGCCAAAAAAGTAGCGTTCCTTATATCCACTTGTGATTTAGGTCAAATCCTATTGAACTATGGAGTGCATTTAATCTTGTCAACCCAAGGACGTACACTTGAAATGGGTCAATAATATATGTTAATCATGACCTTATATAGGTTGTTATCCTAACTTGATAGAAATAACATAACGATAAATTAAATTGGAGAAGGGAATTAAGTTGTAATGATAAAAATTGATAACAAGAAAAATACAATAATAACACGTGATAACAAGAATATTCAATAGTAACTCTATGCTATGCTTATCAAGGAAAACAATGTAGCTACAAGATTGTGAATGAAATAACAAGATTCTATGCTACAATTGAATTAGACTTAATAATGAAATAAAATAATCTAACTAGTATGTAAAAATAAAATATAGAGTGGTGTTACCTCAAGTGGGCCTTGCCTTGGATTATATTGTTGCAAGGTGTGCGACCTTGGTCTCCTTGTGTTGTGCAGAACAACGCTCGAGTTTGTGACATGGCTTAACCACCTCCTGTGGACTCTATAAGTCTACTAATTGTATCGGGCATTAATAGGTCGATCTTTTGGTGCAATGACAACTACACTTGTAACAAGTGGTATCAGAGCTTGGTCACATGTTCAAACCTCCTCTCTTGCACTGGGGGGGATTGTTGCACCAAGGTGTGTGCCCTTGGTCTCCTTGTGTTGTGCAGTGCAACGCTTGGGTTTGTGACATGGATTCTATAATTCTAGTGGTTGTATCAGACATTAATAGGTCAATCTTTTGGTGCAACGACAACCAAATTTGTAACAAATACACTCTCAAATTAACATGATATAGAATAGATAACTCAACAGAACATCATACTGTGGAATTTTCTTTCAATCATAAACTTGCATTAAAAAGAAATTAACTTATTTTGGTTTTTCTTGAACTCATTAATAGACTAAATCTACTTACTAACCTATTCCATTTATTGAGGAAGGGGATTGTTAACTATATTAGTGAGGAAAAAATAGGGTTTTACCAGTTAAGATAATACAACCACTAATCTTTCCTATGGGACTAAAATATTGAAAGAGGGGTGAGTCCAATAGATCTAGCCACAATCTAAATAGGAAAAGGGCTGAAATTTTGATTAGATTCACTAGTTTTGTTTGGTGCCCTCTTTTAGTTAAAATTTGTATGTGAATTGTAAAATTAGGGAAAGACAAGGGATAATTTAGAAGGAATAGTAAAAATAGATTTCTATAGATATCCAAGAGAGCCACAAACACGGATCTAGGTAGAAGAAGAGAATCAAAACTTGTTCCCAAAAGTTCAAGCTAATTTTTCAATACTAGGTAGCAGAGATTCACCTTGGTCCTCCAAGTTTTGCTCTATCCAAATCTAAACATGTTTGTCATTATCAACTCTATTGGAATCTCTAAGTATAGCTCCTGATTCAATTCCTTGGACACAAAAAGAGAGAAGAAAGGGTTGTGGATAGGGGTTTTCCTTGGGTCAAACCCCAGTTTAGGAATTAACCTTGAATTGAATAATGTAAATACTAAAGTAAATGCTAGGATATATACCTCTCTTTAGATATGATCACAAATGTTGGATTTAATGGCATGAAAAACACATGGACATGAAAGACCTAATCAAACACACATGCTTACATAAATATTGATGTAACTTTTCTTCATAATGCTTAAAGAGTGAAATGTTATCTTGAATGGTTGATAATGTTGGATGATAAATGCTTGATGGATGTATGAATATTATGGATGGGTAGTGGATGTCCAAATGAATTTCTAGGATGTATTTATATTATAGGGTTCCCTAGGTAAATTATTGATTAGGCCAACATCCAATGGTGAAGTGTAGCCACAGGGACCAAAATCCATTGGGGAGGGAGAAAGCCCACCTATATTCAAATTAGGTCATGTTTAAGGGGGACTAGGGCAATGAGGGGCACCTTGGTCTAGGACTATGGCGCCCGATGCCTTGCTCCTCCAAAAATATGACCAACAAATCAAGAAATAAGGGAAGGCAACTCTAGGATGGGGCCCACTTAGCGGTGTCAATAGGTGACATCAAGGTTGGAGTAAAGAGGACCAAAACAGACCTAGGATGAATGGAGATAGGACACACTAAAGTAGGAGCACAAATACGAGGTGTAAATTGTACTAGTTACAATTTATTATGCTACATTTATGGAAATACTCATAGTAAAGTAGAAAGATGAGAGAGAGAGTGAAGCAACTAGGAGTGAGATCACAAGGGGATAAGACATCACTAATTTTGAGGAACTAAGCCCCCAATCTCAGGATATTAAGTCACACAATCACATGCAAAGACACTCAAAAAAATACAAAGATAAAAAGCCAAACAAAAACAAAGAAAGGTAAAAGACACTCAACACAAAGACATTAGTACTTAAAAAAGGCTCCAAGTCAGTCGATAATCAAAATGTCTTAGAAACTAATCTCATTCTTGAAATGCTATTACAAGAACACAAGTGATCACATGAAAAGGAAAAGAGAATACATCAATTAATGAACCATAATCAACATATAACAAAGATATGAGCTCATGGGGAGGAGAAAAGAGAGAACATGGACACCACAAACTAGCAAGTTGTATTATCCTAGGTGATCCATGAGAACAAAATTTAAAGAGACCATGAAATAGATAGCCTAGAAATATTTGTTGTGATAAGTGACCTATGAGAATATGAATACTCATGAGACAACAAGCTATGTTATGTTGTGTGATTCATGTAGATAAGGAGAGAGAGTCATAATTAGTCTAGCAATCTATGTTATGCTAGATCCACTCATCTTGAAAAAGGAAGAGCCAAAAGTTCTAGAAAGCTGTGTTATGCTAGTCAACTCACTCTACTACATATGTCAATGTTTAGTTTCAATATTTAATCATATCATCTAAGAATTAGGGATAGTTTCAAGCATGCAACAACCTGTATAAGACATGTAAAAAATAAAATATGTCTAGTTTTAGGAATATCTCATATAAGAGAGGTTTGGTTTCAAGAATCTATACCTCATATAAGACATATAGAAGGGTTGTGTCTAGTTTTAGGAAGGAAACTTCTCGTCTAAGAGTTAGGTATAGTTTCAAGAATGTACACCCTGTAAGACATACAAAATAAAAAAATATAGTACAAAGAGGGAAATATGCATGCCCCCCCTTAAGATGTCAACATAGAGGTATTTTGTTGTAGCTAGAAACAAGGATGCACATGTTCATCACCGAGGAGATATCCTTTAGGAAAAAATGTGCATACATCCAAGCCAAAGAGGCATGACTCTTATAGGCAAGGAAAAGATACTTGTAAAAGAGATATCTTGCAACAAGTGTAAAGGGAATACTTTGGAGGAAAAAGAGGAAGAGATATTTTCTCAAAGGTATCTACCTCAAAGAGAATATTTAGAAAAAAAATAACATCATTGACCAAAAGAAAGGAAGGAGAACATGAATTCATACCTTCCTCTTATTTTCTAGGTAAAGGGATTCTTGATGAAGGATAACACATGTTTGACCCAAAGTGAGGGGTTTGTTTATAATACACACACATTTCCAAGTGAAGAAGAGGTTGTACACAAGGATACACACCTCTTTCATAAGAGATAATCTTTGAGAAAACAAGCAAATTCGTGCAAGGAATAACATCGTATCATAAGAAAACACTGCACAACAAAGGAAAAGTAGATCCTGAGAAAGGATAGGAGAAATTAATGCCCCCAAAGAATAGGGACAAAGAGAAGGATTACACAATCTCCAAAGAGATATTATACATTAAAGTGTAGCACTTCAAGCAAATAAGAGGTTGTCATGCCCAAACTTTTGGGCAAAAAAAACACAACAAATTTTTTTTAACACTTAATTATATGCAGCCTATGCTTAATTAGTTGTGACAACTTAACAAGTTGTTCCAACAAAACCTTAATTGATATTAAAATGGGTTTCTAAAGTGAGCGATGAATTATGATTTAACTAGAAGCCTTAGGTTTTGATAAAACTCCTAGATGGTAGAATTAGATTATTACTTATGTAACAATTATGATAACTCCTATTGTCAAGCAGAACAAATTAATTTAAAAAGGACAATAATAAATTCACTTAAATGTCCCTTCAATTTTAGTTGCGAATTATAATACTTAATTAGATCAACTTCTACTACATAGACATTAATATAATTACTTGATTCAGTAATTATTCATCCAGGTAAAGGTATATCAAGTATTCCCCAATACATTGATATTATAACCCCTTCATTTATAACTTAATTAATTCTTAAATCTATTAATTCAATATTAACACGATTTCAATTTATTAATATTAATTATTAGAGCAAATAAATTTAAAGTGCCAAACGTTATTATAATAATTAAATTATTAAATAAAAAGTTTCACTTGGGATAAATAAATTCGCAAGATCAAGTTCATTGACTTATTTTAGAAATATATATAATTCCACCTACAATATCCTCCCTCAATAAGCATTTAATAACCTATATTAAAGTATTCCATTTAATTATAAATATCATTAAGATTTCTAAACGTATCTAAACAACTTAAATCAAGTTGTAATATGTTAATCCTCCAAACATTAATATAAATATTTAATATTCAACATGTACGTTACCTCTAGGTTTAAATTAAATCATTAAACTTTAAAACATTTCCATCAATAACCCTTTTAATAAAATTACTTGAAAAGAGTATATTAAAACAATTCCTAAATTTACTAAATATTAATATTCAGTGATAGACATTTAAAATTACTTTTTAAACTAAATTTTAATCTCCATACTATTTAAACTTTTCACTAAAAACATCTATCCACTATAAAATAATTCATTACATTATCCATTACATTTCCAAACTAACCTACTAAACTAAATAATAACTTGAGCTAAATGAATAATTCCATTTCAAATTCTTAGAGGACATTTTCCCTCCTCTTTTCTCAATATTTTATAATTATACCTTTTAAAAAAAAATCCTAACTAGGGTTTGTTTTCTTTTACTTTTTAAACTTATCCCTTATCTCATATTTTCAATAACTAACCCTAACTCGTATATGGGTTAGGGCTTCTTTTCTTTTCTAACATAATTTTTTTTTCTTTTAGCAATGTGTGTGTGTGCAGATGGAGATGAGGGGAGTAGGCCGATGATAACTGTAGGTGCGGCCATTGTCATACACAGGGGGCCGAAGTTTGAAACAACCACAACCGCGTTTGAGTAATGGAGGGGAGCCGAGTCTGGCGGCTGCAGTGCCCACCAGTGGGACGCCTCACTAGGTGGGTCACGGTCCACTGTGGGGGTCGCGGTCCCCTTGGTGACTATGACACCCACTATAGGGGTCACAGTCCCCTTGATGGCCGAGGCACCCACTATGGGGGTCGCGGACCACCCAGTGGCCATGGCCCGCGGGGTTACCAAAACCCAATCTGCCCCGTTAATATTTTATTTATGAAATTTAAAAAAAAAATAATATATGTATATATATACATATATATATATATATGTATATGTATATATGTATATATGTATATATATGTATATATGTATATATATATATATATGTATATATATGTATATATATTTTAATATATATATATATATATATATATTTATTTATATTTTTATATATATAGATTTTAACAATAGGCTACAATTAAATATTAAATAAACAAAGTACTAAAGTAAGGTAAATGAATCTTTATTTCCTGCTTAAAATAGTCTCTTTTTTATATATATATTCTTAAATCTACATTTACCTTTAACTCAAAGCTAGTTATTCTCTATAAAAACAGAATAGATTAAATTTATTTTCTTTTCAATACATATAGATTTCTTTTGATTTAAAAGTAACAATATTTAGTTTTATTTACTTTCCACTAACATGCTTTATAATGGAAAAGAAAACATGACAGAATTATTTCTATTCACAGCTGCAATTAACCTTTAACTATATTAGATCATACTATATTTTTCTTGAAAAACTTAGTTATTTGAAATAAGAAATATTACCTACTGTTTAACATGTAGGTTTTCTTTAAAGCATTTATAGCAGCTTGTAATACATTTAAATAAAGTCATTTCTTTTAATTTCTAATGCCATATAGCTAACCCTTTGATATAAATTAACTTATCTATCTAAATTTTCTGCATTTTTTTTTGAATAAATGACACAAATAAATAAATTACAACAGCATTGATATAGTAGTCTAGAAATCTCTTAACAACATTAAAAATGCAAAAAAATTATTCGTCTAATATCTATTTAACCATATTTGTATTTGAAAATAAATAAATAAGACTAAATGTTTATTTTTATCTCACTAATATTTATGCCTTTCTACTTCATTCATTTCCATTATTTTCATTATGCATAAAGAGATAGAATGGACTTTTATTTTCAAAACAAACATAAATACAACAAATATTATTTCAAGAACTATAGAAAACTTAACCCATAAATATATATTTCATTTTGCAATAACAACTTAACAAAAGAATGCATTTCTTAAAAGAATACTTTGAATACAATATGTCAAATTTACAAATGGGTGAAATACCCAACTAGCCTCTAATTTCTAATAAATGAGGACTTAAAAATAAATACATTTTTCATTTGCAACTAAAACAAAAATAAAGGTAGCAACTCCTAGCTTTTCTTTTTCTTCTTTTCCAAGCAAACCTGCATTACAAAATCTTAAGGTTGTGACCATGGAGGCTCACCTCCCAACCTAAGCTTACTAGAAGCCACCCCCGAGCTTGGAGAACCAAGTCCTAGAAGGGTTACACTCAAGAAATACACAAACAAGCATGACAAACTTAGAACAAACATATTCTTATCCCAAGGCTTAACATCATCACCAAATGTGATTTTTTTTACATGGGTGGAGGTGGACTAAGCACCTTGAGGAGAAATTGCAAAATAGTAGAACACAAGCCATCTCATGGAAACCAAGAAACACATCACAAGTCTAACTTGTCCCAACATCCTTATGACCCCCAAGGCATACAAGCCATAATATCTGCCCTTATGACCCCCAAATGCATAAACAATAACTAAGCAGCAAGGGTCATAAAAATCCCTTGAGACCACTCTCTTCCAAAGAGAGCCTCTCACTCTAAGGCTGTCATACAACCCTCCACCCCAAGGCCACTCTACCCTCCCAAGAGTGAGTTGGCCTTGAATACTCCCAAAACACAAATAAAATGTTTAACCAAAACAAGTGAAAGATCACATATATTTCTTCACAAATAAAACACAAAGGAAGAAAAAAACTAAATTCAAGCAAACTTTTTAATCAAAATTTCAACATACAAAGAAAGAGATTAAACCAACCTTGAATCTGCCAAGGGTTTACAAGGGATAGTTTGAAGAAGAGCAACCCAAATCCACACTTCTTTCCTTCAACACTTAGCCAAAATTTTATCCTAAACTTTCTTCCAAAATTTCAAGAACTAGTCTCCATAAATGGAGAGTGGGTGATTGAGTTCCTAAGTCTCAATATTTTGCCTAAGAAGGCTTCTTTCACTCTTTACAACCTCTTGGATAGAGTGAGAGCTCTCATTGGTTGGTCTTCCCAAAAACTTACACACTCCCTAACCAAGGCACCTCAAAAAGGGAAATGGAATGGGGAAAATGAATGACACATACCAAGAAGGTTATCAAACCAAGGAAGAATCCTCCAAGTTGGATTTTCGCACATCTTGGAAAAACCAATTTTTGAAGGGTCAAATCAGTCACATGGAAGTGGTTACATGCTTAAAAGTACCCCTAACCCATAGGTATATCCTATGGACCTTTGGAAAAGCCCCTAAACTAACCCTAGGAGTCCATTTGACCCCTTAGAAACCCAACTGAAGTTAACCTACGGGTCAAACCTGAGTTGACCACCCCAAAGACTCTTTACCCAAGGAAAATTTGGGACCACACTCAAATATTTGAAAAAGGCTTTGGTTGAAACAATTTCCCTCCAAGAGGCATGTCAAATCAAAACACTATTCAGCACATGTGTCAAGTGACACAATAAAATACATTACTTAATTTACACATGGAAATTGTCTTTTGTTGGTTTTAAACAATTTAATAAATACAATTTAACACACATGCAAATATTTACGTTTACAAATAAAATACGATACATACAGGGTGTTGTCTCTCCACATAGGCAACCCCTAGTTTTACGAACGTACAAAGGTCTATGCTTGATTCTCCATAATGTTTCCATGGTCACATGGATAATTTTTCCACGCATCTCAATTACACATTAGTAATTCCCAAATAGCCTCATATAATATTAAACACATAAATAAGAATACAAATCAATCACTTTGCATACAATTGATATCATACAAATCAATTTACCATAAAACCAATGCAATCCATATAAAGCAATTATCATAAGGCATGCATCATAATTTCTAACATCATAATAAAGTCCTACAAATTCAGATATAACTAACATAAGTCAAATCAAGATTATCCAATCAATGGATTATATAGGATTTCAAATCTATAACACATCAGAATGTACACCACAAGGTGAAAAGATTCTATAACTTGGTTCAATTACTTTTCTCACCAATCTATCCGTCTAATATAGCCCATCAGATTGAATTATAGAATTTATTAATAAGGTCAACCATGGTCAACTAAGTTAACTAGAGCTTGATCAGGGAGGGGCTCTACAGAGGTCCTAAGCAAGGAACACATATGTACTCACATGAAGGAAAAATAAATGCAAGAAAAGACATCAAGATATGTAAAATACAACTCAAAAGAAGAGGCAATATTTGAAAGGAGAAAGGATTGAATATACTATCTATAGATGATAAAAATTGGTAAATTGTTGTGTTCTTCGTTTTTAACCCAGTCACATGTATAGTCTTTGTGATCCTATCCTGCTTTGCCTTTCCCATTTTTTGTCCTAATGATATCATTTTCTCCCCATTTCTAGTTTATGATATTATTTTTTCCTCAATTTCATCTCCTTCATGTCAGTTCATTCCCTTTCGAATTTTGTGATGTCATTTTGCCAAAATTTGTACCAGTTAGGTCATTTTGCTCCCGTTTTGGCTTGGTCACTTTGCCTTACCCATTTTTTTATCTCGATGATATTATTTTCTCCCTATTTCAATTTTGAGTTATTATTTTGTCCTTTTATTTTATCCCCTTGATGTTGATTTGTTCCTAAACCTGCTATGAATAGATTATTTTGCTTCCTTTTTTACCCTACCGCTTCCTGTTTCCTATTTTACATCTCAGTGGAATCATTTTCTGCCAATTACTATTTTATGACATCATTTTGACCTCTTCTCCTGCCACATAGCATCACATCCATCTCTTTTTTATCCATTGACCTGTGTTGACCTGCTTTACCTGCTTCGACTTAATTTTCTTATTTTCACTCAATTCTTCTCATTTTCTATCTAAGCCTTCTCAATTCTTCTCAATTTCACCCAATTTGACCAAATTTGACTTAATTTGACTTAATTAAGGTCTCTAGAGGTTAGTTTGACTAATTTACCCCTTTAGGTTTAATTAATTAAACCCCTTTTACTAATGATTCCCCTTAATCATCTAATCATTCATCATTAATCATCTCCTTTTAATATTAATGAAATAATTTATATTATTTAATTAATTTCAAATTCTACACTTCAATTAAATGATTTTAATTATTTAATTAAACGATAAATTTCTTTCTCCTATAAATTAAATAATTTATTTAAATTATTTGATTAGCTAATTATGTCATCATAATTAAATAAATATCTTTATTTATTTAATTATTTATCTCTTAATTTTCAAAATGGAAACTAATATTTTATTTTTTTAATGTGATTTTCCCCAAATCCTCCTAATTTTTAAAAATGGGAAACAAGTATCCTCTTCGATTTTCGAAAATCCATCTTTTTGGAAATATCTCATATATCTTAATTTTAAATTAGAAAATGAGGTATGCATCCTTAAAAATCTACTTTTTTGCTTTAACTCTTCTTTTTCCTCATCATCTTCATCCTTCTTTGAATGACAATTTTGTTGTGTGCTTAATTAGGTCTGTCCATCTAATAAAATATCTTTTCAATCTTGTTTGTCTGTCGAACCTTGAGCTTTCTATAAGTTGTGGTCTCTTTCATCAATCTCATCCTAAAACTTTTTACATTGTTATTTTGTCAAAATAATCCAGTAATTAATATCATTATTCAGTCTTACAATCACATTCCTAGCAGATCTCATCTATCCCATCCTCGTTTTCACTTTGTATTTTCATTCGCACGATGAGAGAAACATATCAAAATTGGAGATGAAAGGAAGAGCAAGAAAGTTAAACTGAAGAAGTTCTCAAGGATGGTTTGTATTTAATTTTAATTTCATTTTAGTTGTGTCATTGGTTAGATTAGGATAGACTAGCATGATTGATTAAGTGTTTTCATGATTAACTTAGTTTTATATATTTCATGCTTTGGTTTGATTGTTCTAACCGTCCTAATTTTCCTAATCCACATCTAGTGAACCCAACATGAACCACACATCTAATTTAATATATTTGTGAGTTTTTGATTGTTTGTGTGAAAGTTGATAAATACAACACCACAGGAGCCCAAATGATCTCTGCAAACTGAATAAACATGTTACAAGGAGAAGCAAGGAAGCAACAAAGAAAAATAATGAACACAGGAAAAATGCTCAAGAATGTGAGAGCTCTGTATTCACAAAAATGTGTAATAGAATAATGATACAAAGAAAATAATTCAAACTCTAATAGGTCAAGAAACCCTAAAAGGGAAAACCCTAGGCTTGCACATAATAATTAATAAAATAATTAATTATTATGCACCTAATGTTAGCTTAAGTGTAAAAGAGATAAAGGGGAGCTTAATTAATTTAAATAAATGTTGTTTAATTAATCAAGTAAAGACCCGATTACTCTAACACCCCCCTTAAGCTAGACTTAGGGGGAAGCTAAAACCTAGAACAATTACTGAAAGCAAGAAAGATGGGTCCTAGCAACAAGGCCTGATCAGGTACCCAAATACAAGGAAATCTCTATGAAACGAAGAAAAAGGAGAAAACCCAGCGGGAAAAAACTCCTCTCCAAAAAGAGATAAAAGAACATGCGAAAAGAAATAAGAAGGAAGGCCTCATAAAGACCTCCCAAGGACAACTTCCTTCACCCCAAGAATAGAGCGCAACTGAAGATAGCGCAGTGATGCAAAAGGTTTCATGAAGATGTCTGCAACCTACTCGCTAGTGAGAATGTACTCCAAAATGAGAGAACCATCCTGAATCAATTGGCGGATGAAATGCATGTGAAGCTCAATGTGCTTTGTCCTCTAATGCTCTATCGGGTTGCAAGTGATGAATATTAAGAGGGGGGGTGAATTAGTATACCAAAAAATACTATACTTAAACACTTTAACAGTCTAGTAGTAAACCGGTAAAACAGTTTAACAAACAAACCAGTTAACACACATGCAAGCCAAATAGCAAATAAGGCATTCACCCATAGAAGCACAATCACCATAACACAAGAGATTTTGGCATGAAAACCCAAATGGGAAAAACCACGGTGAGATGAAACTTACAAGTAACTATTTGTAGAATAGTAACCAGACCGGTTAAGGTCATACAATATTCTTTACCAGAACAGATCCTGTTAGGAATCTCAATCTTTGTTAGGAGATAAATCCAATTAAACACTACCTTGTGAGAGGATTTCAGATCCACAGATGTGAACCACCTTGTTAGAGGATTTACAAAGGCTTTTCTGGGCCTACCCGATTAAGGGTTTCTGACTTGTCAAAGATGTGAGTAATCAACAAGTGAATGATCTAGAAAATGGCACAGTTTGCTTGAGTAGATCCATTGTAGCTCATAGCTAATGCTCTTCAACATTACTTCAGTCTTCAATAACTCCACACTCTGTTGCAGTACATAGACTTAATCTTCTCAGCTAAGATCGCACATACAAGAGCTTCGACGACCACCAAAACCTAACAACTACACTCATACATACACATACAAAACCCTAGACATGATGTCATTAAAAGGAATCTAATTTCATGGCGGTCCAATAGGATTACATTGCAAGTTTCTAGGTTCATTGTATCTAGACACATTTGGTAACATGACACAAAATCACCATCAAAGTGTCGGTGGATGGTAACTCATCACAAACATATACCGGTTGGTAACTCATCACAAAGTATTACTGGTTTATACAACTTTTCCGGTTACCAGTTGGTAACTCAGAGTAATACTAGTTTAACAGATTACCGGTTGACAAAAATTGAAGACTGGGAAAAAGATAACTACCACTTCTGGCTTCTTTGCTCTGCTCTGCTTGAGATCCTTAAACCGCTTGATCTCTCTATGTTGCTTGGGTCTTTATACTGCTTGAGATCGGTAAACACTTTCTGCATAACATCAAGAGTCTAAAGACTACAACATGATACCGGTGTGAAAAAATTACTGGTTGAGCATAATTCATATATTCACAAAGTGATCTCATAGCAAGTGTGTATCCATCAATGACAATCACAACATAATCATCAAAATACCAACAATCTCCCCCTTTGGCAATGATGACAACACTTAGGAAAAAATTGACATCTAAGTGTTTTACAACAAAATTATGCCATAATCAAAATTAAATCCCCCTAAGCATATACACTATCCCTTTTGCAGAAAATACAATGTATACTACTTCCTTACAGAGATAAACATGAAAGTATACATAGCATGCATCAAAATTAAAATATAGAATACTACTCCCCCTTTGCCAACAATGACAAAGTACAGCTGAAAAACCCTCGTTCCATTAGCATTAAAAATTGATTTAAAGAGTTTATGACAATAAAGAGTGAAACTTGTAAAAAACTGATTTAAAGTCCTGCATAAATGTCTTCATGGATAAAGACCATGATTCAAGCAATGAGGTAGCAACCTCATTCTCCATTTGCATCTGATAGACCTACTCTTCCATGTCATCCAAGGTACTCATCTCTTGAGTGACCGTTAGGGCATCCATATTAGATAGCATTTCTGAAGAATTTGCAATCTTGGCAGTAGGATCAATTGAAGTTCCTACAAATTACATGTCCAGTTGCTTATCTCCGCCTCTATTCTTGCAAACTAGAGTTGAAACTGGTGAGCGGTTTGTCCATATGTGGAGAAGGAATCATATGGCGTCTTGAAGGTTCTTATAAATGACTGCACCGGTTGCTTATCTCTGCCTCTATTCTTGCAAACTAGAGTTGAAACCGGTGAGTGGTTTGTCCATATGTGGAGAAGGAATCATATGGCGTCTTGAAGGTTCTTATAAATGACTGCATATCATATTGTAGTTTGGCTTTCTGAGCAAGCACATCATCACAGAATATATGAGGTTGACATATCTTACTTAGCAATAATTTTTCCTCATCCATTGCATCTCTAATGTCCTTTTGTGCCTTCTGTAGATCAGACCGGAGCTCTGTTAACTTTTCACCAAGGAAGTGTCCAAAGCCTTTTGATGCTCCTTCTTGGCATTTTCTTCTACAACCTCTTCTAGGCTTTGCACCTGGTCTTCTACAACTGTGCATAGGAGCTTTAATTGTGCAAGAGAGGAATTGATATTGGGGAGGTTGGTACCAGGTATCAAACTGGTAAGAGTGTCCACTGCAGCTTGGATCACATCTTTCTCTTTCTTCCTCCTTATTACTTCCAGGCGTTCTTGGGCAACCTTAATGCTCTGCAACAACTCTGATTCATTTGCAGACTGGAGTTCAATGGGACTGGTAATGTTAGCCGGTTTTGCTTGACTACCAGTTTCCTTTGGGGTCTCCATCTGAGTGCTCTGTACTACTCCCTCTTTCTCTTTAGCTCTTTTATTGTCCTCTTCTGCCTTATTTTTCTCCTCTTCTTTCCATTTCTCTTCTTCTTCATCCTTCTTCTTCTTCATTCCCTCTTCCTTCTTCTTCTTCTCTTACTCCTTTCTCTTCTCCTCTTCCTTTCTCTTCTCCTTTTCCTTTTTCTTCTCATCTTCCTTTTTCTTCTCCTCTTTCTTTTTCTTCTCCTTTTCCTATTTTCTCTCCTCTTCCGCTTTTTTCTTCTCTTCTTCCTTTTGCTTCTTTTCCATTTCTACATGTTTTCTATTTTCTTCCTCTTGTTTCTTCTTCTCTTTCTCTGCCTATTTTCTCTTGTCTTCCTCCTATTTCTCCTGACCTTCTGTTTCTATTGGTGCATTCAGAGTAACATTTTCACCGTTCAAGGCATCAACATCAATTGGGTCCAATTGAGTAGTGACCGGCTCTCCTTCACTATCATATACTTCATCTGGTTGAGTTATTTTCAGTTCTTGCTCAACCTTTTTGTTGGCTTCAACCACTTGATGCAATCTTAAAGCTGATTGAGCAAGGGTGTGAGGCCTCACCTCAACTCAGTCTAACATTTCAGTGATTTTTATATTGAGACTATTATGGATACTTTATTTTGATGCATTTTGGAATTTAGAACTTATATGATTTCAGGATTTGGATAACATTGCTATATATCGATGATTTATTTATATGCTTTATGAGATAGAACACCACATGATTGTTAGATAAGATGATATTGCGGTAATAAATGTCGTTATTGAATTTGTAGGACTTTACTATGATAATAGACTTATGATGTATGTTTAAGTTTATGAGATTTAGGATGAATTGCTTATGTGAAATTGCTTGGATAAAGGATGTATTTAATTTGTGCAAATGTAAATTATATATGCAAGTGATGATGTGTATTATTATTCCTTTGAATTATATTATATGTGAATATTTGAAAGTACTAATGTGTAAATTGAGATGCGCAGGAAGTTATCCATATGACCATGGAAAATTTACAGAGAACCAAACCTAGACTTATGTATGTTCGTAAGCCAAGGGTTGTCTATTTGGAGAGACAACACCCCATTTGTGTTGTATTTTATTCGTAACAGTATATGCTGCATGTGTGTTAAGTGTATTTAATTTACTTGTGTAAAATCCACAAGAGACGATTTCATGTTTTAAAATTGTAAAAGTGTTTTCTTTGTGTCACTTGACATGTGTGGATTTAAGTTTAAATTTTATATTTGTCTCTTGGTGGGAAAGTGTTCAACTATATTTTTTTTTCAATTAATGTAATGTGATGTCATAAATACCTTGGGTAAATAATCTTTGGGGTGGTCAACATAGGTTTGACCCGAAAATAAACTTCAGAGGGGTTTAAAATGGGTTAAATGAACACCTAGGGGTAGTTTAATAGGGTTTCCTAAAGCCCATAAGGTATACCTAAGGGTTAGGGGTAATTTTAGGCAAGTTTCTACTCCTAAGTGACCTTTTAGACACTCTAAAATTTGACTTTTTTGAGTTGTGCGAAAATTGAAATTAGAAGATTGAACCTAGTTGTAAACTTTCATTTTCGAATGAGAGTTCTCTTTCCCATTCTATCTTACCTTCCTCTTTAGTTTTTAGAAACTTGTGACAACTGGGAGAATGAGCTTCTTAAGCAAGAATTTGAAAATTTGAGGGTAATCACCCACTCTCCATTTTTGGAGACAAGAGAAATTTTGAAAAGAATAGAATAGATGGGAATAGTAAAATTTGGCTAAGGGTAGAAGGAGAAGATCCATGGAATTGGGAAGCTCTTGCTCAACCATACTAACCTACCTTTGGGCAGATTAAGGTTGGTTACATTCTTCTTAAAATGACTTCTTTTTGCATGTGTTTGAAAGTATGTTGGTGTAAGAAATTTGTTTCCTTGTATGTTCTGTTTGGGTATTTCATTTGGTATTTGTATTTTGTTTTGTAAATGTTTTGGGAGTCTTCAAGACCTCTTACTCTTGGGAGAGAGGAGGATCTTGTGGGTGGTAGCAGTGACAACCCTCGAGTGAGAGACTCTCATTTTGAGAGCGATCACAAGGGATTTTTGTGTGACCCTTGCTGCATGGCCTGTTTGTGCAATGGGGGTCATAAGGAGGGATATAAGGCTAGAATGCCTTGGGGGGGCATAAGGAATAAGGGGTTGAAATTCTTGATGTATTTGTTGTGCCATGAGGTGGCTACATGTTTTCCATACTTGCAATTCTCCTCAGGGTATTGGTCCACTACCACCCTTAAAAAAGGTCATCACCAAAGTGTGGTGCAGTGTAGCCGGGATGGGAGTGTGTTTGAAATCTGTGTGCATTCTGTCTTCTATGTGTTTGCATGTTTGTTTCCCATCTAGGATTTGGTTCTCCGAGCTCGGGGGTGGCTACCAGTTAGCCTAGGCTGGGAGGTGAGCACTCCATGGTCATAGTTGTGATTTAATATGCAGGATTGTCGAGAGAAAAGAATAGGACAAGTGGAAAGTTGTAGGAGTTATTGTTGCAGAAATTTATTTGCAGTTGTATTTATTAGTTTTAAAAGGAGAAATATACCCTCATTCATTGGAATGAGAGGGTAATTGTAAATTAGAAATAAAGACATGAGGTTTAGTTATTTGATATTTAGATAAAGAAACATCTTGTAAATTTTGCAGAATGAAATAAGCTAAATATACTCTTCTTTCTATTTGAAAAGAAATGCTTTTGAATTGCATGCAATAGCCCACTGAAAAATAAAAAAATCATTTTTATTTGATTCTCTGTTTTCTTTTTTATCTGTGAATTTGTCTTCATTTTAATTGCAGAAAATATGAGTTGTAGTTGTTGTTAGATTTTAATAAAAATATTATTTTATCTATTTAGTAGCTGTAGTAATTGCAGAATCAACAAATGTATTTATTGCAGAAAAGAATTATGTATTCCTAAATTAGTATTTCCAAAGTTCAAAAAAAAGTATATCTGATGTGTTATGATAAATAGATTAGCAGGAAATTTATTTCATTCTTAAGCATTTAAAATAAAATAAAATAGGAAAGGCATAAATTAGATTTGCAGGCATGTTGTAGATTGAAAATAAATTATATATTTCTGTTTTCTGTAAAAGCAATATAGTACAATAAAGTTCTGGAAATTATTCTTTCATCTATTTCAAAAAATTAGTATCTAAATAGATATTTCATCTAGTAAATGTAAAATTTTAACTTGTTAAATTTGCTGTATAAAATTAATTTAATCTAGTCAGTTACTGTATGTAGGAGATAAATCTAAGGTTAATATATTTCATCTATGTTTTAGAAATAAAGTATTTTGGCTTTTGTTTTAAAAAATAAAAATAAAAAAATACCCTTGCTGCAAATGAAATAGGAAAGTATTAATCCAGTTAATCTTTTTTTTATATATATATATATATATAAATATAAATAGAATAATGATCACCCGAAAAGAAAATGTATTTATGCCTGCATGTGTTAAAAATGCTAAGAATATATATATATATATATATATATATATATATATGTGTGTGTGTGTGTGTGTGTGTGTGTGTGTGTGTGTGTATACATATATGTATATATGTATATATATATGTATATATATATATACATATGTATATATACATATACATATACATATACATATGTATATATATATATATATAATATATTTATATTTAAAAAAAAAAAATTTAATTAAAATAACTAGCGATTTAAATTTTGTTTTTAATATAAAAAAAAATAATAATTTAAAAGTTTGTTTTAGGGCTCGGCCCTTGAGATTTTCCCCGCAGAGTGGCCCTTTACCACAACGGGCGTGGGCTCCCGAGCGACGGCTGCAGCTGCCACTGTGGGCTGCAACCCACAGTGGGAGGCCTCAGCCTCCACTGTGGGCGGCGACCCACAGCGATGATGCCGCCGTCTCTGTGGGGAGACAACCCCCTCCCCTTCGGCCGCCACATTCTCTTCGGCCCTCTGCTAAAAATCGCCCCCGCCTCCCTGTAGCAAACTCGACGGATTTCGCCATGGCTGCCGCCCGACCTCCCCTGCAACACAAACGAAAAAAAAAAAGATGAAACCCTAGCCCGGTTAGGGCTAGGGTAAATAAGAAAAGAGTGAATATTAAAATTAAAAAAAAGGGGTTAAATTTATAGATTAAAATAAGGGTTAGGGTTTGCATGGGTAAACCCATTTATGTTTTTAAAATATATTAATATTATATTTATATAATATTATTTATATTTATATATAGGTATTGTGGAATTATTTAATTTTAATTTTCAAAGAGAATTGAAATGCTATGAATCCAATTATAATGAATTAATATTAGACTTTAAAATTAAATAAGTTGACTTGTTTAAATATTAGTGAGGACAATATTTATTTTAAATTTAAATTTATTGAGAAGTCCATGAACGGATTATTAATGAAATTAATATTTATTTTTAACTTAAATAGGTTTAGGCATTCGTGAAATGAATATTAATGAAGTTAATATTGATTTTAAATTTGAAGAGCTTGAATGGTTATGAACTAAATATTATGAAGTTGATATTTAATTTTTAATTAAATAGATTGAGCGACAATAAGCTAGTCCCTTTTTAATCCGTAGTTAATCTTAAATGGTTTTTCTGTTATTTAAGTAGTAGATAAAAGTTCATTTTAATATAGTTAAAACCAAAACTGCTTAGTGTGTTTCGTATTAGCGAACTTAATGTTATATAGTTGTTATTTAAAAAATTTTTATTCCATTCTTGCCCTAAATCTTGGGCATGACAAAGGGAGTGGGTATCTTGACCACTACAGGAACTTTTCCTTCTAGCAACAAGAGTCTCCTTCTTCTCATGAAGAAGAGGCCCTTATATCTTTCCACTACTTCATAAAATTCGGTTTTGGGCACATTAGGAAAGTATTGTGTAAATACTTCCTCTCTTATTTCTTGTTCCTTTTCTATGGCAATATGCCACTTATTATCTAAAGAATTATACAAAGAATTAGGTGTCTCAGATTTAATTTCTGATGGCCACCAGTCATTAATACATAAATAATTGATAACTTCCTGTTCAACTTCCTTCTTTTCATCATCATTAAAATCATCAAAGCACTCTTTCAAATCACCAAGCACTTTTCTTCTAATATTCTTAATTGTTCTTCGATAATGTGTCAAAGGTTTGTAAGAGGAAATATCGATACTTACCGGTGCCGACGTTGCCAGTTCATTCTTTGTCTTTTTCCTCGTTTGCCTAGTCTTCTTAGGTTGTTCTTCAAAGACAGTGTCCTCTGAGTCTGGTGTATTTCTTTTTGTCTTCCACTTCCTCTCAAAGACTTTGGCAGGTGCCACTTCTAATTTCTTCTTTGCTGGTGACCGCTTGGTCACTTTGGGATTTGCTGTGGTAACCGGTGTCGATGATGAAGGCACTACCTTTCCCTTCTTTACTAAGGGTTCTTCAACCAGTGTAACCCTTTCCAAATAGATGCCAGTTCTCTTTGCCTTTGGATCAAGGGGTGAGGTGATTAGGGTAGAGGCATACCCATCTAGCATGTCATACATTACCTCATATCCCATCGGTTCCACTTCTTCCCGTCTAGGCTCAACCACCTCCATTATGCACTCATCAACTCTGATGGTGAAGCAGATGTCATCTTCATATTTCTTGACAATATCACCTGATATTCTCACCCTTTGGTTCATTTTGCATCTGAACTCATCAAAGTATTTGTTCAGCACTTCCGGATAACCGGTTCCTATCGCTTGTAGGCTTTCCTTGATTTGCTTTGTCACAGGTTGGTCAGCAGACCACTGAATATCACCTACTCCTAGAAAATAGCCTTGGAAGTAGAAGAACAACCCAACCACTAGTTGTTCAAACTTAAATCTCAAGGCATTGTCCTGTTTGATCAATTTGAGGTTCAACAGAAGTTGTCTTTGCATACAAGTGCAATGCATCTTCCTTGATCATCCTATAGGCGGCATTTACCACTGCAGCAGAGACAGAGTTGGTTCTGCTGGCATGGAACGTCCGGTATCCTATCACCATACACGCATATTTGACCAAATGATCCTTGATTGAATTGATATTCATTCCCCATGAATCGCTCACATAACCGGTGAGCTTAGTCATTTCTGTCTTGCTAATCTTCCTTAGGGTTGGCACTTCACCGATGTTGTAGAAACCGGTGATGGCATTAATTGCTTCTAGTGTAATATCATGCGTCTGCTCTAAGTACATTTTATCACCATGTAATCTGCTTAGAATAATGTAGATGTTATCATCTAAAAATTCTTCAAGGAAATAGACAGCATTGTGAAGTTTCTTCTTTTCTAGAATGCTGAATTCCGATTTAATCTTTTTGTCCTTCCCACAGAACAAACTCAACTGAGACTGGATCATCAGAGATCCTAGATCTTCAATCTTACAGTGAATCTAATCGGAAATGCCTTCCTCCACTATAACACCAACGGGTATTTGAGATAGGGCATTGTATTTTGCCTTCCGTTGAATGAAGTCTACAGAATCAATAGGTGCACTAGAACTAGCATGTGATGTGGAAGCCATGATAAACAGAGAATTTTGAAAAATACCTTCGTAAGTCAAAATTTAGGGCTCACAATTTAAACTTCGCTACACACTCCTTTGGTTTCTGAAATACCGCTTTATGTTCACACTTCACCAATAGATGTTTGCTTATGATTCTTCTTCAGGATTTTGATAAATTCTTTGAATTGCAATCCAAATCGCTTTTCTTCGCTTTGTGCTTGAAAACTTCTTCGCTTGTGAACTGATAAGTGAAAAATGACTTTGAAAAATTCTCTTAAACAATTTCTTCACCTATCACAATAAATGCTCCACTATTAGGGCATAAACCCTAATTTACCTTCTACCGTTTTTGGTCTTCTTCCAACTAACAGGTATCACATACCGGTTGAGGTTTTTTACCGATGTAAACCGGGGGTTCGAGATAATTCACTGTTTGCTCCCCCTAAGCTTTTTTGATGCTTAGTTTGCTGGTTCAACGACTTCCACACTAGGTGCAGAAACTAGTTCTACTTGAATCACTTCTTCTGGCTTCTTCTTCTAGGTTTTCTTCATATCTACTTGAACAATTTCAACATCAATCTTTCCTTCCGGAGTGACTGGTATATCATCCGATATACTCTTTCTTGTTCTGCAGAATCTTGTTGTATGACCCAATTTTTTTCAATGATAGCAAACCATTCCAGGTGCTCTCCAAGGTCCATTATTCATGTTTCCATTCTTCCTTCTGCATGTTACAATAGTGTGACCATGACCATGACAAATCCAACAATTTTCTCTCCATCCAGTTGCCACTTGATAGCCACCGCTACCTGACTGATGATTATAGGTATTAAACCAGTTTGGGTTCCGGTTCCCAGAGGGTTCAGAAAAAGCTCCTTTACTCCTTTGAGGATACCTTCTGGTGTTGTGCATGATAGACCTGCATTCAAATTCTCTATGCCCAAACTTGTTGCATGCATAACAATTACCATTGAATCTATTGGGTCTAGGCTTATTGTTTAGAAAATAAGGAAAATTATTGTAAGCCTTACTTCTACATACATTAGCACTGTGTCCTTCCTTGAGACAATTAAAGAAAACAGGTTTGAACTTTTTCTTACCTTTATCCTTTGATGTTGGTTGTTTATTTGATGCTCCATCTTTTGTTCTAGAGGTCTCACCTTCCTCATAATCAAAGAAACCAAGTCCATTGGTATTCTTTACTGGTTTAGCTGATTCAAGCTTCTGTTCTAGCTTGACAGTGCTCTTATTGAATTTGGCACGTATTCCCTTTGACTCAATGAGTTCTTTGGAAATAGCAGCATTGCATTCTCAGAAATAGCCATGTTTAGTTCACCTTGCACTTATTCTTTTTTTATTTTGCTTTCATGAAGATAAGCGGTAAGTGCACTGATGTCTTGCTTCAGCTTGGAGATCTCATGATCTTTGTCTTTTACCAGATCTTCAGCTTTCCTCTGGTTCTCAAGCTCTTGACACATTCTGATAGTTAGTCCTTCAAGTTCCCTTCTTAGGTTGGCATTGGACTCATTCAGTTTTTTAACTTCTTGAATTAGGGCTTCCATGTTCGCTTCATCAGAAGAACTATTTTCAATTAGCTCCATCAATTTTTCAGCATGCTCTCTTCTTTTTTCCTGAGAGGCCTTATATTTGACTTTAAGTTCATCATAGGCTTGCTCAGTCTGAGTGAGCCGATGAGTAAGTTCCCTCACAGTGTATTCCCCCATATCTCTTTCCAAGTGGTTAGACTTATAGAAAGGTTGGCTCTGATACCAATTGATGAATACTAAGAGGGGGGGTGAATTAGTATACCAAAAAATATTGTACTTAAACACTTTAACAGTCTAGTAGTAAATCAGTAAAATAGTTTAACAAACAAACCGGTTAACACACATGCAAACCAAATAGAAAATAAGGCATTCACCCATAGAAGCACAATCACCATAACACAAGAGATTTTGACATGGAAACCCAAATGGGAAAAACCACGGTGAGATGAAACTCACAAGTAACTATCTGTAGAATAGTAACTAGACCGGTTAAGGTCAGATCAGTTAAGGTCATACAATGTTCTTTTCTAGAACAAATCTTGTTAGGAATCTCAATCTCTGTTAGGAGATAAGTCCGATTAAAGACTATCTTGTGAGAGGATTTTAGATCCACAGATGTGAACCACCTTGTTAGAGGATTTACAAAGGCTTTTCTGGGCCTACCTGGTTAAGGGTTTCTGACTTGTCAAAGATGTGAGTAATCAACAAGTGAATGATCTAGCAAATGGCACAGTCTGCTTGATTAGATCCATTGTAGCTCATAGCTAATTCTCTTTAGCATTACTTCAGTCTTCAGTAAATCCACACTCTATTGCAGTACACAGACTTGATCTTCTCAGTTAAGATCGCACATACAAGAGATTCGATGACTACCAAAACCTAACAGCTACACTCATACATACACATACAAAACCCTAGACATGATGTCCTTAAAAGGAATCTAATTTCATGTTGGTCCAATAGGATTACATTGCAAGTTCCTAGGTTCATTATATCTAGACACATTTGTTAACACAGCACAAAATTACCATCAAAGTGTTGGTGGATGGTAACTCATCACAAAAATATATCGGTTGGTAACTCATCACAGAGTATTACCAGTTTATACAACTTTTCCAGTTACCGGTTGGTAACTCAGAGTAATACTAGTTTAATAGATTAGCGGTTGACAAAAAATGAAGATTGAGAAAAAGATAACTGCCACTTTTGGCTCCTTTGCTCCACTCCACTTGAGATCCTTATACCGCTTGATCTCTCTATGCAACTTGGGTGTTTATACCACTTGAGATTGGTAAACACTTTCTGCATAACGTCAATAGTCTAAAGACTACAAGATGATACCAGTTTGGAACAATTACTGGTTGAGCATAATTCATACATTCACAAAGTGATCTCATAGCAAGTGTGTGTCCATCAATGACAATCACAACATAATCATCAAAATACCAACAACGAGAAATGTGAATAGCAGTCTGATTGTCACACCAAAGAATAGTGGGACTATCAGGAGGAAAACCAAACTTAGTCATCAACTGTAGAAGCCATAATATCTCCTGACTAGCTAGCACAGTAGCTCGGTACTCAGCCTATGTAGATGATAATGCATGAGCAGTTTGCTTCTTGCAAGACCATGTGATAGGACTAGAGCCAAGATAGAAAACAAAGCCAGAAGTAGACTTCCGATCATTGACATCACCAGCCCAATCTGAGTCAGTCTAGCCAACAATGTGAGGTTCCCCTAATGTGTAGTGAATGCCATGAGAAATAGAGCCCTGAATGTACCACAAAATACGTTTGGCAGCTTTCCAATGACTCTCATAAGGATCATGGGAGAATCTAGAGAAAAATCCAACCACAAAGGAAAGATCAGGATGAGTGTGTGTCAGGTACAACAAACTGCCAATCAACTACTTGTAAAGTGTAGAATATACTGAAAGAGTGGAGCAAGTAGTAATCAGAACAACCCCTAATTGAAAAGGAGTGGGAGCAGGTTTGCAATCAAGATTGCCAAAGCGCTGAAGCATGTCAAGAGAATACTTTTGTTGGTAAATGTAGATCCCATCAAAAGACTGAATCACCTAAAGACCAAGAAAATAGTGTAGAAGACCAAGACCTATCATCTCAAACTGGTCCATCAAAGCTCATTGAACATGTTGAATCATAGAGGATGAGCTACCTGTGATGAGGAGATCATCAACATATAGCACAAGAATCAAGATCTCACCCTCAAGAAGTTGAATGTACACTATGTGATTGGAATGACAGCATGTGAAACTAGTAGAGAGCAAGAAAGAGTCCATTTTCTCATACCAAGCCCAAGGGGCCTATTTGAGACCATACAATGAACATCGAAGTCTACAAACTAAAGAACTATCCTGCACAAATCCCTGAGGTTGCTCCATATAGATTTCCTCCTTTAGGTCTCCATGCAAGAAAGCACTCTTCACATCCATCTGAAAAATGGGCCATCCCCTGAAGTTGCAAGGGATAGTACAAAGTGAATAGAGTTCATCTTGGTGAAAGGGGAAAATGTCTTGGAGTAATCAATACCCTCAACCTACGAGAAAACCTTCGCAACAAGACGTGGTTTGTACTTATCAATCAAACCATCAACAACATACTTAGTGTGATACAACCAGTAGCACTGAACCATCTTTCTACCCTTAGGAAGAGGACAAAGATCCCAAGTATTATTCCTCATCAAATAAGAATACTCCTCATCCATAGCACAATCCCACTCAGGGTGTCTTGTTGCCTCTAAAAAGTTTTGAGGATTATTTGAAATGGCATGACTCAAAAGACTAGAACCCACAGTATGAGAATGAGTGCGACGAGTATCTGAAGGATCATCAGCCATAGATCATGTCGCCTCAACAGTAAAGTGAGCCCACTTGGGCATCTGAGGTGGAGCAGGTGGAGGTGGGGATGGTCGATCATCAACAACATCATCAGAATCATCCTCAAAATAATCCTAAAGAGATGCAGTGGGAGGAGTAGGTAGAGGGGTAGACACTGGAGACAGGGTATCCACTGTGGGAAGGCACTCATCAAACTGAACATCCCGTCGAAACAGGACCTCTCAAGAATTAGGATCAAACAACCTGTATGTCTTAACATCCTCACAGTAGCCAACAAAAAGGAGGGGTTGACTCTTCTACTCCAATGCTTTCCTCTGAGCATCAGGAATAAATGCCCATTCCTCACTACCAAATACTTGAAAAACATAAACATCAGGCTTGTCATGAGACCAAGCCTCCTTGGGAGTCATATGTCGAATCGCCTTGTGAGGCATCCGATTTTGAATGTAGTTGGCACAATTGACTGCCTCAGCCCAAAAAGACAAATCCATGGACCTGGACTGAATCATACAATTCGCCATCTCCCGTAAAGTTCTATTCTTTCTCTCAGCAACACCATTCTACTGAGGGGTGTAGGGAACAGTAAACTGATGTTGTAAACAATGCTCAGTGCAAAAATCTTTGAAAGCCTGTGTAGACACTTTAAAATAATTATTTTAATTATTTTTAAATTCCTGACATAATTAATTTATTAATTATGTCATTTTTCAAATTCCTCCTCAATATTAATTAATTAATTAATTAATTAATATTGTCACTATAGTCTATTGATTGATTTATTTAATAAATCAATCCCCTTTTATTCTTCTAAAAATCCTCAATATTAAATCTCCTCAAATTCCTCCTCTTAACTAATTAATTTCAATTAATTATTTAACCTAGGTGATTCCTACAAACCACCTTTTCCTAATCCATCATTAACCTGATAAATTCTTCTAGAAACTCCCTAAGCTCACTTAGCATTATTCTTCTAATTTTTAATTCCCTCCACTCATTCTCTCTCTTAGTCAAATCCTCCTACAAATATTATCTACCTTAACCCCACCTAATATTTCATCTAATCTCCTTGCTAGTGGCTAATCATCATGATTAGCCACAAAGTCAACTCCTTGTCCCATCCATCCAACCACTCTCCTTAAATACCCTTTTCCTAGGTGAATGTGAGATTTTCAAAATCTCACATTCCTTGAGGAATCTCATCTTCCAAGGAATTTTTAATTCCTCCTTATTTCTCCAATCCCCATGAGCATCCCTTTTGAAGAATTTTTGATTCTTCCTTTCCATCCCTCAAGAAATATCCCATCCCTTGCTCTTCTCAAGGCACATTGGGAAGTCTTACCAATGAACCTTGAGGAGGGTGGAGACAAGGAATCCTGACCCTCCATTTTGGGTCAATCCCAACCCTTCATTTCTCGTCCTCTCTCCCTATAAATTGAGGACTCCATCCCCTCACATTTCATCTCCAATTTTAGGAAGTTAATGCTGCTAGTTTGTGCCTAGGAAACCATCTTTGCACCCTTATCATGCCAAAGTTACTCCTCATCCATACTTAGCCATATTATCCATCTCATCCTTCAAATCCATCACATCCATTTGTGCACAATGTTGGAGAGCCAACCACATCAAGCAATCTAGGAGAAAATTGACATCATGTTGGAGGCATTTGGGCGCACTTCGACTTCATCCAAGCTCCATCCAAGGGAGAAGGTAAAAGTTTGCAAGGTATAAGCATTTGTCTTCATATTTTTATGTCATTTGATTTATGCTTCATGTTTTTATATGTTTTCATTTTTGGTTTGTATGCTAACCATCCAAATCCACCTTGCTTCTTTTTCCCATCTTCATTCTGGCATGCCTGGTGGGACCCACGTCCCTAAAACTAATGTTTTTTGAGTTTTTGTGAGTTTACAAGTCGCAAGTATTGGAACAACGTGAGAAATTTAGGTTTGACGCGATAGACAGACCTCTTCAGCATGTGCATAGGTCCATCAACGCGAGCGCAGGCGCACTAGCGTGACCAAAGTTAAAAATTTAAAAAAAAAAATCCTGCTTTCTTTTTTTTTAAACAATTACTCTTTGTTTATCTTTTTGATGCATGCGCAGGCATGTCAACACAAGCGGACGCATTTTAGTGCGAAGGAAACTTAACTAGCAGACACATTTTGAAATTTGAATTTTAAAATTTAACTGCTAACCCTTTTTCCCTGTTTTCAGGCTTTCAACACGGGTGCAAGCGTTTTGATGTGAGTGAGAGCGCTTCAGCATGAACGATCCAGAACAACATGATAGATAGGTATAAAATCACGATTTCTGTTTGTTTTAATTTCTTTTTAATTTTATTTTTTTTGGTTTCTATCAACTGTAATGCATA
Source organism: Cryptomeria japonica (assembly GCF_030272615.1). Classification (NCBI taxonomy): domain Eukaryota; kingdom Viridiplantae; phylum Streptophyta; class Pinopsida; order Cupressales; family Cupressaceae; genus Cryptomeria; species Cryptomeria japonica. The sequence goes on along the minus strand of NC_081413.1, from coordinate 132,309,786 downwards.
CGTAGACGTTTTGGTGCCTGCACATGCGCATTAATGCGACTGACTGCATTTTAGCGAGTGTGTTGTTTGTGCAGGCCAGTCACTACTAATTTTTCTTTTTTTGAGTGTTGCAACTTCTTCAATTGTCCAAGACCTAAGAAACACAAAAAACTACTAATCTGAATTGCTTTGTAGGTTGCCTAGGAGTTCCAACCAAACATTGTGTCTTTTCTTAACTAGGCACCTAGATTTAATTAAAGGATAAATGAACCATTATCTTTTGTGTTTTGTGAAAAGCATAAAGGTAGGAGAGTATGCTCTCATCTAGCTAGATGATTAGAAATCTAGACCCTCCAATTTTTTCATGTTTATTGCATGCTTACCTTTAGCAGGCTTGCCCTCCTATCTTGCTCTTTGAGAAGGTAAGAGGGGAATGACCCAAGTGAGTACACCCAGACCTGGGGTTCCCAACTCACTATAATAAATAGGCCATTGATGATGAAAGGGTCAATGGTTGGGGCTATATGAGAGTTCACTCTCACATTGGGTGCTTAGTAGGATTCTAGAGATCTCAATCATGCTTGTGTGACTACTAAGTTCTTGGTGCTTCGTTGGGATATAGGCCTCAATTGTGCTTGCACAACTGCAAAGGGTAGCTCCCAATGGGAAGACATATTAAACACCTTGTGCATAGTGGCCAAAAACCTTCTAGTCATTGGTGCAAGAGGTTGGACCTCCAAAGCCGCCCATATTTTTACAGCCCTTAGTAGAGACACAAAGTTCGCCATGAGGAGTTTTCATGGGAATTGATGCTTGGCTTCCCTAGAGAAGTGAGTGTCGTGGAGGGGAGCCAGTGGGGTCAAGCATCTAAGTGTCTGCTCTGGGTAAGCGTAGCTAGGAAACAGATTGGGGTCCAATGACTATTGTCCTTGCCAGCCTTAAGAATGTTGTACATGAGCATGAGTGTCTTTGAGCTAAAATTCATTTGATCATTGTGTTTGCTTTGTTTGATACTTGCTTGCCAAGAGTAGTCTAAAAACACATCATTATCCTCAAACACTTTGCAAAAACATTTGTCTAAAAGAAAACAATCATCCAAGTCACTATCCACACAAAGTCCTAATTGTGTCAAAACTCCGTCCGTTTCATGTTTCATAAACCTAAGTTGTATAAGTATCCTAAGAAGTCAATCCACCGACCTATCAAGAAGAATAAGCTCACACAAGCACAACTCATTAGACGTTGGAAATTTTGGTATACAAACCGCAAACTCTTGCTTAAACACAAGGCATTATTGCACCATTACCACAATTACGTCCATGGCCATAGCAATGAGTTTGATGCTAGCGATGAGTTAAGAGTCTGTGCCCTCCATCAAGGTTCAGGTTTGTCTTTCAACACCAACTATCATCAAAATCAGGGTGGTCATGTTCCTTCATACAACTTTCCATCTGAACTGATCATCTATTGAGTCATGTTCATACCAAGGATAGCCTAGTCACCAAATTTGTTCTAATCATCACTATCATCCCTCTTCAATCAATCATCCTCAATATTTTCCTAAGGACTTATCACATCAATCAATCACAAAATCAATCACCTTCAATTATCAAATCAATTCTCAAAATCCAAATCAAATCATCCTTTAATCCAATTTAACCTCACATTAAGGTTGCATGCCTTGTGACATTTCAATTAGACCTCATCCTTAATCACTTGGCTTTTGTGCTTGAAGAAGAATCCTCTCCAAGTACCTTTGCCTTATCCTTTGAGTCAATCAAGACTCTTAACTTACGCCTTTGCTTTGCTTAGGGTCATTAGTCAACCCTTAGTGGAAGAAATACTTTTTAATCATCATTCCAAGGTCTAAATTCTACCCAACTTGGTCGTTACCTTCCTTGTGGTTTCATCTACCACCTAAGATCCTCATCCAAGGACTAAGGTGTCAATACTAATCAAATCCAGGTTCTAATCCAAGGACCCTATCAACCAGCAAAAAATCCATTTTCATCAAATCCAAATCCAAATAAAAATCCAAGAGTCTCACTAAGTCCTCTCATCAAAAATTTCCTCCTCCAATCTTTTCTAAGGTTATTCTTGTATGGTCACAATTCAATCTCAAAAGAAAAAGATGGCCGAATAACAATATTGTATGCCAAACATTAGTGTCCTATATGAAGATCCTACACAAAGTGTGCAACCTAGCACTCAAAATCAAACACAAAATCCTAATATGGTTGACCAAGATGAACTCTCTTTGAAAGTGCAAACTTTCCTATTAGACTCTTATAATCGAGAGATGATTGAGAAATTTATCCAACACAATCCTACTGCACTTCTAAAGACCCTCCTTGAAAATGGAGCTCAACTCCCACTTGCTTTTGATAAATCCACCCTTGGTCAACAACCACAAGGAGACCTCTCTTCGGCATAGAATGCCGCACCCATTATTCAAACTTAATCAATTGGGGCCCCACCAATCATTCAACCCCAATCAATAGCACCCACATCACTTCCCCCTGTGGTCTCCATTCCACCTTCTTCCTCGTTACCATCTATACCACTATCAAATCTGATCTCATCTATTCTCGAACATGCCTCTATACCATCTTCTTCTACTCAACCATATATTTCTATTGCACAAACTTTGGTTCCTATCAACAATGTCGCTGACATCATTCGGGCCGCACTTAATATTGTCACAATAGCTTGTGGATCGCGACCAACTGTCACTCAAGTCCCTACGACATCGGTCATCACATCTCACATTCCTGCTTCCTCATCATATCAATACATTAGTGGTGGTGCACCTTCCATGATTCATCCGATTCTAGGGGCGAACACAATCCATCATTTCCAAAATCCACAATAAGACCTCATTAAAGAAATTTAGGACATGAAAAAAATCATTAAGGACATGAAAGAGGGGACTAAGTAAAGGAAACCTTACTCATTTGAATAATTTTGTCCTTGTCCTTATGACCCATCTATATCAGTTGCACCCTACCCCCCAGGGTTTGAGATCCCTAAATTCACCAAGTATGAAGGAAAAGGAGACCCTCGTGACCATGTCCAGGAATTTCACATTCTATGTCAAGAAGTATCCTATAGTGACCTATACCTTCGAAGACTCTTCCCTAAGAGTCTCACGGGAGATGGCCTCGCATGGTTCTCATCCTTACCATGAGGTTCCATTATCTCCTTCCCAGACTTGGCAAAGAAGTTTGTGGCTCACTATGCCTACAACATGGCTAATGATGTTTCTATGATGGACCTATGTAACACAAAGCAAAAGCCCCAAGAGACTTTCACCAACCTCTTGCAAAGATGGCGACACCTCATCAATAAATTCCAATGGGACATGCCAAAACAACACCAAATGGAATTATTTCAAAAGAACCTGGTGCCCGAACTTTTAAGACCTTTGACATCTCAATGTATTAAATCTTTCCAAAAATTGACTAATAAGGGCCTAGCCCTCGAACGTGTCTTGTTAGAGGAAGGAACCTTGAAACACTACCAAAGACCAATTCAAAATTATTCCTCTTATCATAATGATAAACCAAAATTCTGGTCCAAGGACAAGAACATAGTCAATGATGGTGTAACTGATGCAAAACGGGTCCAGACCGTGGCTGCTCCTCCAAAACCCACCACCACTAATCATCAATTCAACAATCAAAATAATCAAAATCAATCCCAAAAGCCTCACAACAATGTCTCAATCTAGGGCAACCACCCCAATCCAATAACAGGACTCCAAAAGAATTCACTCCTCTTGCTGAGCCTATTGAAGTGGTGTTTCAAAAGCTTGTTCAAGCAGGTGTAGTGGTTTTCCTGATCACTCACCCATTTGATCCCAATCAACCCAAACCTACATATCAAGGGACATGATACATGAAAATGCATGAAGCTTAAAATCAAGGGACATGATACATGAAAATGCATGAAGCTTAAAATCGACATACAATATCTCATTGATAGGGGTGAAATTGAAGTAGCAAATGCAAAACCTAGTAATAACAATGAAAAACTCAAAATGTACTAGGAACCCTTCCCAAAACATGATAAGGGAAAACGTTCATCTAAAGCAGTGAACTATGACTACACTAATCACATAACCGGATTTGACTCTTTAGTAGGTTGCATTGAGCCCACAGACAATCATGTTAATGCCATAACTATCCAAGGAGTTAATCCTCCCCCTTCCCAAAGTAGATCTAACCCTGCTAGGATAGTCATTCAAGGCGCTACACCTTCCACCCCCTACTCTCAGAATGACTACAGTGTAACCACGCACTGAGGTAAAGTCACCATCCAAGGAGATCCTCGCCCACCAAACCCTCCACCCATGTCTTCCACCCATCGATATAACCTCCTTGACCAACTCGAGAAGACCCCCGCACATATCTCCATTCTAGAACTTCTCAAGACTTCCCCTATCCATAAATAAATTTTGGAACAAGCCCTCCTTGAGTCTCATGTTTTCAATAATATAAATGCTACCCAATTACAAGCTCTCATTGGAAACCTTGCTGCCCAACAACACCTTGTGTTCACTTCCAATGATGCTCCTATAGATGAAGACCATAATAAACCTTTGCACATCGAAGCCCTTATCCAGAAGCAGAAGGTCAAATGTATCCTAATAGATGGTGGATCCGGACTCAATCTATGTACATACAAAATAAAACAATTGGGACTTTCTGAGGACCTGGTAGACATATCATGAAGGATCACAATAAAAGCATATGATGATGCGGAAAGAGTTTCAAAGGGCATGATCACCTTACCTCTTCAAGTGGGCCCTATTAGAATTGAAACCCCTTGCCAAGTACTAGATCTTGATCTCCCCTACAACATCCTTCTCGGTCAGTCATGGATTCACTCCTTGCAAGCCGTACCCTCCACTTATCAAAGGTGATCCACAACCTTTTCAATATTGCAAAATCTTAGAGGGGAAACATCCATATCATTTCCCACTAAATAGACCATCGCCAACTCATCCATTAGACACATCAAATGTTGCCTCCACCTCATCCCAACCAGACACACAAATCAAGATCTTGGATAATGGCTGTGGAGAATACAAATTGGAGGATGTCTTATTAATAGGAAACCTCCCCCTATCTCCTAAGTCATTTGGAAAACCAAAAGAGCTCAAAAAAGATTAGAAACCGATCATCCAATGCAAAGATACCACCTTCCAGCAATGGGGCCCACTTGATGAGGAGAGCCTCGACACAGATGTCTCTTCATGGCTATACCAGGAAGAAGATGAAGATCCAGCAAAAATATCTAAAAAAATGTATCCAAAAGCATCAACTATAGTTGAAAAAATGGGTTACAAAGGACACGAATTGGGACCAGAGGAGAAAGGAAGAAAAGCACCCATAAATCCTATCTCTTACAAGTACAATAGAGGCTTGGGGTACACCCCAATGCCTAAGATTACTATTGTTGGTGCCCCTTCAAGTCCTTCCTTGGATATTGAAAGCTCCGACGAAGAGGAGTTCCATGAAATGCCTTATGAATGCGAAAATGATATCTTCTTTGACACTCACGTCAATGCCATCACCCCCATAACCCCTCCCATTTCACACAAGCTACATCTTGTCCATCCTGAACTCATAGACTGGGGCCAATGAGACAAACCCACTTTAGATATCTGCGCCGATGATAATTCTCTCATTACTCTCCTAACTATGCAAAATTTGGAAGACTGCAACAGAGTACAGGGTATTCAGCTACATGAAAGGGATAATTTGATAGTCAAGTCAATGCCCTTAGCCAGAATAAAAGATAATAAAAAGAAAAAACATGATTCCCTAGGTGAAAACCTCTCCGAGGCACCTTTGGATGAGCAAAAATAAAAAAACAAAGGGCATATCTGAAAGTGAAAACCTGGAAAAGGAACTTGAGGATGAGGGACTTGACCTCCCTACCATTGGTTATCTTCCACAAGACGGGTCAAATATGTTAATAGAAGAAACAAACAGTATCAATATGGGCACCAAAGATATTCCAAAAACCGTGCTCATTGCCAAGTCCCTCACAGAGCAAGAGAATCAAGACTTCATAAATTTCCTCACAGAGACAAAAATCAATTTTGCATGGTCCTATGCTGATATGCCAGATCTAGATCTTGACTTGGTGGTTCATAATCTCGATGTCCGCCTAGATGCAAAACCTGTAAAATAGAAGCTGCACAAAATGCATCCACATATTGCACTCCTGGTCAAGGCAGAACTCCAAAAGATGTTGGATGCATAATTCATCAAACCAATCTACTATGCTGAATGGGTCTCCAACATTGTACTTGTCGGCAAACCCGCTGGGGGCATCCGCATCTGTACTAATTTCTGAGATCTATATAAGGCTTGTCCTAAAGATGATTTCCTGCTCCCCAACATAGATATGATTGTGGACCTTACAATAGGGCATGAGTTTCTATCACTTATGGATGGATTTTCTGGATATAATCAAATTAGGATTGAAAACAAAGATCAACATAAAAATACATTCACAACACCATGTGGGACTTTTTGTTATCGGGTCATGCCTTTTAGCCTCAAAAATGCTGGAGCCACATATCACCGTTCCATGATGATGATTTTTCATGACCTCTTGCATAAAATTATGGAGGACTATGTGGAAGATCTGCTAGGCAAATCAAAGACAAGACAGGAACACATCCCTATCTTAAGGCAGATCTATGAAAGATTGGAAAAATACAAATTGTGCCTAAATCCTAAGAAGTGTGTTTTTGGTGTGACATCGAGAAAACTACTAGGTTTCATTGTTTCTCGTAGAGGCATCGAGGTCGACCCTGCAAAGGTGAAAGCCATCGTGGAAATGCCTCCACCAAAAACTCTCAGACAACTATGCAGCCTCCAAGGGAAACTCCAATATGTTAGACATTTTATTTCACAACTGGTAGATAAGTGCCATCCATTTAAACACCTATTGCACAAAGACACAAAATTCAAATGGGATTGCTTTTGTCAAAAGGCCTTTGAAAAACTAAAAGAATATTTGGCATCACCTCCAATGCTTATGCCTCCTACTCTTGGAAAACCTCTTATTTTGTACATATGCACTACCATAGTGGGATTGGGGGCATTGTTGGCACAAACAGATGATCAAGGGAAGGAACATGCCATATAATACATTAGTCGGACACTAGTCGGGTATGAACTCAATTATACCCCAATTGAAAGAGCATGCCTGGCATTGGTATTTAGCACACAGAAACTCTGACACTATATGCTGAATAAAAAAAAAACTGATTGCTAAGATTGACCCGCTTAAATATCTCTTGTCAAAAGCTACCCTCACTAGCAGAATTGCTAAATGGGTCATGTTGTTAAGTGAGTTTGACAATGAATATGTAGATAGAAAAGCAATCAAGGAACAAGTCATCGTAGACTACTTGGCCGATGCTCCACTTCTAGGTGACCATCCTATTCTTACAAAATTACCAGATGAATTCATTATGACTGTCACCACATCCTCCACATGTCAATTATACTTTGATGGCTCTTGCACCCAAAATGGATCAGGGGCAGGAATAATACTGGTCACACCTCAAGGAGATTGCATTCCAAAATCCTACAAGATAGCTTTTACATGTACCAACAACATCACATAATATGAGGCACTCATTACAAGATTACGCTTGGCTATCCAGTGGAAGATAAGGGAATTACAAGTCCTTGGTGATTCCAACTTGTCATAAAACAAGTCAATGATGAATACCAAACAAAAGATGACAAACTCCTCCCCTGTCATAGCATGGTTGAAGATCTTAAGAAACACTTCACAACAATCAAGTTTGATCAAGTCCCGTGAACAAACAATAGGGCTACAGATGCAATGACCACCATTGGCTCCCTCCTTCAGATGCTAGCACATAGTCAGAAGTGTGAGTTCTTGGTTGAGAAACTATTTATACCAGCATATGATCTACCAGAATCTGAAATGGTGTGTGTACGCGTTGGTCTTGAGTCCCCTTGGTACCATGAAACCTTCACTTTCCTAAAAGACAACGCCATTCCCCCATACCTTACCAAAGCCCAACAACAAACCTTCATTCGCCGATGTGCTCATTACACCATCCTTGGAGACACCCTATTCAGAAGGCATTTTGATGGTTCCCTCCTAAGGTGTTTAGATAAACAAGAGGCAGAATGGGCATTCCATGAAGTACATGAAGGCATCTGTGGGGCACACTCAAGTGGGCTCACCTTGGCTAAAAATATTTTGAGAACAGGATATTATTGGCCTAAAATGGAAGTATGTGCATATAACTATGTGAAGAAATGCATCCCTTGCCAGCAACATGGCGACAAGATTCATGCACCATCACAAGAATTGCAGTCGTTCATTACACCCTTGCCCTTCTCATAGTGGGGGCTCGATCTCATTGGGAAAATCCACCCTTCATCCTCCAACGGGCATAGATTCATTATCAGTGCCACCAACTATTTCACCAAGTGGGTTGAGGCTGTCCCTCTTACTTTTACCACTGGTAAGCAGATATTTGAATTCATCTTGAACTACTTGATCTGTCAATATGGCATTCCAAAATTTATCATTACAGATAATGGCTGACAATTTAAAAATCAAGATGTCAAAGAACTCTACCAAAAATTTGACATCCAACATCACTTCTCCACCCTGTATTACCCCCAAGGTAATGGTCAAGCTGAGGCTTCTAACAAAACCTTAATCAAAATACTCAAAAAGACAGTCAATGAATTGGTCATGATTGGCACCTCCAACTCTATCCTACTCTATGGGCCTACCACACCTCCATTCGCACACCCATAGGCACCACCCCTTATTCCCTTGTCTTTGGCTCCGAAGCTGTCCTTCCCCTTGAGATCGAGATCCCCTCTCTAAGGGTATCACTGCAAAATATCCTACCAGATGAAGAATACAAAATTGCCCACCTACAAGAGCTAGAATTGTTAGATGAAAGGCACCTCAAGGCCTTGAACCATCTTCGGGTATATCAGAACCGTATATGAATGAGTTACCATAAGAAAGTCAAAATTTGGGAATTTCAAATTGGTGATCTTGTCCTCATGGAAAATCAGAAAAACCTTCAAGAAAGAGAAAAGAAAGGCAAGTTCAAGCCTAATTGTCTTGGACTATATGTAATCACAGCAAAATATGGATCAGGGGCCTATTAGTTGGCTACTCCTAAAGGAGATCCTTTGGATGATCCAATAAATATCATGCACCTCAAAAGATTCTATGCCTAGTCCTCAAAAAGTCTTAAATTGTCAAAAAATAAAAAAAATTTAAAAAATTTAAAAAATCAAAAAAATTAAAAAAATCATGAAAATACATAAAAATAAGAAAAAGATCCTGAAAAAAATCATCACTCTGGTGAAAACTTGGCAAACAGGCACCCTAGGACACCAAAAAAATAAAATCAATTCATCCATCGGTGAAAACCACTTTGTGGCGCTATGGACAAGTACCTTGGTGAAAACCTCCATGCAGGCGCCAAGGTAAATAAAATGGATCCATTGTCTATCAGGTCGGTGCTCCAATCACCCTCCCATCCAATCCACCCATTGAAACATTCCTTCCCTTCCACCTCTAAATAAATCACGCGTATGATGATGAGTCTTTGCCTAAATCATGAATAAGGATTGTCCCATCAACTGATCTTGTGTGCCTATGTGTGAGCTTCATGAAGTCTTCAGAACAGTCCTAAGTCCACAAGTTAGTCTTCAAGGCCATATGATCACTTTCCTAATCCAAAAATTCCACTTGGTTTATCCTTTTCCCTAGAGATGAATCCTTCCCTCACCTAGCAACTTAATCCTCCATCCTAATCCTACTCTTAGCAAGAGGTGTCAGTTGGTCATGAGTGAATGACCTATTTGATTTCTTGGATTTTCCATTTTAGACTTGCATTATTTGCCCTATGACTGCATCTATCTCCGACTGCCTAGATTTTCCATATCTAGCTATGTTTACAATAGGTGCATACCGGGGCATATTTCCATAGCATGGCATATTTTGGATCTCTCTTATATAAACCGATGACCTGGTACTAGTGTTTATCAATACTTACCCTCTCATGTACAAGAGGTATTGGTGTGTTTGAGGGTTTCCTTACATGTACCAACAACTTTGTATTAGCATTTCTCAACACTTACATAGCTATGTGTAAGGAATTCCCGTTTGACTGTGAGTCAGTACATGCCTTGGGTTTCTCATGGCATCCTGATTCCTATAATCAGTGGTGCAGGTCACTCAAGGCAATTTCAAACTAGGTTGGCTCTCCACATTTTTATGCACAACTCTCACCATCATTCCATAAAGTCCTAATCTAATAATCCCATGGAGTCCTCAATTTACCCCATTCCCCATCTATTCCATATTCTTCTATTTTCTATCTAAGATCATTGTATTATTATTGGCATATTCCCTCTTTGCATTATTCATTCACTTTATCCGTGTAGGTGGCATTATTCATATAGATTGCATTACCTATTCATTTCATTACACTACTCATTTAGATTGTCACTTTCTCACAAACATTTATCAGATAGGTTGCACTTAGATTTTATCACATACACCATTTACATATCATGACATTACATTCATTCCCCATATAGATTTCACCTACGCTAGTTACTCATTCATCATAAATTATTTACATCTACATATCCATCATACATTTGCATATGCAGCATATATACACATCAAAAAGCATGATCACTCATCTTGCATCCAAAAATGTGTCAGCAACATATCATAGGCATACATATATAAGCATCCACACTACATCACAATTAGGTCAGCATAACATATCCATAGTTACATCCATACATCACATCACAAGAAAATAAAGAGAATCCATCATAATAAAGTACACACATCATCCATCATCACAAAATCATATATAAATATCCTCAAAAGAGATGAATATGTCTGTCATAATACAATGATCACCCAAAGGGTCAAAAGATGATACACAAGCCAAAATGGAGCTAGCTCTCCCCTCCTGTCTCTCCACCCCCTCCTCTATACCTCCTCCACCTGAACCTCCTACCTCCCCTCCTCTCGGTGGCCTAAAACCCGCCTATCCACCTATTTGTTGGCTCTGTGTGGGCTGGTAACTCTATGTCCTATGAGATCGCACACTCTCAGTGTACGAAGCTACTCATTGTGCCGCAAGTACTGCTCTGTGATATAATCCCCTATAGTACCCTGCCTCCCAAACTTCCCTCTCCACCCTATCCCACTGCTGCATAATATCAGAGTATATCTGCCCAAGCCTTACAGGTACCAACACCTGACAGGATGCATCCCTCTCCCCCCGCAGGCATATCACATCTACCTCTACCCTCTGCACTCTGCCCTATATCCCCTCTAGCTCATCATCCTGCTGATGGATAACATCATGAAGGGCCGCTATAGCTGTCCCTATCTGTGCCTCATCTAGAATCCACTTAGACTCCTCCCTCTCCTACCTTAGGGAATCCACCTCTACCCTCACTATATGAAGGCTCTCCATCAAATCTGCTATCTCCCGCATTATCTGCTCCACCTCTGCCTCCAGACTTTCCCTCCTAGGTCTCTCTATTTGTAGCTCATCCTCAAGAGAATGGAGCCTCACCTAGGTCGTATCCCTCTCCTACTACACTCTGTTAAAGTTAGCTTGTGATACTCCTCCCCTCCCCTCCACTTGTGCCTCGGGAACATCTGTAGGTACAACATCCTATCCCCTGCCACCCACGGCCTCTATGGCCTCTCCTACTAGTGCTCCCTCTCCCTCTCCCTCTCCCTCTCCCTCCTTCAAATCCCTCCTCCATACCACCCTGACTCTCCTTTGCTATCCACCAACACCACGCTCTGCACCAATCACAACTCTCTCACCTAGACCATCATCATCCCCCCTGACCACCTGATCTACGACTGGCTGCAACTCATCCTCCTCCAAAACCCCAAGAATGGTAAGACATATTTTGGAAAGTGCCCCTCCCACCAACTCTTGTATCCCTCTATCATCCTTGGATCCTCACCTGACCTCATCCACTCATCCCACACCAAATGAGACACTGTTTGAAAACAGGTCCTACCCTCCAATGGACTCGCTGTCGGGCCCCAAAATCTAACCTCCCGTATAATTCGAGGATATATTGGTATGTTCCCCAATATATCCTGAACCTATCCAAGCTATCTCACCATTCTATAGGGTGAATAATACTCCATAATGTACACTGATCTGCCAAATATCCACATCTCCACCTAGCCCAGTGTAGCTGTCAGTCCCCCCTCCATCTCTCACACCCCAAAAATGGTCACCATGTAAACTACATAAGCTCATCCAAAATCCAGCACCAAAACCATACAGACCCTATCTGAGTATAGTGCAGCAGCCCACTGTACCTATCCACACATGACTAACGAGCCCACCTATCTTGTACACCTAGTGGCCGAGTAACCACAATGTGCTCCCAAGCCCAGATGTGGAGAAGTGTCACTCCTATGGACAAACTAGCATACTCCTTATACACCACCAGATGCATATCATGATATAACTGAGCTAACATCGCAACTCCCCACGCATACAGCAAGCCATCATGAACCATGAAATAAAGACACCTACTCCATCCAACAAGAAATTCATGCCCACCTAGATCAGGTATAATCCATCCACTCAAGAACCCACAAATCACCAGTACGACACAAGGAATATGCTGAATACCCATCGCCCTACCTAAGTGCATCCTACTCTTGTCCAACATCAATGGGGTCTCATACTCACAAACCTCCTGAAGATAAAAATCCGCTACATCCAAGTGGTACTCTAGGATGACACAAAGAATAGGGATCTTCAAGATCCTCCATACATCCAGAAGGGTCACTGTCACCTCGCCAGTAGGAAGATGGAAGGTGTTATACCTATTGTCCCACCTCTCAACTAATGTCATCATCATCATAGTATGCGCTCGTATCCTTGACCACCTGCCCACATAATGCAACCCTAGAGCAGCTAGCACCTCCAACTTGTCACACCCCAACTCCCAATATAAACTCATAGTAGTAGGCCAATGCTACCTTGAAGCCAACCACCCCATCTCTTCCTCCATCCAACAAACCAATTCATTATTTCCATGTCCTCAAGTCCCATTCTACCCTCTGATACCGACCCTAGCTTCACCCCATCCCAAAACTTCTAAACCTACCTCTAACCTTCCCCCTCTCGAGCGCACATGTTGATTTTCCTAGCGCTCGTGCCAAAACCTTGGTGCTCACACCAATCTACAGGTGCTCATGCTAATAGAGAAACCCACCCCTCCCCAATCCTACCTACTATTGGTATTTTGGTATGGTTTTGTCATTGATGTCAACACCTACTAAAACAATAGCACTTTGAAGATCCAGCAACATTCACCAGCAAGCAAGTAACTATTGCACAGTTACGGGTATATGGTTCACCGATAGGATATAATGATCACTAGCACTTAGAATAATATGGAAGACACTTGGTAATGTCGAAGACATCATGTGGACACTTTGTTATGAAGAATTAATCATTGCTATATTCATATTTGCATATTTGCTTTTACCGGCAAATAGGTCTAGGGTTACCTAGGGTTACACCGGAAGGTTTATCTTTTCCAGATTAGTATGGCATGCTATGGAGATGATTTATTATTGTTGTAAATGCATTAAGCTGACATGTTCAATCAGTTATTGCATTGGATATTATATTGTTTGTAAAATGTTTTTATTGTAATATCTTGTAGAGCTGACCTACTAAAATTGGTCTTAGGTTATGATACAAATGTAAGATCTTATTTGTAAGATCGAATGTGGAATGTGAAGAAGAATTGTGAGAAGGTATATGCGAGATTAAGTAGAGGTATACATGAAGACATCATTTAAAGGTGAAGCTAGGTTTTTGTAGAAGCATATCAGCATTACACCGGTATTGAATCTAGCATATGAAGATGCTATTTTGTGTAGTACATTCTTATTGGATTTAACCATCCAACTGTAGTTAGTGTGACTCCCATTTTGTGATTAAGCAGTGAGCTCTAGGCTGTTGGCCTTTCTGCATGTGCAGACCCCATTTATGTACACTTACTATCTGCAGTAGTATCATCTGATTGTGGGTAAGGTTTCCCACCATGGTTTTTCCCCTTACAGGGTTTCCAAGTACAAATATTGGTGTTATGTGTTATGGATGACTTTATGTTTATGTTTCATGCATTAATCTTTACCGGTATAGCAATTTACTGTCAACACTGTCTACCAGCATACTTAACTAGTTTACTGGTATTAAGCATTAAGTTGGTTAAATGGTTTTTGGTTTGAATTTATTAGACAACTAATTCACCACCCCCCCCCCCCTCTCAGTTGTCTCTGGGACCTAACAATTGGTATCAGAGCCTAGTCCTCTTTTTGCAGAAGTTTAATAGCTTGAGGAGATCCAATGTCTACTAATTATTTCAGGAAGGACAGTCCTAAACTTTATGGAACCAACTATGGGAGATGGAAGATCAGGATAGAGACACATCTAAATTGCATTGGTAAAAACATCTGGAAAGTTACAAAGAATGGTTATACTGTTGCTATAGCTGGTCAGATTGCTCCAAATACCTTACCTAAAGATGAAGAGAATGATTGCAAAGCAAGAGAAGCACTTTTGAGCGCATTATTAGATCAACAATTCATGGGCTTATCAGATAGGTCTACTGCTAAAGCTATTTGGGATCATCTAGAAACACTGAATGAAGGAGATTCCACAGTCAAGATTGCAAAACTTGAAAGCTTCCGAGTCAGGTATGAACATCTGAAAATGGAAGAAGATGAAAGGATTTCTGCTTTTATGGAAAGAGTAAATGAAATTGTTTTGGGTATTAAATGTTGTGGAGGAACCTTGAGTGAGGATGAAATTGTTTCAAAAATTTTAAGAAGATTGCCACCGGCATATAAAATGAAGGTTACTGCTATAAATGAGTTGAGAACAATCCCTAATACATTAGTAACTAGGTATACATTGATTGGAAAAATTTCATCTTTTGAAATTGAGGAATTTGGACCTATTGCTACTATAAAGATAGATTTGGCCTTTAAAGCATCAACATCATCTGCTCCATCATTTGACAAATTAGACTAGAAAGCCTTTTATACAAGAGAACATGAAGAAACTAGGAAGGAGAATGAAGAGCTTGAAGAAATTGAAGCAGTATTTGCAAGGAAAATGCCAAAAGGTCCAGTTGGAAGTAAGTATGAAGGTAAAGCACCCTTTAAATGTTTTAACTACAATAAGATTGGTCATATGGCTCTGAGATGCCTTGATAGACATGCTAGACTAAGAGAAGAAGCAAGAAGAACATACAAGCCTAATCCTGAATATCAGAGATACAGATTTAAGAAGAACAAAGACAAATCTTGTTACATTACTGATGAAGGTGTGACTGATGATTCTGATGAGGATCCGTCAGACAATGGATGGGTTTTTGTTGCTATAACAAAAGATCAACTGACACCTACTGCTCAACCGATAGAACAAGCCCTAGCAACTAAAGTTGAAGTAAAGAATGAATGGATCATTGACTCAAGATGCTCACATCATATGACAGGAGACAAAGGTAAATTCTTAAACTTTCAAGAATACAATGGAGGTTTAGTAAGATTTGGAGATGATAAAGCCTGTTCAATGAAAGGTAAGGGTACAATATTTCTTGATCGTAAGCATAACACAGAAAATGTCTACAATGTTGAAGGATTAAAGCATAATCTTTTAAGTGTTGGTCAATTAGTTGAGAAGGGATTTCAGTTACAATTTAATAATGGAAAATGCAAAATCATGAATAGAACTGGTTTGGAAATTGCAACCGGTAATCAGACTAGAGGTAATATCTTTCATTTGAACAATAGTGAAAAGGCATGCTTGATTTCACATATAGATGAAAGTTGGTTATGGCATAAGAGACTATGTCATGTAAACTTTGTCTGCATGGTAAAAATTAGTACTTGTAAGGCAGTTAGAGATCTACCTAAAATTGTGAAACCTCAGAATACAATTTGTAAGGAATGTCAATTTGGAAAACAAGTTAGAGCTAGTTTCAAAAATATTCCAGAAAAATCCAATAATGCTCTTGATTTGATTCACACTAATTTATGTGGTCCAGCTAGAACTAAAAGTTTACAAGGTGATAGATATTTCATGCTAATTATTGATGATTATTCTAGAATGTGTTGGGTTACTTTTCGCAGAGAAAAATCATAAGCACTTGGAAAGTTCAAACTATTCAAAGCAATGGTTGAAAATGAAACCGGTAAGAAAATAAAATGTTTAAGATCAGATCCAGGAGGATAATTCACATCTAAGGACTTTAATACATTCTGTGAAGTGAATGGAATTAGAAGACAGTTATCAGCACCTCGGACACCACAGCAGAATGGAGTTGTTGAAAGGAAAAATAGAACTATCTTGGATGCAATAAGAAGCATGTTATTTGAAGCAAATTTACCACATGTGTATTGGAGAGAAGCAGTCAACACTACTGTCTATACATTCAACAAAGTTCACATCAAAGGTGAAACCGGTAAGACCCCTCATGAACTATGGTTTGGTAATACTCCTACTCTTAAGTATTTCAGAATTTTTGGAAGTAAATGTTATATCAGAAGAGATGAGTATATTGGAAAATTTGATCCTAGAAGTGATGAAGGAATATTTCTTGGTTATTCATCTAAGAGCAAGGCATATAGATGTTTTAATAAGAAATTGCAGAAAATTGTTGAGAGAACAAATGTAAAGATTGATGAACAATTCAGAGGAACTTCAAGGTATATAGACTCTGAACCGGCAACAGAAATTGTGATAAATGAACCTACACTAAATCCACCGGTACAGAATGAAGATCCAGTTACCCCGGTACCATCAGAGGATTCCACAGTAATTGAAGAACAATAGCAAACTAAGACACCCCGGTATGTAAGATTGAATCATTCTGAAGATCAAATAATTGGAAACAAATTTAAAGGAGTTATGACAAGAGGAAGATTGGCAAATGAAGAGGTATGTCTTATTTCTCAAATTGAACCATCATCTATCAATGAGGCATGTGAAGATAAATTTTGGATTAAAGCTATGGAAGAAGAATTAGGACAAATTGAGAAAAATAATACTTGGACATTAGTTCCCCGGCCTAAAGATAAAAATGTAATTGGAACCAAATGGGTATTTAGAAACAAACTTAATGAAGATGGTAAGGTTGTCAGAAATAAAGAAAGATTAGTTTGTAAGGGATATTCTTAGAAAGAAGGAGTTGATTACAATGAAACCTTTGCACTGGTAGCTAGAATTGAGGCAGTCAGATTATTCCTTGCTTTTGCAGCTCACAAGAACTACAAAGTTTATCAAATGGATATTAAATGTGCATTCTTGAATGGAGATCTTGAAGAGGAAGTCTATATTGAACAACTAGATGGATTTTCTTTGACAGATGACAATGATATGGTTTGCAGGTTAAGAAAAGCTTTGTATGGATTGAAACAAGCCCTAAGAGCTTGGTATGCAAGGTTGGATAAGTATCTTTTAAAGATTGGTTTTACTAAAGGAAATGCAGACAACAATTTATATTATAAAATAACTAATGATGACATCTTGATTATAGAAGCATTTGTTGATGATATAAAATTTGGAGGAGAAGATGGATTATGTAAGGAATTTTCTATTAAAATGCGGCAAGAATTTGAAATGTCTATGATTGGAGAAATAAATTTTTTTTTAGGATTGCAGATTTCACAGACTGAAAAGGTATATTTTTTAGTCAATCCAAGTACTTGAAAGAATTGCTAAAGAAATTTGGGATGGAGAACTCTAAACCAATAAGCACACCTATGACTACAAATGACAAATTATCTCAAAGGGATGAATCTACACCTGTTAATCCAACTAGATACAAATCTATGATAGGAGGTTTATTGTATTTGACACAGACCAGGCCTGATATTATGAATACAGTATGTATTGTTTCTAGATTTCAAAGTAATTCTAAGGAAAATCATGAATCAATGATAAAAAGGATTTTCCGGTATTTACAAGGCACTACAAATCTTGGATTATGGTATCCTAGAGATGAAATTTTTGATCTATGTGCATACACAGATGCAAATTGGGCAAGAGATGTGGATGATAGAAAAAGCACCACTGGAGGAGCAATTTTTCTTGGAAAGAGATTAGTTTCTTGGTTGAGTAAGAAACAGAGTTGTACATCTTTATCAACAACAAAATCAGAATATGTTGCAACAACAACTAACTGTACACAGGTACTATGGCTTAAGAAAATGTTGAAAGACATAAAGGTAAAATGCAAGGAACCTATTACTAAATATTGTGATAACACTGCAGCAATTGATATATCTAAGAATCCGGTATTACATTCTAAAACAAAACATGTTTCTATCAAACTGAATTTTCTAAGGGAAAAAGTTGAAGAAAAGGAGATAAAACTGGTTTATGTAAATACTAAAGAACAGCTTGCAGATATTTTCACAAAACCTTTGCCTAAGGAGACTTTTGAATATCTTAGAGATCAGCTTGGAGTCATACCACCACCGGTAGAGACTTAGACAGTTAATGATTGTCATGAACTGGCAGAATTGAAAGACAAATCTTTTACTCTGGTCTTTGATGAGGAAGCTACTTCATAGGGGGAGTAGTTGGTATATTGAATTGATTGGTATTTTGTATATGAACTTGATTTTTGTAACTTTGGCATTTGATGTCAAAGGGGGAGAGATATATATGGAAAAACACATTATACTTTGAGGAGAGATTGATAGAGAGATTGGTATTGAAAATAAAACTTTGGACAAACACATGTTGCTCCCAGGGGAGAGATTGTTGTTTAGGAGAGATTGTTTGTTTTTGGTATTTGGCATTTCTGTTTTGGCACTCTGATGGTTTTTCCATCTTGTGTTGCCATCAATGCCAAAGGGGGAGATTGTTGGTATTTTGGTATGGTTTTGTCATTGATGTCAACACCTACTAAAACAATAGCACTTTGGAGATCCAACAACATTCATCGACAAGCAAGTAACTATTGTACAATTACTGGTATATGGCTCACCGGTAGGATATAATGATCACCGACACTTGGAATAATATGGAAGACACTTGGTAATATCGAAGACATCATGTGGACACTTTGTTTTGAAGAATTAATCATTACTATATTCATATTTGCATATTTGCTTTTATCGGCAAATAGGTCCAGGGTTACCTAAGGTTACACCAACAGGTTTATCTTTTCCAGATCAGCATGGCATGCTATGGAGATGATTTATTATTGTTGTAAATGCATTAAGCCGTCATGTTCAATTGGTTATTGCATCGGATATTATATTGTTTGTAAAATTTTTTTATTGTAATATCTTGTAGAGCTGACCTACTAAAATTGGTCTTAAGTTATGATATAAATGTAAGATCGAATGTGGAATATGAAGAAGAATTGTGAGAAGGTATATGCAAGATTAAGCAGAGGTATACATGAAGACATCATTTAAAGGTGAAGCTAGGTTTTTGTAGAAGCATATCAGCATTACACTGGTACTGAATCCAGCCTATGAAGATGCTATTTTGTGCAGTACATTCTTATTGGATTTAACCATCCAACTGTAGTCAGTGTGACTCCCATTTTGTGATTGAGCAGTGAGCTCTAGGCTGTTGGCCTTTCTGCATGTGCAGACCCCATTTATGTACACTTACTATCTGCAGTAGTATCATCTGATTGTGGGTAAGGTTTCCCACCGTGGTTTTTCCCCTTACAGGGTTTCCACATACAAATATTCGTGTTATGTGTTATGGATGACTTTACGTTTATGTTTCATGCATTAATCTTTACCAGTATAGCAATTTACTATTAACACTATCTACCGGCATACTTAACTAGTTTATTGGTATTAAGCATTAAGTTGGTTAAATGGTTTTTGGTTTGAATTTATTAGACAACTGATTCATCCCCCCCTCTCAGTTGTCTCCAGGACCTAACACCTACAACCTCTGTTAACACGAGCGCCTGCGCACCAACGTGAGCACCTGCATAAAACCTTGAGCACCAGCATAGATGCATGAGCGCCCGCTTCGAAGTGCAAGCACTCGTGCTAAAGATTTCCCTCCCTTCAAAAACCTATCCTACCCACCTCCTCCCAGCGAGTGCCTATGCTATTCGCTAGTGCTCTCGCTAACCCATTGGTGTGCGCACTGAAACAATGATCAGTGTGTGTGCCTCACCAAGTCTATTCCCTTACGTAAGCCCTAATTCTACCCCTATCCTAAAAAAATTAAAAAGGGTGGATGGTCCTACATACCAGTGGTCCATATCTAGTGGGTCTGTCGTACCATCAGATCCTCTCAACATGATGATCACATGTAGGAATGCGATCCATCTCTCCTTCTAGGCTCTGATTGGCTCCAAGACTTGTGTGTAACAATGACTCCTCATTGGGCCCTTTGTGGCTTATATGAGCCCCCTCGAGGGCCCATTCCCTCCGCGGTCTTGCATCTTCTACTTTCTCTTCTAGATTTTCTATCTACTTCCTCTTTCTCTCTTTAACTTATCTCCTCCACTCAAATTCTTTCTTCTTTATTTGGAGAATTTTTCATCAATTTTATTTTGACAAAATTCTCAAGGGGGCATACACCTCCCATGCTTTATGCTGGGGCATCTATTTCTTCTTCTTCTTCTATCTTTTACCCATTGCCAAATTTGTCGCTGCGTAAAAGAGGGGCAAAATGTAGACACTTAAAAAATAATTATTTTAATTATTTTTAAATTCCCGACATAATTAATTTTTTAATTATGCCATTTTTCAAATTACTCCTCAATATTAATTAATTATAATTAATATTGTCACTATAGTCCATTGATTGATTTATTTAATAAATCAATCCCCTTTTATTCTTCTAAAAATCCTCAATATTAAATCTCCTCAAATTCCTCCTCTTAACTAATTAATTTTAATTAATTAGTTAACCTAAGTGATTCCTACAAACCACCTTTTCCTAATCCATCATTAACCTAATAAATTCTTCTAGAAACTCCCTAAGCTCACTTAGCATTATTCTTCTAATTTTTAATTCCCTCCACTCATTCTCTCTCCTAGTCAAATCCTCCTCCAAATCTTATCTACCTTAACCCCACCTAATCTTTCCTCTAATCTCCCTCCTAATGAGTTGCTATTATTAGCCACAAAGTCAATTCCTTGTCCCTTCCATCCAACCACTCTCCTTAAATGCCCTATTCCTAGGTGAATGTGAGATTCTCAAAATCTCACATTCCTCTAGGCATCTCATCTTCCAAGGAATTTTTAATTCCTCCTTATTCCTCCAGTCCCCATGAGCATCCCTTTTGAAGAATTTTTAATTCTTCATTTCCATCCCTCAAGAAATATCCTATCCCTTTCTCTTCTCAAGGCACATTGGGAAGTATTTCAATGAACCTTGAGGAGTGTAGAGACAAGAAATGCCTTTAAGGCATATCTCCTAGTCTCCAAACCTCCTCTTGGGCCTTGTGTGGGCTCACAAGGAATCTTGACCCTCCATCTTGGGTCAATCCTAGCCCTTCATTTCTCCTCCTCTCTCCCTATAAATTGAGGACTCCATCCCCTCACATTTCATCTCCAATTTTAGCAGGTTCATGCTGCTAGTTTGTGCCTAGGAAACCATCTTTTCACCCTTAGATCATGCCAAAGTTACTCCTCATCCATACTTAGCTAGATTATCCATCTCATCCTTCAAATCCATCACATCCATTTATGCACAATGTTCTAGAGCCAACCACATCAAGCAATCTAGGAGAAAATTGACATCACATTGGAGGCATTTGGGCGCACTTCGACTTCATCCAAGATCCATCCGAGGGAGAAGGTAAAGGTTTGCAAGGTATAGGCATTTGTCTTCATGTTTTTATGTGATTTGATTTATGCTTCATGTTTTTATATATTTTAGTGTTTTGTTTGTATGCTAGCCATCCAAATCCACCTTGCTTCTTTTTCCCATCTTCATCCTGATTCACATACTCCTCCCCATTATCTGTACGTATCCACCAAATAGAACAACCAGACTACTTCTCTACAAATGTCTTGAAGATTTGAAATGAATCAAAGACATCAGACTTGTACTTAAGCAAGTACACCCATGTGTGTCTGGAGAAGTCATTAATAAATGTGATTACATACTTGGCCCCAGAAAAAGGATCATAGAATGACATGAGGTCACTGTGAATCAACTCCAAAGGTGCCAAAGTAGAAGAGGCTCTTCCCTTCAGAAAGGGATCCTGTGATGCTTGCCAAGCACACAACCATGACAAACACCATCAGTGCAGGAAATCTGTGGGAGCCTAAGAACAAGTGCCTGTGTACTCATCTACTGAATATATTAGTAGTTGACATTTCCCAAGCACTCATGCCAAAGCTTACTCACTAAATCTGCATGTGCTATAAGAGATGAACCTGCACCCATAGAGGGCTCATATTCATAAAATCTATAAAGACAAGATGCAGTATCAACACTCCCAATAGCCATAACCAAATTAGAGTCATGGAGGTCTCGAATAACCACATCATGTGGTGAGAACTCAACTATCTTACTAGAGCCAGAATGGCAAATCTGATAAATGGATAGGAGGTTTGTCGAGATGTTAAGAACAACCAAAACATCCGGCAGAGTACCCCCATCCAAAGAGATAGAACCTGAACCCAAGACTGAAACCTGAACTGAGTCACCCACTCCAATCTGTGAAGTACCACAAGAGGAAAGAGAAGTAAACAAATGCTGAGTGTGAGTCATATGGTGAGAAGCACCAAAATCTAAAATCCAAGTGGACCAATAGGTCAAAGCTCGAGTAATGAGAGCATGACCTTTCCCTATGGAAGGAGAAGACACCTGAGGTGAGGAGATGTGATGCTGCTGCATGGCTTCCTCTAAAGCCTCTAAACGTTTCCAACAACTGGAAATTGGATGTCCTTCCTTGCCACAAAAATTACAAGTATCTCCTAATTTCTTCTTATTCTTAGAGGAAGACTCACCAGATTGTAAAGATTTCCCTTATTTCAAAGGAAATGGTGGTTTAGAATCAGATTTAGGAGGTGGCTTGGAGGAATGCTCACTACTTGCAGAATTCTTTTTTGGCTTCAGTTTCTTCTTTTGCTTCTCCTTAGAGGACTGAGCAACCAATTCTTTGTTCTTGGACCTTGAGAGCATGTCCAACTGAGAAAGGTGAGATTGCTCATGAGACAAATTCTCACAAAACACATCAAAGGTAGGCATGGTGAAATGAGCACCCAATCCATCCATGGTGGAGTAGAAATCAGAGGCAAAAATTTGAAAGGATCAAGTGAATGCACTTTGGGTCTATCTTGATCTTTCCACACCCCTGGAGATTAGATCTGGTAGTCTTGAATTTGTTCAAAAACTCCTCAATGATGGGAAAGGAATCAGGTGGCAAGGAAACAAACTCTGCCTCAATCTGTAATGTCTGGATCTCGTTAACTCTCTTGAAGAGAGTCTCAAACTTCAACCACATAGCACAATGAGTGAGAAAAGAATCAAGGTGAAATAGAAGACTGTCAGAAACATGTAATGAGAGCAAACCCATGGCCTCATCCATCTTGTTTCTGTGCTGAAGAACCTCAAAAGGACGTTGTAACAAAGGCTGAACCTCATCCAAACAAGACCACAACCCTTTGGCCCTGAGAAGCCTCATGATGCGAGGCTTCTAGGTGTGATAGTTGTGTGATGCCAACAACTCAATTGAAAAATCTGCCATGAAAATCTGCACCTATACTTGCAAATTTTTAGGTGTGAAAGTTGTGTTTTTTTTTATTATGTGATCTTTCAGAATAGACAGAAGATGCAGAAGGGTTTGTTTGTTTTAAGAGTTTTGGTGTTCTATATTTCTGATATAAATGATAGAAAGTGAGAAAAACCACCCCCCCACAAAAGATAAACCCAAACTCTAGTACATACTGATGAGAAGGAAGTAGTGCATAAGCAAAAAAACTTCAAACTGAAATCTCATGTACTTGATGAAATATCTAAGACATAAGATCACATATCTAAATAGAGCATGCTGAGATATTTCTAGCACCTATTCATTTTCAAAAAATGGAGTTCGTTTGCCCATTCTACGACCTCAAAAGTGTAGAAAATAGACCCCACTTTGACTGGAAAAAGGTAGAGTCAAACATAAAAGTTGAAAAAAAATTCTAACACCATGAGGTCCGGTTCAGAATGAGCTTTCCGACGCCTATTCATTTTCGAAAAAACAACTCCGTATGCTCAAGATATGAGGAAAAAACCAAACCCCCCTAAAAGAGGCAAGAGGGAGGTTGTCTGGTGGCAGGGTCGGGTGGAGGTGGCCCGTGAGCAGTGCTCCGATGGTGGAGTGATGGCAACGGCGGGCGGGTGGCACAAGGCGGCGACCAGAGGAGGAGGCTGGTGGGTGGGGAAGCTATCGGTGGGCAGGGCAGTGACCGGCAAGTGGGGGCTGGCGGGCAGGGCAGTGACCGTCGGTGATGGCCAGGCCTACTGCAGGCCAGGGCGCCCACGGTACCCTGCGTACCGTGGTGTAAACCCCCCCAAAAAAATTATTTGTTTTTTTTTTTAAAAACTTTTCCAAGAAAAATTTGTGTGATGATTTTTTGATTTTGTGTTTTTGATTTTTTTCAAAAAATCAAATTTTGGCCTACATGCCGTAAAAAGGCAAAAATTGATTCTTTAAAAAAAAAAATTCTCCAACTGCGTGCCAGGGCTGTATGCCCTGGTACAAAACAAAAAAATACCCGAGAGGCTCAGGAGTTGAAAGTGGTCAAGTTTAAATGACCATAGGGTTTTCTGGGCCTTCTGAGCATGATGGTGAGGTCCGTTTAGGCCCAAAGTGCTCAGAAAAAAGGCCTATCCCTAGGTGCACTCTGAAACCCTAGATCTGCTTCGAAAGCAAAAACACTCAAAACAAGAACAAGTAGCTGCAGATCTAAAGCTCTGATACCATGTGAGAGTTGAGAAATACAACATCACAAGAGCCCAAATGATCTTTGCAAGCTAAATAAACCTATTACAAGGAGAAGCAAGGAAGCAACAGAGAAAACTAATGAACACAATACTCAAGAATGTGAGAGCTCTATATTCACAAAAATGTGTAATAAAATAATGATACAAAGAAAAGAATTCAACCTCTAATAGGTCAAGGAACCCTAAAAGGGAAAATCCTAGGCTTGCACATAATAATTAATAAAAGAATTAATTATTATGCACCTAATGTTAGCTTAAGTGTAAAAGAGATAAAGGGGAACTTAATTAATTTAAACAAATGTCATTTAATTAATCAAGTAAAGACCTGATTACACTAACAATTTTTAGGTGACTGAGAAGCAATTTTCCATTAAAAATCAAGTTTTCTACCTTTTGAGCTCCTAAAGATCAAACTTGCATACTTGGTGCCTAGAACTATGCAGTTGGTGCACAAAACTGCGTAGTTGGTTTACATAATTACATATTTGGTCCTTAACTCTGCATAGTTGGTCAGATTTATCTATTTTCATCACTAACTTTTGATATGCATGGTTTCACCTAATTTGATGTATCACATGTAGAAATTTCATTAATTAGGGTTTGTACTTGTAGATTTTGGAAGACATAACATGTGCATATAGGGTTTTGAATTTCAGTTTCAGTTACAGTCTTCATCTTAGTCCTAATTAGGCGTTAATGAACTTTCAATTTCAGTTACAATATTCATTTTTTTCCTAATTAAGGGTTATTGAAATTTCAATTTCAGTTACAATCTTCATCTTAGTCCTAACTAGGAGTTAATGAAGTTTCAATTTCAGTTACAATCTTAATCTTAATCCTAATTAAGGGGTTAATTGAGTTTCATTTTAGCTCACAATCTTCATTTAGATCTAATCAAGAGGCTAACTGAGTTTCATTTCAGTTCACAATCTTCATCTAAATCTAATTAGGAGGTCAATCCACTCTTTTCAGTTGCAATATCACATAACTTAAATAGGAGGGTTTCAATTGAAAGGTGATCCAAAATGGTTCTCCTTGGTAAGAATGTTACCCCTATATTGCAACCCAACCTAGGATTTGAAAATGACCAAGAAGATGTTATCAGTGTATTAAATAACCTTGCATGGACAACCAAAACTAGTTATGCTAAATATATACATATCATCTTTGTTATAGAAGAAGAGTAAATAGTCCAATATCTCGAAGATGCTATAAGAAGACAACTTGAACTAGAAAGAAAACAACATCAACAAAGAGAACAAGATAGAGTCCAAACCTTTCAACCACTTTCTCCACAACCCCGATAGGATTTGAGACTTGCCTTAGTTTTAGTGTCTTTCATCCTTACTTTAGGGTTTGTCTCATATCTTTGAAAATGCATCAAAAAATATAATTCTTCTTACAGTAAAGTCTAGATTTCTAGGATATCATCAAAGAGAAGACCATAAGAGATTAAACAAACATTTTCAAAAAATTCAATGAGCAGAGTGATTATTCAACAAACCTGACAAGTACATCACACTTACGATATATGAAATGTGTCTTATCTTACACACAGAAGTACAACATGCACCTAACAACACCTATCCTAATATTTTTAAAGTTGATAGCTTTTGTCTTTGAAAATGAATAAAGTTGGTTCTCCTTGGTGAGGAAGAGGAAGAAGCCCCTGTACTTCAACCTGACTTAGGTTTCCATAATAAGAAAGAAGACACAATCACTGAATTGAATATTTTAGCCTGGAGAACAAAGACTATTTGGGTCGAGTTTAGACAAACAATCTCCATTTTGGACAAAGAGGAAGAGAAAGAACAACACCTTTAAGAAGCTCTAAAAATAGAACAAAAATAGGAATGCGAATGAAAACAAGATTTTCAAGAAGCTCCCATACATCCTCAATAATATTTGACACCTTTCTTTTCATCAATTTCAATTATTTTATGCTTAATTTTCTGATTTACATCATCAATTTGTGAAATTGGGTTGAATTACTTTCTAATTTGTAGTTGGTGGTTAGAGCTACACATATGGTCAGTAGAACTACACAATTAGTTAATAGAATAGTGCACTTGGTCAGTAGAGATGTACATTTGGTCAATAAAACAATGCATTTGGTCAATAGAATAGTGCAATTGGTCTCTATACTTGTGCAATTGGTAGGTATAGGTAATTTGTAGATTAGGGTTTTTCATTTGATTTCAAAGGTTTCAAGTTTGTTTTGGCATAAGATTTCATGTGTTACTAATAAGTTTGTGTAGCATTTTGGCATATGTGGGATGAAGATCAAAACAAAATCAAACTACTAATTTGTTTGGCATAGGATGATTGCCAAAGACTTAAAACTCAAATGGACTTATCTGTTTGATTTTTTTCATTAGCTTAGCTCAAAAATAATTTGTTTAAGGAAATGAATGTATGTCTTTCATGTTTTGAGTGATTTGTCATTCTGTAGGGTGGACACATTGTTGCATCAAGTATCTTTTCCACCTACCTTCAGGTTATTGGGAGAAAGAGAAAGGTGACAATGACACCCACTTTTATTTTTTAAGTAGAGGAATATTTTGTAGGGATTTCATCACCTCTTAGTGATTTCCGAGCAATATCTCTCTTTGGGCTGCTATATAAAAGGTTTTGCCAAAAATTTTCTTTTACTCGAAGTGCAATTTGAAATAGAGTCTTTTGATAAGGGTTGTTAGAGATTTGTGAGGCTCTACCCCGACCCATCCTATCTTTTCAGTTATTTTCATGTTGGAACTATTATGGGTGCTTTATTTTGATACATTATGGATATAGAACTTTATATAGTCCCATGAATTTGGTAACATTGATATATATTGATGCTTCATTTCTATGCTTTGTGGATATAGAATATTATATGATCCTAGAATAGGGTAACATTGTGATGATGTATGTCATTATCTGATTTGTAGGACTTTACTATGATGCTAGAAATATGTTTGCATATCTTATAAATGGATTAAATTATGAGGATTATGATGGTTTGCTTATGTGAATTGCTTTGATATGTGGCAATTGTATTGTATAATGTCAATTCGATGTAGAATGATTGTATTGTATTCTTAATTATGTGTTTTATATTATATGAGGCTATTGGAAAGTACTAATGTTTAAATTGAGATGCGTATGAAATTATCCATGTGACCATGGAAATATTATGGAGAATCAAGCCTAAGCCTATGTACGTTCGTAAAACCAGGGGTTGTCTATTTGGAGAGACAACACCCCGTATGTATTGTATTTTATTTGTAAATGTAAAATGTTCCATGAGTGTAAATTGTATTTATTGAATTGTTAAAATCATTCAAGGGACAATTGCCATGTGTGTATTTGTGATGTGGAATTATTTTGTAGTGTCACTTGACATCTATGTTGTATATTGTGTTGGCAATTTGTCATGTCACCTTTTTGGAGAGTTTTATTTTTGTTAATTGTTATATCTCCTAATTATCCTTGAAGGAACCAAGAAACCTAGGTTAGTGAGCCACAAGGAGGGTCAACTCAGAGTTGACCCGTAGGTTAACTTTAGGTGGACTTTCTAAAGGTTAAATAAACTCCTAGAGTCAATTTTAGAGCATTTTTATTAGGCCTCATGGGGTACCTATGGGTGAAGGCCAAAATTGGCCATGTTCTTTCCCTTAGGGCTTGTTTAACCACCCAAAAAAGTGGTTTTCCCAAGATGGACGAATTCCATCTATAGGAGTGCCATCCTTGGTAAGATAACTTTCTTGATAGGTGTAATCCCTCTTCCCCATTTCATTCCCCTTCTCTAGGTGCCTTGGTTAGGGAGTGTGTAAGACCTAGGGAAGACCAGCCAATGGGAGTCCCTCACTCTATCTAAGAGGTTGGAAGGAGTGAGAGAAGCCTTCTTAGGCTAGGAATTGAAGCTTAGTGAGCTAATCACCCACTCTCCATCTTTGGAGATTTTCGACAATTTTTAGAGGAAAACCAGTTGGGATAGGTAATTTGGCTAAGTGTTGCAGAAAAGATTGTGGATTGGGCTGCTCTTCATCAAGCTTTCCCCTAGAATACCCTTGGCAGAGTCAAGGTTGGTGTTTTCTTCTCTCACTTGTGTACTTGAGAACCTGTTGTAGAATGCTTGAATGGAAAATGTTGTATTTTTATTTGTGTTGTACTTGTGAAAGCTTTATGTGATTTCTTGCTCATTTTTTGT
Organism: Cryptomeria japonica; assembly: GCF_030272615.1. Lineage (NCBI taxonomy): Eukaryota > Viridiplantae > Streptophyta > Pinopsida > Cupressales > Cupressaceae > Cryptomeria > Cryptomeria japonica. The sequence goes on along the minus strand of NC_081413.1, from coordinate 132,280,549 downwards.
TTATGCATTGTTGTGTTTTGGGAGTGTCCAAGACCATTTTTCCCTTGGGAGGGAAGATTGGTCTTGGGGGTGGAAGAAGTTTGACAGCCTTAGAGTGAGAGGCTCTCTTCATGAGAGTGATCTCAAGGGTTGTCCATGTGACCCTTGCTGCATAGTTCTGTTTATGCATTCGGGGGTCATAAGGGGAGAAAGTATGGCATGTTTGCCTTTTTGGGGGTCATAAGGATATGGGGATTGAGATGAGCTTTGTTGTGTTTTCATGGATGCCATGAGTTGGCTGTGAGTTACTATCTAGCAGAATCTCCTCTAGGGTACTTGGTCCACTTCCACCCTAGTAAAACATCACATCATGTGATGAAGTTTCAGCTTGGGAAGGGAAGGTGTTTGTTGTGTTTTGTTTTCCCCTTGTTTGTTTGTGTTTGCTTGAGTGTAACATGTCTAGGACTTGGTTCTCCAAGCTCGAGGGTGGCTTCTAGTAAGCCTAGGCTGGGAGGTGAGAACCCCATGGTCACAACCCTAAATTTTAAATGAAGGTTGCTTGGAAAGGAAAGCTAGGAGTTGCAGAATTATTTAGTTGCAGACAAACTGAATAGGAAAAGCAATATTATATTATGTAGAAAAAATGTAAATAAGGAGTTTTATGATGTTTTTATTTCTACATAAAGGAATGTATTATTTTAGTTAAGTCCTATGTTAGGATTCCCACAGATACTGAGAGGGGGGTGAATCAGTATCTAACCAGTAATGAGTATTTCTTAATTTGAAACATGCAAAACATAAAATAGCAATATACCGATATGCAAGAATTAATGTAATAAATAGAATCAGAAACATCCACATGAAAACAACACCATAACACAAGATGTTTAATGAAGAAACCCGGTGTGGGAAAAACCTCGGTGGGATTTGTGACCCACAATATTCACTCACTGGCCAATAAGAGAATATTACTTACAATAGGGGCCTGCACATGCAGGAAGGCCAACTGCCTAGAGCTCACTGCTCAATGAGAAGTCACACTGACTTACAATGAGGATTATACTAATCCAATGACTTGTAATTCTTTACAATAGCACCTCCAATGCCAGATTCAGTACCACTTCTAACTATGTTCTTTACATATACCCTTGACCTATAATTCGCACATTAGGTTTGCCTAATAATTTTCTTTATGCTCGATACATTACCTCTCTAAATGTCTACAATGATCTCCTTTATATACAAGAGTCATTTTACAATTTGCCAAGTCAGCTTACAATAATAAACAAAATATTACATATCAAAAATCCTGTCGGCCTCTATACCGGTATACATCTTTTCTTCTGTGCCAGTGCCGGTGCCGGTGCCGGTGTAGAGTGATCTTGTTGATGTTGGTGCACTGTCTTGCCTGTATAATGCTTTGCCGGTATGATGTCTTGCCGGTGCCATAGGATTGCAAGGTTGCCATCAATGACAAAACCTTCAATCACATACAATGTCTCATTGGAGTGTCCATATGCCAACAATCTCCCCCTTTGGCATTGATGGCAACACTCATGAGAAATTTCAAAAAGTGTCCAAAATGTGTAGTCCAAAAAAAATTTACCAAAAAGAATTTTTACCAAAATATGAAGGGCTCCCCTTGAGCATATGATTCCTGTCTTTGAACTTTCTCATCCTACTACTCCCCCTTTGGCATCAATGACAAAGGTTGTCAAGATGTTAGTAGAGTTTGTAGTTACATCTGTCCATATCCTCAACCCCTTAGTTGGGTAGTTATTATCTGAAAAAGATCGCCCAAAATTAAGTTTATACTATCCATAAACTTTTTGCTATCTTTTATTGCTATTTCAGTCCTCTTCACAGTATCGGTGAGATGCTACAATTGCTCTACCGGTGTTTTACTTCCCTGTGTTAATGCCTCTGAGATTTCCTTCTGCAGAGATGCTAGATAGTCCAATCTTGGAATCAGTTTAGATCTCAAGTGTTTTGCCTTGTTTATTATTCTCTCTTTCTCTCTTTCCTTTTTAAGCAATTCTTCCTCAAAATTTGCTAACTTATCTTCAAAAACAGATAGTGAATCCGGTGAGTTGACAAAATTGTCTGCAAGCTTATTTATCTCATCCTGTGTCTTGCTTATTTTCTTGTCAATATCTACAGTCAAGAGGTTTGTTTTGCATGTGTCTTTATACAGATTTTTATACTCTTTCAACAAACTCCATAGTTTCGGTAAAAGTGTGTCAAAGTCTTTGTTACACTTCTTTATTTTTTCATCAAATAATTTATGTTTCTCCTTTTCTACCATATCCTTTACTGATTCTTCCTTTATTTTCTCAATATTTCCATAAATGTATTTACATAATGTATCCAATTGTCCTAAAGAATCTTTATTATCTATATTACAATCAGGAGCAATTATTTTCAAAATTGGTATTGAATCATCTATTGCTTTATAAGCTTGTGAACTGCAGTCAGTTATTTTCTTAATGGATTCAAGTAATACCTCAGTCACATTAGTTGACTTGAATGTTGATGATGATCCAAGAGTTTGAGTGCCGGTGGAAATAATCATACTTGTATTGACCTCTGGCAGGTCAATTTGTGTTTGCATTTCTTTTAGCATTGGTTTTCCTGCTTCATTGCTTACCGGTGGCATTGTTTCCTTGTGAGCCTGTTCCGGAGCCTTTAGCTCTGTTGGTTTCTCTATTTGTGCCTCAGATTCCATCTTTTTCCCTGTATCCTCGGTCAATTGCTTTGTATCTCTTGTTACCGGAGGCTCTTTAGCCATATCTGACTTTTCAGTTGTATCTTTATCAACTGTTATGTTGATCTTTTGGGTATCAACATTTACAGTGTATAGGACTTCAGGATTTGGATTTCTATCCTCTACATCCATGCTTTCTACTACCGGTTGGTCTTCAATGGTTGTAATTTTCACAGGTGGAGGTAGGTTGTCTTTAACCTTTATGCTTGGAGGTCCACCAACTTTGCCTTTCCCTTTGTCCTTATCCTTTTGATATACCTTAATAGGCTTGGGATTCCTGTATTCTTCTTGTTTTTCCTTTTCAACTAGGAATATGTCCCAACCATCTTCTGTTTCCTCTATAACTTTTGTAACTCTTCCTGTCATCAATGAAATATGCTAGTGTGCAGTGGAGAAAACTATCCATTTTGCCTAAGGAATTAGGTCATCAATTTCCTTTGGAGAGTTTATCGGATGTACAGCAAGTAGTTTTTCTATTTTTATTTTCTTGTCTAATTCAATCACTCCTTGCCTTCTGGCCTCAAACCTTTTGTACAAATCATCAGGAATTTCATTGATTACTTCCATCAAAAACTTTTTGTACATGTCCATATGCAGTATTACACTTTCCTCAACTTGCCCTTTCTCATCAGTAGATAGAGTGTCATAAATTTTCCCTATGTTTTTCAATTTTCCTTCCTCTGTGATCTCATTTAACAATATGTCTAGAGGTGCCAAGTCAGTTTTTGTCTTTTTCTTTTTCTTAGGAGTTAGCTTCTTTTTAGGTGTGACCTTTCTGACCGGAGATCTCATAGCTTGTGGCTTCTACCTTGTCCTTCTAGGTGAAGGAGTGGTTGCCGGTGAGGGATCTCTTTTCCTAACAACTCTTTTAAAGGTTGTTGGCATGTCACCTTCCGAAGAAGTACCTACCGGTGATAGATGAGCTTCAGGTTGTGGGGCTGCCAACTCATCTTTTGTTATGCTGGTTTTCTTTAATACATCTTCCTTAATGGCCTTTGCTTTTCTGGATCCTTTCCTCACAAATGCCTCTACCTTCTTCACTCTTTTCTTGGACTATATTTGGCTTTCTATGGTTTCAGCACTACCAAATACTTCTTCCTTAGGTTCTTTGGGGGCTTCCAGAAGTGCCTTGGCATAAGTTTCAACTATTTGGTCATCTGTCTCATAGCCCATTTTGGTTACCCAAATTGTCCTTAAGATGACTGCTTCCATCCATATTTCATCCTTTTTAATAACAAAGCATATATCATCTTTGTATTTATCTACAATTTTCTAAGATAACCTTATCCTTTTCTTCATTTTTGTCTTCAGTGCTTGGAAAAAGTCATGAATGTTGTTTTCCTTGTTTTCACCCATGGAATTAAACAGTTCTATCAATTGCTTTCCTACCAGTATGTCATATCCTAGTTCTTTATATCCTATACCAGGAACCTGTTTTGTTATATGAAGCATTAGGCATACTAACAGATTTCCAAATCTAAAAGTTCCTTTCTTATCCTTCTTTATCTTTCCAAGGTTGTCTATCAGTTCATCCTTTAACCATTCACAGATGTCAATTTTTGTATTGTCTATTATCATATCATAAGCACTCTTAATTCATAAACTTGAAACTGAGTTAAGTCTATTAGCATGAGTGGCTTTGTAACCTAATATCATGCTTATGAATCTCACATTTGTATCCTTTACATCGTTAACCCTTAGAGATCTCTTATCAAATGTTGTACCTGTTAGGTCTATGACTAAATCATTTGAAACCTTCTTGTTTTTGTCTGGTCTTTTACCAGTGGCCAGTAACCCTGTGATACCCTTTACGGCTTCCTTGGTGATCTTATGAATTGCATCTAACCAGAAAAATTCTCCATGAACTCTACTTAACACTATCCTAATCACATCCTTAGGAAATTGAGGGATGCTAAGGATTTCTGTGAATCCTAGGGTTTCAATAATCTTGTGTTCAGCTTTAACATTGCCGGTATCATCACATATCTCAGTTTTATACATGGTTTTGATTTCCTCATCTCCTAACTCTTCAATGTTGCAGTGGATGTACATTATAGGGTCTTCAACATATACAACACCTTTAGGAATTTGAGAAAATGCACCTAAGGTATCATCCTTCTTTGCTATTTCGGGGACTAACTGAAATACGGGCCTAGGTCTTAAAATTACTTCCACAATAGTAGGGTTTGCTATGTATTCAATTGCAGAGGTGGATGCCATGATTAAATACCTTTTTTTTTTTTTCTGTCTTGGATGGATGATTGCTTGGAGTGTGCTTTCTTCTTGCTTGAAATGCCTTAGCTTGGAATCTTCGCGCTCTCTGAAAGTTTGAAATCATGGTGAAATGAAATGGAGCCAAAACCTTATTTTTATAATGTCTTTTCGCCATCTACCACATTAATTGCATGCCGGTTAAGTATTCACTTAACATTGTTTGCCGGTAATGAGTAATTTTCAACTTCTTATCTCTAACCGAGGGAATAATAGCATATGTATCATTAGATTGCCAAACCCTTAAGGAAATTTTCTTCAATTAGATGAAGAACTTCCTGCCGGTTGAGCACTGCTCTGTCCTGCCGGTGAAGCATCACTTTGTCCTTCCGGTGAAGCATTTGTTGGTTCTATAGGTGGAGGAGTATTCCCAATATTTAGATCAGCTTTTCTAATCCATTGCTTTGAGAATTCTTGCTTAACCTCTTCAACTTTTTCTTTTCCTTTCAAGCTAGCACTTTTGTTGTCTACCGGTGTACCTTTACTTCTACAAAATTTAGCAATATGCCCAATCTTGTTACATGCATAACAAGTTACATTATTTTTCTGAATATCTTTCCCATAACCTATGCCGGTTTGTGTTCTGCATTGATTAGATAAATGTCCAAATCTTCCACAAACATAACATCTCACATTCATTCTGCAGTTTTCAGAGTTATGACCAACTTTGTTGCATTTGGAACATTGACCGGTGGGTGTATTGATATTCTGATAATTCCTAGATTTACATTCATTTTCCCTATGACCATACTTATTACAGTTAAAGCATTTTCCATTGAATTTATACGCATTAGGTGGTCTTACCGGTTTGCTATGATCCTGAGTATTTGCAGTACTAGAGCTTTCACCAACTTCAAAGCCAATTCCAGAAGTGTCACCTTTAAGTTTTTTATTATTCAATAAGGTACCAAGTTCTTCTGAGCTTTTCTTGAATTTTTCTTTATGTTGATTTGTAGTTTCCAATTCCCTTTCCAAGATATCTTTTTGTCTCATTAGTTCATTTGAGTCATTTTGAGTATGCATCAGATCTGTCTTCAACATGTCATTTTCATAGCTAAGTCTTGTGTTCTCATTTGCTGCATCACTTATCCTTCTGGTCAATTCTTCTTCATTCTTCTTTCTATCCTCAATCTCTTTGCAAAATCTCATAGTCATATCTTGCATTTCATTTTTTGTTGTCATGATCTCTTGTTTCAGCTTGCTTATCATATCATTAAGAGATTCCTTTTAATCATTCTCATTTTGCAATTTTTCACAAAGTTCTCTTCTCTTATTTCTTGCAATAGTAAGATTTTCTTGAAGTGCCTGAATGATATCTTGATCTGCTCTTAAATCATCTTCTAATTTGATATTTTTCAACTTCTCTGCATCATAGTCAGTAAGAGCTCCTTCAAGTTGCTTCATCAGATTTTCCATCTTTACCAGTGTCAAGATCTTCCTCAAGCTGTTAGGCTTCTGATAATAGAGGACCAGGCTCTGATACCAATTGTTAGGATTCCCACAGATACTGAGAGTGGGGGGTGAATCAGTATCTAACCAGTAATGAGTATTTCTTAATTTGAAACATGTAGAACATAAAATAGCAATATATCGGTATGCAAGAATTAATGCAATAAACAAAATCAGAAACATCCACATGAAAAGAACACCATAACACAAGATGTTTAATGAGGAAACCCGATGTGGGAAAAACCCCGGTGGGATTTGTGACCCACAATATTCACTCACTGGCCAATAAGAGAATATTACTTACAATAGGGGCCTGCACATGTAGGAAGGCCAACTGCCTAGAGCTCACTGCTCAATGAGAAGTCACACTGACTTACAATGAGGATTATACTAATCCAATGACTTGTACTGCTTTACAATAGCATCTCCAATGCCAAATTCAGTACCGATTCTAACTCTTTTCTTTACATATACCCTTGACCTATAATTCGCACATTAGGTCTACCTAATAATTTTCTTTATGCTCGCTACATTACCTCTCTAAATGTCTACAATGATCTCCTTTATATACAAGAGTCATTTTACAATTTGCCAAGTCGGCTTACAATAATAAACAAAATATTACATATCAAAAATCTTGTCGGCCTCTATATCGGTATACATCTTTTCTTCTATGTCGGTGCCGATGCCGGTGTAGAGTGATCTTGTTGATGCCGGTGCACTGTCTTGCCTATGTAATGATTTGCTGATATGATGTCTTGCTGATGCCATAGGATTGCAAGGTTGCCATCAATGACAAAACCTTCAATCACATACAATGTCTCATTGGAGTTTCCATATGCCAACATCCTCATCCTTCAGTGATGAGAGACTAATTGGGTATTCTACCCATTTGTAAAAGTGGGCTTTTGTATTCAAATATTCTATGAGAAAAGTGCATTTTATTTAAATTTTGTAATCTATAATGCTGTTGTAAATTTTGTTTAATTCTATCTCATAATGAATTCTAAATTTTGTTTATTTCTGCAATTTTAAGAAAAGAAATGAAAAAAAAGGGAAAGAGAAAAAAAAGGGAGAAAAGCAATGTGTGATTATGTAATTTCCTGTAGTATTTAAATGCTGTTATTCTGTCATTATTATCTTTGTTTAGACATAGCTGAAAACTAATCTATAAACAAAAGTAATTTGTTGTAGCTAAACCTGTTAGCATAACTATCAAGAAATATATTGTTGTTTTAACTTTTAAATTCTGTGTTTTTTTCTTCTTTCTTAGTATTGCAGAAAAGGAACCTAGATGTAATAATTTGTATTGAAATAAACTATATGAGATAGTTAGCATGCTGCGCATTTTAGTTGTTGTCATAAATTCTTTATGCTGCATATTAAAATAAATCATACCTAGGAAATGAAACACAAAATCACTGAAATGCTGACATTATTTCATCCATTCCTACAAGTTTTAAAAACACACACAAAAAAAAAAAAGATACAGATATTACTATTAAAAAGAGAGAACCGCATGCTTATGTATATATCTATTCAAAAAAGAAAACAGAGATTTCTAACCCTAATAGCTAGATATTTATATATATATATATATATATATATATATATATATATATATATATATATATATATATTCATACATATACATATATATATATATATAAATATATATGTATAAATATATATATATATATATATATATATATAAATATATTCATGCATTTAAAAATATGCACAATGGAAACATTAAAAATATGTTCAGAACATGATTAGATATATAAATATATATATATTTATATATATTTTAAGAAAAAAAATAATAATAAACAAAAAAAGAGAGGAAATCGGGGGGGTATCGGCCGAACCACTATGTGTTAACACAGTGGATGGCTCACGGTCGAGCCACTATGTTTACACACAGTGGGGTGGTGCGGGAGGTGCCGCACTATGTGTAGACATAGTGGAACAGTCGCGGCCACCACTGTGCTACACATAGTGGGCGACACCCTACCACTGTGTATACACAGTGGGCAATGGCGACATCGTCCACCACTATGTGTGTACACAATGGACGACGCTGCCCGCCACTGTGTGTATGCACAGTGGCATCCGGGGGAGCCCGCGCCACCACCTTCGCTCGCAACCCTCTTCTCCCTCCTTTGGCCTCCACCTCTCCATGGCTGCCGCCATGCCCTAGCTCGGCCCTGTACCTGCACACACACAAACACACACACCACGAAACAAAAAAAATATAATATATTAAACCCTAACCCATTTTGGGTTAGGGTATGAGTAAATAGAAAAAGAAAAAGAAAGGGTTTTAATAAAAACAAAAGGGGGAAAATGCAACCCTAACCCAGTTTCGGGTTAGGGTTAGGATTTTATTAATAATAGGAGCATTTAGCCCTTATTATAAATTTTATTTTAAACTTAGGGTTTGCATGTAAATTTGGCGGGGGGGGATTTGAATTAAGTTTTAAATTATAACCAATATTTAAGGTTATTTAATAGTTGAATTATAATATTCCATGGACATAGTTGGTCCTTTTTATTAAAAGAATTAAATTTTAATATAGTCTATTTTTATAATTTAAAATGGAGGATTAATGTTATTTACATTAATTGCATAGTTGATTTAATTTATTCAGCTAGGAAAATCATATAGTTATTTAATATACTCTATTATATATAGACATTAAGGTTAAAATTGGGGAAAAAATTTATAATTGAAGATTATTAATTATTTTTATGAATTCTTAGTCCTTGAGGCCAATGTTGGCCAGATTAATTATATCGTCAAATTTAAAGGTTTAGGGAAAATTAAAATTGACTTTAGCTTATATCAGATTTAGTTGACCAATGACAATGTAGAATTTCGAACCCTTATCGGTTAGATTTAAATAATGAATTTGCGTGTGTTTCAATTAATTAATTTTTAAATAGCATTATCATTATTTGGTCGGGAATGATTTAAATGCATTTGAGATAACTAGTTATCCCTCATTTTTAATTAGCGACAACTTAATTAAGATAATTGAATTAACTAACTAAATTGCAACAACCCCCTTGGGATTAATTAGTCTCCATTAATTAATGTCGCTAATTCGAGTTGGTTAATTAATCCAACCTTAGGAAAAAAAATCTATTTACATCTTAGTTAAGACAAGACTTATTTGATTTCTTTAAATGTAGATTATTTTGAGAGTTTGAGGTATTTCAAAAAAAAATTTGTTTCATTTTTAGCCCAAAAGTTTGGGCACGGCAAGCTTTAAGTAGCTCGCTTCGCGACATCCGCATACCATCTTTGTTCTTCAAACAATTACTATGAACTAGTCTTTTAGTGGCCCAAAATCCTAATTACTTGTTGGTGCAAGAGGTTGGACCTTCGAAGTTGTCCCGCATTGCTACTATTCATTGTAGAGATAAAAAATTTCTTGGTTCATAAGATCTCTGGATCTTTGGGGAAAAGTGATTTGGTTTACCAATTGCTGGCAATATTGCATTATAACAGACAATGAAAGATTGTTGGCATTTCAATAAGGATATTGAGAAGGTTGTTGATGATTATGGATATAACTAATTAAAGATGTTTACTGTCTTGATATTATTATTTTGTCATTGTTGTCAATAAATTGATTTTCTAATTCAGTATGATGTTGCCATATCTTGAGAAGTATGATATGAAGATTATAAAGATGTCGGTAAAAGACACAGGAAAGAATATGATGAATAAGGGGAAGAATAAGGTATTCAATGGGCAACTACTACCGAGTCAGACAATGATGAGATCATGATGTTTTAGATTGTTTTAACATCATACATATGTTGTAAATTGTACAGGTTCATACTATACTATGTTATCAAGCAAAGAACCTAGTCGGTAAACCCTAAGGAACCTAGTCGGTAAACCCTAAGGTTATCGCTATCAGTTAATGAAGGCAGAATTTCGACTGAGTGAAGTTTAGTATTCACCGAGTTGTAACTGAGCTATAACAGAATGCATTAAATGTTTACATGTGTTATTTAATGAAGGAAGCTGATGAGCTGGAACTAATTAAATGATTGGTGAGCCGTGAATGAAGTTTGTTAACGAATCTAAGGCAATGAAAAGTCGGCATGAAGATCTACAGCTCAAATTGAACCGCAATACCCTAGCGCAAGTTCCAAGACTATTATGCAAGTTCCAAAGCGAGGTAAAATGTTTTCAGATCGAAAGATGCATTGAACCTGGACAAGATAGAAGATTTGATGGCTATGATTGATCATGGGAAATGTGATCAAGGAGATTAAGCGGTTACCAAATTGTTTATAAATAGGAAACTATTGATAAACAATGTATGCGGGCAAGTGTATGCATAGGGATGCTACATAGTGATTACCAAGCACAGAAGCTTGAAGACCTGTTTGAATAACATAGTATAGAAGCCCATCAGATAGACAAGATTAGTTCTATGTCTAGATTGTATTGAACAAATAGGAATCTACTTTAGCATTTTAGATGTGAAGTTGTAGATAGATTTTATTACTGTTATTTTGTGAAAATGACAGAAAATCTCTTAACCGAGTGGAATTAACAGTCTTATATGTAAAACCCTCTAGCAAGGTGACATTCTGATTGAGTGTTTGAAATCCTTTAACAAGGTCACTTCAAACAAGGTGAAGATCCTAACAGATTTGAGAGAAATCCCTTAACTGGGTCACATCTAGCAATGTGTTTGTAATCTTTCATAGGATTTGCTTTTAACCGAGCATACTCTAGAAGAGTGTGTTTCTTAGTGGGTCTGAAATCCCACAGTGGTTTTTCCCTATTTGGGTTTCCACGTTAAATCTGGTGTTATGAGGTTTATGATGTTCATATGCTTTTGAGTTTGCATGTTTATCAGTTTTGGTTATATTACTGAAATATATGTTACCGAGGTTGAATCTGATGTTTTTATGGATGATTAAGTTTGTATGATTCACACCCCCCCCCCCATCTCATCTTGTTGGCTATTGGATTTGTACTTATATTAAGTATCAGAACTATCAATTGGTATCAGAGCTTTAGACTCCGAAAGGAAAGTTTAAAGCCACTTGAGTTAAAGATCCAAAGATGTATAAGAGGGATGCACCGAAGATGAACAAGTCAAGTTTCTCTACATGGCAGAAAAGGATGAAGCTACATCTATCAGGAGTTGGAGAATATGCTATATACTATCTGGAAAATGATTTTGTCACACCGAGCACCTATCCATTGACTATGGAAGAGATAAAGGCGAAGCAAGAACATATTCAAGCAATGATTGAAATAACATCTACATTGACTGATTCAAAGTTTAATGATCTAGAAGGCTGCAATGATGCAAAGGCAATGTGGGACAAGCTCATATCAGTATATGGAGGAGATGAACATGTTCAAAGAGCAAAAGTAGATAGCCTAAGAGGACAACTTGAATCTATGAGGATGAATGAAGGTGAGAACATAACTTAGTACAGTACAAGACTAAAGGAGATTGTCAATCAAATCAAAGGAGCAGGTGGAACTATTGAAGAAAAGGATATAACAAGTAAGTTGTTAAGAACCCTTCTACCAGCTTATGCAATCCGAGTCTCTGCAATTAATGAATTGAGGTCTGTACCTAATATGCCAGTTTCTTTAGATGCTACTATTGGTAAGCTACATGCATTTGAGTTAAGTAACTTTGATAACAGTGGATCTTGGGTAAATAAAGTTGAATCTGCATTTAGTTCTTTTCATCTTGATGAATCTAATGATTACAATGAAAGAAAGTATAAGTACTCTGAAAGACATCATAGTAGAGCAAGTGAAAGATTTCGAAAAAACATGGAAGAAGTACACAAACTATATGAGGAAATCAGAAAGCAAGAAGAGTTTGAAGCACTATTAGCCAAAAGGTTACCGAGAGGCAAAGGTAAGTATAAAGGAAAACTACCTTTGACATGTTTCAATTGTGATAAGATAGGACATATGGCCTCTAACTATCCTGACAAAGATTTTATTGAAAGGAGAGATTACCAGGATGACATACAGAAAGATAATCATTACAGAGGACACTGAGACTTCAGAAGAAGAGATAGAAAGACATGCCTAATAGCTGATGAGGAATCCAATGATGATAAATCAGATGAGACTGATACAGAGGAAGTATTTTATGTGGCTATCAAGGATGGATCAGATGAAGAAAGGTATGAAGAAAAAGCCCTAATTTCTCACATAAACACTAATGATTCTTGGATTATAGATAGTGGATGCTCACATCATATGACAGGAGATAAACACAAGTTTGTTACATTAGAAGATTATGATGGAGGCTATGTTAGATTTGGTAATGATGCACCATGTCCAGTGAGAGGTAAAGGATATATAACACTTCTTGATAATGAAAGATGCAATGATGTTACCACATAGAATTTCAGAAAGGAATTGTCAAAGTTCATGACAAAAATGGAAAGTTAGCTACTACCGGGACACAAACAAAAGGTAATACATTTCACCTTGACTCAACTCAGAACAAGTGTTTGCATGCAAAGTTAGATGATACCTGGTTATGGCATAAAAATTTTTGTCATATAAATTTTGATAATCTGATCAAAATAAGCAAGAAGCACAGAGTAAGAGGTCTATCGAGTCTTGAAAAACCTAAGAATGCTATGTGCCGAGGATGCTAGATGGGTAAGATGACAAGATCAAGCTTTACAAGTAAGTCTTACACTTCTAAGGAAATTTTAGATCTAGTGCACACTGATCTTTGTGGTCCTATGAAAGTTCAAAGTTATTATGGTGATAAGTATTTCATATTATTTGTGGATGACTATTCAAGGATGATGTCAGTAATGTTTTCAAAAGAAAAATTAGAAGCTTTTCAAATGTTTAAATGGTACAAGGCAAGATTTGAAAATGAAACAGGAAGACAACTAAAATGTCTTAGATCAGATAGAGGAGGAGAGTTCACATCTAATGAGTTCAACTTATTTTGCAATGATCATGGTATTAAAAGACAAGTCTCTGCACCAAGAACTCCATAGTAGAATGGAATAGTTGAGAGAAGAAACAGATCTGTTGTGGATTGTGCTAGAACACTGATGATTGAAAAGAAGGTGCCACAAACATTTTGGAGAGAAGCAATAAGCACTACAGTTTACACCTTGAACCGAGTTCAATTGAAGAAAGGTACTTTGAAGACACCATATAAAATCTGGTATGATAAGAAACCTAATGTAAGTTATTTTAAAATCTTTGGAAGTAGATGCTATGTTTATAAAGATGACAGAAATGGAAAATTTGATCAGAAAAGTGAAGAAGGAACGTTTCTAGGTTATTCTTCTTGAAGCAAAGCATTTAAATGTCTGATCAAATCATCTAACAAAATAGTAGAAAGTGCAAATGTGAAAATTGATGAATTTGCAGAAAGAAATGATGAAGGAAATTCCAAGGAACTAGAAGACTATGATGAATTTGTCTATGTTCAATCGAGAAGTCCTACCGAGAAGACTGTTGAAGAAAATGAAGAGAATATCTAGTTACCGAGTGATGAAGAAGATCACACAGAGCCTACCGAGCCTATATTAGCCAAGTATGTCAGAAGACATCATGCACCAAGTCAGATTATAGGAGATAAGGATGATCCAGTGATGACAAGGAACAAACTAAGACAGAACACATGTTTGATATCTGAATTTGAACCGAGAATAGTGAAAGAGGCATTTAACAGTGAAGATTGGATAAATGCTATGACAGAAGAGATTGATCAAATCAAGAAGAATGACACATGGACACTAATCCCAAGACCAAAGGACAAAAATGTAATTGGTACAAAGTGGATTTTCAGAAACAAGCTAAATGAAAAAGGAGAGGTCATTCGAAACAAAGCAAGACTAGTTTGCAAAGGTTATGCTCAAGAAGAAGGAATTGATTATGGTGAAACTTTTGCACCTGTTGCTAGACTTGAAGGAGTAAGAACATTGTTGGCCTATGCTTTTTTTAAAAATTTCAAGGTATATCAAATGGATGTCAAAGCTGCATTTCTGAATGGAATATTAGAAGAAGAAGTTTTCATTGAACAACCTGAAGGATTTGTTGAAGATAATAATAAAGATCAGGTATGTAAATTGAACAAAGCTTTATATGGTTTGAAACAAGCACCTAGAGCATGGTATGAAAGATTGCACTCTTATTTGATTAAGATTGGTTTTATAAGGACAAGTGAGAACAACAACATGTACATGAAGAATGATGAAAATAGAATACTGATCTCAGCCATATTTGTTGATGATATTATATTTTGTGGAAATGACTCTTTATGTGAGAACTTTGGAAATGAAATGAGCAAAGAATTTGAGATGTCATTAATCAGTGAGATAAAGTATTTTATAGGTTTACAGATACTACGAATAAAAAATGATATTTTCATTACTCAATCCAAGTACATAAAGGAAATCTTGAAGAAATTTGGAATGGAGGATTCAAAACCAGTAAGTACTCCTATGACTACCAACTGTAAATTATTAAAGAATGATGAATCTGCATTTGTTGATGAGACACTTTACCGATCCATGATTGGAAAACTACAATATGTTGGTCATAGAAGACCAGATATAGTACATGCAATAGGTATAGTTGCAAGATTCTCTGCAGATCCTAAGGAAACACACATGACAGCAATCAAAAGAATTTTTAGATACTTGAAAGGCATAGAGGATTATGGCTTAGTATATTAGAAAGGAAATGATTTTGATTTAAAAGTTTATACTGATGCTGATTGAGCAGGCAACATTGATGACAGAAAAAGCACAAGTGGAGGAGCTTTCTTTCTAGGAGAAAGACTAGTGAGTTGGCTTAGCAAGAAACAAGGACGTGTTTCACAGTCAATAGGAGAAGCTGAATACATTGTTGTAGCATTGAATTGTACCAACATTGCATGGATCAAACAATTGTTGGAAGGTATAAATGAGAAAGTTACAGAGCCAATAACTATATTCTGTGACAATACTAGTGCCATTAATATTTCAAAAAATCCTTTTATGCACTCTAAGATAAAGTACATCTCTATCAAATATCATTATCTTAGAGAAGAAGCTCAAGAGAAGAAAGTGGTGTTGCAGTATGTTAGCACAAAGAAACAAATAGCAGATATCTTCACCAAACCACTACCAAAGGACACTTTTGAATATCTCAGAAGTAAGTTTGGGGTCCTACCCCTATCTTCTACTCATTGATTGAGTTCGGTGAAAGAATCAATCCGATGACTCTATTGAATATATTTTGGGAGTTGATGGTGATTTATACACTTTAGGATGTTTTCTAAAGGTGTACAGAAATAAGACAGGAAATAATAAAGGGAACAGGAATTGAAGACAGATGCTCTGACCGAGACTCAGTTGATACACAACAGCAGGAAATAACTTCTTACAGAAAGTAATTATGTTTTAGTTCTTTACTTTTTGGCATTGTTCTCAAAGGGGGAGAAGACCTACAAAGGGGGAGAAGAATAATATAGAGGAAGAAGACCTATCAGGGGAGAAGACTAAAAGAAAACTGAGCAGACTATAGATTGGAAAGAAGACTGAAAATAGGAGAAGTCTAATGTATGGGGGAGAGCATTTCAGCATTTCAGAATCACAGCAATCTGAATCTTTTAAGGTCAAATCAATTGGTTTTGCCATCAATGCCAAAGGAGGAGATTGTTGGTAATATTGCATTATAATAGATAATGAGAGATTGTTGGCATTTCAATAAGGATATTGAGAAGGTTGTTGATGATTATGGATATAACTGATTAAAGATGTTTACTGTCTTGATATTATTATTTTGTCATTGATGTCAAGAAATTGATTTTCTAATTCAGTATGATGTTGCCATATCTTGAGAAGTATGATATGAAGATTATAAAGATGTCGGTAAAAGACACAGGAAAGAATATGATGAATAAGGGGAAGAATAAGGTATTCAATGGGCAACTACTACTGAGTCAGACAATGATGAGATCATGATGTTTTAGATTGTTTTAACATCATACATATGTTGTAAATTGTAAAGGTTAATACTATACTATGTTATCAAGCAAAGAACCTAGTCGGTAAACCCTAAGGTTATCGCTATCGATTAATGAAGGCAGAATGTCTACCGAGTGAAGTTTAGTATTCACCGAGTTGTTACCGAGTTGTAATCGAGCTATAACAGAATGCATTAAATGTTTACATGCATTATTTAATGAAGGAAGCTGATGAGCTGGAACTGATTAAATGATTGGTGACTCATGAATGAAGTTTGTTAATGAATCTAAGGCAATGAAAAGTTGGCATGAAGATCTACAGCTCAAATTGAACCGCAATACCCTGGCACAAGTTCCAATGTGGGGTAAAATGTTTTCAGATCAAAATATGCATTGAACCTGGACAAGGTAGAAGATCTAATGGCTATGATTGATCATGGGAAATGTGATCAAGGAGATTAAGAGGTTACCGAATTGTTTATAAATAGGAAACTGTTGATAAACAATGTATGCAGGCAAGTGTATGCATAGGGATGCTACATAGTGATTACCGAGCACAGAAGCTTGAAGACCTGTTTGAATAACAGAGTATAGAAGCCCAATAGATAGACAAGATTAGTTCTATGTCTATATTGTATTAAACAAATAGGAATCTGCTTTAGCATTTTAGATGTGAATTTGTAGAGATTTTATTATTGTTATTTTGTGAAAGTGATAGAAAATATCTTAACCGAGTGGACTTAACAATCTTATATGTAAAACCCTCTAGCAAGGTGACATTCTGATTGAGTGTTTGAAATCCTTTAACAAGATCACTTCTAACAAGGTGAAGATCCTAACAGATCTGAGGGAAATCCCTTAACTAGGTCACATCTAGCAATGTGTTTGTAATCTTTAATAGGATTTGCTTTTAACCGATCATACTCTAGAAGAGTATATTTCTTAGTAGGTCCGAAATCCCATAGTGGTTTTTCCCTATTTGGGTTTCCATGTTAAATCTGGTGTTATGAGGTTTATGATGTTCATATGCTTTTGAGTTTGCATGTTTATTAGTTTTGGTTATATTACTGAAATATATGTTACTGAGGTTGAATCTGATGTTTTTATGGATGATTAAGTTTGTATGATTCACCTCCCCCCCTCTCATCTTGTTGGCTATTGGATTTGTACTTATATTAAGTATCAAAACTATCACCAATGTCATGGAGGGGAGCCAATGTCACCAATATCTCTAGCTATCTACTTTGTTTTAGTATTTGGATTTATCCAAGTGGGGACTTAGGTAAGTAGTATCCTCTTTCCAACCTAGGTAGTACAAGCTTCAAAAGTTCTACAATTTGTTAATACTAGTAAAATCTGGGCTAATTTATGCCCCTTTTGCAACTCTGAGTGTGTTTCAGAGTCAAGTCACAAACAACCATTTTTGTATATTGTGTCTTCATGAGAAATGATGGAAGAGACACCATCGAGATCACATTAAACACAATCAGGAAATCGTATGCAACCAATTTTCAATCCAGAAATATGTACGAAACCACAACCTCAATTTGACATGACTCAATTAGGGTTCAAACCTATTCTAAAATAGTGAAACTAGGAGAAGGAAACATTCACTTAACATCGTGGATCAATCTATCATTAAGTTTGGACTTAGACCCATCAACCTAAGGCTATATCCAACTGGGACTATTTTTCAGATCTAGAGCTAGTTTTATATCAAGACCTTAGTTATGTTATACCTGGATCATCCCTAAATATAAATGTGGAATCAAATACATCATCTGATTCAGAGTCCTCATAGGAGAGACATTTCTCCTTAACTAAAGTATCATAGAAACAAATTGACAAAGCTATAAATGATCCAAGAATTGTTAAAACTCTAGACCAATTGATTTTAAAAGACAAATTGCAAATTTTCAATTGACTTAAAGAAAAACTAACATTGACATTTGAATACCAAGTCACATTAGGAGAACTTGAGTCCCAACTTCAATAGGCACACCATGTCCAACAAACAATTCAAAAAAACCTCCCAAAACAAATAGATCAAGCTCTAGGACCTATTATGTCAGAGGAAACAACAAAAGAAAACTTAGGAAAAAGACCTCCCAAGAAATTAACTATATGAATTCCCTCAAAAACACCATTCACAAAATTCAATAACCCATTATTTAGTACCACATCATCGATACATCAAATAGATCCGTACAAGGTGCATGAATCACATACAATAATGGGAATGCTAGCATGAACTATACAACCTCAAATATCAAATATACTTCAAACAACTCTACAACCCATGACCCAATAAGTGGTTAAATATACAATAGGGATGCCATATATACCACCCTTGAATGAGAATATACAAATATAATAGAATAATTCCCTCATGCAATCAATATCTTCTAAAAAAACTGTAAATGTCCAAGTCGACTAGATGCAAACACAATTGTGTAAACAAGGAACTATTGCACCTCAAGTTGACATACTTGCTTCCACCTTGTGAATCAACACCAATACACAACAAGTCCAACCAAGCAACATTCTACCACAAGAAATTATAAATATGATGTCATAATCCAAGCCTTCTAAACATTGAAAATGCAAAATAGAACTGCTTGATAGCCTTCTTGAGAGATTAGGGTACACACAACCGACTATTCAAGGGCAACACGTTGTTACAAAATAGATGCAACCAATTATGCAAATTGGTGTCCAAATTCAACCTCAACAATCCCAAGATTATCAAAACTTTGGACCAACGCACCCAGTGATACAACAACAACTAATCATCCAACCATATCAACTATACCCACAACAACAACAACAACAACAACAATATATGCAATAGTATCAACCACATATACCACAAGTTCGCCAATTTTAACAACAAATTACTCAATCAGGAATTCAACAACAAATACCAGTAGCACAATTACAACAAACACACAACAACAACATTGCCTTTTGTTAATAATTCAAAGTAAACAATAACCTATCTAACAAATGCAACAATTTCAATCTTACACAATGTAACATTCAATATCAACCCCAAGTTTAGTCTACAATGCAATATCAATAACCACAGTAGCAAGATCAATACCAAGGCACAATTGTGGCACAATATGGGGACCCATACCAAAAAAGACCAATAGAAAGTACACCTCGATCCACTATTCCTGAATATCAAGAGAAATATCCACTCAAAAGAATAATATAAAAATAATGAGATCATTTAGGAATGAATGATGAACCTCCTAAATGAGGACCTTCTAATGTGATGACACAACAAATTGAAAAAATATCCAAGCAAGTTGAAGCATTATAGACAAAAGGAATGAAAAGAAGTTATAACCCACAAGAATTATGTCCTAATCCCTTTGACATAGGTCTGTACATGCTTCATTTCCCCAAAAAATTAAGTGTATCCAAATTTGACAAATATAGAAGAAAATGAGACCCTAAAGATCATATATTAGAAATTCTACGCATCTTGTATGGAAATTCCCTATGACAACACATATCTCATGAATCTATTTTTGCAAAGTCATTTGGGACAAGAGATGGATTGGTATGCTCGACTACCTAGTAACATCAAGTCATGGAATGAAATAGTTGAGAAATTCATTTGTCACTTTGCCTTCAATATCAATAATAAAGTCACCATTACTGACCTTTGCACTACTAAATTTTTTTTAGGAGGATCCTTTATGATATTTCTACAAAGGTGGGAAAACTTAGTCCACCGATGTCCATTCGACATCCTTGAGGAACAACAAGTCAACTTGTTTATCAAAAATGTAGTATGAGAATTAATGTATGAATTAAAAATCAGAAGTCCTAGTACTATTGACAAACTTGTCAAAAAAGGGATGAACATTGAGAAAGATCTTATACACAAAGGGATTATCAAGATATATAAAGATAACAACAACCATAGCACTTCCAATGATAAGAGAAAATTATGGTCTAGAAACAAGAATGTTACGAACTATGGAGTTGTGGATGTAAAGATAGTAAATAATGCATAGACAAAACTAGTCCTCAAAGGGGCTATACCATCAAATACTCAAATAGACAATCAATCTTAGAAACGAAATCAAAACAACATACTGATACTGTAGATGTCTAAAACTGGTCAATGCTTGCGGAATCATACTTTAACATTTGCGCATTGCCTTATTTTAGGGTTTTTGAGTCGCATTAACATTTCTTCTATGTCATGAACTTGGTTTTTATCATTTGCGAGCATCGAGTCCTTCTTCTGCATTCTTCATTTTTCTCCCTTTTGAATTAGGTCTTGTCGACAACAATCTTCAATCATGATTTTGGTCAATCTTATCCTGTCGCATCAATGTGTGTGCTCATTTGTTATCATTTTGGACATCGTCAATCCTAATTAGGGTTTTGTCCTCTTATCAATCTTGTCTTTTTGCGATCGATTTGTCATCGATCATTGTCCTCTTATCAATCTTGTCATTTTGTGATCGATTTGTCATCGACCGTTGTCCTCTTATCAATCTTGTCGTTTTGCAATCGATTTGTCATTGATCGTTGTCATTTTCAATCTTGTCAACTTGCGATCGATTTGTCATCGATCATTGTTATTTTCAATCTTGTCGAATTGCGATCGATTTGTCATCGATCATTGTTATTTTCAATCTTGTCATCTCGCGATCAATTTGTCATCGATCGTCGTCCTTCTCAATCATGTCAGTTTGGATCAATTAGTCATTGTTCCTCATCAATTGGCACATTTATCAATCAAATCACTTATCAGTATGAATCATTTATCAATTCAAAATCATGATCGAATCGACATCAAATCAATCTTACATCAAGACCTAATTGTCGTCCTTGCATTTCTAATTTATCTTCTAGGGTTTCATGATTTATTCATTTAACCTTGTTTGTCATTTTCTCTCCATTTTCTCTTTAGGATAAATGATTTATTTATTTATCCTAAGTCTTCTTGTCACAGTTAAATGTTTATTTAATTGGCTAATTAATTCCTCCTATTTTTGTAAATTAATTAATGAATGAGAAATTATTAATTAATTTACCTAATTTTCATCAATTTCGTAATTTCCAAGTCATCATTTCTAACCTAATTTTCTAATTTCTTTTAAATTCCTAAATGTCTATTTCTATTTCAAATTCTTGTCATAAATCCTTGCATAGCAATTTGTCATACACTTGTCATAATTTTTCTATTCTTGATTTGAATTTCCATTCGAATCACTTTCATGCTAATCTGATCTTTTCTCCAATTTGTCTATAAATTGGATGAATTTCTTCAATCAAAGTCCCTAGTCGAATCAATCACGCTTCTAGTATTCTTGTGCTATCGTCTTGTCTACTTGCTTTCACATCATGCTTATGCACTAGTAGGTGAGATCCACAAACAAAGCTATTTGAAGGAGAAAGAAGGACAATGGAGCCACATGAAGGAGACATCTGTATTTGGTTTGCTTAGTTTTCAATCTTGAATGTCTTGTTTTCATGTTTTCATTGAATGTAATTAGGATTGTTATCACTGCATTTTAGTTTTCGTGATTGAGCTAGGCTAATATTTGCTATTGCTTTGATGATTTCCGAATTCCTATCAACAGATACAACAACAAAATAAAGCAGCCAATACCATGCAACAAAATTAATAGCGAAAACCTCCTTGAAATAGAGACACGCCTCCTCGCCAGTTCATAACATCGAGGGAACCCATTGAATCTGTATTGAAATAGTTGCTTCAATCAAACCTTGTACAACTACCTGAGATTATAAATGAACTAGTAGTTAAACCTAGGTGGTAGAATGATAACCAATATTGTGAATATCACCAAACAACGGGACACAAAATCCCTTGTTTTCAATTGAAACATCTTATTAAATACTTGATTTATCAAGGTTTGGTTGAAATAGATTCTCCAATAGCTTCCTCAAACACATATCACACCATATTCAAGACTCTATTACTTGATCATGATAAATGAAAGGCCTATATATCTAATCCTAACTCAAAATATAATGTTAATTACACCAATGCTTCCCATCAATTTATACGATCAATTGTATCCAAATGTCAGAATGTCATGTATCTACCTTAAGACACAAGGATCCAAGTTCCCAATGTGTAATAACTACCTAGCAATCTAAGGTTGTTTTGCAAGGAGATCCTTCTATGTCACAAGTCACTAGCTAGTATAATATCCTTGATCATTTAGGAAAAATACTAGTGCAAATCTCTATCCTTGATTTATTTTTTATATCCCCTACCCATATAACAGTTCTTGAAAAAGCATTACAAGAATCCATGGTTCCTAAAAACATAAATGTTGACCAATTTCAGGACATGATAGGATATATTTATCCCTCACGTCCAATTACTTTTACTAAAAATTATTTCCAACACAATAAGCCTAATCATAATGATCCATTACATTTAGAAATATTTATGCATAACACTAAAATAAGATGAGTTTTGATATATGGTAGAGAAGGATTGAATATTTGTATATTGAGAGTTATCATAGCTCTTGGCTACTTTGAAAGTGACACTGATTATTCAAAGAAAATAACTATCAAAGATTATGATGATGTAGAATGTCTTTCAAAGAGTGTCATTGTTCTACCTATGCGAGTTGGACCCACCACTGAAAGTATAACACTATAGGTCTTGGACCTAGATCTACCCTACAACATGATTCTAGGTTGTCCCTAGATACATGCCATGAAAGGTTCTATCTACTTATCATCAATTCCTAAAATTCCCTTATAATGGAACAAAAATCACTATCCTTGGAGATCCATATCCCTTCCAATTTTGTGCTAATTTGAAAGGAACACCTAAGCAACAAGTACTAGTAAATATAGAATCCCTGTCATCCAATGAAACTTCTTTAAACATGGATCCTCAAACACTAGCTTAATTATCAAAAAGAAAACTCAAAGTTGAATATCAAGGATGTGGGGAATACACTATGGCATAGTCATTCCACATTGGCAAACTTATTAATTCCCCTAAGTCCCATGGAAATCCACATCCTATGCAAAAAGAATCCAAGGTTATAATTTAGTATCAACCTCCTCCTACTTTTATAAAATGGGGAGACCACAATGAATAAAAAATTGAAGATGATGTAACAAAATGGGTTTATAGAGATGAAGAAGATGTCCCACCTATACAGTTGCCTATTGGAAAATATGGTAAAGGATTCACCATCATGCAAAAAAAAGGTTATGATGGACATAATGGTATTATCACAAACAAGCAAGGAATTATAGAATCCATTCAACCAAAAGAGCAGAATCATACCAAAGGACTAGGATATAAACCATTACGAATTGGTCCCTCCAATGCCAAGTTAACCATATCTGTAAAGGGACACACTTTTGATGATGAAAAGACTCCCGAGGAAAACCTTAAATAAATTGATTCCAATGAGTGGGAATGGGATTCCTATTCCTATAGCTCATATGACCTAGATAATATTTTCATTGATCTTGATGACTTACCCATCAAAGACAAACATGTAAATACTCCCCTTCATGAAAAAACTTGTCATAGAGCCTAGATTACAAAGTTTTGGGATCCTAAATCCTCTTCTAAAGAATATCACACTAAAAGCAATGGTGATAGTGATACTATTGATATCCATATCATGAACTTTACCTTTGCCACACTAGACTTGTATAATACTGATGATAACATGCCATTAGTTCATCCCAAAATTATTGATTGGGACCAACAAGGACCACCTAGTTTAGACCATTTTGAGAATGATGAGGCCATAGCAGTATTTTTTAAAAATGATGAAGATATATTAGCACACTTTAGGGAGTCGACTCCTTCTAGTCACAAAAATGAAAATGAAAACAATGAGTCTCTTGGTGAAAACCGCAAGGCACTTCTAGACATTTCAAAAGTAAAAGAAATAATGCATCTGAGGGTGAAAACCTTTATGAGGGTCTTGAGGATAGAATATTGGACAAACCTCTAATAGAACATGTAAAATATCCTCTCTGGGTGGAGATGACACAAGAAATCAACTTGGATACATCAAATAATCCTAAGGCCATTCACTTCCTAGCCTCATTGTTAGAACAAGAAGAGACATACTTCATCACATTATTTATGGAAAAAAAAAACCTTTGTCTTGTCCTATGTAGATATGTGAGGGCTAGATTCAAAATTGGCACTTCATCGTTTTCCATTACAACCAAGTGTTAAACCAGTGAAACAAAAATTGAGAAAAATGCATCCATAAATTGCCTTATTAGTGAAAGTTGAACTCAAAAAATTGTTAGATGTGAGATTCATCAGACCTATTTATTGTGTAGAGTGGATTTATAACTTGGTTCTAGTGAGCAAAAAAATTGGGGGAATTAGAATTTGTACTAATTTTAGAGACTTGTACAAAGCATGTCCAAAAGATGACTTTCCTTTGCCAAACATTGACATAATTGTCGACTTGACAACTGGCTATGAAATGATGTCCTTAATGGATGGATTTTTTGAATATAATCTGATTATAATAGCTCTTGAAGATCAACCTAAAACAACCTTCACATGTGCTTGGGGAAGCTACTGTTGGAATATGATACCCTTCGGCCTAAAAAATGCTAGAGCAACTTACCAGAGAGCAATGACAACCATTTTACATGATTTCATGCACACATTAATGGAAGGTTATGTACATGAATTGCTATGTAAATCACTTACTAGGGATAGTCAACTAAGTATCCTAATTTTGATCTTTGATAGAATGGAATAGTATAAGCTTTAGTTGAACCCTAAGAAGTGTGTTTTCCGAGTTACATTGGGAAAAATCCTAGGGTATATTGTTTCTGATCATGGAATTGAAGTGGATCCAACAAAAGTGAAATCTATAATGAATATGCCTCCCCATAAAACCTGACACAACTAAGGAGTCTACATGGATATTATAGCCTATTAAGAAATTCATAGCACAATTGGTCAATAAATGCCATCCATTCCAGCATTCACTTCACAAGGGAGTAATATTCAAATGGAATGAACAATGTCAACAAGCTTTCCAAAAGTTAAAAGATTATTTTCTATCTCAATTGGTCCTGATGCCTCCTATTGAAGGAACACCTTTCATATTATATATATCAACAACAACAACAACATGAGGGGCTCTTCTATCATAACACAATGATGAAGGCAAGGAGATAGCTATATATTATATCGTCCAAACTTTGGTTGGCTATGAATTGAACCACACTCCTATTGAACATGCATGTCACACATATAACTGAAGAGAAATTATAATTTGATGGCTTAGACACATAACATGGCTTAGGGGTAGGTATTTTGTTTCTAACTCCGTAGGGAGTTGCAATCCCTAAATCATACAAATTCACTTTTTAGTGCACAAATTGTTCACAATTGACACTCATCCGGTGATTTTTGATGCTTGATTTATGGTTTAGGGTTGTCATTGATGGAAACTCTTCTTGGAGATTCAATATGGTGGTCATGATTCCTCTTATCCAAAAGTAGGAGTTAACTGGTAAATCAAGGCTATCTCAGTGATGTTTTGGTCTAGAAATATTTCCAGTGATTTTGGTGGTTGATTTTGTGATCTCGATGAATAGAAATATCCTTTGGAAGTGTGTGATTATACTCTTTTGGTCCATTGCTATGTTTTGTTAGATATTGAAGACAACTTGAAGCCACACGTTACATTTCCTAAATTTGACTTGGAGGAGATTATTTTTTATAAGACCAGATATATAAGACTAAATTGGCAATTGATTTTTGGTGTGACATAGTTGTGGTGATTCATTTTGGTACGATTGAGCATAGTTTCACGTGTAAATTTGGTTCATAGATAATTTGGTAGCTGATTGAGATAAAAATAGAGTATTTGTAGAGTAAGTACAGTCAAAGATCTAGTACTTAACTGAAAATCATTCTTGCATTATCAGATACTATTTCAGAGTTCTTTGAATTGTATTTCCTCATTATAATCAAATTTTAAGTTAGTGAGAGTTCCCTAAAGGTTGAAGCCTTTTGGGTTATTGTAATTGAGTAGTGACCTCTAGGCAGTGAGCCTGAATGCAAGTGCATTCCCCATATATGTAATATTTATGTACTCCTAGACATAGTATATGAATATTGTGGGTTCCATCCCCATTGTGGTTTTTCCCTTTTTGGGTTTCCATGTAAAAATTCCAGTGTTGTGGATTTGTGGTTTATTTATTGCTTGTTTATGTTCTTTACTTTTACACATTGCTAACAGGTGGATAAAGAATAAGTTTGTGAATTTGATTTCTGGAAAATCATTGATTCACCCCCCTCTTAGTGAACCTTGATTCTAACAATTGGTATCAGAGCCTAGTTCCTCTGAACAAGTTTAACCGCTTGAGGAAGATCCAGGAGATTGATTAAATGGATTTCCATTTTTAAAGACAACTCAGTGTGGCACTTGAGGATCTTGATGCAGCTAGAAATGAGATTTTTACTTTGAAGAAGAATCTGAATGTTGCTGATGATTTCATTAATGACCTGAAGGATCAAGCAAGCATCTTTAGAGAGAAGAGGAAGAAGTTGATGGAAAAGTTGAAGGGGAAAGAAGATCAGATCATGGAATACTGAGACAAAGATGATGAAGTTAACAAGCTTGAGAGAGAAAATGCTACTTTGAAGAATGAGATGCAATCCATTATGATGAGGCTGAGTAAGGAGATTGAGGACCAAAAGAACAATGAAGAAAATCTATCACAATCATTGAAGGAAAGAGTTGATGAATTCTTCAGGCTTACCTATGAGAATGATCATTTGAAGCTTGAATTGACATAGTCAAGGAATAATGGTCAAGAACTTGAAAGATAGATTTCTACCTTGAAGGATGAACTTGCTACCGCTAATGAGTACAAAGAAAAATTGAAAGATAGCTCACCAAGGCTTGATGAGATGCTGGAAATTCAGAGACATGGAAAGGACATGCGAGGACTTGGATTTGAGAAAGGTGAATTCTTTGAATCTAGATAAGGTAATGCAAAACCTGATCAGAAGAAGAGAAAGAATCCTCTGGTAAGACAACCTAATGCTCATACAATCAATGGTAGATTCTTTACTTGTAATAAGTTTGGTAATATGGAAAGCCAGTGCAAAAGTAGGATGAATAATGGAATGAACAACATGAATAATGTCCCTACCTTTACCGGTTAGTTTTTCATATGCAATAATTTTGGACACAAGTCAAATATGTGTAGAAAAGTAATGAATAACTTTCAAAACAAGAGATGCTATGCTTGTGGAATGTTTGGACATGTTTCTAATCAGTGCAAGACAAGACCAAATCAGATGAACTTCAGACCTATGCAGAATAATGTTGTTTGCAGAGCATGCAACAAAACTAGTCATATTGCAAAGTACTACAGAAACAAGAACAATATTCCGGTAGACAAGAACAAATCAAATGAAAAGGGAAAGGAAAAGGTGTATGAGATCAGAGATCAACATAAGAAGATGTGGGTAAATAAAGATGAACATAGTGGATCTGTACTTGAATCTGATGTAGAACCCTCATTTGGTAACTAGGGCTTTCAGCCTTAGGGGGAGGCAAATTCATGCAAACCTTGCAGTACCCCTTGGTGATATCTGTAGTCAATGAATTACACATGACAGGAAGTGAATTTCAGTTGATATATGGGATTTAGATGGCTGATTTTGGAACTCGGTAGTTAAACAGAGCATTTGGTTGGATATTTGAGGTGCATTTATTTTAAAGTAAAATTAGTGTTTGCAATGTCAAAAGGGAAAATATGAGAGTTATTCTTAACTTTGAGAATAGTGTTTTCAAGCTGCAGAACAAGGTGATTGAGACTTCTAGGTGATCTGAGAGCTAAAAGTGATTTGGCAAGTGAACTAGGGCATTCGACAGTCAGTTGAGGTATTTCTCAAAAAATATTTTTGAGTTAGAATTTCTGAAAATTTAAAATGGCATCCTCTTTTTCCATTTCTACACCATTGGTTGTTGAAGTTAAAGACAAAACTCATCTTGTATTTAAGAAGCATCTTTACTAATCCATTAAGGTTGACCCGGTTGGAACTTTATCTTCCATTCCATACAGAGTTCTTCATGTTGATGATATATGGGTGTATGTTCACTATGAGATAAAAGAAAATGGTAGTATTGAAGGCCAACTTTTGACAATTATGGAGAAGATTAGGAATTTTGAAAAGGAGAAGTAGAAAATGGTAAGGTGGGCAGGTGAACTCTAGAACCTAATTGGTCCCTGGTTAGACACCTTATTGTACCATAAGATGGACTGTATTCAAAATATGTTAATGGAGAATTGAAGTAGTCACTAGTGAGGAGGGACCTCAAAGAGATCAATCTGGACCGGTCAGCAAGAGTAAACACAACAAAAACATAAAGATATGATGGAGGCAATGCAGAATAGATTATTTTATTGCATTAGATTTGATTACATCCAACCAGTAACAACTAGGTTACAACATACCGACTCACAAGCCTGGTAGAATAGGTCACAACTGGGACATTGAATCTTATGATCTATCTTCTACACACAGTCTAGCTACTTGATTCCTCATTGATTCATTTTAATGCATAGTTACAAATATATATCGATCCAAAGGATCCAGTCAGCTCAGAAAGGATCAAAACCCAAAGAACAAGACCTAACATGTAAAATAAGAAGGCTGACCTCCGCCAAGAGATTCCTCTGGAAAATCCAAAGGATGAAACATAGATTGAGGGAAAAGTCCAAAGGATGAAACATAGATTGAGGGAAAAGTTTGGCCACATGCCAAGAAACATCAAAATCAACTCCCAAGGCTCTGCAAGCTTTGGAAGGGGTTTTGGTAGATCACCAAAATAGGTCCAGGCAACCAGTAACAGAAACCTATCAGGGAAACTAGTGGTGATATCTTGCTGGAAAAAGATCCAAATGCAATGTGGTCTGGAAGAAAGAAAGATGATCAAGTCTTCAAGTAGAATCCAACTCCATAGGATCCGGTGAGCCAAAATTGGGACACACAGAAAGGAAAATTAAAACTACAAATAGGAAATAAAATAGAAAGGAAATTTTTTTTGGTTGATACAAGATTTCTATGAACCAGGGATGCTCCTGCATCAGACATTTGGGGTTATTGAAAAAGTGAGCCTCTCACTTTGCTGGGGCTAGAGGGAAACCAAGGCATTCTACCTCTTCTTGAGAAATCCAAGATGAATCTTGAACTGGTTTGTCCTTCCATTTCACAAGATATTCCTTATACTCACTACTTTGGGTACTACACCCAATCCTACTATCCAAAATATCTTCAATTTGAACTGGTTCCTTCCAGGGTAACTGTTTCTCTAAGTCTGCAACACTATTCTCACTGAATTCTGGTTCATGGTACTCATGAAGATCTAAAATGTTGAATATAGGTGAAATACTTAGATTATCTAGTAACTCCACTTCATATGCATTTCCAGAGCTGAACTTCCTCAAAATCCTGCAAGGTCCAAACATCTTGATCTGCAACTTGTTATAAGTTCCAACCGAGAATCTCTCTTTTCATAGAGATACCATCACTTCATCGCCAACTTCAAAATCCTTATGTCTCCTCTCTTCTCATCTTTCTTCTCCTTATACTTGTTCTTCATGTCTTCCAAATGCTTCTTAACCTGAATATGCAATTCTACCATGTGATCTGCAAAGTCTTCTGCTTCTAAAATTCTCTGGTCTTCACTGCTAATGTTTCTCAACTCTGGTATACCTCTAGGATGCACTCCGTTAACAATCTCAAAAGGTGTTTTTCTACTACTTCTATTCACTGAATTTTTGTAGGCAAACTCTGATTGTGCAAGGATCAAATCCCAACTTCCGATTTTATCTCCCACTAAACATCATAACAAGTTTCCCAAACTCCAGTTAACTTCTGTCTATCCATTAGTTTGTGGATGAAAAGTAGAATTGAACTTCAAATTTGTCTTCAATTTTTCCAAAGTGTTCTCCAAAAATAGCCAACAAACTTAGTATCTCTGTCTGAAACTATGCTCTTACGTATCCATGCAATCTCACCACTTCCTTGAAAAATAGGTTTTCTACATGCAATGCATCTGATGTCTTCTTACAAGGTATTAAATGAGCCATCTTCAAGAATCTATCCACTACCAAAAATATAGAAACATTCCCTCTCAGTGTCTTAGGCAATCCAAGTACAAAATCCATGCTTATATCATCCTAATGTCTTACCGATACTGTCAAAGGTTTATACAATCCCACATTCTGACTACTACCCTTTGCAACTTGACAAATTCTACAACTTTGCACATATCTCTTAACATCTTTATGAATCTAGGGCCAAAAGTACTGCTCACTCACCAATGCTATTGTTTTGTCAATGACAAAATGTCCAGCTATTCCTCCACTGTGTTTCTCCTTTATTAGATTCTCTCTCATAGAACTCTTAGGTATGCACAAATGAACTCCTTTGAATAACATCCCATCTTGAATAAAGTAATCCAACCATTTGCTTATTTCTACCATAACCGGTTCTGTACATGCTTTCCAAGGTTTTGGAAAATCCAGGTCTTCATCATACAAGGTATTCAAATCTTCAAATCCTAATACTATCACTCTCATCCTTGTTAGCAATTTCCTTCTCCTACTTAATGCATCAACAACTTTGTTATATTTCCCACTTCTATGTTTGAACATAAAGGTGTAACTCTGCAAGAATTCTATCCATATCATATGTCTCTAATTCAACTTATTGTGACTATTCAAATACTACAAATCTTGATTATCTATATACAACAAAAATTCCTTAGGCAACAAGTAATGTCTCCACTTTTTCAAGGCTTTAACTATGGCATAAAACTCCTGATCATACACTAAATATCTCCTCCGAGCATCATTGAATTTCTAACTGAAATAGGCTACTGTTCTTCCTTCTTGACTCAAGAATGCTCCTATTATTGTTCCACTTGCATCACAATCCACTTGAAATACTTTATTGAAATCTGGTAAAGCTAACAGAGGCTTCTCAACCAATTTCTTATTGAACAATTCAAGAATTTTGTTTGCTCCAGTGGTCCACTTAAATTCCTTTTGATATCCTCTCATGGTCTCAGTCATAGGGTTACAAAGTGAACTGAAATTTTTGATAAACTTTTGGTAAAAACTAGCCAATCCATGAAATGATCTTACCTCTCCAATGCTTTCTGATTTAGGCTACTCAACAATTGCTTTAAGTTTCTCAAGGTCCATCTTCAAACCATCCTCAGATATCATAAATCCCAAATAGACTAACTCATCCTTCATGAAACTGCACTTCTTGATATTGATCATCAACTTCTCTTCTCTCAATCTTTGCAAAACTTGTCTTAACTTCAACAAATAAGCCTCTTTTGTCTTACTGCAAATCAGAATGTCATCCAAATACATAATAAAAAACTTACCCAATAATTTCTTCAATACCTCATTCATCAGCCTCATGAAAGTACTTGGTGCATTAGTCAATCCAAAAGGCATTACCAACCATTCATACAATCCTTCATTTGTCTTAAATGCTATCTTTGTTAGGATTGATGATAGTCCCAAAGATACTGAGAGGGGGGGTGAATCAGTATCTAATCAGTTAACAAATTTTTTAACCTTATTAAGTATTTTTCATTCTAAAATAGTGTACTAGTAAACAAGAATTAATGTAGTAAATAAGAACAGTAAATACAACATATAAAACACACCATAACACAAGATGTTTAATGAGGAAACCTGGTGTGGGAAAAATGTCGATGGGATTTGTGACCCACAATATTCACTCACTGGCCAATGAATGGATATTACTTACAAGAGGGGCCTGCACATGTAGGAAGGCCAATTGCCTAGAGCTCATTGCTCAATCACAAAAGGGAAGTCTCACTGACTTACAAAATGGATTATGAAAATCCAATATAATATACTGCTACAATCAAACATCTTCTATGCTAGGTTTAGTATCGGTTTAAGCTCATACAATAACCATAAACCTTATACAAAATCTACCTTGATATTTGCTCATCACTTCTACCATCATATATCCATACATGCATATTACAAAATGATTTACAAGATCTCATACATATATGAGTCTTATTACAATATGCCATGTCGGCTTTACAAAATATATTTACAATTAAATACAATAAACAAAACTTTATTCATGTCGGCTGGAGTGTCAGTATACATTGTTGTCACTGTCGGTGAAGTGTCTGTCGGTGTCGATGCTTGCCAGTGCTGGTGCCTGAAGATATCCACAAGGTTGCTGGTGAGTTGCCATCAATGACAACACCATCATTTCTCACTAGAGTGTAGAATGCCAACAATCTCCCCATTTGGCATTGATGGCAACACTTATGAGAAAAATCCAAAAATCTGTCTCCAAAAATGAAGTCTAAAATTTGTCAAAATTTTACCAAAAATGTATGCTCCCCCTAAGCTGATGATCTCCTCTGATTAGCCATTTTTATCTGTCCACTACTTCTCCTTTGACATCAATGACAAAGGTTGTCAAAAATTGTCAAATGAGTGCAATATATCAACTTGAACTTTGTAACCGGTTGGTTACAATTTGAAATAGGTCAACCAAAACTAGAATTTGTAGGAATTTGTTGATGTCCTTCATAGCTGCCTTAGTTCTCTAAATTGTACTGGTGAGATGATACATATGTTCCTCCAGTGTCTTTTGTCCTTGAATTAATGCCTTAGAGATTTCTTTCCTTAGAGAGATAAGGTTATCTAACTTAGGACTGAGTTTGCACTTAAGCTGTCAGGCTTTTCCCTTTATCCTTTCCTTCTCTTTTTCTAACTTCTCCAGTTTTTCTTCAAATCCAACAATTTCTTTCTCAATAATTGATATAGGTTCAGATGAACCAATGATATTATCAGCTATATCATCTATCTCCTTTTGTACTATGCTTATTGTCTTTTCAATATCCCGTGTTAATAGATGTGGCTTGCATATGTCCCTATACAGTTCCTTGTATTCCAAAGTTGTCTTGTTCAGTGCCGGTAAAAGTGTATACCAGTGCTGATGCCTATCGATGCTGGTGCCTGAAGATATCCATAAGGTTGCTGGTAAGTTTCCATCAATGGCAACACCATTTCTCACTAGAGTATAGAATGCCAACAATCTTCCACTCATCGCCTTCTCTGATCCTGATCTAATGATATCCACTCTTCAAATCTATCTTTGTAAAGTATTTTGCTCCACTTAAATAGTCCATTATGTCATCCATTCTAGGCAAAGGAAATTGGTATTTCACTATGATCTTTTTTATTGCTCTTGAATTGGTACACATTCTTCACTCTCCATTCTTCTTAGGTTCTAATACTATTGGTACTGCACAAGGGCTCAGACTCTCCCTGATAAAACATTTCTTCAATAGCTCTTGCACTTGTCTATTTAGTTCTTTATTCTTTGGTGGTGTGAACCAGGGTGTAGCTTTGTTAGGCAAACTATCTTTGGGAACCAAGTCCATGCAATGACTAATACTTCTCACAGGTGGCAATCCATCAGGTACATTATCTGAAATGATGTCCTCATATTTTGTCACCAAATCTCTTCTCTTTTGGGTGTTCTCCTTCCAATTCTGATCTCTCAGTCTTCATAGGAATTAAGGCAAAACACACATTCTCATGTCTCAGTCCATCCATGAATTTCCTTACATCTACCAAAAATATTCTAGCATTCGTGCAGACTTCATTCTTCAAAGGTTCCTCTAAAGGAAACAAGGTTTGCTTCATGTCATTGGCCACAATAGTGTATTTATTGTTCCTCCCATCATGTACTTCCTGTCTATCAAACTACCAAGGTCTACCCAACAAAAGATGACAAATATTTATAGGCATAATATCACACAAGACTTCATCATGATAATTCCTAATTTTTCAATTTTACCAAACATTGCTCACTTACTAACATATTATGTTCATCCCGAATCCATGCTATTTGACAAGGCTTAGGGTGTTTCAATCTCTCCAATTTCAACTTATTTACCATCTCTTCTAAAAAAAGATTATTTGAACTACCACTATCAATAACATCTTTACAACACTTACCAGATACCTTACATCTGGTTTTGAACATATTCTTCCTCTACAAGGGATCTTCATCTCCTCTAGTATGACACAAAGCTCTCATCATCATCGGTTTTCCATCTTCTGGTTTATTGTCTGACCCAATGGGGTTTTCTTCCACCACTGCTACTCTTCCGGTAGTTTCTATCTTCTTACACTTGAATGCACAATGCCATTCTCCTCCACACTTAAAGTAGGTTCCTCTAAATGTCCTCTTTTCTTGTTTTCCAAAATTCTCATTCCAGTAACCATCTGGTTCTCTCCTCTGGTAGAAATTTATATCATCCTTCTGGTATGAATTACCTTCTTTGGTCACTTCCTTGTCCTTGCTCTGATCTATTCTGGTTCCTCTTCCTCCTTGAAATCTTCATTCAGTAAGACTTCCACCTCTACCTCTATGTCTCTTCTCATGTCTTCTACACTCTCCAATTTGATCATACTCAATTCATCTTGTATAGACATCCGCAATCTATTCAAATATCTTGCAACTTGTTCAACTTCATCATCAACATGTCCATATATGATATTCAACTTGTAAAATGCTTTGATGTACTCCTTCACACTAGATTCCTTCTGTCTCAAATTCTGTAACTTTCGGAACAGATCCACTTGATAATTTGCTGACATAAAATTTGATTTCAACTTAGCAATCATCCAATCCCATGTCTTAATATTCTCTTTACCTCTTTTCTATTTGTCAACTTGCAAATGCTCCCACCAAAGAGATGCATGACCTTTCAACTGGGTACAGGCATATTTCACCTTCCTCTCTTCTGCAGTATTTTAAAAATCAAAATACTTCTCCATCTCTGAGATCCAATCCATTAATTCACCCAAATCTAACTTCCCATCATATTCCGATGGGGTAAAATTAGGTTTAGTATTTGCCCTAATCAAAACCCTCAAAAACCTTTCCTCATTCGGATGAACCGCCGGTAGGTTTTCTTGTTCTGTCAGGGCTTCTTTTCCTTCATCTTCACTTACATCTTCAATATATTGGCCTCTTCTCTGGGCTAGTATACCTCACAACATCTCCATCATAGAAAGGTCTTCATTCCAACATGCTCCACCATTCCTATCTCCTCTTTGCACCATCATTCATGCTAGTCCTCTACAACTGCAGGTCGGATCTATAATCTGCCACCCTACAAAAAAAATTTAGGACATGCAACCTCCGAAATGAAACTTCACTCTGATACCACTCGAAGAAGTCACCGATGAGGAGGGAACTCAAAGAGATCAATCCAGACTGGTTAGCAAGAGTAAACACAATGGTAACACAAAGTTATGATG
This sequence comes from Cryptomeria japonica, assembly GCF_030272615.1. Taxonomy (NCBI): domain Eukaryota; kingdom Viridiplantae; phylum Streptophyta; class Pinopsida; order Cupressales; family Cupressaceae; genus Cryptomeria; species Cryptomeria japonica. The sequence goes on along the minus strand of NC_081413.1, from coordinate 132,244,693 downwards.
GAGGCAATGCAAAATAAATTATTGTATTACATGAGATTTGATTACATTCAATCGGTAACAACTGGGTTACAACATACCAGCTCACAGGCCTGGTAGAATAGGTCACAACTTGTAACAACTAGGTTACAACATACCAGCTCACATGCCTGGTAGAATAGGTCACAACTGGGACCTTGAATCTTATGATCTATCCTCTACGCACACTGTAGCTACTTGATTCCTGATTGATTCATTCCAATTAATAATTACAAATATATATATTTATATATATTTACATATATTTATATATATATATATATTTATATATATATATTTATATATATATATTTATATATATATATTTATATATATATATATATATATATTTATATATATATATATATATATATATATATATATATCAATCCAAAGGATCCAGTCGACCCAAAAGGGATCAAAACCTGAAGAACAAGACCTAACATGTAAAATAACTAGGTTGGACTCCGCCAAGAGATTCATCCAAAAAATCCAAAGGATGAAACGTAGATCATGGGAAAAGGTCCGCCACAAGCCAAGGAACATCAGAATCAACACCCAAGGCTCCGCAAGCTTCGGAAGGGGTTCCGGTAGATCACCAAAATAGGTCCAGGTAACTGGTAACAAAGGAAAAACTAGTAACTAAAAATTGTCATGGAAACCGGTAGTGATATCTTGCTAGAAAATTATCCAAATGCGATGCAGTCTGGAAGAAAGAATGATGATAAAGTCTTCAAGTAGAATCCAACTCCATAGGATCCAGTGAGCCAAAATCGAGACACATAGAAAGGAAAACTGAAACAACAAGTAGGAAACAAAACAAAATGGAAAATGTTTTTGGTTGATGCAAGATTGCTATGAACTAGGGATGCTCCTGCATCAAGACTCCAACTAAGTTGGCAACAATAGAATTCCATGATTATGTTGTGAACGATTGTTTTTCAATTTTGGAGAAATTGTGGCCAGGGTGGAACACCTATTTTGTGTTCCCTAAGGTTGCATATGCAGATGTACTTAAATATGCATAGATATGATCATTCAGTGTGTGTGTATGTGTACAGAAAATTTTGCTTCACACCCTATCTATGGCATTGTTGTTAAAAGGGGAGAGATAAGGTGAAAAATGTACAAACTGATTATGTATGGAGTGTATAGTTTGATGATGAAGATTTTTGGGTTGTCGATCTAAGGGGGAGCCTTAGAATTCTTTCATTCTTGATCCGGTGTACATGGTTCAACACTTAGCCATTTTTCACAGGTGTTTCCATCAATGCTAAAGGAGGGGGAGATTGTTGGCAATTGACACTCATCTAGTGATTTTTAATGCTTGATTTATGGTTTAGGATTGTCATTGATGGCAACTCTTCTTGGAGATTCAATCTGGTGGTTGTGATTCCTCTTATCTGAAAGGAGTTAACTAATAGGTAGTTAACTGGTAAATCAGGGCTATCCCAGTGATGTTTTGGTCCGGAAATATTTTCGGTGATTGTGGTGATTTTGGTTGTTGATTTTGTGATCTTGGTAAATGGGAAGATATTAAGGAAGTGTGTGATAATACTCTTTTTGTCTAGTGCTATATTTTGTTAGAGATTGAAGCCGAATTGAAGCTACACATTACACTTATTGAAGTTGACTTGGAGGAGATTATTTTTGATAAGGCTAGATATATAAGACTAAATTGGCGATTGGTTTTTGGTGTGACATAGTTGTGATTCATTTTGGTGTGATTGAGCACATTTTCACATGCGCATTTGGTTCACAAATAATTTGGTAGCTGACTAAGACAGAAAGAGAGTATTTGCAGAGCGAGTACAGTCATAGATCTAGTGCATAGCTGGAACTCATTCTTGCATTATTAGATGCTATTTCAAAGTTCTTTAAATTATATTTCCTCATTATAATCAAATTGTAAGTCAGTGAGATTTTCCTGAAGGTTGAAGCCTTCTGGGTTATTGTAATTGAGAAGTGAGCTCTAGGCAGTGAGCCTAAATGCAAGTGCATTTCCCATCTATGTAATATTTATGTACTCCAAACCATAGTATATGAATATTGTGGGTTCCAGACCCACTGTGGTTTTTCCCTTTCCATATTTCCACATAAAAATTATGGTGTTGTGGATCTGTGGTTTATTTATTTCTTGTTTATGTTCTTTACTATTACACATTTCTAACCGGTGGATAAAAAATAAGTTTGTGAATTTGATTTCCGATAGATCACTGATTCACGCCCCCCCTCTTAGTGATTCCTTATTCTAACACAAATAAATTTGCAGAGTATGAAACCTTAGTCACAACACTAAGAATCGTAGTACAATGGGACATCAAACATTTTGAAGTACATGATGATTCTCAATTAGTCATCTGACAAGCAAATGATGAATATGGGACAAAAGATGAAAGACTAGTCCCTTACAAGAAGCTGGTTGGTTTCTATAAAACCAAGTTTGTTACAATCACATTCAGTCAAGTTCCTTGACTACAAAATAAACCAATAGATTTCTTCCATGCTTGATATCCCATAAAAAAATTCTAAATACGAGTTCTTAGTGGAACAACCGATAATTTCTGCTTTTGAAATTCCATAGTCTGAATTTGCATGTAAAATTGTTGGTCCCAATTCCCCTTGTTACCAAGACATCTAAAAATACTTAAAATCCCAAGCCTCACCTGCCAACCTATCCAAAAATCAATGTCAATCCTTTATCTATCAAGCCATTAGATATGTTATCATCGGTGACACCCTATATTTGACCAAACCCTCCTCAGGTGTATTGACTCTGATAAAGTGCAAACTACTTTACAAGAGGTTCATGATAGTATTTATGGGGGTAACTTCAATGGTTTAAGTTTGGTAAAGAAACTAACAAGAGCGGGATATTACTAGTCTACTATGGAACAAGAAGCTCATACTTTTGCAAAGAAATGTTAGAAATTTCAAATCCATGGAGACCTAATTCATACACCAGCATAATACCTCCACCTTGTCATATCTCCTTGGCCCTTCTCTTAGTGGGGACTTGACCTCATAGATAAGATTCACCCTACCTTTGCTGATGGTCATAAATTCATTATCATTACAACAAAATAATTCACCAAATGGATTGAAGTTATTCCTATGACCTACATTACCAGTACACAGGTTTCCAAGTTTATCCTAAATTACATGATTTTTCGATATGGAGTTCATTTGGCCATTATTATTGATAATGGTTGTCCCTTTAAAAACCAAGATGTTAGGGAACTCTATAAGAAGTTTCATATCCACCACCACTTTTCCTCTCCTTACTACCCATAGAGTAATGGTCAAGTTGAAGCATCTAACAAAACCATCATAGAAATCCTCAAGAAAACTGGCAATGATGTTGGCCGCAATTGGCATGCACATCTTAATCCTACCTTATGGGCTTATCGAACTAGCATCTGCACATCCACAGACACTACCCCTTATTTTATATTCTATGGTACTAAATCCATACTTCTTATTAAGGTTGATATTCCCTTGCTGAGAGTCTCCTTGTACCCTATCATTGATGATGAAGAATATAGAGTATCCAGACTACATGAGCTCAAAATATTGGATGAGCAATGCAAAACCACTCTAGTTCATATAAAAGCATATCAAAATAGTCTTTGAAGGAACTATAACAAGAAATTAAAATGTAGCCACTTTAAAATTAGAGACTTGGTCCGTAAGTTGAATCCAAAGAATCAACAAGAAAGGGAAAAACCAAGCAAATTTGAACCTAATTTGATAGGTCCCTATGTGGTTATTATAGCCTATGGATCTAGAGCATATTAGCTAGCAACATTATAAGGAGAACTACTATTTGAACCTACAAATATAATTTACCTCTACAAGTACTATAGTTGAGGAAATATGATCCTGAAAAAAAAGAACAATATTTTTTGAATATGATCCTAAAAAGAGAACAAAAAAATTAAATAAATATCCTGAGAAAAAAGAAAAGAAAATAGTAAAGAGAAATAATTCACCCATTAGTGAAAGCTGAGAGGGGGGTGAATCAATTTTCACCAAATTAATCAAATTAAGAACAATTTTAGATCTAAATAACTGCAACAAGAATAAAGATAGACACAATAGTACCAACACACATGACACCAAAATTTTGATGTGGAAAACCTGGTTAATGGAAAAACCATTGTGGGAACATACACCCAATAAGATGATACTCTGTAGTAGTATGTGTAAATATTATAATGGGGAATGCACATGAATTTAGGCACATTGCATAGATCTCACTGCTCAAAATAGATGACCCAGAAGGATCCAACCCTCAGGGAAGGTTCACTACCTTACAATAAGATTCAAACTACAATCCAGATTACATGAACTGCAAATATAACAATCTGCCAATGCCTGATGACAGCTCTGATTAAGCACATTTGTTTGCACTGCAACAATCTCTGCTCAATTCACCACATCAAAGGATAAGTTATCTTAAGCACACATACACCACTCTCTGATAATGCAGACACACCATTGACACCCAAATTACATGACTATACCACCTATTTATACAAATCATCAACCTTGACTATAAGGTCAACCAAACCCTCAAACCTTAATTACAAAATTACATCACACAATACATATATAAACCACCAAACCAATATAATGATATACATGTCATAGAATGGACCTAGATCAAATCTCCAAACACACATCACCACCGGAATTCTCACCAAGATCAACCACAACATGCTACACCACCAAGAATACCACATAACATGAAAAATATCATCAGATCAGCAAAATCATCAAGAAAATGCACAAGGATCAATGCGAACCACCAAAAAAAATATGAAATAATCAAGAAACACCAACAAAAACATCAGAACTATCCGCAATAGCTACACCAACACACTAACTCACAAGAACACTCAACAACAACAATTTGGACTAGAAAGATAACTTGTAGAGCACCAAATCATGAACCATCTAAACTGAGGATACACATGAACATACAAAACATTCTACCAAATCCACAAGTATGATCATACTGGAGCTCATCAGATCAAACACCAAACTTTTCCAACCACTGCACAAAATTACTGAACTGCAAACTAGATCAAATAATATGATCAAGCAATATTTTGGATCACTGAAACCAATAAAGAATGAAGTATTTCATCATCCCAAATAGATAAACAGACCACATCAAGTCAATATAATCACCAGAACACCAAACAACTTTCTACAACACTAGAACACAGGAATATGTTGACATCAATGATAACAATGTTGGCATTAAATGAAGATTGCATTGATGAAGTATAGTGTTGTCATTGATGTTAATAGTAACCAGTAATGAAGATGTATTGCAACCAATAATGATGCAGTAAAGCAACCAGTAGTAAAGTAGTGAAGGAAACTGATAGTATTATTGAAGCAGAGAGATCAACCAGTAACCCTAACCAATTGATAAGAGAACCCTAACTGATGGAGCTTGGTGAATCGGTTGTGATGATCTATGACCAAATAATGATTGGAGATGGAGATGCCACATATGCATGTTGCATGTGATGAGTTTTAAAGTGGATTTGATGCATAGAGATAACTGTTTATCTTGGGAATGATCAAATGAATAGCATGAAGTAAAAAATGCATGATGAGCTACAAGATCCAATGTGCAATGATCCATGAGTGATTGAAGTTATCTAGAACAATGTGTAGTTGATTGCTATGTAATCTAACAATCAAGATTGAACCAATAAGTTTGTAATCTCTATGAGAATTGTAGGTTTTGTGTTGTGTTATCGACCTATTGTATTTTCTTATAAGGTTGATGATTTGTTTCAATATTGTGTTGACAAATTTGGTTGAGTGTGTGATTGATTGTTGTCAAACCAAAAGGTGTATCTGCAGAATGTTGTGAAGGCAAATATGAGTGATAAAGGATTTGATTAAGCAAGGAAGTGCTATTACCAGATCCGCAAAGAACTTGTTGTTCTCTAACCATTACAACTGTTAAATCCCTTAACCAGGTAGGATTTAATAGGCTTCTTATTGAAATCCTCTAACCAGGTGATCCATTAGCTTTGATTTGAAATCCTCCACCGCAGTTACCTCTAACAGGGTATTACCTTTAATAGGGTATTGTAGGCAATCCCTTAACCAGGTGGTCCTTAATCAGATTTGTTCTTAACAGGATATTATTGTATAAGCTTCTAACAAGGCTTGTCTCATAACAAGGAAAACTTCAGAAGAGTTAAAAATACTTGTGGGTATTCATCCCCACCGTGGTTTTTTCCCATTTGTGTTTCCACGTGAAAAAACATTGTGTCAAGTGGTGAATGATTTTGTGGATGTGTTTTTTATATGGTTTATATGAATGACTGGTAAATCCACTTAGATATGTTTAGATAACCAGAAATGATCTGAAATGAGCTATTACTAATATTAGTGAAGTGGTTTAATGTTTTGGTTGAATGGTATTTGAGTTTCAGATCTGTTGCATTGTATCATTAATGTTTTGGTCAACCGGTAAAGTTTGATAGTGCAATTGCAGATTTGTCTAAGTTTCTAAACTGATATACTTTATGAGTTGATTCAAAGTTGAAAGCTTTTTTGGTGAAAGTTTAGTTTATTTTCTATCTACTGATTCACCCCCCCTCTCAGTAGTTGACCAGATCCTTATAATTTCATCATATTATCAAACAACATATCCTAGCAGCAACAATATCCAATAATCTCCCCCTTTGGAATTTATGGCAACATATGAATGTGAAAAAGAATCAATGTAAAGGAAATAGATCAACACTAGCAATCTGCAGCAAAATCCCCCTATGATCATGCACAACAAAGCTCCAAAGATAAATTAGTTTTTCACATGACTCTCTCCCCCTTTGACAAAAATGTCAAAGACATAATACAAATCATGCTCTCTCTCCCAAAACTCATCCTCTAAGAAGGACAATCTCCCCCTTAGGATAAACCCACAACTAAAAATTAAAAAACACACACTAACTACTCTGACTGAGTAGCAATATGAACTCATCAATCCAAATAAAAAGATAAGGTTCTAAAATCCGTTGGATTGATGCAACTCCATGCATCTAGTTCTCAATAGGAGTGACAGAGATCCCCAACTTGTCTCTCAAATAGACAAATGCATCTGTAGGAAAAGGCTTAGTGAAAATATCTACAATCTGATCCTTTGTAAATACATATTTCAATCTGATTTCCTCATCATTGACCTTCTCCCTCAAGAAGTGATACTTTATGGACACATGCTTTGTTTTAGAATGCAACACCAGACTCTTTGAAATATTAATAGCACTTGAATTTTCACATTATATAACACTAGGCTCATCATATAAAACTTTAATATCCTTCAATATCTGCTTCATCCAAACTACCTGGGTATAGTTACTAGCAGCAACAATGTATTCAACTTCAATAGTAGATAGAGATACAACATCTTGTTTCTTACTGGACCATGAAATCATATTCTTTCCCAAAATTAATGCTCCACCGGTAGTGCTCTTCCGGTCATCAACATCACTAGCCCAATCAACATTAGTATAGGAACACAACAGGAAATCATCATTTTTTGGATACCATAAACCATAGTGAACAGTCCCCTTCAAGTATTTGAAAATTCTCTTCATAGCAGTAACATGAGTCTCTTTAGGATCTAATTGAAATCTAGCACAAAGACAAACAACATGCATAATATACGATCTAGTCTGAGTTAAGTACAAGAATCCACCAACCATAGATCTATACAAAGTCTGATTAACTTTATGAGATTCATCAATCTTAGACAATTTGCATCCAGTCACCATAGGAGTTCCAACAAGCTTAGAATCAACTAATCCAAAAATTTTCAACAATTCCTTCACATACTTATATAAAGAAATGAAAATACCTTTACCAATCTGAGTAATTTGTAATCCTAAGAAGAATTATATTTCACCTATCATACACATCTCAAATTCCTTTTGCATATCATCAGCAAACTTCACACTCAAATCATCATCTCCACCAAAAATGATATCATCAACAAAGATTTCAACAATCAAAATGTTATCATTCTCAACTTTGAAATATAAATTACTATCTGCAGTACCTTTACAAAGTCCTAGCTTCAATAAATACTTATCCAATCTAGCATACCAAGCTCTAGGGGCTTTCTTCAGTCCACGCAGAGGTTTCTTAAATTTTATTAAGTGTGAAAGTGATTGTTTCTGAACTAGGAGGTGTGTCTACTACCACTCCTATGTGAAGGCAGATATGAGTGGTAAAGGATCTGATTCAGCAAGGTAGTGTTATTTCCAGATCGGTCAAAGAACCAGCTATTCTCTAACCATTACAGTAGTAAAATCCCTTAATCAGGTAAGCTCTAACATTCTTGTTGTTGAAATCCTTTAACCAGGTGATCCATTAGCTTGGATTTAAAATCCTCCACTGAGGTTACCTTTAACAAGGTATTGCCTTTAATAGGGTATTTGTAGTCAATCCCTTAATTAGGTGGTCCTTAACCAGATTTGGTCCTAACTAAACATTCTTGTATAAGATTATAAGAAGGCCTAGCTCCTAACATGGTGAACTTCAGAAGACTTCAAAATAAATGTGGGTATTCATCCCCACCATGGTTTTTCCCATTTGGGTTTCCACGTGAAAATCATTGTGTCAAGTGGTGAATGATTTTGTGAATGTGTTTTTGGTATGGTTGATATGAATGAATGGTAAATATGCATAGATATATTTAAGTGATTGGAAATGATCCGAAATATGTTATTATTGGTATTGGTGAAGTGGTTTAAGGTTTTGGTCAAAGGATATTTAAGTTTAAGATATGTTGCATTATATCACTGAAGTATTAGGTCAATCGGTAAGGTTTAGCAGTGCAGCTACAAATTTGTTAAAGTGTCTAAACCGGTAAACTTTGTGAGTTGATTCTAAGATGAAAATAACTTTGGTGAAAAGCTAGTTTATTTTCTAACTACTAATTCACCCCCCCTCTTAGTGGTTGATCAGATCTTTATAGTTTCATCATATTATCATATCCCTTATCAAGCCCAACACTCAAATGATTATGCTTCAATCCGTCAATATACAAAACATCATCAGTATTATTCTTACCATTGAAAGATATAGAACCTCTACCATGAATCACACAAAATTTGTCATTTCCAAATCTCACTATTCCACCATCATACCTTTCCATACTTATAAATTTTCTTTTATCACCTGTCATATGATGTGAACAACTGTTGTCAATTATCCATTCATCTTTCTCCTCAATCTTAGTAGCCAAAACATTTTCTTAACCAATACAACTTGTAGGATTCACTGATACTGGACCATCTTCCTTGATAGAAATAAATAAAAATTCATCTTTTGAATTCCCATTCTCTCATTCCTCATCTATCACACCTTCATCAACAACATAGTAGCATCTCTTCTGATCTCCATACTTCCAGTAAGGCTTATAGGTCTTATCATTCTTATCATGCTTCTCATATCCATCATACTTATCAGATCTATCATGCTTTTCATGCTTATCATATCTAGACATTCTTTCAAGGCACCTAGAAGGAAAATGTCCTATCTTATTACAAGAGAAACATTTCGAAGGTAACTTTCCATCATACTTACTGGCTCCTTTAGGAAATATTTGAGCAATAAGGGTTTCTAGCTCATCCAGATCTCTTTCTTGTTCTTCCATCTCTCTCTTCTCTCTTTCAAATCTAGATACCTAATAAGAAATTTCTCCCAGATCATACTTCTGGTTCTCGAATATAGAGGCTCTGAATGTAATCTCAGATTTCCCATGTGATTGTCTAAATTTGCTCAACTCAAATGCAGTAAGCTTCGCAACCAACATATCTCTAGTCATTGTAGACAAACTCTGGATCTCCTTAATAGTAGCTACCTTATTCTTGTGAGGAGGGAATGATGTCAACACCTTAGCAACAATCCCATCTTCTTCAAGGGTTCCATCGACACATCTGATATTCATGAAAAGATCATTCACTGATTCACCCCCCCTCTCAGTGGTTGACTAGAACTTTATAGTTTCATCATATTATCAATCGGTATCAGATAATTCCAGATCCTCTTGATTATAAGCCTAATATCTTGATGAAAATATCTACAAGAAAATGATGAAGAGAGAAGGTCCAAATTTCAATAGAGATAACTATAGAATCTGGAGTGATAGGATGAAGATTTACATCAAGAGTTTAGGATGTCAATATTGGGATCATGTTGTTACTAAGTATAACTTGATTAGTGGAATTCTAATAGATGATAAGAAGAACTAGAAAAGGGAGAACAAACAAGAATTAGAGGCCATCATTAATACCTTGTTAGATTCAGACTATGTTGATGTTCATGGATTGGACACTACATATGAAGTTTGGAAGAAACTAGAAGAAATCCGTGGTGGTGATGAGCATGTAAAGATAGCCAATGAAGAGAGTCTTTGAGGAAAATTTGATGACATGAGAATGGATGAAGGTGAAAATATTCTACAATATGGTCAGAGAATCAAGGAGATAATTGGAGAAATCAAAATTGTTGGAGGTTTAGTGGAGGATTCCACTGTGGTTAGCAAGGTATTGAGAACCCTTCTACCAATCTATGCTATCAAAGTTGCAGCCATTCAAGAACTCAAATGTATTGACAAGACAAAGGTAACTCTTGACTCTATCATTGATAAATTGACTGCATTCAAATCAAATGGTTTTGATGGAAGTGTTCATAGGTCAAAATCTATATTTAAAGCCTCAGTCTCAACCCCACTAGTAAGGAAAAGAAGAGATGTAAGTTATAGTCATGAATCTAGATCCAATAGAGAGGTAGATGATGATGATAACCTGATGGAACTCGAAGCATTGTTGGCCAAGCGATTACTCAGAGGTACCGGTAAGTATAGAGGTAAATTTCCATTGAAATGTTTTGCATGTAACCGGATAGGACATATTCTTGCTAACTGTCCTAATGAAGATACAAAGGAAAAACAAGAGAAATATAGGAAGTTTAAAGGAAAAGGAAAAATAAATTGTTTCATTGCAGTGGATGAAGGTATTATAGATGAAGAATCCAAGGAAGATACAAATAAGGACATTGTCTTATTGCTATCAAATAAGACATATGTGATCAGAAGGCATTGGTCTCTCACTTAGATAATTCAGATGACTGGATTATTGACAGTGGTTGTTCACACCAAATGACTGGTGACCAAAGAAAGTTCCTAACATTGGAAAAATTTGATGGAGGTGTTGTCAGATTTGGGAATAACGCTCCCTGCATGGTGAAAGGCAAAGGATCCATTTCCCTGAATGATAAGAGTAGTGTAGATGATGTCTACTAGGTTGAAGGTCTGAAACACAATCTTTTAAGTGTTGCTCACCTCAATGACAAAGGCTACCCATTAGAATTCAAGAATGGAGTTTGCAAGATATTTGGAAGCAAAGGTGAACTGATTGCAACTAGCAAACAAACCAAAGGTAAGTTGTTTCACTTAAACTCTAAAATCAATAGTTGTTTGATTGCAAAAGTAGAAGATAGTTGGCTCTGGCATCAGAGGTTTTTCCATGTGAATTTTCATAACATTGTAACAGTCAGCCAGTCAAAATTAGTAAGAGGATTTCCACAGTTAGACAAATCGGTGAATGCTTTGTGCAAGGAATGTTAGTTAGGGAAAATGACAACCTCAACCTTCAAGAGAAAATCATTTTCAGATGAACATTTGATAGATTTGGCTTAAACTGACCTATGTGAACCAATGAAGACTAGGATTATTCAAGGAGATCAGTACTTCATGATATTTACCAATGACTGCTCAAGAATGATGAGGGTCACATTCTTGAAAGACAAGAGAGAAGAATTCAACAAATTTAAAGCATTCAGAGCTTCGGTTGAGAATGAAAGTGGAAGGAAGCTAAAATGTTTAAGGACTGATCAAGGTGGTGAATTTACTTCAGAGGAATTCACTAGATACTATGAAAATAATGGGATCAAGAGGCAACTATCTGCACCAAGGACACCACAACAGAACAGTATTGCAGAAAGGAACAACCAGTCAAAGGTTGAAGCTACTAAGACTATGTTAGTTCAACAAGGTGTATCTAAGACATTTTGGAAAGAAGTTGTCAGTAGAGTTGTTTATACAATGAACTGTACACTAGTCAAAAGAGGTAAAGACAAAACACCTTATGAATTTTGGTATGGTAGATCACCAAATGTCAGTTACTTAAAAAATTTTGGTAGCAGATGTTTTATTAAAAGAGGTGGTTATATTGGAAATTTTTATGCCAAAAGTGATGAAGGAATATTTATTGGTTACTCCACCAAGAGAAAAGCTTATAAGTGCTACAACAATTAGACTAAGAAGATTATTGAAAGTGTCAATGTTCGAGTAGATGAATTTCCTAAAAAATCTGAAGAAACCAGCAAGAAGAAGGAAGAAGAAGAACCAAACACATTGTTTTTGGAGCCCAAACTGGTAAAGCCAGAAATTGGAGAACTGAACACAGAAGCCCCAGTTCAACCAAAATGGGAAGGTCCAACCGAAGATGAAGAAAGTGAAGAAGAAGAACCTAAAAACCAAGATCAAGTTATTCCAAGGTATGTCAGACTCAATAATAGCCTCAATTAGAGTATTGGAGACAAGGATGCAGGTGTGTTACCTAGAAGAAGGATAAGAGAAAACTCTTGTATGATCTCCACCATTTAGCCTAGAACAACAAAAGAATCTTTTGCAGATGAAGACTGGATCAAGGCAATGGAAGAAGAACTTGATCAGATAGAGAATAATAATACATGGTCATTGGTACCTAGACCGGAAAACAAGAATATAATAGGCACAAAGTGGGTATTCAAAAACAAATTGAATGAAGATGGAGTAGTGGTCATGAATAAAGCCAGGCTGGTATGCAAAAGATATGCACAAGAGGAAGGTGAAGATTATGGTGAGACATTTGCACTAGTAGCAAGATTGGAAGCATTAACGACTCTACTTGCATGTGCACCATACCAAGGATTGAAGTTATATTAGATGGATGTTAAATCAACATTCTTAAATGGAATATTGGAAGAAAAAGTCTACATAGAACAACTAGATGGTTATGCATTAATTGAAGAAAAGGATATGGTGTGCAAGCTACATAAGGCACTATATGGATTTAAACAAGCACCAAGAGCATGGTATGAAAGATTGCACTCTCACTTAGTAAAGATAGGTTTTCAAAGAACCAGTGAAGATAGTAACATATATCTCAAGACAGAAGGAGATAAAATACTGGTAAGTGAGGTATTTGTTGATGATATCATTTTTGGAGGTAATGATGATATGTGTCATGATTTTGCTAATGAAATGAAGACTGAATTTGAGATTTCATTGGTAGGTGAGATAAAATTATTCATAGGTTTGCAAATCCAACAAATGAAGGAAAGAATTTGTATCACACAATCCAAGTTTGTGAAGGAAGTGTTGAGAACTTTTGGAATGGGAGATTGTAAACTAGTTGGAATGCCAATGGTTACAGGCTGTAAATTGTCAAAGGAAGATGATTTTGCACCATTTGATGAAAAAGAATACAAATCCATGATAGGTAAGCTACATTGTGTTGTCCACAATAGACCAAACATTTCTCATGTAGTAGGATTGGTTGCCAGATTTCAGAGAAATCTGAAGGGGTCATAGATGATTGCAACCAAAAGAATTTTTAGATACTTGAAAGGCACAATAGATTATGGATTATGGTATCCATATGTAGGAGACTTTGACTTAAAAGTCTATACCAATATAGTTTGGGCAGGGAATAGTGATGATAGGAAAAGTACAACCGGAGGATCATTTTTTCTTGGAGGCAGATTAGTGTCTTGGAGTAGCAAGAAATAGAGTTGTATCTCTCAATCAACAACAAAAGTTGAGTATGTTGCAGCTTACATGAATTGTACCCAAGCAATTTGGATTAAACACATATTGGAAGGTTTCAAGCTAAAGATATCAGAACCGGTAAGAATTTTCTATGATAATACAAGTGCTCTAAATATTTCTAAAAACTCAGTGTTGCATGCTCGAACAAAGCATATAGAGCTGAAGTATCATTTCCTGAGAGAGAAATTTAAAAGCAAAGATGTATCACTGGAGCATGTTTCCACTAAAGAATAGTTGGCAGATATTTTTACTAAACCTCTACCTAAGGTTACATTTAAATATCTTAGAGGTGAGTTAGGGGTTGTAGCCCTACATGAAGTCAATTAAATAGATATTGAAGACATCAATCCCTGAGCCTATTGAAAATCTTGAAGAAGGATAGGTGAAGAATGGAGCTACTCCATAGGGGAGCAGCTAATTGCAGATCGATGAAGCATGGATACAAAATAGAATGGTTTACCTTCACTTTGGCATTGTTGTCAAAGGGGGAGAAAAGTATATAATGGATAGCCTTATATGTTAAGGAGAGAAGACAAATTGCAGACCAGTTACCGACCAAAGATATGAAGATACAGTTGAAGGATAGTATATGTTGAAAAAGGTAAACCAAGATTCCTATACCTATGTATATGCTTTACTCCCAATCATGGCAATCAATTGATATTGATATTTGTATTACCATCAATTTTAAAGGGGGAGAATATTGGCATTGCATGAAGATTGGAAGTGTTGTCATTGATGTCAATAGCAACTAGTAATGAAGCAGTAAAGCAACCAGTAATGAACCAGTGAAGATAAACCCGTAACCCTAACCAGTTGAGATGCAAAACCCTAACCGATGAAGATTGGAGATCGATGATGAAGATGCCACGTAAGCATGCTGCAGGTGATGAGTTTTGAAAAGGTTTTTGCATGTAAAGATAACTATTTATTTTGGGAATGATCAAATTCATAGTATGAAGTGACAAACGCATGATGTGTTACAAGATTCAAAGTGTGATGATCTAGGAGTGGTTATAGATTCCTAGAAGAATGTGAAGTTGATTGCATGTAATCTAATGGTCAAGATTGAACCGATGTGTTTGTAATCTCTATGATAATTTAAAGGTTTGTTTTGTGTTACCAACCTAATGTATTTGTTTTTAAGGTCAATGGATTGATTGAAAGAGTGGTTGGAAAATTTGATTAAGTGTGAAAGTGATTGTTCCCGAACTAGGAGGTGTGTCTGTAGAATGATGTGAAGGCAGATAGAAGCGGTAAAGGATTTGATTCAGCAAGGAAGTGTTATTTCTAGATCGATCAAAGAACTTGTTCTCTAACCATTGTAGCAGTAAAATCCCTTAACCGAGTAAGCTCTGATAGGCTTGTTGTTGAAATCCTCTAACCAGGTGATCCATTAGCTTGGATTTGAAATCCTCCATTGAGGTTACCTTTAACCGGGTATTTGTAGTCATTCGATTAACCAGATGGTCCTTAATCAGATCTGTTTCTAACATAACATTCTTGTATAAGATTATAACAAGGCTTGGCTCCTAACAAGGTGAACTTCAGAAGAGTTCAAAATAATTGTGGGTATTCATCCCCACCATGGTTTTTCCCACTTGGGTTTCCATGTGAAAATCATTGTGTCAAGTGGTGAATGATTTTGTGGATGTGTTTTTGGTATGGTTTATATGAATGATTGGTAAATCTGCATAGATATATTTAAATGATTGGAAATGATCTAAAATATGTTAATATTGGTATTAGTTAAGTGGTTTAAGGTTTTAGTCAAAGGATATTTAAGTTTAAGATCTGTTGCATTATATCACTAAAGTATTAGGTCAATCAGTAAGGTTTAACAATGCAGCTACAAATTTGTTAAAGTGTCTAAACCCGTAAACTTTGTGAGTTGATTCTAAGATGAAAATAAGGTTAGTGAAAAGATAGTTTATTTTATAACTACTGATTCACCCCCCCCCCCTCTTATTGGTTGACAGGATCTTTATAGTTTCATCATATTATCATATCCCTTGTCAAGCCCAACACTCAAATGATTATGCTTCAATCCTTCAACATTCACTTTAGCCATAAAGGTTGATATTGTTGGTATTTTGGTATGGTTTTTCATTAATGTCAACACCTACTAAAACACTAGCACTTTGGAGATCCAGCAACATTCACCGGCAAGCAACTATTGCACGATTACGAGTATATGGTTCACTGGCAGGATATAATGATCACCGACACTCAGAATTATGTAGAAGACACTTGGTAATGTCGAAGACATCATTTGGACATCTTGTCGTGGATTTTATTCATTCATATATTCATATTTGCATATTTTCTTTTACTGGCAAATAGGTCCAGGGTTACCTAGGGTTACACCGGTAGGTTTATCTTTTCCAGATCAGCATGGCATGCTAAGGAAATTGTCTACCCCAACTATAATGATAATAATAATACCTCTAATTGAAATCTCAATCCGAAGTTTGGATATTCATATGTTAGAGTTTAATATTTTCATGGCTGGTGTTCATTTAGTTATCAATCTAGGAATGTAAAACTTGAAATGGATCTGCAATATATATGCACTAAGCTCCTTAAATGATTATTCTGCATTACTACAGTAAATAACATTACGCAGAAAGGAAAGGCAGGAATGGAAATCATAAAAGACTACATGAAAGCTTCACAAAACACTGCTAGAATGATCTAATGAAAATAACAAAAATCACACCGTTCTGTCTTGGCTGTAGGAATAGTCAACAGATCTATTTCCAGTGGTTGCAGGAAAAATCCAGTCATTAACTTCTACTGCAAATAAGTAAAAACTAACTTCAATGATCATAAACATAGGATCACTCACCAAGTGAGTCCCCTTGGATGAGTGATATCAAACTTCCAGCAAAATACTTTTAACAGATCAGAACAACATATTCTTTATTCATTTCTTCTTGAAAATGATTACATATTCTAAAAGAGAAAATTCAGAATGCTTGTCAAAACTCTGCTCAATTCCTTTCCATCTTGTCTAACTTTAAGAAAGAAGGAAGAGCTTATTATAAAGAAAAGATCAAATATAATGGACAACTCAAATTACGCCCAAAAGAAGAGGTAAATTATTGTCAAATGAAAGAGATAACAAAGAGCTTGGCTGCAGGAACCGTGGATCTTGAAACCAAACCACAGTCTTTGCACGTCAAAGCGATATTTTGCGAATTCAATATGCACTAGAGTTAAACTCCCATGGTGAAGTACAAATACTCTGATTATGCCATACATTGCGCTTTCTTGAATCCCCTTCAGTTTGACCTCCAGTTATCTAAACGTGATTCTCCAATCCTTAGGCACGAAAGAAAATCATCCTCCGCAGCATCAATTATTATTTGTACTAAAACAAAAACAACATACAAGGACATGCATATGTATCTTACTCAATTAATACATTCATTAACTCACATATGACATTATCCTAAATAATCCGCATATCACAGGGACAAATCATTTGGCTACAGGAATAAATTGGCATGGCTATAGGAATTAACCAACAAAGTTCAAACATGATTTCATAAATTCAGATTTAAAACATGGATTACATATAGTCAATTAACAATACTTTACTATCATAATGCAACCCAAAAGATGCTAAAAACCTAAGAGTCATGATAAAAAACATGTCAAAGCATCAACTTATCATAGCCCCCAACTTTAAGGGTTTGTTGCTCCTGCAACAAAAGGAAATTTTTTTATTTTTGCTAAAACTCTGAAATCACCAACAGTGTTCTATCTGGTTCCCTTGGAAGGCAAATTCCAATAAAATCCTTTCATTTTCTCCAACCTGGACCATCTAGTTGTTTCTTCTACAACTACATCATAATTATGTTCTACTGGTTGGCATGCCAAAAGTGGCCACATAAGGATCGGAGGCTGAAAGATCAATGGCAACCAGTTGTTGGCTTTCTCCCTGCCTAGCTATATGTATCTAGAGGCTCTTTGTATGGCTGCATGAAAATTCTGTAATTAGTAAGGTTCTCCCAGTTTTAAATGATCTGGTAGATTATTCCAGCGTTGAGTTAACCCTTCTAGTGTGGTTGTCCTATGGGTCTGAACTAAATGCTCATACGCTTGATAGACTTCCTCTCTCATTGAAAGTACTATCTTACTAACATCATCTCTTATTAGAAACTTTTGCCAATCATAATACAGAACCCCGGGTGCTTCCGATTCCCTTCTCAATGGTAATGGATAGTCAAGCTCAATTTTTTCAAACTCCCTGGCTTGTGGTCCTATGATCATCTCATTTTGGATCCATGACATTAAAGCTTTGAGATGGATATCCTGAATATACAATAAAGGATTCCATTCTCTGTCTTGTGGTATAGCATAGTTATGTAAATATAATTCACATAAAAAATTCCTTACAACATGTGGAGAGGTTTGATAAGCATGACAGAATTCCTCAGGTGTTTCCAAGGATGGATTAAGGTAATAACAATGCGGTTTAGTCTAAAATTTAGATACTGCTCTTTCAAATGTACTACATAAACTCTTGGGGGTGCCCTACACTGCATCGTCTCAGGAACCATACCATAAATCACTTCTACCTTAGCTTCTAATTCCTGAATTCTATTATCTTTCTTTTCAATCTCTTTTTGTTGCTTATTAATTATCCCCTGCAACCTATCCTTCTCTATTTCCCATTGCCTAAAAAATGTTAAAGAAATTGATAAACTACTTAGGGATGAAGGAGGTCTAATAGATCCTACCTTAGACCATGGAATTTCTTCAATAAACTCCTCATTCTGAGTTGACATATCTGCCACATTTTCTTCAGGTTGTTGTAGAACGTCATCAACACTCTCTTCACATTGCAATGCCACAGAAGAAAGATTTGCTAGCTTATCCATTAAAAATTCTTCCTGAATCTCTTCTTGGATTTCTTCTTCTACAGGGTTTTCTTGAATTTCCTCTTCCACAAGGTTTTCTTGAATTTCCTCTTCCACAGGGTTTTCTTGCATTTCTTTCTCTGCAGCATCTTCTTCTTCTGAAGTTTCTACTGCAATAACCTCTACTAGATTACTCATAGGTTGAGTCTTTTGTGTCCTCCTTCTTCTTCTTCTTCTTACATACACTTTTGAAATGGCTGTAGAAGTTTTTGTTTTTGTTCGACGCCTCTTGGCTACAGGAGGAATCTGCATTTCCTGTGACCGGATAACAAATTCTTCATCTGATTCATCATTTTCCAATTCTTTTCCTTCCCTTTGCAAAATAGGTGAATCTCTTTGAAGAGAAGTAGAGGGTTGTTCTTTGATTGACTCTACTTCAATATTTTCTTCCATAATAATTGTGGCTCCTTCAGCAACCAGAAAACCCTCATCTTCACCAAAAGGATCTTCTGCAACAATCTCTTCTTGAGCCGACAAATTATTCGCAATAGGGGCATCATCAACCCTAAATTGCAGAATATCCTCAAATACACCCCATTCTATTTGTGAAACATCTCTCAGGGACTAATGTACAAGCAACTTAACCAGTCCATGATGGCTAACAGAGTGATTTCCATACTTTTGAGTCTCCTTAGCACTTATAGAAATTAGGGACATTAACTCATCGACCATGATGCAGATGACTAAGTAACTTAAAACAAGGTGAATGCAGATTTGAATACCGCCCTTCACATGTAATATATTTCATAACATACAAAGATACCTGAGGCCAATGTGCTGGTAAAGAAACCCTTCTAGTCCCTTGTCTATACACCATTAAGGGTCTATTAGTGGGAATTGTGAACTCTGCCTTGGCACTCTTTGCATCTTTTGATTCTGGAAAGAGTTCTCCTTCCTGCAGCAACCCTGTGACCTCTGCAATTCGCTGCTCCATAGAAATTACCCTCAACCCTTTAACTATAGCTTCTCCTTCATCAAAGGAATGGATAAATTCCAGCTATTTCATCGGTGTAATCCTTGATTTTCAAGAAATAATCCAATCAGCCATGGTTTCGGAAATAATGCTCATAGACAACATCCTGCAGCAACCCTTCATGGACAGTTGGCTCATGGCGAATTAGATCACCACCCTTCTTTTACTCTGATACTTTCGCAGCTTCACCAAAATGTTTGACAGTTCCTCAAAAAACTAAAATCTACATATCTTAATTTTGGCGACAAACCTTATTATTCACTTGCGTGAAAAAATAATCATCATAAGTAATGTCACTTAAGAAATCAATTTGGGGTATCAAAAAATTGATAATAATTCTTATTGGAAGAAGGACCCTGAAGTACCCCCCCCCCCAACTTAACCTAGCACGTGTCCACACAGGCTGACGAGATTTCGGCTTTGGAGCAGATTTAAACATGATAAAATCATAATGAACTAATAAATGCATAGTTAAAATAAAGTACAATATACATGTACCTGCAATTGGGCGAAAATGATGGCAAAATGAAATGAAGTGACAGGCAAGAAAGTGCAATGGAATGTAGTGGATGGAACTTTATGTATGGAGAACAGTATTCCCATGGAAGTATTTTGTTATGATATGGTAAATAAGTTCACTGCAAAGGCTGCAGGAACATCACCTTTATCAATATGCTCCAGTGCAATAGGAAGCTCATGAATTGATACCGAATCCTTGGTAGTTGCTGCAGGAACCTTGCCATTTGCTGCAGGAACTTTTATTTCACTTTGTGGAGCAAACTGTTGCAGGAACTCTTCTCTTGTAGCTGGTTTGTGATAAAGTTGTAGTCGGTGTCCATTCACTAAGAGTTTAAATCGAACAGGATCTATTGTGGACAAACGGACTGCTCCATTCTGAAAAACTTCTTCTACCTCATAAGGACCTAATCACCTTGTTTGGAGTTTTCCCATAGCATCTTTATATCTGGAATCATATAGGAGTGCCCAATTACCAACTTTGAATTTATTTTCTCTGATATATTTATCATGACATCTTGCTCTTTGGTTTTGAATCAATTCTGTCTATTGAACAACTATCTTCCTCCATTCATCAAGAGCATTTAACTCCTGAATGCATTCCTTTTGTGCTTCAGATAATGTCATATTCAGTTGTAGAGCTGTTCTCAAGGTTTTATGCTCAAATTCAATAGGCATCATTGTTGTTTTTCCATAAACCATCTCAAAAGGTGTGAATCCAATTGGTGTTTTCCATGTTGTTCTATATGCCCAAATTGCCTCTGAAAGTCGATGAGACCAATCTTTCTTGTGGATAGACACTATTTTTGTAAGAATAGCCTCAAGCTCTCTATTGGTAACTTCTACTTGTCCATTAGACTATGGATGATATGGAGTAGATTTCCTATGTCTTATATTGTATTCATTGACCAAAGCTTTTATCAATGTTGATGTAAATTGAGGTCCCTGATCTGAGACAATTTCCCTTGGTACTCCATACCTTGTAAATATTGCTTCATAGAGAAACTCAGCCACCTTATTATCTCTTGCATGTTGCATAGCTCTAGCTTCTACCCATTTTGTTACATAGTCTATACATACCAAGATATAAGATTTTCCATTCGAAGGTGGATCAATGGGGCCAACAAAATCGAATCCCCACTTGTGAAACGGTGTAACATATATTTGAGGATATAGTGGCATCTCATCAGATTTTGTAGGTCTGCCCATTCACTGACATCTGTCATATTTCCTTGTGTACTGAGTTGCATCCTTGTGTAATGTAGGCCAATAGTATCCGGTATTGAGTATTTTCAGTGCTGTCCTTTTGGCAACAAAATAACCTCCACATGGCTCATCATAACATGCATGCAGGATGTCATATGTTTCATCTTCTCTAACATATCTTCGCATGACTTGGTCAGGTCCAATATAAAATAGACAATCAGCAATCCATGAAAAGTTAAAACTTTTTTCGACTAGCAACCTTCTTTCCTTAGGAGAAAAAGAAATTGGCATCTTAGCTATAGCTAAATAGTTGGCAATATCAGCATACCAAGGAGTATGAGCCTGCATGAGAAACAAATGCTCATCTGGAAAAGTGTCATCTATCATTGTAGAATCTTCCTGTAATTGAAGACGTGAAAGATAATCTGCAACAACTATGATATCAAATTCCTGCATCAACAATAACTAGCAAGCAAGTCTACTGGTGATTGATGGCTTATTCATGAGATATCTAATTTCAGTATGATCTGTATGCACAAATATGGGATACCCTATAATATAGTGTCTAAACTTGTTAAGGGCATATATGACAGCTAGCATTTCCTTTTTTGTAACTGTATAATTCAATTTAGGTCCCTACAAATTCTTGCTAATATAATATATTGCATTTTCCAACTTGTCAACTTTTTGTCCCAGCACTGCTCCTATAGCATAATCAGATGCATCAGTATGGATTTGGAATGGTAGAGACCAATTTGGTCCTTTTAGAATTGGTGCTTGAGTCAAAGCATGCTTAAGCTTTAAAAAAGCTTCATTGCATGCTGAGGTCCATTTAAATTCTGCATCTTTAGTAAGCAGTGAATATAAGGGACTTGCAATTTTGCTGAAATCTTTGATAAACCTTCTGTAGTATCCAGCATGGCCAAGAAAACTTCTCACATCTTTCTACTTCACAAGGTCATTAATATGTTGAATAACCTCAATCTTTGTTGGATCTACTTGTATGCCTTGTACAGATATATGATGACCAAGGACTATTCCTTCTTCCATCATAATGAAACACTTCTCACTATTTAGAGACAAGTTGTAGTCTTCACACCGCTGCAAAAATTTATTCAAATTACCTAATGCTTGATCAAATTTAGAGTCATAAGTTGTAAAGTCGTCATGTAAATTTCCATAATATCTTGAGAAATATCAGAAAAAATACTGATCACTGCCCTTTGAAAAGTGGTTGGAGCATTACACAACCCAAAAGGAAGAACAGAATATGCATACATGCCCCATGGGCAAGTAAATGTTGTTTTCTCCTGATCCTCGAGAGCTATTTGTATCTAATTATAGCCACTAAATCCATCCAGGAATGAAAAATATCTCTCACCAGCAAGAGAATCCAATACCTGATCCACAAATGGTAGTGGAAAATGATCCTTCCTTGTGGCTAAGTTCAAGGCTCTATAATCAACACATACTCTCCATTTGCCTCCCTTTTTAGGAACTATCACCAAAGGTGATACCCATTGACTGTCAGAGATAGGATAGATAAACCCAACTTTCAACAATTTCTGCAATTCTTCTTTAACTATCTCCTTCAAGGTAGGGTTGACTCTTTTTTGAGGTTGTCTGAGGGGGCAACACTCATCCTTTATGTAAATACGATGAGCACTAACTGTTGGATCAATTCCATTCATATCCTTGTAATCCCATGCAAAAAAATTTCTATGGAGTTTCAGCAAGTCCACTAGGCTATCCTTTTGAGTATTTGCTATATTCTTATTGATGTTCAAATATTTATTCAATTCCACCTCTATCTTGATAGTAAGATCAATCTGATTTATATCAGAAAAATGAGAATAAGACAATTCCTGTAGCAACAAGGTATGCAAGATATCAGTGGCTGCAGGAAAGTCCAAACTTGTAATATTCGGAACCAATTTCCACAATTCTTGGTCTTCTATTAATTCATTTATTAGGACCTTATAAAGAATTGATTCTTCATCATATAACTGCATGAGTGGCACTTGATTAATCATCATAAGGTGATTAATAGAGTCAATTTCTTCAGATTCCTCTCCCAAAATAAGCCAAACAACCTGTTGTTGCTCAAGCTGAGGTTGTGCTAGGGAATACAAGGCTAATGTTTTTGTGGAACTGCCATCTAAAATAGTCATGTCTCCTGATCTACACCCAATACATGCATCAGCTGTGGCAAGCCATGGTCTTCCCAAAATGACTGGAAATCCCCCCAATATTGCTTTTGGAGATAAAATCATAAAGTCTGCAGGATATTCCCAGGAATCTAGAATAACTACTATATCTTCTATGATACCATCAAGTCTTACTGCAGAGCCATCAACAAGTTGGAGAACTATGGGTGTAGCCCTTAAACTATCAATCTCTAGATGTTTCATTACTTCCCTTGTCATTACATTAATGGCTGCCCCTAGAACAACTAAAACATTTTTTATTTGACTGCCATTAATGACTATACTCATAACAGGACTACCTGGATCAGAATACTTTGGAATAGCAATTTTTCCTAACATAATATCAACCAATTGACCCATAACATGAACTATTTGTGGATCCTTTTTCTTTCTGCCAGGTTTCTTTAGGCATGCTTCTCTTAATGCCTTACCATATATAGGGACATCCTTTATTGCTTGCAACAATGGAATTTTAACACAAATGTGCTTCAGTTGATCAAGAATATCAAAGCTTTGCTGTTGTTCAGTGGAAACTTCTTTGTCTTTCAGTCTATGGGGAAATGGTGGTAATATTTGATTCCAAGGTATTATATCTTTAGGATCAGAGATTGGCTGCTCTTCTTGTACCTCAGTAATAACCAGATGAGAGGGATTAGGTAGAGTTGTCCCAGATCAGAGGTGAATATCATCTAGTGATAAAGAATAGGCTAGGTATTGATTAGCATCAAATGATTAAGCTTGTTGTTGTTGCTGAGATTTGATATATGGATTAGGCAACGGTTGAGTAGGCAATTACGTTGGCTTAGGAGGTGCAGCTATAGCTGCAGGAGGAGGCATTAAAGTAGGAGATTGTGGCTGCTAAGCAGGGGGCTGATATCTAGAAGATTGGGATGGCCATGATGGGTTTCCCCTCCATTAAGAGGTAGGTTGCGAATTTCCTTGAAATTGGTTCCTTGGACCCTGAGGTGGATACCAGTTTCCCTGTGGCTGCTACCACTGTGGGATTTGATTAGAAAATTGTTGTCCTTGACCTTGTGATCCATACCAATGTGGATAGTTACCAAAATTTTGAGAATACTGTGGTTGCCATTGGTTATTTGGTACATAAGAATTACCACTATAACCAGAAAAGGAAAGTGGATTGGGTGGCATACCTTGTCTTTGAAAATTTGGTCTTCTTTGAGCAACATAGAAGACTTGTTCATCCTCACCTTGAATTGGTTTGAAATCAGGTACTTCAACATTTGCAACCATCTTACATCTGCAATCTTTCTTCTGCTTCTTACAATGAGGACAAAATTCTGCAAGAAATGCATCAACTTTCTCATGCTTCTTCTTAGCTGCCAATGTATCCAACTGAGTAGCCATATTGTTTATAATATCCTCTTTGAAATCTTTTAATAGATGTCTAAGTTCCAATCTAGAAACTCCAGTTCCAAATGTTGATGATGGTGCCCCTGGCTTAAATATCCTATTCTTCTTAGAAGTAGATCTGGAATACTTCTTGCAAATTTGTCCTATTTCAGCCCAAGTAGATTGTGTAATGTCACCTCCTCCCATGAGATCTAAGGAATCGGTGCATTCATCACTGATACCCCTCAAAAATATCAATTTGAGGGAATATTCATTCAGAGTACTATGCTTGGACTTCTTGAGACTAAACAAAAACCTTTCCAGATAATCCTCAAGGCTCTCATCTTCAGTTTGTGTCATTCTAAAGATATCATCCCCATGATGATCAGTGCCTCTACAATAATCTTTGTATTTTGCAAGAAACAACCATTTCATCTCATCCCATGTGTTGATTTTGCTACTACCCAAGCTCATAAACTATCTCAAGGATGACTCCTTCAAAGTGGGTGGAAAAATTTTGAGTCTATGGGCATCTGTAGTATAGTCAAAACTCCTATAGAGAACATCAAACTCAAACAAAAATGTATCTGGATTCTCTATCACCAACCTATAGAATTTAGGAAGTGAAGATGCTGGAATGTTGAGGTTAGCATTATCATGCTGGTCAGAGATGGGAAACTCAAACGTTGGACCAGGTGGTGGTGGTGGTGGATTATTCCCAACAGGAGGTGGGTTCCCTTGCATTGGACTTGTGGGGGTTGTTACTATAGGAAATTCTTCTTCTTGTGGACCAAAAAGGAACTGAAGACTACCTTCTGGAAATTCAGACTTAGGGTGATTCAAATTTTGTGGGACTTGATATAGTTCAGAAAAAGGGTTTATATCTAGGAAATTATCTTCTGTATGAGTAGGATGAGTGGGCAGAAATCTACCTCTGGCATCTCTTCTTCTATTATGCATGCAGATTCATAAAATTTCAAACAATTAACTAGAAACTAAAATAATCATAAAAGGTTCTTAGCTTGACACCATCCCTGGCAATGGCGCCAAAAATGTCTACCACAACTATAATAATAATAATAATACCTCTAATTAAAATCTCAATCCGAAGTTTGGACATTCATATGGTAGAGTTTACTATTTTCATGGTTGGTGTTCATTTAGTTATCAATCCAGGAATGTAAAACTTGAAATGGGTCTACAATATATATGCATTAAGCTCCTTAAATGATTATTATGCATTACTGTAGTAACTAACATTATGCAGAAAGGAAAGGCAAGAATGGAAATCATAAAAAACTACATGAAAGCTTCACAAAACACTGCTAGAATGATCTAATGAAAATAACAAAAATCACACTGTTCTATCTTTGTTGCAGGAGCAGTCAACGGATCTATTTCCAGTGGTTGTAGGAACAATCCAGTCATGAACTTCTATTTCAACTAAATAAAAACTAACTTCAATGATCATAAAAATAAGATCACTCACCAAGTGGGTCCCCTTGGATGAGTGATATCAAACTTCTAGCAAAATACTTTTAACAGATCAGAACAACATATTCTTTATTCATTTCTTCCTGAAAATGATTACATATTCTAAAAGAGAAAATTCAAAATGCTTGTCAAAACTCTACTCAATTCCTTTCCATCTTGTCTAACTCTAAGAAAGAAAGAAGAGATTATTATAAAGTAAAGATCAACTACAATGGACAACTCAAATTATGCCTAGAAGAAGAGGCGGATTATTGTCAAATGAAGGAGATAACTGAGAGCTTGGCTGTAGGAACCGTGGATCCTGAAACCAAACCACAGTCTTTGCATGCCAAAGCCATATTTTGTGAATTCAATATGCACTAGAGTTAAACTCCCATGGTGAAGTACAACTGCTCCGATTATGCCATACATTGCACTTGCTCGAATCCCCTTCAGTTTGACCTCCAGTTATCTGAATGTGATTCTCCAATCCTTAGGTGCGAAACAAAATCATCCACCATAGCATCAATTATTATCTGCACTAAAACAAAAATAACATACAAGGACATGCATATGTATCTTACTCAATTAATACATTCATTAACTCACATATGACATTATCCTAAATAATCCGCATATCACAAGGACAAATCATTTGGCTGCATGAATAAATTGGCATGGCTACAGGAATTAACCGACAAAGTTCAAACATGATTTCATAAGTTTAGATTTAAAACATGGATTGCATATAGTCAATTCACAATACTTTACTATCATAATGCAACCCAAAAGATGCCAAAAACCTAAGAGTCATGATAAAAAACATGTCAAAGCATCAACTTATCAGAAATGATTAATTATTGTTGTAAATGCATTAAGCCGACATGTTCAATCGGTTATTGCAATTGATATTATATTGTTTGTAAAATGTTTTTATTGTAATATCTTGTAGAGCCAACCTACTAAAATTGGTCTTAGGCTATGGTATAAATGTAAGATCGAATGTGGAATGCGAAAAAAGAATTGTGTGAAGGTATATGCGACATTAAGCAGAGCTATACACGAAGACATCATTTGAAGGTGAAGTTAGGTTTTTGTGAAAGCATATCAGCATTACACCGGTACTGAATCTAGCATATGAAGATGCTATTTTGTGCAGTACATTCTTATTAGATTTAACCATCCAACTGTAGTCATTGTGACTCCCATTTTGTGATTGAGTAGTAAGCTCTAGGCTGTTGGCCTTTCTGCATGTGTAGACTCCATTTATGTACACTTACTATCTGCAGTAGTATCATCTGATTGTGGGTAAGGTTTCCCACCATGGTTTTTCCCTTACAAGGTTTCCACGTACAAATATTGGTGTCATGTGTTGTGGATGACTTTGTGTGTATGTTTCATGCATTAATCTTTATCAGTATAGCTATTAACTGTTAACACTGTTTACCGACATACTTAACTGGTTTACCGGTATTAAGCATTAAGTTGGTTAAGTTGTTTTTGGTTTGAAATTAGTTGACAACTGATTCACCCCCCCCCCTCTTAGTTGTCTCCGAGACCTAACAATTGGTATCAGAACCTAGTCCTCTTTTGCAGAATTTTAACAACTTGAGGAGATCCATTGTCTACTAATTATTTCAGGAAGGACAATCCTAAACTTGATGGAACCAACTATGGCATATGGAAGATCAGAATGGAGACACATCTAAATTGCATTGGCAAAGATGTCTGGGAAGTTACAAAGAAAGGTTACACTGCTATTGTACCTGGTCAGCCTAGTCCAACTACATTGGCTAAAGATGAGGAAAATGATTGCAAAGCAAGAGAAGCACTTTTGAGCGCATTATCAGATCAACAAATCATGGGATTATCAGATAGGTCTACTGCTAAAGCTATTTGGGATCATTTGGAAACATTGAATGAAGGAGATTCCATGCTCAAAATTGCAAAACTTGAAAGCTTCTGGGTCAGGTATGAACATCTAAAAATGGAAGAAGATGAAAGGATTTCTGCTTTTATGGAAAGAGTAAATGAAATTGTTTTGGGTATTAAATGTTGTGGAGGAAGCTTAAGTGAGGATGAAATTGTTTCAAAAATCTTAAGAGGATTGCCACCGACATATAAAATGAAGGTTACTACTATAAATGAGTTAAGAACAATGCCTAATACACCAGTAACTAGGGGTACATTGATTGTGAAACTTTCAGCTTTTGAAATTGAATAATTTGGTCTTGTTGTTACTATAAAGACAGATTTAGCCTTTAAAGCATCAACATCATCTGCTCCATCATTTGACAAATTTGATTGGAAAGCCTTTTATGCAAGTGAACCTGAAGAAAGCAGGAAAGAAAATGAAGAACTTGAAGAACTTGAAGCACTGTTTGCAAGGAAAATGCCTAAAGGTCCAATTGGAAGTAAGTATGAAGGTAAAACACCCTTTAAATGTTTTAACTGCAATAAGATTGGTCATATGGCTTCGAGATGCCCTGATAGACATGCTAGACTAAGAGAAGAAGCTAGAAGGACATACAAGCCTAATCATGAATATCAAAGATACAGATTCAAGAAGAACAAAGACAAATCTTGTTACATTACTGATGAAGGTGTGATTGATGATTCTGATGAGGATCCAACAGACAATGGACGGGTTTTTGTTGGTATAATAGAAGATCAACCAGCACCTACTGTTCAACTGGTAGAACAAGCCCTAGTAGCTAAAGTTGAAGTAAAGGATGAATGGATCATTGAATCAGGATGCTCACATCGTATGACAGGAGACAAAGGTAAATTCTTGAACTTTCAAGAATACAATGGAGGTTTAGTAATATTTGGAGATGACAAAGCCTGTTCAATCAAAGGTAAGGGTACAATATCTCTTGATGGTAAGCATAACACTGACAATGTTTACTATGTTGAAGGATTAAAGCATAATCTTTTAAGTGTTGGTCAATTAGTTGAGAAAGGATTTTAGTTACAATTTAAAAATGGAAAATGCAAAATCATGAATAGAACTGGTTTGGAAATGGCAATCGGTAATCAAACTAGAGGTAATATCTTTCATTTGAATAATCGTGAAAAGACATGCTTGATTGCACATATAGATGAAAGTTGGTTATGGCATAAGAGACTCTGTCATGTAAACTTTGATTGCATGGTAAAGATCAGTACTACTAAGGCAGTTAGAGATCTACCTAAAATTATCAAACCTCAGAAAACAATATGTAAGGAATGTCTATTTGGAAAACAAGTTAGAGCTAGTTTCAAAAGTATTCCAGAAAAATCCAATAATGCTCTTGATTTGATTCACACTGATTTATGTGGTCCAGCTAGAACTAAAAGCTTACAAGGTGATAGATATTTTATGCTAATCATTGATGACTATTCTAGAATGTGTTGGGTTACTTCTCTCAAAGAAAAATAAGAAGCACTTGGAAAGTTCAAACTATTCAAAGCAATGGTTGAAAATGAAACTGGTAAGAAAATCAAATGTTTAAGATCAGATCAAGGAGGAGAATTTACATCTAAGGAGTTTAATATATTCTATGAAGTGAATGGAATCAAAAGACAGCTATCAGCACCTCAGACACCAAATTAGAATGGAGTTGTTGAAAGGAAAAATAGAACTATCTTGGATGCAACAAGAAGTATGTTATCAGAAGTAAATTTACCACATGTGTATTGGAGAGAAGCAATCAGCATAGTGGTCTACACATTCAACAAAGTTCACATCAAAGGTGAAACCAGTAAGACCCCTCATGAACTATGGTTTGCTAATACTCCTACTCTTAAATATTTCAGAATTTTTGGAAGTAAATGTTATATTAGAAGAGATGAGTATATTGGAAAATTTGATCCTAGAAGTGATGAAGGAATATTTCTTGGTTATTCATCTAAGAGCAAGGCATATAGATGTTTTAACAAGAGATTGCAGAAAATTGTTGAGAGTACAAATGTAAAAATTGATGAACAATTTAGAGGAACTTCAAGGTATATAGACTTTGAACCGGCAATAGAAATTGTGACAAATGAACCTACACCAAATCCACTAGTACAGAATGAAGATCCAATTACCTTGGTACCATCTAAGGATTCCACAATAACTGAAGAACAACAGCAAACAAGGACACCCTGGTATGTAAGATTGAATCATTCTGAAGATCAGATAATTGGAAATAAATTTAAAGGAGTTATGACAAGAGCAAGATTGACAAATGAAGAGGTATATCTTATTTCTCAAATAGAACCATCATCTGTTAATGATGCATGTGAAGATAAAATTTGGATTAAAGCTATGGAAGAAGAATTAGAACAAATTGAGAAAAATAACACTTGGACATTAGTTCCCCGGCCTAAAGATAAAAACGTAATTGGAACCAAATGGGTATTCAGAAACAAACTTAATGAAGATGGTAAGGTTGTCAGAAATAAAGAAAGACTAGTATGTAAGGGATATTCTTAGAAACAAGGAGTTGATTACAATGAAACCTTTGCACCAATAGCTAGAATTGAGGCAGTCATATTATTCTTGGCTTTTGCAGCACACAAGAACTACAAAGTTTATCAAATGGATATTAAATGTACATTTTTGAATGGAGATCTTGAAGAGGAAGTATACATCGAACAACCTGATGGATTTTCTTTGATAGATGACAGTGATATGGTTTGCAGGTTAAGGAAAGCTCTGTATGGACTGAAACAAGCCCCAAGAGCTTGGTATGCAAGATTGGATAAGTATCTTTTAAAGATTGGTTTTACTAAAGGAAATGTAGACAACAATTTATATTACAAAATAAATAATGATAACATCTTGATTATAGAAGTATTTGTTGATGATATAATCTTTGGAGGAGAAGATAGTTAATGTAAGGAATTTTCTACTAAAATGCAGCAAGAATTTGAAATGTCTATGATTGGAGAAATAAAATTCTTTTTAGGATTGCAGATTTCACAAACTGACAAAGGTATATTCTTGAGCCAATCTAAATACTTAAAAGAGTTACTAAAGAAATTTGGGATACAAAACTCTAAACTAGTAAGCACACCTATGACTACAAATGACAAATTATCTCAAAGGGATGAATCTACAACTGTTAATCCAACTAGATACAAATCTCTGATAGGAGGTTTACTATATTTAACACAAACCAGACCTGATAGTATGAATGCAGTATGTATTGTTTCAAGATTTCAAAGTAATCGTAGAGAAAATCATGAATCGCCAATAAAAAGGATTTTCTGGTACTTAGAAGGCACTATAAATCTTGGATTATGGTATCCTAGAGATGAAAACTTTGAATTATGTGCATACACAAATGCAAATTGGGCAGGAGATGTGGATGATAGAAAAAGAACCACCGGTGGAGCACTCTTTCTTGGAAAGAGATTAGTTTCTTGGTTGAGTAAGAAACAGAGCTGTACATCTTTATCAATAGCAGAATCAGAATATGTTGCAGTAGCAACTAACTGTACACAAGTACTATGGCTTAAGCAAATGTTGAAAAACATAAAGGTAAAATGCAAGGAACCTATTACCATATATTGTGATAACACTGCAGCAATTGATATATCTAAGAATCCAGTACTACATTCTAAAACAAAACATGTTTCTATCAAACTGAATTTTCTAAGGGAAAAAGTTGAAGAAAAGGAGATAAAACTAGTTTATGTGAACACTAAAGAACAACTTGTAGATATTTTCACAAAACCTTTTCCTAAGGAGACTTTTGAATATCTCAAAGATCAGCTTGGATTCATACCACCACCGGTAGAGACTTAGATAGTTGATGATTGTCATCAACCGGCAGAATTAAAAGACAAAACTTTAACTCCGGTCTTTGATGAGGAAGCTACTTCTCAAGGGGAGTAGTTGGTATTTTCTATATGAACTTGGTATTATTGTAACTTTGGCAGTTGATGTCAAAGGGGGAGAGATATATATGGAAAAACACATTATCTTTTGGAAAACATTGGTATGGAAACTTTGGATAATGCATGTTGCTCCCAGGGGGAGAGATTGTTATTTGGGAGAGACTATTACTCTCTGTATTCTGGTTATGATCTTTTTAGAGATTGTTGGTTATTGGTATTTGGCATTTCTATTTTGGTACTTTGATGGTTTTTCCATCTTGTGTTGCCATCAATGCCAAAGAGGGAGATTGTTGGTATTTTGGTATGGTTTTGTCATTGATGTCAACACCTACTAAAACACTAGCACTTTGGAGATCCAACAACATTCACCTGCAAGCAAGTAACTATTGCATAGTTACTGGTATATGGTTCACCAGTATGATATAATGATCACCGGCACTCAGAATTATGTGGAAGACACTTGGTAATGTCGAAGACATTGTTTGGACATCTTGTCCTGGAGTTTTGTTCATTGGTATATTCATATTTGCATATTTTCTTTTACCGGCAAATAGGTCCAGGGTTACCTAGGGTTACACCGACAGATTTATCTTTTCCAGATCAGCATGGCATGCTAAGGAAATGATTTATTATTGTTGTAAATGCATTAAAATGACATGTTCAATCGGTTATTGCATCGGATATTATATTGTTTGTAAAATGTTTTTATTGTAATATCTTGTAGATTCAACCTACTAAAATTGGTCTTAGGTTATGGTATAAATGTAAGATCTTATTTGTAAGATAGAATGTGGAATGCAAAAAAAGAATTGTGTGAAGGTATATGCGAGATTAAGTAGAGCTATACATGAAGACATCATTTGACGGTGAAGTTAGGTTTTTGTGAAAGCATATCAGCATTACACTGGTACTGAATCCAGCATATGAAGATGCTATTATCTGTAGTACATTCTTATTGGATTTAACCATCCAATTGTAGTCAGTGTGACTCTCATTTTGTGATTGAGCAGTGAGCTCTAGGCTGTTGGCCTTTCTGCATGTGCAAACCCCATTTATGTACACTTACTATCTGCAGTAGTATCATCTGATTGTGGGTAAGGTTTCCCACCGTGGTTTTTCCCCTTAAAGGGTTTCCACATACAAATATTGGTGTCATGTGTTGTGGATGACTTTGTGTTTATGTTTCATGCATTAATCTTTACCGACATAGCTATTAACTGTTAACACTATTTACCATCATACTTAACTGGTTTACCGGTATTAAGCATTAAGTTGGTTAAGTTGTTTTTGGTTTGAAATTAGTTGACAACTGATTCACCCCCGCCCTCCCCCCTCTCAGATGTCTTCGAGACTGAACAGATATATTTCATCTTCTGCCATCTTCAATGCTTCATACTTTCCTTTCAATCTCTACAACTTAGCAACTTTAACTTGCACATCACCTTCATACAAGGTCTCTAGCTTCTTCCAGATCTCATGTGCAGTCTACAAACCCATCACATTAGTCATCTCTGAATTAGTCAAGGCACTCAACAATGCTTACTTAGCTCTTATGTTATGTTCAACATCCTTGATATCAGCAACAGTAACCAATCCTTTCTGAGGAACATTGTAGACATTCTTTGTGATCTTCAAATACTCATCTCCAAGATGATATTTCAAGTGAACTTCCATCTGGTCCTTCCAAACAGTATAATTGCTTCCATCAAATCTAGGACTCTCCTTGTTGAACACATAAGTTTCCATCATGGATCTCCTCAAGTGATCAAGCTTCTTTTGGAGGATCTAGCTCTGATACCAATTGTTTGTAGCAACCAAGAAGGAAAATTGAGAGGGGGGGTAAATCAGTTTTCACCAGATTAATCAAATTAAGCACAATTTCAGATCTAAACAACTACAACAAAAAATAGAGATAAACGCAATACTACCAACACATATAACACCAAGATTTTGACATGGAAAACATGATTAAGGGAAAAACCACGATGGGAACCTACGCACAATAATATGATACTCTATTGTAGTATATATAAATATTACAATGGGGAATGAACATGCATTCAACCACACTACCTAGATGTCACTGCTCAAAATAGATGACTCAGAAGGCTCCAACCCTCAAGAAAGGTTCACTACCTTACAATAAGATTTAGACTACAATATGGATTACATGAAGTACAAATATAACATCTGCCAATGCCTGATGACAGTTTCGATTAAGCACATTTGTTTGCCTTGCAAAAATCTCTACTCAATTCACCACATCGAATGATAAATTTTATTAAGCACACATACACAACTCTCTAATAATGTAGACACATCATCGACACCCAAACTACATGACTATACCACCTATTTATACAATTAATCAACCTTAATTACAAAATTATATCACACGATACATATATGAACCACCAAACCAATATAATGATATACATGACATAGAATGGACCTAAATAAAATCTCCAAATATGCATCACCACTGTAAATCTCACCAAAATCAATCAAAATATGCTAGATAACCAAGAATATCGCATAACATAAAGAATATCACTAGATCAACAAAATCATCAAGAACGCACACGAGGATCAATGTGGAGCACCAAAACAAATAGGACATGATCAGGAAACACCAACAAGTACATTAGAACCATCCACAATAGTTGCACGGACACCACTTATGCAAATATTCATCTATCAACATGCTAACTCACAAGAACACTCAACAACAACAATTTGGACTAGAAAGATAACTTGTGGAGCACCAAATCACAAACCATCTGAACTAAGGATACATATGAACATCCAAAACATTCTCCCAAATCCACAACCAAATATATGATATTACTGGAGCTCACCAGATCAAACAACAAACTCTACCAACCACTGTAAAGAAAGACTGAACTACAAACCAAATCAAATAATATGATCAAGAAATCTTTCAGATCACTGAAACCAATAAGGAATGAAGTATTTCAGCATCCCAAATAGATAAACCAGCCATATCAACTCAATACAATTACCATAACACCAAACAACTTTCTGCAACACCAGAACATAGGAATATGTTGACATCAATGACAATACTTGACATATCCTAGTAGTAGCAATATCCAACAAAAACTTGGCAATCAGGCACTCTGAGTAAGTACCACGATGAAAACCTAGCAAACAGGTGCTACATATAGCAAGGTCACTACTCCATCATCTACTGTCACTCTATCTAAATAATAGTCACATTTGTGATAGATTTTCCTTCCATCTTTCCATCATTACCCCTTTTATCCTTTTTGGCTTGAAATTAGTTGTTATTCAATGTCTTTCCTTAGCACAAACCAATCTTGTATATATGCTTATTTGGCCACTAAATATATTATCATAGATTGGGGGCAACTCATTTATCATGATCAATTGATGGAGTCTTTCTCGCTACAAGATCGAAGAGTGACCCATGTACATAGAAAAAATGTCCTGAAAAAAACCCTAAAAATTGTAAAATGTCTAGAAAAAAACCAAAAAAATTGCATAACGTCTTGAAAATAATCCCTAAACATCCAAATAAATGTCCTAAAAAATATTCAATCCAAAAACATCTAGAAAATCTTCTAAAGAAATCACAAAAAAATTGAATAACCACAAAAAACCTAATTTTTTTTCAAAACAATCAAAACCCAAAAATAACCTTTTCAGTCTATCAATAAACTTATCCCTTGCAATAGACAAATATTTGAGCAAACACAGATGGAAAAATTGTAAAACAATGCACTTATCAAATCATGCATCAACAAAAAAACTATCAATCAAGTCAACAATCAGAAACATCAACTCGTCGTATCAATCAACCTATCAACTAGTCCTATGTGGCTATCATCTATCTTATACAGGGTGCAATATACTTGAAACTAGATTGTGTCCATCTTATATGGGGTACATCATTCTTGAAACCAAACATCCTAATCATCCTATCAAACACAAGTTATCAAAATTTTAAAAACAAGATCAGAATGGTTGTTGATTCACTTGGTCTAGTGATTCTTATCATTTCTTGATTTATCTTTGATCATGTTCATATGCTACTTGAGGATATACACAAGTGATGAGAGTGGACGAGATGGTTTATGATATTTTTTTTGCATTCTACTTGTGGGATTATTTCATGACATTCCAAAGTCAATATTTTTTGGGTGTCTATGTTGGTATGTTCACTTTGTGACTATCACACATACCTCAACCCTTGACATACACACCTAACATTTCAAATGGATTGGAACATTCCTTGTCTACAATATGTTTTTTTTTCTGCAAAAGGATTGCATTATTTCTCTAACCTCATATGCCATGATGTGATGTATCCATTTGCCATATTAAATAAAGCTCTCTAAATGTAAAGGTGCACTTATGAAAGCAAGGATTAATCATTGCTAAAAAAAAATCATCTAACTTTCATCTTTTTATAGACTTTTTTTTGTCTAACTTCTACTAGTATTCCTTTAGCCATTCCTTGTGGTTTTGTGCTCTAGCACCCAAAAACATAAAGCATCATGTATTCATATCATGTTAGCCCACATGCATAGCATAATCATTCATATATCATCTCATCCTACATACATATGTTAGTACCATCACATAACATCTTATAATTACACATCATTCATAATATCATAACAATGCATACATCTCCACAAAAAGAAAAAGAAAATCATCCATACACATTATCATAAGAATAAAAATAACATCTAATATAGAACAACATTTCAAATAGTCTTGTATAGAATCTGCATCTCATATATCTCAAAAATGTCTAAGTATAAATCTCAAAGAGTGTCTACATAAGTAAAAATATGACTCTATCACTCAAAATATCACAAGGTGCTACCTTAGTCCTCCTTTCCCTAGTCTTTCCCTAAGGACAAAGCTCCTCCTATCCCCAGTCCTGTTTGTTTTGATGGCCTTGATTTCCTTATCACCCCCGCACTACTTTATGTCCTGCTATGTGATATACTCTGAGCATGAAGTGATACATATGATAGTGCCCTTTTCGCTTCTATAGCCACACCCTCATCCAAGCCTCTCCAATATTTGATCTCCTATCCATATTGCATCATCCAATCAAAAGAATCATTCATAGTAAGATCCTATACCCCATCAATGAACTCCCAAACTCTTTCATCTCCCCCTTGTGCCTGCAATAACACTCAATCTCGAGAAGCTATCAATGAATATCTCTCTATTGTATTGATCCCTCTCTACCAATAGTAGATCCCTCTTTGCACTCAACTGATCCCACTCTATTTTTCAGTCTCTCCATATCTATAATCAACAATGCTTTCTTAGCATCCTAAGTTATCTTGTTACTTTGTAGAGATGTTATTTGTCTCTCTTACACTAAGT
Organism: Cryptomeria japonica; assembly: GCF_030272615.1. Lineage (NCBI taxonomy): Eukaryota > Viridiplantae > Streptophyta > Pinopsida > Cupressales > Cupressaceae > Cryptomeria > Cryptomeria japonica. The sequence continues at coordinate 132,206,848 of NC_081413.1, read as the reverse complement.
TGTGCTCTCTTTGATACCTCACCTTGCCTCTAAGAGCTCTATCATCTGGAATATCCTCAACCTCATTGCCTACAACTATATCTTGCATGGGCTCAAACTATGAATCCTATGTATCATCGACTTGATCCATTAGCATGGCATCCCGATCCTCAACCTCATCCTCCACATTTGACTCTATCTCCCTATCATCCTCATCTGACTCTATCTCCTCATCCTCATATGTCTCCTTGTCCTCATCCCCCTCTAGCTCATCCATCTTTGAATCCTCATCCTATCCTTGTTGGCATTTTGCATGAAGATTGCATTAATGATATGTTATATTGTCATTGATGTCAATTGAACTGATAATGGTATTTATGATATTATTGATATTGTTGCCTTTATTGATATTGTCTTGTAACTGCTAGGAAGAGCTTTAAGGAAGATGTTGTAAACCAGTATGTAAGTTGGTGAGTTGAACCAGTAAACCGGTGTATAAGGTTAAAACCCTTTCTATGCAATGTAACCGGTAAACCCTACCAGTTGTTTTTGTTAAACCCTAACTGATCAAGTTTGTTGGTTTAAGATCTAATGATGAGTGGCAATGATAGTGACATGTGTGATAATTGTATGAGGATAAGTTCATATTGTTTTGGTGCATTTATTTGATTGTCTAGGGAATGAGCAAAGTGGATTGCATCTAATGCATAGCGTGTGATGAGTTACAAGTCCGATGAAGCGGTGATCATGGAGTGGCTGGAATTTTCTTGAAGAATGTGTAAAGATTGCTATGTAAATCCAATGGTCACACTTGAACCAATTTGTTTGTAATCTCTATGAGAGAATTAGGTTTTTGTTGTGTTACCGACCTAATTGATTTGTATTTAAGGTCGATGAAGTTGTTTGTAAAGTTGTTGGCAAAGTGTTGGCTGAAATTAGTTGAGTGTGTGGTTGCCTAACCGGAGAATGGATTTCCAGTTTGTGTAAAGGTAGATTGAAGCTTAAAAAGGATTTGATCAAGAAAACCTATTGTTTTCTAACAATTACAACAAAACTAAAATCCCCTAACTAAGTAAGCTCTAAGAAGCTTGGTTACTTCTTAAATCCTCTAACAAGGTGATCCATTAGCTTGGATTCTCAAATCCTCTATAGAGGTTACTTCTAATAGGGTATTTTCTTTTCATCAAGGCATTTTGTAAATCCCTTAATCGGGTGATTCCTAACAGAATCGGTTCTTAACATGACTTATTGTAAAAGCTTTAATAGGCTTGGCTCCTAATAGGGTGAACTTCAGAAGAGTTCAGATAGCTATCTTGTGAGTCTCATCTCACCGTGGTTTTTACCTATTTGGGTTTTCCACGTATAAATATTTGTGTCATGTGATGAATGTTTTTGTGGTTATGATCTTATTTGTTGATTTGAGTGACTACTTAACTATTCTGATAAGGCATGATAACTGGAAGCATTGAGATATGAAGTATGTTGATATATGATTAATAATTTTGATGTTTACAAGATTGAAGTTGTTTACTATTAATTTGTTATAACAGTTAACTGGTTGATGTTGAGTATTCTTATGAGTATTGATCTTGACAGTGAATGGTTACTTTGTGAGTTTGAGTTTGAGATTGGGAAGTTTGTATCAGTTTTTTACTTTACTGATTCACCCCCCTCTCCATAATCTACTAGATACTAATTCTTTCATCATACTATCAGTCCTTTCCTTCATCTCCGTTGTGGTGGCATCCTAAGATTTAGAACATCCAAATTTGTCAAAGATATTAGCTTGTGCTCTCCAAACCACCTATCATAAGTTGTTGTCATCCTCAGATCTATAAAATGTAGTCTCACACCCCATTGTCTTGGATGTAACTACTCAAACTCTATGAAATATATGTGCAGTTTGATAATTGGTCCCAAATCTCCAACCTCCTACCTGGATCATGCATAATATGTCGTACCTATAGGTACATCTTGTCACTCTCTAAACTACCTCTAAACCCTCTCTATTATTTGAACCTCAAAAATCCTTTGTATTATAATGGTCCTACCTATCAGGTACCTCTCATGTCTATAGTAAAGATGATCATGATAATCCGACCAACCCTTTGCAATCCCTATATAGTTTCCATGTTAAATCCCTCCAATAGTCTAGCTAATTTTTGTAATGTAATGCTTTACCCAATGGCCATTGTGATAATTCCCCATCATAATAATATACATAAGGTCATCCTATCCATACCTGTCTATCTAGAATATGTCTGCACATGACTATGTGCTCAAAAGCCCACACATGTAATAGAGTCAACCTGTTGTTGATAGTCAGGGTCCATTTGTATGCCACCTAGTGTAGATGATAGTATAACATGCCTAACATACATGTCCCCCACACAAATACCATACCCTCCATAACCATATATTCTAACACCCATCCCCATCTGATAGGGAATCCATGACCTCTCCTATCTACTACTACCAATCTTACAATCTCTCCACTAATGATAGTCACTAACCTGAAATGTTGAGCTACCATAATCTCCTATCTAATCTCATAATCGAATATGTATAGCTCATCCTTATCCACCTCAAAAATCCATCTCAAATCCTCTCTCCCAATAGAATGATTATACACAACTAACTCCCCATGAATAGGAATCCTAAGTATCTGCTAGATGTCCTCCAATGTGATTATCGCCTCTCTGTTGAACACAAGATGCCACTAAGAAGGGGGGGTAATTCAGTGGTTTCCAAACTTTAACCTTTTAATCTTAAGTTTGTGTATAGGTTAATAGATCTAACATAAAGAAAACATACTGGTGAGATAGGAGAGAACATCAATATGCAAGCACACAAAAAAAGAGCATATCACACAACACTGGATGTACAAGAAAAACCCAACATGGGAAAAACCTCGGTGAGAAATGTTGCTAGAGTCTACTACTCCAATCTAGCCTCACATTAAAATAATGGTTACAACATTTAGGGAGCCAACCCAAGGAGTACCACCCCCTCTTTAGGACACCAACCCAAGGAGCACCAACCCTTGATTTAGGGCACCAACCCAAGGAGAACCAAACCCTATACTGAGATCCAACTTAGTGATTACAATGTCATATGACAATACATAAGTAATACCCTTGTTACAAATGAGCTTTGTAACTCTCACACATGTCTCTCCATCAGTTCACCTCTATTCAGTTCTCTGTCAGTTCTCTGCTCACCTTCTCTCTACTGCAACCTTATATGTCAGTACTCTTCTCTCTAATCACTACCGGTTCTTAGCTTGTTGGTTATTCCACTTGTTGATTTAAACCCTACTCTAATATTCTCTATCTCTTCTTTGTAGGTTCACTTTGCTCTGATTCCTTTGCTGGTTCAACATCTACCTCTTCTCTCTTTCTCTTTGCTCTCCTTTGCACCACACTACAACTCCCTTCTTATCAATTCAACCACCACCGGTTCACACCACTATCAGGCTCAAAGATAGTCTGTCAGTTGCTTTACCCTTGCTAGTTGAACTCTTCTAATCAGTTCTCTCTCAACCACTCAGTCACCTCTGTGATTTTTTGATAGACTCTCTGATTGGTTAACACTCTGATTGCACTCACTTCACTAGTGTCACTCTCTCGTGCAACAATAAAAAATCCAGTCTTTGATCTGCATATTTATACTATGCATTCCCGCCAAAACGAAATTTAAAATTTTGGTGTGCAAAGGTTCCTTCATCAACCATGAGGCATATTAAATCCAATCAAATCTCCTTCTAGAGATTGATCACTTGCAATGGGTCAATTAACTCCTCCAATCCCGTTGCGTCTAGAACACATTTTCCATATTTAGCAAACCCGACATGCACTTGTCACCGACGATGAATGAGTTTCTGGTCCCCCTTCACCAAATCCATTTAGCACCTGCTCAACCTGCATAGATTAGAGCACCACTAAGATCTTTTCCATTCAGTCAGCATCGAGAAGCACACCCCCACAACACACCCATAATTTTTGGGGTTGACCATAAATGCAGACTCAGTCATCAACTACCTCACCAACTCACACTTCACTGACCACAACATGCATGACACCCATGTCCTATGTGTCATCATTGTTGGCATCCACCTCTGCTAAGCTATCTCAGTTAGTTCAGACAAGATCACAGACCAACCACACAACCGGTGCATACCTACCAGTTCTCTAACCCTGCCGGTTATACCCTAACCGGTCTACCTTCAAGCTTGCACATTGTTGTTCTGCCGATGGAACACCTTTTCCCAGTCACTTCACTTGCCAAAAACATAGTAGCACATCTTCATCAGACAAGAGCTCTTCACTTGTCACTTGGTCAACTTTACCTTTGGAGATCTAACTCCATCTGCATTCCGATAATATCCTTGTCTACAATTTCTCAACCTTGCCTTCATCTTCATTAGCCCAGACATCATCTCAACTAGTTTGTCAAAATGACAAAACCATCAGTTCTTTACTTTTCCTTCTCTATCTCTGTAGTTCAACTTGCCAACTCTTACTGATCTACTGCACATCTCTGATTTCATGCACCTGAGGCATCCTTGTGTTTCATCAGTTCATCCAGTGTAAGCCTTCAATCTCTTGCCTTTAACCTCTTGACAAACCTATCCATAGAGTTGTAATGCATTCCATGTATGTTGGGAGATAAGCTCAGTATAATCACTTACTGGGGGAAGTGGATCCTTGTCACACTCTCTGTCAGTCATATCCTCAACCTATGATATCATCTTCATCTGGTGGGAGTCTTGCTGATTGACATCCAATGTATACCAGTTATTCACTTCTGCATTAGCTCACCTTGCATTCTAACTGGTCACATGCTTTCCGGTTGGCAACCATAGACTGCCAACATATCACTTATAAGTTGTTATACCATACTGGTCTCTAGTCCTTATGTCTTCAACACAAGTCAACACTAAATTGTGTACTAGTGACTCCAATGATCACAATGCAGGTTGACATTCTCTTCCTTATCAGTGACAAGCTATACTAGTAACCTACAATATTAGTTGACATCAATGACAACAATACACTTCAATATCTCATACCGGTTGCCATGTTATACTGGTTGACATCAATGACAACACAATACCAACAATCTCCCCCTTTGGCATTGATGTCAACATATGCAGTATCAGGAATACTACGGATTCTCTCTATCTATTTAACAACAATGGAAAAGGGCACTAACAGAGTTTCTCTCTTCCTTTTCTCTACCAGTTTCTTCTCCTCCTTTGACCATTTAACTTTGCATCCTCTTAATCAGTGAGACTTGAGATGGAGGTCTTAGACACCAACTGACACTAATTGTTCAGCTACCAAATGCATATACAAACCGGATACCAATTGTTGGTATTATGGATATGTTGCATTGGTTTTGTCATTGATGTCAACACTTATCAACACTTATTCTTCTAGAGGTCTTTGATTATGTTCACCGGCAAGTTCAGTGACTTGTGCACAATCACCGGTATTTGGTTCACTGGCACTGAGGATGACTTGTTATCATCTGGAAAGCACTTGGTTATGTCGAAGACATGGTTTGGACACTTGGTTTTGGAGATTTGGTTATTGGTCTAACCGGGTTGACATATTTTTTGTTACCGACAAATTGGTCTAGGTAATGGACCGGCACGTGCTATCTATTCCAGATCAACACAACACATTATGGAGATGTTTTAATCAATTAATATTGTTATTGAGCTGATATGATGCATCACATCTTGACTTGTTGTAATTGATTTTATTGTTTTATTCTTAGTAAGTCAGCCTACACATTTGGTCTTAATTTTTGGTATATATATAAGATCTTAATTGTGAGATTAATATAGAGGTGATAGGTAATAAGGTATTATAAGGTTGTGATATTTGGTACATGCGAATATAAGTAGAGCTACTCACATAGACATCATTTGAAGATTCAAGAAAGGTTTGAAGAAGACAATCAGAGCTTAATTGATACTGAATCTAGCATTGGAGATGCTACTTTGAGTAGTACATCATCATTGGATTTAATCATCTAATTGTAGTCAGTGTGACTCCTATTTTGTGATTGAGTAGTGATCTCTACGCAGCTGCCCTTTTTGCATGTGCAGACCCCATTTGTAAACACATACTATCTGCAGTAGTATCAACTGATTGTGGGTAAGGTTTCCCACCATGGTTTTTCCCCTTACAGGGTTTCAACATACAAATCTCTATGTTATGTGTTGTGGTTATTGTTTCAGTTTCTGTTTCATGCATTAAGTTTCATAGGTAATGTTATTAACTGCTAATCTATTTACCACCATTAAGTTTGGTTTACTGGCATTAATTATCTAGTTTGGTTAAGTTGTATTTGGGTTAAAATTATTAGACAACTAATTCACTCCCCCCCTCTCAGTTGCCTCTGGGTCCTAATAATTGGTATCAAAGCTAAGTCCTCTTTTTGCAGAAGTTTAACAACTTGAGGAGATTCTATGGCAACTAACTATTTCAAGAAGGACAGTTCGAAACCTAATGGAACTAACAATGGTATATGGAAGATCAGAATGGAGACACATCTAAATTGCATTAGAAGAGACATATGGGATGTTACACAGAATGGTTATGTTGGTCCTACACCAGGTCAACCTAATCCACCTACATTGGCTAAGGATCAAGAGAATGATTGCAAAGCAAGAGAAGGACTCTTTAGCGCCTTGTCAGATCAACAAATCATGGGATTATCAAACCGATCTATTGATAAAGCTATTTGGGACAAGTTGAAAACATTGAATGAAGGAGATACCACTGTCAAAATTGCAAAACTGGAATGCTTCCGGGTCAGGTATGAAAATTTGAAAATGGACGAAGATGAAAGAATTTTTGCTTTTATGGAAAGGGTTAATGAAATTGTTTTGGGAATACAATGATGTGGTGGTTTCTTAAGTGAAGATGAAATTTTTTCTAAAGTTTTAAGAGCATTGCCACCGGCATACAAAATGAAAGTAACTATTATTAATGAGTTGAGAACCATGCCTAATACATTAGTGTCTAGAGATACCTTGGCTGGATAACTTTTAGCATTTGAGCTTGAGGAATTTGGTCTTATTGCTACAATTAAGAAATATTTAGCTTTCAAAGCATCATCACCAGCAACATCTTCATCATCAACTGATAAATCTGATTGGAAAGCACTTTATGCAAGAGAACTTGAAGATATCAGGAGGGAAAATGAAGAACATGAAGATCTTGAAGCACTATTTGCAAGGAAAATTCCTAAAGGTCCTATTGGAAGTAAGTATGAAGGTAAAACACCTTTTAAATGTTTTAATTGTAATAAAATTGGTCATATGGCATCTAGATGTCTGGATAGACATGCAATATTGAGAGAAGAAGCTAAAAGAATATATAAGCCTAACCCTGAATATCAGAGATACAGATTTAAGAAGAATAGAGACAAATCTTGTTACTATGCGGATGAAGGAGTTACTATGCAGATGAAGGAGTTACTGATGATTCTGATGAAGAACTAGGAGACAATGGATGTCATTTTGTTGCAATAACAGAAGATCAGCTGACACCTACTGTTCCACCGGTAGAACAGGCCCTAGCAACTAAAATTGAAGAAAAGCAAGAATGGATTATAGATTCCGGATGTTCACATCATATGAATGTTGATAAAAGTAAATTCTTATCTTTTCAGAAATACAATGGAGGTCTAATAAGATTTGGAGATGGCAAAGCTTGTTTGATCAGAGGAAAAGACACTATATCTTTTGATGGTAAGCACAATACTGACAATGTTTATTATGTTGAAGGTTTGAAGCATAATCTTCTGAGTGTTGGTTAATTAGTTGAAAAAAGGTTTTAGTTACAATTCAAGAATGTTAAATGCCAAATCATGAATAGAACAGGTTTGGAAATTGCAACTGGTAATCAGACTAGAGGTAATATCTTTCATTTGAATAACATTGAAAAGGCATGCTTGATTGCACATACTGATGAAATTTGGTTATGGCATAAAAGACTCTATCATGTGAATTTTGATTGCATTGTGAAGATTAGTTCATCTAAGGCAGTAAGGGATTTACCTAAGATTGTAAAACCTCATAATCCAGTATCTAAGGAATGTCAAATGGGAAAGAAAGTTTGAAAAACTTTCAAAAGTATTTATGAGAAAACCAATGGTGTTCTTGATTTAATTCATACTGACTTATGTGGTCCGACAAGAATAATAAGTCTATAGGGAGATAGATACTTTATGCTAATCATTGATGATTATTCTAGAATGTGTTGGGTTACTTTTCTCAGGGAGAAATCATAAGCTTTTGGGAAATTCAAATTATTCAAGGCACTTATAGAGAATGAAACCACCAAGAAAATCAAATGTTTAAGATTAGATCAAGGAGGTGAATTTACATCTAAGGAGTTCAATACATTTTGTCAAGTGAATGGAATCAGAAGACAACTATTAGCACCCCGGACACCTCAGCAAAATGGAGTTGTGGAAAGGAAGAGTAGAACTATTTTGGATGCAGCTAGAAGCATGATATTGGAAGAAAATCTACCTCATGTGTATTGGAGAGAAGAAGTGAATACAACAGTTTACACTTTCAATAGAGTTCACATCAAAGGTGAAACTGGTAAGACACCCTATGAATTATGGTTTGGTAATATTCCTACTCTTAAGTACTTCAGAACATTTGGAAGAAAATGTTACATTAGGAGAGATGAGTATAATGGTAAATTTGATCCTAGAAGTGATGAAGGAATATTTCTTGGGTATTCATCTAAAAGAAAAGCATATAGATGTTTTAATAAGAGATTGCAAAAAGTCATTGAGAGTGCAAATGTGAAGATTGATGAACACTTTAGAAGAAATTCAAGGTCTATGGATTTTGAACCGACAATTGAGATAATCACAAATGAACCTATACAGAGTGCACTGATACAAAATGTTGATCCAGTCACACCGACATCATCAGATTATTCCACAGTGACTGAAGAACCGCAACAAGTCAACACACCCAAGTATGTAAGATTGAATCACTCTGAAAGTCAGATAATTGGGAATAAGTATCAAGGAGTTATGACAAGAGGAAGACTGGAAAATGAAGAGGAATGTTTAATTTATCAAATTGAACCAGCATCTGTCATTGAGGCATGTGAAGATAAACATTGGATTAAGGCTATGGAAGATGAATTGGAACAAATTGAAAAGAACAATACATGGACTTTGGTTCCCCGACCTAAAAATAAAAATGTAATTAGAAATAAATGGGTATTCATAAATAAACTTAATGAATATGGTAAGGTAATCAGAAACAAAGTAAGATTAGTGTGTAAGGGATATTCACAGAAAGAGGGAATTGATTACAGTGAAACCTTTGCACCGGTAGCTAGAATTAAGGCAGTCAGATTATTTCTTGCATTTGCAACACACAAAAACTATAAAGTTTATCAAATGGATGTTAAATGTGCATTTTTGAATGGTGATCTTGAAGAGGAAGTTTACATTGAACAACCTGATGGATTTTCATTAACAAATGATAAAGAAATTGTTTGCAGGTTAAGGAAAGCTTTATATGGATTGAAGCAAGCTCCTAGTGCTTGGTATGCTAGATTGGAAAAATATCTTATGAAGCTTGGTTACACTAAAGGTAATGCTGTCAACAACTTATATTTCAAAGTGACTAATGAAGACATTTTGGTTATTGAAGTTTTTGTTGATGACAACATTTTTGGAGGAGAAGATGGATTGTGTACAGACTTTTCTAACAAGATATAGGAAGAATTTGAAATGTCTATGATTGGGGAGATAAAATTCTTTTTAGGATTGCAGATTTCACAGACTGATAAAGGTATATTCTTATGTCAATCAAAGTATTTGAAGGAATTACTGAAGAAATTTGGTATGGAAAACTCTAAACCGGTAAGTACTCTTATGACTACAACTGATAAACTATCATTGAAGGATGATTGAGCTCCTGTTAGTCCGACAAGATACAAATCTATGATTGGAGGTTTACTATATTTGACACAAACAAGACTTGATATAATGAATGCAATATGTATTATTTCAAGATTTCAAAGTAATCCTAGAGAAAATCATGAATCAGTAGTAAAAAGGATTTTTTGGTATTTACAAGGCACAACAAATCTTGGTTTATGGTATACTAAAGATGAAAATTTTGAGTTATGTGCATACACCGATACTAATTGGGCAGGAGATGTAGATGATAGAAAGAGCACCACTGGTGGGGCATTCTTTCTTGGTAGCAGATTGATTTCATGGTTGAGCAAGAAACAGAGTTGTGCATCATTATCAACAGCAGAATCAGAATATGTTGCAGCAACAACCAATTGTACTCAGGTATTATGGATTAAGCAAATGTTGAAGGACATAAAGGTAAAATGCAAAGAACCTATAATCATTTACTGTGATAATATGGTAGCAATTGATATATCTAATAATCTGGTATTTCACTCTAAAACTAAACATGTTTATATCAAATACAGTTTTCTGAAAGAGAATGTTGAAGCAAAAGAAGTGACATTGGTTTATGTGAATACTAAAGAGCAGATTGCAGACATCTTTACTAAACCTTTGCCTAAGGAAACTTTTGAATATCTTAGAGAGTAGCTTGGGGTCATACCCTCACCGGTAGAGACTTAGACAGTTGATGCTTGGCATCAAATCGACATAATTTATAGAGAAACCTTTTTCCGGCTTTGATGAAGGAGAGCTACTTCTCAGGGGGAGTAGTTGGTTAAGTTGGTATTTTGGTTCTATGAACTGGTTTTATCTGGTATTTGTATTTCTTTGGCATTTGATGTCAAAGGGGGAGAAATATCTATGGAAAAACACATTATCCTATGGGGAGAGATTATTCACTGGGGGAGAGATTGTTACTCTCTGTATTTGTATTGATCTATTCTGGAGATTGTTGGTTTTTGGTTTGGCATTTCCGCTTTGGCACTTAGATGGTTTTTCCATCTTGTGTTGCCATCGATGCCAAAGGGGAAGATTGTTGGTATTATGGATATTTTGCATTGGTTTTCTCATTGATGTCAACACTTATCAATACTTATTCTTTTGGAGATCTTTGATTATGTTCATCAGAAAGTTCAGTGACTTATGCACAGTCATCGGTATTTGGTTCATCGATAGGTTATATTGTTCACCGACACTGAGGATGACTTGTTATCATCTGGAGAGCACTTGGTTATGTCAAAGACATGGTTTGGACACTTGGTTTTGGAGATTTGGTTATTGGTCGAACCGGGTTGACATATTTGTTGTTACCGACAAATTGGTCTAGGTTATGGACTGGCACGCATTATCTATTCTAGATCAGCCCAACATGTTATGGAGATGGTTTAATCAATTAATATTGTTGTTGAACCAACATGATGTATCGCATCTTGAATTGTTGTAATTGATTTTATTGTATTATTCTTAGTAAGCTGACCTACACATTTGGTCTTAGGTTTTGGTATATATGTAAGATCTCAATTGTGAGATTAATATAGAGGTGATAGGTAATAAGGTATTATAAGGCTATGATATTCGATACATGCAAATATAAGCAAAGCTTCTCACATAGACATCATTTGAGGACTCAAGAAAGGTTTGAAGAAGACAATTAGAGCTTAATCGGTACTGAAACCAACATTGGAGATGCTACTTTCAGCAGTACATCATCATTGGATTTAATCATCCAATTGTAGTTAGTGTGACTCCTATTTTGTGATTGAGCAGTGAGCTCTAAGCAACTAACCTTTCTGTATGTGCAGACCCCATTTGTAAACACATACTATCTAGAGTAGCATCATCTGATTGTGGGTAAGGTTTCCCACCATGGTTTTTCCCCTTATAGGGTTTCCACGTACAAATCTTTGTGTTATGTGTTGTGGTTATTTTTTCGCTTTCTATTTCATGCATTAAGTTTCACCAGTACTGTTATTAACTGGTAATTTGTTTACTGACATTAACTTTGGTTAAGTTGTATTTGGGTTAAAATTATTAGACAACTGATTCACCCCCCACTCTCTCAGTTGCCTCTGAGTCCTAACACCAATTGCATATATAAGTCTGATACTAATTGTAGAAACATATGTCAGTGAATTCCACTTACCTACTGGTCATAATGCATCATTTCCCCTTTTGATATGCAGAAGGTTATTCTGAACCCAAATAGCTGATACAAAGTGTTGAAGCTGACACTGATACCAATTTGATATCAGCTGTCACTAGTACATTTTGGCCTAATTTCTGATGGCTAATTATCGAAAGTCTAATGAAAACACATCAGACTTCCAACAAATGTAACCATCAAAAACTTGGCGTCAGTCTTCCCGACGATGCCATTTGCGTCGACAGTCCGATGACGTTATGAAATCTTCCGATGACCGCTTTGTTTGCTTCTCCGACCAAAAATATCATCGGATTATGGTCGGAAGTCCGACGCTCCCCACTACCATGAATCGATGACTATCCAACAAGAAAGTGATGTTAGACATACAACATCCTTGTTAGATGTTTCTATAGTTTCCGTCAGAATTCTGACGGTATCAGATGTTGTGGGTCAGACGGCTTGGCCGTCAATGCATGAAAGAATTGCATGAGTTTAGCTACTATTAAAAATTGCATAAAACATTTTTTATTTATTTGATTCAGTGTTGTTTGCAAAAAAAGATTATCAATGATGTTTCCTTTCTCCAAGAATTGTCTATGATCTTTCCATCAGATAATATGTAACATCCAATGACTAGGTCTTTTCTTTACAAATGCTTATTTTATTTAATTATCATCTGAGCATGAATTATAATTTGTATATGTGTGGAAGCAAAAGATACAAGCTGAAGACTCATGTGCAAGTAAATTTCGTAAAAGAAATCAAGCAGACATTATCTTGAATGACATGGAAACAAGTTCATCAGCTGCCTAGAAGAGAGAAATTGGAGAAAAGTAGAGGAAAGTGTTAAAGGGTGATAAATACATAGAGAGTATGCAATACAAACAAAAAATGTCTGGAGTGTGTGATGTGATGTCTCTAATTTATGTGCGGGGGGACTAACTAGTTTTGGAATTCCTAGGAACCCTATTGGGCCACGCTTGTAGGAAATCAATGTTTTCATGCAAGGGCCACCTTTTTTCTATTATGAGAATAATTCTTTTGCACCAAAGGATATTTGGAAGGCAATATCCAAAAATTTCTCTACTGCATGGAACCAGAGTTGGTGGATTCGAAGTACTTTTCGGCTTCCAAAAGACCAAGAGGTTATGTACACAATCTCCCAATAGAAAGGCAATTTCAAGCATTACCTCTCCCCCCCATGACTATTCAGGAAGCACTTCCTCAGACAAAGGACTATTGGCCTCCATGGGATCAAAGAAAAAAATTGAAGCATAGACTCTAGACGATGTGGTGGTGTCCTTAGTGAATAACTCTGCACTATAATTGAACATTCACGAGGAAAATTGCAAGATAGTGAACAAAAATACATTCTTGAAAAGTGCGAAGATTGGAACTTGGTTTGGGTGGGGCTAGGTCAGGTAGCTCCTCTAGAGGTTGACGAGATAGAAATTATAATAGGATTTGAAAAAGATCACACTCATGGAACTTCGTGTGCGACTGATCGATTGTGCTATTTGGGTAATGCATTCCAAATAGATACAGTTGCATACCATTTATCTGTCTTGAAAGAATTTTATCCCGATGGCATTAAATTAAAGTACTCTATCTTCTGGTGATCTCTGGAGTAGAGGTTTCTTTGCATCGACCTGGGATACATTTAAGTTGTGTTGTATCTGTGGAAATATGTATCTGAGGTCAATGCAATGCAACCTCTGCTCCACCAATACCAAAAAATAGAGAAAGTACTTTAATTTAATGTCATCAGGATAAAATTCTTTCAAGATAGATAAATGGTATGCAACTGTATCTATTTGGAATGCATTACCCAAACAACGCAATCAATCAGTCGCACACGAAGTTCCATGAGTGTGTTCTTTTTCAAATCCTAATATAATTTCTATCTCGTCAACCTCTAGAGGAGCCACCTAAACTGGCCACACCCAAACCAATTTCCATTCTTCTCACTTTTCAAGAATGTATTTTTGTTCACTATCTTGCAGTTTTCCTCATAAATTTTTAATTATAGTGCAGAGTTCTTCATGAAGGACACCACCACATCATCTAGAGTCTATGCAATTCAATTTTTTTCTTTGATCCCATGGAGGCCAATAGTCCTTGTTTGAGGAAGTGCTTCCTGAATAGTCATGGGGGGAGAGGTAATGCTTGAAATCGCCCTTCTATTGGGAGATTGTGTACATAACCTCTTGGTCTTCTGGAAGCCGAAAAGTACTTCGAGTCCACCAACTCTGGTTCCATGCAGTACAGAAATTTTTGGATATTGTCTTCCAAATATCCTTCGGTGCAAAAGAATCATTCTCATAATAGAAAAAAGGTGGCCCTTGCATGAACACATTGATTTCCTCCAAGCGTGGCCCAATAGGTTTCCCAGGACTTCCAAAACTAGTTAGTCTCTCCGGACATAAATTAGAGATGTCACATCACACACTCCAGACATTGTTTGTTTGTATTGCATACTCTCTATGTATTTATTACCCTTTAACACTTTCCTCTGCTTTTCTCCAATTGCTCTCTTCTAGGTAGCTGATGAGCCTATTTCCATGTCATTCAAGATAATGCCTGCTTGCTTTCTTTTATGAAATTTACTTGCACATGAGTCTTCAACTTGTATCTTCTGCATCCGCACAGATATAAATTATAATTCACGCTCAGATGATAATTAAATAAAATAAGCATTTGTAAAGAAAAAATTTAGTCATTGGATGTTACATATTTTCTAGACGGAAATATCCTAGATCCAATTCTTGGAGAAAGGAAACATCATTGATAATCTTTTTTTCAAATAACACTCAATCAAATAAATAAAAAATGTTTCATGTAATTTTTAAAAGTAGAACTCATGCAATACTTTCATGTACCGACGACAAAACCGTCTAACCCACAACATTATCCATAATAGAAAAAATCACCATAATAGGCTATTATAAAGTATCTATACAAAAATATGAAAGAACATTAAATTACCATTACAAACCAATAAACCATAAAATAGTGAAAATACAACCATAAACCAAAAAATCATAAATAGCAAGGGATAAATAAAAACTCAATAATTTCAAAATCTTGAATTCACTATACCAAATTACAATCCACTAGGTATTCAACCTCTATGCCCATCGTCTGAACATATTTTAAGCTATCCCGATGCCCAATAAGACTAGCGAGATAACTCGCATCGATCAGTAAGAAGAGAGGTGCTGCAAGGCACCTAGCATTCCAATAATGTAAGATTTGATTTATTTTTACCTTTTGTGTTAATTTGTGATGTAATAATGGACCAACCATTGAGGACTTAGTAGATCCATGGTTGAGTTGTCCAAATTTTCAGTTGAGTCAATTGTGCTCAGGATGCTGTTAGCCTAAGAAGTGAGATGCTTAGGTAGTTCACAAGAAAAATACTCTAGATGAATGTATTCATGATTTAGGAGTCAAATGAGTTGTGTTTAGGTCTTATAGGGTGTTTTAGGACCTTCAAGAGTCTTAGAATGCAATAGAATGCAAAATTGCATCCTGGAGAAAAAGTTGTCAAAAGTTGCTGAGCAACATTTTGCAATTTCTTGCAAAAGTTGCATTTATGGTTATGGGCATTAGGAAGTTGGTTGAACTAACTAAAACAAGTGGATATAAGAAAAATTTAACTTTATTGTATGGGTTGGAGGATTGGAAATGAAAGAGCAAGTTTTTGGTTTGTGAAGCAATCTTGTTTCCACCGGTTTTTGATAGTTTCGTCTTGATTTCCTTGCTTGTATGGTCCAGTATGAACTAGATGGTGTAAAATCATTTCCATATTTTTATGTTAATTGTATTTTCTTTCAATAAGATTGATTTGAAGGTTTGATTGTTCCAAGTTGTAGAAATTTCTCTCATTCTTTGCAACTAGGAGCAAAACCCTTGCAAGTAGGGTTTAAGAGCAAGAAATGGCTCTAACCTAGGCATTCTTTGATGGAACCTGTTGAAATCACTAAGACTGATAGGTTAGGGTCTTTACATAGGTTTGGAATATGGTGTGTGATGTTGCAGGTCTAGGAGGAGGAGAAACAGTGAAGGCCTAGGCTCACCGCTAGGAGTAGGTGAGTTAGGACAACAAGTAAAGTGCGATTTGTGAGCACATGGAGATTGGTGCAGGCCCAAGTTGCATATGAATGGAAATACCTCTGATTTCCCTTGAAGGTTCCCAAGGTTTTTAGAGTAGGATATTTTACTAGTGAAGGGTTCTAGACCAATTTTTTCAATCCACCGATTAGGCCTAAAGCCCCACAAAATAGTGTAGAATTAGAAACCATATCTGTATGGATAACCCAAATGCACTTTTCTAGTATTGTCTATAACTTCCAAAAGGGTACTCAAATAAATGATTTATTCCTAGGATTGTTTGGTATTTTTTCAAATTAAACCCCTAAAACCGCTTAGGAAGGGCTAATGCAATTAGGCCTATTTAGGTGTCGGTAGAGACCTAGAAGTCTTGAGAGACCAAGGAGATGGATTTGGTAAGTCTAAAAATTCAAAAAACATTGAAGATACCTTATTAATGCATTGGGAAACCATAAGAAGAGATTGTGTGTTAAGATCCTTGCATGAGTGGTTGGAGCCCAGGAGAGGAGAGTGTGACTGACTAAGGTGACAACCTCAAGTGGTGGAGTTAATTGTCCATAAACCATTGGCTATACCTAGGAGGAAATTCAAGAAGGTTTAGACCATGGAGGTCTCATTGTCATAACCCCTGCCAAGTGCCATAGGAAGGACTTGAGTAGTTGTAGGGTTGAGTAGGAAAAGTCGCTCAAGAAGCTGAAACAAACAAGGCTCCAAGACTCTCTGCATCAAGAGGTCATCGAATTATGTTATCTCAATGAGTAATAAAAAATAAATGACAACACAAAATCATATTTAAAACATCTCCCCCTTTGTCATTGATGGAAACTTTGATTCTACTCACATCGTCTTGAAATATGCATTTTCAACTCCTTCCTCAACCTCTGTTCAAATTTAAGTCCTCATTGAAAAGACTACGATGCCTTAGGTGCCTTGGTACTTGTGATTGGGACCTAAAATAGGAACCCTCATTTCTTGCCTCATGTGTGCAAAAAAAAAATTAGCTTCATGTCAGTCGGCTCCAAAAATTCAAACATTTGAAGGGGTCTACCTACAATTCAAGTGATATCTTAATTATAAAATCAATTCAATTCCAAGTGAAAAATCAATCAAGCATTCATCAAGAATTGAAGGAGAATTCAAGTTAAAGCACAACATTCATGATCAACATTCTACATGACATCCTAAAACCTTGTGTGAGGATTCAAGAAAGATTCATCAAGGTATCATGTTCAATTTCAAGCATTTTTAGATTAGATCTATCCTTTCCCTCAAAAGGAAAACATTATACTTCAAGGTTAATTCACAACTCGAGGTTTGACCTATGAAATCCCGCATCAACAAACCTATTTTCATCAATTTTGTGTGTAGGAAATTGATTCAACAGTTACGTGTGAAGAATTTGGTAAAGTAAATGATGGCATGAAAAGCATAAGACTAGGCTAGTTCACACCTCCTAGTCCCAAGAATTTTTGACAACCTTTTGATAGTATATTTTGTGTACCATCCTAATCTAAAAAGAATTCATTTTGTCTACATCTGACAGGTGGAGGATCTGGTCGATCTGCACCTCCTAGTCCCAACAATTCTAGTTGAACACTCAGTCACAAGAGAAGAGATATGACTTCTAGGTCTACTAAGAAGATGCTTACTATTAATCATATGATAAGAGAAAAGAGAAGAAACATGAATACTACTAGATAACAAGTTGTGTAATGTTAGGTGATTCATGCTACATCATGGATTTTATTGGGTAGCAAGTTGTGTTATGCTAGGTGATCCATGATAGAGAAGATTAACAAACAAAACCATTTGTTCGCAAGGCAATCCGAAAACTCTACTACAAAATGGTTGTTGTAGTGATACAAAACACAAACAACAATAATAACCAACACTTGCAAAGGTGTAAACAACAACAATGATCACACTAGAAATCCATTCTATTCCAATTAACCTTTAACAAATCTCAAAAAAATGATAATCATGCCCTAGGGGGTGCTATGTAACACAAAACTTCTAGTTTGAGGATAAGCACCTTCAACACCAAGAAGATACCCTTAATAAACATACATGCATTCCAAGCTAGGAAGAAAGATCCTTGTACATGCCTCATTGCTATAAGAAAGGAAGAAATAGTTGTAAAAGAGATGTTTTTCAACAAGTGTAAAGGGATCATTTTAAAGAGGGAGGAAGAGATCTTTTCCTAAAGATGTCTACCTCCAAAAATAGAGGAGATATTTAATAAAGATGTCATCTTTTAAATTAAGAAATGGGCACGAGATTAAGAATACAAACCTTCCATATTGCTAGGAACTAGTATCCTTGATGAAGGATTGCACACTTTCTATCACTAAGGAGAGATCGTTCATAAAATACATACCGTTTCAAGAAAGAAAGAGGTCCTAACCAAGGAACACACACATACAAGTAAGGAGAGAATTTGGATTGAGGACAATTATATGCAAGAAAGGATATCAAGTTATAAAAGATAAAAATCAACAAAGGTAAAGTGGATCCTTAAAAAAGAGGAACACTTGACAACTATTATTCTTGCTCCACAATGTAGAGACAACAAGAACTAGGCTATTGCGTTGCCTCCCAAGTATGATTTCACATGAAATCGTACATAGTACCATGAATGACAATGAGCCCCTAATAGGTAATTTTGTCCTAATTTTGTTTATGGTTTTAACTTCAATTTTTCAAGGGGAGAGTAATAAAGTTGGCTTTAAGAAACTCATACAAAATTATCTCTTGTTGTGATTAAAAGTTGTTGGAAAAGTCATAGATATATTAGACAATGGGAGAGGGGATGTCAACAAAGGAGGATGATAGAAACCTAAATCTTCTTTAGAAAAGTGTAATGTATATTTCTCATGAACCTCCACACTTCATTGCACACATCCTAAATCATGTCCATTGCATCCATGTTTATAATTAAATGTGGTATTTAAATCATGTCTAGAGGAGTGTGTTCATTCATATTTTCAAAGTTTAAAGATCCTTAACCATCATCAAGACATGTGTTGGAAGAAGAGGTTGGAATAGATTTAGAAGAAGCTTGAATAATTGACACATACAACTCCCTTGAGACTTCATATTTGGATAGAGGGACCTTATATCAAATTAAGGAAGGCATGAGAGTGATATATGTATTAGTGTAATTATTATACTTTTTGAATATTTATCCTTAGTATAATATTGGAAATAGTATCTTATATTAATTAGGGAGTCATAATTAGGATATTCTTTTCCAATTTTTAGTTGTTGATCTCATTATTTAAGACACAAATGATTTTCATCATTTTTAGATATGAAATAAGAGGAATTTGAGGTTTCATCATCATATGTCCATTTTCTGAGGACTCTTGCCAATTGTTTGACATAATGTCAGCAAACTAAACATTCTGATTTTGAGTCTAATTTGGTGTTAGATCATCATAATTTGATTGTATATGCATTATTGGCTATCATTATTTCACTTGTAGTCAATTGTAGTTGTACATTTATGAGAAATATGTGATGGTTCACCTCTATCCCAAACTGAAAACTTCTGAGATAGCAGTCTGCATAACATGCAATAGTAGCGAACAACATAACACACAAATTTGGCAGCGAATATTCCTTGTTTTTCAGTCATCATTGGACAAGGGATATTACACAATCATACTAAATATATTTCAAACCCCATAATTTGTATAGAGAACAACAAATTTTCTTTCCTAAAGGAATAGTTTCATGAAAATAGAGATCAGTTGGGAATACGATATCCAAATTTTAAAAAATAAATAGGCATTGGAATGTTGATTCTATGATATAAAACATCTTTAAAACATGTACCCTGGCAATTGCAGCTACAACATGTGACAAAATTCCTCTATTATTTATCCTATGATAGATGTTCATACCTTGTTCCAAAACATCCAATTTCTTTGAGGCAGTCTGTCAAACAGTCATTGTGCCATTTCAAAGCTCCCATTTTTGCATAGGCTGGGGGATGTTGACAGAGCTTTACACCTGTGCCCAGGCCAATGGAGAAACAAAAACATCACTATTTGCAAGTGCAAAATAGATGGGTGACTGATACTAATGAATGAAAGAAGGGGAATGAAGCCTATTGGTCTTTAGCCCCCGAGAGCATGCCCCTATTCCATGAGCTGACATTGCTCCCATTTTCACACAGGCTGGGGGATGTTGATAGAGCTTTCCACCTGCCCTATTCCATGAGCTGACATTGCTCCCATTTTCACAAACCATATTCCATGACCCAACATTGCTTGGAGCTGGCATTAATCGGTCAAAATGGTTCATGCACCTCATCCAGAACGTGGAGTACGCTTACTCTGGGTGGGAGTACGTTGCTGGGATGACAACGTGAGAATTGGAAGAGGCCGCAAAAATGATGTTTGAAATGTCTTGGTCTTTTTTTTTTTTAAGTAATGCCCGCTGTCATCGGAATTTTGATGAACGCGGGCACTTTTTTGTAAAAAAGAACAAATTTCATTGCCAATTCCTTCTCTGTCAAAAAAAAATATTGAATGATCGTCAGAATTCCGACAAATGCGGGCAATTTTTAAAAAAAAATCAAATTTGTTCACAATATACCTTCTCCATCGGAAACCTCCATCAAAATTTTAGGCCAAATGTATTAGTGTGTATATCCTCCAATACCAAATGTATGATCTTCTCTTGTGCAAGTAACTCTCCCTCTTTGCAGGAAACTCTCTCGATGGTCCGATTGTGACTTCAATTAAGTACAAATTGGATAGACATTGAAATACCTCACAAACACACACCCATGAGAACATCCCAAAGTCTCACTCATACCGGTACAACCATAGACACTAGCTCTCCCCTTGTGTCTAGCACGTCTGATACCAATTAGAAAATATGCCTGTGAACTCCCCCTAAGCCATAGATCTCAGGTTATCTTTTCTTGTCAGGTTCTAAACCGGTTCCCCAATCTGGATCTTATACTGGTTTAGTTGTACATATGTGATCAACCGATGATCTTTAAGCTCCATGATATCCATCACAACATATGACATGATCTTATGGCATCCAATTGTAGAACCAATTATAGAACACAATGCCATACCACACCACAATCATGCCAAATGTCAAACCGGTTAGCCCATAAAAATGTATGCATATATGATCTACTATTGGGCCAACACATGTCATTCAGGTCTTTTCCAATATCACCTGAGACATAATCTCCTCAATCCACACTACCAGAGTTATTGCAATGATCCCAACACCCATTGACTTACATAACCTGCAATATTGGTCAATATCCATATCTGTCAACATGTTGCACAAATCGGCTTACTAAACCGGACCAGCATCTCCACCGGAGCACCTTCCTCTAACTCCTATCTTCTTATCTCAAGTGCCTCTGATTCTCATAAAAATTTGAACATCCACTGACACACACGATAGTAATTCATCTCTCATATGTAGATGTGTATCCAAAGCAACAACTACACACATTGCCATCTCATCTTCTTTCTTTATACTGACAACAACTTGTTCTTCCATTTATCCTTTTCACTAAGGGGGTGAATAATATGATCAATAAGTAACTCCCCCTAAGGTCTTGCATCTCCTTTAAGCCTTAGGAGATATCACTTGTGCATTGAATGCACAGTGCCAGTCTATGGTTATACTCTCTTCCTTCTTCCTCCATAGCTGCTTGGTCTCATTCCTCTTCCCATTTGCAGTCTTTGGAGTAGGTATTACCTTCTTCTACTGATTTGTCCCCACTCTTCCAGATTATGTAGGATGACTCGAAGTATTTTTGTAGAAGCAGACTATGTTTATGCCAAACACATGATTAAAGGACCTTCTATCATACTGGTTTGATCTCCTTCCTCTAATCATGTTGTTGTAGCCAACAACTGGAACCGGTGGTCCTCTTGATCCTACAAGGACATTTCTCCTTTGGTTCCATGCAGGTCTTTGATGTCCACATTCTCTATAATCATTTTCATAATGACCATAGTTGTTATATTGGCTGCCATATGACTGCAATCTCTTCTTTTGGCAATCATGAATTTTATGGCCAAAATCATTACATCTTTGATAGGCTAGATTTTTATTTCTAGGAAACACATTTTTGTCTATTCCTAGACCTCTTTTTGCATTCATATGCCCTATGGCCATAATCTTTTCATGCAAAAAAATAACTGGGGAAGACAAATTTACAACTTACAAACTTGTTATGCCATGCATGTGGAGATCTTACCAATTTATTATCTCCATTTCTACTTCTATTAGGGTGGATCTTGGATTGTCCACGCTTTGCATTTATTTCATCCGATCCCATCTTCTCCCACACTTTCTTTGTCTTCTGGGTAGGTACATTTCTTTGTCTTCTACTAGTAGGAGGTCTTCTAGGTTGTCTTCTTCTCAAGTTCTTGCTTCCAGTGAAGCTGCCTTCTCTCATCTTTCCTTTACCTTTGGGATCCATATTGCTCCTCCTTACAACACTGGTATTCTTTAGCTTCATGTCCTCACCAGTTGTAGTAAGATCAACCTTATTCTAGGGAGATTCTGGATAGTGAAGGTCTGTCCCTTGTTATCTCCATTTGAGGAGACAAACTGAATGCCTTTGTGGGGGACATTCTTTTTGGTGGAGCATTCACCATCACCACATCCTAATCCTCTGGTATCCTTGGAATCCTTTTGCTTCTTCAACATTTTATCCAAGGCATCACTGCTGCCATCAAACTAGATCCTTACCTTGAGCTCATCCTGATATTTCTCAAGGTCTTTTTGAAGATTCTCCATTTCATCTCTTTGCTTCTGACATTCCTTGTCTTTTGCCTCTAGCTCAGACTCTAGATCTTTGCACCTGCACTCCTTGATGTCTTCTGGTTGAGTCTTCAACTCTGAGATACATTCCTCAAATTCCTCAAGAAATTTGAACAACCGATTTTGTTCCACAATAGCAAAATTCTTGACATCTTATATTATTTTCTTACTCTATTGAGTTCATCAAGAGCACTCATCGGTTCTCCTTCAAGATCTACCTTGGCTTCATCTTCTTCTTCATCTTCATCATCGCTGGCAAACATAACTTGCCAGTAGGATTTAACTTCATGATCACTTTCAGATGTGTGCCTCTCATCTTCTATCTCTTGGGCCATGAAGAGATGGGTTTCCTCTTCATCACTATTGTAGCAGTTGGCTAATCTATCATCATCATCTACAGACTTATGTGCTTCATTTCTTTTCTTGCTCTCACAAACTGGTTCTACAATGGTAGGCTCATTTCCATAGATCTTCTTCAGTCTATCCCACAAACTCTTTGTTGATTTTCATCTATCCACCTATGAAGAAACATCACTAGATAGCCCACTGAGTATAACATTCATAGCTTCAACATTGCATTCATTTCTTCTTTCTTCTTTAGGACCGGTGGGAGGACTGACCGGTCTAGAGGGACAATTTACAACCAACATCTAGACATCATACTCTAAGGAGGACAGGTAGACTTGCATCCTACAACTCCAAATAGAATAGTTTTAACCATCAAACACCGGAGTAGGAATTGTCACAAAATAGACCATTGTGTTTACAAAAGTAGAATCTACTCAAGCTGAAGAAAGCTTACCAATCGGGAACTTTGTCTCTGATACCAATTGTTGAACACAAGATACCACTAAGAGGGGGGGGGGGGTTGAACCAGTGGTTTCCAAACTTTAACCTTTTAATCCTAAGTGTGTGTACCAGTTGGCAGATCTAACATAAAGAAAACATACCATTGAGATAGGACAGAACATCAATATGCAAGAACACACAAAAAGGGCATATCACACAGCAATGGATGTACAAGGAAAACTCAACATGGGAAAAACCTCAGTGAGAAATGTTTTGGAGTCTACTGCTCCAATCTAGCCTCACAGTAAAACAATTGTTACAACATTTAGTGTACCAACGCAAGGAGCACCACCCCTACTTTAGGGCACCAACCCAAGAAGCACCAACCCCTTATTTAGGGCACCAACCCAAGGAGCATCAACCCTTGTAGTGAGCTCCAACTCAGTGATTACAATGTCATATGAAAATACAGAAGTAATACCCTTATTACAAATGATATTTTTAACTCTCACACATGTCTCTCCATCGGTTACCTCTATTCAGTTCTCTTATGGTTCTCTGCTCACCTTCTCTCTATTGGAACCTTACTGGTTTAGCCTCTACTTCTTATCTGTTGGTACTCTTCTCTCTGATCACTATCGATTCTTAGCTTGCCGGTTATTCCACTTGTCGGTTTAAATCATGATTTGATCTTCTCTATCTCTTATTTGTCCCTTTAGGTTTAATTAATTAAAACCCTTTTACTAATTATTCCCCTTAATCATGTAAGCATTCATCATTCATCATTAAATGTTTTTAATTATTTAATTAAATGATCAATTTCTCTCTCCTAAAATTGAATACTTTATTTACATTATTTGATTAGCTAATTATGTCATCATAATTTAATAAATATCTTTATTTATTTGTGCAACCATGGTCGGGTGGGTCCTCAAAGAGAACAAACTAGATCATGTAGCAAGAGTAACACAACAAAAGCAACAGCAAGACATAGATAAAATGCAAAATCAAATATTTGCATCATCATATTATCGTCATAGAACATCTCGTAATCAACTGGTTACATAAAGACTAACGTGCTAGATTACAATTCATCCAGACCTCCAAAAGGCAACTAGATTATAATTTCAGAGACTAGATGCTCCTAACCATCGAACTGCTTCCTAAGGATCCCATACAATAATATATATACCCTCCAAAACATCTAGGTGGGCCATAAAATATTTTCATTTACTAAGGAAGGAAAATGAAATGTGCAAATAGGTCGTCCCCAAGAATGAAAGGAAAGTCCTTCAAGAAAGAACAACCAAGAAGCACAAACTGAAAGAAAGGTCGGCCAAGGACTCAAGAACATTGAGAAAGGCACCAAATGGATCTACAAGCCAAGGAATCACTCTGCAAGAGAAGGATTCAACAATATAGACAATAAGCTTAAAACAGTTCCAGAACCAGGAAAGAGTCACTCCAAAAGGAATAACTTTGGAAAAGAATCAAAATGAATTGAGAATCTAGAATAATGCTCAAGGACAAGCATAGAAACCAAAAATCTGATCCGCAATAAAAAAGAACCATCTACTAGAACACACTGAAGGAAAACACATAAAATTGCTACCAGAACCAAACATGAACAAAACTAAAAGGATATATTTTTGGTTGATGTAATATTGCTCATAGATTGGGGATGCTCTTGTATCAGACACCCCAGGAAGAAAGAGATGTTCCATGAGAGGAAACTCATGAACATTGAAAATGATTCGGGATATAGATCCCATGCTCATTTCTGATCCAAACATATTCTTTGTCTGTAAACCTCTTTCTTACCTCCTCCGGAACCTCAACTGGATTATCTAACTTCTGATTCTCTTTATTTATATTCCCTTGATTTAGACCCACACACTATCTCTGACCAATGCTTTCTTTCTTCTGCAACTTTGACTTATTTCAACAACAAGGCTTCATCCGGTTCGCCACCATAACCTTATTTCGTAGGTTCCTGCTTACTATCAGGCTCATTTATCAGACCCTTATGTAAATCCATACTTCCCTCTGGTATCATCTCTGCAACTGGTTTCTCAGCACTGCAACTTCTCTCAAGACTCAGATTCCTCACTTCCTTCTCTTTCTCCTTCAAAGAAGCCAATGTGAACTTCTTCCCATCCTTCTCAATAGTAATAAGGTTTCTTCTATAGTCATAGATATCTCTTCTATCAAACTACCAAGGTATCCCCAACAAAACATGATAAAAACTCATAGACAAAACATCACATAAGACCTCATCCCTAAAAGGCCCAATATTAAAATTCACCAAATACTGCTCTTTTACTTCTAATTTTTTATCATCCTGCAACCAACTCACCTGGTAAAGGAAAGGGTGCTCAAGCCTCTTCAATCCAAAATTCTCTACCATTTCCTCAGATACCAAATTATTAGTATTTCCACTATCCACAATAAATTTACAATACTTACCACCAGATTCACACATAGTCCAAAAAAAAATATTCCTCTAAGTAGATGCGGTATCATTGCTCTGCTCCATCAAGACTCTTTTCAACATAAGGGATTCTCCCTATTCCGGTTCCAACACATTCTCACTAGTGACTCTAGCTTTCTAATCCTCATTTGCCACACAATTTCTTGCCATCCCTTGCTTGCACTCAAAAGATCTATGTCTGATTTGTCAACATTTTAAACATCTACCCAAGAATTATTTTCTACTACCGTCACTGCCTTTTCTCTATGTCTTTTGATTCAGTTCTTTATTCCACTTAGGTTTTGATTCTTCTTTAACATTCTACTTCTCTATACTACAGCTCATCTATCTTTTATATCTCTCCTTTCCTCTAGGGTTATTTCGTTGTTTTCTTTTCACTTTCTCCTTAGCCTTTAAAGCATATTGGTAAACCTCTTCAACTATAGAAATCTTCAGCATACTCATATCATCCTAAATGTTAAATGCAAGTCTATTTTTATATCTATCCACCTTCTTTGTATCCATCTCTCTATGTCTAGATCTAATCATTACCTTGTAGAATTCCTCGGTATACTCCTTCACACTCATGTTCCTCTGCTTTAGGTTTTGTAACTTCTTGAAAAGCTCCAACTCATAGTCTCCTAGAATAAATTTATCTTTCAATCTTGCAACCATCTGCCTCCATCGGGTGATCTTCATCTCACCATTATCAACTCTATCTCTCTGCAACTCCTTCCACCACAAGGAAGCATGTCCCTTCAACTTAGTCTGTGCCAATCGGACTCTCTATGGGTCCTTAATATTCTCAAACTCAAATTAGTCCTCTAGCTCTCTGATCCAATCGATCAGATCTTTCGGATTCAGTGTCCCGAAAAAGTTTGAAACCTCCACTTTATGAACTTTACTCACTTGCGTCACCACTCTCAGAAATATTTCCTCTCTTTCATCTTCCAGTCCTTCAACTTCCTTGACCTCAAGCTCTTTTCCAACCTCTTCATACTCATCCTCATATTTTGGATTCCTCTACAAACCAGCCAATGCATTTCGGATCTCATTCCACATCTCATTCTTGAAATCCTCCATTATCTACTCTACCCTCCAGGGGTTCATTCTTCTAGGCGACATCACCTCCTTTGCTCTGGTAAAACTGCCTCAGCTCGATGATCTAACTATTGGTTTTGATTGCCTCACCTCAATGATCTATCGAATACACGTATCCCACCTCAACTCAATGATCTATTCACCCAAAGGAATGCGTCAAGGTTTGCAACCAGCTCTAATACCACTTTGTGCAGCCATGGTCTGATGGGTCCTCAAACAAAACAAACCAGATCATGTAGCAAGAGTAACACAACAAAAGAAACAACAAAACACAGATAAAATGCGAAATCAGATATTTGCATCATAATATTATCATCATAGAACATTCGATAATCAACTGGTTACATGCAGGCTAACATGCCAGATTACAATTCATCTAGACCTCCAAGAGGCAACCATATTGCAATTTTAGAGACTAGATGCTCCTAACCATAGAATGAATTCCTAAGGATCACATACAATAATATATTTACCCTTCAGAACATATCCAAGTCAGCCATAAAATAAGACATTTACCAAGGTAGGAAAATGAAACATGCAAATAGGTTAGCCCCAAGAATGAAAGGAAAATCCTCTGAAAAAGAACAACCAAGAAGCGCGGATCGAAAGGAAGGTCGACCAAGGACTCAAGAAAATTGAGCAAGAAATCAAATGGATCCAATGTTGGCATTGCACACTCCAATAAGAATTGAAGATGTTGTCATTGATGGCAACCTTGTAGCATTGTCAAAACCGTCAGGCACAACCACTGACAGGCACAGGCACCGGCATCGACAGACACTTCATTGGGAGGGACAACAATGTTCATCGGCATTCCAGCCGACATGAACAAATTTTTGTATTTAATTGTAATATCTTCTATAAGCTAACATGGCATATTGTAATAAGACTCATATATGTATGAGGTCTTGTAATTCATTTTGATATAGATGAGGAATAAGGTAGCATGATGGTAGAAGTGATGAGTGAATATTTTGTATAAGGTTTATGGTTATTGTATGAGCTTAAATAGGTACTGAACTTGGCATGGTAGATGCTGAATTATAGTAGTACACTATATTGGATTTTCATAATCCATTTTGTAAGTCAGTGAGACTTCCTATTGTAATTGAGCAGTGAGCTCTAGGAAGTTTGCCTTCCTGCATGTGTAGGCCCCTCTTGTAAGTAATATCCATTCATTGGCCAGTGAGTGAATATTGTGGGTCACAAATCCCACCGAGGTTTTTCCCACACCAGGTTTCCTTGTTAAGCATCTTGTGTTATAGTGTGCTTTCTATGTTGTCTTTATTATTCCTATTTATTGGATTAATTCTTGTTTACCGATACACTATTTTAGAATGCAAAATACTTAATAAGGTTAAATATTGTTTTAACCGGTTAGATACTGATTAACCCCCCCCCTCTCAGTATCTTTGGGACTATCATCAATCCTAACAATTGGTATTAGAGCCAAGTCCTCTATTTTCAAAAGTCTAACAACTTGAGGAAGATTCTGACACCGATACAGATGGAGAATTTAAGAAAGCAATTAGAGGGAGCTCTTGTGGACTATGATGCAGAGAAGTTGAAGAACATCAAACTTGAAGATGATCTAAGGACTACATAGGATTTCATTTAAGGACTTCAATAGAATCTCACTATTGCTAGAAATAAGAGAAAAGAACTTCATGAGAAGATGCAGATTAATGATGATTAAAAGGAAACTCTTAATGAGCTTGTAAGCAAGATGAGGCAAGAAAACATGACCTTGAGAAATGAAATGCAAGACATGACTATGAGATTTTTTAAAGACATTGAAGATAGAAAGAAGAATGAAGATGACTTGACTAGGAGACTCAATGATACTAGGAAAGAAAATCTAAGACTTAGTCATGAAAATGATATGTTGAAGACAAATTTGATTCACATGGAACATGATAAAACTAAACTTATGAGACAAAAGGGAATTCTGGAAAATGAGTTGGCTACTGAAATCAACATAAAGAGAAATTCAAGAAAAGTTCAGAAGAACTTGATGGTATACTGAAAAGTTAGAAACCTAATGGGGACACTAATGGACTTGGATTTGAAGTTGGTGAAAGTTCCAGTACTGCAAACAATCATGATCACAGTAAACCGGTAAGACAACCTAATGCCTACAAATTTAATGGGAAATGCTTTAACTATAACAAGTATGGTCATAGAGAAAATCAGTGTAGATCTAGAAACAATCAGAACATTAATGCACCCACCGGTCAATGTTCCAAATGTAACAAAATTGGTCACAATTCAGAAAACTGCAAAATGAATGTAAGATGTTATGTTTGTGGAAGATTTGGGCATTTATCTAATCAATGCAAAACACAAACTGGCATAGGATATGGAAAGGCTATTCAGAAAAACAACGTGACTTGTTATGCTTGTAACAAGATTGGACATATTGCAAAATTTTGTAGAAGAAAGACTTCACCGGCAAATAATAAAGGACCTAGTTTGAAAGGCAAAGAGAAGGTTGATGAGGTAAAGAAGGAATTTTCAAGACAATGGATTAAAAAGACAGATCGAAATGTTGATGAGACTATTCCTTCACCGGTAGAACAAAGTATTACTCCGCCGGCAAGAGACTCTTCATCCAACTAAAAAGTAACCCTTGGGGGTATTGCAACAAGTTGAAAATCATGCAAGTTTACCCTTGGTTGATGGTGAGAAGATGGACTTCTTCTCTACCGGTAGATGTGTTAAGTTTCACTTAACCGACGAGAATTTAATGTAGTTGTTGGAGGAAAAGACATTATAAATCAGTGGTTTCCCTCTTTTTCATTCACTGAGCATTCAAACTTTTAGAGAGTGCGAAAATCTGAGCGAAGGCATCCTTAGCGAGAAGTGAAGCAAGTTCTTTCAAGCATTCAAACCTATCAGGCAGATTAAGGTATTTCTCAATGGCTTCCTCCTCTGCTCCGAAATTTATTGTAAACCCTACTGTTGTGGAAGTAGTTAAACGTCATAGACCCGTTTCCAAGATTATCCCCGAGATAGCGAAACAAGATGATTCCCTAGGAGCTTTTTAAAAAATTCCAAAAGGTTTTGCAAATGCAGAAGATCCTAGAATCTATATTCATTGCCATATTGAGGAATTAGGTTTAGAAGAAATATTGAAAATGTATAAAAATGTTATCTATGATGAAAGTGGAAATGTGAAACCCGAACATAAGGTTATTGAAACTTTATATTTTGTGGAAATCATTGACATCCCAGAATTTCCTAAGGAGGTAGTAAGGATTTTGCTTAGCAGAGTTCATGGTGAATTCTTTTGGCTAGACTCTATTTGTAAAATCACTAAGGAAATAGTTAGGGAAGTGACTGGCTTACCCTCCACTGGTAGCAGGCCAGATAAAACTAAAAAGGTTCCTAATAACACTATCATGACATTAACAGGAGCAACTTATGATAGCAGATCCCTAAGAGTGAATGATGTAAAAGATGTGAATGTTAGATTCATAAGTATGATATTAGGTTATAAGGCCACCCATGCAAACCGAATCAACTCTGTTTCCAATCTTTGTATTAAAAGTGCATATTATATGGTCAACAGTGATGCAAAGATAAATGTATGTGAGTGGTTAAAGGATGAGTTAATAGATAATCTAAAAAAGATCAAAGGAGACAAGAAAGGTACTTTTTGTTTTGGCAATCTCTTGGTATGTCTGATGTTGTATCTTACAAAAGAGGTTCCCAGTATTGGTAAGAAAGACTTTGGTTATGGTATACCGGTAGGCAAACAACTCTTAGGTATCGTCACCAGTATGGGCACAGATAATGATAACAATATTAGTGAGTACTTCAAAACATTCAAAGCAAAAATGAAAACAAGAGAAAGATTACCACAAAGCATTGTAGATAAATATGAGAAGGAAATATATTTTGTAATCAAGAAGGATGAAATCTGGATGAAGGCAGTTCTTCCTAGAACTGTATGGGTAACAGAAATGGGATATGAGGTAGATGTAAATATCATTGAAACTTATGCCAAAGCCCTATTAGAAGCCCCTAGAGAACCAAAAGAAAAGGTTTTTGGGAATGTACAATCAATAGAAAGTGATGTACAAACATTGAAATAGAGAAAGAGAAGAGAAAAATACATAAGGAGTGCATCTAAACAAGTTAAGGAAATTAAAGAAAATGTCATGAACATAACTGGTATAAAGGAAAGTGACTTAGAAGGATTACAACCAGAGGCTCATCTCTCATCGGTTGGTACATCATCAGATAGTGAAATTCCTATTGAGTTTAAGCGAGTAGATAGGAAGAGAAAACAATCACTAGTACCCTCTCCTCCTCCCAAAAAAACAAGAACACCAAGGTAGAAGCAACATGTAATGAGACCACCGGCAAAGAATTTGACACCAAAGAAGAAAAAGCAGCAATTGGTTATACCACCATTCGACAACTTACTGAATGAAATAACTGATGACAGCAACTTATCCAATGTGAGGAAATTATATGATACATTTACTAATGAAGAGAAAGAAAGTATAGCAAATAACATCATCCTACATCTTGACATATATAAGAAAGTGTTAATAGAAGTTGTAGATGATTTGCCTAGTAAATTGTATAGGCGGTTGGATGCTAAGAGGTTAGAAATTATGGAGCTAGATAAGAAAATTAAAATTGAGAAACTTCTAGATGTACATTTGGTCAAATCTGTTGAAGAAATTGATGAATTGATCAATGAAGCTAATAGGTCAGTTTTTGCAAGCGGACACTGACATGTGAGCCTAATGGCTAGCAGGGTTAATGAAATTTCAGAAGAAACAATTGATAGATGGGATATTTTCTTTGTTGAGAAGGAAAAATAAGAAGAACTGAAAAGACCTAAAACTTTCAAAGTCTATCAAAAGGATAGAGACAAGGGGAAAGGCAAGGTAGGTGGACTACCAAACATTAAAGTAACTGATAACCTACCAACACCTTTGATTACTCCACCAGTACAAACTGATAGTACACTGGCTACTGAGAATGTGGATACACCACATGAGGATACAAACCTTGAGTCTGAAATTTTGTACACTATAAACATAGACACTCAGGAGGTTAATATTGTAGCTGATAAGGAAAGCACAAAGGAAAAGAAAGATGTTGCTACTGAGGAACCGATAGATAATATTGAGATTGGGGTACAAGCAGAGAAAACTGAGCATTCAGAGAAACCCTTGGTTAGTGAAATGGTTACTGACAATACAAATGCAAGCACAGAGAAACCTAAAGAGATAATAACTAAGATACCAGAAACTGAGAATAAAGAAAAACCAATGGAGATACCGGTAGTAGATAACACAGTGAAACAAGCAGAGAAACCGACAGAGTCACAGGGACACATTGAGATAATGAAACCAAAACCTTTTCTAGTGGAAATGCAGACATAGAATGACCCACTAGAGGTTGATTCAGACAAATTGGTTACTCCTATCGGAAGCACTGAGATTGTAAAGGTAGTTGGGAAGACATCCAGTACTTCACTGACAGAATTTAGACCCACCAATGTGACTGAATTACTTTTGGATTCAATAAAGAAAATAACAGACTGCAATGCATTGGCCTCTAAGGCAATTGATGACACAATTCCTATTCTTAAGTTGATTACACCCAAATGCAATGTAGATAATAAGGATTCTTTGAGTCATTTAGACACATTGTCTAAATACATTACTGGTAATATACTGACTATTGATCAAATAAATGAAGAAACATTCAAGGAGAAAATGGAAAAAGAAAAGGAGAAATTCTTTGAGGAAACAATAAAGAAGTGCACAGAACATATTGATACTCTTTTATCGGCACTGAGAACAACAATTACGGATTTTAAGGAACTATACATAGATACTTGCAAGACAAATATGTTGACAATGGATATTGACAAAGAAATCAACAAAGTTAAAAAGGAGATTAATGACATAGCTGATAATATCATTGGCTCATCTGAACCTATATTAGTTATTGAATAGGAAATTGCTGGATTTGAAGAAAAATTGGAGAAGTTAGAGAAAGAGAAGGAAAGGTTAAAGGAAAAATCCTGAGAGCTAAAGTGCAAACTTAGTCCTAAGTTAGATAATCTTATCTCTCTAAGGAAAGAAATCTCTAAGGCACTAATTCAAGGTCAAAAGACACTGGAAGAACAAATGCATCATCTCACTGGTACAATTCAGAGAACTGAGGCAGATATGGAGGACAATAATAGGTTTATTTAGATCTTGAATTTGGTCTTAGCAGACTTATTCCAGATTTTAACCAACCGGTTACAAAGTTCAAGCTAAAAACTACACTCATTTGACAATTTTGACAACCTTTGTCATTGATTTCAAAGGGGGAGTAGTAGGATAGAGAAAAATGATTACCAAAGGAGATCATCTACTCAAGGGGAACACACATTTTGGAGCACACATTTTTGGTAAAAATTTTAACTTCATTTTTGGATACAGTTTTTGGATTTTTCTCACGAGTGTTGCCATTAATGCCAAAGGGAGAGATTGTTGGCATTGCACACTCCAATGAGAATTGAAGTTGTTGTCATTGATGGAAACCTACCAGCAACCTTGCAGAATTTTTGAAACCAATAGGCACAACCACCAACAGGCATAGGCACCGACACCGACAGACACTTCACCGACAGCGACAACAATGTTCATCGGCATCCCATCCAATAGGGACAACTTTTTGTATTTAATTTTAATGTCTTTTGTAATCCGACATGGCATATTGTAATAAGACTCATATATGTATGAGGTCTTGTAAATCATTTTGATATAGATGAGGAATAAGGTAGCATGATGGTAGAAGTGATGAGCGAATATTTTGTATAAGGTTTATGGTTATTGTATGATCTTAAACTGGTACTGAACCTGACATAGTAGATGCTAAATTATAGCAGTACATTATATTGGATTTTCATAATCCATTTTGTAAGTCAGTGATACTTCCTTTTGTAATTGAGCAGTGAGCTCTAGGCAGTTGGCCTTCCTGCATGTGTAGGCCCCTCTTGTAAGTAATATCCATTCATTGGCCAGTGAGTGAATATTGTGGGTCACAAATCCCACCGAGGTTTTTCCCACACCTAGTTTCCTTGTTAAACATCTTGTGTTATGGGGTGCTTTCTATGTTGTCTTTATTGTTCCTATTTACTGCATTAATTTTTGTTTACCGGTACACTGTTTTGGAATGCAAAATACTTAATAAGGTTAAATATTTTGTTAACCGGTTAGATACTGATTCACCCCCCCTCTCAGTATCTTTGGGACTATCATCAATCCTAACATCCACAAGCCATGGAATCACTCTGCATGAGAAGAATTCACCAATATAGACAATAAGCTCAAAATTGTTCCGGAACTAGGAAACAGTCACTTCAGAAGGAATAACTCTCTGGAAAACAATCCAAACAAACTAAGAATCTAGAATAATGCTCAAGGACAAGATTGGAAACCGAAAATCTGATCCGCAAT
This sequence comes from Cryptomeria japonica, assembly GCF_030272615.1. Taxonomy (NCBI): domain Eukaryota; kingdom Viridiplantae; phylum Streptophyta; class Pinopsida; order Cupressales; family Cupressaceae; genus Cryptomeria; species Cryptomeria japonica. Next base: position 132,171,981 of record NC_081413.1, on the reverse strand, counting down.
AAAAAAGAACCATCTACTAGAACACACTGAGGGAAAACATAGAAAACTGCTACCGAAACTGAACAAGAACAAAACTGAAAGGAAATTTTTTTGGTTGATGCAAGATTGCTCATAGACCGGGGATGCTCCTGCATCATTTATTTAATTATTTATCTCCTAATTTTCAAAAATGGAAACAAATATTTTATTTGTTTAATGATATTTTCTACAAATCCTCCTAATATTAAAAAATGGGAAATTAATATCATCTTTGATATTTGAAAATCCATCTTTTTTGAAATATCTCATATATCTTAATTTTAAATTTGAAAATGAGGTATGCATCCTCAAAAATCTTCTTTTTTACTTTTTCTCTACTTTTTCCTCAGCATCTTCATCCTTCCTCGAATGACAGCTCTACCATGTGCTCTATCAAGTCCATCCATCTAATAAAAAATCTTTTCGATCTTGTCTATCTATTGAGCCTCGAGTTTTCTATAAATTGGGCTCTATTTCATCAATCTCATCATCTAACTTTCTATATTTTTATTTTGTTGAAATAACCTAGTAATTAATATCATTATTCAGTCTTACAATCATGTTCCTAGTAAATCTTGCCTATCCCATCCTTGCTTTCACTTTGTATTTTCATCTACACAAGGAGACAAATATATCAAAATTGGAGATGAAGGGAAGAACACCAAAGTTAAACTGAAGAAGCACTCAAGGATGGTTTGCATTTTATTTAAGTTTCATTTCAGTTTTTTGTTGGATAGATTATGATAAATTATTATTATTGATTAAGTGTTTTCATGATTAACTTAGTTTCATATCTTTCATGCTTTGGTTTGATTATTCTAACCGTCCCGATTTTCCTGATCCACACTATCCTTACCCCCCAAGAAAGGAGACAAAGAAGAATTATGTTGTTGTTCAAGTATGATTGGAAATGAAGATGTATCACCACACATGACAAAGAGCCCCCAATAAGGTTAAATTACTAGTTCCATTGGGTGAGGAGCAACATATTAAGACGAACAGAGTGTTAAGGCACTACCTCTTCACCAAGAAAAACTACAACGTTAGTTGTAAGAGAGCATGCTAGCTTGATCATATTGGCCTTGAACAAATTATTTAAAATCCTTACAATTTCCAAGAGAATGAAAATAACAATGATGAAAAAGAAAATACTCATCACCTTCTTTATTATTACTGTTATATCTTATGAAAGAAAAAATAATATTTTTTGCATTCTTCAATCTCCAAAGAATTCTTGGAGATAATTTGTCTCAATTGCCAATATGGGTAGGTCTTGTCTCTTGAGATGTAGGACAAGGTCTGCTAGTAGAAGGAGAAGGATTTTTTTATTGAGGTTAAAGAATTGGTAAATAAGGAGGAGGATTATTTTTGTGAGGTAAAGGAATTGGTAAAGAAGTGGGACTGTTATTTGATGTAGAAGCATGTTTGGATGGGCGATAGTTTCTATGTCTTGCAAAATACTCCTAAAAGATTTGAACCTTAAGTAGGTCATCCATAGGTGAGTGATGAGGATGTCCTAGATATTTTTTACTATCTTGTGAAGGAGGGTTTATAGGGACTTTTATTCCTTGTTCATGTTTTCTAGGTTCTTGTCCACTGTAACCTAATTTTGAGACTATAACATAACCAATCCTATAAGAATTTTTCAATTATAAAGTAGGACTATTATCATGAATTTATTTAAAATTTGTAGTGTAAGGACACACAGAGGAGTCAAAGGGATAAGTAGATGAGGAAGTGATATCCCTTGTGGAGAAATTATCCTTTCTATCATCATTTATGTCCTCTTTGATAGGTTGGGAACTAGGGCCCTTATTATCTAAAGCTTCATCTTTACTTAATTCTATGTGAGGAGATATATCATTAATAAAATGCATAACATCTTCTTGTCTAAAAATATGTTGATGATTAAGACAAGCTCTAGGAGAATAAGGAGGATCTAGAGAGATTGATACACCAACATTTTGATCTTTCTCCCCTTGCACTAGAGTATGCACATGAGAAGAAGATGGTGTCATGTTCCTCTTCAATGGTTTCTCTCCATTGGAGAGATAATTGATAGTAGGTTTGAATCTTTCCACATTCACATGAGATACCCTAGAAGAGGTAGAAGTGTTAGATTTTTCATCGCTATTTTTAGGATTATCATTATCTATAAAAGCTTTTATGTGATCTGATAATATGATGAAACTATAAAGATTCAGTCAACCACTAAGAGGGGGGGTGAATCAGTAGTTGGAAAATAGACTAAATTTTCACCAAACTTATTTTTAATTTAGAATCAACTCACAAAGTATACTGGTTTAGACACTTTAACAAATCTGTAGTTGCACTGTTAAACCTACCATTTGACCTAATACTTTAGTGATATAAAGTAATAGATCTGAAACTTAACTATCCTTTGACCAAAACCTTAAACCACTTCACTAATACCAATAATAACATATTTTAGATTATTTCCAATCGTTTAGATATATCTATGCAGATTTACCAATCATTCATATCAACCATACCAAAAACACATCCACAAAATCATTCTCCACTTGACACAATAACTTTTCATGTGGAAACCCAAATGGGAACAACCACAATGGGTATGAATACCGACAAGTATTTTTAACTCTGTTTAAGTTCACCCTGTTAGGAGCCAAGCCTGGTTAGAAGCTTATACAAGAATGTTCTATTGAACAAAACCGGTTAAGGACCACCCGGTTAAGGGATTGACTACAAATATCCTGTTAAAGGTAACCTCAATGGAGGATTTCAAATCCAAGATAATGGATCACCTAGTTAGAGGATTTTAACAACAAGCATGTTAGAGCTTACCCTAGATGGGGATTTCAAACTGCTGTAATGGTTAGAGAACAACAGGTTGTTTGACCGATCTGGAAATAGCACTTCCTTGCTCTATCAGATCCTTTACTGCTCCTATCTACCTTCACATCATTATGTAGATACACCTCTCGGTTTGGATACAAACACTTTCACACTTAATCAAATTTTCCAACCACTCATTCAATAAATTCATCAACCTTATAAACAAATACATTAGGTCGGTATCACAACACAAACCCTAAAATTCTCATAGAGATTACAAACACATCAGTTCAATCTTGATTGTTAGATTACATGCAATCAACTTTAAATTCTTCTAGGAATCTATAACCGCTCCTAGATCACCATAATTTGAATCTTGTAATACACCACACGTTTGTCACTTTATACTATGAGTTTGATCATTTCCAAGATAAACTATTATCCTTACATGCAAAAACCTTTTCAAAACTCATCATGTCTAACATGCTTTCATGGCATCCTCATCACCAATCATCGTTCAATCATAAATCATCACAACCGATCTCCAAGCTCCATCGGTTAGGGTTCTTCTTCTCAACTACATAGGGTCATCGGTTGATCTTCATTGCTTCATTATCGGTTGCTTTACTGCTTCATTACTAGTTTCTATTGACATCGATGACAACACTATACTTCTTTAATGAAATCTTCATGCAATGCCAACATTCTCCCCCTTTGGCATTGATGGCAATACAAATACCAATACCAATTGATTGTCATGATTGAGAGTAAAACATATACACATGTATAGGAATCCTGGTTTACATTTTTCAACATAAACTATATCTTCATATCTTCAGCTGGTAACTGGTTTGCAATCTGTCTTCTCTCCTTAACATATACAACTATCAATCATATACTTTTCTCCCCCTTTGATAGCAATGCGAAAGTGAAGGGAAACCATTTTGTTTCTTATCCATTCTTCCCCAAATTGCATTTAGTTGCTCCCCTTGTGGAGTAGCTCCATTCTTAACCAATCTTTCTTCAAGATTTTCAATAGGCTCTGGGATTGATGTCTTTTGTATCTACTTAATTGACTTCATATAGGGATACAACTTCTAACTCACCTTTGAGATATTCAAATGTAGCCTTAGGTAGAGGCTTAGTAAAAATATCTACTAGTTGTTCTTTAGTGGAAACATGCTCTAGTAATACATCTTTGCTTTGAACTTTCTCTCTTAGGAAATGATACTTCATCTCTATATGCTTTTTCCTAGCATGCAACACCAGGTTCTTAGAAATATTTATAGCACTTGTGTTATCACATAAAATTCTTACCGGTTATGATATCTTCAGCTTGGAACCTTCCAGTATGTGTTTCATCCAAATTGCTTGTGTACAATTCATGTAAGCTGCAACATACTCAGCTTATAGTGTTGATTGAGATATACAACTTTGTTTCTTGCTGCTCCAAGACACTAATCTGCCTCCAAGAAAAAATGCTCCTCCAGTTATACTTTTCCTGTCATCAACATTGCCTACCCAATCTGCATTGGTATAGGATTTTAAGTCAAAGTCTCCTGCATATGGATACCATAATCTATAATCTATTGTGCCTTTGAAGAATCTGAAAATTCTCTTGGTTGCAATCATGTGTGACTCCTTCGGATTTTTGAAATCTAGCAACCAATCCTACTGCATGAGCAATGTCCGGTTTGCTATGGATAACATAATGTAGCTTACCTATCATGAATTTGTATTCCTTTTCATCAACTGGTGCAAAATCACCTTCCTTTGATAATTTACAACCTATAACCATTGGTATTCTAACTAGTTTACAATCTCCCATTCCAAAAGTTCTCAGCACTTCCTTCACATACTTGGATTGTGTGATAAAAATTCCTTCCTTCATCTATTGGATTTGCAAACCTATGAAAAATATTATCTCACCTACCAGTGACATCTCAAATTCATTTTTCATTTTATTAGCAAAATCATGACACATATCATCATTAACTCCAAAAATGATATCATCAACAAATACCTCACTTACCAATATTTTATCTCCTTTCATCTTGAGATATATGTTACTATCTTCACCGGTTCTTTGAAAACCTATCTTTACTAAGTGAGAGTGCAATCTTTCATACCATTCTCTTGGTGCTTGTTTCAATCCGTATAGTGACTTATGTAGCTTTGACACCATATCCTTTTCTTCAATTAATACATAATCATCTGGCTATTCTATGTAGACTTCTTCTTCCAATATTCCTTTTAAGAATGCTGATTTAACATCCATCTGATATACCTTAAATCCTCTGTATGCTAAAAATGCAAGTAGAGTCCTTACTCCTTCCAATCTTGCTACTGGTGCAAATGTCTCACCATAATCTTCACCTTCTTCTTGTGCATATCCTTTGCATACCAGTCTGGCTTTATTCCTCACCACTGCTCCATATTCATTCAATTTGTTTTTGAATACCCACTTTGTGCCTATTACATTCTTTTTTTTTGATCTAGGTACCAATGACCATGTATTATTCTTCTCTATCTAATCAATTTCTTCTTCCATTGTCTTGATCCAGTCTTCATCTGCAAAGGCTTCTTTTGTTGTTCTAGGCTCAATGGTGGAGATTGTAGATGGAGGAAATGGATTGAATACAAGATTCAATCTTCCAACATCCAACAATGAAGTTTTTCCTATCAAAAACACACATGCATGTCACACAATCTACTCCATTGCACTCCTTAAACCAAGATCTTATGTAGAAAATATTGCTCTCTTAAGCACACACAAGAATATATTGTTTTTGGAGATTCAAGATGATTAATGCATAAGAAGATAAAGAAAATGAAATGAAAAGATGATGAAGAATGCAAACTAACATAAGTTCAACGCATAAAGATGAGATACCCAAATAAGATAGGGGGGCTTGTTTAAATAGATTTTTTTCCGGGCAAGTTTATATTGTGGGATAATGCAAGATGAGTGGTATAGGGAAGATGAGTGGTAAATGGGATATGGTAAGTGGTAGGAGGGGATATTAAAGGCTTTTATTAAATAAATGGAGAAATGTATATAAGGTGAATGCATGAAGGCCTAGTAATGAATATGATATAATGTTTTATTTAATAAATTTAATAGATTAATGATGATATATTATTAATAATATAATGAAATATGGAAATTATGATTAATGAATTATGGAGAAATAATAGTGTAATAATAAGGATTCACCTGATGTTCAAATAAATTTTAAATTAAATGCAGACAAATTAATGGAAATTTTTATGTGTCTACAGAGATCATACAAGATTTTTCTCTTAGCCTTCTTCTAGTTAACACACCTGCATTCTTATATGTAAGTGGCAATGGGGGAATTCAAAATTCAAATTCTCTGCTAGGTGGGAACTTTGGTTCCAATGATGGGAGTGGCCAGATTTTAGTTGGTCCCATAGGAGAGAAGGATAAGCCTCCGAACTTTCTGGAAGCTGTTACCATTCAGTAGACTAGTGGTACTTTGCTAGAGAAGACAGTGGGTTCCTCTGTGCCCTTGGGGGAAGGGACTAGCGGGGGGTCCATCCCATGTGACAGCTCTGGGGAGAGCGGAAAAGAATCAAAAAAATGGTCTTCCCTCTTTGGAACTAGACCAACTGGTAAATCCTCATTTCCTCCTGTCAAGAATATATCTGATCCTTCAAGAGGTGAGTTCTCTATCTCTATCCCTGATCTGGTTTTGGATCATAATATAAATAGTATTTCAAACTCCTTGGTAGGCAAATTTATGGGACCGCGTCCTAACATTGAAGTTGTTCCGGCCTATGTCAAATGAAAATGGGCCCTTAAGGGTAATATTGAAATTTCGGCCTTACCCAAAGGTCTTCTGTCCTTTTCTTTCTCTTGTGAAGAAGACAAACTTGTGATTCTTTGTGGAAGTCCCTGGTTGGTAGGAAAGATAGCCTTGGTTCTTCGTAAATGGCAACTGAATCTGAATATGAATGACTTTCTCTTGACACAAGTTCCAGTTTGGGTAAAGCTGCTAGGCTTGCCTCTGGAATATTGGGCAGAAAGTATCTTCTCTAGAATTGCAAACTCTTTTGGTGAACTACTTTATATAGACCCAGTAATAGCTTCAAAAAGGAGACTCACTCATGCTAGGTTTTGCATAGGGATAGCCCATGATGCAGATATGCCGAAACAGATAGATTTAGTATCAAAGCTTGGAACATGGAAGCAACATATTGAATATGAATCTATTCCCTTTGCCTGCTTCCATTGTAAAAGAGTAGGACATTGGGCAATGTCTTGTCCCATCAAACCCAAGGCACAATCTAGGTAGCCTAAGCCCCATTCTGAGAACCAAAGGGTGCTAGAAAAAATGGTATGGCAAGTTAAAAACTTAGAAAGTAAAGAAGAAAACTCAAATCATTTTAATCCCTTGGGGGAGAAGAAGGAAGTGCCCTTAGCCTCTATCTCCAGTCCTACAACCCAGGAAGCTCTGAGAAATGATTCGACCATTGTCAACCTTCTGATTACTTCTCAAACAAGGGAGCAGAAAGATCAAACTGATTACCCAAATGATATAGTTGAAGTGTTAGCTGATACTTGCGAAGGAAATGAAGTACAAGAGAAAAATGATCAACTAGAGGAAGGAGAAATCCCTGTCTCTCAAGAAGAAAAGATTGATACCTCTCTGCTCATGCCTAGTCTTGAAATACAAGTAGCCCAAAAATGTTCAATTTTGGGCCTGAACCTCTCGGACTCAAACTAGAGTTCAAAATCAGCTAATAGTGGTTTAAATGATTCAAATGCTTCCAGAACCCCTAATTGGGGAAACGAACAAGAAATTTCCAAAATCTTAAGCAACTCGGTAGTGGCTCCTGAGATAGACACTGAGTGGAAAATACCAAAGGAAAGGAATAAGAAAGGAACTACTCCCTCGACTTCTCTTCTAAGGAAATCTAGCAGAATAGCTCAAGTGGATGTTGGGTATACCTCCTCCTCCCTAGGTCATCCCTGTAATCACACAGTCAGAAATAAGGAGCCCAACAAGAACATTGCAAATGGAACCTAGAAGACTCTTAAGGAGTTAGGAATTGGTAAGTAACTATGAAGATTATTTCTTGGAATATTAGGGGACTTAATAAAGCCCATAAGCATGACATTATCAGGAACATAATAAGGGATAGTAAACTTGATATATTTCTAATTCAAGAAACCAAAATGAGTAAAGAAAAAGTTGAATCATTAAAGTTTTTCAAAAATGGAAATGTCAGTGGCGGTAGTTCTGAAGGTGCTTCAAGAGGTATAGCTACCATTTGGAATCTTAATTCTGTCAAAGGGCATGTTATCATCCAAGACAAAAATTTCTCATGTATCAAATTTGAGCACCTACAAGATGGTACTTCATGGGTCCTCACCAACATTTATGCTCCCAACACCTTGAAGGCTAGAAATTCCTTCTAGAAAAAACTATTCAAGCTAGGGACAGCTTCAGGAATCTTAGCTGGCTGGTTATGGGAGACTTCAATACTCCTTTGAGAGAGGAGGAAAAATATGGAGGAAGCCCCCCTCAGCTAGAAAGCAGGTTGGCCCTTATGGATTTCATTAACTCTCAGGCCCTCAATGACTTGGAAATACAGGGATGTAATTACACTTGGACTAACAGGAGAACTGGTACTGATCTTATCCAAGTTTGTCTTGATAGGACTCTCATTTCCGATGACTGGTTTAGTCATTATTTTTGTTCTCTGTTGGCCCACATTCAAGTTGGTTCGGATCATTTTCCCATCACCTTTATTTCTGACTCCATCAACAGAAGGAGAAGCTTCCCCTTCAGATTTGAAAAAATGTGGACCCTCCTCCCAGACATCAAAAGTAATATCCAGAAATGGTGGAGCATTCAAGTTGAGGGAACTTCTATGCATAGAGTTGTTAAGAAGCTTAAGAGTGTTAAGGACAACATAAGAATCTAGAATAAATCTAGCTTTGGGACCATTTTTTAGGCCAAAAGCAAAGTCCAGGAAGACATCAAAGAAATACAAACTCAAATCTAGAAAGATGGTTTCAGAACTATGTCCATTGCTGATGAAAATGAGTCTCTCAAAAAATATCATGATATCATTGCCAAAGAGGAATCCTTTTGGAAGCAAAGATCAACATGCATCTGGCTTAAGGAAGGAGATAGGAACACAAGATTCTTCCACATGTCAACTATCAAGCATAAAGCAGTTAACAGGGTTACCAAACTCGTGGTGGATAAAGGGGAGATTATCAAGGAGGAGGAAATTAGAAAGGAAGCTAAAAGGTTTTTTTCAGAACTGCTAAAGAGGGATAATAGATTGGATGCTAAAGCTCAATCTTATTTTCTTCTTAAAATCCCTTGTCTCATTGATGATCATAAGAATGCCTCCCTTTCTTCCATTCCTTCTAATTAGGAAATAAAAAATGTTGTCTTCTCCTTTGATGGTAACAAAGCGTCGAGCCCGGATGGTTTTCCAATGTTCTTTTTTCAAGATTTCTTGGACATTGTCGGGAAAGGTGTTACCAATGGAGTCAAGGAATTTTTTGGGGCTAGGAAACTTTTGAAAGAAATCAATGGCACATTTATGGCTCTCATTCCCAAATCTCAAGGTGTTGACTCTATGGACAAATTTAGACCTATCAGTCTTTGCAATTCCTTTTATAAGATTATCTCTAAGTTTCTTACTTCCAGATTGCTTTCTGTCCTTCCCGCTCTTATTAATCACCAGCAAAATGGTTTTGTCCCTGGTCGTCAAATTATTGACTCTATTATTACTATCCATGAGAATATCCACTCTCTTGTTAAAGCTAAGAAGCAAGGTCTCATCCTTAAGCTTGATCTCTCCAAAGCCTATGATAGGGTTGACTGGTCTTTCCTCTTGAAGGTTCTCATGTCTTTTGGTTTCTCACCCAGAGTTTTGAATCTCATCACCCAACTTATCACCTCTCCTTCTTTTGCTATTATTATCAATGGTTCACCTTCTCCTTTTTTCCAAGCCTCTAGAGATATTAGGCAAGGGGATCCTATTTCCCCCATCCTCTTCATTATTATGGCAGAATGTTTTGGAAGGAGTATGGAAAATTTGGTTTTGCAAGGCTCCTTTAAGGGTCTCCACCCTTCCTCTGCAGATCTTATTTGTTCTCATCAACAATTTATCGATGATACTATTATCATGGGGGAATCTAGTATTTCTGAAGCTAAAACTTTGAAGAGTACTCTTTGTAAGTTTGCCTCTACATCAGGTCAGTTTATCAATTGGACTAAAAGTGAAGTTTTTTTCATCAATACCCCGGAGAGAAGACAACAGAGAATCAGTAGAATCTTGGAGTGTAGGATTGCTGATCTTCTTGCAAACTACCTTTCTCTCCCTATGGGAACTGCTCCTCCTGACTCCTTCTAGATTTCTCTAGTGGACAAATTCCAGAAAAAGTTAGCTGGATGGCAAGGAGCCCTCCTAAGTTAGGTTGGAAAGCTCCAACTTCTTAAAGCTTCTCTTCTAAGTATTTTGGTATATGCTCTTAGCCTTTTCAGAATTCCAATTAAATATGCTGATGCTATCGAGAAAATCCAAAGAAGATTCCTTTGGTCTGGGGTTGAGGACAAGAAAAGAATGTCCTTGGTGGCTTGGGACCAGGTTTGTAAACCGAAGAGCCATGGCCGTCTGGGCCTGAGGAGGATCCGAACCCTAAATGAAGCTCTTCTATCCAAACAAGTCTAGATAATGTTTCATCTTGATATTGAATGGTGTAAAATATGGCAAAGTAAGTACTCTCTTCAGTCCTCTTCCCTTTCTTCTTTTATCAATTCAAATATTAGTATTAATGGCTCCCACATATGGAATTATGCCTCTAAATGTAAAGAAAGTATAGCTAAAGGAGTGATCTGGAAAGTTGGAAATGGTAGGAAAGTTAAATTCTAGGAGGATGCCTGGCTTTTTGATAAACCTTTGATAGAAATCAATGAATGGGCCCCCTATGCTCCCTCTTGTATAATATCTTTTAGCTCCTTAGTTGCTGAGTACTGGATTGGTAACGAATGGCAGAATATTGAAAGCATCCACCCAAGCCTCTCTAACCTCAAGATCCATTTGTCTGCGGTTTGGTTCAACAAAGAGGTTGACTCCCTGATCTAGAAACATGATCCCAAAGGTACCCTTACTATTCCTCTATGTATTGTGTTCTGTCCCCTGATCCTTTAGGTAATCCCTTCTGGTCTAAAGTCTAGATTAGAGGCCTTACCCCCAAGATCAATTTCTTCTTCTGGACCGTCCTCCATAATAAAATCTTGACCCTTGACAACCTGAAATGTAGAGGCTTTTCTATCCCTAATAGATGCGCTTTATGCCTTCAGGAAGAAGAGTCTGTGGACCACCTTTCCATTCACTGCTCCTTCTTAGCCTCAATATGGGAAAGATTTCTCAATAGTTTTAGCATTGCCTGGGTGTTTCCCAACACCATCACAAATCTGTTTTCCTCCTGGAACATAAAATGGACTAATTCTTTTTTGAGATCTTTGTGGCAGCTCTCGCTTCCTCACATCCTATGGGGACTATGGAAAGAAAGAAATAATCGAATCTTTAGGGATATTTCCCTCAATCAGGATATTGTGTTCTAAAAAATCCAATGGCTGATTCAGGAAAATATAGAGATCATTGAGGGTCCTTGTTTTTCAAACAATACACTGGAAGCAAATATTTTAAGGGTGTGGAACATGAAGAGTATCGAAATTCCAAACTTCAATCATAACAAAAGGCTTGAAGCTAAATGGAAAACCCCCCCTCATGGTTGGTTCAAAGTTAATTTTGACAGTGCTGCCAAAGGTAACCTGGGTCCTTCAGGTTGTGGAGCTGTTCTAAGAGATGACAAAGGAATGTGTAAGGAAATGGTTGTTGTCCCTATTGGAATTCAAACTAATCATAAAGTCAAAGCTATGGCTTCTCTCCAAGGTATCCTCCTAGAAAAAAAATGGAATTGTCCCCTCCTATGGATTGAAGGGGACTCAAAAAATATTATTAACTGTCTTAAGGGGGTCTCAAAATCTTTATGGTCGATCAACAACATTATCATCTCTACTAGAGACCTTATTAGTACCTTTAAAAAAAGCTACATATCCCACATTTACCATGAGGCCAATGGCTCTACTGACTGGGCTGCCACTACGGTGGTTAACAAGGAAGCAATTACCACGTGGATGGGAGAACAAGGACTCCCCGAAGATGTCAGGCAAATCATTTGCTATGATAGTTATAGAAGTACTCCTAAGATACTTGATGGACAGGATAATTATGAAAAGAACTGACTTGAGTACTTCGAGTCATTATAATAATGAGAGACTCATTTATTATATTACCAATGCCATAAGTTCCCATGCTTTTTGGGTGACTTTGATAGTTCTGAAAAGCTCACCAGTTAATCTGCTCTGCAAGTTTCAAAATTTGGTGTTGAACAACGACAATATGGGTGGTAATAGGAGGTGATATGAACCAAGTAGCTTTAAAGAATGGAAATAGAAGGAGGAGGTTTGGGGTATTCTGTAGAAGGGTGGCTTCTCAAAATTCATGGAGAGACTCCATGGTTGAGATGACATGGTCGCCATTTTTTCTGTAAAAATTAGAAAAAGGGCATGCTGAAAATGGGAGACCAAACTGTAGAAATCGATGAAGATTTAATTACTCAAGCTACGAGCCTCACAAGAGAAGGGTGAAACTTCTATAGAGATAGGAAAGTCAGTAGGGAAGCTATTGAAAGATACCCAGACACTGAGAAAGAGAAGAAATGACTGGTAAAGTTGAGCAAAACCTACTACTTGCCCAGGGCTTTTGCCAAACCTTGGCAGAAAGTCCTCTTTGTGTTAATGTGATACATCACTCTAGATGGTAGGTTCACTAAAGTTTATGGTTATCACTTTGTTCTACTGAATCACTTTAGGCACAATGATAAGGTTAACTTCCCTTATTTTCTACTCTATTTGATGAATGCATCCCTCAAGGCCTACAAAGAGAACCCACGGGGTGATACAGCCATGCACCAAGGCCTTATGGTACTAATCTATGACCATCTTAAGGCCAACCAAATTGTTCGGATGCAACTCTCTATGGATTCTGAGGATGAGGGGTCTTACCCTACCTTCTCAAAGGAAGAGGAGTCTGAAAGTTACCCTTCGACTGATACTGAGGATAGCATGGATGTCTCGGATTATGAAAGTGGGAAGAAGAGGAAATACATCAAAACTAGACCCTCATCCTCTAAGGGCAAAAATCCTAAAGGTAGACCCCTGATTAGCATTTCTTCACAAGAGGAGACTTTGGATGACTCTGAGGTGGAGTACCCTCAAGGGCGGCTGAAGAAGAAGACTAAAGCTCACACCTAGGCCATGAAAATGCACAAGAAGAAAGAGGAGACTGTTAAGGAACCAGAATCCCACAAGTAGGTAAGGGCCTTGGAAGATGATCAGAATCTAGAAAAGGAGACCATGGAAGAGGCTCTTAGGGCTATTGACACAACCATCTAGCACACCCCTAAAGAGGAAAAGGCAACCCCTGGAAAAGTTGACCCCCCCTTTAACCTTCCCCATGAGGGTTTGCAAGGTTTCATGGAAACTATGGAGTGGCTCATCAATGGTTACAAGAAAGCTATGGACGAAAATAAAAAACTCTGTAACAGAATCTTGATCCTAGAAACCATCAATACAGGGGAAGGGAAGACCATGGCCAACTTCATAGAGGACCTGAAAAGTACCATTGCCAAATCTGAAGACATAAGAGATACTTTCAACCCTAGGTTCAAAAAGATTGAGAAGGATTTGCTAGAAAGAAAGAATCTTGCTGCACTAACGACCACACTCTCATGTAAATGGTCAACAAAATTGGTAAAATTGAGGAGTTCCTAAAGAACATTGCTGAACAGAGCCTTAGCATCCTAAAGATTTCAGCCAACAACACCAACACTCTCATCAGCAAACTGGATGATGAAAAGGAAATCCTGGACATTGACCTGGAAACGGAAGGAACAGGGGAAGCTCAAGGCCCCAAAACCTGCACCAGAGGCAAAAAGAAGGACAAAAAACCTAACAAGGATCTGGAAGACCTTAAAGTTGTCGGGGCTACTTATGATGAGCTGGTGATAAAGCCGAAGGACTTGTTGAAGAAAATTTCTATGTAGCGCCTTCTTAGTTTCTTTGCTGTTGTTAGTTTTGTTGTCCTTTCGGTTCACTGGCTTTTTGCCAGTCTTTTTGTATGTGGTTCTTAAGCACCGATCTTTTTGGTGTCTTATCTTAATATCTTATGTTAAAGGTTTCGGGTCCTGAAAACCTACTTTTTTAATTAATCAGAACACACCTACATTCTTATCTCCAATAATCTGATCAGGGTTGTGATTGAGTCTGACATACCTTGGAGTAACATGATCTTGGTTTTGAGGTTTGTCTTCTTCTTCACTTTCTTCATCTTCTACTGGACCTTCTTGTTCCAGTTGAACTAGGGCTTCTGTGTTCAGTTCTCCAACTTCTGGCTTTAGCGGTTTCGGTTCCAAAAACAATGTGTGTGGTTCTTCTTCTTCCTTCTTCTTGTTGGTTTCTTTAGATTTTTCAGGAAATTCATCTACTCAAACATTCACACTTTCAATGATCTTCTTAGTCTAGTTGTTGTAGCACTTGTAAGCTTTTCTCTTGGTGGATTAACCATGAAATATTCCTTCATCACTTTTGGCATCAAACTTTCCAATATAATCACTTCTTTTAATAAAACATTTGCTACCAAAATTTTTGAAGTAACTGACATTCGGTGATCTACCATACCAGTATTCATAGGGTGTTTTGTCATTACCCCTTTTACCTAGTATCCAGTTTATTGTATAAACAACTATGATGACAACTTCTAATGTCTTAGCTACATCTCCTTGAGTTAACATAGTCCTAGCAGCTTCAACCAGTGACTGATTGTTCCTTTCTGCAATACTGTTCCCTTGTGGTGTCCTTGGTGCAGATAGCTGCCTCTTGATCCCATTGTTTTCACAGTATGTAGTGAATTCCTTTGAAGTAAATTCACCACCTTGATCAGTTCTTAAACATTTTACCTTCCTTCCACTTTCATTCTCAACCAAGACTCTGAATGCTTTAAATTTGCTGAATGCTTATCTCTTGTCTTTCAAGAATGTGACCCACATCATTCTTGAGCAATCATCAGTAAATATCATGAAGTACTAATCTCCTTGAATACTCCTAGTCTTAATTGGTCCACATAGGTCACTATGAACCAAATCTAGAAAATGTTCAGCTAAGAAAGATTTGCTCTTGAAGGTTGAGGTTGTCATTTTCCCTAACTAATATTCCTTGCACAAAGCATTCACCAGTTTGTCCAACTATGGCAATACTCTTAATGATTTTGACTTGATGACTCTTACAATTTTATAAAAATTCACATGGCAAAACCTTCGATGCCAAAGGCAACTATCTTCTACTTTTGCAATCAAACAACTATTGATTTTAAAGTTTAAGTGAAATAGGTTACCTTTGGTTTGTTTGCCAGTTGAAATCAATTCACCTTTTCTTAAAAAGATCTTGCAAACTCCATTCTTGAATTCTAATGGGTAACCTTTGTCATTGAGTTGAGCAACACTCAAAAGATTGTGTTTCAGACTTTCAACCCTGTAGACATCATCTGCACTACTCTTACCATTCAGGGAAATGGATCCTTTTCCTTTCACCATGTAGGGAGAGTTATTCCCAAATGTGACAACACCTCCATCAAATTTGTCCAGTGTTAGGAACTTGCTCCAGTCACCAGTCATGTGGTGTGAACAACCACTATCTATGATCCAGTCATCTGAGTTGTCCAAGTGAGAGACCAATGCCTTCTGATCTAATGTCTTATTTGATAGCAACAAAGACAATGTCCTCATTTGTATCTTCCTTAGATTCTTCACCTGTATTACCTTCATCCACTGCAATGAAATAATTTCTTTTTCCTTTTCCTTTAAAATTCCTATATTTCTCTTGTTTTTCCTTGTTATCTTCATTAGGACAGTTGGCAAAAATATGTCCTATCTGGTTACATGCAAAATATTTCAATGGTAATTTACCTCTATTCTTATCGGTACCTCTGGGTAATCGCTTGGCCAACAATGCTTTGAGTTCCATCAAGCTATCATCATCATCTACTAGATCTAGATTCATGACTATAACTTACTTCTCTTCTTTTCCTTACTGGTGGGGTTGATATTGAGGCTTTAAATGTAGATTCTGACCTCTGAACACTTCCATCAAAACCATTTAATTCAAATGCAGTCAATTTACCAATGATAGAGCCAAGAGTTACCTTTGTCTTGTCAATAGATTTGAGTTCTTGAATGGCTACAACTCTGATAGCATATACCAGTAGAAGGGTTCTCAATACCTTTCTAACCATAGTGGAATCCTCCACTGTACCTCTAACACTTTTGATTTCTCCAACTATCTCCTTGATTCTTTGATCATATTGTTGAATTTTTTCACCTTCAGCCATTCTCTTGTCATCAAATTTTCCTCTAAGACTCTCTTCCATGGCTATCTTTACATGCTCATCACCGCCATAGATTTCTTCTAGATTCTTCCAAACTTCATGTGTAGTGTCCAATCCATGAACATCAACATATTCTAAATCTGACAAGGTACTGATGATGGCTTCCAATGCTTGGATGTTCTCCTACTGCTCCTTCTTCTGATCATCTGTCAGAATTCCACTTGGCAAGTTATACTTAGTAACAACATGATCCCAATACCGACTTTCTAAGCTCTTGATGTAAATATTCATCCTATCACTCCATATTTTGTAGTTATCTCTATTTAACTTCGGACCTTGTCTCTTCATCATTTTCTCCTAGATCTTTTCATCAAGCTATTAGGCTTATACTCAAGAGGACCTAGAATACTCTAATATCAATTGATGATATGATAAAACTATAAAGATCTAGTCAACCACTGAGAGGGGGGGTGAATCAATAGTTGGAAAATAGACTAAATTTTCACCAAACTTATTTTCAATTTAGAATCAACTCACAAAGTATATTGGTTTAGACACTTTAACAAATTTATAGCTACACTATTAAACCTTACCAGTTGACCTAATACTTCAATGATATAAAGTAACATATCTAAAACTTAACTATCCTTTGACCAAAACCTTAAACCACTTCACTAATATGAATAATAACATATTTTAGATCGTTTCCAATCATTCATATCAACCATACCAAAAACACATCCACAAAATCATTCACCACTTGACACAATAATTTTTCACATGGAAACCCAAATGGGAAAAACCATGGTGGGGATGAATACCCACAAGTATTTTGAACTCTTCTGAAGTTCACCCTGTTAAGAGCCAAGCCTAGTTAGAAGCTTATCAAGAATGTTTTGTTAGGAACAGATCTAGTTAAGGACCACCCGGTTAAGGGATTGACTACAAATATCCTATTAAAGGTAACCTCAGTGGAAGATTTCAAGTCCAAGCTAATAGATCACCTGGTTAGAGAATTTTAACAACAAGCCTATTAGAGCTTACCCTATGAGGGGATTTCAAACTGCTCTAATGGTTAGAGAACAACAGGTTCTTTGACTGATTTGGAAATAGCACTTCCTTTCTCAATCAGATCCTTTACTGCTCCTATCTACCTTCACATCATTATGCAGACACACCTCTTGGTCTGGCAAAAGTCACTTTCACACTTAATCAAATTTGATAACCACTCATTCAATCAATTCATCGACCTTATAAACAAATACATTAGGTCAGTATCACAACACAACCCCTAAAATTCTCATAGAGATTAAAAAAACATCGGGTCAATCTTGAACATTAGATTACATGCAATCAACTTTACATTCTTCTAGGCATCTATAAGTGCTCATGGACCACTGCACTTTGAATCTTGTAACACATCACACATTTGTCACTTCATACTATGAGTTTGATCATTCCCAAGATAAACAGTTATCTTTACATGCCAAAACCTTTTCGAAACTCATCGCGTGGAACATTATTTCATGGCATCCTCATCACTGATCATCATTTGGTCATAAATCATCACAACTGATCTCCAAGCTCCATCAGTTAGGGCTCTTCTTCTCAACTAGATAGGGTTAGCGGTTGATCTTCACTGCTTCATTATCGGTTTCTATTGACATCAATGACAACACTATACTTCTTCAATGCAATCTTCATACAATACCAACATGATCTACATGTAATACATTTTATTAAAAATATCATTTAATAAAATAACATACCAAATGGATAAAAGCTTTGACAGATGATTTGAAAGTAGGAAATATCTTTGAAATTCTAAAGATACAATATGCAAAATTTCTATGAATGAAAAGAATTAATGTAAAGTGAAAGAAACCATTATCCTACATATGGCTTTGATAAATGTAACTAAGAAACAATGTAATAATAGGTGAAATATAAAATCAATCAAATTTAGTAAATTCCATTATGAAATACCCCAAATCAGATATGAAAACACAAGTGAAAAATTATGCAACCCACAATTCAATTGTAGAATAAACTTGGGTTTTTATGAATTTAACCTCTAAATTTATGTAATTCAATTGCATATATGAGTGAAAAATTTAATGGTTAAGTGCATACAAATCAGATTTAAGACCACAAATAAAAAATAAGCATGAAAGATATTGAGTTCACCAAAATCTATTGTTTGGTGAACTAGCTACCCAAATGAATGTAAATGTGAGTGTATAAGCTATATGTTTCATAAAGGATTGCAAATATGAATCAATTAAGTGCATATGAATCTTGAAATATGAAAAATGAAAATCAAAGTTTTTGCAAACATAGAGTCAAATTTATCAAAATGTATTGGTGAGGAAAAATTAGGGCTTTACCAATTAAGATAATAAAACCACTAAGCTTGTCTATGGGACCAAAACATTGAAAGAGGGGTGAATCTGATAGATCTAGCCATAATACAAAAAGGAAAAGGGTTGAAATTCTAATTAGATTCACTGGTTTTGTTTGTGACCCTCTTTTAGTTGAAATTTGGATGTGAATTGTGAAATTAGGACAAGACAAGGGATAATTGAGGAGGAATAATAAAACTAATTTTCTACAAATATCCAATAGAGCTACAAATAGGGATCTGGGTATAATAAGAGAATCAGAACCTATTCTTGAAATTTTGGGCTAATTTTTTAGGACCACGTAGAAAAGATTCACCTTGGTCCTCCTATTTTCACACCATCAAAATCTGTACCTATTTGTCATCATAAAATCTATCATAATCTTTGAGTATAGTTCTCGAGTCAATTCCATGCACACAGAAAGATAGAAGAAAGGGCCATGGATAGTGGTTTGTCTTGGGTCAAACCCAGGTTTAGGAATTAACCTTGAATTGAATAATGTAAATACTGAAGTAAATGCTAGGAGATATACCTTAGATTTGCAATGGTTGATAGAAAAATTAATGATGCAATTCTCTTTAGATATGATCACAAATATTGGATATAATGGCATGACAAACACATGAACATGAAATAATTAATCAAACACACATGCTTGCATGAAGAGTGATGTAACTTTGCTCCATAATGCTTGAGAATATTAGATGATTAATGCTTGACGGATGCGCATATATTATGGATAGGTAGTGGATGTCCAAATGAATTGATTATATGTTTTTATTTAGGTTTCCCTAAGTAATTTACTAATTAGGCCAACCTTCAATAGTCAAGTGTAGTAAAGGGGATCTAAATCCATTGAGGAGGGAGAGAGCCCACTAAGATTGGGTCTTGTTTAAGGGGGACTAGGGTGGTGAGGGGTGCCCTAGTTTAGGACCAAGGTACCTCGTGCCTTGGTCCTCCAAAAATAGGACCAACAAATTAGGAAATGGGGGAAGGAAACAAAAGGATGGGTCCCACTCAGTAGTGTCAATAGGTGATATCAAATTTGGAGTAAAGAGGACCAAAAAAAACCTAGGAGGAATGGAGGTAGGACATACTAAAGTAGGAGCATGAACATGAGGTGTGAATTGTACCAGTTACAATTTATGACACTAAATTAACTACTTCTAAAAAACATAAACACTCTTAAAGTCCTAATAGGATTGCATAATATAACCATTTTCAAGACATAAATATCCATATGCAATGATGCAACCAAATATTTAAATAAAAAAATTATTAAGGCAATTAGTTATGTGCTTGAGAGGCCTTTAGATGGTAGGACTTCTTCCAATAGTTCTAGGAAAATGAATCAATGTTGACTTGTTCAAACTACATTATGCCCCATTTCTTAAATTGTGTGTACAATCTAATGGATTTTTATAATTAGTATCCTATGGAATGTTCTTGTGTACTAACTTGAATGCAACATTCAAAATAGACTTTTTGAAATAGTTCCTACAATTAAAAAAAATTGTGCAATTCCTATAGCCATCATTAATGATACACTTCAGTTAAAAAAATAAATATTCTTATGTTGTAAAGTGTAAGAAGAGAAAAAAAAGAGAAAAGTACTAGTTAGTCAATGGCTTAGGTAAATTTCCTTCAAAGGTCTTAGCTACCTCTACACATTTAATGGGACTTGTTATAGATGATTTAGTTGGCCATGAGTTCATTTAATGGGCTGCTTTGGTCTCATAGATGTAATTAAAATTTCTCATTCATTCATTCATTCACATAAATAATGTCATGAGGTTCATGACATGACAATATAAGTAGGTGAGGGTGCTTAAGAATTGATGAGTACCACCTACACAACATGCTACATCCATACCTCTACATGGGTAAATTTATTTATCTATCATCTAGAATCAAAGTTGCAAGATTCAATAAAAGTAAACAAGAGATTAATCAAATGAATAGCAAGGATTTTTCACACCTTATCTTCCTTTCAATTGGTATCAAATCCTAACTAGTTTGGTCTCTTGCAAAATATCTTGAAAATAATATTGTAGGAAGAATATGGCAAGAACTTACATAAAAGTTGTCATGGAGAAGTTTAACAACAGTAACATCAAACTATGTGAGTTGAAGATGAAGGATAAGCTCATAGATTGAGATCTATGGGCTACAATATCTAGAACAAAACCTCATACTGTAGCGCAAGATGTTTAGGATACAATGGATCAAAAATCTAAGGGCCTCATAAGGCTTTATTTAGTATATTCTATTCTGTTGAATGTCCATGAAGATAAGTTTGTCAAATATCTTTGGAAGAAGCTTGGAGATGTTTATCAGGATAAATCCCTAGTAAACAAGTTTTTTTTAGAAAGAAGATGCATTCTTTGAAGATGGAATATGGAGGATCTATTGCTAATCTTTTAAATTACATTCAATATGATTGTTTCTCAGTTGGGTTATGTTGGTAACAAAATTAAGGAGGAGTATCATTGCATACTTCTATTATGTTCTTTTCTTGACTCATGGGACCACCTCGTTATGTCTATTGGGAGTACAACCACCAATTTCAAGATGGATGAGGTGGTGGCATTATTACTTTTATAAGAGATGAAAAGGAAGACTTGGGAGTTAGCTAAGGAAGATCTTGTAGTTCATGGTAAACCAAAAGAGAAAGGCAAGAAGAAGGCTAAGAAAGATGAAAGAGGCATATCCAAATGTTGGGATATCTAACTCTTCTGGAAAGTCCAAGGTAAAATATTGGAACTATGAAAAAATAAATCACTTTCAAAAATAATGTAATAAGGAGAAAAAGAAAAAGAAGAGACCCTGTGATTTAGATTTAGATAAACCCTCTCAAGATAATAGTGAGGAATTTGTTGTGTAGTTGATAGATTGTAGTGCATCTTTTCACGTGACCTCACATTGGGGTTATTTTTCAAAGTATGAAGAATATGATGGTGGGAAGGTGTATCTCAGTGATGACTCTCATGTAAAGGTTGTTGGCTATGGAATATTTAAGATAAGATTCCTTGATGATAGAGTGGAGGGGATCAATGGTGTTATGCACATATTGAGTTTGGTATGGAATCAACTCTCTGTATGTAAGATAAGTGATGTGGGTGCACATGATGTTTTCATACAAGGTGGATGCAATATGACTAAAGGCTCTATAGTGCTTGCTAAGGGTGTTCAAATAGGAACCTTATATAAGCTAGATGTATGATAGTATAATGAAATAATGCTTTTGTGAAGTTGAAGAAGAGGGCTCTAGATTCTTCATCCTCACTATTAGATCGATTCATGAAGATGACTATTGCTTCTACATTTGAAGACCATTCTTTCTCAGTACCTAAGGGTACCAATTCTTTGGAGATGAAACTCCTAGTAGAGAAGACAATGGTATGGCACTAAAGACATGGTCACATTGGTGAGAAGGGTCTCAAAACCTTGGAAAATAAATGCCTTGTTGAGGGGCTTGATGATTGTAATTGAGTTCTATTTCTGCGAACACTACATTTATGGTAAACAAAATCGTGTTCAATTTTATTCTAGTTATCACAAATCTTTGGGGTTGTTGGACTTGATACATTCTGATGTTTTGGTGTTGTTAATGTTCCTTCAATTTCAAAATCTTTTTATTTCATATCATTTATCAATGACTATAGTAGAACATTTTTTAATTCTCATAAGTAAATCTAAAGTTTTTAGTCGGTTTAAGGAGTTTAAGGCTCTTTTTGAGAATTAGAATTTTAGAAAGATTAAGTGTTTGAGGATTAATAATGGTGGTGAGTTTTTCTCATTGAAATATGATAGGTTCTATAAGGATTGTGAGATTGATAGGCATAAAATAAATTCATACACCCCTTAGAAAAATGGAGTTACATAGAGGATGAATAGGACAATGGAGAGGGCTAGGAGTATGTTGGAATCTAAGAATACTGAGAGGGGGGGTGAATCAATGTTCTGCTAGTAAGATAAATTTTACCCTTATTAACAGAGTGTTTCAGTAACTAGTAACCATAAAAGAATATTATAGCAAGTACAAATAATGCCACCACAAGAATATTCACCATAACATAGATATTTATACGTGGAAAACCTCAAAGAGGAAAAACCACGGTGGGATTGGTGACCCACAATATATATCCACTGGCCAAATGAATAAATATTACAATAGGGGCCTACACATGTAGGAAGGCAAGTATACTAGAGCACACTTCTCATCACAAAAGGAGCCTCATTGACTACAAGCACCAAATACTGGTTTACATACAAAATTCTGAACTCAGAGAATGCATCTGCTATGCTAGACGATTTTTGGTTCAAGCACTAACTATATCAGTTTCCACTATATCCTCCTTTACCAGTAACTTTCTTTTCATCCCAAACCTTAAAACCAATAACCAAGACTGACTACAAAATATTATATTCGCATACAATTGATCAATATTGTTCACACTATATTTCGCATCATATGTATTTCTCTCAATATCATCATCATCATCTGATCCAAAATATCCTAACCAGACTGACTTAAATACCCTTCCCAAACATAAACATAAATGCCTTATGTTGGCTTACAATGATATTACACTTTATTACATGTCGGCTAGACAAATATAAATACATTAAACTTCATGATCGATGTCGTTGATTGCTACTGTGTAGACTTGTCAGATCAATCTCCTATGTCAACCTCATGTATCGGTTCCTAGTTTGTCATTTTCCCTGAATGTCGGTTGTCGGATCATGAATACCGGTGAGTACCGGTTAAGTGTCAAACCCAAAATGATATGTGTTTCTATCAATGACAACACAAATAAATTGAATGAGTGTCAATTATCAATAGAGTATGCTTAGTTGTGCTAGCCTCAAATTTTTTTATTGGTTGAAGCTATAGCCACTGCCTGCTATTTGGTAAAAAGATCTACTACATTTGCACTTATTGATAAGACACCTATGGAACACATTTATTTGTCAAGGAATATCCAAAATCTTCTACTGAGGTGGATGGCATGGACAATGTACCATATGCAAGTGTTGTTGGTAGTCTTATGTATGCTATTGTCTATACTAGACTACAAATTGATCAGGTAAGGGGAGTGTAGTGCCCCTCCTTGACTCATCCTTTATGAGAGAAAGTAGTATCCCTTTCTTGACTTATATTTTGATTTATTCCTCAATAGACTTGATTGTACTCCTATGTGATGTTTCAATTTATATTTGTCTCTATCTATATTTCAGATGCTTATGGATGATGCTAAGCATTTATATAGACGGTTGATATATCATGACTCTTATGGATGATTGACAGGTCTTGGATTATTATGATGACACATTTACTTGATGATCTTATATGTGCTCTTGGTTCATGATGGATCATATTTCATGGTGGATCTTATATGTGCTCTTGGTTCATGATGGATCTCGATTATGTTAACCCTATTTCATGATCATGCTGATGATTGAGGTGATGCTATAATGATTGTGATAGTCTTCTAGTGTCTTTTTGATAGGGACGATATCATATCACTCATTATGAGCATGATACGATGTTACGATTCTCTATCGCTTTCTTGATCATTTATGATATATATATGTATGTATACACACACACACACACACACACACACACACACACACACACATATATATATATATGTATATATATATATACATGCATATATACATACATATATCTATACATACATACATATATATGTATGTATATATATATATATACATAAATACACACACACACCCCTATATATATATGTATGTATACACACATATATATATACATATATATATACATATATATATATACATATATATATATATACACATATACACATACACATACACATACACATACACATACACATACACATACACATACACATACAGAGTTATATATATATATATATACATATATATATATATATATGTATGTATATATATATATATACACATATACATATACATATACATGTGTGTGTGTGTGTTATTGCATATGTTGTCTCATGGTTATCGATGGTTGCAGGATTGTAGGTACTAGACATTGACTCCACCTGGTCTCACATGTTTGAGCGTGTCTTAATACCAATGGCAAGTTGATTGGAGATGACATGAGTTCCCTCTACACAGACTAGGCTTAAATTGATACCTTTGTCAATTAGTGTCTTGGCTTGAGTCATCGGTCTGCGTCATGTGGTATGTTGTTCAACCCTATGTCGGGTTGCCTTATGAGTTTGATAATATTTATAAATTAATAATTAATTAATTTATATAGTTTATTTAGTATTAAATTAAAATAATGGATGGCATTAATATTTGATATTAATGTGTGAATTGTTATTATTGGAGATTTATTATTTATTGATGTTTATTTCATGAATTTGTATTTATTTGATGATTTTAGGTTATTATTATTATTATTATTATAAATGGTACTTTATATTGATATTAAAAAATTTGCCTATTACAAATGTTATATAGCAAAACGAAGACCACCAAAACTCTTGCTACAAAGAATAAAGACACATACAGTCTAATAATTACATCCAAAAACTATCTAAATGTTCATAACAAAAATCGACAAACAAAAACTACTTTGGTGCATTAACCACCATAATCTCCTTGCCTTTCTCGTATCCTTCCATAGCATACACACAATGATCCTCCTTGTCGACATGGTCATAATGGGCTTCTGGGGGGAGGCCAATCCACAACAACCTACCACCCGTGATGTTCTTAGAGCCTTGAGGCCTTCCATGTTTTTTCTTTGGAGAGGAACCTGAGATTGAGTCCCCGCCTAGTCTCCTTCCAAGAGGGGCTACATTTTTCCAGCTCTAGTCAGATTTAAGCATTCTCCCATGACCTTATGTAGTCTCACACCCCTTGCATACCGATTTGGGCCGAAGATCTACAAAATTCTTTATTATAGTTTGCACTTCATAACAGAAACAGATGTAAAGGGGGCTAAAAATCACACGAATGTAGCCAAACACCATTTAGGCAGACAAAGCCTTCCCCATCCCTCGTCATCCTAATGAAACCTGTCAAGTTGCCTCTCCATTCTTCCTTCACACTATTTGAGACCAATTAGTGCACACAATCCACCCCTCAACTCAAAGGCCCATGCAGTAAATATGGAAGCTATATCCATATTAGTGCAGTATTTGAATTTTCCCCGCATGTATTCATCCCCAAGAACAATCTTCACTCTATTGAGAAAATATCGGTCTTCAAACCTGAAGACGTTTGAGAGATGCTTGTCAAAGATGGTACCCCAAAAGGCCACCATAGAATGCATCACCTTAAGAGAAAATTTTGGCTCCATCAATGAACCAAAACACTAATCCTGCACCACCAACACTCCTGTACTATCTTGCCAAAGACTCTCTAATCTATGCCCATTTACCAAGATCAAACTTTGCTTACTTACCATGATAACTCCCTTAATAAATGCATAACATCCTTCAATATCCTTGAGACAATCCCCGACTGCACACCATTAATGTGAGTATCCTTTTCGCATGTACATCACATCTGGCCATCTCTCTAGTACTGCCACCCTGCCCGATAAAACAATCTGCAATGTGGAGTAATGGTGATCACTAAAGACTATCAACCCATACCGCTGCCAAGTTGCACTCAAACCTCAATATTAAATGCTCGTCACCTCAATTGAAATGGATAGTCTCTATCAAATTTAGTCCCAAGATATCGCATCTACTTGGGTACTGATATCCTCATCACCCCAACCTCCAAATTCAAAGCCTCTTTTGTGTGCCTATCTGCCTCTTGATTGCCACCTCTAAGAGTGTGGGATATCTTGAAGTCATCAAAGGATTTCAAGCAATACGAGATCATATCGATATCACAACTTATTTTCTAGCTAAGCGAGCTACCACATATAATTGCATTGACAATCACAAGGGAATCCCCCTCTAGATGAAGCTTAGTCAGCCCTATTCTACGAGCCAGAAGTACAACAAGAATGGCCACTTTTGCCTTAGCTTCATTATTTGGACCATTTGGCAACCTTTGCCACCCTTCACCAATTATGACCCCTAGAGAGTTCTTCACAACACTCGACGGTCCCAGGTTACCCTTGGACGCACTGTCAAAATTGATCTTTGTCCACCCATCTTCCGAGGGTGTCCACTCAACCCCTCTCACCCCAACGTCTATCAGATTAACCCTATCCTACCTGTTAAAGTGCAATAATTATTATTTATGGTTTAATGTTTAATTGAATATTTATTATTTGATCTTTTGATTTATTGGATAATCAATTTTTTTTTTGATCGGTAATTGGCCGAAGCTTGAATAGCTTTTGACTAGAGCTATGAACTAGTGGGGACATAGTAGGGGCCCCCATCCCCATTACATATCTTTGAATTATTATTATTATTATGTTTGATTAGATTGACCCCAAGACCTTCCCCATCCTATGGAAGGCCAAGAGTCGCAACTTAGAATTCCACTTCGGATGTCCCTATTGGGAATTGAACATGGGTCTCCACAATGAGAACTCAGTGTTTTAACCAGTTAAGCTCAACCCCTTGGACAGATAATCATTTATTTGTTACTTATTTATTTATTTATTGTTTAAGTACTGGTTGAGTATTTATGCTTGTCTATACACTTATTTATTGCTGGGTTATTTATTGAATATCCAATAATTTATTATTTTGATTAATTTATTAATTTATTTGCCTTGTTTTATTTATTGGTTATTACTTATGTTCCTTTAAACTATTGCTATGATTGGCCTTCTTGGGAGTTGTGATTGTGAGGATATTATAATTTAATTGTTTGTTTATTTATTTATATTATTTATGGTTTTATATTTAATTGCAGCATTTATTTGTATTGCCTTTGATTTATTTTATTTAGCTTTGATTTATTATTAGTATTGGTTATTATTACATTCTCTTATTGCTAATTGAGTAATCAAATATTATGTTTATACCTACCCTATTATATTTTATAAAATATAATTTATTGGAATATTTTGATTCGTTGGGTTCTTCTATAGTTTTTGAATGATATTTTATTTATTGGCTTTTTTAGTATTTGTGGGTGTGTGCTTTTGAATATTTTTCTACAACTTTTGGATTTTCGAAATGTTTGGAGTTGGAATTGCTTGGTTGGATTGGATTTTGGAAAGCTTGCTGGTTTGGATTTTTTCTTTTCTATGATTTCATTACCATCACTCTACTTCCAGGATGGAGATATTTTTCCATTCTTGCTTTTTGATTTTTGAGAAGAGTTGTTTTCTTCGTGTCTACTAAAAGATTGTCTGTGGGAGATTGGGAAACATAATTGAAGAAAGGTTCTTAATATTGAGACATATGTATTATGAATGGGGAATCAAATACTTGTATGCTTTTTATTTATTGTGTTGGGTGTTCCTATGAGTTCTTGTGGCATTTGGGAACAAATCTTATGTCCTTACTTTGGTTGAATATTGAGATTTTTACTTGTTCCTTGCAATATATTAGTTATTGTGTCTCTCCTGGATTAGTTTCGAGTCGTAATTTATGCCTTAGTGAATCTTTTGAGTCAATTGTGAGTCTTTATTTATGTTTTTCTATGTTCTTAGTCCTTGCTATATATGCACTACAAAGTTGGTTGTATGCGCTAAAATATATATTGTACATGCATTTTTTAATCTGGTATATGTGCCACTCTAAAAGGAAGATGCGTTGATTATGTTAGGAAAATGCACCATTATGATCAGTAGATTCACCGTTATATTATGTGAATATAATAATCTGATTGGTGGATGTGCTAAGGTACTTTGTATATGGGTCCTCAATCATTTGTCAGTCTGTGATGCATTTTTGGATTTTGTCTTGTACCAAAGGCTCTTTGTGACTGTGTTGAGTTTTCTTTGAGATGTTTATGGTTCAGTATCACTCATTTTATTGTTGATTTGTGCTCCGACAAGATGGTTGTGCCTTTGTTAGCATTTTTTATGTTTATGTTGTGATTATCATTGATGGACACACACTTGCTTTGAGATCACTTTCTATGTATGAGTTATGCTCAACCGGTATTATGTATTATAGTCTTTAGGCTATCGGTGTTTTGCAGAAAGTGTTTACCGATCTCAAGCAGTATGAAGACCTCAAGCGGTTCGAGGATCTCAAGCAGAGCAAAGAAACTAAAGCGGTAGTTATCATTATCCCAGTCTTCATTTTTGGACAACCGGTAATCGGTTTAATGCTTAAACCGGTATTACTCTGTGATGAGTTACCAACCGGTAATACTTTGTGATGAGTTACCAACCGGTATTTTTGTGATGAGTTACCATCCACCGACACTTTGATGGTGATTTGTGTCATGTTATCAAATGTGTCTAGATGAAATGAGCCTAGGAACTTGCAATGTAATCCTATTGGACTGACATGAAATCAAATTCCTTCTTAAGGACATCATGTCTAGGGTTTTAGAAGATGTAGCTGTTAGGGTTTGTGGTGGTTGATGAGTTTTGTTTGTGCAATCTTAGAAGAGAAGATCAAGTCTATGTGCTGTAACAGAGTGTGGATTTACTGAAGATTGAAGTAATGCTGAAATGCATTAGCAATGAGCTATCATGGATCTAACCAAGCAGACTGTGCTATTTGCGAGATCATTCACTTGTTGATTACTCACATCTTTGACAAGTTTGAAACCCTTAACCGGGTAGGCCCAAAAAAGCCTTTGTAAATCCTCTAACAAGGTGGTTAACATCTGTGTATCTGAAATCCTCTCACAAGGTAGTCTTTAATCAAACTTATCTCCTAACAGAGATTGAGATTCCTAACACGATCTATTTTGGTGAAGAACATTTTATGACCTTAACCGGTCTAGTTACTATTCTATAGATAGTTACTTGTGAGTTTAATCTCACCATGGTTTTTCCCATTTGGGTTTCCATGTCAAAATCTCTTGTGTTATGGTGATTGTGCTTCTGTGGGTGAATGCCTTATTTTCTGTTTGGTTTGCATTTTTGTTAACCGGTTTGTTAGTAAAACTGTTATACTAGTTTACTGCTAAACTGTTTAAGTGTTTAAGTTCAGTATTTTTTGGTATACTAATTCACCCCCCCTCTTAGTATTCATCAATTGGTATCAGAGCCAACCTTTCTATAAGTTTAACCACTTGGAAAGAGATATGGGGAAATACATTGTGAGGCAACTTACTCATCGACTCACTCAGTCTGAGAAAGCCTACGATGAACTCACAGTCAAGTATAAGGCCTCTCTAGCAAAAAGGAGAGAGCATGCTGAGAAACTGATGGAGCTAACTGAAAACAATTCCTCTGATGAAGCAGACATGGAAGCCCTAGTTGAAGAAGTTGAAAAGCTGAATAAGTCTAATGCCAACCTGAGAAGGGAACTTGAAAGACTAACTATCAGGATGTGTCAAGAGCTTGAGAATCGAAGAAAAGCTAAATATCTGGTAAAAGACAAAGATCGTGAGATCTCCAAGCTGAAGCAAGAAATCATCGCACTTACTGCTCATCTCCAAGAGTGCAAAGTGGAAAAAAGAGGAAATGTAAGGTGAAATAAACATGGCTATTTCTGAGAATGTAGCCTTGAAGGAATCTAATGCTGCTATTACTAAAGAATTCACTGAGTCATAGGAAATACTTGCCAAATTCAATAAGAGCACTGTCAAGCTAGAGAAGAAGCTTGAATTAGTTAAACCAGTGAAGAATACCATTGGACTTGGTTTTTCCAGTTATGAGGAAGGTGAGACCTCTGGAACAAAATATGGAGCATCAAAGAAGCAACTGACACCAATGGATAAAGGTAAGAAAAATTTCAAACCTATTTTCTTTAATTGTCTCAAGGAAAGACATACTGCTAATGTATGTAGAAACAAGGCTTATAATAACTTTCCTTACTTTCTAAACAATAAGCCTAGATCTAATAGATTCAATGGAAATTGTTATGCATGCAACAAGTCTGGGCATAGAGCATTTCAATGCAGGTCTGTCATACACAACATCGGAAGGTATCCTCAAAGGAGTCAAGGAGTCTTTCCTGAACCCTTTGGGAACTGAAATCCAAACTGGTTTAATACCTATAATCATCAGTCAGGAAGCGGTGGCTATCAAGCGGAAACCGGATGGAGAGCAACCTGTTTGATCTATCATGGTAGTGGTCACATAGCTGCAACATGCAGAAGGAAGAATGGAAACATGAATAATGGACCTTGGAGAGAACCTGTAATGGTTTGCTATCATTGCAACAAACCGAGTCATACAACAAGATTCTACAGAATGAAAAATAATATATCAGATGATATACCAGTCACTCCGGAAGGAAAGATTGATGTTGAAACTATTCAAGCGGATATGAAGAAAACCTGGAAAAAGAAGCCAGAAGAAGTGTCTCAAGAAGAACCGGTTTCTGCACCTGGTGTGGAAATCTTTGAACTGGAAAACTAAGCTACATGAAAGCTTAGGGGGAAACAAATCGGTAAAATGTTTCGAACCCCCCGTTTACACTAGTAAAAGACCTTTACTGGTATGTGATACCTGTCAATTGGCGGAAGACTAGAAACAGTAAAAGGCAAATTAGGGTTTACGCCCTAATCATGGAGCATTTATTATGGTAGGTTGAGAATTCATTTAAAAGGGATTTTCAAGTCATTTTCACTTATCATTTTTCGAGCGAAGAAGTTTTCAAGTGCAGATTGGAAAAAGATGATTTGTCTTGCAATTTAGAGAGATTTCAAAACCTTGAAGAAGAATCTAAAGATAACATCAATCGGTCAAGTGTAGAACTCAAAGCGGTAACCTAACAACTAAAGTAGTGAGTGGAAAAGCGGAATTTGCAAGCCCTAAATCTCAACTTTCGAAGGTATTTTTTGAGTTTCTCTATTTATCATGGCTTCAGCATCACACTCTAGTTCTAGTGCACCCGTTGATTTAGTAGATTTCATCCAATGGAAGGCAAAATATAATGCCCTATCCCAAATACCCGCTAGTGTTATAGTAGAGGAAGGTATTTTGGATTACATTGACTCTAAAATTGAAGACCTAGGATCTCTAGTGATCCATTCTCAGTTGAGTTTGTTCTGCGGGAAGGACAAGAAGATCAAACCGGAATTCAACATCTTGGAAAAGAAGAAGCTCCACAATGCGGTCTATTTCCTTGAAGAATTCACAAATGCTCACATCTGCATCATTCTAAATAGAGTGCATGGTGACAAAATGTATTTGGAGCGGACACAAGACATCACACTAGAAGCGATTCATGCCATCACCGATTTCTATAACATTGGAGAAGTGTCAGCCCTAAGGAAGATCAGCAAGACCGAAATGACCAAGCTCACTAGTTCTATGAGCGACCAATGGGGAATGACCATCAATACCATTAAGGACAATCTGGTCAAGTATGCCTACATGGTGATAGGTTATCGGACATTCCATACTAGCAGAATTAACTCTGTCTCTGCTGCAGTAGTAAATGCTAGCTACAGGATGATCATGGAAGATGCCTCATTTGATTTATGCACCTGTATGCAAAGGCAACTACTGGTGAACCTGAAATCAATCAAACAAGACAATGCCTTGAGATTTGAATTTGGACAAATATTGGTCGGATTATTCTTCTACTTTTAAGGCTACTTCCCAGGAGTCAGTGATATTCAATGGTCTGTTGACCAACCAGTTACAAAGAAAATCAGGGAAAGTCTTCAAGCAGTTGGAACTGGTTATCATGAAGTCCTAAACAAATACTTTGATGAGTTTAGATGCAAGATGAGCCAAAGGGTGAGAATATCTAGTGATATTGTCAAAAAGTACGAAGAGGATATCTTCTTTATCATCAAAGTAGATGAGTGCATAATGGAGGTTGTTGAGCCCAGAAAGGAAGAAGTGGAGCCTATGGGTTATGAGGTGATGTATGACATGCTAGATGGGTATGCTTCTACCCTACTTGCCTAACCGCTTGATCCTAAAATGAAGAGAACCGACACCTATCTGGAAAGGGTTACACTAGTTGACGAGCCCTCTGTGAAGAAAGGAAAGGCAGTACCATCTGTATCGGCACTGGTAACTTCAGCGAGTCCTAAAGTGACCAAGCGGTCACCGGCAAAGAAACCAGAAGTTGGACTCGCCAAAGTCTTTGAGAGAAAGTGGAAGACAAAAGGAAACACACTGGACTCAGAAGATACAAAATCTGAAGAAAAGCCTAAGAAGACTAGGCAAACAAGAAAGAAGACAAAGACAACCAGCAATGAACCGACATCATCAACACCGGTAAATATTGATATTTCCTCTTACAAACCTTTGATATATTGTCAAAGAACTATTAAGAACATTAGGAGAAAAGTGCTGAGTAATTTGGTAGATTGTTTTGATGATTTCAATGATAATAAGGAGGAAGTAGAACAGGAAGTCATTCAATATTTATGTATTAATGACCGATCGCCATCAGAAATTAAATCTATGATACCAGATTCTTTATATAATTCTTTAGACAACAAATGGCACATTGCCATAGAAAAGGAACAGGAGATAAGAGAGGAAATATTTGCTCAACATTTCCCTGATGTGTCTAATTTCAAACTTTATGATGTTATGGAAAAATATAAAGGCCTCTTCTTTATGTGAAGAAGGAGACTATTGTTGCTAGAAGGGAAAGTCCCTGAGGTGGTAAAAGATACCCACTCTCATGCCCAAGATGCTTTGAGATTGCACCGTGTCTAAAGCCAACAAAAAGGCTGAGCAAGAACTGGAGATAGAAAAACTGGATGAGGTGTATAACAGTGAAGGAGAACAAGTCACTGAGCAAATGGACCCTATTGTAGTTACTCTGGATACACCAACAGAAATGGCAGGATAGGAGAAATAGGACAAGGAAAAGAGAAAGGAGGAAGTGAAGAGGAAATAGACAGAAGAAGAGAAGAAGCAAAAGGAAGAGGAGAAGAGAAAGGAAGAGGAGAAGAGAAAGGAAGAGGATAAGAGAAATGAAGAAGAGAAGAGAGAAGAGGAAGAGAAGAGAAAAGAGGAAGAGAAGAGAAAAGAAGAGGAGAAGAGAAAATAGGAAGAGGAGAAGAAGAAGAAGGAAGAAGACAAGAAACAGGAAGAGGAGAAGAAGAAGAAGGAAGAAGCTAAGAAATAGGGAGAGGAGAAGAAGAAGAAGGAAGAGGAGAAGAAATAGGAAGAGGAGAAGAAGAAGAAGGAAGAGGAGAAGAAGAAGAAGAAGGAAGAGGAGAAGAAATAGGAAGAGGAGAAGAAGAAGAAGGAAGAGGAGAGGAAAGAAGAAGAGAAGCAGAAAGAAGAAGAAAGGAAGAAGGAAGAAGAGAAAAGAAAGAAAGAAGTCGAGGAGCAGAAGAAGGTAGAAGAAGATAAGCAGAAACCCAAGGAAAAGGAGGTAGAGACCCCAAAGGCAACCGATAGTAAAGCCAAATTGACTGACATCACCAGTCCCATTGACCTCCAGTCTACAAATGAAATGGAGCTACTACAAATTATCAAGCTTGCTCAAGAGAAACTAGAAGCACTAAGGACGAAAAAGGAGGAAGATATGATTCAAACTGCAATGGAAACTCTCACCAGTTTGATTCCCGGTACCAATCTCCCAAGTACTGATTACTCTCTAGCTCAATTGAAGCTCCTATGCACAGTTGCAGAGGACCAAGGCAATGTCTGGAAGATGTTGCTGAAGCCAATGCTCAAAAGAAGCAGCAAAAGGCTCTAAACACTACCATGGTGAAGAAGTTGAATGAGCTCTAGTCCAAACTTCAGAAGACAAAAAAGAACACAAGAGATGCTTTGGATGAGGGGAATCTGTTGCTCAGTAAGATATGTCAACCTCATCTATTTTGTGATGATGTGCTTGCTCTGAAAGACAAACTGCAAACTGATTTACAGACATTCCTAAGCACCTTCAAAACGCCTTATGATTCCTTCACCGCTTATGGGAAAACCGTTCATCAGTTTCAACTCCAGTCTGCAAGAATAGAGTTAGAGATCAGCAACCAGACATGAGATTTGTAGGAACTTCAACTGGTTCTACTACCAAGACTACAAATACTTTAGAAGTGCTATCTCAATCTGGGTGCCTTAACGGTCACTCAAGAGATGAGTACCTTGGACGCCATGGAGGAACAGGTATCCCAGATGCAAATGGAAAGTGAGGTTGCTACCTCATTTCTTGAGTCATGGTCTTTATCCATGAAGACATTTATGTAGGACTTTAAATCAGTTTTTGACAAGTTTCACTCTTTATTGTCATAAACTCTTATGATTTTAATAATAATGGAAACATGGGTTATTTAGCTGTACTTTGTCATTGTTGGCAAAGGGGGAGTAGTATTCTGTATTGAAATTTTTTATGCATGTTATGTATACTTTCATGTTTATTTCTGTATGGGAGTAGTATACATTGTATTTTCTGCAAAAGGGGTAGTGTATATGCTTAGGGGAAGTAATTTTGATTATGGCATATTTTTGTTGTAAAACACTTAGATGTCAAAATTTTTCCTAAGTGTTGCCATCAATGCCAAAGGGGGAGATTGTTGGCATTTTTTATGTTTATGTTGTGATTGTCATTGATGGACACACACTTGCTTTGAGATCACTTTCTATGTATGAGTTATGCTCAATCGGCATTTGTTCCAAATTGGTATTATGTATTATAGTCTTTAGGCTATCGGTGTTTTGCAAAAAGTGTTTACCGATCTCAAGCAGTATGAAGACCTCAAGCAGTTCGAGGATCTCAAGCAGAGCAAAGAAACTGAAGCCATAGTTATCATTGTCCCAGTCTTCATTTTTGGACAATCTATAATCAGTTTAATGCTTAAACTGATATTACTTTGTGATGACTTACCAACTGGTAATCGGTATAGTTGTATGAACCGGTAATACTCTATGATGAGTTACCAACCAGTATTTTTGTGACGAGTTACCACCCACCGACAATTTGACGGTGATTTGTGCCATGTTATCAAATGTGTCTAGATGCAATGAACCTAGGAACTTTCAATGTAATCCTATTGGACCGACATGAAATCAGATTCCTTCTTAAGGACGTTATGTCTAGGGTTTTAGAAGATGTAGCTATTAGGGTTTGTGGTGGTTGATGAATTTTTGTTTGTGCGATCTTAGAAGAGAAGATCAAGTCTATGTGTTGTAACAGAGTGTGGATTTACTGAAGACTGAAGTAATGCTGAAATGCATTAGCAATGAGCTATCATGGATCTAACCAAGTAGACTGTTCTATTTGCTAGATCATTCACTTGTTGAATACTCACATCTTCGACAAGTCTGAAACCCTTCACCGGGTAGGCCTAGAAAAGCCTTTGTAAATCCTCTAACAAGGTGGTTCACATCTGTGGATCTGAAATCCTCTCACAAGGTAGTCTTTAATCAGACTTATCTCCTAACAAAGATTGAGATTCCTAATAGGATCTATTCTGGTGAAGAACAATGTATGACCTTAACTGGTGTGGTTCCTATTCTGCAGATAGTTACTTGTGAGTTTCATCTCACTGTGGTTTTTCCCATTTGGGTTTACATGTCAAAATCTCTTGTGTTATGGTGATTGTGCTTCTGTGGGTGAATACCTTATTTTCTATTTGGTTTGCATTTGTGTTAACTGGTTTGTTAGTAAAACTATTATACCAGTTTACTACTAAACTATTTAAGTGTTTAAGTTCAGTATTTTTTGGTATAATAATTCATCCCCCCCTCTTAGTATTCATCAAACTTTCCATTGAAGTTTGTGCATATATATTGATTATCTCCAGCAAGAAGGAGAATGCCTTCCTATTGAGGTTGATTGTATATGAGCTCCAGTGGGATGGATGTGCCTCACTATTGAGGATTTGTATTTTCATATTGCTGAGTAAGATGGTGTATTCCTTACTCTTGCTTATTGTTATACTTTTGATGGTGGAGGCCATTGTTTTGGCATGTTGGCACTATAGCTCATTGTTATGCTTTAGATGTGTATCTGTGATGTTGTTTCTATGATATTATTTTCATTGAGAGCCTTCATGATGTTATTGTAATATTGATGTGGTTTATGTTTCACTCTAAGGTCTTGGTCCATGTTTAGGGAGAGTGGGATCTTGCATGTGTAGGACTGGGGTCATGAGCAATAGAATTCTAAGAGGTTCCTTGTAAGCATGCTTAGGGTATAGACCTATCATGGAACCACATGGAGAGTTTATGTTTACTTGTAAGTGATAAGGGTATGTGCAAGATCAAGGGGAGCCAAAAAGTGGCAATAGAAAAAAAAATGCACTTTCAACCTTTCCAAACACGCCAAAATCCGCTTTGACTTTTTGTTTGGGTTGGGAAAATTTGAATTTGGTTTGGTAATACCAATCCAAATTGGATATCTGATATTATCGGATATCCGATTTGTGATGTCACTATTGTGATGTCACCAATGTGATGTCACTAGTGTGATATCATACTTTTCAAATCGGATATCCGATTAAATTGGATATCCGATTTTATCAATATAAAATATATAGTTTAGTAAAATGGCCATAACTTTTGTGTTTCTTAAGTGATGGACGGAACAACATTTGCAGTGGAAAATTTGAAATCAAGAAATGGAGGGAACAACGATGCTGGATCCTCTGGTTTTGATTCCACTGCAGCTCAAGGACAAGCATCTGATGATGAGGATGGAAAGTATGATGGGGACCCATGAATACGGGACCCTCCTCCCGACCCCCAAAAGTTAAAAGATTCTCAAGATTCAAGCCCCGAGGCGGTTAAGATTGACTCAGAAAATATCAAGAAGGGACAAATACCTAAACCCTAGAATAGTCTCTTTGCGAGACAAGCATCTAGTAAATCGTCTTTCCCCCTTGTGTAGGATATATTAGATGATAGAATAGGTAAACTTGCGATTGAGATTCCTGATTTAGTTATTGATCATAGCATCTCTTTAATGTCTTTTTCTTTGGTGGGGAAATTTGTTGGACCTTGACCTAATATTGAGGATGTTAGGTCCTTTGTTAAGAGAAAATGGAGAATGAAAGGATAGGTTGATGTCTCTTCCCTGCCTAGAGGCTTTTTTGTTTTCTCTTTCTCATGCGGGGAAGATATGGAAGTTGCTTTAAGTGGTGGCCCCTGGATGTTTGGAAAATCCTCTCTTTTTGTTAGAAAATGGTCCCCTAACATGGAACTCGATGATTCTTTCTTTGAATCTGCTCCGGTGTGGGTTAGGTTGCCTGGGCTGCCATTGGAATACTGGATGGAGGATGTTTCCTCAAGAATTGCTAACTCCTTTCGGGAGCTTGTTGTGATAGACCCAATGATAGCAGCTCACAAGAGATTGGTGTATGCATGCATTTGCGTCAACATATCACAAAATATGGACCTCCCAAGTACTATTGACATAAACTCCAAACTTGGGTTATGGGAACAATCCATTGAATTCGAATCTCTCCCATTTGTTTGCTTCTCTTGCAAAAAAGTAGGTCACTGGGCTAAGGCTTGCCCCAACCACCCTAAAAAATCTATGATGAAAGAAAAAAATATTCACAAACCGGTATGGAAAGAAAAAAATAATAACAAAGACTGCAACAAGTTAGAAGAAAAAAGTGGAAACTTGGTGAATATACCAGAACACCTAGAAGCAGATAGCACTGACCCTCCTAAGAACCCCCCCTTGAAGGGGAATAAAAAGAATGAAACCAGGGAGTTTGAGATCAAAACAGGCAATACCTTTGAGGCTCTACAGTCATAGGCGAAGGAGAATGAAATCAGTGAAGAGACACTTGAAGATGGTGAGATTGAGAATATCACTAATTCTCATCCTGAGGATTTTCATGAACCTATATCAAAAAAAGATGAACACTATTTAGAGGATGTGGTTCAAGAACATGAAATAAAACTGGGAAGGAGTAACAAGTTTGGGTCGCCACAAGCAAACTTAAATGCCTTATTCCAGAATATAGAATTCAATATGACCACTTCATCCCAAAAAAGAGAAGACCTATGGAGCAACATGCAAGATGAGTCTAGAGCAGAACAACAATAAGAATACACAACAAGAAATGGAAAGAAAATTAAAACCAAGAAGGTAGGAGGCCTTAATGGAGTAAAAACCAGAACCAGATCCAAGGCTGATTTTGGGGCTTCAAGATCCCCACCGAGACGCAAAACTATGAAATGGCATAGGGACCAGGAGAGTAAGCAAAATATAGCTGATGGAAGGCAACGAACTATCAAGGAATCCTACCCTTAGGTTTCCAAATGAAGGTAATATCTTGGAACATCAGAGGCCTAAATGGTCTCTATAAACAGGATATATTAAGGAACCTCATTCGAGATCAAAATCTGGATATTATCCTGGTTCAGGAAACCAAAATGAGTAAAGAGAAAGTGGAGAAATTAAAGTTTTTCAAAAATGGAGGGGCTTGTGGCAGTAGCTCGAATGGAGCCTTTGGAGGGGTTGCTATATTCTAGAATAAAAGCACAACCTTTGGAGATATGATTGATATTGATGGTAATATTTTATCCCTAAAAGCTAAAAGCATCTTTGATGGTAAGGAATTTTTTATCACTAATATCTATGCCCCTAATTCCGAATCCACTAGAAGCAAATTCTGGAATAAAATTTAGCATAAAAGAAATTCCTTCCCTCTGAACAGCTGGGTTGTGATGGGAGATTTCAATACTCCTCTGCAAGACATTGAAAAATTTGGAGGCAGTCAAGCTCAACCAGACAACAGATCTGACCTGATGGACTTTATTAATGACAATGCTCTCATTGATATGGATCTCAACGGGGCTTCCTACACTTGGTCTAACCAAAGGGATGGTGAAGATCTCATCCAGGTAAGACTTGATAGATCCCTTCTTTCTAATGATTGGATTCTTTCTCATAGATGCTCCCTTTCTGTTATTAATAGAATTGGGTCAGATCATTATCCCATCTCTTTTGTTGCTGAGAATTTTAAGAATAATCAGAGATTCCCTTTTCAGTTTGAAAAGATGTGGACCTCCCACCCTAATCTTGGAAAATCTATTACTAACTGGTGGAATCTTGATGTTAATGGAACTACCATGTATAAAGTTTCCAAAAAACTTAAAAACATCAAAACCAACATTAAGACTTGGAACACAAAGGTCTTTGGTGATATCTTTGATTCAAAGAAAAAATTAAAGGAGGAACTAGACCAGATACAAAACTCAATCCAAAAAGAAGGCTACAAAAAGTATTCCAAAGCCATGGAAGATGATGTTCTAGTCAAAATCCACAACATTATTTCTAGGGAAGAAATCTATTGGAGACAGAGGTCTAGGACTATATGGTTGAAGGTAGGGGATAGAAACACTAAATTTTTCCACATGACTTCTCTAAAACACAAGGCAGTGAATAGAATCACAAGATTGATTTTTGAAAACAACACTCTGCTAAATATGGATGAAATCAGGGATGAAGTTGTCAGATTCTTCAAGCAGCTCCTCTCTAGTAACAAGGACATTTATTAGGCCCATCAACTCAATTTGGTTAATATTATTCCTAAGGTCATTAACCCTATTTAGAATAAGGCCCTTACTTCTATCCCGTCTACTGGAGAAATCAAAAAAGCTGTCTTTTCATTTCAAGGGGATAAAGCTTCGGGTCCTGACAGTTTCCCTATGTTTTTCTTCCAAGATTTCTGGCATATTGTGGGGGAAGACACGGTTAATGTGGTCAAAGAATTCTTTGGATCTAGAAGAATCCTTAAGGAACTTAATTCCACTTTTATAGCCTTAATCCCCAAAGTTGCTGGGGCGGACTCTATGGGAAACTTTAGGCCAATTAGCCTATGCAACTCTTTCTACAAAATCATATCCAAAGTTATGACCACTAGAATTT
Source organism: Cryptomeria japonica (assembly GCF_030272615.1). Classification (NCBI taxonomy): domain Eukaryota; kingdom Viridiplantae; phylum Streptophyta; class Pinopsida; order Cupressales; family Cupressaceae; genus Cryptomeria; species Cryptomeria japonica. The sequence goes on along the minus strand of NC_081413.1, from coordinate 132,131,399 downwards.
TGGCGGTGCTTCCCTTCATCATCTCTGAGGAGTAGAAAGGTTTTTTTCCTGGTAGGCAAATCCTGGACAAAATTATTCTTGTTCATGAGAACATTCATTCCCTCAGTGCTGCTAAAAAAGAAGGTTTCTTGATAAAGTTGGATTTGGCGAAGGCTTATGATAGAGTTGAGTGGGATGTTCTCTTCAAAATCATGGGGGCTTTTGGTTTTGATGATAAGGTAATCAAAATAATCAGAGAATTGATCACTACTCCTATGTTCTCTATACTGATTAATGGATCTCCTACAAAAAATTTTAAAACTTCAAGAGGGCTTAGACAAGGAGATCCCATATCTCCTATCCATTTTACCATTCTGGCTGAAAGTATGAGCAGATTGATTCATAAGTTGAAACAAAGAAAAACTATCAAAGGACTTCAACCTTCCTCCGCTAATATTTTTTGCACTCATCAATAGTTTGTTGATGACACTATCCTCATGGGATATTCTTTGGTCAAGGAGGCTGATGCCTTCAAAACAACTCTTAACTCCTATGCTTCAGCTACTGGTCAGCAAGTCAATTGGGATAAATCGGCTATGTACTTCCTGAATACTCCGACCATAAGACAATAGAAAATTGCTAAAATTATTAGGTGCAAAGTGGAAATGCTCCCTTCCACCTATCTGGGCCTTCCCTTGGGGTTAGCTCCCCAAAATTCCTTCTGGAATATGCTTATTGATAAAATTAATAAAAGACTTGCTGGATGGAAAGGCTCAATGTTATCTCAGGCTGGGAAATTGCAACTCCTTCAAGCTACTCTTCAAAATCTCCCTGTTTATGCACTCAGCCTATTTGGTATCCTGATTAAATTTGCTGAAGCTATGGAAAGAATCTAGAAGAGATTTTTATGGCCAGGAGTGGAAGAAAAAAAGAGAATACCCTTGGTTTCCTGGGACAAATTGTGTAGACCAAAGAACAAAGGAGGGTTGGGGATTAAAGCCCTAAAAACCTTTAACAAAGCTCTTCTTGCTAAACAATTATGGAGAGCCTATGATACTAAGAAAGATTGGAATCAAATTTGGTTTGACAAATACATTCAGAATCAGACTATCCAAGGGATCCTTAACTCTGAAGATATCCCTGCTGGATCCTTCATCTAGAATAACATTACCAAATCCATAAAAGTGGCAAAAGCTAGGGCTGGATGGGTCCTTGGAAAAGGTGACAGAATAAGGTTTTGGGAAGACCCCTGGATGAAGAATGAATCCCTTTATAATCAAAACAATAGTCAAATTATTGAGGAGTGTAAAAGGAGGTTTGGGCTTATGGTATGTGACTACTGGAAGGAGGACAAGTGGGTTAGGCTTGATGACATCCATTCTGGATTTTCCTCTCTCTAGAAGGAGTTGCTGTCCTTTTCCCCTAAAAAAGGCTATGATGATGTTTTTCCTCTGGAAAAGTGATCCTAAAGGTGAATTTATGGTTGCCTCCGCCTATAAAAACACTTTTTCTCAAACCAGCAATCCCATTTGGATTAAAGTTTGGAATAGCATTCTGATCCCTAAAGTCAACATTTTCTTTTGGCTTACTTCTCGTAATAGCATCCTTACTCTTGATAATTTAATCTGAAGAGGTTTCAAATTCCCTAATAGATGTGAGCTTTGCCAGAAGGAGGGGGAATCAGTTGATCATCTCTTTTTCACTGCTCCTTTACCTAGGATATTTGGTACAAAATGTGGGAAACATGGAAAGTTAATTGGGTCATGAACAAGAGCATCAAGGATATTATCTGGCAATGGAATTTCCCAACCAAATGCCAAATCATCAAGAACCTTTGGTCGCTGACCCTCCCCATGATCTGCTGGGGTGTTTGGAAAGAAAGAAATAATAGGATACTTAGGGAAGCTAAGTGTAATACTCAGGTGGTCTTTGAAAAAATATACAGGGCTATAAAGGAGAACATCAACATTCCTCACAAGAATAATCAGCAATGGTCTATTACTGATAAGAATGATATGGAAAGAGACATCCTTACTGAATGGAACCTAATGCATAAGGTCTACAGATCAGAAAATAAGAATAAGAGAGATAACATTATATCGCGGTTTCCTGAATATGACTGGATAAAGATTAATTTTGATGGGGCTGCTAAAGGGAACCCTGGAAAGGCTGGTGGAGGAGGAGTTATTAGAAATGCTCATGGAATTTGCATTGCTACTTTTGCTTCTCCTTTTGGGGCCCAAAATAACCATGTGGCTGAAGCTCTGGCAATGCTAAAGAGCCTCCAGCTAGCTCAGGAATTCAAATTCAAAAAAAATTGGCTTGAAGGGGACTCTTCAAATATCATACAAGCCCTCAAAGGTACAAGTTCTGTTTCCTGGAATATTACCAATTTAATTAAAAATGCTAAAGATATTCTAAATAACTATGTTAGCTTTAGTATAACTCATACCTTTAGAGAGGGCAATAAGGTTGCAGATATCCTAGCCAATGAAGGGGTCAATTTGGAGAAGGATGTCAAATACATTGGAGAAACTCACATCAAATGGGAGGTTAAAGAGAAATTATACCTTGATCACATCAATGGGTCAAGTTAATCTCATGATTAATTTCTGGGGAATGAGTTCCAAAGATAGATTTTGGGGGTGGATTAACTGTCAGATTATGAGTGTTTTTCGGCATCATATACAAGATCATATGTGTGTGAAAGATTATAGTAATAATAGCTGGGTTTGTGTGGCCATAAGAAGCAATTTCAAAACCACAAAAGAGTCTTTACACAGGAAGTCTAGAAATAACAAGTTTTCAGAGTTTTATCTGCGGATTGAGAACTGCAGCAGTGGGTATCTTTACTTGGAGCTCAGAATGGGCGGCAACATAAACAGGAACGAGCCTCCGGATGTGAGAATTGGAAGAGTGAAAGAAAGGTCTAGAGAAGGCTCCATAGACACGGCTTCACTGACTATATGGAAAAGCTTCACGGAAGCAGAAACTCTATGTCTTACGGTTTTGCTAAAAGCTAGAGTAACAACAGAGCCACCCTGTTTGGGGAGATTTGGCAAATCGATGAAAACTTGATTGTAGAGGTCATGGGGCTCAAGACGGATGGGACTAAATTCTACAGGGATCAGAAGTATGCAGTTGAAGCTTTCAAAAATTTCTCGAAGTTGGTGGATGAGAAGGGCAAGCTTGCGAAGAAGGACAACATCTCCTACTACACTCCCCAGTCTGGCAAAAAGTTCTTAGGGCTTTAATGGAATATTTGATTGTGGATGGCAGATTTACAAAAATTTATAACTATCATTTCGCTATCATGAACCATTTTTGTCATGGGGCTAAAATATCCCTTCCCTTCTATTTAGCATCCTCTCTAAATGAGAGCCTTGCAGACCATGCTAAAAAACCTAATTCTTACCCTTTAGCCCACCAGGGGCTCATTCTGCTAATATATGAACATATTAAGGATAAGGCTAGGGATACCAAGGATGATCCTTTGATCATTAATGCTCATATATCTGAGAGTTGCAAAGACTCTGACTCGAATGGGGATCAGCCCAGCACCACTACCCATAAAAAAAGGAAAGTTGAAACAAAGCATGAAGAAAAGGAGGTGCATTGTGATGAAGAAGAGGAAAAGGATCAGGACACTAATACTAAAATGGAGCTAAATGAGGACAAGAACTATGGTGAAGGGGAGGAAGGGGGTAATTCTAAAAAGCCTCACTCTAACCCTAAGGGCTCAGAAAGAGAGAATGAGGCTCTGAATCCTAAAGAGTATGACAACCCTAACGCTAAAGAGACCGAATAGGGCAAGGACTCTGCAGACACCATCTTGGACACCGCCCACAACTGCACTCTTGAATTCTTCAATTTCCAGAAATGGGTTGTTGAAAACATCACCAGTATGTAGGGTAAGCAAAGGGAGCTAGAAGATAAGATTAATAAGTTGATTAAGAGGTCTGACTTTGGGAAACAAAATGAGGATACAGAAAATAGTGAAGCGGAGGAGGAAATGGAGATGGAGGACTGCTTGGAGAAAGATCTGATTAAAGGGGACCTGAAACATTTGGAGGATGTTATTAGAACTATGAAAGAACAGGTGGAGGAGGACAAAGACAACATCAACACTCAGATTGCCTGTAATGAGAAGGCTATGAAAAGCCTTATGAACCACAGCCTCCAGGTCCTTAAAGTTTCTTCCCAGAATATGAACACGCTGGTGGATCATTTGGAAAAGAAAAATCAGGATAAGAACCTAGTAATTATAGAAGATGCTCCAACCTCTAGCCCTATCCACCAGAACCCTAGGCACAGAACTAGGCAGACCACTATTGAGAAGGACACCAAAATGAAAGAGAGTCAGATTGGACAGGAAAACAACGACCTGAGGGAAGCGGCCAAGGCGATGATGCTCTTGGTATAGAATGCTGAGGAAACTATGAAGACTTTTTAATTATCTTGTAATGCTGGGCTTGGGGTCAATCTCTTGCTGGCCTCTTGCTGTCCTTTTCTCTACTGCTAGTTTTTTTGCTGGTCTTTTGCAGCTCTCTTGTTTTGTTTCCTTCTTGAATATCTTTTGAATGTAATCGGGTTTCAGGTCCCTTAAAACCTGGTTTTACTTAATCAAAAACTTTTGCATTTCTTATTGAAATTTTGATTTTTTACAGGCATTGGAAAGGTAATTCATAGACCTATCAAATGGACGAGGTAGTTTGATGATGTTATAGACAAAAAATTAATTATAATCATTTAAAGTTAGTCCTTCAATTTTAAAACTTTAAATACTCACAAATTTTGCATACAAAGTCTCATTTTTTTTTCCTATCACCTCCTTTATCTATCACTTATCTATCTATACTTATATAATATATTTTATATATCTCTTTATTCTCTACTTATGTCACTTATTTTCTCATTCCATGTAGATAAATAAATTCCCAAGTTACATGCATCTTTGCATATATCTCCATCTTTCTATTCATATCTCTTCCTCTCCCACTCCATCATTGTCACTCCTTATTTCTATATTTCTCTCTAATGATCTCTCTTCTCTCTATTTATCTCCCTCCTTTACCTTATCCTACCTATACTTATATATTACTTGTCTCTATCACCTCCTTTCTCTCCCTATCTTGTCCTCTCTCTATCTCTATATCCCTATAGATCTATCTTCATGTATATTTATATTTCATTATCTCTAAATCTCACTTATTCACTTCATCTCTCCCTCCATTTATCTTACTCTCTCTATCATGTTCTATCCATATCTATCTCTATCTCCATCTTCACATCTCCATGTCTTTCCCTATCAATATCTCTTTTTATATGTTCCTCTATCTTTATATATCTTCCTCTATACATGATTAATCTACTTCTTTGTCTCTTCCTCTATCGCCCTCTTGAAGTATCTTTCCCTTTCTCTACTTTTATCTCTTTATTTACTCAATCTTTATATATCTTTTTCTCTCTCCCCACATCCTTCTCTATAGTGCCTTTATATATCTCTATATCTTCCTCTTTTTCTCTCTCCCTCTCTATATATCCCTATCTATAATCTCTATCTCTCTTTCTCACTCTCTTGCACTAACTATATATCTCTATCTATTGATATTTCTCTTCCTTTATATCTCTCTATATCTTCCTTTTTTTATCTCTCTCTTTACCCCTCTCTATCCATTTTTCTCCATCTCTTCATATATTTATATTTGTCTTTACCTCTCTCTTTCTCTATATCTATTCACCTCCCTCTCCCTTTATCTTCATCTTTTATCTCTATCTTCCTCTCTCCTTTTCAATATCTAGATATGTCTACCTCTTTCTATCCATCCTTGTCCTTTAGTTTTTCTCCCTCTCACTTCATACTCCTTAATATCTATATCTCTATTTATGTCCTTGTCCTTTAGTTCCTTTCCCTCTCTTTAGTTCTTCATCTCTCTTCACCTTTATATCTCTCCTTATTTGAAAATTAGTATATATGGTCTCCTAAGGGGTTATATCATGTCCTAAGGGGTCATAGAACATCATATGACCCCTTAGGACACAATATGACCCCTAAAGACACCATATGGTCTCCTAAGGGGTCATATGGTGTCATAAGGGGTCATAAAACACCATATGACCCCTTAAGACATAATAAGGCCCCTAATGACACCATATGGTGTCCTAAGGGGTCATAAGACACCGAATGACCCCTTAGGACACCATACAACCCCTAATGACACAATGTGGCATCCTAAAGGGTCATATTGTGTCCTAAGGGGTCATAGGACACCATATGACCCCTTAGGACACCATACAACCCATAGCACCATATAGTGTCCCAAGGGGTCATATGGTGTCTTAAGGGGTCAAAGAATGTCATATGACCAATTAGGACACAATACGACCCATGACAAAACCTAAGGGGTCATATAGTGTCATAAGGGGTCATAGGACACCATATGACCCCTTATAACACCATACAATTCCTTACGACACCATATGGTGTCCTAAGGGTTCATATAACACCATATGACCCCTTATAACACAAGAAGATCCATAAGGACACGATATGGTGTCCTTAGGGGTCATATGGTGTCGGGAGACACCATATGACCCCTTAGGACACAATATGACCCCCAACGATACCTAAGGGGTCATATGGTGTCCTAAGGGGTTATATGATGTCCTAGGAACCTTTAGGACATAATATGACCCCTTAGCACACCATACAACCCCTAATGACACCATATGGTGTCCTAAGGGGTCGTAGGACACCATATGACCCGTTATGACACAATATGACCCCTAACAACACCTAAGGGGTCATAGTGTGTGCTAAGGGGTCATAGGACACCATATGACCCCTAACGACACTATATGGTGTCTTAAGGGGTCATATTGTGTCCTAAGGGTTCATAGGAGACCATATGACCTGTAACGACACAAAATGACACCTAATGATACCTAAGGGGTCATATGGTGTTCTAAGGGGTCATAGGACACCATATGACCCCTTAGCACACCATACAACCCCTAATGACACCATATGGTGTCCTAAGGGGTCATAGAACACCATATGACCCCTTAGGACACCATATGATGCATACTGATACTATATGGTGTCCTAAGGGGTCATAGGACTCCATATGACCCCTTAGGAGACCATATGACCCATAACAACATAATATGGTGTCCTAGAAGGTCATAGAACACCATATGACCCCTTAGAACACCATACGACCCATAACGACACCATGTGGTGTCTTAAGGGGTCATAAGACACCATTTGACCCCTTAGCACACCATATGACCCCTAATGACACCATATGGTGTCCTAAGGAGTCATATGGTGTCCTAAGGGGTCATTGAACACCATATGACCCCTTATGACACCATTCGATACATAATGACACTATATGGTGTCCTAAGGGGTCATAGGACACCATATGACCTGTTAGAGGACTATACAACCCATAACAATATAATATGGTGTCTTAGAGGGTAATAGAACACCATACGACCCATAACGACACCATGTGGTGTCCTAAGGGGTCAAAAGACATCATATTAACCCTTAGGACATAATATGACCCCTAACAACATCATATAGTGTCCTAAGGGGTCATAGGACACCATATGACCCCTTGCGACAACATACCACCCTTTATGACACCATATGGTTTCCTAAGGGGTCATATGGTATCCTAATGGGTCATATAACACCATATGACCCCTTAGAACACAAGAAGACCCATAACCACATGATATGGTGTCCTAAGGGGTCATATGGTGTCATCAGACACCATATGACTCCTTAGGACACAATATTACCCCTAACAATACCTAAGGGGTCATATGGTGTCCTAAGGGGTTATATGATGTCCTAGGAACCTTTAGAATGTATGACCCTTTAGCACACCATACAACCCCTAACGACACCATATGGTGTCCTAAGGGGTTGTAGGACACTATATAACTAGTTAGGACATAATATGACCCCTAACAACACCTAAGGGGTCATATTAATTCCCAAGGGGTCATAGGACACTATATGACCCCTAAGGACACTTTATGGTGTACCAAGGGGTCATATTGTGTGCTAAGGTCATAGGACACCATATGACCCTTAACGACACCATATGGTGTCCTAAGGGATCATATGGTGTCCGAAGGGGTCATATAACACCATATGACCCCTTAGGACACCATATGACACATAATGACACCATATGGTGTCCTGAGGGGTCATATGGTGTCCTAAGGGGTCATAGGGCACTATATGACTCCTTAGGAGACCATACGACCCATACCAACATAATATGATGTCCTAGAGGGTCATAGAATACCATATGACCCCTTAGAACACCATACGACATATAACGACACAATGTGGTGTCCTAAGGGGTCATAAGACACAATATGACCCCTTAGGACATAATATGACCCCTAACAACATTATATAGTGTCCTAAGGGGTCATTCAAAACCATATGACCCCATAGAACACCATATAACCCCTTAGAACGCCATATGACCCTTTACGACACCATATGGTGTCCTAAGGTGTCATATGGTATCCTAAGGGGTCATATAAAACCATATGACCCCTTAGAACACCATATAACCCCTTAGAACATAAGAAGACCCATAATGACACGATATGGTGTCCTAAGGGGTCATATGGTGTCATGAGACACCATATGACCCCTTAGGACACAATATGACCCCTAACGATATCTAAGGGGTCATATGGTGTCCTGAGAGGTTATATGATGTCCTAGGAATCTTTAGGACACAATATGACCCCTTAGCGCACCATACAATCCTGAACGACACCATACGGTGTCCTAAGGGGTCATAGGACACTATATGACCCGTTAGGACACAATATGACCCCTAACAACACCTAAGGGGTCATATTGTGTCCTAAGGGGTCATAGGACATCATATGACCCCTAACGACACAAAATGACACCTAACGATACCTAAGGGGTCATATGGTGTTATAAACGGTCATAGGACACCATATGACCCCTTAGCACACCATACCACCCTTAATGACACCATATGGTGTCCTAAGGGGTCATAGAACATCATATGACCCCTTAGGAAACCATACAATGCATAATGAAACCATATGGTGTCCTAAGGGGTCATAGGACACCATATGACCCCTTAGGAGACCATACGACCCATAACAACATAAAATTGGTGTCCTAAGGGGTCATAGAACACCATATGACCCCTTAGAAGACCATACGACCCATAAAAACACCATGTGGTGTCCTAAGGGGTCATAAGACATAATATGACCCCTTAGGACATAATATGACCACTAACGACATCATATAGTGTCCTAAGGGGTCATAGGACATCGTATGACCCCTTAGGACACAATACGACCCCTTAGGACATAAAATAACCCTAATGACACTTAAGGGGTCATAGGACACCATACGACACATAAAAACACTAAATGGTATCCTAAGGGGTCATATGGTGTCCTAAGGTGTCATAGGACACCATACGACCCATAGCACCATATTGTCTCCAAGCATATGGTATCCTAAGGGGTCATACGACACCATATGACCCATTAGGACATAATAAGACCCTTGATGACACCTAATGGGTCATATATTGTTGTAAGGGTTCATAGGACACCATATGACCCCTTAGGATGCCATACGACTCCTTGCGATACCATATGGTGTCCCAAGGTATCGTATGGTATCCTAAGGAGTCATATGGTGTCCTAAGGGGTTTTAGGACACCATATGACCCCTTAGGACACCATAAGACCCATAACGACACCATATGATGTCCTAAGGGGTCATATGGTGTCCTAAAGGGTCATGGGACACCATATGACCTCTTAGGACATAGTATGAGCCCTAACAAAACCTAATGGATCATATGGTGTCTAAGGGGTCATACGATGTCTTGTGACCCCTTAGGAAACAATATGACCCCTTAGCACACCATACAACCCCCAACGACACCATATGACCCGTTCGGACACAATATGACCCCTAACAATACCTAAGGGGTCATAGGATACCATATGACCCCTTAACACACCATACGACTTGTAATGACACCATATGGTGTCCTAAAGGCTCATAGAACACCATATGACCCCTTAGGACACCATAAGACTTATAACAACATCATATGGTGTCCTAAGGTGTCATATAGTGTCCTAAAGGTTCATGAGACACCATATGACCCTTTAGAACACCATATTCTCTCTCACATTATTTCTTTTCCTCAATTACCCTCAATCACCTCTCTCCTCCTATGGGTTTATAGATACTTCCCTCTCCCCCTCTACCCACCCCCTAATTACTCTCTTTGTCTCTCTTCACCTCTGTCCCCATCTCTCTTCTCTCTTTGTTGGTACTTTCCCCTCTCCCCCTCTCCTCCTACCCCCTAATAATCTCAAACTATCCCTCTCATTCTCTCTTCACCCCAATCACCCCCTCCCTCTCTCTCTCTGCCTTCCACCTAATTACCTATAGCTCTCTCTGTCTCTCTCACACACTCTCTCTTCCCCCCAATTAATCTCTCCTTCTCACCTCTCTCCCCCTCTCCTTTTTTTGATACTTCCCTACGCCTCTCCTTATCCCCTTTGAATTTTGTTGCTAGAGATGAGAATGAAATGTAGAGAGACTAGTCTAGATCTTAGGGAAGAGAGAGTGACATAGAGGAGGAAATTATGAAGAGGTAGAAATATAAGCACCTTTTAGAGATTGAGAGATTTAATGAGGTATTCATTGATAGTTAGAGATATAGGTCTAGAGAGAGATGTATAAATATGGACAAAAGAGAGGGAGGAAGAAACAAATAGGTGGTGTGATAGGTTTAGGAGAGAGAGGTGGAGAAAGGAACAAACATAGATAACATGGTTTATCAAAATTTATCGAACTCAATAAAATTCATAAATTTTCTATTATTAATTAATTACTTATTTAGTTTATTTTGAGATGATTGTTACAAAAATTCATGCAATAGGGAAATCATATGAAAAAGTCATGAGTTTTTTATGTTTTAAAAATGAAGGATGAATTTAAATTAATTATAATTATTTTTTAAAACAAATAATTGAAAATATACCTATTCCATATCATAGAGCTCTTAATTACCTTTCCAACGCCTATAAAATATCAAAATTTTGATATAGAACGCAAAAGTTATGCACAATTTACTAAAATATATTTTTTTATTTTTTCAAAAATCGGATATCCGATTTTATCCAATAAAATCCAATATCTGATTTTAAAACATAAATTTTTCCCTCCATATTTTAGTTCGGGTTTGCTTTGGGATTTGGCTTGGAAGTGACAAGCCTGGAAAGTCAACTGAAAAAACGTGTTTTTCAGTATTCCTTGATTTTCCAGACTTTACACTGGTGGCTGACGACTTTTTTTATAGCCAAAATTGATAAAACGAAAAGGGTTTTTTAAGGACGTTCTCATCTTTCCAAAAATATAAGGCTTGTCTTATTTTGACATTAATAAATAATAATTATTTATTTTCTAATTGAATTCTGACAAAAGTCCTTATTGATGGACTGATTGAAAAATACTCATAACTTTCAAACCACATAACATTTTTTGAATCTAAAACATGCATCACATCCTATGCTTCATCTACTATAGGGGAAAATTAAAAAAAAATTGAATTTCATAAGGTTTTGACCAAGTTAAGGTGGTCGGACGTAGGAGTTTCTGAATTTCTGAAAAGCTGTAGTAAAAAATCATAAATAATTATTTACTTTATAAAAAATTATAAAAAAATATGTGTCACATCCGGACATGAGTCTAATACTTATATTATAAATCTTATAAAAAAATATTATGATTTGATTGTGATTAGAGTGGTCAGACATACACCTATTTCTTATCTTTTTCCTGAAATTTTTGTACCACTGCATTGAAATTTGAAATTTTCATCAAATAGAATTTTTTTTTTTCAAAAAACAACTAGTAGCTTAGAAACTAAATTCAATTTTATATAGATTCTCTTCTTACATATTTTAAAAATAATGTTCATAACTTATTCAATTTTTCATGTCAAGTTACAAAACTTTGATTTTTTTAAATTTCATTGCCACTTAAGGGCCTGTTTTGGCACACCATGATCTTGCACATACCCACAACTTTAATAAATTGATTAGTGGGTTGGGTAATTAGGATTCACTTAATCAAGATAATGAATTTGAGTTGTATTCCTCAATGGCAGGTCCTAGGGAGATGGTTTTGTGATCTATGGTTGTGAAGATCATTGGAGTGGTAAACTGACCTCCCATGTTTGGCTCCAAGGTTGAGTTGGATTCTACATGAGGCTATCATGTGATGACACTCTTTCCCTACATATGTCCACGATCCTTATGCCTCTATTGTTTGGTATGCCTCTGGGAGTTTATTGCATTTTGATTCAGCCTTGTGTTGTGTTTTGGTGTAATCTTATGTGATTTATTTTATATGATTGTGAGTTCTTGTCCTTTAGTTGTTAGGTATTAGCCTAGGTCTAGAGTTTTAGTTGGAACCTCGTGTTATCTCCTAGCATAGGGGGTGGTTCCTTATTGGTTCCACATGGTCGAGTGGTTTGATTCCTTCTTCTATTGGGATGTTCTTCATTGGAAGCTAGCATGCGTGGATGTGGATTATTTTCTCTTCATGTGGATGGATTCTTGGAGCTTATTCTATGTAATTGAGATTGTAATTATGTATCTTATTGTAGCGTCCTAAAATTGCGACACTTGCAATTTCGACTGCATTTTGGTCTTCATGATGGCGACGCAACACGCAACCTGAATGGAGACCCCAAAAACTTGCTCACGACACCAAAAACTGCATTTTTCAAGCACCTTGGCCTGAACCTCTTTGCACCCCGCTGTCCCGGAGGTGGGACCAGAGCGCCCAGCGCCTTGGTCCCTCAGGACCAGGGCGCCCAGCGCCCTGGTCCCTGGGTCCTATTTTGGGCCCGGTTTCCTAAGTGATATCGGGTCTTTTTTATTGCAATTTGGAAATATACTTCCCTGGTCGGCCTAAGGTCGGGAAAATCAGTCTATCAGCCCTAATTAACAAGTATATAAACTACATTTTCCTCTCTCATTTGGGTAGATGGAAAAAAAAAGGCGAAAGCAAGATTCAAACATTCAAGCATTCAAGCATTCAAGCATTCAAGCATTCCTTCTAAGTCTCCATTCAAGGCTAAGTGTTGCATTGAAGACATTTACATTACAGTCATTTACATTTACAGCACTTGCTCATTTCTTGGTTAATTCCAAAACCGGGGTTTGACCTAAAGGCAAACCCCTAATCCCTAACCCCCCATCGTCTTCGCTTTTCTGTGTGTAGGTTGTAGGTACACGGCTGAGATTGAAGATCTAGAATCCTTGTGCAGAGACGAACCGATCCCCCTTCGTTTGACAGATTTTTCGGAGGACCGTGGCGCTGGGCACCATCGTCCCGACAACTTTTGCTCAAATTTGCAGGACAGCGCCGTATCGACATTTTACTGCTAATTCCAGGTCCGCAGCTTCATCCTATAACCTAAACTCAGTTTATAAGCGAATCTTTATGACTTTCTATGTATTCTTGGCTTAATTTCCTTAACAACATTCTTTACAAAAGAGGGTAGCCTTGCTTTCCTAACCCTTGAAATTCATTTAGCATCCAATCTTACATTATGTGGGATTGAATCTTATGAGTTTCAACCCCTCTTTTGAATGTAAAGTCTTCCCCTTAAGTGAAAACCCATCGAATCCTAGCGAACCTCCCTTCTCTCTCCTCGGAGTCGGAAGAGGGGAGAACAACTAGGGTTCGACCGCGATTTTCCGCTTTACATTTTGGTGAACCCGACGTGAACATCCTTTCTGATTTTTCATGATTAGATCTGAAAATTGATTCCTTGATTACATTTCCATGTTTGATCTTTTGCAAAATTTTAGAGGTAATTGCATAAAAACCCTGGGTGAACTCACAATACTGGTTCCCACTTTTTGACCAGCTTTGACCCTTATATGAATATTTTGAAAAAAACCTTCACTTTCCGACACCTATAACTTTTAAACCGTTAAGAATTTGAAGATAATATAAACTAGTGATTTTTAATATCTTGTTTATAGATTCTAAATATATTTTTTTCAAATTTGTTTTAATAAATTTTTATTGATTTTTCCATCTCCCTCAAAAAGTAAATTTTTACAACAAACAACATTATTTAAGAGTGATGTGTATCCCGAAATGCATAATTTTTTTTCTATAAATGATAAATACTTAATTCTTTTGAATTTTGGTTTGTAACATCAATACCTAGGGCATGCAGTTGGTTTGATAGTGATATGTTGAATATTTTTCATTTTATTAAGTTTTGAAGTTTGACTAATTATAATTTAGATATAGGCGTACGTATGAACACATAACTTGTTCTATATATATCAAAATTGAATTTTCTTTTTTTGGTTAGAAAGAAAACATCAATACCTAGGGCATAGATATTTTTCAGATTTTTTTTGAATTAGTTTACTATTTTTCCCAATGCATTGAACAAAGAAGTTCATGTTCGGTGAAAATCCTACATTCATAAGAAATAAAATAAAATTATATTAATGAAATTAAATATATTAAAAGTTATACTATTTGGAAAGCTTATAATAAGGACTAAATACTTGAAAAAAAAAAAACTTTTAAATGAATTAATTTGACCCCCCAAAAGCTAATGTAAAATTGGTTTTTTATCAGCATTTGATAGATGCAAAGGAGACTCCATTGCAAGTATGATTTAGAAGTAGAGAGGTTCTATCCAAAAAAATTTGATCTAAGAGCCTTTGATTTAACTCTCTTCAATTAATTACTTAAAATGGGACCTCTTAAAGCTTAAATCATTATATTTTTTTGAAAATGTATGATTTTAGCAAAAATCAGGATGTACCAAAAAGTGGGAACCAGCTTTGTGAGTTCACCCCCCTAAATTTTCTTTTTGAACATTGAACTTGCGAAATGTTTAATTGTTAATGCTTGTTTCAGATCTGCTTTTCTATTACAAATTATCAATTCATATCTATGCTTTAATTTTGAAAATTAAGTGGTTAAAAGTCAAAACCCTAATTTTTGAAACCCTCTTGATTCAACCTTTGTCCGACAATTTCACTGATCAAAACATCTCCAAATCAGCTGTAACTTTGGATTCCGCAATAAAATCACAATATCTTTCATCCCTGAAAATTTGGAAAAAAGTTGCGAGGACCGTGTTGCACTCCGAGCACCATCGTCCCCGACATTTTTTCCGAAATTTCGGGAGCGACATCTTACTGTGTTTCTCTGCTAAAATCCAGAATTTTGGCTGATTTTATCAATTATAACACCTTCAAAATTACAGTCAAAGTTGGTCTTGCGATTGCTTGGTCTAAGGCTCCTAATCATTCAAAAATTGTCGAAATTAAAATTTTGTGTCAAAATTGCGTTTTTATTATCATAAATCTGAAAAGTGTGTCTACATTCATTTGAAATTTCAGTGCTTTATTCAAATTCTTGCAATTTATGACTTTTGAAATTAAGTGCTTAATTACAACAACTTTGATTTCCGCTTTCAAAATTGAATTTTGCGTGAAATTGAATCAATTTTTAAATTTCAAAATTTGCATTGCTTTTGACATTCCCTCTAAAATCATAAAATTCAAAATTTCAGTTTCCCTCTCTTTTTCAAAATTCAAAATTTTGCATTTTTCGACAATCTTGATAGGGTTCAATTTTGAGATTGCAACTTTAATTTGGCCTATCTACAGATCGTAAAATCACTCAATTTTTTCAGATTAGCTCTAAAATCATCATACCTTTCATCCCTGCAAATTTCGAAAAAAGTTGCAAGGACCGTGTTGCACTCCGAGCGCCACGGTCCCGGACATTTTTTCCGAAATTTCGGGAGACTGTTGTGATTGCATTTAACAGCTTAAATCTGGAAGATTGGCTGGTTTTACTGGAAATTGCTACCTCTAAATTCAAAATCTTTTCTCCCTCTCTAGTGCATGAGTTTTACAACAATAAGCCCTACTTACACTATTCCCATTAGACGAAGCCGTAGAATTAAGTCCTTCCGAGGTTTAACTACCGAGGAGATGGAACCTAATTTGAGTAGCCTTTTTAACGAGGACATGGGTAATTCCTCTAATCCTCCTAATGATGAAGAAGCTCCCCATGAAGCTTCCGTTGAACAACTTTCCAAATTGGATAACCAATTTGATGATTTTCACCAATGGATGTCTCATGAGTATCCCGATAGTCAAGCTCTTCCTTTAATTGAGGATCTAAAACGCATGCTTCAAAGTGATAAGAATGGAATTGATGTTTTACGTGGTATCGCACATATTGTGGATTCGAATGTGATGCCTATGAAGAGTTGTGCTGAATCTTTAGGTTATACACAACCTCCTACACAAGTCAATCATTCTATTCCTTTGACCACTCCTATTGCTAGCATACCTACCTTTACATCAAACATCATGGCTACCTCTATACAAGACATTCCTCCTATGATCACTGGTCATGGGGGTAATCCTCCCCCTTCTTCAATTAATCCTCTTCCTTCATTCAATCCAACTTCTTCGTACATTCCTTCAATGAATGTTCCTATTACATCTTCACAAATGAACATGACGCAAGGGGGCAATTCATTTAACCATTCCATTCCTCCTTGTAGTGTTCCTCCTATCCAATCATCCCCTATGGTTGACTATCATAGGGTCCCACCACCTTACTCTTTACCTTCTTTCAATAACATCACACCTCCATCTCAATCTAACACACCTAATATGAACTCTTCGACTGAAGCTACCATTAACAATCTTGCACAAACTGTCTCTTCTTTACAGCAACAAATTGCCTCTATGAATCAATCTAAGTTTAGTGTGCCCACATTTGATGTTGCGAGCCCACTTTCTCTTGATATTGTTCGAGCTATCCCTCCTAAACATGTTGAAATCCCGCATTTGGAGCTTTATAATGGTAAAGGAGATCCTCTAACACATGTTAAGACTTTTCAAACAATATGTACTGATTTTGCTTATGACCAAAGGTTGCTTGCAAAACTGTTCACTAGAACATTAAGAGACAAAGCCCTACAATGGTATTGCTCGTTGCTTTCTTATTCTATTACTTCTTTCGAACAACTTGCAAATGCTTTCATTCAACAATTTCAAAACAATATAAGTCCTAAAGTTACTTTGATTGATATAATGCATTGTAAACAAGGTGTTAAAGAAAAAGTGACTGATTTCATTGGTAGATATAAGCATTTGTATGCTCAAATTTCTTTTCCAGTGCCTGACAATGATATTCAAAGAATCTTCATTTCTAATTTACAAAAAGATATTCGAGACAAACTTCTGTTTTCTGAGTTTACTTCTTTCCAACAGTTGTGTGCCACTCTTCACAATTATCAACTGACTGTGAGTCAAATGGAACAATCACATCCTATGGCTCCGAGTGATAAGGGTGATAGCAGTCAACAACCATTTGGGAAGTTTAAACCGAACAGAGATTCCATCAAATTCAATGAAAACATCATCAACAACAATGTGAATGTAGCATCAGGTGTGCCTCCTATTTCTAAATTTTTCAAGAAAGAAAGAAAGTATACTCCTTTGAATGAATCATTGCATAGTATTATGAATAAGTTATTGGAACAAAATGTGCTTACTCTTCCTCCTATAAGACAAATTGATCCTGCAAAAATTACTTCACCTTATTTTGATAACAAAGCCTTTTGTCAATTTCATCGTCAGCCTGGTCATGATACTGAAAAATGTTTTTCTTTAAAGGGTAAAATTCAAGATTTGATTGATAATAATACTATTTCTGTTTCTGGAGTGAATGATAAAGGCAACACATCTGTAGCTCCTCCTAACCAAAATCTTCAGATTTTCACTGATCCATTACCTTCTCATACCTCTCATACCTCTAATGCGATTGAGGCTAATGATTCCTCTTTCTCATCTGATGGTCTTGTGTCTATGACTCCGAATGTGATTAACTTTGTAGAGCAGCAAGAAATCCCTAAAGAACCTTCCATCACATTTGATTCTAGTGAAACCATTAGAGCACCTGATGGTCCTTTATACATAGTTGCAAAATTCAAAAATACACCTTGCCGTGGAGTGCTTATTGATCCTTCGTGCATGGTTAATGTTATTACTGAAGAATTTCTTTTTACTTTGCAATTGAATCAAGTGATCTATGAAAAAACAGATGTGATTGTGAAACTATTTGATGCATTTTCTTCTCCTGCAATTGGTTCTATTACATTGCCTATTGAGGTCCATAATAAATCTCTTGATGTGAACTTTGCTATTATTCCATCTTCTAAATAATTTCGTGTGAAGCTTGGCTATCCTTGGCTATCTTCCATGAAGGCTATTGCTTCTCCTATACATAAGTGTTTGAAATTTCCCCATAATGGTGCAGTTGTTACTGTCAATCATAGTCTCTTTAAACCAGCTGAAAGAACCTCTAGCGTTCCTATTGATTACTTTTGGCCTAAACAATTCCAATCCCTTCCTCCGCGAAGTGATCATCTTTTTAAATCTTATCAAAAGTGGAAAACAGATATGATCTTATCTCTAAGTGAACCTAGAACACCTAAACTTGACATTCCTATCATTCTTGAGAAGGAAATTCTTCCTTTGAAAGATAAAACTAATGTCTTTCCTCAAGAAGATTCCCAACCCGTCCCCATGGATGTGACTATGTCTATGCCTGATAAATCTTCTAAGAGTAGATCTATACCTCCTCGTCATGATGGACTTGGTCTTCTCCCTAAACCAAAAATTCCTCCTTTATATGGAGCAGTTCCTCCTCCTGCCTTTTATAGAGAAAAGAGACCTTCTTCTTCTCCTATTATCCAGCCGAAGAGACCACAACCTAAACACCCAAGTGATAAGGATGAGAACATTCCTCCTCCTCTATCTTCTACACTTCCTACTAAGACTAGACGTAATCGTTCTGCACGCGAACGCCGACGAAAACGTCGTCTTAGGGCTCAAGCAACCGCTTCTCAAACTTTACAATCTCCAAAAACACCTTCAACAAGCATTATTCCATTTTCTCCTTAGCCGGATATTGAGCCTAAATCTCCTATACACAAGATACATGATGGTCTTGATCCTGTGCGAGTTAAAGATCCTATTTTTATAAATCTTGATGATGATATAGATGAAAATGTTATGCATGATGAAAATGTTACTCCTCTTGCTTCTGATAGTGAATATGAACTTGTTGATGTTGACAACCATTTATCTAATGAATTTTCAAAAGCACTCATCCTAGCTCCTAGACAAGAACAATGTGGCTTGGAACATGAACATAGCCCTTGTTTGGATCTTGTGATAGCTCCATCTACTGTGTTGGATGTTCCTCCTCTAGCGTGTTCCCTACCTTCCCGAAACATTGATCAGCAAGATCGGGGGGTAGATGACGTGCTAGACTAGTTACATTAGCATTGCAGATTCTCTCCTCCTCTCTTGTGTTACTTCTTCTATATGTTATTCTCATTCTTCTATTTGTTGTCCTTAGTGTTGTCTACTTGAGGACGATGCAAAGCATTGAGATCTCTTTGGTCTCTCTCATGTTGACTCAAAAGACACATGTGTTCCCTTCTTCTAGGTGACCTTCCTTGATTGGGGTTTGAAGAACAATTATGCATACATACATATGATATATACATGACTTATCATACAGCATACTGACCCCGAGGAAAGCAAAGTCACCTCGTGTTTTGTGTTTTGTGTCTATTATCCTTGGGTTTATCTCACACTTGGGGGCTAAATCCTTGTGGTAACGTGCTCCTTTCCTTTCTCATTTCTTATGTGTATCACTACGTTAAAACAATCACCCCCGTTGAGGCACGTGCGATCGCTTTAACGTAGGGGGGCATACACCCTGACTATCCCTTCACGATACTTGAAAATTTCTTGGAGAACTTAGCTTTGCCTTGAAAATTTTTGGTATTTTACATGACTCATAGTGAGGGAACCTTACTACTGACAGTCATGGTTCTTCCTCGTGATCTTCCCTTTTACTTTGTCAATCGAAGTCGTAAGATCATTAGTCCACTGGGGGCTTGGTGTATCTTGCCTCCTTGACGTGGTGAAAGTCTTTCAATGTTGTTTCCTTGTACTTTACCGGAAGTATGAGCATACATACTCCTGCTAAAGTGGGGGCTAAATGTAGCGTCCTAAAATTGCGACACTTGCAATTTCGACTGCATTTTGGTCTTCACGATGGCGACGCAACACGCAACCTGAATGGAGACCCCAAAAACTTGCTCACGACACCAAAAACTACATTTTTCAAGCACCTTGGCCTGAACCTCCTTGCACCCCGCTGTCCCGGAGGTGGGACCAGAGCGCCCAGCGCCCTGGTCCCTCAGGACCAAGGCGCCCAGCGCCCTGGTCCTCCAGGAGCATGGCGCCCAGCGCCCTGGTCCCTGGGTCCTATTTTGGGCCCGGTTTCCTAAGTGATATCGGGTCTTTTTGATTGCAATTTGGAAATATACTTCCCTGGTCGGCCTAAGGTCGGGAAAATCAGTCTATCAGCCCTAATTGACAAGTATATAAACTACATTTTCCTCTCTCATTTGGGTAGATGGAAAAAAAAAGGCGAAAGCAAGATTCAAACATTCAAGCATTCAAGCATTCAAGCATTCAAGCATTCCTTCTAAGTCTCCATTCAAGGCTAAGTGTTGCATTCAAGACATTTACATTACAGTCATTTACATTTACAGCACTTGCTCATTTCTTGGTTAATTCCAAAACCGGGGTTTGACCTAAAGGCAAACCCCTAATCCCTAACCCCCCATCGTCTTCGCTTTTCTGTGTGTAGGTTGCAGGTACGCGGCTGAGATTGAAGATCTGGAATCCTTGCGCAGAGACGAACCGATCCCCCTTCGTTTGACGGATTTTTCGGAGGACCGTGGCGCTGGGCGCCATCGTCCTGACAACTTTTGCTCAAATTTGCAGGACAGCGCCGTATCAACATTTTGCTGCTAATTCCAAGTCCGCAGCTTCATCCTATAACCTAAACTCGGTTTATAAGCGAATCTTTATGACTTTCTATGTATTCTTGGCTTAATTTCCTTAACAACATTCTTTACAAAAGAGGGTAGCCTTGATTTCCTAACCCTTGAAATTCATTTAGCATCCAATCTTACATTGTGTGGGATTGAATCTTATGAGTTTCAACCCCTCTTTTGAATGTAAAGTCTTCCCCTTAAGTGAAAACCCATCGAATCCTAGCGAACCTCCCTTCTCTCTCCTCGGAGTCGGAAGAGGGGAGAACAACTAGGGTTCGACCACGATTTTCCGCTTTACACTTATGTCATGAGGAAAGATGTAATTGTAAAGAGACTATGTATCACATTTATATATCTTGTAATCATATGTGATAGGACTTGTAGTAGGCCGTGATGATGATGTGATGTAGTAGGTTATGATTATTGTAATCATTGTAACACTTATGTTGTAATTGGATATTCATTGTGTATGTAATTTGGGATTGGAAGGAAACAATTGAATGAACGAGTAGCGTTATTAGAATATCCTATGTGTATCTATGGATGTAAAGAGAATGCTAAATGAACATATTAGTTTTATGGTAGATGTTCTTAATATTGGTTTCCTCTTTAGTATGAATATGCATGAGTGGGTTGCAAGCACATATGGTTAACTTAAAGGAAAATAATTAGGTTAACATGGAAAATATGATATCATGTTAAATGGTTTTGAATAGGGGAAATAGGAACATTTGGTTTTGGTGTCTTAAAATGAATTCAAGAGTTAATGGGAATATGTAGGATTTTCATTGATATTTCATAATACACATGTTAGGAAGAAAGTAATTGAGTAGGAAAATAAATGCAATGGATGTTAATGGTTTCATGACTCTGGATGTGTTTATGTGTTATTGTTATTTAAGTAATGACGTTAAGACACCGTAGAGAATGATTGTTATTCTTCTCAAGCATAATATGATGTTATGAATATGATTATGTTTAATTTGTTTATGCATTCATGTTATTATATGATTAATGCATATGCGTATTTAAAGCATAATATGATGCATTAGTTTATGTTAATTTTTATTCTTTTTATCTCTATTTGTTAGTTAGATTAGTTATTTTCTCTAGTGTATTTTGGCAGGCATTACAAGGAATTGAGTCAATATATGGATACTGTTGGACAAGTGCATTGTGTTGTAGGTAAGAGAGTGTTCAAATATTTTAGGGGTACTTTTTAGTATTTCTTGTTTTGTCATGGTTATCCTATTGGACTTTGATATTTTGTGAGTATATGTGGATATGTGGATTTAGATTGATTAGGTGACATTGACAATAGAAGATCCAACAATAAGTATGTCTTTACTATACATATTGTGGTGCTTTTGGTTGGATGAGTAAGCGACAAGCTATAGTCTCTTTGTCCCTCATAGGAGAAGAGTCTATGGTAGCTAATCATGCTTATAAGGAAGCCATTTGTCTTACATAGTTGTGTTCAAATATTGGGTTTGATGTAGGATTAATTACTATCTACTGTGACAATCAGAGTGGGATTTTCTTAGAAAAGAATTCGATTTTCCATTCTAGAATAGAGGACATTAATGTTTATTTTCGTTTTGTTTGAGATGTTCTAGAGGATAGGAAGGTAAAATTGGAGAAGGTTGAAACTTTGATGAATGTTGTAGACGCATTGATAAAATTTGCGAGCATAGAAAAGTTCAGATGATGTTCTAGTTCTATGGGTCTCTTAGCTCCTTAAAGTTGATCTTTGGGATATTTGAAAGGTCTTAAACAAGTGAAAGAATGTTGAGATTAAGGTATCTCAACCTTTGCAAATCCTAACATTTATTTGTTGTATTTATTTATTATTTTAATTTATTAATTGCCTAGAAATATCTAGTCATCTAGTGGGACCCATAGGCTTGGTGACATCCTACCTGTTGATGATTGTATGACACATATATTTTACACGTAGAGGTAGATATCCCAATTTCAAGATCTTGACAAGTGTCATGTTATGACAATTTTATGACAAGATTTGATGACACACATATGTCAACCTATGAAAAAATGGACAAGTGGTAAGAGATACCTTTGCATGGAGAAGGTGGACCTATCCAGGTTGGGTTATGATGGGCTAAAAGAGAATCAATTAATAATGGATAGTTATGATGGATTCTCTTACAAATTTTAGTATTGCAAGTTATGACATCTGTAAGATCCATAAGAGCATATGTCATACCTCAAAATAGTAAATTTTGGATGCCAAACTTAGGAGGTTTGTATGGGGACTCATTTGGAGATGTACATGTGTCATTTACATTTTTTTTTATGGCTAAAAGTAGGGCTAAATATTTTTCATGACTCCATTGCATTTCTTCATCTAGAAGCTACCTCCTAAGTTGCTTTCTCTATATAAGGTAGCCTTGGAAAGTGTTAGTACTTTTGTATTTTGTAGGTGTGAAGTATCATGTTGCTAGAATTGATCTAGATTGTGGGTTGTTAGTTGTATACTCTTATTGAAGAATCTAAGTATTGTACTCTAACCATTAGTTTACTAGAATACAAAGTATTGCACTTTTGAAGTGTGGGAGATTCCCCACGATATGTCTTATGATAATTATTGTATATTTTTATGCATGCTCATTATCTCCTTGTGAATGTGTTTCCTATTCTATAATAGTTAAAGATTGTAAAGAAAATTTTCAATAGTTACCCTACTATAAATTAGTGTTAGAAAGTGCCCTCTGCACCTTAGCTTCTTTTCACCCTCAACTATAATTGGTATTCAATTATTTTGGTTATTCCTTTCTAAGTGGAAGTTGAATATTGCAAATGGATGAAGAAGATTCAACTTATTATATTGCTTAAGAATTAAATCAAGGAAGGTAACAAACATTTGCTTAGGCATGTATAATAAGGCATGCATAATGCCATCAAAATTACATGCTAATTGGTGAGGTGTGTTAATCAAAAGTCTTTATTGGATACAATAATTATGTACGTAATGATTGGTCATATAAACAAAAAAAAATTTACAAGAGAAGGGAGTTAAAGGGATTTGTAAACATAGATAAACTCAATTCCATGACAATAATTGTAAATATAAATATGAAATAAGTAAATTATTTATTATACACATATGTACCCATGCTCTATGTATTTGACATCATGAATAAGTTATTGGATAAATGTTTGGTATTAATATTTAATTCAGAGTGCTTTATTTGAAATGGGTGTCTACACAATTTAAATATTTTAAAATCAATTCGATATATTCTTAATACATTTATTTTATTAATTTCTTTATAAATAACTAAGTACTACTTTATGTAATTGATACATAAATTTGATTTTAAGGAGATATATTGAAATAATAACATCATATAAGAGGTATACACAATAAATAAGTAAATGCTATTTGGGTCCTAATTTAAGGAACTTATAGAATCATTATATGTATTTGTGTGTTCATAATAATTAAATAAATTATTATTCACCTATAAATTGTGAATGAGAAGTGCCTTATCATTTAAAAAAATGTAGTTGTGTTTTCTTAGTAAAGTTTATGGGCATGACAATGCTAGTGAGGCAACAACCATCAGTGCACATGTATATCTTCCTTAGCATGATTGATGTGATGGTTATCTTATGTAAGAAAAAAAATTCCATAATTTTTGGGAATGACATTCTTAGAATAATTTTTCAAAAGATTAATATTTTTAACATATTTAATTTTTTCTATTTTCTAGTGAACATATGTTATTCACTAAAACCAAGATCTCTCTTTCATACATGTTAAATAATAAAAAAATAAAAAAAATCTATAAATTAGGTATTGATGTACTTTATGGAATAAAAAATTAATGTCATTTCAAGAATAAATGAAAAATAAAATATGCAACAAATTTTTTTATTTTTTTTTATACTAATTCCAGTGCAATCAATCATTATTTAAGAATTTATAATTTTATAACATTTTTACAAAAAGGCTATGCATTTCAAATAAATGTCATTTTCTAAAAATACTCTTGATTTTTATAAATTATTATTTTTAAACTCTTGACTTTTATAAAAAAAATTAAAACAAAAAATATTTAAAATTTATACACAAAATCTCAAAAACACACTAGCTTACATAATATTCAATTTCTTATTAGTTTAGTCAATCTATAGGTGACAAAAGGTGAAAATTGGTCTAAATATTAGTTTTAGTACTCCACTTTATACAAAATGAGGGACACACTATTGTGGGATCATCCTTAAAGTTTATATTTGTTATGATGGAACTTATAATGTGGATAAGTTGATTTACTTACATAATTTTATTATTATTTTGTTGTGATTCAAAATCTAAATTATAAGGGGTCTATGAGTTGCTATGTGTTTACTTTGTTTGGGAATGTTTTTAGTTGGGTGGGCAATTGACAACCTATGGTTGTATTGTCCACTACAAACATAGAGTACATGGTTGTGGCATGAGTCTATTAAGAGGCTATATGGTTATAAAGTATTGTGTTTAGGTATTGGATTTGAGTGCAAGTAGGTTACAAATAGTTGTGACACTCACACTACCATCTATTTGGCTAAAAACTTGAAGTGTTATGCTTGTATGAAGCACATTGATGTTTAGTGTCATATTTTTTGCAAGCTGGATTAGGATGAGACAACAATATCATTAGAAGGTTGAAACATTGCCAAATTTTGCAAATTGTCTTGCTAAGTAGTTAGCACAAAGATGTTTAGTTGGTCTATAGAGGACATGGGCCTTGTCTCTTCTAGAGTTTAATCTACTCTCTATGTAGCCTATTATATCTTGCCATTTAAAATTTCAAGTGGAGTGTCATTCATATTGCAATTTAGGTAAGTCTCATTTATTTGTATTTAATTATCTGTCATCCACATGTTTAGGGTGTCCCACTTGAAGTGACAGTCGGAATGACTTGTAGCTTATATTTGACGAGTGTAAGATTTAGTCATGGAAGTTGCTAATTACAACTATGACTACTTGTAAGGTGTTTATGAGTTGTCGAAAGGGAAGTGCATTATAAGAGACAATTAATTGTGGACTTGGAGAAAATAATAGAGCAATTATGGAAAAGATAGGATAAGACTACTTGAGTGCTCAAGTTCACTATTGACAATTTCAAATTTGCTGTCAATTAATTAGACATGATTTAGGTGTTGAGATTTGTGTATGAATATGGAAACCTAAATTAGCTAGTGGTTTCGAGGAGATGATTCTAGAAAGCATTCATGATTTGTAACTTTATGGTTTTTCTCATGCCATATATATTAAATGCTTGAATTGAAAGTAATATAACATTATATAATTACAAATACAACGATATGATTGAATAATATTAATAAATTAAAAACATGAAAGATCAATAGATTTTAACTATATTTTTAATGGTTTCTTCATCTTCATAAATTCCACAATTAGTAAAGACTTCTAAATTGCAATTAGTCTTATCCTAATTGTAATTTCAACTCTAATTGTGCACCCACCTCCACTAAATATCGTCCCATCTCCATCTTCAACACTCTCTATTCACCACCAACTAATTCACACTCACGTATCTTATCCATTTCCTTCCCACTTGCACAAATGGTCTTTGATGGTGTGCCTACAAGATTGTGTAAAACAATTTCCTATAATACACTCTTCTCTTTGAATTCAACCTTCCTCAGTAAATTTCTAGATTTATTTCAGATGGGCAAGCCCCCACTCTTTTGTTTGAAGAAGACTCTATTATTTGTACTAAATTATAACTTGTTTCGGAGGTAACTAATTTGTATGTCTATAGTCTCACCATTTTGAGCACCAATTCAGGGATGTGCACAACCAGGATAGAGCCAAGAAGGATTACATTATTGCCTAAGGCCATGTTAGATTGGAATGTGCTCTTTATGGCATTTAATAAGAGCCGGAAACGTTCTTTAAATTTTGACTAGCACTGTCCAATCGTTGAAATAACAAAGTGCAGGTTTTCACGTTGAGGTTGCACAAGCAATAATTTTTTTGAATGACGGGGTAAATGAGACACTTGAAGCAGAATCAGAGGAGTTAGAGCATTTAAAGCAGAATCAGTTGGCTGAGGGGATGGGTGATGAAGAATATGTACACAAACAGATCACACTCATTGATCTTAGGAGGGAAGATAATTCACAACTTTCAGGCTTGGTTCAATACTCTCCTGATTGCTAGAGCCATGTAGGGTTTCTAGGAGCAAATTGCTATGTTTGAGTGATAGCTTAGACAACTTACCCTAGTTCAATTAGATGAGGATGTGAGTCTTGTGACTGCAGTTTCTGCACTGCATGTTAACTTTTTCTATCTTTTTCCATTAGTTTTCTTTGTCTACTTACGTTAGTCATTGCCTTATGAGCCATCTTAGGTGATCATATGTCTTAAGAATTCACATGCCTACACGTTTACATCCTTAGCCAATTATCTTGGATGTTTTCAGTCACTTTGGTTTGTATCTTATGGGGCATGTTTCATTGTGCTTATAGACGTCACCTTATCATTGGGGTATCTCGTTGCCCTTGAATTTATGTGCTTATATGCTTATCGAATATGTTACAAATTATTAATATCTATTTGTATTATATAACATTATTTTTGTTTTGATTAGATTAGCATGGGAGTTTTGATTAGATTGGCATGGGTCTAGACTCTTGACAAGATGGACATTAAGGCAAAAGAGCAAATCTCATGAGGGGTGAGATTGGGGAAAATAAGTAGAAGAGAGAGGAAGCTTCTGACTAGAGCTAGGAACTAATAGGAGACTGGGGTCTTGACCTTGTACAATAGAAAACTCTTTCACCATACTTGAAAGAGTAAGGGGAGAAGGAGGAGGACCTTTCCTCATTGTACATACAACGTTCCATGCAATGCTATCATCTAGCACCACATTACTAGGGGAAGCAAGTGGTGACCCCTCAACATGAGGGTCAACAACCACAGTTGAAGGAGGGGTGTCAAGGTGAGGTAAAGAAGACTCCACAACCAATGACGAAAATGGTAGCTATGGGGAGAAATCTACATAACTAGAGGTGAGATGGTAGCAGGAGGAGATACAGTAAATACATTTGGGCATGATAAAACCACAACTAGATCAAGGGGCTCAGTAGAATCTTGGGTTCAATTAGTATTCGAGGAGGTGGAAACCTCAACAATTAAGTGATCTTCTTTAGTATCCTTCTACCAAGTAGCAGAACCTTTCTGACACAACAAGGATTAGTCTAAAGCTAGGTGTCTGATAGTGAACTAGTGATGACTATGAAAGGGGAGGCCCGCCTATCCTTGACCATCATAACCACCTCCCCATGAACAGGTTTGGATAGGTCAATTATTATTATTCTTACTATTATATACTTGATTTATTTTATAATATTATTTTTCTTTATGTTGATTATATATGATAAATTGGGGGGAGACATATAATCATTGACACTTCTTCATGATTATTGTGTTACTTATAGGATTAGATATTTTTCATATGGTTGGCTCTTTTATGTTTGTCTTCTTGATTAGAACTCTTATCAACTTGGTTGGAGCCTTTTTCCACTTGATTAGAACTCTAAGTTACTTTGTATAATAGGCGAAATATCCCACCTTATCCTTTTTCACTTTCATGTATAGTATATAGTTTTAGCAAGTTGTGAATATGGTCATTGTTAAATTCTTGACACATGCTATTGAGTTAAAAAAATTCTTCCATGCTTGCAAGTTTTTGAGATGGGGCATCCATAGTGGTGAGAGTACATATCATGTCCCTTTTTCCAAAAATAACACTTACTAAAAATGAGTTGCTTCCACTGTAGTGCCCCTCCTAGGCTTGCATTTTGATTTACATATTGATAGACTTATTTAGATATATGGTTGGTGCTTAGATGGTTCCTTATGACTCCATTGCTATCGTAGAGGGTATTGATAATGCTAGTTACTCTATGATGTGACGTTGCAATTCTCTATCACCTATCTGATTATTATGATATATATGTATTGTATACGTTGTGTTGAGTGGTGGATGCAGGTTTGCAGCTATGAGGCATCGACTCCACCTAGTCTCACAGGTTTGAGCGTGTCTTTATCCCAATGCCAAGTTGTTGGAGATGGCATGTGTTTCCCTCGCACACTCTAGGCTTAAGTTGTCACCCTGTCAATTGAGTCATGTTAGTATTGTCTTGTGGCACACTGTGGTTGTTAGGACCCTTGTTGTGTGGTCTTGTGAGTATGATTGTTTAATTAAATTAATAATTGATTCTATTGCATAGTTTATTAAGTGGTCAGATTGAGATATTAATTTTATCTGATTATTTATTTATTGGGTTCTGAAGTTTATCTTATTTTACTTTAGTTTATGATTTAGCGTTTAAATGATTATTTAATTTATTGCCGAGATTTCATAATTATTTGACTTATTGATTTATTTGATCTATCATTTATTTATTGTTTAATTGATTTAATTTATTTAACATTTGATTTATTGTTTATCAAGAGCTTAATTATTATTTATTATTTATTGTTATTTATTGTCAATTAGCTTTTATTTATTTATATTTTAATTGAGTTTTATTAATTGTTAATTGTTGGATTTTATATTTAATTTATTTTAATGATGTCATTTTGGATTTTCTATTGTTATTATTTATTTATGGCTATTTATTTAATTATTGGTATTTAATTAATTAATATTATTTAAACAAAGCATAAATATTTTATTAATGGATAAATATTATTATCCATGGTTATTTATTTAATTTATGTTGTGGTTTATTATTTATGGGGTGAATAAATAATATTATTATTCATGAATAATATTTTATCCTGGGTATGCAAGTTATTATTTTTATTGATTGTCTTTTTACCCTTGGTTAAATTGATTTTTAATTAAGCCCATCTACCCTCTTATTTAATTGGTTGAATGGTGGGAGGTAGATAAATATTATATTTATTTATTATTTTCCTTGAAACTTGTGAGGGTTGGTATAATATATGGTTTTTGGGATTAATCTGATTGATCGACATTTAATAAAGTTTTGGAGTTTAATTTTTGGTATATTTTTAGATTTCCTGTGCATTCACGGGGTTGGTTTTTTCAAGAGCTTCTGGGATTTGCTTGGAGGTTTTTTTGTTTGATTTGGATTCGGATCGCACTTGGAAGTTTGCTAGATTTGGAGCTTTCATCTTAAGATTTCATCTCCATTGCTTCTTTTTCCAGGTTGGATCTTATTGCCTTATTCTCAGTTTTCACTTCCAGGAAAAATTGTTTGTTAAAAGAATGTCTTGGGTGAAATTTTCAGAATGAATCAATTTTTTATCATTGGACTGATTGAAAAACAATACTTTTTGGAAAGATTGCAATTCAAAATAGGAATTTATGATTTTATATAGTGTTGGGAAATGGGCATTTATGAGATGTGATTTTTATGGCTATAAGCTCTCTACAAATGTTCTATGTGTTGGTTTTTTATTTGTGAAGGATTGTATTGCCTTATAAATACTCTTTCAAGGACCTTTTATTGTCTGATGATTATTGGATGTGATTTGGATCAGATCTGGTTGTATTTGGGATCTTTTTTGTGCAAGCTTTCATCGGTTGAGATGTAAACTTATCTTTTATGTGTGATATTTTTTATCTTGTGCAAACCCTATTTTGTGGTTGTGATGGATTTTAATGACTTGTGGGTTGATTTTGGATCCTGATTGAGCCCCTTCTCGAATCTGAGCAAGTTTGAACACCTTTGCATCCCATTTTTCAAAAGTTGCAACTCAGAAACAAAAGTGCCACTCTGGGCTACAAAAGTACCAAAGTAGTGTCAACATGTTTTTGGGTCAATTTTGAGGTCCTCAGTTGGTCTTTTTGGCTCGATATTCATTCCAGAGGCTTGTTTTATTATGTTTGGTAGTTTTTTGGGCATTGTGATATTCATTTGTGATATGTATGAATCCATTTTGGCTTTGGCAAGTGTTTTTGTGCTTGACCATGGAGGTATTGATATGTTGCTCCAGCAAGTTGAGTGTGTCCTTGTTGTTGAGGAAGGGTAATTTGTAGCTCCAACGAGAGGATATGATGTAACTCACTATAGAGGATTATTCCATGTTATCAGATTCATGTGTTGCCCACTTTATGTGTTTATATCACTCTTGAGGCTCTCTTAATCATTGCATTATGTTGCTTTGAGCTGATGGCATGATTCTTGTTATATGACTCAGTTGGTATCAGATTTGTAATGAATTTTGGATGCTTTCCTTGATGAGTTTCATGTTTTTATTGTGATGTACTTGTTATGTGCTATCCTATGGTTTTGGTCCATGGTAGGGGGGTGGGCTCTTGCATGTGTGGAACAGGGTCTTGAGCATTAGGTCTCTAGGAGGGGGTCTAGACTTGATGGAACCACATGAAGAGTTTTCTTGTAATTTCAAGTGATAATCTTAATAATTGATTAGTGGGTTTGGGTATTTAGGAATTCACTAAACAAGATAATAATTGTTTTTGTAGCCCCACCTCATATCCCTTGAGGGATACTCGGGATGAGCTTGGGAAGACCGTTGGAGCGGTAAACCAATCTCCCTTGAATGGCTTCAAGGTTGAGATGGTTCCACATGTCTATTAGGGTGAGGCTTGGCCCCTTCCATTGTGAGGATAGCATGTGATGACACTCTTTCCCTACATGTGTCCATTATCCATATGCCCTTGTTGGTTTTTATGCCTCTAGAATTTTCCTTGATTTGATTAGCCCCATGATGTGATTTGTATGTTCTCTTTATGTTGGTGTTAGGTGGTGTCATGTTGTATCCTATGGTTGTTACATGTCAGCTTAGGTCTTGAGTGTGAGTTGGAACTTTATGTCATCTCCTAGACTGGGGGGTGGTTCCTATTGGTTCCACATGGTCAGGTGGTTTGATACCTTCTTCCATTGGGATGTTATTCCTTGGACGTTAGCGTGTGTGGATGTGGATTTATATTATCTCCTCATGTGGATGTATTTCTTGGAGCATAATCTATGTAATTAGAAATGATATCATGTGGAATGAAGGATGCAATTGTAAAGAAGATTATGCATTCAGTATATTGCGAATATGTATAATAGGACTTGTAGTAGATTGATTCTAGAATGAGATGTATTGAGTGAGGTCCTGCTGTAAATGGATATTCTATTCTTGATTAGAAATGAATAAACTGATTGAGAGTTATGAATGCAATGTCTTGTGTACATCTTGTGGATGGTAGTGAATATGTTAACAAACAAGTAGGCCATGATTTGAAAGATAATATCCTCCAATGTTATTTATCTTAGGATATGAAAAATTAAATAGTGGTTGTGGAATTACATAGAATATATGACTCTTCAATATGCGGTTGTCCTACGGTGTTGATTTCTATGTATTAGGGATATTACTATATTACGATGATTTGTAAATGTGGAATATGAATATGTACTTATGTGACTTGTACTATTAAACATTAGGATGAGATGTGACGAAAGAAAACCATGTTCTTGATCCCATGTGGTCTTATGTATTTAGACTTGATGATGTGTTATTATATGTTTCATGTTGTAGAAATGCTCATCATGTTGAGAATGAGGTCCTATGATGTCTTAGGGAATTGAAATGTTAGATTATGTTTACTCTTGTAGCATCATATGACTCTTGAATTTTTTTAGTATCTTAGAATCGTATTTGGAAGTAGATAAGTGCTTCATGTAATAATCTTGCATATGAATATGGATAGTAATCTTGATGAGTTATGCAATGATTGTGCTTAAGGAAATAGTCTGATTCCATATATAGGAGAAGGATAAATGCATTTAGATTCAAGGTGTGTTAAGTGGTTAGTGAATATAGATGGGTATTATGAACATATGGTTGATATCTTATAATGAACCCAAGGAATAGGAAATGAGTTAGAGTTATGCATATGTCTTAATGATTTATCATAGTTGTATGGGAAGTAAATGTTTAGCTGGATAATAGTATATGATGTTCTAGATGGATATGCGTTGTCTTATAATTATGTCAAGTAGTGATGTTGAGATACCGTAGGGAATGGAGGTTATTTTGCTTGCGTAATATGTTCTATGTTTACGATGATGTTGATATATGTTTTCTTGTAAAAGTTAATAATTCATTGATGTATGATTGTAGTGTTTCATTAGTAAAGGTTAGTGGTAAGATGGAAGTAATGGTTGTCTTAAAAGGAAAATAAAAATCCCTATTTGTTAGTAGATTATGGTTTATTTCTCTAGGTTATTTTGGCGGGCAATACACCCACTATCCAGAAAGTGGTAAGTCGGAAGTAAAGGGAGACATTGAGAAACATTGTTTATTTAATACTTAGAATATAGCTTGATGCAATTTATATCTTTTGGGTATCTAAATATTAAATCAATAATTTAATGATGCCAACTCAAGAGGGGTGTTGGAATTTGAGTGTTCATTTTAGATTATTGCATTTTGATCATCTTATCTCATAGAGTTGCATGCTTGTGATCTCCTAAAAGGATAAAATCCATTAGAGAATCAAAGCCTGTGGATGGGATGTCCATGAGTTTCAAGTGGTTTGAGGATTCCTAGGAGGCCTTAGATTACAAAAAGTGATCTCATCTAGAGGTTACCATTCCATAATGAGTTTGGGGTTTTAGTAGTTTTGATTACCTTGGTTTGTAAGGTTGATTGTTTCAATTCATGAGTTTTGAGGTGTGATTGTTAGTGTTTCTATTGTATTTTTTATTTACTTTATTATATTTTGTTGTAGATGTGTTGTGCATACCTCTTCAAGGTGTTCCAAGATCATATTGTGCAAGTTTGGAGGGCTTTGCAGTGTGTTTTAGTAGTTGTCATGTTTGGTGTATTCATTAGATTGTTGGTTGCAAGTATTTTTGGGGATATGAAGGAACTGATGTGTGGTGTGATTTGTGTATAGTTTTTTATAACATTTTGATGTACATTTTTTGGTACATTATCAGGTCCAAATATTGAGAGCATTAGATCTTAGTTTGGGGTTTAGTAGTGTTGATTTAATATGAATTTTTGTAGTGATTTTGGGTAAAAGGATTTTAGATGGATTTCTAGATTTTTTATAGTTGAATTTTTTGGAGAGTTTTCTATAGTGACAACATACCCAAAATTCAAATGTTTTGGGTAGGAGAATTGGTTCAACAGTAGGACAACATGCAACAAGAGATTCAGGGATACCTTTGGAAGGGGAGAGTTCAGATGGTAAGGAACCTGAGGCTCATTTGGATTCGGGGGTCCCAAATCACGAGAGGAGAAGATAGTAGTAGACAAGGTGAATGGTCAGGTTCAAATTTCAAATTTGGGAGGCGGTAAACCTGAAGAAGTTGCAGGACGAGAGGTGAAAAGTGATTCAGGGGATCGTGTGAAAGGAAAAGAATCTAATGGGAAGGATCTAGAGATCCCTTCGAACTTGGGGGAACTAGAGGGGGGTCCCAGATCGATTAGACACATTGGTAAATGGTCCTCTTTGTTTGGTATCAAACCCAAAGGTAAATCATCTTTGCCTCCGGTTAAAAATACTTCAAATACTTCTCAGGGAAAGTTTGCCATTTCCATTTTAGATCAAATAATATATCAAAACATTGCTCGAATGGAAACTCCTCTGATAGGCAAATTCTTTGGGACTAGACTGAACATTGAGGTTGTTCATGGATTTGTAAAGAGTAAATGGAATTTGAAAGGGCAGGTTGATGTGGTCACTATGAACAAAGGATGTCTTTCCTTTTCTTTCTCCTGTGAGGAGGATCGCAAAAATATCCTCAGTAACGGTACTTGGGCGATAGGCAAATATTTAATGTATATCCAGAAATGGTACCCTAATGCAAGAAGAGAGGATAAGTTTGTGGTCCAAGCTCTAGTCTGGATAAAGTTACCTAGGCATCCTATGGAATATTGGGAGGAAGATGTGTTTGTTGGGATAGCCAATGCTTTTGGGGAGCTAATCGCCATCAATCCGGTTATGGCATCCAGAAGAAGACTTATTTATGCTAGAATCTGTGTAGGGGTTGGACCCAAAACGGACATGCCAATGGAAATAGAGATAGAATAAAAACTAGGCAAATGGATGCAGAAGATTGTCTATGAATCAATCCCTTTTGTGTGATTTTATTGTAAGAAAGTTGGGCACTGGGCTAAAAAGTGCCCAAGCAATGTGGTCAAATCTCAATCCCAAACTAGAGTTTGGAAAAAGGTGGACAACTCTTCAAAAGTCTCTCCTTCTAAATGTTTGGATCAGGGGAAACAATCCCAAGTAGGAAGGACAGAAGAGGTGTTAGCCAGAGAATCGGGAAATGAAATGAAGAAAGGAGAGGATGATAAGATTCCCATTCAGGAAAAGGAGTAGGAGAATAGTGGAAAGGATTCAAACAATGGAGAAAGAAATTCACAAGTTAGCAGTCAAAATAAGCAAAAGGATAAGAAAAAACAAAGTTTAGATTAGAATGAGAAAAGGAATAGTTGTCAGATGGATAAGGGAGTTAGTAAATCCAAAGATAATAAGGAAAAGGGAGACAATTTTAACTCAAAAACAAAACTATCTGAGTCAGAAAATGGAGCAAGCTGGATCCAAGATGTACAAATTCACAATATCTATGAGCAAGGGCTATCAGAGACATCATTAGCCTCCCTGGCTCAAGTCAAATCGATTTTCTTGGAGGAAAATGAACCAAGATGGGGACATGAGGAAGATTTAAAAAAGGCTTTGGGAAAGAGTGGTTCAAAGCAAGAGGAAGAAGAAGAAATGGAGGATAACAGAAAGAACAAAAACAAAAAAAAGAATAATAACAACAACAACAATAATACATGCACCAGAAATACCAGAAGCAGACTAGGGGATGTGGGAGCTCAACATACTTCACTGGGAAGACATTCAAATGCTAAGAAGAGGACTATGGAAACAAGCAAGAATATAGTATACGAGACTCAAAGAACCATCTTTGAGGCAGGTATTTCTAAAAATTCATGAAGATTATCTTCTGGAACATTTGAGGATTGAACAATCCTCACAAACATGATCTAATTAAAAGTATGATTAGAGACAAAAACCCAGATATTTTTTGATTTAGGAAACCAAAATGTCTAAGGATAAGGTTGAATGCTTGAAAATGTATAGTAATGGAGGAGTTAGTGGTGGCAGTTCAGAAGGAGCATCGGGGGGTATTGCTACTTTCTGGAATAAAAATAATGTTAAAGGGGAAGTGTTGGTTCAAGACAACAATCTGGCTTGTATTAGATTTAAGCATTTGAAAGAGGGTACTTCATGAGTCTTAACTAATGTGTATGCCCCAAACACCAAGACTGGTAGAAGTGATTTATGGAAAATCTTATCCTTGTTTAGGAGAAAGTTTGCTGAAGATAGCTGGATTGTTATGGGGGATTTCAACACCCCTTTGAAGGAAAATGAGAAAAAGGGAGGGAGCCAAACCAATCTGGACAACATATTAGATTTGATGGATTTCATCAATAATAATGCTCTCCATGACATGGATTTGCAAGGAGTTAAATATACTTGGACCAATAGAAGGAGTGGGGAAGTTTTAATTCAGGTTAGGCTTGATAGAGCTTTCATTTCTCTGGATTGGTTTAATTCCCACTTCTGCTATTTATCTGCTCATATAAGGGCAAGATCAGATCATTATCCTATATCCTTCACAACTGATGCTAAGAAGGGAAGAATAAATTTCCCTTATAGATTTGAGAGAATGTGGACTAAACACCCGGATATGGAAAGAAAAATCAAGGAATGGTGGCAGATTAGAATTGATGGAAATGCTATGTATAAGGTGGTTAAAAAGTTGAAATATGTGAAAGATAATGTTAAAAGATGGAATAAGGAATCCTTTGGGAACATATTTGCTTATAAAGCCTCCATCCTCTTAGATCTAAAAGATATCCAGGATGAAATTCAAAATAATGGCTATACAAAGGTCTCGAGAGATGTTGAAGATGAGATTCTTATGAAATATCATGACATAATAGAAAAAGAAGAAATTTTCTGGAAACAGAGGTCAAGAAATATTTGGCTGAAGGAAGGGGATAGAAATACCAAATACTTCCATATGTCAACTCTGAAATATAAGGCCATCAATAGGATACCCCAGCTTAAAGTTAATGGCAGAACTGTTGAAGATGAAGAGTCTATGAGGAAGGCAGCCCTGGAGTTTTTCTCCAATCTCCTAGCTAAGGAACGGAATCTGGACATGCAAGCTCAAAAGGACCTTATGGATTGCGTTCCCTCTATCTTGGGTGTGAATCAGAATTCATATATCACTACTATTCCATCCAACGATGAGATTCTAAAAGATCTCAATTCCTTTAAAGGTAATAAGGCCTCGGGCCCAAATGGTTTTCCCATGTTCTTTTTTCAAATGTATCGGCATATTGTTGGGGATGATGTTTCCAATGCTATGAAAGATTATTTTGGTGCAAGAAGAATTTTGAAAGAATTGAATGGCACTTTCATTGCCCTTATTCCCAAAAAGATGGGAGCTAATTCCATGGATCTTTTTAGACCTATCAACCTTTGTAATTCTTTGTCTAAAATCATCTCTAAGGTTTTGACTTCTAAAATCTTGAGTTTGCTCCCTTCTATCATTTCTCCCCAGCAAATTGGCTTTGTCCCTAGGAGACAAATCTTGGATTCGATAATATCGGTCCATGAAAATATTCACTCACTCTCTAGTGCTAAAAAGAAGGTTTTCTTTTGAAGCTTGATTTATCTAAAGCCTATGATAGAGTGGATTGGGGATTTATGATGGATGTTCTCAATGCTTTTTGTTTTAGCTCCAGAAGTATTTGTCTTATTCTACAATTGGTTTCTTCTACTTCTTTTTCGGTCTTATTCAATGGATCTCCTTCCCCCTTCTTCAAATCCTAAAGGGGTCTCAGATAGGGGGATAGTCTGTCCCCGGTTCTTTTTATTATCATGGGGGAATGTCTGGGAAGATTCATTGGAAATCTTGTTGAGAAGGGAGAGTTTTGTGGATTGAAACCTTCTTCTACAGAGCAAGTTTTCTCCCATAAGCAATTTGTGGATCACTCTATTATTATGGGGAATGCTTCAGTGAAAGATTCTAGGAGTTTAAAGACAACATTGGATAGTTATGGTTTAGTCACCGATCAATTGATAAATTGCTCTAAGAGCTTTGTTTATCTCATCAACACTCTGGAAAGAAGACATATTAAAATAAGTAACATTTTGGGGTGTCAATTGGGGAATCTTCCTGCTACCTATCTTGGACTCCCTTTATGTCATGTCCCTCCTGATACTTTCTGGGGTGCTCTTGTGGATAAATTTCATAGGAGGCTAGCTGGTTGGAAAGGCTCTCTTCTCAGCCAAGCTGGTAAGGTTCAACTTTTGAAATCTACTCTTTAGAGTATTCATCTTTATGCCATCAGCCTATTCAGAATTCCTGCCAAGTTTGCCGATGCTATTGAAAAAATTCAAAGATCTTTTCTGTGGACAAGTGTCGAGGAGAAGAAGAGAATGAATCTGATTGTGTGGGATAAGGTTTGTAAACCTATAAGAAAGGGGGGTCTTGGCCTCAGGAGAATAAGAGACATGAATGAGTTTCTTATGGCTAAGTAGATATGGAGAGGTTACAATACCCAAGGAAAATGGAAAATGATATGGGACAACAAGTATAAAAGATAATATCCTCATTAAATTCAGGGAAGATTCTTGGTTGCTTGATACCTTGTTGAGTGAAAGTCCTGATTGGGGTAAATTTTAGAATCAGTGTAAGGAGAAATATGGCACTATGGTGGGTGACTACTGGAATGAAGGACTGTGGAAGGAATTATCCCATGTTGATCCCTCCCTTTGTAATTTGAACAAAATTATGAACTCCATGGTGGTGGTGGATGATGAGGATCAACTTACCTGGAAACTCACAGCTAATGGTAAATTTTTTGTGGCCTCTCTCTATAATTAGCAGTTTTCTAAGTTGGAGAGTCCTTGCTGGGCTAAGGGTTGGGTGAAAGGCCTAATTCCTAAAATTAATATTTTTTTCTGGACTGTCCTTCAAGATAAAATTTTGACTATTGATAACCTCAGAAAAAGAGGTATATGTATGCCCAGTGTTTGTTTTCTTTGCATGCAGAATGAGGAAACTATTAACCACTTGTTCTTCCATTGCCCCTTCTCTGCTAATATCTGGGCCAAATGTCTGGATTATTTCAATATTAGTTGGGTTTTTCTGGAATCAGTCCAAGAGGTTTTTAATTCTTGGCATCGCCCCTCAAGGAATAAATCTATAATTTTGTTATGGAGACTAGTTTTACCCCAAATTTGCTGGGGAATATGGAAAGAGATAAATGAAAAAGTGTTTAGAGAGAAGGCTTCTAAGGCTTGAATAATTTTTGAGAAAATTAAACGTCATATAGTGGAGAATATTAACATCATAGGTGGAATAGCCAACCCCCAAGGTTAGAATGATCATTTGATCTTCAAGAACTGGAGATTAAAGGGAAGAGATATCTTGTAGGATAATCCTAGGGAAGGTGTGAAATGGGAAAGCCCACCCTATGGCTCAATGAAAATCAACTTTGATGGTGCTTCAAAGGGTAGCCCTGACAATGTGGGGTGCAAAGTGGTTTTAAGGGATGAATGGGGAAACTGCAAAATCATTAAATGTATTCCTATTGGAAGCCAAACAAATCATGTTGTTGAGGCTATGGTGGCTTATCATGGGATGATGCTCGCAAAGGAAGCCAATTGTACCAGGGTATGGTATGAAGGTGACTCTTTGAATATCATAAACTGTTTGAATATGTTATTCCCGCCTTCTTGGTCAGTAAACAATGCTATTAAAGAAGCGAAGAAAATAAGTGAAACCTTTGATACGTGTGTCTTCACACATGTGTATAGGGAAGCTAACTCATGTGCTGACTGGGCAGCCAACCTGGCCTGCCGAACTGAGGAAATCATTACTATTAATGGGGAGAGTAAACTTGCGTGTGAGGCGAAATCCTTGTTCGAGCTAGACCGTATCCAGATGAGGCAACATCGTGCCATCAATCATAATTTTTAATGCTTTTCCCACTATTTTCAATGAAGGATTACAATGACGGTGATGAGCATTTATGTAATTGTCTTATCATATTAACATGGCACAGATTCTGGGTTGTTTTTCAGAGCAATAATAGAAACCAAAGAAGAAAAATCAGAGCAGATATTAGGAATTCCAACGATTGTGAAGGAAAAATGGGAGGGAACAAAAAAAGGTTTGAACCAACCTCATGTTTAGATTGGAAGAAGAACAAAGAGGTTTGGGAAATTCTTCAGGAGGGAGGATTAAGTATGTTTATGAAGAGGCTCTGTGGTAAAGACCCAACTATCACCAAGCACTTTATAAAGAACTGGAAGAGTGGCAATGTTTTGGTGGGAACTCAGATGATGAATGTGGATGAAGACATTATTGCAAAAGCCATGGGGATGGTGATAGAGGGCATTAAGTTCTATAGAGATCGTAGTGTCTTTGATAAAGAAGCAGACAGATTTCCTATCATGGATGGCGAAAAGAAGAAGATGGTGAAGGTGGATAACTCCTATCACTCCCCAAAATGCATCTGCAAGCCTTGGAGATTCGTGTTATTTACTACCATATCCTACGTTATGCTAGATGGGAGATTTACGAGAGCTTACAGGCACCATTTTGTGTTGCTCAACTACTTCTGCCATGGTGAAAAGGTAAGCTTGCCCTATTATTTTGCTTGTTCCATGGATCACACAATTAAAGAAATGCAGAAATACCCTTAGGGCAACCATGCTCTGCATCAGGGTCTTATGGTTTTAGCGTATAAACTGCTGAAAGGGAAATGTATAGAGAAACTAGTTAGAGGTAAAAATACCAGGGCTGAAGAAACACAAAGTGAGTAAAGTGGTTTTAACTATGACTCGAAAAAAAAAAGTGAGTCGAAGGAGCTTAGCAAAAAGGGGAGGAATAAGGGGAAGAGAAAGAGGATTGTGGTTGATTCTGATACCTCGGACTCTGAGGATGAGTCCTTTGAGGAAAAATTCATCAAAAGAAAGAAAGGTAAAGGAATGGGGAAACAAACCCAGAGGAATAAGAATATTAGCAAGGGAGTTAACAAGGACAAAATACAGATTTTCATAGTTTTTGATGAGGATGCAGAGGGGGAAAAAAATGACAATGTGAAGGGTAAGGAGGGGGATGAGATTCTGGATGTGGGTGGTGATAAGGATTTGAATACTTGAGGATTGTAGAATGAAGGCCAAGAGGATAAAAGGGGAAATCCTAGTGACTGTCATGGGGACAAAGATAGTATTAAGGGATTTTGTAATAATATCAACAAAATTTTGAAAGATATTGGCAACCTAAAGAATGATATGAATGCTACCAAAAAGGCCACGATAGGTGACAAACCTCTTTCTGAAAATGTTAAAGAACTGGCGGTGGCTATCAACAATGCTAAAGCTATTGAAAATATGGTTGGTCAAATCCTTGAAAATGAGAAGAAGGTTAAGGAAATGGAAGAGAATAGAGAGGTGAATGGGCTGGAAATTACCATGAAAAATTTGGGCAACAGAGGGCAACAGAGTCGACAAGATGGAACAAACCATGAAGAGGATAGCTGAATAGAATTTCCCAATTCTTAAAGCCTCTGTGGATAGTATGAACATTCTGATTAATAGATTTGATAACTTTACAGACAAAGAGGGCGACAAGGACCAAACGGACAAAAGAGGTCATGAGAAGAGAACTAGAGCCAACACCAAGAATTAGGGTGACATCAAGGGACGTGAGATGGATGATTTGAAGACCTCTGCAGACAACATGAAGCAGATGGTGGTTCATGCAGAAGATATTATGAAGAATATCTAGCTATCTCGGTCTCTGTATTTGTCTTTGTGTTATCCTTTTGCTATCTTTTTGTTGTCTTTTTCTATTTTGTTGTCTCAGTGCGGCCCTATGTGGTTTGAGATCCCTTTTTGGTTTGAATGGGATCTAATTTTTGTTGGGGTGATCATGCATGGATCTTTTTAGCTTTAATGCTTCTTCTTTCTCTTATTATGTAAAAGGTTTGGGTTCCTTTTAAAAACCTATTTTTACTTAATCAAAACATACTTTGTATAAAAAATATCAGATTGCAATAGTATTATGTTTTTGGGTTTAATTTATAATTTTTGGTCAATATGAGGTATGTTGTTTAATCAGAAATTTACTTCAACCTTTGCACAAATTATTATATCTTATTTTATTGTTGTGGGCTAGAAAATAATAATTTGTTTTAGTTTTTTTTCTTTGTTAAAGATTAATTAAAATCTCAAATTATTCATTTTGGGATATTGCAGTACACATGACCAACACCAAGGTTTTCCATATTTCATCCATATCTATATTTAATTTTTATGGTGACTACTCGATTTTGCTTTGATGTGTATTCTCATAGTAGCTCACACACAAGTCAAAGTGGGATAGAAATGTAATAGTGAAATTTGCAAAATATACCATTTAGCATATTACTTTTGGTTTGTGAGTGTGAAGTTTAATTAGAACTTTTATACACTAGTAATGTTGAACCTCAAATTTATAAATTCAAACCTTTGCTAGCTTTTTCATTAGTTATTGTCCAAATTATTCTAAATTATATGTTAGGGTGGTGTATTTAAAAACTAGCACTAATTAAATGAATCATTTAGGAGTTGGAGAAGAATCTATTTAGAAAATGCCAAATTTAAAACTTAATTGCAAAAGGATAAAAAATTTATATCAAAATTTCATCAGCATTCTAGGAGCACTAGTAAATGTTTGCCTACCATTCTTAGTCTTGCTTCACCATCATTGAGTCAATCTATCTATTAATCTAACTAAGAAGAAAATGCTGATCACAATTTACTAGATTCCTTAAAGGTGTTTAAAAACACTACTTCTTCATTAAATTTTATTCAAGTGTATAATAGAAGTGAACAAGTCTCACTTAGTTCAATCATATCAAATACATAAATGTAATTTCATGTACAAGTTCAAATTTGCATTCCAAAAATTGATTTTACAATCATAAAAATAAACTAAAACAATATATAGTTAAATTTCTAAATTAATAATTATCAAACATATATTGTATTCTCTTGTCTTGCTCTCTTCTTCCTAATGATAGATCATGTAATTTGATCCAAAATGTCA
Organism: Cryptomeria japonica; assembly: GCF_030272615.1. Classification (NCBI taxonomy): domain Eukaryota; kingdom Viridiplantae; phylum Streptophyta; class Pinopsida; order Cupressales; family Cupressaceae; genus Cryptomeria; species Cryptomeria japonica. The sequence continues at coordinate 132,088,203 of NC_081413.1, read as the reverse complement.
AAGTAATTTCTCACACAATAATAATATAATCTAATATTTTTTTTTTGAATAAAAGTGGATTATTCCACTAAACTTTTTTATTAATAATTTTTATTTTTTACACAGGATTCAAAGAGCATACCGGAGGAAAGAACTGTTAGGCCCAATATGGAAAGCTAATGTACTGAGAGGGGAGGGGTGAATCAGTACTTCAAATTTTTTTCTTAACAATATCTCTACTGTTATGCATAAACCAAAAACTGTTGTAACATAACATAAAGTTAAAACAAATAAATAACAATCATACATGATTCACTCCATAACACATATATTTTGGTTATGCAGAAACTCTTGGTTAGAGAGAAAAACTACAGTGGGGATGCCACCCACAACTTCACTACTGCAATAATAAAAGTTGCTCGGTTAGAGCTACATGTTTCGCTATTTCTGATAGCTTACACTGTTAGGAGTATCAAGATCGTTTAGATCTACCTTGCTAAAGGAATTTACAACACTTAATCTAAATGCTGCACCTGGTTAGAGGCTTTACAATTTATAGACTTGATTAGAGTCTTTTACCCTATTAAAGGTTTCTCTTACAACTTCAAAATTTTCAATAAAATCTTTACAACTATCTGCAACTTTACATCTAGAATGTTATAGTTGATTCTATGTGCTCAAAATAAGATTACCTTGTTTATAGCATACCTCGGTAACCCATATAGTAACTCGATAAACCCTTCTGTTTACTTTGTTCTTTGACTGTTCTCTGAAATCCTTCTCGGTGACCTCTATGTCTCTGTAATATTCATAAAACTTAGTGCTTTCACATGTCTTGCTTCATATATTTCTATATCTTCCTTTCTGTCATACTACATGTATCTCTGATCTTAATCCATGTTGTATAAATAGATCTCTTATGTCGGTGATTCATTCATTGCTTCAATCTTACAAATATGTTTTACCGAATGAATAACCATGCAAAATATTTCATTGGTTAGATGACCTCAAAATCATACACAATCTTTAAGTGCAATTTCCAATGTGATAATGATTCTATGTTCCTTGATCTTGTAACACGTTTCCATATGTATGTCCAGGTTCAATGAATCTGGTAACACGTTTCACTCAATGTATCATCTTTGCTGCTCGGTAGACATGGAATTATACTTGGTAGATAGCTCGGTACATACTGGGCTCTGTGAATACTTTCTTCTATAACCGACTGGACTGTGCATACCGACTGAATATTCGGTAGAGATAACTGACTAGAGTATATAGAATAACTTTGAACATAAAACTAATGGCAACTTGATAAGTAGTAACAATCTCCCCTTTTGACATTAGTTGAGATGTTTGACAAAAACTACTTTCAAAGTTATAACTCAAAAATCTATATACTTGCAAAATTTGACTAAACTGACAGTATATACATTAGTCAATGAAATTGTATATCTAGATATACTCTCCTTATCAATATACTATACAAAACTCTGATTTTGTATGCTCGGTGATCAATGATCAGTGTGTTGCTCTTGTTCTTTGCTTACTATTCTGTTCACTGCTCGGTTCATTGCTCGATTCACTGCTCACTCTGCTCAGTATACTCCCCCTGTATACTACACTCCTTTTGTTTGATACTATACTTTGATGCTTTGAATACTATATCACTCCCCCTTTTTGATAAACATCAAAATTTAGTTACCATTCGGTGGTGGCAACTGGTCAAAAATGGATTTGAACTTTGTCTGTGCTTCGGTGAGAGCGACAGAGAGGGCATCCTTTACACTGTCCATTAAAGAATTTTGCGCTTGAATATCAGCCAATAATGATATTAAGCCATGTAAAGTGCTTCCCTCTTGTGTAGTAGATAAGTATGTGGCTTGATTGATCTATTCTTGGACGGATGAAAAATGAGGAAGGAATAATGTCTGAAGTGTCATTATGTCCATCTTGATCTTGTGTTCTTCATTTCTTAGGTCCAATTCTTGAGCCATGAGTTGTTGTAACTTTGTATAGAAATTCTGAACTGAATTGGGCTTTGTGTTCAACTTATTTGAGAGATCGGTGATCTCTTTCTCAATTGCTTCTATTTTAGTTTTGGTGTCTTTAATGAATAAAGAAAATGTACAGAGTTTCTGAAATAAATAAAGAATGTGCTTGAGTTGAGGGGACAACTCAGCAATAAATTTGACAAGTTTAACTTTGCCAATAGCTATAGCTTTTTGTACCTCTTCTATCATTTTTACAGTGAGCTCTTTGTCTTTTAGCTTGCTCAAATATTCAGATGCATCTACTCCAGATGTCTCTATCTTGGTTAGGAGTTCATCTAGTTGAATGTGGATGGCTGCATCTTTGGTTATTGTAGCTTCAGGTAGCATATCTGTTAAGAGTGCTTTCACCTTCTGAAGTACTTTATTTTTCTTTTGTATGGCCATTTGCTTCTCTTGTTCATCCTTTGCTTTTCATAGTTCACCGAAATCAATGAGTGCTTGCCCCTTTAATTTTGATATGTCTACATTGGGCAACACTATTGGTTTTGACAAATCTACTTTGAAACTATGCTTTTTCATCTTCTTTTCTTTTCCTTTCACCGATGGAACTAAGACAATGGCTTGTGAGGCTTGATGACCCTTGGTAGGTTGCTCGGTAGAGGCAACACTTTGGTCAATTTCTTTAGCCTCTGTAGTGTCCTTTGGTGTCTCGGTACTTGGTGTCTCAGTTGCAACATTTTTAGTGCTAGAAGGTGCTTGAGAGGTCTGTTCTTGAGTAGTACCTTCTCCTACTATAGACTTGTGACCTTCAGTGCCTTGATCTATATCCCGAGGGGCTTCAGTTGAGACAGGTTGATTGACAGGTGGATAAGGCTGAACTTGTTCCAAGACTGATTCACTGGATACAAGTTTTGCATAAGCATTGCCTTCTTTCATTTCTTGTTCAGGTGCCTCTGTATCCATGATATCTTCATCTATTCGAATGGTGTCAGCAGGGTCTTGCTCGGTAACATCAGGATCTTGCTTGGTGACATCAACTATTTCAACTTCATCTTGCTCACTGGCGTCCTTGTTTCTAAAGATTTCCTGCCACTTTTCTTTTGTCTCATTTTCTACTTCAATATACAGACCATTCATTAGTTTCAAGGCTTTTTGTTTGACGAGGAACTTTGTGTGGTAGGTTGTCAGATGTTCTTTTATTTCAACTACCGACATGTTAGGAAAGAGATGTACCAGACTTCTTTCTCTGATCTATTTCTCTGAGTCCAGGGCATATTGCCACCTATTATCAATATGTGCATATAATTCTTTTGGAAGAGAATTAGAGACTTCTAATGGGACCAGTCGGAATTTCAGAAGTGTGCAGATGACAGCTTCTTCTATTTGTCTCTTTTCATCATCATTTTTGGAATCATACTTAACATATCTGAATCCTCCAAATCCACCATATTCCTTCAGATTAGTACAAAAATTTTCAACACTATGTACATTTACCTCCTTGGTCTTGACAATCTGAAATTTGCTTGCATCCTCAGATTCGGTGTCACTAGACTCTTTTGCCAAAATGAGTCTCCGAGTAGATTTCTTGTAAGTTTTTGTTACCTTGGGAATAGTAACACTCTTTGTTTTCTTACTCGGTGAAGCTGCAAATGCTCTTGTGTTAGGTCTCTTTGCTGGAGGAGTCGGTGAGGCCTTTGATGTATCCTGTTTCTTTCTTTTCAACACTTTTCCCTTAGGCAATTCGGTGCTCAGTGTTATAGCCGCCTCTTGGGCTTCAGATTCCTCTTCGGTAATGGCTATAGTGCCTTTGATAGGTGTGGAGGAAGAATCTTCTCCGAATTTCTCTGATAATGCCTTTATCATCTTTGTTGCTTTTCTTGTAGCTTTGGGTACTACAATGCTCCTTTTTACTTTTTCTTTCACTTCTTCATAGGTTCCATACCTTGGCTTGGTAGAATGACTTGGTAATGTGAGAAATGCATCAATTTGCTATTGTGTGATGTCAAAATAAATCTCGTAACCCATAGGTGGCAAAGATTGAGTTCTTGGTTCTGCAACATTCACATAACAGTAATCAGTGTCTACTTCAAAACATATGTCATCTTTGTATTTCTCCACTAGCTTGGGTGGAATCCGGTACCTGTTATGCATTTTCTCTTGAAACTTACTGAAGTAATCATCCATAATATTATTAAAATTATCACCTAGCTTCTTGATGAAGTCATTGATATGATGGGTGATTGGTCGGTGTAGTTCCCAAACAACTTTACCGATTGATGGAAAGAATTTTTCAAAATAGAAAAACATGCATACAAGTAGTGATCCAAAATTTAGTGTGTTAGCCGAGTTGTTCTTCGGCTTCCTGATGGTGTTCATATTCTCAAACAGGTTTTTCAGCAACACCTCACATAGATCAATTTTCATGCCTTTCTTCACAATTTTATATGCTAAGTCTACTGCTACACAGGGTACACTGTTTTCCCTTGCCGATTGGAAGAAATAGTAACCTATTACTCTAATGGAAAATTTTAGTTCTGCATTAGTGACATTGTTCAGTTTCAGTCCTCTGCAGTCTAATTCTACTCCGGTTAAACTGATCAATTCCTTTTGTGATATCATTTTTTGAGCTCGGGCATGATCATAAATAGGGTAACTGGTGATCAAATGAATGATTTCATTGGTAATCTTAAACGGTTTCTCTTCTAGCCACATGAAGTCATCGTGAACTCTGCTTAGAACAAACTTGACCCACTAGGGTTCGAACACACGGGGATAGGTTAGGGCTTCAGTTAATCCCTTGATCTTAATGTGCTTATACTTGCTATCCATTTTACCATTGGTGCACAATTCATCATATGTGTCTTTGATTTCAACATGACTGAGTTCTTCAACATGACATTTGGTGAAGAATCTCACATCCTCGACTAATAACACTCTATCTGGGATGAGTGAAAATGTGGTTTTGTCATCCAGTTCAGATGCAACTTTCGGAGTTAAAGAGTATTTTAGTGAGGGGTTTTCAACATTCTTAACAACAATGGGATCTTGGATCTTAGGTGCCATTTGCAGATTTTAGATAAAAATTAACAAAAGATCCTTAGGGTTTGAGGTTTTTCAAACGGCAGACACTTCACACTTAGCAAATAATAACAACTTGATAAGATCGGTAAACCAACTTAACAATGTGTTGAGATTGATGTAAATACCTTTGAATTTTGTTTTGTAGGATGTTTGATCACCTTTGATTTTCTTTGCTCTGCTATCTTGAAAACTTGGTGAGTGAAAAATGACCACGTAAATTCTTTAAGTACACAATATACCTTATCGGGCTCCATGCAGGTTAGGTCAAAAACATTAAATGCACTCAGTTCCCCTAAAATTTCTTTCACTTTTTTTTTTTGTGCTTTAACCGAGTAACCAAACTTCCTTCATTTACCAACTTGACAAGCTTCCTGTATTCACCGACTTGACAGGTTTCCTATATAGTGCTCCAAAAGACTTTGATAGAATTTCAAACTTACTACTACATCTTAACTATGCAGAATTTGAATTAAGTACATAATAAAGTAGGAACTGTTAAGATTTAACTTTGAGAGAATGCAGTCCCTTCATACCTTTACCGATTAATTTGGAATAGGAGGACCTAACTTGTTAGGTAAGGTGCTTTCTTCATTTGACACAATTTCCTTCTTTTTCCAAATCATCTTTAATTTTTATTTTATTTCCTCATTGTCTTTTCTAGGTTGATCTTTGCAATCTCCAGCCAAGTGTCCCACTTTGTGACAATGAAAACATGCCATACCAGGATTTCTCCATGATCTTCGGTTGTTCATCCCAAACCTTATAAAGCAATTGGTACTTATATGTCCATATCTTCCACAACATTCATACCATATCCTTGTATTGTAATCCCATGGTACTACAGCATATTGTCGGTTAAGATCTCTATGGGTTCAGTAGCTTCCAGTATTTGCTCGGTGTGCATCCCACATATAGTTCTTTTGCTTATACCAACACTTCTCGGTACTATGTCCATATCTATTGCAGTTTTTACAAAACCCTTTGAATTTTGCCTTCTGATAATTGTTAACAGACTTTGTCCTACATTGATTAGATGTGTGACCATATTTATTGCAATTGTAACAATAACCATTAGACTTAGTGACATTCGGTTGCTTACCTTTTTTGAGTTGGCACATGTTGGCAGTATGACCTTGATTTCCATAGTAGTTGCAAATAGGCTTCTTTATTTTGATGTTCTTCTTCATTCCAACTTGCTTTGATGATTCTCCTCTCTCGGTAGTATGGATTCCCTTCTCGGTAGAGTCTTTTCCTTTGTAACCGAGTCCTGCATCTTTGTTGGGTCATCTTGTATTCAGTTGCTCATCCAACATCTTTGATGCTTCATAACTCTTCTTCAATGTTTCTTTGGATTTCTTTTCTATTTCAAGTTCACCGATCAACCTTGATACTTCAAGTTTCAATGCTTGATTCTCATCATCTTTCATATTTGCTTCATGATGTGCATAACCTAGTTGATCTAATAGGTTTTGTTGAATTCCAGTTAACCTTGTGATTTCATCATTCTTATTAGATACTAAGGCTTCAAGTTGTTGTTTCTCTCTATCTAGATCTCTTACTTTATCCTCGGCTATCCTTAATGCATCAAGATTTTCAGTCATCTATGTGCTAAAATGTTCATGTTCTCTTTTCATTGCTTTTAGTTGATCAGCCAGTGCTTTGTACTTTTCTTTCAATACTCCAATCATTTCTTCAGTCTCTTCAGATATACTGTTCTCAGATGATGTCTCAATTTGTTCCACTAACTCTTGAGAGTCCTACAAATCATCAGATAATCTTCTTCTCACTTTCAGAGATTTTTGCATTTGCCTTTGCATGTCTGCAATCACTTGATTTGCATGATCCAGCTCTTCTTGCAGATACACAATCCTCCGGGATTGTTTATAGCCTTTCATTGATAAGATCTTTCTCTGTAGGAAATTAAACCCTTTTCCAAGATTGAAGCTCTGATACCAATTGTTAGGCCCAATATGGAAAGCTAATGTACTGAGAGCGGAGGGGTGAATCAGTACTACAAATTCTTTTCTTAACAATATCTTTACTATTATGCATAAACCAAAAACTGCTATAACATAACATAAAGTTAAAACAAATAAATAACAATCATACATGATTCACTCCATAACACATATATTTTGGTTACGCAGAAACTCTTGGTTAGAGAGAAAAACTGCGGTGGGGATGGCACCCACAACTTCACTACTGCAATAATAAAGGTTGCTCGGTTAGAGCTACATGTTTAGCTATTTCTGATAGCTTACCCTGTTAGGAGTATCAAGATCTGTTAGATCTACCTTGCTAAAGGATTTTACAACACTTAATCTAAATGCTGCACCTGGTTAGAGGCTTTACAATTTATAGACTTGATTAGAGTCTTTTACCCTGTTAAAGGTTTCTCTTACAACTTCAAAATTTTCAATAAAATCTTTACAACTATCTGCAACTTTACATCTGGAATGTTATAGCAGATTCTATGAGCTCAAAATAAGATTACCTTGCTTATAGCATACCTCGGTAAACCCTTCTATTTACTCTGTTCTTTGACTGTTCTCTGAAATCCTTCTCGATGACCTCTGTGTCTCTATAACAGTCATAACACTTAGTGCTTTCACATGTCTTGCTTCATATATTTCTATATCTTCCTTTCTGTCATACTACATGTATCTTTGATCTTAATCCATAGATCTCTTATGTCGGTGATCCATTCATTGCTTCGATCTTACAAATATGTTTTATCGAATGAATAACCATGCAAAATATTTCATTGGTTAGATGACCTCAAAATCATACACAATCTTTAAGTGCAATTTCCAATGTGATAACGGTTCTATGCTCCTTGATCTTGTAACATGTTTCCATATGTATGTCCAGGTTCAATGAATCTGGTAACACGTTTCACTCGGTGTATATCAATTCGGTGTATCATCTTTGCTGCTTGGTAGACATGGAATGATACTCGGTAGACAACTCGGTGCATATTGGGCTCTATGAATACTTTCTTCTATAACCGACTGGACTGTGCATACCGACTGGATATTTCGGTAGAGATAACTGACTAGAGTATATAGAATAACTTTGAACATAAAACTAATGGCAACTTGATAAGTAGTAACAAGAACCTTGGGAAGAAAACCTTTGGTCACAGCTCATAAAATAAACCTATAGTATCTAATAGATCAACTTATACACCCTGCCCAAAACTACATACAAAATGCGGTCACAACACATATAATATTAGATTACATAGAGCCCATATGAAAATTTGCGAAAAAAAAAAAACCCATTGGATAATTTTCAAATGTAGACTCCACAACTGCTACCAATGGAAGAAGGCAGAATTTTCCAAAGCCCTGTACCAAATCCCATGAGCCAAAAACCTTTCTGCCAAAAATGAAAGTATCAAAAAACCTTTGAAAAAAAACTATTGTATCAAATACCGTGAGCTCGAACTCTCCTCCAGAAAATGAACATGAATACTTGAAATGAAAGGGGAAAGCAGGAATAATTATCATCATAAAATTTTACATCAACATTACTCAAGAAAATCACATAACTATTGCTGCAAATCTTCCCATACCCTTAGAAGGAATTTCCTCAAAACCCACCTCTCGCTGATTAGCATTGCTATCAATGGCTAAATTTGCCAAATAATCCGCAATCTTATTAAATTCTCTGTAACAATGAGATAACAAGAAAGATTCAAAGAATTCTATTTTTTGTAAAATGAAATCAAGTATATACTATAAATTCAAACAATTTGATTTCTTTTTCATAACACATTGAATAATCACCATAGAATCACCTTCAATTATTAAGTCCTTAATTCCCAAAGAGATTGCCATATCCAATCCAAAAGACAAAGCATGAAATTCCACATAATTGTTAGTTTTAAAACCAATAGCATGACACTTAGCTCAAACAAAATTTGCATTGTGATCATAAATTACCATGCCTGCCCCAGCTAGCCCAGGGTTAGCACGAGAGGCCCCATCAAAATTCAATGTAAAGTGCCCCTGCGGAGGAGGTTTCCATCTAGAAGAGCATCTCTTACCTATTGCATCATTCTTTTTTAAAATTGAACCATGAGAGGGTAAAACCGACAACATCTTCCAAGCTCAAGTAACTCTACTATCCCAGTGTGAAAAAGAAGTAAGATTTTCCAAATTCTTATAAATAAATGACAAATCAACTTCAGAGATTGAAGACTCAATTGTTAATAGAACCTCAGACATAGGAGAACTTTTTTTTTTAAATATCCTATTGTTTCTCTCTAGCCAAACATTTCAAATCACAATAGATGGAGATATGATCCAAAGGCATCCATAAAAAGATGAGGCAAACATAAAGGGCCAAGATCTAAAATGGGAAATGAGATCCTTACCAATAACAAAGGATATATTTAACTTCTCAAACAACCACTACCAACATTCATAAGCATAATCACAATGTAGCTATAGGTGTAAAGAAGATTCCAAATTTTTGTTACAAAGGACATAAGGGAAAACAACAGTAATACCAAGCCTGTCTAGTCTCATACCTGTAAGGACTCTGTCCTGAACTGCCAACCAAGAAAAGGCTCTAGCTTTAGGAAGACAAGCCAAATGCCAAAACAACTTATAAGGCCAGGATGATAAATCTTTAGCAACCATAAGAGAGTTGTAACCATCTTTAACAGTGTACTTACCAAAAATATTCTTTGTCCAAATAAGTTCATCCTCAGAATTAGAAAGAAATACAATTCTATCCCCCAAAATCTTCTCAAAATCTAATTTCATACTTTGATCAACATCTAAGAAATCAATCGACTTCCATCTAGCTAGCTTAAGGGGTCCACTAGTCACAATCTCAAAATAATCTTCTACAAAAACACCCCAAAGGGAGGAAACAATAGTGATCAAAGAAGACCAATCCCTAATATTCACCAGAGGTGTGTGTCCATTCCATACTTCATCCCAGAATTAGACCTTTCTACCATTATCAACAATCCATGAGAGATGAGGCAAAATAATTGATCTACATTTACAAAGGAAATTCCAAATAGCAGAACCTGAAGGAAAATTTGAGACTTTAAAAATGTACTCTCTCGGTCCATTATTTAAATTTTTGGCAAACATTATCTATGCCCATAAGAAGCTAGGCTTGGCATATAATTTCCAAACCAACTTAGCACCTAAGACTAAATTATGATTCTCTAGACTCCGAATTCCTATTCCCCCAAGTTTCTCAGGCAAACATACCTTATCCCATGCAACTAAAGGGAGTTTCTTCTCGCCATCTTTATTATTGTTCCAAAGAAAATCTCTAAGAGTATCCTGTAAACTAACAATAGCTGCTTTTGGAGACTTCAAAACAGACATGAGATATATGGGAACAACATTCAAAACAGACTTGATGAGAACAATTTTACCCAAAGTTATCCATCTATGTTTCCATGAGAGAATTCTTTTAGAAATGACCGAAATAATCTTATCCCAAAAACCAATCTTATCTTGTTTAACAAAGAAAGGAATCCCAAGGTAGGTACATGGAAGATTTCTAGTAAAGGATTGCAATCTATGTTGAACCAGTTGTGATGTATTAAGGAAGAAAATATTTGATTTATCACCATTCACTTTCTGACCAGAAAACGATGCATAATTCTGTATTATTCCTTTAATCAATTTTGCCTTAACTAATGAAGCATGTCCAAATAACAGAGTATCATCTGCAAAGAGACAATGAGAAATACTTTAGGGAATATTCTGAATCCTTATACCTTTCCAAAGCCCCCCCACTTTAGCAGCTCTAATAGCCCAACTAAAGGTTTCAGCTAGGAGAATAAACAAAAAAGGGAGAAAGAGGATCTCCTTGTCTCAAACCCTTGGAGGAAGTGAAAAAATGACAAGGAGAACCATTAATTAAAACCGAAAATCTTGCAGAAGAAATACATGCACGAATCCATTTGACCCAGGCCTTGGAAAATCCTAACTTCTCAAGAACAACACATAAAGTCCTCCACTCTACTCTATCATAAGCCTTCATCATGTCTAGTTTGAGTATCATGACCGGGGTTCTTTGGGTGGAAATAGAATGTAGCACCTCATGTGCTACAATTGCACCCTTTGTCGTCTCCCTTCCAGGAACAAAACCACCTTGCTCCAATGAAATGATCCTAGGTAGAATTTTTGCCAACCTAAGGGAAATTGCATTCGTAAATATCTTATACAAAGTGTTACATAAAGAAATGGGGCGGAAGTTAACAAAAGTCTTAGTATCATTTTTTAAAGGAATAATTGCAATCATTGTAGTATTGAGTTCTTTTAAAATAGACCTATTTCTCCTAGCTTCCTCGAGAGCCAATAAAACATCATTTCCCACAAAATCCCAACATTTCTGAAAAAATAAAGGAGTAAAACCATCTGGTCTCGAAGCTTTATCCGGATTCATGGCAAAGACAACACTCTTAACTTCTTCTAAGGAAAATAGAGACATCAACATCTTATTGTCAACAAAAGATACTAAAGAAGGAATATTATATATAATATCACTGCTGAGATTTCTGAGTTCGGAAGATAATAATGACTTAAAAACCTAACTGCCTCAGAAGCAATGTCCTCCAGCTCTGTCAATAAATTCACATTATGACACTGAATACAAGATATCCTATTGTTACATCTTTTAATCTTAATTGAAGAATGAAAGAATTTTGTGTTCCTGTCACCATCTGAAAGCCATAACTCTCTATATTTCTGTCTCCAATAGATTTCCTCTCTAGCTAACACCTCCTCAAGCTGTAATTTTAGTGACTTCAATTCATCAAAAACTTGTGGCACCATACCATGTTGAAGCACATTAGTATTAAGACACTCAATCATATCTCGAATCTTTTAATGTTAAAATGCGAGATATTCCATTCCCTAATATTCAATTTCAAATAACTTAACTTCTTAGCAATCTGAAACATACGAGACCAGAATTCCACCATTTCATAAGCAAAGGCAAAAAGGAAGAATCCCTAAATCATTTTCAGATGAACAAACAACTCTATCCCCCAAATGCAGAAATTGGAAGGGTCGAGTTTATACCCCCAAATCATTCTCAATTGAACAAAGAACTCTATCAGTAATACCCTCATCCATCTGATATGCTCTATTATTATTAAATATATATTTTTAAATAATTTAAATACTCTTTATTTAATTTAAGCACATAAATGTCTATATTTTCTCTTTAATTTAAATAAAGAAGCGAAGCTTAAGACACAATTGAAAGCAAGTTGTTCTTCATCATATTATCTATACGATAAAGATAATCCCATCAAATCAATTCAAACTAATTATAAATACCTTTCAGCCACATTGTAAAGTGAATACTTCAAAAAAATATTAATGTCATTTATTGTTTTTTTCATATTTCTATGATAATCCAATGCTGATGAGATCTTTAAATATTATCCATCGTACAATGGCACGGGGTGCTCTTACTAATTTAATTTCTGAAAATGACAAAAAAATGCATGCAAGTTGAGAGCCCTTACAGAGATAAGGCCCAGATTTTATGGCAGATTGCCTGTTCTTTTCAATGATGTGAGATATAATTGAAAGAATCATGACATGACATATTAGCATTTTACTAAGTTTCTTCTAATCAAATCAAAACAAATAATACACAATAAAAATGCCTTGCCTTTCCTTTGCACGCACTGTGCGTTAATTTTTATTTTTTTATAAAAGTGGATAAACTATTGAATTATATTAATATATTTGTGCATCATACAGTTTCTAAAAGTCGTACGAAATTTTCAAAAGTTAAATCTTCATGTTTTACATTTCAATTGTAATTAAATAACAAAAAAATCCAACCAAAAATATTATAGTTTGCAAATCTAAATTTTTTTGAAGTGCCATTTTATTAGAAATTAGCTTATACAGAAAAAACTAAATAAATTACAACGTTGAATATTCATTATGTTCATAACATTTCTCACATGTTCTTCTCATAAACGTTATCAATCATACAGATAAGAATGCATGCACAGAGAACAACGTGGAAAAAAAATGGACAGCACATGCAATTGCATGAAATGGGTTTCATGCTGAACAAAAATAAGTTTTATTCTCTGTGAAAGAGCAGACTGTTTGAATGTTGGAGCACTGAAAAGAAAATAAAGTAAAAGCTGACGGACACAGAATATTTTGAATGGATCAAATTAATTTAGAAAGAAATCCCATTAATATAAGCAAAAAGGTAGAACAAGTTGCAGAAAGAATATGGCATTGTTCTTTTCTCTTTAATAAGTGAAAGGAAACAAAAGATATGGTGTTTATGAGGATGTGAAGTTTTGATTGATAATGGAGAATGCAATCACTGTGAACTTTATTCTCTCGCAAGTCGAGAGCATAGAAGGGAGGAATATTTCATATGATTTGGCAGTATTGCTATTTTTTTTAGGGGACAGATTTTTATAGTGCAGCCTTTTGTACGAAAGGAACAAACATGAATAGTGGATCCTTTTTGTGGCTCTTCCTTTTATGTTGTTAAAAGTAGACAGCTTAATTTATATATTAAATTTCTGGTTTATATGTTTTCATTCGTCTTTATTTGATATTTTTGTGATTAGTTTTTCTTTTATGATGTTAAAAGTAAAGAACTTTATGTTGCGATTAATATGTTAACTTTTATCTATTTTCACATGAAGAAATTATTATGTCAATTTAATTTTTTTTGTTTGTCTTTATATGTTCTCTTTTGTGACATAGTTTTTCTTTTATGATGTTAAAAGTAAAAGATTTCATATTGTAATCAGTATGTCAACTTTTATCTCTCACATGAAGAGATCATTATTTGTCAATAGTTAAGTTTTTTTCATTTGCATTTATGTGATCTCTTTTGTGACTAGTTTTTTTTTTTATAATATTAAAAGTAAAGGAGACAAATATATTAACTTTTATCTCCTTCATATGAAGAGATTATAATGTGTCATTTTACCTTTTTTTTTTCATTTGCATTTATGTGACTTCTATTCTTCTATTACCATAGGTGGCCATCAAATACAAATTCACCAATTTCTATCTCTTTTTATGTTAATAGGTATAACTACGATGACAACATATATAAATAATAGAAGTTAACATTATAAAATAAATATTAAGTAAATAAAATAAAATAACTCTAAAATATACATATTAAAATATTATTCTTTCAATATGAACATTCTACAAGAGTAAAATATAAATATAAATATAAGGGTACTTAAGATATCTCAAAGGGAATGACCCATATTTTTTTTTTGATTTTACTATAGTGTGCTTGGTTTTCAATAGAAGTTGTTTTACTTTAAATTTACTTTATTTTATTACGATGTGTTTGGTTTCTATAGAATTTGTTTTACTTTAAATTTACTAGTGATTAAATATTGGGAGACACAACTTTATAATAATAATCCATTAACAAATATTGTAGATTTGATATCCAAATCACTTTAAGAGAAAATATCATTATAATTACATAAAGAATATACTGAATTATAATGTACCATTCATATGATATGATAATGATGGCTATATAATATTTTTTCATGGACTACTTATAAAAAAATTACAAAATCATATTTTATTGAAAATTTGCTAAGAATTTACAATTATTTATTAGGTAAGTGCTTTTGATCGAAGCTACATGAACTAGAAGAGGGTTTTGAAAGGGTCCTTAAACCTTATATATTAGGAAAAATGCACAAAATCAAATGGGAATACAAAATTGAAGCAAGAACAATGAGCCTAGAAAAAAACCAAAGAAACCCCAAGGAAACAACAAAGTCTTAACAATTGATCAACTTAGACTCGATCATGGAGGTTTAAAGACAAACCTAGCCAAAAAATTAGTGAGGTGTAGAGTTGTAGTCCTTAAGTGCCCACGGGGGCTTCACTTAGTGAACTTGGGTTATATCACGTGTGTTCATGGCATACTAAAGAATCCCCCTATTTTCAAAAAATATTGTCCTAGAATCCTTTTTTTCCACCCCCTCCCAATACACGACTTAAATTAAAATCCCTCTATTTTCACCAAATATTGCATTTTTTTATAGCCCGAATTAAAACCCCCTTATTTTAACTAATAGGCAATATATTGTACCCCTCATTTTTGGGATATTAAACCCCCCAATATGAACACATGTGATATGATATTCCCTAGCCAGTGATGCCCCCATGAAAGTGGCAAACTTGAAGAGAAACCAAATTCCACCCATGATACTTCATCAAGACATTATCCTTACTCTTATCCTTTTGTGTGTATCCCCATGTGCTTCCACCACTAGGCTCAACATTACATCATCAACCATTTTTTGGTTCTTTGTACTATGTTTCTCTTTAACAAATTTTTGACTATCTTTCTTGACCACGAGAGGATTTGTACTTTTTTTTAATTATGGTGATGTTTTTTGACACATTGAAAGGATTAGAAGAAGTTCTGAACTCTATGGTAATGCATACAAACCTATGATAAAGAATAATAGTATGTTTTTTCTCTCAAGAAACATATTTAGAGTAAATTTTTAGAGCCTTTGATAGATCTTAATTAGTTTCATCATTTTTTCCAAGGTAAACCAAGATCAAAAACACACACTTCATGATATCAAATATTTTGTAACAAAGGAAAACAATCCAAGTTCTAAGCTCTTCTTTCAAGATTGTAGCTAAGACTATTCATGTTTTAATTTTAAAAATGAACCACTGAGATCCATAGGTTACATTAATTTAGGAGATCTCAATTCCATATGTTCATGAATAATAAAAGGATGACTAAAATATGGAGTTCTTAACACATGGATATACTAAGAGGGGGGTGAATTAGTATATGTAAAATTTAATTTCAAAACATAAAGCAACACCAATACCATTATTGCATCTCATAATATCATCAAAATAAATTTGCAAGCACAATGACACATCAATATAAGAGAATGCCAAATTTATGTGGAAAACTAAAACTGGAAAACCATACTGAGAATAGTTGCTTAAATCTACTATCCAAATCTAACTTGACAAAATAATATTGAATTTGTAATGATTTTACAAAAACCAACCCACATGAATTTCAACCTATGAAAGAGACACTAATCCTAAAACATATTTGCAAGCACCAACTCACCAGAGACACTAATCCCCAAATCTAAAGGTCTAAGCATCCACTTAGATAATGAGGCCACACCGACCTCAATTGCAAATAAGAAATATGAAATATATAAGAAATATCATGCAAACCTTCCAAAATCAAGCTTCATCACATTTGTGATCTAATTTTCTTTCAAAACACTCTCATAGTCTGTACAAGATGTCCATCTTAGTTTGTACACCTCCCAATAACATACTTATCTCTATTGAGTACACAAATTTCACAACTTCCACTACCTCGACCACACATTTGAATAGAACTAATAAGCATTAAATATATGCATTCTAATATAATTTCCACCTTCATGATAGCTTAAAAGTTAATTTCAATGTCCATAAGTTGACCAAAGATGAATTCCTTAAATCTATCATGTAGTCAACTCAATCGTAAAGCCAACACATCACAATAAGTTTAAGATCACACAATGTGTAGCACAACGCATACTCAAATAGTCTTAAACTACTTTCACACACTTCCTCTAGCTACTGCATATTACCTTGTCGTGGTGCATCAAATAGAAATTTCTACATAGTTAGTGAGCTAGCACTATGAACACTCTATCATCACTAAGTTTTTGAATATATGTATATATTGACTTATCTTCCAAATTGAATGCCAAAATACTTCACTATGGTAGAATGCAATATTAGACACATCAATGGTATAATAGGATGCATATATAGTCTCTGATCAACAAAGCTTGTAAACTTAATGCAAACAATTATATGCTATAGGAAATGCATTAGACATATAGGAGCCATTGACACTAGTACATAATATTAATATTCAGAGAAATATCTAATCGTTACAAGACTCCATCATTCATTGCTCTCAAATACTCTAACATGAATCAATCACATTGACATTAATGATAACACTATATGAAACAATCTTTCCATTTGTCATTGATAGAAATGAAAAAAGTATACCCCTTTGAATAAAACTCCATTTTATATCTAGCTCAAACTCCCTTAGTGAGGTATCTCTTTTTGAGGCATTTTGGCATACTTATCTCTCTCCCTTTGACATAAATGAGAAAAGAACACTTGGATCCTTCCTCTAATAATCTCTCTCCCTTTGTTAGATATAATTCATGAGCTATTACATTATACACATCATCGTAAGACCATCTTGAATACTTACAATAGGGAGTGAACACTCCCCTTGAACCTATATTATTTTGTGATGTAAGAGGAGGGAGATACCACTCTCATTTTTATCTTGAGATATTGAATAGTTTTCTTACGAAGGGGTTTTGTGAAAATATCCACAATTTTTTCTTTTGTCTGAACACAATTCCATCTTAACTTCTTGATCTGCACCTTTCTCTCTTAAAAAATGATACTATATAAATATCATTTATCTTTTAATGCATCACTAGATTCTTTAAAATGTTTATGGAACTTGTATTGTCAAAAATAATAGTAATAGGCTCATCATACTCATTTGTCATGTTCTTTAGGATTTGTTTCATCCAAATTACCTGAGTGCAACATGAACTATTCTAAGAAAATCTGCTTAAACTGTAAAAAGGGATGTTGAATTCTAATTCCTTCCCACCCATGACACAAGAGTTGGGGAATACTCATCATCCTTACTCAACTTACACATTGTAACCATTGGTGTGATAATCAATTTGTAATATTAAATATTAAACTTCTTCAACATCTAATTTACATACCTTTTTCGTGATACGAATATGCCTTTATCCAACTAAGAGATTATATTCAACTTAGGAGGATTTACAGAATCACTTTTGCAATGTCTTTCAATACATGTCCAAAATTGTTTCACTTATTAAAAAATAATATTGAAATCAAACAGAGGTGCAAATATATCGTTGATCATAAAATTAATACTTCTTATAGGGAATCGTTTAGAAAATATTGCCTTCTAACCAAATCAATTACAATTAAAAAAATAACTAGAGAAATAATAGTTGAACTTGGAATTGTATGATTGTCCTCCTATATTTTGTATTCCTAATCTTCTCTTTTGTCTACTTGAAGTTGGATTAAGGCATCATCTTCCTTATTGATATCCTTAGTTACCTTGGACTAATTATGTCTTTAACTTCTAGAACCATTATCATCTAGATCCCTTGTAGTTGTCATCAAGGAATGCTTAGTAGCCTTACTCTAATTTTCTTCAAATCCAATACTAATCTTGAGATGTGGTGATCTCTAATTGTTTATGATCTCATCTAGGATTCTAATACTTTTTCCAAGATTTAGATTCTTTCTCACTTGAGTGTTTTATTTCTTGAAATCCTTTCTCAAGGATACCAATTTTGCGTCAAGCTTTTCACAATCTTTTTCTTTTTCCTTTGATTTTTAATTTCATTTCATCATCAATCCTATTTAATTCTTCTATCTATATTTTTGGATCTATGATTAGATTTTTAGATTTATCAAGAATTTGTGTTAGTTTATCTTTGAAAAGTTAATATATCATATATAGTTATTCTCTTAAGTTTCTTCATTTCATTGTAGGCATGATATATCTCTTTCTCAAAATTGACTTCTTCAGCTAAAAAATTCACATTTCTTGCATCACCATCTAGGGTTTCCATTGACATGAATATAGATCCTTCCTCTTCACATTCACTTCTAGAGATGGATTGATCATCACATGAGTATCAATCTTATTTAGATTAGAAACTCTTCTTATGAAAATTATTCCTTCTATGCTTTGATCTCATATTAATCTTTAGATGGGGTTTGTATTCCTTTTCTTCATCATAGCTTACCATGTAGGGATATTTAGCAGACAAATAACCTACTTCACCAAAATTGAATCATTTGATTGCTACTTTACCTTTGTATTTTTTGGAGCCTCTTTACAACGTATGTGCAAGATCATGAGAGGCCAAAAAGTGGCAATATTCGAACTAAAGTCCTAATTGATAAGCTGATTGAAAAATATCTATAAATTTCAAATGATATCACATTTTTTGAATCCAAAACATGCATCGCATTCTATGCTTTGTATACTATCGGATTAAAAAAAATAAAATAAATTTCATAAAGTTTTAACCAAGTTATTGTAGTTAGACATATGAGCTTTTATATTTTTAAAAAGTTGTAGTAAAAAAACACAATTAATTATTTATTTTTAAAAAATACAAAAAAATATGTGTCACATTTGAACATGAGTCTTCTACTTATTTCTAAAATCTTATAAAAAAATGTTATGATTTGATTGTGGTTAGGGTTGTTTGATAGACACCTACTTATATTTTTCTTTAGATTTTAGTACTACTGCATTGAAATTTCAAATTTTCATCAAATACATTTTTTTTAGAAAATAACTAGCATCTTAGAAAATACATTCAATTTTCTACAGATTCTATTCTTACGTATTTTTGAAATAATGTTGGTAACTTATTCAAATGTTTACTTCAAGTTGCGTAACTTTGCTTTTTTTATTTTCATTGCCACTTAAGGGCATGTTTGGCCCACCATGATCCTACATATACCCTACAAATTCCTTAGAAAGTTTATTTCTTTTAGATTTGGTTCATCACTGGGATTAGACTCTTTGATATTACTGAATGCCTTGCAATTTTCCTCTTTTCTTAAAGATTTATCATTCAAAATTGACATTTTATATGTAGTTGATATTCCACATAACTAATCTATGGTCAAAGTATCTATGTCTTTAGCTTCTTCCATTATAGAAACTTTTGAATCAAACCTAGAGGGAAGGGATCTAAGTAGATTTTTCAAAATCACAACTTCTTTTGTTCATTTACCATGTCCTCTAATGATATTGACAATTTCATCCACCTAAAGTAAGAATGTAGCAAAATTCTCTTCTTCCTTCATCATTAGAATTTCAAACTGACCTCGACAGGTCTAAAGTTTCACTTGCTTGACCTAGTCATATCCTTCATAGATATTATACAACTTATCCCATGCTTGCTTCATAGTCCTACAATGCATTATCTTAACAAACTTACAGTTGGCTAATCCACCTAAAATTTCATTTCTTTCCTTTGCATTATTCTCACAAGATTTCTTATTAGCCTAATCTCTTGGATGATTTTTTAGTCTCGAAACCATCTACAAATACCTACTAAAGATCAAACTCTGAAGCAATCAAATAGGCTTTCGTCCTTACACTCTGAAATGCATAATTAGATCCATTAGATAGTGATGCCTTGTTGAAAGAAATACATTCTTGAGCAATGATGTGTGTCGTCCCATATCTACCTCGAGCTATTAAGCTTCTTCAAGGAAATTATCTCGTATATCAATTGTTAAACACAAATGTACAAAGAGGGGAGTAAATCTGTATTTGCCAAAATTAACTTCAAAACTTAAAGTAATATGAATACAATTACTACATCTCATAATATCATTAAAAAAACTATGCAAGAACAAGCACACATCAACACAAGAGAACACCAAATTTATGTGGAAATTTGGAACTTAGAGAAAAACACATAGTGAGAATAGTTGCTCGAATCTACTATCTAAATCTAACCTCAAAAAATAATAATTTAGTAACAATGATTTTATGTAGACCAATCCATAGAAAGGTCAACCTAAAAAGGAATCATTGATCCCAAATCAAATTTATGGGTACCAACCTATCAAAGCCACCAATACCTCAATTCAAAGATTTGAGCACAAACTCAGGTAATGAAGCACTAACTTTAATTGCAAAGAAGATATAGGAAATACATAAGAGGTATTATTTTGATCCTCCAAACTCAAGCTTCATCATCTATCTAATCCAATTTTCTTGTAGAACACTCTCACAATATGTATGGGATCTCCATCTTAGTTCGCACACCTCCCAATATACGTTTTTCTCTTTATTGACTACACAACTTGCACAATTTCTAATAGTTCAACCACACACTGGAATGGAATTGTTTGACATTGCATATATTAATTACAATATAATTTTCACCTTCATGTTGGCCTAGGACTTAATTTTAATGTCCACAAGTCAAGTAGGGATGAATTACTAAAATCTAATGTGTAGTTGGCTTGGTACTAAATCAAACATGTTACACCAAGAGTAAGGTCACACTATGCATTACCCAATATGAAATCAACTAGTCCCAAACTATCTTCACGCACTTCCTCTACCTAGTGCATATTACCATCCTTTGGTACATCCAATAAAACCCTTTGCATAGTTAGTGAAATAATATTGTGAACACTCTATCATATCTAATAATATGAATACAAGAGAAATACCTCTAAAAATCTAAAAATAAATTCATCATGCATAACTTTACTTATATTACAATTTTCATGCCAGAATACTTTACTATGGTAAAATGAAGTGTCACACATGAAGGATACAATAAGAGGTGTATATAGTTTCTAATCCACAAACCTTAGCAACTAAATGCAAACTCTTCCAAGTTATAAAAAATGCATTAGACATGTAGGAACGAGTGACATTGGTATATAATGATAATATGAAGAGAGCTATCTAGTCATTACTAAACTCTATCCTTCATTCTTGTCAAATTTTCTAACATGACTCGATCATCTTAACATTAACAGAGACGTGATATGCAACAAGAGTAACTATATATTTATTAAATTGATCTAATATATTTTAAATATATAATGTAAATATCTACCTATATGTGACAATTCAAATATATATTTAGTTTTAAAATGACATTCTTTCTAAGCAATATAGATCAGAGTAAACATTTATTTATCTCCTTAAGAATGCACTTTGATAGTTAATAATACTTATATTAAAAAGTATAATAGAGAAAAATTCTCGTATACAATTTTCTCGAATGATGGTAGTTAGAAAATTATATATAAATAATACACTACATCAAACTAAATTTTATGTTTAACAGTCAATTTTTTTTGCTAGCTAGAATATTTAAAATAATATTCTAGGATGAAACTTATCTCAATGTTCTATTGGCGAGTGTTTTACATGAGAGAAGATGCATAGTTTTAACTATTTATTTTCCTCTCTTCCACAAGACAAAGTTCCCTTTTAGGCTCAATTACTATGAATATTTTCTTGAGTTTATGTCTAACATAAATATAATTTGATAGGAAAAGTATAATCTCTCCTTGTATACAATATATAGATCTAGAGGGAGTTAATGAGACATCTCTCTAGAATTGTGAAAATAGAGGTCTCTATTTTTACATGTATATTTAGGATGAAAATAGATGGCCTAAACTAGCTATCAAATCAACTATGGTCAAAATATCATTCTTTAAACATTGGAATACATATATCTCTTTTGCGGTTCGTATTCTAATGTTTATTTTGAAATTTAACTTGGAATACAAACATTGGATGACATTTAAGTGAGCCTGAAAAATTTGTTTTCAAATTTAAATTGGGATAGGATCAATATATATTTAAAATGATGAGATAAAGGGAACACCCAACATAAGGGTCAAATAAGAGTATGTTGAGGTTTGAACTAAGAAAATACTCATCTTCTTGAGTTAAATATTAAGTTAAGGTCATAAAAGGTCTTATAATGCATAGTGAAGTGAGAAACACTAAAATGAGTGCTAGGAGAGTGTGAAATTAGACTCATTATTTCAAGGAGTATAATTTATGATGCTATGATGTTTATTGCTTATAATTAAGCTTTACAAATAAAATATACAGTTCCCTTCTTGTATGTATATCTAAAAAATAATATACATCATGTCAATATTTATATAAACATGGAAATTCAATTCTACACTTATTCTATGATTCACTTTACCTCCTTAACTAGTTATCATGGATACAATATAATCTAGGTATTAGGTTGACTTATCATCTACATGAAAAAAGGAATATTTATAATAAAAGTCAGTACATAATTTTTTTTACTCTTAAATCTATTTTTTTAAAATATTATAAAAAGAATAAATAAATTGTGTCATACAATGGTATAGGGTCTTGTCACAAAGAAGTCCAGATAACATTGATACTTGATGCTCGCAAAGTAGATTGGTTAGGACTAAAGTAAAATATAATAGATCAACACCATCTCATCCCTTATCCCTAGTGGCATGAGAAAATTTTATGATTTACTTTACCAAATGATGTAAAATTTCACAAAAGGGAATCAGGCATTTCTTACATCCCCTCATATTAAATGATTAGTTAGTGTGACATAAGGGACAAAGATTTAAATTGGTTATAGATGAATTAGTTAATTGTTTGTGCTCTATATGAATAGTAGTATGCTATCAAAAACATTTAGGTATTGTATAATATCAAACTAGTTGAGTTTCAAACCATCTCAAATTCGATCCATATTTTTAAAGTATATTGGTACCTCAAGATTGTTGCATGATTTATGATCAAAGACCATTCACTTATTCAACCAATTGATAAGTATTTAATTTTTCATAGTAGAATAGGTTTATTAATAGAAGGATTAATAAAATAAAGTGTCAAATGTACAAATCATTTTTCTTTATATGACAAGCCAACCTTCATTTGTACCATCCATTAATGGAGCCTATCTAGCTCAAAAAAGCATATTTAACAAAATCTATGATATGTAGATAAAGACAAGTAAGAGGATCATTATTAAATCTATTTACTTTATTTAATAAATTTAAAATATTTTCTATATTTTTTGGTATTTTGAAGAGGGTTTGAAGGTTGATTTTGCGGTAAATTTAGGTGTTCATTTTCAAGTGGGTCAAAAGGAGGATTTTCCACTAATTTTTATGGTTAATCATATTTATTTGTTTTAAATATAGTCTACCAAAGCCTAAATCTTATTTCTGATGAAAAAGATGAAAAATCAATAAAATCAATTACTAAATATACTTACAATTGAAAAAAAAACTTTGGCAACGAAAGGTTTTGAAGAATTTAATTTCTAATAAATAAGATATCTTTGTTCTCAAATACTCATTTGTATTGGGTAAAAATGGTAGTCATAGTCATATAGAGGGATTTTATGTTTATTGCAACAAAAACTTTTGGTCTAGACTAGAATTTAGGTATTCAATTTTCTGATATCAAGTCTAGGTCTACATATCTTTTAGTCAAATATTTACTTTTGATAGATCCTCAAACTCGCAAATCTAAACTAGAACAATGAATGATAAATTTAAAGACTAAGGATGAGTAAAGATGGTATGAAAGTTGGATAATACTTTCAGTTTTCAACTTCTTTTTGAAATACTCTATCTTACACATTAATCAATACATAAAAAAACAAGCTAATTATAATAGATCTTGAAACATTAAAAAAACATGATTAAAAATTTTCATCATTAAATTTCTTTCATAATTTTTTTTTTTAAATTTAAAAAATACTTCATATAAAATTATAAAATTATAATACGATAATTTTTTTTAAAATGTTCTATACAAAATCATGATAATATTTAATAATGAGCCGATGGGATTGGGTAATAATAAATTAATTTTAATTAAAAAGCAACACGTGGTACTTCTGAAAAAATATAAAAAAATCTAATTCTAGCCGACAATGACAATTAGTAAGTTCAATCATTTTAATTCAAAGCTAATATAGGTAGTACGGATGATACCATTTAAAAATGGCTCATGCTACCACTTTTAGGGTGGCAAGGTGTTAATTGGCTTCTAATGGATGATAAAAACAAAATAAAATCGTCCTTAACAATAATGATTACTTTTATAGCATCATATAATTGAGGCTTCAACATCCACTACTATACAATACACCACTCTTGCAGGGAAACATAACAGCACATTATTCCGTCCATGCATTTAAAACATAAGATAAATTAATACAAATGAAGATAATTTAGTTTAAATAATTGAAAACTTTGGGAGTAGATAATTATATGCATGTATGTTTCGGTTTCTCTATAAGTATTATTTTATTACTTTGAATAAAATAGAATCATTGCCAATTGTTTCTAAGTATATGAAACATATACATCTTTAATGAGAGTGAAAGAGTGCAACATTATTCAGCTCCATGTCTCAACTAATAAACATGCAAGACAATTATGTGATATCTCTCGACATTATTTTACCTATATTTTTTTAGAATATAAGTATACTAGTCTATAATTAAATCTTATATTTAGGAATTACATGTGATAGATTTGAGAAACTTTTATATGATATAAATTCTAATAACACAATATTGAAAAATTGGTAATTTTTATGTATTTTGTCTATATTATTCTATAGACATGTCACTATTATTTGATAAAATTTGTGGGTTGGGATTTTTTTTCAAGCACGAGTCTATTTTGCAAGGCTTTGATATGATCTTGTTTATTAGACACTTTTGTTATTTGTTTAGCTTGATTCTTTGTGCTTTGTCAAGTGTTAAGGATTAGTGGTACATAAAAATATTGTAAGAAGGTTATAAGACCACTAACGAAAATTTAGTAGATCAACCCTTTAGAGAGATCAATTTTGTAACCATTCTAAAGATTGGCAAGTAGCAAACTAAATTACAAATATTGTAGTATAATAATGCAAAATTCTAATTTCTTTTAGTGTACCAATAAAAATATATTTGTAACAAGGGATGCAATGGTCAAGTTCCTGCCAATAGTGTTGGGGAGAGAGAGAGAGAGAGAGAGAGAGAGAGAGAGAGAGAGAGAGAGAGAGAGAGAGAGAGAGAGAGAGAGAGAGAGAAGTTGCTATCATAAATTTGTGTCACTAGGTTTAGAGGCATTCTACAATGACAACAATTGATGAAATATAAAAGTGTGAGTATATTAATAAAAACTCTTACCTTTTATTTTAAATTTGAAAACTTTCACTAAAAAGACTTGTTTGAAATGGAAAAAAAATGTTCTCCAATGCACTATCCATCACAAGGTAAGAACAAACTTTAATGTTTTTAGAATTGACTAAAAGCTAAAAGAAGTTGCAATCAAATTGAAAGAGTCAAATTATAACAATTGACTAGCAATCTAACTTAGATGTAAAATCTAACTAAAAACAAAATTGTTAACGTTAGAAATATGATAAATTTTTATAATATTGTAGATATTTTAAATTTATTAAAAATCTAAATTATTTTAGAAAAATTTATTTTTAAAATTGAAAATAATAATTTGCATAAAAAATATTTTGTGATAAAATAAATTATTATATTAAATAAGAAATTTTCATAATTTATTATAAGAAGCTTAGGGTGTGTTTAAATTAAATGTTTATATTTTTATTATGAATTTTTATATCAAATGTTATAATCTATTCTCAAGTTAAAGACAACTTAAAATAAGATGTGAATCATTCTCTTTTTAAAAGAAAAAATGGAGTGGTTGAAACAAATAATTTAGAGAAAATGAGGTACCATATGTGATTAAAAAATTACTTTAATACTAATAAAAATATGAACTTATTGTAGTGATGTTAATCTTACTAATATAAAAGACATAAAAATTCTTTCAATTCAAAATCTCATATTACCCTACAAAACAATTATCCCAAAACTATAATCTAATATTATTAATTATATAACTTATATGTCTCTAACTATAACACTAATATGATACTCCAAGTCTAAATTTAGCTCTTACATAATCCTAGTTACCTACTTAGTACAACTCAACATATTAGTAGCAAAAAGAATGGTGAGGATAATTATTATAAATTTAGACTTTTGTGTCAAGATTTAAAGTCATTCAAAGAAACTTTCATCAACTTCTTCTTTAAACAATCTTCAATGTATATTATCGGTGAATGTTTTATAAATGTGGAATATATTCCACAACACTTGAGTGTACCACCCAACTATTGGTTAAAACAAAAATTAACTAGCAATAATGATGTATCTATAATAATGTGTATTCTAGCAATAAATGATGTACCTTTTTATGCATAATAATGTGTCTTATTTTTTAAAAAATTTGAATTTATACTTACAAAAATCAATAAGAATAAAGAAAAATGATATTTTTATAATAATTTAAAATAAAAATTAAATTTAGACTAAAAATTTTTCGCGGAAATTTTTGAATTCTACCCATTCGCTGGTTAAACTAATTAAAATATAGAATTCAATGAATGCAATAGTATCCCACCTTTGGTAGGAACTAATAAATTCTTATTAAATGAAAATGATATTCAATAGTACTAGTAGATGTTATTGATGATTAAAATGAGTGTAATTGAATGCTTTTAAATACAAGTACGTATTGATAAATCATCTAAACATGTCTTAAAGTATGTATTAAAAGAGGCATGAGTTGACCACATTTAAATTTAATTTTTTTTAGTTTAGTGTTCTAATCCTTATATACATAGGACTAATCCTACAACCATTTGAATGGCCTAGGATATGAGGCAATGATATCTATGAAGGGAATGAGTGAATGATCTTAGAAATGGCAATAAATGTTAGAACTAAGGGAATATGTGTAGGAATAGATAAGGTGAAATCAAATGTATGAGAATGCATTTAAATGAGGATTGTTGAAGGAATGGGGAATGAGCCCAAATTTGTACAATTTTATGTCATTTTATTATAGGTTATTACATAAAGACATTGCCTAAAAATGAGCCTAAAACTAAATGGTAATTGTCAACCAACTTGAGGTACATTTTAATATGTATCCTCAAAGAATATGAGCACTCACAAACATACATGAAATATCACTAAGTTTGTGCATCTTTGATGCGAGTGCTCAATGAAAATTGCTAACATAAAGGAAAATGTAGTAGGTAACTTCTATCTCATAAGTAAACAAGCATAGCTTTATATTTTTCTTTCTTACTATAAAATTGAAAACATAATGCTTTCTTACTATAAAAGTGAAGGAATAGAGGTATGTGGACCAAAAGAGGGTCCTAAATGGCCACTTTTTTTTTGAATCTAGGAACAACTTATCTTGGATGAGAAATAGAATATAGTTAAACTTAAAACTAAAGATACAACAAAAAGACTCATAATGCTTTGAATCTACCTTATAAACTACTATTTTTTTTTTCAAATGGTGGAGATTAAGGGGTTCAAATAGAGGGGCCACAAAAACTACTCATGTTTTATAAAAAAAGTATAGTAAACCATTTGGTATACCCCCCTAAAATGTAAACCCTATTTTAGTATATAAAAAAATAATTCAATGAGAAATTAGCTAACACCATGTAGTTTATGCCCAATTTTTCTCCTACTTTTTGTTAGATTCCACGAGAAGTGAGAACTGATCAAAGATTTGATATCAATTATAGACCACATGATACTCCAAGCAACTAATGATTGAAGATAAAAAGAGTTGAATGAAGATAAATTTGAAATGAGATAAAAATAGAGACAAGGAAAGAGAATTTTAAAAAGACTCTCAATACTCTCACTTAGCTATCATTGAACTAGTGAAGGTGAGGGGAGAGTGTTGAATATATAGAAAAATAAGGGAATATATATCTAGGAGGTGCATTAAATCCTACTCCCCATAAAAAGTGGGAGGTTTTACCTACTTGTTAAAATGCCAAAACATGTGGCACAATATCCTTACATGAATACAATAAAGGAGTTATGAAAGGTGGCACATAAAGCCAAAAGAGGGTGAGGAACCCAACTACCCCATAACCCATTTAGGAAATAGCAAAAAAGTGTTTATGAGAGGTAGCGAAACAAGACAAATGAGGGTGTGTAACTCAAATACCCATGTGTGGGAGAGAGTAACACATGTAGATGAAGTATTTTGCCACATGTCCTCATGTTAACCACTCCTAATAACCTAAGCAAACTTAAATAATATGTGTAGGAAAAACACATACCCCCTCACATAAGCTTATGTAAGTGAAAAGACGGGTCCCAAGAAATGAGACCATGTTAGTTACCCATGTACATAAAAATCCCCCCCAAAAGAAGAAAACCCCCCAAAAGGAATAGCCCAAATAAGTAGAGAATGTTCAAATAACCTCCCACAAAGTAGAGATAGAGAATGAGGGACTAGGAGACCCCTCCTAAAGTAGACACACATCGCACCCCAAGAAAAGGTCACAAAATGAAAGAACTTTCTTTTAATGAAGTGTTTGGTACAAAGATGTCAACAATTTTTTACAATGTAGAACAATATTGAAGATTAATGATGTCTTCCTGAATTATCTCCCAAATGTAGTGCATATGTTCCTCAATGTGTTTCATCCTTTGGTGATGAACTATAATTCATGCGATCTGTATAGCAGTTTGATTATCACAAAAGATGATTGTAGGAATTCTGACGAGACTACCAAAATTGGTGAGAATATTATGAATCCAAATAGCCTTAGTTATGGCATTAATTGCCCCTCAATACTTAGCCTTTGTCGATGAAAGAGAAATTGCAAACTACTTCTTGCTCAACCAAGTGAGAAGAAATATCATGAATATACCTGTGATTCTAAGAATTACCCACCTAATGTGAATTTGTATATTCCATCAAGTCAATATCCATATCTATTATATATTGAATTTCATAATTGGGAGTACCTAGTGTAGACACCTAAAATTGTCTTGTCTAATTAAATAAATATATTTATTTATTTAATTATTTTAGCCTAATTCTTCTATTAATTAAATAAATCTTTATTTATTTAATTAATTCATTCATCCTCTTCTAGCCTTATTTCTCATTTAAATAAATACATTTATTTATTTAAATTACCTTTTTCCTAAATTAAATAAATATCTTATTTATTTAATTGATCTCACTTCTTCTATTAATTAAATAAATATTTATTTATTTAATTAATTCATTAGCCTTTTCTACATATGACACATGTCACTCATCTCTTAATTCCTAAACTACCTACCCTCTCATTATTTTCTTATTTTCTCTACCTACCCTCTAATCTTAGCCGACCATTTATCTTTTACACCTCTCAATCTTATCCCTCCATTTTTTATAGTGTCTTCTATATAAGGAGATGCTTCCTTCATTATCAACCCTCAACTATGCTTTTGAATTTTCACATGCGATCAAGCCTACTTGCAACCACATTTCCGTTCTTTGTTGAGCTCTTGTGAACACATTAAATCTGAGAGAAAATATATCAAGCAAGATCAAAGTAGATAGGAAGAATGGAGATCCAAAATCTATTGGACATGTGATGGTATAATCTTTGTGATTTTATTTGATTTGCATTGTCTTAGGTAATTTTCATATGTTATGGTGGATCTTTGTTGTTGTTAGGGTAGGGTTTTGTGGTTGAATCTATTTAGTCTTTCAATATTGTTGTTTGTATTTTTACCAAAATATTTCGGCACGCCTAGTGGAACATGGATTTTAGTTAGATCTATGTTTTTTGCAAATTTTTCTAACCCTATATAGTGGTTTTGTAAAACAATTTGGAGAATAACCTTGTGCAGCTAGGGTTTTGGACACAAAATTAAGATCTTGAAGAGATATGATCTGATTTCATAAAAGGATTGGAATTTTTAAATAAAATTGTTTTGGAAGGTTGAAGATAGTATCAAGCGCTCTCAATCCAAAATTCAGAATTTTTGGAGCACATTTACATTTTCTATGATTGTTTTATGAATTTTCATAAAAAACAAAATTTTAGAGAAAATGAGCCAATTGTTCAGATTTTCTTACATTTTTGGAAATATATTAGAATTATACACAAAATCTATTCTTTGTGATTTTAGTTTTGATGCAAAATATTTCCTAAAAAGTTGGATCTTTAAAAATTAGGGTTTCTCATTAGTTTGATCATATCTCACAAACGGCTTTCAATTTTTGCATCAATTTTTTCTTGAAGGTTAAGAAAATTATCAGAGGTACTTAGTAAATAAATTATATATTTTGGAGCGTATTTGAATTTTCTATGAATTTTGTATGCATTTTCATAAAAGAATAATTTTGAGAGAACATGAGAGAATTTTTTGGATTTTTTTACATTTTTGGAAATTTCTAAAAATTATACATAGGATCAGTTCTTTGTGATTTTAATTTTGATGCAAAATAATTCCTAAAAAATCGGATCTTTAAAATTAGGGTTTTGCATTATTTTGATCATATCGCATAAACTGCTTGTAATTTTTGCAGGAATTGTTTTAAGCAGGTTTGAAATGCTCTCAGAAGTGTCTAGTAAAAATTTCAGATTTTGTGGATGAATTGTGCATTTTCTATGAATTTTTTATGAATTTTCATAAAAAATTAGTTTGTGGAGCAAATTAGAAACTTTTTGGATTTTCTTACATTTATGGAAATCTCTTAAAATTTTACAATTGGAATGTTTTTTATGATGAAAAATAACTCATGGAAAATCAGATCTTTGAATCTATCAAAAAAGTGTCTTGTCGAAGGCTCTTATTTCACAAAGTCTTTTGGATCTAAAACTTACCTAACTTGTGTGCTTGCAGAAGGGGTATTATTGCAAAACTAAGTTAACAAATCTTTGTTGCAGAATTTTGGCAAGGGTTTTTTATCTTTATTTTGTGGCTTGTTTTCATATATTACCAAACAATTCAATTGGTGCATTAAAATTGAACCAGTGTCTTTTGTGTCTTAAGCAATAGGCTCTTTTTGTTTAATCTCTAGAGGGCCTACCTCCCCATGTGGTCATTAGGACTATTAGTGAGGAGGGAATGACCCAAGTGGTAGTGAGGAAAACCCACCTCTTCTGAACCACTATAAATAATTGTATCCATGGTGAAAGCCATGGGCAACGTGTGCTGATTAGTTCATGCTGACACTATGTCTCCCCATAAACCCGTTTGATCAAATTTATTTGATCAGTTGTAGGGTGTAACCCCTACCGGCTGGGAGCCTTTTGTATTTACAGAGTTGAAAGTGTCGCATGTATGGCCACATGAGCGGATGCCCTTACTAGCATCTATTTGTTTTAGAAAGCCAAAATCCTTCTAGTTGTTGGGGCAGGAGGTCGGATCTCTAGAGAGACCTACACACATACGATTATTAGTAGAGATACAAAGTTCACCATGGAGATGTTTTGTGGGGACTGATGCTTGGCTACCCCAAAGAAGTGAGTGTCGAGGGTGGAGCCAGTGGGATCAAGCATCTAAGTATTCTCTCTGAATAGCGTAGCCTCGAGGGAAACCCCGTGTGGGATCAACAACTATTGTCTTGGCCAACCATAAGAATTATGTTTATCTTCTTTTGAACATTCAAACATTCAAGATCAAACATCAAAACATTGTGTCTTTTGTGTCTTCAAGTGTATACAAAACAATTTTACATCAAACAACACACTTTCTTTGGAGTCATTTTTGAGTCTAAACACTTGCAAACATTGAGTCCTCATCAACATTGCCTCCTCTTGTCACAAAAAAATAGTCAAAAAAATTAGATTTGGTCACAACAGCAACTTCACAAAACTGGAAAAATTGTATTTAGTTTCTGAAAATGCATCTGTGTTTGATAGAACCACATTTGTGTCATTTAGCCGCATCTGTGAAGAGAAGAACTGCGTCTGTGAAGGGAAGAAACACATATGTTTTCTTTTAAGCAATATTACATTCACAAAATCTTAGAAATGCATCTGTGTAATGTTAAACAATGTCTGTGTCATTTAACCACATCTGTGAAGTATATAGACACATCTATGTTCTGAATTGAAAAAAACTTATAGTCCAGCAAACAAGAACAGTCAGTTTCAGACTTATTGAGCTTCCTAGGTTATTTCTCCAGATTTTCATCTAGCATTCAGCCTATTTTTGGGTCTCACAAAGTCCATCATTTCTTTACATGTTTGTCTAAACTTGAGTCAAAAGGTCACTTGCTTGTCTTCATCTTACTTTGTCAACACATTACATACAACAACATTTTGCTAAGTGGTCCCTCATCAAGGTATATAACCTTTGGGTCTCATTTGGTCTTACTTAGAGTCAAGGTCAACTTACCTCATCAAGAGAATCTATCATCTCTTTGGAAGTCACACCTACTCTACTACATACATACTTGGTCTTACACTTTGTACATTGCAAGTACACCTCAGATTCATTTACATTTCATCCAAGTCTCGGTCTTCCATACTCTTTCCATTTTCATCTAGTCTCACACATCTTGGTCATGACCTAGTTCATGGTTGAAACCCGTTCCCAAAAATCTAGGAGAGAAGATAAAGAGGCTGAAGAGTCCACAAACATGAGTGCCTATGAGTATGACAATGATGTCTTTTTCAATACTGATCATACCACATTACCTAACATGGATACTTATAGAAACACTCAAAATGTGGAGAACATGGATAACACAAACAACAATGATACACACAATGACAATATGGACAACATTTCAGTACATTCAGCAGAAGTGGAAGACTCTATCATGGATCCCCATTTTAATAGATTGGCTGAGGAAATCATGAGAAGAGATAGACAATATTTCTTACAAGTGATGACACAAAGTGGAGCCAAGATCCCTCATGATTTTGACATGTCTCAAATAATGGAAAATCAACCTTTGCAAGAACCTCAACTCAACATGGATCAAAGGAGGCCTGGTAATGGAGGCAATAGATGACCACATCTTATGCCTAAATCACCATCATCTTTGTTTCAAAAACCTGAGGTCCCACATACACATGGTCAAGCATATGATACTCACCTTCGCAAACCATTATGGAAGTCTTATGCAGAAAAATATACTTAATCACATGCCAATGCTAAGGACCAACCACCAAAGAAATTGGATATCCAAAGGCATGTTCAAAATTTGGACACAAGGAAACCCCACATCAAATTTGGGGGAACAACACATTAGAAAAAACTCATGATATGTCTGTAGAGTATGGTATACATGGACAAAACAGATATTCCATTCCTCATCATGACTCTATACCAAGTGGTCCTTATATGCAGCATCATTATAGACCTCCTCCAGATGAACATGTGTATGATCAATACCATCCATATATGCAACATGCTCCTCCACCACCTAGTGGTTCAGGCATGGGGTATGATCCATGAAGTCAATCTCCACCTAAGAACAATTTGGAGCAACAAATTAAGGACTTACAAAAGAAAATGGAGGACATAAATACACTAAAGCCAAATTACACAATGAGAGACATATGTCCCTATCCATTTGACAAAAGCATTCCAATGCCTCCTTTTCCTACACATTTTGTGACACCTAAGTTCGATAAGTACAAAGGCAAAGGAGATCCTAAGGCACATTTAAGACATTTTTTCATAGCTTGCATTGAGGTAGCAACAAAAGAGACATATTTGATGAGATTATTCCCACAAAGCTTAGGTGATCAAGCTATGGAATGGTTCTCCCAACTCCCACCTGGAATTAAGTCTTGGGGTGATCTAGCAAAGGCTTTTATCCAACATTTCTTATACAACATAGAGACAGACATATCAGTCACCACTTTGCGCAACACTAAGCAAAAGGATGGAGAATCTTTTTCATCATTTTTACAAAGATGGAGAAATCTAGCCAGCAGATGCTCTTGTGAAATTCCACAAAAATAAATGGTAGAGATGTTCACACAAAATGTCCATAGAGAAATTGGTTATGATCTAAGAAAAGCTTGCTTGTCCACTTTCAAGGACATCATTGAAAAAGGCTTAGCAATAGAGAAGGTCTTAATTGAGTGAGTAATTAAGATATTCAAAGAAAATAAAGAGGACTTCAAAGGAAAAGACAAGCAAAGATTTTGGAACAAAACAAGAACACAGTAAATGATGGTGTTGGTGATGCTAATACAGTATGACCCAAAATCATTCTTTTTGGATCAAGTTCTATAAACAACCAAGTGAATACTCAAACAACTTCCAAACCATGAAGGAAATACACTCCATTGGGAGAACCACTTGAATCAGCTTTCAAGAAGCTAGTGGCAAACAAGATAATAACAATTCTTGACAATCCTCCATATGAACCAAAGGTCAAACCAAATTGGTGGAATGATGACGAGTATTGTGAATTTCACAAGAGCAAAGGACATAAACAGGAAATTGTCATCGGTTGAAGAACATCATACAAGATCTTATTAATAGAGGTGACATTGAGATCGAAGGACATTCATCCAATCAAGAACATGAGATGTTTAAGGAACCATTCCCTAAACATGACAAGGGAAACGCCAAAGCCATAAATGAGCATACAAACTATACCAGAGCATTCTATAACTATGATTCAACTGTCAATCACATTTTGATGGATAATTATGTCTCTATCATTATCATAAAGGACAAAACGCCTAAAAAATTCTGCCCAAAGACCTAAAATTGTCCTAAAAGGGATTGGATCTTCTTTTGAACCTACCTTTGACTATAATGTTACAACTCTTTGAGGTAAATTCACTTTGCAAGGTGCTCCAGCTAAAACCATCACTTCCTCATCAACCAAGCTTGAATACGATCTAGTAGAACAATTAGGGAGGACGCCTGCGCTCATCTCCATTCTTGAGCTCTTATGCATATCCCCTGCACATAAAGCCATTCTTGACAAAACTTTGAGAGACACTACTGTCCCCACTGATCTAAACATGGACCAGTTTCAAGCCATGGTGGGATACCTTTCCGTTCCACATTCATTGAAGCTGACAATGCCTCCGTAAGCCAACCACATAATGTACCTTTACACATTGAAGCCTTCCTACAAAAACATCGAATAAAACGAGTCCTGATAGATGGAGGAGCTGGTCTCTATATATGTACATTGAATACTCTTAAGAAATTGGGATAATCTGAAAAAGTTGTGATTGCTACAAACAAAATTACCATCAACACATATGATGATGAAGAGCATTCATCTAAAGGCATAGTCACCTTACCTCTCAGAGTTGGGCTAGTTACAAAGGATGTGATTTGTCAAGTCCTTGATCTAGACCTCACATACAACATATTGTTAGGACATCCATGGCTTCATGAGATGAGCGTAGTCCCATCTACATATCATCGATGTATCAAGTTCCCACACAATGGAGTTGAAGTGACCATCACAGGTGATCTGAATCTATTCATATATTGCAACAATCTGTGCCCTAGATCAGAAATAACAATCCCAGTCAATCGAGAGACTATTCCTTAATCAACATATGTTGATCCCAAATCATTAAAAGCTTCCACATCAAAGCGAGCAGAGCTAAAAGAAAAATTCAACATTAAAGACATGGGATGCGATGAGTATATCTTTCATGTTGATCAACTCCCACTATCTCCTAAGGTATTCTGTCAATAGGAACAATCTATAAACAATTTGCAAAGAATTAGGTGTGAACCACCTAGTGTTTTGGCTACTAAGTCTGAATGCAAATCTCCTCTGGTGGTGCAAGAAGGTCTTGATATCAATAGTCCTAAGCGTCGATCCAACAAATAATCTATTGAGCATATCGCCAGCCCCCTTGAGAACTCACATAGCCTTACTATTTCATCCACTCCTTCCATTTCCACTCCACTTCTAGACTTGGATCAACAAGAATTACAAAAGTCCTTACTCATTGGGGATGAAAAATCAAGCTATGAAAAGAAAAATCTAAAATTCAAAAATAAAGAGAAGTCTTTTAGTCCAAATCAAAATCAAAACCTATTGGACTCTATAAAAATCAAAGTCAAGGATAAAAATCCTATGAAGCAAAAAGAACAAGAGTTGATCTCCCCTAATACCAAAATGACTGGGGGAAAAAGTTCTAAAATTTTAAGTAAAAAAGAATACTTGTTAATCCTAATTCTCCATCATGATATCCTACTTTCACTTCTTTTTGCAATCATAAGCCTTCATAACTCATCCACTTGTTCTGGACATCCTTTCCCTTCTGGTGATACATCATGGACCTTTAATGGAGCTTCCTTGAAGGACTCTATTATCAGGGATGCCCAAAATTCTTTAGGTGACATGCATACGGGCCTATGTAGTCGACACACTAGTAACTCTATCTTAGTT
This sequence comes from Cryptomeria japonica, assembly GCF_030272615.1. Lineage (NCBI taxonomy): Eukaryota > Viridiplantae > Streptophyta > Pinopsida > Cupressales > Cupressaceae > Cryptomeria > Cryptomeria japonica. Next base: position 132,051,227 of record NC_081413.1, on the reverse strand, counting down.
CCTTCATCAAGGATGACAATCACTCGAAATACATATCATTCATTCAAGGAACATCGAAGCTACAATCATAAGGTTAAGCCTTGCACATTTGAGGTGGGTGAATTAGTTCTCAAGGAAAATCCTAAAAATTAGCAAGATAGAGAGAAGAAGGGAAAGTTCAAACCGAATTGGCTTGGTCCTTACATCATCACAACAGTTTATGGATATGGTGTATATCAGCTCTCAACACTAGATGGAGAACCTTTGGAGGATCCTATCAATAACATGCACCTTCGCAGGTTTTACACATAGCTCTTTAGAATGTCCTAATTCAAAAATACAAAAAAAAAAATTCAAAAATGCAAAATACAAAAAAAATCACAAAAAATAAAAAATATGAAAAAAATCATAAACATTACTCCTCCCTCCTTCAGGATTCACTTTCATCCTTTCACTTTGCACACACTCACATCCTATCCATTCATAATAAACTTACCCATTCCCATCATGGCTTGTTATTAATCTACCTAAGAGTGGTTAGCCATTTGTAATAATCCTTCCTTTTCACCCCTTTCCATCCATAATAAATTAGCTCCTATCTATGGCTAAGGAAAATCCTACGTCTAGTGATGGGTGTGGAATTAAGAGCATCACATGTTTTGAGGATTATATTTTCTTCTAGTTTTATTCAGTCTATCCGTGCACAATCCACAATACAGCAACACTTGCATCACCAATCCACAATAAGGTTTTGTCTTCTCCGCAATAAAGTATGTTTCATGGATTCAATCAATTTTAGATGAGACACAACAACAATGGGCTTCAATAAATCAAATCTTTCCATAGACTCAGACAACACTATGGTTCAGTGCTATCTATCCTTTAGTGAAGGCAAACATTGTGACCACAATCAAATAAACTTATACAAGTGACAAGAGACACTAAACTTGAGGAATACAGTGGATGTTGGTGTCAATTCTTGGTTTTCTTTTGATTTTATCTTTTGGGGACATGTGTTTTAGATTTTCTGGGATGTCTCTGACTAGAGATTTTATCTCCAGGATGTCTTTGACTAGAAAGGCAAGGATGGGGTATCGTCACCTATTTTTCTTTGTTGTTTGTGGATTGTCTCTTAGTAATGCTATGACCTATCCAAGGATATGAGGATGCTATGAGTCAAGCATGAACTGGGACATTCCTTGTTTGCGACTGTCTAATCTCCATGCAAACGAGTACAATGACTTTCTAGGTAGAACACATACCTAGATTGTCATAACCTATTTGCCATAATAAAGCTCAATGATTATAATAGCACAAGAAGCTCTTTCACTTTCATATCTTCTATCTTCCATCCACCATTCTTGATTGACCTTCATCATCCTTCCTGAATTTGTGTAGCCCGCTATCACATGACTGAGTATAATGACATGCCAAAAATATTTGCATTTCATGTAGTTTGCACCTGCATCACCACATATTAGCATTTCATACATACATATAGATATCACAATTGCATCTCATCCTGTACATTATCATGTTCATTTGCATTTCATATATTCACATTTTCATCATGCATGACATATCAAAAACATAAAAGAACAAAAAATATTGCATTTCATCATGTACATATTTGCATTCATATCATAAGCATCACATTGAATTTATGCATTATGACATAGAAGAAACATCACATAGGTACACATGCATATAGCTGCCAAAAGGATGAATCATATCGTATATATATATATATATATATCAAAGATCATAAGTGTCATAATACAATGATGTAAAAATACAAATGGCTACACAATCACCTGAAGGTGTCTACAAAAATGGTAAAAAAACTAATACATAGGGAGCCCTCTAAGGCTATGATGAGCTCTCTCCCTCAGAGCCCACTAGCCTCGATGGAGTCTGAGCCCTGGAAGGACCTACCCTAGGATCATCTCTCCTGCTCCCTCTATCTGGTGGTGGTGGAGGACCCATAACCCCACCACTAGATGCTTATCTCCTGTCTCTCCCTCTAGTGGTCATCGCAGTTTGCGATGGTCTCTAGAAGCTCCTAGCTTGCTGATCTGGTGGCACCACTCCATAATATAGGTCTCTCCAATAAGCTATATCCTCCCCTTCCCATAGAACATAGGCGTATCCAGCCCCTGTGTCGTCTGTTGCCTACCTTTGTACCCTCAGTGTTGTCTCAGCCTCTGTATAGCACTGAATAGCCTGATCCCTCTCCCACTCAGTGTCCCTCAGCTGTCTCCTGAGTCTATCTATATCCCTCTTTAGAGCCTAGATTTCATCTGCCTGTCCCTGGCAGATCTCCCTCAATGATCGATATCCTCGGTATCCTATATACATCCTCCAAGGTGACTGTCATCGCACCCATCGACAAATGAAAAGTGAATGTCTCTATGTGCCATCTCTCAGCTAATGCAATCAACAATCCCATGTTTGCTTGAAACTTAGGCACATATAGAATCTATCGCAGCCCATAGCCTCCACTGCTGCTCTATCCTCGAATGCTAGCTCTACTCACAAACTCTGAGTCAAAGGGAATCTCTCCCGTGACTCTAGCATAGGTAAGTCCTCCTGTAATCAAACAAGTCATCTGTGTCAATCCTAGTGGTACTCCCTGTTCATCACAAAGTGCTTTTTATCCTAGTGGCATTCCCTGTTCATCACAAAGTGCTTCTCTTTTATCCTAGTGGTACTCCCTGTTCATCAAAAAGTGCTACTTTTTATCCTAGTGCTTATATCTATCATATGGCACTCTATCTTAGCGGTACTCCCTGTTCATCACAAAGTGTTTCTTTTATCCTATCTTTTAGGGCACCTACTTGAGTGTATCCTCTTGAGTAGCTTATCTAATTGACAACGTATGTTCTATCATAGAATGTATGTTCTATCACATCATTGTCAATTTCTATGGTATTCCCTATTCATCACAAAGTGCCTTGATCCATCCTATCCTAGGGCCTCTGCTTGAGTGTATCCTCTTGAGTAGTTTCCTAATTGGCAACATGTGTTCTATCACATAATTGTCAATCGTAGCCCTAGCTGCTACCCTAGTCTTCCCTAGAGGACCTTCTTGAGTGTATCCTCTCAACAATTTATCCAATCGACAGTGTATGTTTATCACAGAACTATCGATTTGACCTTGAAGACATAAACGCGCTTGCATACTTCACAAACATGCCTGTCCTGCACAGATGCGCCTGAATCACACAAACGTGCCTCTGTTCTTCATAGATGCACCTAGCCTACCCAAACACGCTTGGCACCAACACAGACATGCCTTAGCGTTTCCCCCCTTGCTTGATATTTTTCTATACCTACCTAGAGTGCATTTATTGCACTACCTGACATGCATTTATGACAACAATTAATGCAACAAAGTACAAGGAGGTTTTGTGGTACCTACCGGCTCTCTTGGGTCTTCTGGCCTCTCAAATCAGTGAACGCAATCAAATCTATGCACCAATGCTATTGCTATTGACTGATCTCTACTCTCTTTGCACTCTGATTTCTTAGGTGTGTGGATGACAATGAGGATGTTTCCCCTCATAGTCTATCTTATAGACTACCCTAGCCCTCGTCTCCTGAGTCAGTCTTCTTTATCCCATGACTCTATCACTCTATGCTATCTGGTCAATCCATTTTAGCCTTTCTTTCTTATCGAGAGATTGTCTGTGATCTTTTCACACATTTTCATCCAATCTCTCGAGGGGGCATATCATTCTCATCTTGGGGCAACTTTGTATCAGTTCATCTTATCTTCTTTGAAACAACACAATAAGCTGCATTGTCTCAAAGAGGGGCAAAATGTAGACACCTAAAATTGTCTTGTCTAATTAAATAAATATTTTTTATTTATTTAATTATTTTAGCCTAATTCTTATATTAATTAAATAAATCTATTAATTTAATTCATTCATTTATCCTCTTCTAGCCTTATTTCTCATTTAAATAAATTCATTTTTCCTAAATTAAATAAATATCTTATTTATTTAATTGATCTCACTTCTTCTATTAATTAAATAAATCTTTATTTATTTAATTAATTCATTAGCCTTTTCTACCTATGACACATGTCACTCATCTCTTAATTCCTAAACTACCTACCCTCTCATTATTTTCTTATTTTCTCTACCTACCCTTTAATCTTAGCCGACAATTTATCTTTTACACCTCTCAATATTATCCCTCCATTTATTATAGTGTCTTCTATATAAGGAGATGATTCATTCATTATCAACCCCAACTACGCTTTTGAACTTTCACATGTGATCAAGCCTACTTGCAACCACATTTCTGTTCTTTGTTGAGCTCTTCTTCACACATAAAATCTGAGAGCAAATATATCAAGCAAGATCAATGGAGATAGGAAGAATGGAGATCCAAACCCTATTGGACATGTGATGGTATAATCTTTGTGATTTTATTTGATTTGCATTGCTTTAGGTAATCTTCATATGTTATTGTGGATCTTTGTTGTTGTTAGCCTAGGGTTTTGTGGTTGAATATATTTAGTCTTTCAATATTGTTGTTTCCATTTTTACTACAAACACCTAGAATATAGTGGAGGATCTTCTTAGCTTCTTTCCAATATAACTCATGTGGCTCCTGCATGAATTGAGAGACAATTCCCACAACATATGAAATGTTGGGTCTTGTATGAGTCAAGTAGATAGATTCCTAATAAGCTATCTATATAAAGTGTCGTCAACTCTGGGTGAAGAGCACTTAGCCTCAAGTTTGATCCCTGACAAAAAAAGAGTCAATGTAGGGTTACAATCAACCATGTGATATACATAGAGCATATAAAGTGCATACTTGGGTTGTCTAAGGAAGATACCTAAAGACAACTAAGTAATCGCACTCCCCAGGAAGTAATGCAAAAGACCCAAATTCGAAATCAAAAATATATTGTGTAGAGCAATTTTGCTGGTAATATATGTTATCATCAATGTCAACCTAATATCTGATAATGTGTGTTGTCCTTGATTGTTGTGGTCATTGATGATATGAAGATTGGTTGAGTAGAACAATGTTGCAATGTTTGATGAAGTGTTTGTTGGCAATAGAGTTGTGACTGACATGAGTATTTGTGTATATGAGTACATCATTGAGGATTTTTCATTGCATGTGATTGTATTGATTATTATTTTTCATAATTGTTGTCTCTATTTTATGATTTCTTAACTAGTATGAAGAGGTTTATGAGAGAAACATATGGATATTGGTTTCATATTGTTTGTAGATGTCTACCTCCTTAGTGTCTACTGTCTACAATGTGTTGGTTGTATTAATATTATTGCTAATCATGATGGGAATTCTAATTTTTTGATTGGTTGAGATATTAAGATGAGTATTAGGGATATGTGCAAGATCATGAGGGGCAAAAAGTGGTGATATTCTAACTAAAGTCCTGATTGATAGGCTGATTGAAAAAAATCTAAACTTTCAAATGATATCACATTTTTTTAATTTGAAACATGTGTCACATTCTATGCTTTGTATACTATAGGATTAAAAAAAATGAATTTCATAAAGTTTTGACCAGGTTATGGTGGTCAGACATATGAGTTTTTATATTTTTAAATTGTTGTATAAAAATCATAATTAATTGTTTATTTCAAAAAATATGTGTAACATTCGGACATGAGTCTTCTACTTATATATAAAATAATATAAAAAAATATTATGGTTTGATTGTGGTTAGGGTGGCTAGACATACACCTCCTTCTTATCTTTTTCTTGAAATTTTAGTACCACTGCATTGAAATTTCAATTTTTTCTCAAATAGATTTATTTATTTTTTAGAAAATAACTAGTAGCGTAGAAACTACATTCAATTTTCTACAGATTCTATTCTTACATATTTTTGAAATAATTTTGGTAACTTATTCAAATTTTTACATCAAGTTGCCTAACTCTATTTTTTTAATTTTCATTGTCACTCAAGGGCTTGTTTGGCCCACCGATCCTACACATACCCTTAGATGCATTTGATAAGATAATGGAGATTATGTACTAAATGAGAAGGTGTTTTTTTTAGAGTAATTTGGTTCTTATGGAGCACGTTGGTATAAGAACTATGTATTGATCTGTATGCCTAGAAGAATGACATGCCACCCAACCTCTATCATGCATCCTTGATGTGTTCCATTCAATTCTTAAATAATTTATTTTTGATGTGACCCATGTTCCATTTTTGGGTGTGTTATAAGTCAAAGAGGGTAGACACATTTCTTCGGAGTTAATTTGTAATCTCTAGTATCCAAGGTTAGTACTCTAATGTTAGGATCTAGAGTAGGTAAGGGTCTAGTAAGAGTTAAATGATGAGACATCAATGACATGGGAGAATTCAATGTTGTTGATAATTTTGGATCTCCATCTTTTTGATGGCTTGTATGAGTACACCCATTTGTTATGGGCAAGGATGTGATGCTCCTAACATTTTTTCTCTGTTATTCATATTTTGGATTGGATTTATATAATAATACTTGTATATTTTGATTCAAGAAGATTCATGTTATCATTTTCTATTGATGCCAAGTTTTGGGTGCAATCTACAAGACAATTGCATTATTGCTATGCTTATACATTTTGAATTATACTTCTCATATCTAGTTAAATATGCACATATACACGTATGAATATTTTGTTCCACATTTTATAATGTTGCAGCCCATTTGGAGAATTATATTATGCTTTGGTTACTATGTACATGTTACATCTATTCTTAATGTGGGTATTGAGTGTGCATGTATAAATTACTTTTGCACTTGATTTCTTAGGTCTATGTTATCACCAACAATTGTTATATGGGAGATGTCATATTGATCGTTACCCTTTACTATTCTTATTTGTACTCAATCTAAGTATAATTTTATGTTGCTTTTAGCCCACGTTGACCCAAAATTGTTATTGGAATTATTTTGGATATTGTAATTATTGTGAACTTCCTAGTGAATGCAAGATTTAATGCTTTAGTTAATTTCATATTTTTTTATAAAATAATGTTTGTGACTAAGGGAAAAATAGGTTTTGAAGGGACCCGGAACCCTTTACATATTTTCTAAAATAATGTTGAGTAGCATGTTTATATGGAATTGAAATTCTAGCTAAATTGTGAGTTGTATGTTAATTGAATTTTAAATTATAATGGTTTAATTTTGGGGGTTAAATAAAGCTTAAATAAAATGGGAAGTTTAAATGTATTGATCAAAAGGAAATGGGGCTTGTCTTTTCCATTATCGTGTTTTCTAGAAGAAATTAGTTCTCCAAAACCCTCTTGCAAGACAATATTGTTTTTCGAATCAGGAGTGAACTTGTGGGTGAAATTGCAAGTGATTCAAAGCATTGAGATGAGAATGAGAATGTGACTATGTATTGGATTGGGGTTCTTCTCTTCCTCAATATGTCTGGAGCTAGGTGTATTTATTTTATTGGTAAAATTTGAAGTAAATTCTTCATTATTCTTTCATTGTCAATTATTTCTTATTTCAAATGGTTTGTATCTTGGGAAATGCTTATAGTTAAATTTTGGCAAGGGGAAATAATTGTTGTGCAAATTTTTAACCCTAATGGTACTTGCATCTTTAAATTGATGTTTCTTGAAAAATATAAAATTTTAAGGTATTTTAATGTTGGATGGGTAAATTTGCTAGTTTTTGCATTAGAAAAATATTCATAAAATTTGGATCATTGAAGTGAATAATGATTGTGATATTGCTACTAAGATTCAATTGTGTAGTTTTTGAAACTCATTAACCCATTACTCATGAGTAGTGGTTCACAAGAACCCATCTCTCATGAGAATGATTGGAACACTTAACACTCATTGTGACCAGGTGATGCTCACAGAGGTGAATCATTGGAAGATCCTAGTGGGTCACCCATCCGAGTACTATTGCAACTCAAGATCACTTAATCATGGAGTTTCCTCCAAGGTTAAGCCCACTTAGCTTACAACCCCATTTGCAAAATCTTTAGAAAGTATTGTACCTTATGAATTGTGAAATATGATGTTGTGTGATGGAGAAATGAGGATCTCCTCCATGGAATTTTGAAAAAAATCTATTAAAAACATTTTACAATTTGTTTATTTTATTAATATTTTTGCATTATTTTTTGTGCCAAATTAATTAGGGAATGTGATAATCCTAGGACCTAGGTTTTATAAAGTCATACAATGTTTTATTCCAAAAAAAATTGAGCTATGAAGGGGCCTCTAGGATATCTCATTGGGAAATCTCTTAAACAAGTGAAAAATAATGAACCACATGGGTAATTAATAACCAAGATAATTGATTCCCAATCATGCTTAAAGAGATTGCATAGGCTCAAAGTAAGTGTTGAATGCATTCTTACTCAAGGAGGATTGAGTCTTGTACAAATCGGTTTCCTTGTCTCTTGTAGTATGAGCACAATTTTTCTTAGGGGTTACTTTAGGTTATTGTGATGACAATCCCTATTTTCTATCTGAGGTCTAGTCATTATGTAGATTGAGTAGTACATCAATATGTTAGATACTTTATTTCATGATGATTTTGACTTATCTTGTATGCATTGGATGTTGCATATTATTTTTGACTAATGTGAGTGTGTTCCTACCACCCCCTTGTGTTTTGCATGAGTTTGTTTGGGTCTTCTAACCATCTCCTAGCATGGTGAGGTCAACCTACAAGTAACCCATATTTTGGTAGAATAAAAACCATCATTGGGGACTAGAGAATCATGCATGAAGAATTCATATTGGACCACCATTCACACATGCTTAGTTATGTTTCATTTGCTTTCATTCAAACTTTATATTTAACTTGAAGGAAATTTAAGTCTTAAATTGCAAATGTAATATTGATCATTGGAATTCTTATATCAAGATCTATTGTATTATGAACTAAATGATAGTTCCTCTTATATATTGTTAGGTTTCTCAACATTGAAGTTGAGCATGCTTATGCTATGCTATTATTTTATGGTTTAATGTGGGAATGGTAAAATGAACATAGGAATTTTTTCATTTAAACTTAAAATGAAACTAATGTGTATTAGAATGGTTTAAGATGGCGTTGTCATATTTTCCTATTGTTCTCAAGTTTTTAGGTAATCATCCCTAGTGAGTTAGGTCATTTCAAATGATTTTGGGGCCTCTTTTGAGATCTTGTTAAAAATGGGAGATGGGGTATCGATCTCTTCTCTTGTTTCTTTCTTAGGATAGCATGTAGAAGAAATTAGGAGATAATAAAAACCATTTATATCTTTTCTAATGTGTGTAACACGTGTTTAGTGCTTGACGAGATTGAGCTTCTACTTTCTTGAGTCATGTTTTAACATTTCATGGTCCAATTGGTGTTGTAGATCCTCATAGGTAGTACCATAATGTTTCGAATATGCTGGAGATTAATCCCTATTCAAAAATTATCATTTACTTAGACACGAATGTTTAGTTTTGACTACAACACTTGGGAAGGAATTTAATGTTAAACTTGGATCCAATACAAGACACTAACACCTAGGGCACTAGTGTCCCAAATAGTTGCTAGTATCATTGTTGGGCATTATAACTCTTTCAGAGTGTTAGATTTCTCTCATACATTGCATAACAAGCATTTCATAAACTCAAACGAGAAAAAAATGTAAAAACAAGTTGTTGCTGATGGATTTACATGTCTAAATAAATTTAGAAAGCATGCTTTTGTATTTTTATTGAGAATTTATTCCACCATTTATCTTTCGATGCAAATATTTCTCAAAGGTGTCATGTTGTCGAACCTAGGGTAAAGAGACTCATTATCCTAGCCTTGTGAAGTCTTGTGAATGTCAAAACCATTTATAGGCGACTAGTGTCATATCCACAACTTTCCTCAAAGATTAGGGTGTGTTGTTGTGTTGATGTCTTCCACTTGTGTGACATCATGTGATGGTGGTGGCATTAAGGGTATTCTTATTACACACATTTTCACTAGAGATTTGTTTGTGTTTTGACTATTGTTTTAAAAAAATATGTGTGTTTTAATAGATAATGTCCCCTGGGATTCCAAATGGAGAATTACATAAACCTTAGGAAATTTATAATAGTTTTGAACATTCCAAAAGTTTTGGAAACTTATACCCTTGTTATGACCACCTTAATGTGTGGATGACAACAAGATATTTAAGGGTTCTATAAAATCGCACATACATCATGGATCCCTCCTCCATGCCATAGAGTTTTTCTTTTTCTCTATGAAATAATATATGGGTGTAATTTTATGTATATAATCAAAAGGTGTGAACACTTAATTAACATATACTTTTTAACAAATAAAATCTATGATATAATCTTAATTGGGTGAAATATTTAAATCAAATGAAAATATAAGTTTGAGTTATTATGATAGGAAATAAATTATTTATTTTGTTCATTTTGATTGATTAAGATATAAGATAGAAGTTTAGAACTTAAGATATAGTATAAGAGTAAAGATCAAGAAATTGTGAAAAAATAATTTTTGAGAATTTTATTATATGGGACAAATTAACATCTATGTTATACTCCATGTACACTTCATTTTTGTGTAGATAATTGTTTCCTTGAATCAATTTGTTCCTTTATGTTTAAATGTTTTCTTTTCCGATTTAATTTAATTCTTAATGTTTGTAAAATTTAATTTCTTTTAGTTATACATATTTTTAAAATTTTTGTGGTGTTAAAAAATATCTTTGAGAATCTATGATAAACAATGGAAAGATTGTTGTCCTTTTCGGTGATAGACAAGCCTTATAAAAAATTTGACAATATTGAAAATAAATCTAGTAGACAATATAAATACATTGAAACTAATGTAGTTAAAACTTCATTGAAATTGAACTATGTTATTAGTACATAATTCAAAACTTTTTAATAGCTAGATCTATATGAAGTAAATAATTCTAAAAGATCATTCAAGAACATAAATACAAATAATATATTTTATTCTTTACACACATCAAGATCTAAGTATCACTCTTTCTTTTTATTCTTTAATTGATAGGTTTTATTGCAATCATTAATAGTTTTTAAAATTAATTGATATCAGAAACACAAATCAAAATTGATTAAATAATGATTTTTTTTTATTAAGATCTAAAAATTGAAAGATATTCATTCTACCATTAACAGTTGAAACATGAAAACATTTCATACCTATAAATCACTCTTAATACTAAAAACAACCTTTTACTATTTTCTCTTTAAAGCCATTAAAAGGTTTTCTTTGGATGGTTATATTTCTATCAAAAGTAGTCCATTTGATTATGGAATTGACATTTAATAATTAAATAATTTAGAAGTCTTACAAATGTATCATGTTTTAAAGAAACAGATTGTAATGATAGTCTGTTTAAACAAAAAGAGTCGGATGTGTTAGTGGTGGGCGACTTTTGTTAAGAAAAATGGTTACAAGGACGTGACAGAATAAAAGGATAAGCAGAAGCGCATGCAGTGTTGTAGACTGAGCCAGAAAAAGCTTTTCATGATGTTATTCTTGTCTTTAAACTATCCATCTACACTGCTTTTCAGAACATGAGATCTCTTTCAGAACAAATAAATTGAAATCAATGAAAAAAACATTCGATTGCTCTTGAATAAATCGATGCACTTTTCCATTCTTTGGTGTTTGTGTTGTTTGAATTCAAAACAATAATTCCTGCTTGATTTTGATTTTGATTTTTGTCAGGTTGATGGAGGCAAAGTGTAAACACAAATCATGGCTTTCAAACCAATAAAGAGTGATCATGGCTTTCAATCAAATAAAGAGAAATAAATTCTTGACTGAAATCTCCCCAGTCAATTCACATTGTTTACAATGAGGATAATCAGAATGTGTTTCATATCTTTGCCACTGTATTCACGATCAATGCTTTGCTTTGCTTTAGTAAATATACAGAGAGAAAAGGATGCGTTTATTCTGGTTTCAAAATGGTAGTATGGATTGACTAACCTACGTGTTAGTTGTGCATTTTACACCGTCAATTTTGCAATAAACAGTTGTGATTGACTAACACATCACTATCATGATGTATGAAAGGTCCGTTTTGGAGCCAGAATAGCGTACTGTCGAATTTTTCGCTTCCCAGCTTAAATGTCATTCAAATTGTTAGGTTCAAGTTTTTTTTTGGGGGTTTCTTTTTTAATTTTTTTTTTAGAATTGTTAAGCTAATTTTTAAGGGATTCCTTTCTCTTTTGTGGTTATAATAATATAAATATTTATAGAAAAATTAAAGTTAGATTGGTTAGTAGGTCATTTTATAGTTAATTTAGGGGAATGGTAATTTTATTATAGCTTGTTTTTATTTTTTTTATTTTCTAATTTTATTTTTAAGAGGAATTGTTATTTTTACTTTCATTTGTTTTTTATTAAGTAGGCATGAAATGGTCTTGATCTAAAAGTCATAAGAACATCAAAATCAAAATGAAAGAAAAAAGAAAGGCACACATGTCTCGAAAAAGATACACAAGTAAGAGGACACTCCTAGACACTAGTAATAAAATGAGTAGCATGAAGGCTAGCATCAGTGCAAAAAACTTTCATTTGTCAATGATTATATATTAATAATTTGTTTATTTTGATTAATATTTTTTTATCAAATAAAGTAATGTTATGAGAGTAAACATAATGATGTCTAAATTTAAACTATTTTTTAAACTATGAATGAACAATTATTTTGTGATGTAAAGGTGACATCAACAAGTCACATTAAATGTCTATACAATTAAGATGTCAAAAAAAAACACAATGACACTCAAGGTATGCAATGCTAATGCATCAATGATGTTAGCACAAATGGAAGACTTAACCATGGCATGTGACAAGATCATAATGATAGACATTTGAAATGATACAGTTTCCCTTGGAATATATATCAATTATGAATATGACGATTGGAACGAGAGTGACAAACCATCTCATTACACAACTAGATATGACATAATCGACATCTAAATAAAATGTAGAAATGAGATTCACTAACTAGGATTATCCTCTCAAGTAGCAGGCACTTGGATGATACAATTTCTTGATCAATTCAACCACTGAGTAGCTAAACATAAACATATGAACAAATACTAACACAATAGAGTACATGACTTGCAAGGAAACTCAAAGGAAGAAAGAAGGTCACACATACCAAAGAAAAGGTAGATAGAGGTCAAACTAGACTATAGAAAACTAGTTTTGAAACATGATATAACAACCTTAAGCTAATTACTAATTAAAAATGATTTGAATTAGACATTTACTGGCACTCTAGATGTTCAAAAAATGCATAAAATTACATGAAAAACAAGGGTTTCATTTTAACCAAAAATTTTATTATTCACTAGTATGCACTTTTGTCTCATGTATGGCACACATGTAAATGGTAGGTCTTAACTCTTACAAGAGTAGAATGCACAATATAAACTATTGATTCAATTTCATAGTCATAAAAAAAGTTCAAATCATACATACATTCCATAGGTGTTGATAGTATACATCAAACGTGACAAGAATAAAAGAGCAATTAAATTCCTATTACAATGTCAATCAAATATAATTATATCATTGATTCTCTCTACTTGTAGCATTCATTTAATAAATAAAATATAGTTTCAATTTTCACTTTGGCTTCGTAAACATTTAATGTGTACAGAGAGAAAAGGGACGTGTCTATTTTGGTTTCAAAATGACAGTATGGATTGACTAACACACGTGTTAGTCGCACATTTTACACCATCAATTTTGCATTAAACGGTTGTGATTGACTAACACATCACTGTCAGGCTATACGAAAGGTCCATTTTGGAGCCAGAATAGCCGCGGCCAGAGAAAAGTACTGTCCAATTTTTCACTTCCCAGCTTAAATGTCATTCAAATTGTTAGGTTAAAGGTTTTTTTTTTGGTTTCTTTTTTAATTTTATTTAGAATTGTTAAGCTATTTTTTAAGGAATTTCTTTCTCTTTTGTGGTTATAATAATATATATTTTTTTAACAAAATTAAAGTTAGATTGGTTAGTAGATCATTTTATAGTTAATTTAGGGGAATGGTAATTTTATTATAGTTTTTTTCTTTTTTTTTTTCTAATTTTATTCTTAATAGGAATTCTTATTTTTACTTCCATTTGGTTTTTATTAAGTAGGCATGAAATGGCCTTGATCTAAAAGTCATAAGAATGTCAAAATCAAAATGAAAGAGAAAAGAGAGGCATACACATCTCGATCAAGTTCAAAAAGATACACAAGTAAGAGGACACTCCTAGACACTAGTAATAAAATGAGTAGCACGAAGGCTAGCATCAATGCAAAAAAATTTCATTTGTCAATGATTTTATATTAATAATTTGTTTATTTTGATTAATATTTTTTTATCTAATAAAGTATTGTTATGAGAGTAAACATAATGGCATCTAAATTTAAACTATTTTTTAAAATAGGAATGAACAATTAATTTTTGATGTAAAGGTGACATCAACAAGTCACATTAAATGTCTATACAATTAAGATGTTTAAAAAAAAACACAATGACACTCAAGGTATGCAATGGCAATGCATCAATGATGTCAACACAAATGAAGACTTAACCACGACATGTGATAAGATCATAATGATAGACATTTGAAATGACATAGTTTCCCTTGCGATATAGATCAAGTATGAATATGATGATTGGAATGAGAGTGACAAACCATCTCATTACACAACCGGATATGACATAATCAACATCTAAATAAAATGTGGAAATGAGATTCACTAACTCAAATTATCCTCTCAAGTAGCAGGTCACTTGGATGATACAAGTTCTTGATCAATTCAACCACTGAGTAGCTAAAAACTCAAAGGAAGACATACCAAATAAAAGGTAGATATAAGTCAAACAAGACTAGAGCAAACTAGTTTTGAAACATTATATAACAACCTTAACCAATTAATAATTAAAAATGATTTGAATTAGACATTTATTGACAATCTAGATGTTCAAAAAATGCATAAAATTACATCTAAAACAAGGGATTCATTTTAACCAAAAATGTTATTATTCACTAGTATGCACATTTGTCTCATGTATGACACACATGTAAATGGTAAGTCTTAACTCTTACAAGAGTAGAATGCACAATATAAACTATTGACTCAATTCCATAGTCATAAAAAATTTCAATCACGCATGTATATTCCATAGGTGTTGACAGTATACATCAAATGTGACAAGCATAAAAGAGCAATTAAACTCCTACTACAATGTCAATCAAATAGAATTATATCATTGATTCTCTCTGATGCCCTGCAAAGTGGACAAGGTTAGTCTAAGAGAAGCAACACAAAACACACAAGAAACCGTTAGTGTTATTCAATCAAAAACTAATCTAAACAGACATATCAAGAGAGACACTAAAATCATGCTAATATATCTAACTAATGAAACAAAGATAATGAGGCATCTCCAAATGCCTCTTAGCATGTTCTTAGCTCTTTCTCCCTTGTTCCTCTCCTCTCCAAGTTCCAAAATAGTGTAGCTCTCAGCAGCTTTTTGCACTATGGATGCTTATGGAGGGTTGAGATTGAAATATTGCTCTAAATGTAAATAAAGAAGCTAATATTAAGCTATTGATATTAAAATGATTGATTTCATCCAAAATGACAAGATATCAGTTAATTATGCTAAAATGTTTTCTTAAAATGCCTATAGCTTAAATGCATACAAGTTTGCAGGATCTAGATTATGAAGAAATGGGCTCTATTTATTAAAAAAAAATGGAGCAATGGATGGTTGAGATTGAGCAATCTCAACAAGGGTCAGGATTGAATGATTTCAAATCCATGTGAGGGCTTTCAACCCAATCCCAGGATGACAAGTGTCAATGTGAGATAGGTTGAGAGGGGAGGGAATAAGCATTAAATGCTTGATATGACTTTGGAAGTTAAAGTCAAGGTTGGTTGAATGAATAAACTCTTTATTCAAAGAATAAAGCT
This sequence comes from Cryptomeria japonica, assembly GCF_030272615.1. Lineage (NCBI taxonomy): Eukaryota > Viridiplantae > Streptophyta > Pinopsida > Cupressales > Cupressaceae > Cryptomeria > Cryptomeria japonica. The sequence continues at coordinate 132,035,271 of NC_081413.1, read as the reverse complement.
TTTATCTAATGGATAAATTCTTGTGCAAATGTGAAATGGATAAATATGGTCAAAACAATAAATGTTTGGGGAGACAAGTTTGAAATAACCATAAATGGTTATGTAAGAGCCATAAATGGTCATGTAAGAGCCATTAGTGGTCTTGGAAGACTTTGGGGGTTAATTTGTTGAACACACAAAGCATTGAATGCTTTTCAAAGACTTTGGAGTCTTTGAGAAGTGACTCCATTTTGCTTAGGAATGTAACAATAATTAGGGGATGGATTAGGCTAATTAGGAAGGGGTTAGAAGAATCTAGAAGGGGATTAGATTTTTGCAAGTGGATTTGGTGGGTGAGGGAAAATAATATTTTATTAAAATAAAAATTCATTTATTTCAATAAATGTGTGCAAGTTGCATTTGTAGGAAAATGCAAGTGTGGTGGGGATAATGATTTAAATAAATATTTTATTTAATTTATTTAAAAGAGGAAAAAGGGGATTTAATTAAATAAATAGATTTTATTTATTTAATTGATTGGAATTTGATTTAATGAATTAATTTAAAATAAATTGAATAATTTATTTAATTAAAAGAAGAATGTTTGGGGATGAATTAATTAAATATTAATTTAATTAACTGGTTTCTAGTGCATTTTTAATTAAATAAATATTGAATATTTATTTAATTAAGCTGGACAGATTTGTGTGACTACATTTGCCCCTCTTTGAGATGGTGCGGTTTATCGCGTCGTTTCAAAGAAAGAAAAAAACTGTTGTGAAGAAATACCCCATAAAATGTAAATTTAATGGGTGGTATGCCCCCTCGAGAGATGGGCCAAATTTTTTTGAAAAATTGGGTGATCTCTCGAAAAAGAATGAAAATTGGTAGGGTGTTAGAAGAGAAGAAGTTAGCTTTACGGGTGAAAAATAGAAGAAATTGGGGGTAAAATGGAGAAATGGGGGGCTCGGGAAGTTCCGGGGACCACGATGGTGAGTGAGGGGAAGTTGCGGTGATGGCAAAGGGTATAAATGCGGTGAAAGGGGTGAAAACAGGATCATTTGTGACCACGATCAGTGTGAAATCAGAGCTCTGATAGTGACATTTGGGAGGAGCGAGCAACAACCAGGATGCCGATACCGATTGCAGAGCACAGATTTGAGCGAGTTTGAAGGTTCCAGTGCCCAAACGACTACGGACCAGTGGTACGCAAATCCAAATTTTTAATTTTTATGCATTTTTGAGATGTTTTTAGCTGAGTCCAAGTCGAGTCGGAGCAAGAGCGCTGGAACTACGGTTTTGGCGCTTTTGCTCCATGAACTAGTGCTACTGCGCCGCAATGGTGCTATTGCTCCATTGTTTGAGCACTTTTGTTTTGTTGTAGCACTATTGTATGCAAGTTTAAGCGCTATTGATGAATAAGCGCTATTGAGGGCTTGTTTGAGCGCTATTGAACTTTAGTAGTGCTACTATGTAGTTGTTTGAGCGCACTTGTAGTTTGAGCGCTATGGGATAGCCGATTGAACACTTTTGTTAGGGTTGTAGCGCTATTGTTGAGAAACGAGCACTTTTGTTGGTAAAATAGCACTTTTGCCTTAGGATAAAGAGATGCCCCAGTTTGGATGAAGAAAATCTCCCGATGCCAATGATTGATGGATGGTGAGGTGAAGTGGGAGTTGTTTTGAACCATAGCAGCCTGATGAGACTTAGGTCATTTGTTAGGATAAATGCCCGTTGAAGTCTAGGTGGCCATGATTGCTTACCTGTTGAGACCCGTAGATACTAGATTAAAGCATCTGTTGATAGTCTAGGTTTAAACTTAAGAAAGTTTGAAAAAAAAATAACTAATGGTGATTGATGAATATCCATGTGCAGGAGGAGTTGGGCATGTTGCAGTTATGTGTGCGACATCCTGCGACAAAGGGGTTGCGGGATCGATTGACACAGACGAAGATAGACTACATTGTTGCGACGGGACTATATGAGGTGATGCACATGCCCATGATTCGTATGAATCACAGATTGATCATAGCATTAGCAGAACGGTGGCACAACGAGATGTGCACCTTCCATCTGGCATAGGGGGAGATGACAGTGACCCTAGAGGATGTGTGGCACATCCTATGGATTCCGATTCGGGGGGAGCTAGTCACATATGATAGATCCTGGGGGACTCTCACAGTTAAGAGGATTTTTGATGAGGACGTGTTTATTGACAATGGCTCCATTGCCTGGGAGGAGATAGCGGCATCATATGAGCCTCTTCTAGCAGTTTTGTCCGGCATTGTGGGAGGATTATTGTGTCCTGATAGGCACTCGCATGGTCTAGCCGTCGGATGGGGATAGGTGATAGAGATGATGATGACCGAGGGGACCTGATTTGCATGGGGGCCATGTGTGTTGGCGCACCTGTACCAGTAGCTCCATGAGGTGGTGTACCGAGAGAGGGGTTCCTTAGTAGTGGGCATGACGTTGCTGCATATTTGGGCTTGGGAGCACCTACCAGTGACTCAACCGGTGAGTCTGAGATTTCGGGCAGTGGATCAGCCGTACATGTTCATGTATAGCGGCATGATGAGTCAGCCCCACCTAGGGAAGTTAGAGTGGTGGCAGCAGGCATTAGATGATCTGGATGCAGTTATATGACGGCCATACTTGGAGTGTGAGCCATGGGATGATGACGCAGAGGCACTACCTTATGTTTTTATGACTTGATTCCTCATTGGGAGGACCTCGTACCATGTGGAGAGACAAGTGCCTGGGAGAGTGATGAGGTAGTTTGGATGGCAGCAGGGACTGCCCAGTGGATCAGGAGAGTATGCTCGAGTTATTCGGGAGAGGTATGCATGGGGGCCAGTGCTACCATATGATCAGGCATTGGCAGAGTTCTAGACACTGCAAGGGAGACCATGGGACATACGACCAAGGGTTGTGGATGCAGGTGTTACAGATGAGTACACGCAGTACCGGGCAGCACACCCGATCCTATGGATATTTGATCCTGTAGAGCTGATCCTGGATTTTGAGGATGAGAGGGGATGGAGATGGAGGAGGGCAGGAGGTCGAGGACCAAGGGCAGGTGGAGGAGATGGAGGAGATGGAGGAGGAGGAGGAGGTGGTGGTGGAGGAGGTGGTGGGTTGTGGATGCGGAGTCAGCGGAGAGGGAGAGGTCGACTGCCTCTACAGATATCACAGGGACCATTGATACAGGGAGGAGTTCAGCTGAGTGGGAGGGGGATGGAGAGGGAGATCTCGATGGATAGAGGAGAGGAGACTACTGGAGAGGGTGGGGCAGGTGAGGTGGCTATGGATACTGGGGAGGGAGCCACTGGAGATCTGCGAGATCATATGATAGTACGTTTGCAGATCTAGATAGAGGATTTGGAGGCAGAGGTGGCAGCTAGAGATGTGCAGCTATTTGCACGGGAGTTAGAGCTGGCAGTGGTGTTGCGGGAGAGGGATAGTGCAGTGGAGAGATTGGCAGAACTGCAGGAGAGAGTCCGGGTCGGAGTAGGAGCATAGGGGCCTACGAGGGAGGTGACGAGGGAGATGCGACGAGCACAGGCAGAGATAGACTACTGGCGGGGTTTATATGAGCAGGTGGTGCTAGTTAGTTAGTGAGCTCTTAGCTATTCACAGATGCGGTAGGCTAGATTAGAGCGATCATAGAGGGTGCAGAGCAGTGGGGGTGTGATGGGTCCTTTGCGGAGGGAGAGATCAGGGGATGCAGGAGTGAGTGGTGGTTCAATGAGGCCTCCATGGAGAGATGGATCAGGTGGTGCAGGCACCAGTGGGAGAGTAGGTGACGATGGTGGTGGTGGTACAACATCTGGCCAGAGTGGCATTTGAGAGAGCATTTTTGTATATATGTATTGTATCATTGTTTATTTTTTGGACTGTATCTTGGATGGCTCTTGGTAGCCAATTTTGTAAACTTCATTGTACTCTGATATATGAGATGATATATATGAGGAGATCCCATATTTTGATGATATGCAGTTGATTATGTATGGATGTTTATGTAGGATGATGAATTATTGCTTAGATGGATATGTGTACATGTATACATTGATGAGATGTTGCTTCTATGCATGTGTTTATGATGATTTATGATGTGGGATACTGACATATGAATGCAGGTTTATATATGTATGATTTATTTGATTGATGTAATGCTTTATGTATGTACTGCCATGATGATGATGTATGCATGTGATGATGTATGAACAGGATTTTGGTGTTCTCCTATGATACAATGTTTGAATGAATGAATTTATGTATGGATATGCATCTAGATTTTTTTAGTATGGATGTAATATGGATAAACAAAACATAAAGTATAAATGTTTATACGATAACGTTTAAATGAATGCATATGTACAAATGGATATATATAAAATGGTATGAATCAATGTTTGGAAACAAATGGATTTATGATTCTAAATGTTTAAATATGATTTAAGTAAAAATGATAATGTGATGATACTATAACTTATGGTTTTAATAACTACACCTTAATGCAATTTAAAAAGAGGATAATGAATGCAATGTGAATGAATCCTAAAATGAGCATAATAATGAATGAATGCACCTTTTAACTATAAATGAATGTATGCAATAATAAATGATAAAGGATGATAAAATGATGATGGATAATTGACACTATATGAATGCCTAGTAAATGATTTTAAAACAATCAAAGACAATTTTGATCCCATGAATGAATCTAATTATTTTATGATTGATGCAATGATGCAAATGTTTAATGAAAACTAATGTCAAAAATGAACTATATGCAATGTTAAGTAAAAAAAATGACATGGATGTACTTAATGCAAGATGCAACTAAATGTGATGATGAGATGACCATGAGGAATGCAAGGTTTGTAAGACTTTGCATGATTCATTGATGATGTATCAGAGTACTCGGTTGTGATTGTATCCAAGACCAGTTTTAATGGTCACCTTTTGCATAAAAAGCCTATATATGAATAAATGAATGGATGGGTGATATGCAACGGAATGCAATATATAATCAGATGAGATGAAATGACGATCCATAGTGCTCTATTTTCATCATTGAGCTTTAAAATGTTGGAAGAGAATACGAGCATCTTGACATAATGATTCGAGATGACCTGAGTATTCCTTACATGGATTTTATATAGCAAGTTAATACAAACGACTTGATATAAGGGTCAAGTCGACCAAAGTATTGCTTGTGGAACAGACAAGGATTATCTCCATTCATGCATGACTTGGATCATCCTCCTTGATCTTAGGCTGATCATATCCTGAGACAAGTGCATATCGTACTAAGAGATAAAACCTTTATCCAATTTAGATGAGGAGGAACCAAAGAATGAGCATTGTACTTGCAAACAAATAGTATATACATAAAGAATAAAGAATAAGGATCCTTGGTAATGGTTCATGCCCATATGGTCAAGGTATACACTATAGTCAGCAAGTCGTAATGATCCATGATTGCATTTGGCATAAGATCACGTAGCTTGGTGAACTTCCCACGTAGACACCATTAGTACATGCCCCAGAACTTCATCAGAATGGTACCGAAGATACACAAACAATGCTTAAAGATCATGATACAGATAAAAAAATGATCGTACTCATAAATGAACCAAGTATTTGATAGCTTAACATAATTTTCTTGTCAAAGAAAATGTCACTTTTGTCTTTGTTTTGGTAAGGAAGGATGCATCCTTGTTGAAGACAGTTTTGAGTGTTGATGTGGATTGTATGGTCAATTGATAAGTGGTCATCGTGTGAGTATTTTGTCAATTTTTGTTGTGGTATCTGCATGGATGAGTATGTACAAGGTGTTGCCATGTTTTTGTGTGATTTTTGATGTTTTTGGATTTTGTATTGTTTTTGAATGTTTTTGGTATTTTGTGAAATAGTTTTGAATGTTTTTGGTATTTTGACGATTGTTTGGAATGAAGAACTTAATGAATCATAAGACAATGTAGAATTCACTTCCATCAATAGGTTAAGGGCATTGACCCCACTTTAGACATGACTATGAAAAAGCGGGATGCAAGACGCATGGAATACTTTCTTAATTGCAGATGAATAACAAGCCATGGTTTTGGACGGATGGACATATGTATGAAGTAGATGTGATCGCAACAAGTCTGAAAGACAAATGGAGCCATAGCCTTTATGAGTGGCGCCTGTTTGCCAGGTTTTCACCATCGTACTTACCCAAGGTGCCACCAGAGTGGTTGTTCACCGTTTGGATGCATGATTTTTCTTTACTTTTTTGAATGTTTCTGTATTTTCTTTAGGTCATTTATCTGGATGTTTTTGGTATTGTCTGGTATGTAGGGGAGCCTGATGCTCTGTTCAGCTTAGGTATAAAACTGTTTGAGGTGCATGTTGTTGATTGGATCTACGAGTGGTTCTCCTTCTGATGTAGCCAACTGATATGCCCCGGACCCGAATACAGCAGTGATAACATATGGGCCCAGCCAGTTTGATTCAAACTTGCCCTGATGTTCTCTGTTTGGTTGGTTGCGAGGATCCTCTCGTAGAACAAGATCACCTACCTCAAATGTACGAGATCTAACTCGGTGATTATAGCTTCTGCTCATGCGCTGCTGATAGGCTTTGAGGTGATTGTATGCAACTTGTCGCTTCTCATCAGGTAACTCTAAGTCCTGAAGACGAGATACTCTATATGCTTCATCATCGATGAGATTGTGCAAGGAAACCCATAGGGATGGTATCTCAACCTCAATAGGTAAGATAGCTTCGGCACCATAGACCAATGAGTAAGGAGTTGCACCTGTAGGGGTTCGAATGCTAGTTCGATATGCCCATAGTGCTGGATTCAATTGAACATGCCAATCGTGACCGACATCATTAACTGTCTTCTTTAGGATCCACAATATGTTTTTATTCGATGCTTCGGCCTGACCATTGCCTTGTGGGTAATAGGGAGTGAAAAAGCGGTGTTGGATATGAAATTTCTCACAAAGTTCGCAGACATCCTGATTTTTGAAAGGAAGACCGTTATCTATGATGATGGACATGGGCACACCATATCGGTAGATCAAGTAGTTGAGGATGAATGAGGCGATCTGCTTGCTAGTGACTTGGGTAAGTGGAACAGCTTTGATCCACTTTGTGAAATATTCAGTGGCAGTAATAATGAATTTATGGCCATTAGATGAAGATGGATGAATCTTACCCACAAGGTCAAGACCCCATTGACAAAAAGGCCATGGTGTTGTGATTGGTTGCAGTTCTTGGGCTGGTGCATGTATCAGGTCGCCATGAACTTGACATTTCTTGCATTTTCTGACAAAGTAGTAGGAATCTTTTTTCATAGATGGCTAATAGTATCCATTGCATAGGAGTTTCTTGGCTAGTGATGAACCACTTGAGTGAGTCCTGCAAATTCCCTCATGGACTTCTTCCAAAGCCTTTGTTATCTCACCTTTTTCCAGACATCAAAGGAGAGTACCATGAAGACCGTGTCGGTATAGGGTTTCGGCAATAATGGTATATCGAGCAGTTTAGCGAATGAAGGTTTTATGTTGGTTATTTGATTGGTTGGGAGGAATGGTGTGATCGTGGAAATAGGTGTAGAACTCACCGTACCATGGGGATTTAGAACCGACAAGGCGACATATTATTTTGGCTTTGGGGATATCATAAGTGGGGATCCAAAGCTGTTCTACCAAGAACTCGTAGCATGTTGAATTCTGTGGAAGATCTAGTAGAGATGCGATGGTGGCCATAGCGTCAGCAGCTCGATTCTGATCTCTTGGTATCTGCTCAAAAGTGATAGTAGTAAATGATGTCTTTAGATTGTCCACCATTTTCTTATATGGCATGAGTTTATCATCCTTGGTCTGATATTCATCTATTGTTTGTCGAATGACCAGTTGGGAGTCGCCATATACTTGTAGTTCTTGTAATTTCCATTGTATGGCTAGCTTGAGGCCTGTGATCAAGGCCTCATACTCTGCGATGTTGTTGGTACATGGAAATGTGAGCCTGTAAGACTTTGGGATGCTGTCACCTTGGGGTGTGATAAATAGAATGCCTGCCCCCGAGCCATGCCTAGTGTATGAACCATCAAAGTAGAGTTTCCATGGTTGTGTTGTTGTGATCATGAATATCTCTTCATATGGAAAATTGGAAATGAGAGGATGATCACCTATGAGAGGTGCATCAGCCAATAGATCTACAATGACTTGCCCTTTGATAGCTTTACGGTCTACATACTCAATGTCAAATTCACTTAGAATCATCACCCATTTGGCCAAGTGACCTGTCAATGCTACTTTACTGAGTAAATACTTGAGTCGATCAATCTTTGCAATGAGTTGTACTTTATGTGTTAATAGATAGTGCCTTAGTTTAGTGGCTGCTAAGATTACTGCTAGGCAAGATTTCTCAATAGGCGTGTAATTGAGTTCATAGCCCGCCAGTGTGCGAGAGATGTAGTAAACATCACGCTCTTTTCCTTCTGCATTATGTTGTGCCAGTAGTACACCCAATGTTGTACTAATAATGGTCTACTTGGATCTGGTGGCATCAACAATGGTGGATTCATGAGATAGTCTTTAAGCGTCTAAAATGCTTGCTGGCATCGAGCATCCCACTGAAAGCAGATATTCTTATGTAGCAGATGTGTAAATGGGTGACACTTATCAACCAATTGTGCAATGAATCTTTGGATGGATTGAAGTCGCCCTTGTAATGTCCTTAGCTGACTGATATTCTTGGGAGGTGGCATGTCCATGATTGCTTTTACCTTTGCTAGGTCGACCTTAATACCTTTGGTTGAGACAATGTATCCTAGAAGCTTCCCGGAGGTTACTCCAAAGACACATTTCTTTGGGTTGAGTCGAACACGGTATTGTTCCAGTCTATCAAAGATTTTATCTAAGACGTGGAGATGCCCTTCTCTGGTGAGTGATTTTTCTAGTAAGTCATCAACATAATCTTCCATCATAGTATGCATCATGTCATGGAAGATGGTGGTCATTGCTCTTTGATAGGTTGCTCCTGCATTTTTGAGACCGAAAGGTATTACATTCCAGCAATATGTGCCCCATGGACATGTGAAGGTTGTCTTATGTTGATCTTTTGGTGCGATCTTTATCTGATTGTATCCTGAAAAGCCATCCATGAGTGAAAGCATGGCATGTCCTGCTGTCAGATCCACTATGATGTCGATATTTGGAAGGGGGAAGTCATCCTTAGGGTAGGCCTTATTCAGATCTCTGAAGTCAGTACAAATGCGGATGCCCCCTTTTGGTTTGCCGACAGGCACAATGTTGGAGATCCATTCTGCATAATCAATTGGTCTAACGAAACCAACATCTAGGAGTTTCATGAGTTTTGTTTTGACTAGTACTGCAATCTGGGGATGCATCTTACAAAGCTTCTGCTTGACAGGTTTGGCTCCTTCTGCTACAGTAAGGTGATGCATGACTAAATTAGGATCAAGCCCAGGCATGTCTGCATATGACCATGCAAAGTTGATCTGACGCTTCTGGAAGAACTATATAAACTTAGGTTGTTCTTCTGGAGTGAGAAGAGATGCCAGATGTATGAGATGAGGATTTTTAGGAGTCCCCACATTGTATTCTTTGGTTTCCTCGATGAGAATCTTTGATCATTCCTGTTGTGTACTATCAGGGAGAATGTCAAACCCTTCATCCTCAGGCACCTCAGAGAGGTTTTCACCATTGGATACGCTCTTTCTTTTTACTTTTGTCGGATCAAACAGTGCCACAATGTGCTTTTCACTGGAAGATCCATGTTTAACTGTTATATTTTTGTAGCTGAAAGGTTTGGCATCCGCCCCAAAGTATGCTATGCTATTAAGTTCTATGGCGAATCTAGCTTTGTGATCCCCGCTTGGTAGGTTATCCCTTAATTCCAAAAAGTCAATGATGGCCTCATCATTTTGGAAGAAGTCAAGACATGGGGAATTTGGTTGGTTCCATTCGATGAGTTTAGGGTGGATAATGGGAATTACATCATCGTTTAGGTTAAGTGCGTTAGATGTATCAGTGAGGGTTAAGACGTTATGGTGAAGGTCATTAATGGTACTCTCCCTGTCAGAATCAGGCGTAGGATGAGACGTAGGGTCTGTGGAAGATGTTTCCAGTTCAGGAACCCAAGTGGTCTTTATCTATGCTTCTCCGTAAATAGGGATGTCTTTGCGTGGTGGAGGTGGTGATGTGTCTTCCTCATCTGAAGTGTTAAGCTATACAGAATCAAATTCCCACTCATGTGAATCGGTCTCTGAGTCACTTTCCAGCATCTGATTACTATACCATACTGGGATGTCTTTTGAGTTAAATATTGCAGGTGTGATTAGTTGATGTACCTTTGTAGTGATCGGTGCTGCAGGAAGATTAATGGGGATAAAAGAATATGGTATCGAGAGTATTGGTAATATTGACTCAGTGGCTTTTGCGGGAACTGCTAGTGCGATAGATGCTGCTACGGGTTTTGATACAGTTGCTGTTGCTAATGGTGTTGCTGATGGGATTACGGGTTCATTTGGTGGGATGAGTGGCATTAGTGATGGTTGTGTTGGGGTTTTGAGCCTCGGTGGAGCAATTGGGATGGTGCTTGATGCTGCTTTGATAATGAAAGGTGTCCTTTTTGCCGTAGGCTGACATAATGGTTTGCTGGGTTTTCCTTTGAATTTGAGTTTAGGAAATATCTCTTTTTCAAAGCCTAGGCCTGTATTACCTTTGGGCTTTAATTCCGACAGCAGAGGTTCATGTCGTCCTTGTTTGCAATATCCCAAAGCACTCTGACCATCATATCCCATTCTTTGCATAATGAGGAGGCCTTTGCCATACTGATCTATAGGAAGTCTAACTTGCGGTATATCAGTGGTGATGGGATCTTTATAGATCCATTCCGCTAAGTCCTTATCTTGGGTTTCTTCTTCTTGACTTTTTCCAAGGATGAAAGGCATCAAAGCACATGTGGGCGTGATTAGTGGCTACTGTAGTAACTGTTGTGGTTTACCATGTGTTCTAGGAGAGGTGGGCATTTGTCCCACACAAAAGAGTCAACTCAAGTTGTATTCCCCAGGACCTTCCTCTGCTATTTTCATTTTAAGCTTTTCCTGCTTTGGTATAGTGGTGTTCAAACTGGCAAGAGAGGCGGGACTTATATATGATGTGGAGGAAATGGCTTCTCTATTATTAGGAACGGTAATCTCTGGTTGATGGTTGATATTATGATAGTACGCAAAGGGATTTGCATCGCCCAGAATCGTGATCTCTACACTGTTATGTGGGAACTTGATACATTGATGATAGGTAGATGGAACGGCTTGCATGGCATGTATCTAGGGTCTCCCTAATAGTAGATTGTATGGCAGAGGAAGGTCCGGAACCTGACAGATGATGTGTTTTACCATGGGGCCCACTCGGATTGGTAGTACCACAGCTCCTTTGGATGAACGCTCTGCATCGTCATAGGCTTTGATTGTGATCTTCTTATGAGGATCCACTAATTCTATGGCATATCCCAGTGCTGTGACCAACTGTAGTGTACAAATATTCAGGCCTGCTCCATTATCGATCAAGACTCACTTGATCCTATGTTGGTTGATGAAGCCTTCAATGTGTAGCGAAGCGTTATGAGGTTGCTGGAAGGAAGAGTTGTCACTTTCGAAAAAAGTGAGACAAGGTGATGACTTTAGATTTCCAACCATGGCTTGAAATTGGTCTGTATTCAGATTTGCAGGAACTGACGCCTCTTGGAGTGCTTGATCCAAGATAGTTTTATGAGAGGGCGATAGGCACAAAAACTCTAAAATGGATATAAGCGCAGGGGTTTTGTCTAATTGTTCCACAAGATTGTACTGCTTTGGGATGGAGGTGGTGCCTTGTGGAGCTGCCTTTATGGTAACTTTGCCGCGACGTGTAACAACATTGCAATTTGAGTTGGGATTTTTGAAGGTTATAGTTGCAACTTGTTCATTGGCATCATACAGGTGATTTACAGTGTAATTATACGCAGCCTGCATATAATCTGTGGTATCAGTGCCTCGCTTGGAAGTGGAAGGACCTCTTTGATCTTGTGATGGAAGTGGATTTTTGAACATCAGATGATCATTATTGGTTGTTTTTGGGTCATGTCCTTCAATTTCAATTTCTCCTCGGTCAATAAGATCCTGAATAAGATCTTTTAATCGGTGACAATTACTTGTCTTGTGTCCTCTTCCTTGATGGAATTCGTAGTGTTCAGTATCTCTCCACCATGCCGGTTTTACCTGAGGCTCATAGTTTGATAGTTTAGGTAGAGTGACCAAATTTTGAGAAATGAGTTGTCGCAATACTGTTTCAATGGGTTCCCCTAAGGGAGTGTATGTTCATTTTTGTTTTTGTTGATGAGGTCTAGGTTCATCATGAGATGTGATGCAACCTTGATTGGGAGGAACATTTGTGTTATTCTGAGGTGGAGGATTTTGTCCTACAAACCGAACCACAGGTTGTATATTTTGGATAGTTCGGGCATCCACAACCCCATCGTTGACGATATTCTTGTTTTTATTCCAGAAGCTTGGTTTATTGCTATTGAAGCGCGGGTGAGGACCATCTTTTGGTTCATTAAAGATTTTGATGAGTCCTTTCTTGATGAGTGCCCATTCACACTTCAAACCCTTGGTGATCATATCATTAAAAGAGTCTGTGTCTTTGACATCCAGGTGAAATTCCATTTCTTCATTTAAGTTGGAAATGAATATTTCCACTAGTTCTCATTTAGGTAACTGAAGAGAATGTCTGCTAGACATTTGACGCCATCGTTGCAGGAATACTGAGAATAGTTCCCCTAGTTTTTGTTTAGTGTTGCATAGATCAGCCATGGTGATGTTGCGTTCAATGTTATGAGAGTAATGAGCTAGGAACTTCTGGATGAGTTCCTCAAATGTTCTAATGCCACCCGGTAGTCAGGAAAACCATGGTGTGGTTGTTCCTCCCAAGCTTTGGGGAAAAAGGCACATTAGGTATGTGTCTTCATATGCCACTTCGAGGCAAGCGGAATGAAATTCTCTGACATGATCATGAGGATTTCCCTTTCCTCTATATTTTTTGAATTTGGGTGTTTCGAATCCTCGTGGAAAGGGTGGCATATAAAGATTCCTATCAAAAGGATAGGGATAGATGTCATTGAGTGAGAATTGGTTAGTCTTGACACCACTATGAAGTTGTTGGGTGAGATTCTCGACTTGTTACCGCAACATCTCCATTTCATTTGGAGGAGGAGGTGGTGGGTTACCTCGAGGGATGTTATATTTGATGGGATGTCTACCTCTTTCCTCTTCATGGCGACTTTGTCTTTTTGATGCTTGTCTTAATTGGGCAAGATCGAAGTCAGAGGGGAGTTTTGCTCCTTCTTGAGCGAGTTTTAAGAAGTGAGCATCCGCATTGCTGCTAAGTATTTCATCAAACAGTCTGTTAAAGAGAGGGTTATGTTGAGCCCTTTCTATTGTTGCAAGAGTAGGAGTACTTGGGTTTTCGTCATTTGCATTTCCTCCAAGTGCTTCTTGAAATTCATTGAGATTTTCCTCTTCTTCTTCTTCCATTTCTATTTCTTGTTGCCTTGACTGTGATCGGGTTTGAGCCATTTTGCTTATGAGCTTTTGTTGAAGTTGTCTGAAAATGATGATGAGTTTTTGATGAAATGAGAGATTGATGGTTGGTGAATTGTGTTGCATGTGGATCTCTAGCACTTTTAAGGTAGATGTAACTGAAATTCCTTCTTTGAATTGCTTGCTTGTTTTTGATAAGTTTTGGATGTGATAAGGTGTAGAGAAATCTGAGATGTGTTATAGATTGAACTACCTAGTAATGAGAGGACTCACTCATAAACTAGTTTTAACCTGCGTAGATGTGTCTCTTACGATGAGCTTATCCTAGATGTAGAAACAATCTAAAAAGTGATGTGAAGCGTTTGATTCAAGCAATATCTAAAAGAGAACTTGGGACAAGAACCTCTTAATGTTTTGAGAGTTGGAATGAATTGATGATGAAGTGATGATGCATGAGTAAGATAATGGATGAAATGTTTTCAACTTCAATAAAAACTTTGTGTCACAAATGGGACAAACTCTACCTCTTCTCTTTCGGGTGTTGATGGTATTTCTCGAGCTGTGTTGTAGGTGATACAAATGTTTGGGAAAAAGTTGGGATTAATCTTACCTCCTTGGTTTTTGTGATAACTCAGAGCTCTATATTGCATAAAAGCTCTGCAGTTCAATGATTCTGAATCAAATTCGTTTGTTTTGCCTTGAAGGTAGAGGTGTATGTGACACAGAAAGACTCTATGTGAGACAAAGATTTGTCTATTTATATAGAAGAATCTCCTCCTTTTGATCAAAGCCTTTGAGCTTAATGGTCTTCTTTTCAAGTTGATATTCTGATGATGCTTCTTCTTTCGCAAGATGTGAAGAATGGTCATAAAATTTGACTCTTTTGTTGTTTGCACTTTGTTTTTGATATGTTTGGTTGGATGAATACTTTGTTTTGGAAGTGATTTTCTGATTTTTCTTTGACAAGAAAACAAAGCAAGCACACAAACACAAGAATGTTTCCTAAAAGGCACAAATGAGTATGGGTCTAGATCAACCCAATCCTTAGAATTGTATATGACCCTTCATTTAGATGTGTTTTAAGGTGTATTTCCAAAGCCTGAAGTCGGCTCAATTTGTACTTGGTCTTTGACTAAAACGAACATACTTCAAACACTTTTTATCCCTAAGGTCAAATGGCCAGTTGTGATAAATTTAGCCCACATCTTGATATTTCTTCGACTTTGGTACTACATACCTTATGAATCCCGTCGTGGTAGGTAAGGATGTGATATACTAAGTCTTGCACGAGCATAACAAAAAGATGATCCCTATGATGGGGGAGTCACCACTTTTATCAAGCCACAAGTGACTTTTCAAAAGGCTATGTTTCTACTCAAGGAAATAAGTATGGTGAGCATCTTGGGAGCAAAACCATCTATGCTCTTGCACTAAATTATATCGCAAATATCCTCAATCAATAGAACGGGTGGGCTACTACTTAAAGGTGTTTAGTCATGTTCGATGTTTTTGGACATAAGTTCATTCTACAGTGACTCACTTAAGAGCCTTGTAACTGGTGGTGGGGCCCATTTGTCCTTTCGGCTAGTTACACTGTAGGAACAACTATACCCAAGGCTACAGCTTTTGTTCTCACCTGATTTCTATAGCAGCTCGAAGGATTTACCGCTTGAGGTCATTCCCAAGAGTATCGATCCCTTGGCAGGCCTCTCTTAAAAACATAAAATTTGAGTGTTACTAACACTTTTCTCTTGCACCTAGGACCACGAAAGCCAAGGGAGAGGATAGTGTGTGTTAGAAGTGGGACCACTCGACCGACCTTTTGCACAAGCGTGCCAAACACGAAAAACACTTGTTCTTTTTAACCCATCATCACAATGTGATCTAACTATTTGGAGATGTTGCTCCAATAATCATGATGTTCTTTTTAACTTCAAAGGCAATATGTTGTAATCTAGAAATGGGAAGTCCTGGTCAACTTAACAAAAAGCACGTTTTGCTTAAAGTAAACTTTTTTTTTTGAGCTTGAAGGAAAAATGGCTTGTTCTTTTTAGATTGCCCAAAACAAAGTGTTGATTTGTAAATTTCTTTAAGTTGATGCAAGAAAATAAATTTTGTTTTGTTGATTTTTAAGCACCAAAACAAAGTTTGTTTCCTAACTTGCAAAAATAAAGTTGTTTTGTTCAGTTTTTAATGCACCAAAAGACGAGTGACCCTAACTAGAATGAAAGTTTGTTTGTTCAAGTTTTTAAAGCACTAAAAGAGAATTTGTGATTTTTAATGGTGAATTTTAAACTTGCACAAACAACAAATTGTTAGTAAAATCTATGTCCAAGGGGGGCTTCCACAAGCCTAAAATTTTTCATTTTTTTGGTTACAAGGTGATTTTTATGATATTCTGTTACAATAGCGCTAGTCTGTGTTTGAACAAAAGTGCTATTTAACACAAAAGCACTAAAAGAAGGGGAAAGATAGAGAGGCAAAAGCACTGAAAAAGGGTTAATAGCGCCAAAACGGTTCCAAAAGCGCTGAACTTGAGACAATAGCGCTATTGTAAGAACAATAGCGCTAAAAGCATAAGTGTCGATAGCGCTAGAATGAGTTCAATAGCGCTAAAGCGGAACCTGTGTGACACTTTCAACATTCAGACATGTTAGTTGTTTTTTTTAAAAAATGATATTTTTGGTGTTTCGATTCACGTCGGGTTCACCAAATGATGCCCTACAAAGTGAACAAGGTTAGTCTAAGAGAAACAACACAAAACACACAAGAAACCGTTAGTGTTATTCAATCAAAAACTAATCTAAACAGGCATATCAAGAGAGACACTAAAATCATGCTAATATATCTAACTAATGAAACAAAGATAATGAGGCATCTCCAAATGCCTCTTAGCATGTTCTTAGCTCCTTCTCCCTTGTTCCTCTCCTCTCCAAGTTCCAAAATAGTGTAGCTCTCAACAGCTTTTTGCACTATGGATGATTATGGAGGATTGAGATTGAAATATTGCTCTAAATGTAAATAAAGAAGCTAATATTAAGCTATTGATATTAAAATGATTGATTTCATCCAAAATGACAAGATATTAGTTAATTATGCTAAAATGCTCTCTTAAAATGCCTATAGCTTAAATGCATACAAGTTTTCAGGATCTGGATTATAAAGAAATGAGCTCTATTTATAAAAAAAAAATGGAGCAATGGATGGTTGAGATTGAGCAATCTCAACAAGGGTCAGGATTGAATGATTTCAAATCAATGTGAGGGCTTTCAACCCATTCCTAGGATGACAAGTGTCAATGTGAGATAGGTTGAGAGGGGAGGGAATAAGCATTAAATGCTTGACATGACTTCGGAAGTTAAAGTCAAGGTTGGTTGAATGAATAAACTCTTTATTCAAAGAATAAAGCTTTTATCCAATGGATAAATTCTTGTGCAAATGTGAAATGGATAAATATGGTCAAAACAATAAATGTTTGGGGAGACAAGTTTGAAATAACCATAAATGGTTATGTAAGAGCCATAAATGGTCATGTAAGAGCCATTAGTGGTCTTGGAAGACTTTGGGGGTTAATTTGTTGAACACACAAAGCCTTAAATGATTTTCAAAGACTTTGGAGTCTTTGAGAAGTGACTTCATTTTGCTTAGGAATGTGACAATAATTAGGGGATGGATTAGGCTAATTAGGAAGGGGTTAGAAGAATCTAGTAGGGGATTAGATTTTTGCAAGTGGATTTGGTGGGTGAGGGAAAATAGGATTTTATTAAAATAAAAATTCATTTATTTCAATAAATGTGTGCAAGTTGCATTTGTAGGAAAATGCAAGTGGGGTGGGGATAATGATTTAAATAAATATTTTATTTTATTTATTTAAAAGAGGAAAAAGGGGATTTAATTAAATAAATAGATTTTATTTATTTAATTGATTGGAATTTGATTTAATGAATTAATTTAAAATAAATTGAATAATTTATTTAATTAATAGAAGAATGTTTAGGGATGAATTAATTAAATATTAATTTAATTAACTAGTGGCTAGTGCATTTTTAATTAAATAAATATCGAATATTTATTTAATTAAGCTGGACAGATTTGTGTGACTACACTCTCTACTTGTAGCATTCATTTAATAAATAAAATATAGTTTCAATTTTCACTTTGGCTTCCTAAACATCTGAGACTAAACATTTCAAAATGAGGATTGCTCTATCATGCTAAAACCCTTCTGACATAATAAGAAAATTGTACTTGAATAATGAGATGCATGGATTACCGTGGGATTACCATGAAATTAATCTCACAAAAAATAGATGGTTATATTTATAGATAATAAGATTCTAGAGCATAGAATCCAAAACACCAATATTAATTTGTACAAATATAAACTACACATTGCTTCTCCTTACATGACAAATAAGCATTCTCTACTGTGTTACTAAAAACTATTTAGATTCTAACTTTTTTGCATCATAACTAAGAAATAACATAACTAAATAATGAATCTCTTTTCAGTTTTAGTAAAATAATCCTTAATTCACCTAAATATTTTATTTCCAAACAAGATCAAATTCAACTATACTCAATGCATGAGAGCATGCATATGAATCATGCTATAATGACATATCAAACTAATTAAGAATAATTAAAAATAAGAGTTGGATGGACACCAACCACATAATTGAGTTCCAATTAACATTTTAAACATATAATATCCATTAAGAACATTTTACAAAACCATGAATAGTACCAAGATTCTCATATAAAATTAATCATCTACACATTCATTTTCTATCAAAATAAATAAGACAAAATTATTAAAATTACAAGCTTGCATCCAAAGCAATGATAGAAATAAACTAAGAATATATATAATTTAAATAATAATAATAATAATAATATGATTACAACCTTTACATAACTCAAGGCATAACATAATATGATAAATAATCCAAACCAAGAGCTCTTCAAGACCCCAAGTGAGCTTCTAGATTAGGACTAATAAGAAATATTACCCACTTACCAATAATATCACCATCATCAAGTGTAATAGATTCATATGTCATTCTATATATACACTTCTAATAGGACTAATGTTGCACACAAAATAGCATCTTACAAAAGAACCAATAATACAAATCATGGTTACATATGGTAGTCACTCACCATCCACTAAGTAACACTATATGAACAATAATCTAATAAAATTTAATTCACAAGTACACTTGAATACACACATCAAGATTTCAATGCATAATTCACATATAATTGTGTACACCTAAAAATGGTCTAAAAATAATTAATTAAATATGCAGTTATTTAATTAATCCCCCTTCCCATTTAATTGAATTCACAAGCAATCTGATTAATTTCCCTATTCATCTACTAATAAATAAATATAAATGATTTATTTATATAGTTCATTTCATATCCCCTTTTGATTAATTAATCTAAATTAATTAATCCTCCCCTCATTTAAATTCATTATTCTAATCTCATAATTAGTTAAAACAAATCAAATCATGATTTGTTGAGATTAATTATCTTTTTCTAAATATTTAAATTTCTAAATTTAAATTGAGCACATGGCTCCTAACTTTTAACCACCTAACCTAACCACCCCCCTTACCAAACCCATTCGATCTAATCCTAGGGTCTAACTAACCCTATCCTCTTGCACATCCTAACCTCTTTTATCCTAACCTCTTATGGGTTGGATATTCTCCCCTTGGGACACAAGGCACGTTTGCCACATCTCTCCTCCCTTGGACACTTTCCTCTCATGAGCAAGGTTCCTTAACACTTGTCACCACAAAGATGACAAGTGTCCCTTCCTCCAACCTCTTCTCCAACTTCTTCAATCTTCACCATTGATATCTTCAAATCAAATCTGGACCGTTGATTCCTAACAGCTCATCTTTGGCCTTGGAATTCCTATAAATACCCCTCATTTTGGAGCAATAAGGATCCCTTGCATTCGTAGTTTTAGCATCATTACTATAGGACATTTTATCTCAATCATCTACCACAATTAGCATTTTAGATTTTTTGGAAACCAATAACACTGAGAGGGGGGGTGAATTAGTGTTATACTATAATAGTAAATTTTAGCTTTAACAAAACATGCATACACCCACCAGTATACTGGTACATACAGAATTGAAAGAAGTAAAGCAACCAATAAGCCAATAACATAAATGAGAATCATAACACACAGATTTATATGTGGAAAACCTCAAAGAGGAAAAACCATGGTGGGATTTGTGACCCACAATATCAATCCACTGGCCACATGAAGAGATATTACAAAATATGAGGGGCTTGCACTTGTAGGAAGGCTTACGGCCTAGAGCACACTGCTCAATAGCGATAGGAGCCTAACTAACTACATAAAATTCTAGACAACAATTCAGAGAAGTGTGAAATGCTAAGATAGCATCTTCTATGCCAGAATATAGTTCCAGTTTAAGCTATGTTGGTTTCGGTTGAAATCCTAAACCCCTCGCTAGAATAACCCTTACAATAAATTCCTCACATACATAGTCTCTCTAAATAATTTTGCATCATATTACATTCACATCATGATCCATTACATGATCTATCAAACTGACCTATATACCATACACAAATTTATGCCTTATGTCGGCTTACAAAGATATATACAATATCAGATTATATGTCTGCCAGATAACATAAATGTATAAACATTAAAACAAATTGTCGATGCTGGATCTAAGATAAGTTGGCCTCCAATACCAATAACCTTTACTATACCATGTCAGCCTGCATTGCCAGTGACCAAAGAAATCCTTCTGACCTATCGGTGTCGGTGTCGATGCTGGTGTAGAATTTGTGAAGTGTCTATTGGTACACCTATGAAGCCAGAACACAAAATCATGTTTCCGTCAATGACAACATATTGAAACCAACCAATAGAGTGTCAATTGCCAACAATCTCCCCCTTTGGCATTGATGGAAACACTCATGTGAAAAATGGTCAAGGTTTCATCTGTCGGTTTCATCTTGCCCTGCTCCCCTTGAGCTAAATATGCAAAAATACTCCATATCTCCAAAACTCCATAAATTCCATAACTCTCCCTAATGAACACAACTCTTTTATTATTTTTCACATCTATACTACTCCCCCTTTGACATCAATGCCAAAAAAAATTTCAAAGAATAAGAACTGTAAAGTGAATATCCCCAAAAATGTCTTACTGAAGCTTGACCAACTTCAAAAATTTATGGATAAGCCTTCTCTGGTAACTCCACATAAGTATCCTAGCTGGTTTTAAATGTTCTGGAAATAGATACAAGTCCACTCAATAAATGTCCAAAAGACTCTTTCTCATTTACCTCTACCGGTGTGGGATTTCCCACGATATCCATGCATTCTTTCTTGTGTATGCAAAGTGAATCCAATCGTGGACTTCTGGCCTTGACCTCTATAGGTTCTGCTGAGGAAAAAATGGTAAAAATTGTGGTCAAAGAGATAGTCCCTTCTACAATCAAACAGGTCCCCTCTTTCTCTCAAATGCACATATCAAATGATCTGGGGGTTGAGGGAGTTAAATGTACAGGTGATGACTTCTCTGCCATGCCTCAAGGCTTGAATTCTATTTCTATTCTTGATCGTGAGGGTATTAAAGAGGTAAATAATCTTGAAGAAGGAGAAATTGAAGTTTCTCTAGTTAGTGGAGATGATCCAATATTAGATAAGGGAAAACTTAGCCCCTAATGGGTTGGCTGGTTTGGGATCTCAAGACTCAATCAAGTTGATGAACCCTAATGCCTTTAAAGAGAATCCCCAAACTTCGGGTTATGATGGGGGTATCTACCAAGGTCAAGATGATAAAAGATCCACATGCAATGAAGAAGATGATGAAGAATATTTTACAATGGTTGGAAGAAAGAAAAATAAGAAAATGGGTCCTAACAGTGGAGTGCAAACCAGAACTAGGGCTAAAGGAAATGTTGGATATTCTAAATCTCCTCCAGGAAGGAAATTTGCTAGATGGCATAGAGAATTTGAAAGCAAATTAAACATTTCTAATGGGAGCCAACAGAGTATTTGGGAAACCTATTCCCCAAGTAGAAAATGAAGATTATTTTGTGGAACATCAGGGGCCTTAATGGCCTCCACAAACAGGATATTCTCTAGAATTTGGTAAGAGACCATAAGCCGAATATTGTTTTAATCCAAGAAACTAAGGTGAGTAAAGATAAAGTTGAAAAAAATAACCTTTTCAAACTAGGAGGGGCTATTGGTAGTAGCTTTGAGGGTGCTTCTGGTGGTGTTGCTATCTTTTGGAATAAGAATACCATTGAGGGTGAAGCTATTGTAGTAGATTGTAACTTGATCTTTTTTAGGTTACACCATAAAAGGGATGACTTCTATTGGGTCTTATCTAATATCTATGCCCCTAATACAAAGGCATCCAGGTATAAGTTTTGGAAAATAATTGAGAAGATGAGGAGTTTTTTTCTCTGGAAAGTTGGTTGATTATGGGAGATTTTAATACCCCTCTCCAGGAAGCTGAAAAAATTTGGGGGTTCTTAAGCTTATTTGGACAACATAATGGATTTTATGGAGTTCATCAATAGTATGGCTCTTCTAGATGTTGAGCTGCAAGGGGCTTCCTATAATTGGTCTAATAGGAGAGATGGTGATGAACTAATCCAGGTAAGGCTAGATAGATCCCCGATTTCTAATGAATGGCTTGATAAATACCACTATTATTTATCCACCATTAGTAGAGTTGGGTCGGATCATTTCCCCATCTCCTTCACTACTGATAATCTCATTAAAAAATGCAACTTTCCCTTCAGATTTGAGAAAATGTGGTTATCTCACCCTTCCTTGGAGGAAAACATATTTAGATGGTGGAATATTAGTGTGGAGGGCAGTGCGATATTTAAAGTGGTTAAAAAATTAAGATTTGTCAAGGACAATGTTAGATCTTGGAATAAAGAGGTCTTTGGAGACATTTTTGCTACTAAATCTTCTTTACAAATGGAGTTAAATTGGTTCAGGATAGTATTTAGAAAGAAGGATATGTCTGTGTCAAGAGATAAAGAAAATGAAATCCTTGCTAGATATCATATTATTATTGCCAATGAGGAAGAATTATGGAGACAAAGGTCAAGAGCTTTGTGGCTTTTGGCGGGGGATAGAAACACCAAATATTTCCACATGTCTACTATGAAACACAAAGCTGCAAATAGAATATCCCAGCTAGTGATAGATGGAAATGTCATTAATAAAGAGGAGGACATTGTGGCTGAGGCTGTTCATTTTTTTGCTGCTCTTTTGACTGCTGAGCCTAATCTCTTCATGAGAAATCAGGACTCTTTGCTGGAAAATATTTTGAAAGTTATTGGGGATGATCAAAATAAAAGCTTATCAGCTATTTAGGTACAACAGAAGAGATCAAAAAGGCTGTATTTTCCTTTTAGAGAGATAAATACCCTGGTCGAGATGGGTACCCCATGTTTTTATTCCAGTCATTTTGGCACATTGTTGAGAAGGATATTGTTAATGTTGTCAAGGCATTCTTTGGGTCAAAATCTCTTAAGGAATTCAGGTCAACTTTTTCAGTTCTTATCCCCAAAATCTCTGGGGTAGACTCTTTGGACAAATTTAGACCTATTAGTCTCTGTAACTCCTTGTACAAGATTATTTCCAAGGTTGTCACTTCTAGGATGCTGGCAGTTCTCCCCTCCCTCACTTACACAAAGTAGAATGGTTTCATTCTGGGGAGGCAAATCCTGTATTTCATTATTATGGTTCATGAGAATATTCACTCTTTGGCTGTCTCTAAGAAAGAGGGGCTTCTTATTAAGCTAGATCTTGCTAAAGCCTATGACTTAGTTGACTGATTTTTTTTGAGAAGGAACCTCCAAGCTTATGACTTTGATGACAAAGTTTCCAGTATTATGTGGCAACTTATCTCCAATCCTCTCTCTGTTATCATTGATGGATCCCCCTCTAGATTTTTCAATACTTTGAAGGGTTTAAAGCCAAGGGGATCCCATCTCCCCCATCTTGTTTACTATCATGGCAGAAAGATTGAACATATATCTTCAAAAGATGGCTTGTACAGGGGAAATCACAGGTTTGAGACCCTCTTCTTCCAATCTCGTCTGTTCACATCAACAATTTGTGGATGATACCATCCTCCTTGGCTCTGCCACTATCCATGAAGCTAGATATTTCAAAGGTTCTTTACACTTCTATACTCAATCCTCTGATCAGAGTATCAATTGGCAAAAATTCGTTCTTCTTTATCAATACTCCCCCTCGGAGGCAGAGAAAAATTGCTGACATCATTGGATGTTCAATGGAGTCCTTTCCTTAAATTTACCTAGGTCTCTTGCTGGGGTCATCCCCTACTAAATCCTTTTGGAGCTCCATTGTGGAAAGGTGCCTTGCTTAGCCAAGCTCGGAAATTGCAGTTGCTAAAATCTTCTTGTTTACGCTTTGAGTCTTTTTATGATCCCCTCCAAATATGTTGATGCTATTGAAAAAATTCGGAAAAGATTCTTATTTTCTGGAGTGGAAGATAGGAAAAGGATGCCTTTTGTTTCCTGAGAGAAGGTTTGTTTACCTAAAGCATTGGGGGCTCTAGGCTTAAGGGCTATTAAAGACTTTAATAATTCTTTTCTTGCTAAATAGGTTTGGAGGTCTTTTTGTGATAGAAAGGATTGGAATTCGGTGTGGTTCAACAAATATCTTAATGGTATTCCTAATATGGTGTCTTTCTTTCATTCCTCTAATATTCCACATGGTTCTTTCATCTAGAATAGCATTCTCAAGGCTAAAAAGGTGGCTGAAGTTGGAGTTGGTTGGGTTTTAGGTAAGGGTTCTTGTATTATGTTTTGGGAAGATGTATGGGATTTTGATAAACCCCTCTATTTGTGCCCTAATCTATTGCCCTTTGCCAATATTTTCAAAGCTAGATTTGGCTCTTTTGTCTCTGACTACTGGCAAAATCCTTCTTGGCTTAATCTGGAGGAACTCAACACTGTCTTTCATCCAATTCGGTAGGCTCTGTTGTCCTTGTTTGTTAATCCTTCGGTTGAAGATTATTTTATTTGGAGGTTAACCTAGGATGGATCTTTCTTTGTGGCTTCAGTTGTTAATAGATTGGTTTTTCCCCTACCCCATCCTCTTGTTTGGGCCAAGTCTTGGGTTAAAAACCTCACCCCTAAAGTTAATATTTTGTTTTGGCTTCTGATCCAAAATAAAATCCTTGCTACTGACAACTTAAGTAAGAGAGGATTGTTGATCCCAAATAGATGTCATTTGTTTCTCAATGCCAAAGAATATGTCTCTCACCTTGTACTTCACTGCCCCTTCATAGCTGAGATTTGGAGTATGATCTTGATTAAATGGAAGATAGCTTGGGTGTTTCCAGATAAGGTGGAAGATTTCTTTGTTCAATGGAAGTGTCCCTCTTCCAATCCTTTTATCAAAATTCTTTGGTCCCTATTGTTTCCCTATGTATCATGGCATGCGTGGAAGGAAAGAAACAACATAATCTTTAGGGAATCATTTTGTTCAACTGAGATTGTTTTTGACAAGGTGTGCAGATCAATTAAAGAAAATATGAAGTTAATTTGTAGTGGCATTAACCACCTTCCTTCAACTTCTCTTTCTAAGGAGGATTAAAGGATCTTTGTGGGGTGGAGGTTACAGGATGATATTAGCAAAATCAAAGCAAAGAAATCTAGAGACAACGTTATCTGGAATTACCCCTCGGAGGGATGGGTGAAAGTTAACTTCGATGGGGTAGCTAAGGGGAACCCTAGATCTATTGGAGGGGGGAGTGGTTAGAGATTCTAAAGGTTCTTGTGTGGCTACGATGGCCCTACCTTTGGGCTCCCAGTCCAATCATATAGCTAAAGCTATGGCTGCTATGGAAAGTCCTATAATCATTGAGAAATTGCGATTTTAAAAAGTTTGGATAGAGGGGGATTCCTTAAATATTATCAATTTCCCAAAAGGTTTGGCTAAGCCTTCTTGGAAAATTAAAAATATTATTATAAGATCCGTTAATATTATTGAAGGCTTTGATAGATGTGTTATAGTGCATACCTATAGGGAAGAAAACAAGGTTGTCGACACTTTTGCTAACTTAGGAGCTAAGTTATTGTCCCCTTTTATGTGGAAAGGTGAAAGCAATATGTCCTTAGAGGCTAAGGAGAAATTAATTTTTGATCGTATAAATGGAAAGACTTCTCCCTTATTATCTCATTATGGCCCTTAGATCGAGTTGTATCATTAATGATGGTCGAGCTGGTGGGAAGTTTCTAGATTGCATGAGGTGGACTACCCTACATGCTTTGTGGGCAATTATATGTTTGCTCTACCTCGGCTCTGCTATTCTCCATTGTTTTCGTAGAGTCTATTTTTTATCTGGAAAAGGAGGTGCGGTTGGAACTACTAAAAAGATGGGGGAAAATATTAACAGGAATGAGCCGACTAGCTATGAAGGTTGGAAGCAGGAACAAAAAGTTTGGAAAAGATTACAAAAAGGGGGGATAACCGGTTGTATGGAGAAGCTACATGGGAAAAAGGACTAGGTTTCCAAACTCTTCGTCAAGGGATGGAACAAGAAGAGAGTCACTCTGTTTGGGCAGACAGTGAATTTGGATGAGAAGCTGGTTGTGGAGGTGACGGGGTTGTCGATGGAAGGGGTCAAATTCTTCAGGGATAGAAAATTCTCTGAAAATGTGGTGAAGAATTTTCCCAAGAATGAAGATGAAAAGGAGAGGCTTGTCAAGCATGATAGGACTTACTTCATTCCCAACCAGGTAAAAAGCTTCTGGGGTAAAATGCTAAAAGTGATTATGGAATTTGTTATGGTTGATGGGAGGTTTACTAAAGTTTATAGCTACCATTTTGTGTTTCTGAATCATTTTAGATATGGGAACAAGGTTTCCTTTCCCTTTCATCTGGTTTCTTCCCTTAATGACTATCTGGCTGACCACATTAAGAACCCTAAGTCGAGAACTTTGGCTCATCAGGGGTCAATCCTTTTTATTTATGAGCATTTGGAAGCTATGGTTAACAAGGTAAAGGATAGTCTAGATGATAAAGAGGAGGATTATATCTCTAGTGATGGTTCAGATGATTCTAAGTTTGATGACAAGGTCACCGCCTCTAACCCCCCTAAGAAGAGGGTTAGAATCATCAAGATCAACAATGATATTTCATGGGTGGAGGAAACCTCTACTAAGAAGGTGAAGCCCAAGGGGAAGGGTAAGAGGATTATTTTATCTGATTCTGATTCTAGGAATAAGCAACATACTAAAGTTTCTGAAAAACAGGAATCAGAACCAATGGACTTGGATTCCCAGGACTTACAAGACAAGCCAAAATTGATGTTCGATACCTTGGGAATTGCTAGAAGTGCCTCGATTGATATGTATTGATTCCAACACTGAGTGTTTCATAAAATTAAGACTTTGTGTCTTAAGCCAAGAACTTCCTTAGCTAAAATGGAAAGGATTGAAGGGGTTGTGGAGAAAGAGGGGCAAGATATAATGATTTGTTGCCTCATCCTTATTCATAAGTTTGATAGATGAGGGAATATCTAGCTTCAATACCGATGTATGAACCATGCATGTATTAGATCCATCACATGAAGAGAGTTCCAAATTTCTTATAAATTATTACACATCTATTTCAAATTCTTATGATCTATGATCATGTCTAAGGCCATTTTGATAATTATACATGTTCATAAAATTGGCAATTAAATGTCACTTTGGATATCATGTAGAGTTTATCTGTACTTTGCAAGTTGAAAGTATTAATATCATCAATCAAGAAGTTTTGAGATTAATATATGGTAACCTTTACTTCTTTATCAAAATATTTAGCTGAAAAAAAACATTATTAACAAACATCAAATAAATATTCCTTTTGGCCCAATCATAATGGTTTCCATTTATATTCATTTTCCTTTTCATTTCTAACATACCATTATTTTCTATAATATATTTTGAAAGAGGAAAATTCATATCTTAATCCTCTACAAGCAGATTTTACTTTCTAATCTCTTTTAGAATATTTGGTTTCTTTATAATAGAACTATATAAAAAATTCAACATGTAAATTTTTTTTCTAGAAACATGAGTTGGTAAAATCACTAGCTCTAATACCACTATAATGTTCACATCAAAGTACGTAAAAAACATGAGTTTTAACCTTTTATAAATTTAAATTATTTGAAATAATAATATAAAAGCCTAATTCTATAATGTATTTTTAAATAAAAAATTAGCTTTAATTCATTTTTTACACAATCATTATCATAAAATTCTAATAAACAAATATGAAGTTAAAGATATAACTCTTGTTATTTCTTGCATTATACATAATGATTACATTACATTTAACAATTTGGATCACCAACAATTTACAATATTTTCAAAATTGCATGCTCATACTCATGGCATTAACAGACTAGACTAGTACAATGCAACTAAAATCTATGATTAATGAACCTTAGATGTGAGCTCTAAATGAGACCATTAGTAGACAAGGGGGTTTTATCCTTTAACCTTCAAAATCAAACGGTTTTCATTCTTTATTATCCCACATCAACATAATTGATAAATTATTTTTTAATAAGGTTTCATGTAAATTAATAAATGACACTGTCATAATAGACATGCTTTCCATTTTCTGTCCATCACAACAATAATAGGCTAGCTATGATATGCTTCAAAATGTACCCCAATTTGAACAATGATTGTGAATTTTTGAAGATACCGCCTTTGAAAGATATGGTTCCACAAAAGATCATTAAATTACATTATTACACATGCTAGGGAGTTTGTAAAAGACCATAATTATAGGTAGAAGTATTGGGGTTTAGGGGTTGGAAATACCATAAGACATACCATAGGTTGGGTATCATGGGTTGAGTAACATGAATGCTAGTAAAGATAAGTCAAAAATTTTGATAGATATAAAGGAAAGAGTTGGGGAATCATGGAGGGAATGACAAGAAGGAGAATTTTAAAACATTAACAAAAAGTAAGAAAAAAAGTAAGAAAAAATAGAGTTGGAAGGAATGACACGTTCAGAAGGTAAAAACACATACTGAAATAGAACTTAGTGGAAACAAGGAATAAATAATAGACCTAACATCTATAAACTTAAATGATTCCAAAATATAACATGAAAAGATTCAATACTCCCAAATCCATCAATATTATTGATGATACTACTCTAGTTGCTATTAAAAGTTTTTGTTTCTTAGTTACTACTTTTTGGAACTCCATTACTAAATCTACTTTGTGTAAGTCTCGTTAATGCATATCTAGGAAGTTTAGGTTCTCATACCACCTCAAAACCCACTGCTATGATAAAAGATAGAAGTATCAACAAATGGATAAGATTTTGAACTTGATGATGGTAAATGTAGGGACATAGGGAAATTTCAAACATGTGGGATTTGGAATGCAACTTCATTAGCATCCATAATAGCCATTGTTTCAACATATTTGAATAAATGGGCGATTTTATCAAATAGTAATGATTATTATTTTGGTGTCTCACCTAGTAGTTGTAAATCCATATCCAAAAAAATTTCTATTTTTTGTTGTGTCAAAATTGGGATGTAAGGAATTAAAGGTTTCAAAATTGATGAAACCTCTCAACTGTGTTTACAAGTCCTTTGTTCAAGAATTTTGTGATAAAGTTTAAGAAGAAAAAAAAGTTATTTTTTGTATATGATTTGATTAATCATTCTAATTTAATTTTTATAAACTTACCTAACCAAAACAAAATACATAACAATAATTTAATTTAATAAATAATTTATTTTATTAACAATATACAATTAATCTAGATGAATTAGTTGGGACTAACAATTCAAATTATTATGATTAAATGTGCGAATTGAATGGATTAAATATCATATTTATCTTCAAATATAATAATAAAGATGAGTATTAATATATGTAAAGAATTGATTTGTATGGTGTTGAATGTTTAGGGGTAAGTCAAATGAATATTTTTAATTGTACAACATCATTGTTTTCTCCTTGGTCACAGCCCTAGTAGATCAAGTTTACAACCCCAAGCAAAACACCAATAACATCAAACAAGTGTACAATAGACCTAACATGGTGTCACTAGCAACAAAATAGATTCTCCATTAAATTTTTTTATCTAAATATTCTTTCCACATTCCAACATAATCTCAATTTTAAATACAACTAAACCTACACTTCAACAAAATATAAAAAACTCAAACTTCTAAATTATCTCAATTATAACTTATTAGAAATATATATTTAGAACCAATGTCTAATTATAATTTTTTATTTATTTTTAATAAACTTAATATTATCCTACCTCAAGATCCATAGCTCATGGCCATGACAAACTTGGAATGAGTTAGTATAAGTGCTCTTCAATGATTCTTGTTGAACTTACATGTTTTTTTATTGGTTATGAAAGAGCTATTATTACAGAGATGATGAGTAAAATTATGACCAACTTTGTGGCACTCATAGCCAATTGACACAAAACACACTACCAACTTTACCCATTCACAATCACTTCATTAATGAATGTTAAACCGATCATATTATGATGAGATAAATCATATGGTTTGCAGGACCATAAGCAGATTTAATTTTCATCATATCAGATCGATAGGAGTTATGATTACAGGAATAAAGGAACTCATGCAGTGAAATGTTCATGGGATAATGCTTTCCATCACAATCACATTTGATAAAAGAGAATAAATAAAATGAGCACTAAATCAGTTTGATTATGCGTATTAAGCACTAAATCGCACAACTTTCATTGAATTCAATCATATTGTGATGATAAACAATCTGTGATTGAATAGACCAGGGGGATTTTGAGTCAAGGATTCCCATTGAAAACCTAAAAGCCATGATTCTTCCCATCTTCTCTCCTCTGCTTTGCCACCATCAATCTGACACTCCCCATGCATAAATCACAGAGGAATCTTACTTGTAGAATTAAAACATTGGAAAACAAATACGTAACGTTGGAAAAAGAATGGAAAAGTAGTTATATTCTTCCAATACTTTGTTTCCATGTTTTCAATTCATTTGTACTGAAAGAGATCTTGGTCTTGTGAAAAGCAGTGAAGAAGCATCATACTTTAAGACAAGAATATGAGCCATTTCCTTACATTGATATGAGACAGTAAAAGCTGTGCTGGTTCAGTCTACAGTACTGCACGCGCATCCCCACCTGACTAACCTTTTATGTTGTCTCTTCCTTCTAAAAAAATACTTGGTTGGTGTTTTTTAAAGTATAGAAAACCTGCTGAAAAGTGTCGTTTTGAGGGAATACAGTACATCAGTGGTAATGAAAAAGTAGGGAATATTTTGCTGGATATCTTTAACTCCCATCGGCCTAAGTGCTTGGCTAATAATAACATTCAAGTGACTTTTTTGTACGTGGTTTTTCTGAGATGAAAGTGGTGTTCAGATTGTTCCTTCTCTTTCAACCGCGTGAAAGTATGTGCAGGTTTGTATTTCCAATGACTGTGTTTGGAGGCGTGTGAACTCTGGATATTACTATTTCTCTGTGTTTATCTGAAATCTTGTCTGATGATAAAGAACTGTTATATTTAACACTGGAAGCATAAAATTTTCATGTAAAAGTAATTATTACTTTAATTTTAAATAGTTTTCATGATATTGTAAAGAAATAAAGGTTTTGCACGGATCATCTAGGTTAATCTATTTAAGTATATGTTAATTTAGATAAAAGAGTTGGGACAAATTAGATGTATTTGGTGTTGGAACAAATGATGAAGGAAGGATATTGATGATGTGTCGAATTGTTTTATCATTTCTAGAAAATTAATTGCTTTAGCTTAATCACTTGCATAGAATTCACATTGATATAGGAAATGATGAATGTTGATTCTAATTGATGTAGTGTTGGTCCTTACTATTGTGAATCATATCTACTATGCAAATTTGACTTGTGCTATGCAAGATTGAATTAGTAAAATATGTTCTTGAAAATGAATAAAACTCCTCCTCTAGCTAGATATTTGAATTTTTCATGTGGTTTCTAGAGATATTATTAAACAAATTGTTGATCCAATAGTATTATGCCTCATGTACACACCCCGACTTTTCACTTTACAAATTGTGAACCACCTTTTCAAGCTTTGGCTTTTCTCACTTTTTTTTTTCCCTTCATTTTCACCTTTGGAACCCTTGGTCTCCATTCCAATTTAGTCATTAGGTACTCAATATCCTTAGAATCCCTATTTATCTTTTATATTACTTCATTATTTTGTTTAAATGTGTTTATTATCTTTCAAGATTGTAGGTTCTCGGTGCACCTTGAAATTAGTTCTATGTGCCTAAGAATATCAATCAACAAAGGTTGTATTGAAAGTTTGGATTTCCAAGGAACTTTAGTACTTGGTTCAAGTTCCAACTTGCTTCCACATTCCTTTCCTTGTATTTTCACTTTTATTGGTTCTTTATCAGACTCTTGAAGGGTAAGAGGACACAAGGACATCCAATCTTAGTTTCAAGCCTTCATTTATTCTCATAAACCAAATTCCCTCATATGCCTAAGTCATTAATGTTGGTCATCTATTATTCTCTTTTTCTATTTTTTAAGTCTTTTCATTTTTAATAAATTATTGATTTGTTGTGTTTTAAATTTTAGTTTATTATTCATTATTATTGCAAAATGTTAGTATTTTCCATTTAGTTTTATTTTTAATTTTCTTATATCTTTGTTTCAAGTTTGCTAGAAAATAAAATTAGGCCTTCTAAGTGATGAAACCTTGATAGATTAGGTTCCAAAGAATTTTGATTAGTGGTTTGCACTAAAGTTAAAAATTAGAACCTTTTGGATATAAGTTCCAATTGTGATCGAAAACTTGTGATTATATATCTTTTGAAAATAAAATTTTGAAATATAAAAATGTGGACTTTGGAGCGCCATGAAAACTTGAAACCAATTCCTAATTCCTAAAAATGACCCAAATTCAAAAAAAATTCTACTTAAGTGAAATTATTCTTTAAAGCTCTTAAGCTATAGACATTGACATGGATATGGAATGACTTGGTTCATATTCCTTACTTCTATGCATGCTCCATTATACCATAAAATCATTTACAATCCAATGTAGACTTTGGACCTTATTATGGACTTGGATCTTTAGGTTCCATTTCCCAAGTTACAACTAATCTCTACTACTCACCATATATAATGAAATTAAATTTTTCTTGCAAGGTTTGGGACTCAAATACAAACTTGAAAGATTTGGTTCAAAGTCCTTGATCCACTTCAACACCCAAAGCTTGCCAAATTAAAGGTAAAACTATAACTTAAAGTCCTATTAAGACCAAACTTTTTGACAACCTTTAATTATATTAAAACCAAAAATAAATCATGAAGGAGAAACTACAATTTGTGATAAGACTTAAAGTTTCACTAAACTAAGAAATCCAATGTAAGCAAAAGGAAAATGAATTTATAAAGGCATAGACAAAGGAAAAGTATGAAAAGGTGTAAAAAAATCAAAGACAACTAGATGAAAATGAAAGAGGAAGAAATAATGATGACCTATAAACATTTTTCATGCCTTTAGCTACATTTTTTATCATTGCAACTAGTTTTTAGAATGAAAGCTCAATATTACCAACCCTTTGTTTATTTACATGCCTTCTTACAAAGTGTCTACATTCCAAGAATTCTTTTTGACATCCTTGTAATAAAATAATTTCTTATAATATTTTTAATGTCCCCAAAAATATTTTAAGACCCATAACATGATGTCTTTCATGTCTTGCAATAAATTTTAATTTCTTGCAAGCATTCTTATGCCCTAACAACATAATGTCAATATGCGCAAAGTTTTTGTTCCCAACAAATATATCCATAGTTCAACAAGTTGAGAATATATATATATATATATATATATATATATGGTTGTGAAGAACCACAAAGGTCATCTAAGTGATTTCTAGACCCATTTTTATATTGCATACCACTTGAATAACCTTAAAACATATGTAAATAGGGTATAAAAAGTGTAAAAAATAATAGAAGGGAAGGAAAATTTGTGACAATAAAAAAATGATTTTTTATTATGAAATTATGGAAACGAATTATGAAAAGAAATTAAGAGGCAATATAAAGGAGGGAATTGTATAAATTGAATATATGTGAGAGAATAAAGAGCATGGAAGATATATGTGATATATATATATATATATATATATATATATATATATATATATATATATATATATATATATATATATATATATATATATAGTGATGGTGGGAAAATGATGAGTGATAGATGAAGAGGAAAACTAACACTTTCCCTCAAAGAGAGATCAGAGTTTCACTATTGATTATCCTTCACGCACTTTTCATCATTACATTAGGGAGATAAGGGATAATTCACTAGATCCAATCTCCACACAAATATGATAGATTCAACTCTAAATAAATTAAGGATGTTATGATGATCCCCTTATTCCCTTTTGTTTGATTTGGAAAGGAATTGAAATTGATTGAATTATGTAGTTTAAAAGTGACAAAGAATCAATTATGACCTGAGATTTGAATATGGGATGAAGTTTTGCACTTGTATTCGGCAGTAAAATGTTGAGATGAAGTCACACTGCAAATTTGACAAAAATTTGTTCAGATCATGGCGGGAATGTACACGGTCCTCCGAAAAATCCATAAAACAAAAAGGGTTTTTTCGCCTTTGCAAATGAAGCCCGAATCTGAAAGTACCATTGCGCACCTGCAACCTACACATAGAAAAGAGAGGGAAATGTGGTGGGATTGGGGGTTTGCCTTTAGTTCAAACCCCAGTTTTGGAATTAACCAAGTAATGAAAGAAAGTATGTAATGAAAGAGTGAATTGTAAATCACCTCAAGGGAGGTTGTAGTAGCGATTTTGATTGTAATTCTTGTGTGGAATTGTATGTTGAAATCAATATCCTCTTCAATGGTTGAATCCTTGACTTGAATGTAACACCTAGCCTTGAAGGGAGACTTGAGAATGCTCAATGCTGGAAAAGAATAATTCAATGCTTGATCATTTGAACGTATCCAACTTATGCAAATGAGAGGACAAATGCCTCTTAAATACATGTTTGAAGGATTTGAATTTCATCATGGTTCAACGTTGTGGAGATTTCTAGCTCACTACACAACCCACAATGCTTGCACAAGAAAGGTCCTGCCCCAAAATAAGGCAGGGATAGGAGCGCCACACCCCTGTCCTACCTCTGTCTCTAGGGTAGAGTGATGCAGAGGCCAAGGAAGAAGCAGTTTTCATAAGCCTAGCACTCTCCAGACTCCGATCAGGCTAGAGGATTTGAGTTCGCATATGTGAGGACCCTAATGCAGTCATAAATTGCTAGAGTCACAATTTTATGACACTACATTTAGCCCCCACTTTAGTGGGAGTATAAGTGTATCCCAATACTATCAGTAAAGTACAAGGAAATAAGATTGAAATACTTTCACCATGTCAAGGAGGCAAGATGTGTGAAGCCCCCAGTGAACTAGGATCTTCCGACTTCGATTGACAAAGTAAATGGGAAGATTGAGAAGGGGAGAACCATGACTACAAGTAGCAAATTTCCCTTCACTATGAGTCATGAAAGCAAGGATACAATAGATTACAAAGAAAAGAAAATTTCACTAAGTAATTCTAAGTATCACAAGAAGGAAAGAATGAGCGAAGTGTATGGCCCCACGTTAAAGCGATTGCACGTGCCTTATCGGGAGTGATTGCTTTAAGGTAGGATACACCCAAGAGGGAGAAGGGAGGGAGCACATTATCGCAAGGATTTACCCACCAATCAGGGTATAAACCCAAGGATAATGAACACAAAACACGAGGTGCTCTCACTTTCCTTGGGGTCAGTATGTTGTATGATAACTCATGTATATCATGTATGTATATGCATATAATAATCTTCATTCCCCAAACAAGGACATTACCTTAGAAGAAAGGGAATAGAGGATGTCTTTTGAGTCAACATAAAAGAGACCTAGAAAAGTTATCAATTCTTTGCATCATCCCATGTCGACA
The DNA here is from genome assembly GCF_030272615.1 of Cryptomeria japonica. Classification (NCBI taxonomy): domain Eukaryota; kingdom Viridiplantae; phylum Streptophyta; class Pinopsida; order Cupressales; family Cupressaceae; genus Cryptomeria; species Cryptomeria japonica. Next base: position 131,999,583 of record NC_081413.1, on the reverse strand, counting down.
TTTAAGGGAACAATAGAAGAACAGGGATACATATAGAAGAATGGTCACAAAAGAGAAAGAAAGGAGAGAGAGAAGATCTGCAGTGCTAATATTGCTAATCTAGCATGACATTCGCCTCCTGATCTTGTTGATCACTATTTTGGGAAGGCGAGCAACATGCCAGAGGAGGGATATCAAGCATAGCAGATGGAGCTATCACCATATCCAAATAAGTACTATGCTCATGTGGTAAGTCACTTTGTTCTATTCGAGGAGCTAGGATTAAAGTTTGTGAAAACTCATCCGATAAATGTTTATCCACATCAATATATTCATGCTCACTGTCATAAGCATTAGGAGTTGTATTGCCATTATCAATAACATTTTCACTCATTTCTGTATCAAAGTTTAAAGCAAGAGGAGCTAGAACACAAATAGGAGTAAAACCATTTTATACAACTTATGATTTGGAGATGTTGGTTGAACACCTTGCTTAGGAGAAAAGGGAATCATGTCAACTATTGGAGTCTAAGGAGACTGAGTATTTTGAGGGATAGCTTCACAAGCTTGAACATGGTGTCTTCATCGATGTTCTCTCGTGCAACGATTTTGTTGAGTCCTAGTGGAAGGTTGAGAAGGAGGAGGAACATTTGAAGAAGGAGGAATGGCTTTCTCCTTTATAGTAGAAGGTTTAGGTTGAGGTCTTTTTGGTTGAACAATAGGAGAAGCAGGCCTCTTCTCTCGATAAGAGGAAGGAGGTGGAAGTGCACAATAGAAAGGATGAATATTAGGTGTAGGGAGGAAACCAAGTCCATCATGAGGAGGAGGGATTGGTCTAACCTTAGGAAGGATATTGTTGTTCTCCTTAATAGAAGGTAAAGTCACATCCATAGGAGTAGGTGGACAATTTTCCTTAGGAGGGAGATTAGTTCTATTTGAGAGAGGAAGAACCTCATCTTGAAGAATTGTGAGATTTTGCCAAGATCTAGAGGTAATGGAAACCACAAATAAGAGAGATAAAATAGATGATAGGAATAAACTGTATTCTATCAAGATGAAAATATTGATCAACTAGATCATCAAGCATTGCATACAATGCATATGAGCCTGCTTATATAGGTAAGTCTATATGGATATGTGAGCCCACAAACATGACATGTGGCTCAATAAGAAACAAGGGTAGGTAGGAGAATCAATATAATATTCCACATGAGGTGGATCACCCACTGAATGTGGAGTGTAAGAACAAGATAAGTCCACAAAAGGTGGAAATTCTCCTACACACACTATCCCAATGTGGTACAAACACCCAAGTGTCTCATACCCAAACTACTATGAAATGAATTCCCTAAGTAAACTTAAGTAAGGTGTAATAATATCCAAGTTGAACAATTATTTACACCAACACCCCCCCTTAAATACAACTTAGGGGAATGCACTTAATTCTACAATGCAACTAAGCAATGCAAGATGGATCCCGGCTACTGGGCCATGTTAGGTACCCATGTACAAATACAAATGCATGCAAACCAATGCAATGAAATCTCACACAAAGCGGGGAAAGAGAGAAAAACCCAATGGGAAAAAATCCTCCCCCAAAAGAGAGATGAAAACTAGATACAAAGAACTCTCATAGAAGTATGTGAAGGACAAAACCCCATGTGAGGAAAAAGTCCCCCCCATATGAGAGAATAAGAAGAAGAGAGACTAGGAAGACCCCCCTCAATGTGGAATCTGTACCAATGATAGAATCTCAAAGATGAATGAAGAAACTACTCCATGAACGTCGAACAACATTCCTCCCCTTAGGAAGAAACAAAACCAAAGGTATATCCAAAAAGTCTCCCCAACCATGAAGGGAAGACGAATAAAAAATACTCATGATGAAAGGAATCTCTAAAAAACTGCTCAAGTGTCCCCATGTCGATGCTGAAAGTAACCTCCTCCAAAGGTGGTAAACTGTACCACATTGTGGAAAAAGGCACTCCAAGATCTAGTGGAGATGAATGTAGAACAATATCCAGAGAATCATATGTCTCCTCAAAAGATAAAGAGACCTCCTCCAAGTGTTGTACAAAAGTATCCACAATCATGTCAACCTCTAAAGATTGATTATGCAGAGAATGCACAAGAGGGTCAGAGTGTTCCCTCGCAACAATCAAAGAGAAGATGAATGTCATCAATGATGTCTCCCAAATCTACAATGTAGGAATCCACAAACAAACCTGCAATGTCTATCAAGTACACATCCCAATCAACTGAAGCTGGAAGACATGAAATATCCTGCTGCACTGAATCACAAGAAGGAAAAATCGTCGCACTAGCTACATCATCAGGTGCAATAGGTGGTGTGATATCAATAGGAGGAGACAAAATGCAAGGCTCAAGAACGGGGTCACAAGTGAGAATCCCTAAGTTCAAATGCCCAAAGTTCTCCTCAAAATATGAATCATCAATATAGGATGAAGCAACCTCATCAATAGGACCAAAATATGAAAAAGAGTACAACCGAGATGCATGATCAACCATCCCAGTCACAATGATAGCTCCACTCTCCAAGTCTCTAATGATAATTGAATCAGGTGTGAACTCCACAGTTTTCTTCATTGCCCCATGTGTGATTTGATAGATGGAAAGAAGATTATTTGTCAAGTGGGGTACACACAACACATCATTGAAGGAGTTATCCCCAATGGTAATAGATCCTTTCCCAATCACATCCATGTATGTATGATTTCCCATCAAAATCTATGGCATGCAGCAAGGCTCAAATGTAGAAAACATAGACTGTGAAGATTCCATATGAAGAGAAACCCCTGAATCTAGAAGCCATCTCCCTGAATCATGACTTGTAGTAGCACAAAGAGCTTGTCCCTTTCCTTTATCTATCCCAAAAGAGTGATTCTTTCCTTTATCCTTGGAAGAAGAGGCCAATGTAGGCATTCTAGAAGGTAGGTTGATTCTATTCTTCTCAAGAAGATTCTTCAACTCATCAATATCCTTCTTATAATAATGATGGTCATCATGTCCTACTTCTTGCAATATCCACAAAAAAGATTGTCCTTATATGATTTCCTCTTACGTGAGAATGGTGAATCACCTTGTTGTGGAGAGGAAGATTGTGCTCCATCTTGTTGTGGTTTTGACTTAGGTTGCTTTTGATTCTTGTCTTTCCTTGATTACTTTGATTCCCTTTGTTAGCCACCAAAGCTTGTGACTTTGAAGATTTGAGAATCCCCATCATGGTCAACTTATATTGCTCAAGTATCAAACTTCAAATTCCTCTAGATTTGGCCTCCGAAGTCTGATTTGGATGAAACAAAAGGATGAAATGACTTTCTTGGACCTCCTAAATCCAATAGTGACCTTAGATTTGACCCATCAAGCTTCAATAATAACCTACAATAGAAAGCTCCAAAATACACAACCTCAAATAGCATCAAATTTCTCTCAATTGGAAAACCAATGACACTCTAATGGCTCTGATACCATGTGAGATTTTGCCAATATTTAGAGGCAATGGAAACCACAAATAAGAGAGATAAAATAGATGATAGGAATAAACTATATTCTATCAAGATGAAAATACCAATCAACTGGATCATCAAGTGTTACATACAATGAATATGAGCTTGCTTATATAGGCAAGGCTATATGGATATGTGGGCACACAAACATGACATGTGACTCAATAAGAAACAAGGGTAGGTAGGAAATAGGTTTGGGTAGGTAGGAGAAACAATATAATATTCCACATGAGGTGGATCACCCACTGAATGTGGAGTGTAAGAACAAGATAAGTCCACAAAAGGTAGAAATTCTCTTACACACACTATCCCAATGTGGCACAAACACCCAAGTGTCTCATACCCAAACTACTATGAGATGCATTTCCTAAGTAAACTTAAGTAAGGTGTAATAATATCCAAGATGAACAATTATTTACACCAACAAGAATAATAGTAATGTCAAGTGTTCGAGATCTAAGCTGACTTAAGGATAAGATCATATCATTCTTCCATTTTTGATTATATTGAAAAAGAGCATCGCTCCTTGATGGAGGAGATTGAAATTGTTTAGGCCAAAAGAGATCAATAGGAACACTAGGGCTTCTTTCGGATAGATGAAATAAGCTATGGTTCATGGTTATGATTTCTCCATTGTGAGGAAATTTTAGAAACTTGTGGAATTGGAGAAGCAATAGACTTCATGGAAGATAGACAAGGATAGCCCAAGTTCACATTGAATTGCTTAGAGGAAGGTATGATAGCAAACTCAACATCCATGGATTTAGCATGGACTTCAACAAGAAGGGTGATAAAACCAATAGTAGGATAAGAGAAGCCATCAAATAACTTCATAACTACATTAGAAGCATCATATAATGGTTTATGAAATCATAAAGTAAAAAGATACTCTTCAGTTATGACATTAACCATGCAAGAGGGATCAATCAAGGCAACACGGCAAGGGATATCCTTAACCTTTGCAACTATGTATAAAGGGCCATCGGGTGCTCTAATGGTCTCACTAGGGTCAAATGTAATATAGGGATCCTTAGGTGAATCTTGTGTTTCTGCCATGTTAACCAAGTTTGGAGCCATATAGATGAGTGTTGCGGAAGAGAGAGAACTAGGCACAATCTCAATAACATTAGAGGTATGAGATGGCAAGGAATTACTGAAAATATTAAGATTTTGATTAGGAGGAGCAACTGATTTATTCTTTTTATCATTCACACCTACCACACATATAGTATTATTATCAATCAAGTCTTGAACCTTATATTTCAATGCCAAACATTTCTCAGTGTGATGACCATGTTGACGATAAAATTGGAAAAAGGAATTGTTATCAAAATGAGGAGATGCAAGTTTGGAAGGATCAACTTCTTTTATAGGAGGAAGTTTGATAACATAATTGAGACATAATACTATGCAAAGATTCATTCAAAGGAGTAAATTGTCTTTCTGTTTGGAAAAATCTAGAAATAGGAGGCACACCTGTTGTAGCATTCACATGGTTGTTGTTGATTGGATCATTGAACTTGATGAAGCTTTATGTTGGTTTGAACTTCATAAACGGTTGTTAAACACTCTCCCCCTTATCACTCAAAGCCATAGGAGTGGATTTCTCCATTTGACTCATAGCCAGTTGATAATTGTGGAGTGTTGCGCACAGCTGCAGAAAGGAAGTAAACTCAGACAAAAGAAACTTTTCCTTGATATATTTTTGTAAATTAGAAATGAAAATTATTTGAGTATTATTATTAGGCACATGAAAAGAAATTTGAGCACACAAATATTTATATCTACCAATGAAATCAGTCACTTTTTCTTTAACACCTTGTTTACAATGCATTAAATTAGTCAAAGTGATTTTAGGACCAATGTTGTTTTGAAATTGTTGTATGAAAGAATTTGCCAATTGTTGAAAGGAAGTGATAGAATAAGAAGGTAGAGAACAATACCATTATAAAGCCTTATCACTTAGTGTTCTTGTAAACTTTTTTGCAAGTAATCCTTGATCATAAGCAAAATCAGTACACAAGGTTTGAAATGTTTTGACATGCGTAAGAGGATCGCCTTTTCCATTATAGAGGTCTAATAGAGGGATCTCAACATTTTTAGGTGGAACAACTTTAACAATATCAAGAGAAAGTGGGATTGCAACATCAAAGGTGGTCACGCTAAACTTGGATTGACTCATGGAAGCAATTTGTTGTTGTAAGGAAGACACAGTTTGGGTAGGATTGTTGATTGTCATTTCGGTGGAAGGATTGATACTAGACATAGGTTATTGAGAAGGTGGTGTGATGTTGTTGAAAGAAGGCATGGACTGAGAATAAGGTGGTGGGACACTATGATAAGTAGGCATTGGTGATGATTGGGTAGGAATAGGGACACTTAAAGGAGGAATAAACTTGTTGAAGGAATTTCCCCCTTGTGTCACACTGATTTATTGAGGAATAGTAGGAACACTTATGGAAGACATAGGTAATGATGGAGGATTAAATGAAGAAGAGGATTACCCCCATGACCTATGGTTGTAGGAATGACATTTTGAGTTGAAGTAGCCATGATGTTAGATGTGAAAGTAGGAATACTATTCATAGGATTGGTCAAAGGAATAGAAGAATTGACTTGTGTTGAAGGTTGTGATTAGCCTAGGGTTTCAACACAACTCTTAATAGGCATGACATTAGAATAAACAATATGTGCAATGACACATAATATATGAATTCCATTCTTATCACTTTGAAGCATGTGCTTAAGACCTTCAATTAATGGAAGAGCTTCACTATTAGGTTATTACTGGGACATCCATTGTTGAAATCTATCAAATTTATTGTCCAGTGTGGAAATTTGATCTAAAGAAACCCTAGTTAAATCTTCTTCTTCATCATGAGATCCATCAATTAGAACATGATTAGGATGGGAAGAAATAGCATGATCCTCATTAAAGAGGTCACCCAAATTAGGCTCCATCTCCTTAGTAATTAAACCTTGGGAAGCCTTAATTATAATGCTTCATCTAACAGGGATAGGATAGGTATGACTAATAGTGGTAAAACTCATGCACTAGAGGGAAAATTTGAATTTTGAATTGTAGGACAAAGCTTAGAAAATTGAGTAATGCAAAATGTAAGGAAATAATGATTACACAATTTGAACTTTGTTGGGGGAATAGGATGACACAATTTCCAAAAAATGAAAGGAATTTGGAATTTTAAAATTAGGGCCAAAGAAATACTAGGGTAAGTGCACAAAGATGCTGGTCAGAAAGGGGGGTATAAGTGGACACGTTTTTTCTGAAATCAGGTGAACCTAAGCTTGGAGGCAAAATTTGAAAGTCATCCACTCAAGATATGAAGATAATCAAAAAACAAATATTGTAGTACTCTGAATCTAGTTTCCAAACTACTAAACTTTTTCAAAATTGGATAAGATTAAGGGGGTCAAATCCTTCGCGCACAAAAAACTAACCCTGATTTTTTCTGAAAAACATAACATAGTGTGTAACGTGGGCATCAAAAAAGTCATAGTTAGATTTAGTATTTTGACAAATCCTTTGGCAGAAAGATAGTTAAGAGTGAGCAATAGAAGATATTTATTTTTTTGCCATTTTTTGTTGAGTATTTTTTTGTCTATGATTTTTCCAATAGAGCACATCCTGAAAATTAGGTACCTGTTCATGCACGAAGCATAAGTTGCACTAAATAAATTGAAAATACAATTTCTTTTTTTTAATTGTAAAGAATCAAGTGCACTACAATAATATATAATTTTTTAAAAATTTGGATAAGTATATCAAAATTTATTCAAAAAATGGTGCACCTATGTCTGTGAGAACTATGGAGACACTGGTAAAAGAAATTCAATAATAATATGTTATTGTTGTTCAAATTGAAAAAAAATTATATGGTTAGAAATCTCAGAAGATGGGTGAAAATATGGTGGCAATTTTAGAAATACCCACTTGATGAAGTGTAAACCTGATGATCACAAAGTTGATAAACCAAGTTAATAAAATAAAACACGTCAAAAATGAGAGAAGTGGAGGGAAATCAGACTTCCAAACCGTAGCTTTGTCATCCAAGCCTATTTCCAAGCCTAAACAATCAAAAGTGTGTACGGGGTACTATAGACACTTAAAAATAATTACTTTTAATTATTTTTATTCCTCACATAATTAATTAATTAATTATGTTAATTCAAATTCTCCTCAATATTAATTAAATATAATAAATATTGTCACTATGGTATGTGACTGATTTATTTAATAAATCAATCCCTTTCTTTATTCTGCTAAAAAAATTAAATCCTCACAAATCTTCCTCTTGGCTAATTAATTTCAATTAATTAGTTAACCTACATGATTCCTACAAATCATCTTCTTAATTCATCATTAACCTAATAAATTCTTCTAGAAACTCCCTAAAATCACTTAACCTTATTCTTCTAATTTTTAATTCCCTCCACTTATTCTCTCTCCTAGTCAAATCCTCCTACAAATCCTAATCCCACCTAACATTTCCTCTAATCCTCCTTCTAATGAGCTGTTCATGGCTAATCATCATGATTAGCCACAAAGTCAACTCCTTGTCCCTTCCATCCAACCACTAGCTTTTAATGCTCTTTTCCTAGGTGAATGTGAGATTTTCAAAATCTCACAATCCTTTAGGAATCTCCTCTCCCAAGGAATTTTTAATTCCTTCTTATTCCTCCAATACCCATTATTATCCCTTTTTGGAGAATTTTACATTCCTTCTCCCCATTCTTCAAGGAATGTCACATCCCTTGCTCTTCTCAAGGCACATTGGGAAGTCTTCCCAATGCACCTCGCTCTTCTCAAGGTACCTTGGGAAGTCTTCCCAATAGGAGTGTGGAGACAAGAAATGCCTTTAAGGCATATCTCTTGGTCTCCACACCCTCTCTTGGGCCTTGTGGGAGCTCACAAGCAATCCTAGCCCTTCATCTTGAATCCATCCTATTCATCCATTTTTTCTCTCCTCTTCCTATAAATTGAGGATTCCATCCCTTCATTCTTCATCTCCAAGTTTAGTAATCTTATGCTGTCCTTTTGAGCCTAGGAAATCATCTTAGCAAGCAAGAGGAGAGCCATTTTGTCCAAATCATATTTCATCCACACTTAACCATTTTTTCCATATCATCCTCCTATAATCCATTTCATATTGTACACAACATTAGAGAGCCATCCACATCAAGCAAGCAAGAGGAGCACATCAAGTGGAGCATCATCTAAGGGCACCTTCACTTCATCAAGCTCCATCCGAAGGAGATGGTATTGGTTTGTGAGGTATATGCATTTCATTGTTGTTTTGAGCATTTCAAATTATGTCTTTGGATTTCATGTGATTATATGTTTGATCTGCATATTTGTTATCTAATCCACCTCACAAGTCTTTTCCCCACTTCATTATGGCATGCCCGGTAGTCATAAATAGTTGCAGTCATAAATATTTGCAGTCATAGGGAAAAAGATGCAAGTCTAAATGAAAAGATCCAACAAAATTTAACAAGTCAAATATCCAGGTATGTTACAATAGGTGCAGACTGGAGCATATTTTCATAGCAGGGCATGTTTGGGATCTCTCTTGTACAAACCAGCGACCTGGTATTAGTGTTCATCAACACTTACCTTCTCATGTACAAGAGTTATCAGTGTGTTTGAGGGTCTCCTTGCACATACCCATAACTCTGTATCAGTCTTTCTTAACACTTGCATAGCTATGTGTAAGGAATTCCTGTTTATCTGAGAGTCAATCCACGCCTTGGGTTTCTCAAGGCATCCTGATTTCTATTATCAGTGGTGCAAGTCACCCAAGGCAATATCAAAATAGGTTGGCTCTCCACATTTGTTGTGCACAAAATCTCATCGTCATTCCATCAAATCCTAAACTCAATAATCCCATGGAGTTCTTAATTTCCCCTCCTTCCCATCTATTCCATATTCTTCTATCTAAGATCATTGTGTTATTATTGGCATGTTCCCTCTTTTTAAATCATTCACATCAGGTAGAGTGCATTTCTTAGATAGTCATATTTTCCACAAAACATTTACCATATAAGATTGCATCACATAAATAAAAGATACACTCATCCATATAGCATTACATTTAGACTGCATTATAAATCATTCACACATGTGTATTTATACATAAAGAATAAAAATCATTCATCATACATCCAAAAACTATGCCAGCAACACATCATAAACATACATATATAAGCATCCACTCCGCATCACAAAATAGGTTAGCATAGCACATCCATGATTACATCCATATAGGACACCATAAGAAAAACAAAAATAATCCATCACAATAAATGCTACAAATCATCTGCCACCAATCAAATCATGTATATATATATAGAGGAAATTGTGTCTATCATGATACAATGATCACCTCGAAGGGTCAAAATATAATAGACAAGCAAAATGGGGAGCTATCTCTCCCCACCTATCTCTCCACCTCCCTCTGTTGTACCTCCCTCTTTTGTACCCCCCTCTATTGTACCTCCCCCTCTTGATCCTTCTGCACCCCCTGCTAGTGGCCGAAAACCCATTGATCCCCCTGTCTACTGACTCTGGGTCGGTTACTAACTATGAGTCCTCTAAGACTGTACACTCTCAGTGTACGAGGCTACTCGCTGTCCTATAGGCACTACTCCATGATATAAACCCCTATAATATTGTGCCTCTCGAGATGATCTCTCTTCTCTCTCTCGCTGCTACAATCTATCAGAAAATATCTATGCCAATCCAGCCGGAACCAATGCCTAGCGGGCTGCATCCTTCTCCCCCCAGAGCCATGTTGCATCTACCTCCACCCTCTGTACTCTAGCCCGTAACCCCTCTAACTCGACATCCTACCAAGGAAGAGTGTCTTGTAATCCTGCTATAGCTTGCCCCCCCCTTTTCCAACCCTAATTTTTGCCAAAATTAAAAATTTCCAAAAGAGGGGTAGTCCTACTCATCGATGGTCCATAGCTTGTCGGTCGGTCGAATCTTTGGATCCTCTCAGTGTGATGATCATGAACTAGAATGCGGTCCATCTCTCCTTCTCTTCTTCTTTGCTCTGAATAATTCCAAGGCTTGTGTGTAACAATGACCCCTCATTGGGTTCGTTGTGGCTTATATGGGCCCCCATGAGGGCCCATTTTCCTCTGCAGTCTCGCACCTCCTATTCTTCTTTCCAAATTCTTCATGACTGCTTCATATTTCTTCCTCATTTATCCCTTCCACCTTGATTCTTCTTCCTCTTTTTTCAAAAAATTTTCATCCTTTTTCCGAAAAAAATCTCGAGGGGGCATACACCTCCCATGCTTTATGCTGGGGCATCCTTTTCTTCTTCTATCTTCCACACACCGCCAAAATGTAGACACTTAAAATAATCATTTTAGTTATTTTTAATTCCTCACATAATTAATTATGATTCTGATCATGTCTTATATAGGATGTATCCTTCCTAAAACCAGACGATCTGATCATGTCTTATACAGGATGAAACCTTCCTGAAATTAGACGTTGTGATCAATCATGTCTTATATAGGATGTATCCTTCCTGAAGCTAGATGTTGTGATTTGATCATGTCTTATACACGAAGAATCCTTCCTAAAACCAGACGTTGTGATCTGATCATGTCTTATATAGGATGAATCCTTCCTGAAACCAGACGTTGTGATCAATCATGTCTTATACAGGATGTATCCTTCCTGAAACCAGACGCTCTGATCATGTCTTATACATGATGAATCCTTCCTAAAACCAGACACTCTGATCATGTCTTATACAGGATGAATACTTCCTAAAACTAGACACTCTGATCATGTCTTATACAGGATGAATCCTTCCTAAAACCAGACGCTTTGATCATCTTTGTCTTATACAGGATGAATCCTTCTAAAACCAGACTGAATCTAGATCTTATCAATCAAATCAAATATGTTTCAATCTTAACTACCTAAGCCATCAAGCTCATACTAGAATTTAGCAATCAAGAGCTGGGGCATCCTATCAAATCAATATCATCATCAAAGAAACGAGATTATTCTTTGAATCAACACGTCATCACACCTCACTTCAAAGAGGCACAAAATGTAGACACTTAAAAATAATTACTTTTAATTATTTTTAATTCCTCATATAATTAATTAATTAATTATGTTAATTCAATTTCTCCTCAATATTAATTAAATATAATTAATATTGTCACTATAGGATGTGACTGATTTATTTAATAAATCAATCCCTTTCTTTATTCTGCTAAAAAAATTAAATCCTCACAAATCTTCCTCTTGGCTAATTAATTTCAATTAATTAGTTAACCTACATGATTCCTACAAATCATCTTCTTAATTCATCATTAACCTAATAAATTCTTCTAGAAACTCCCTAAAATCACTTAACCTTATTCTTCTAATTTTTAATTCCCTCCACTTATTCTCTCTCCTAGTCAAATCCTCCTACAAATCCTAATCCCACCTAACATTTCCTCTAATCCCCCTTGTAATGAGTTGTTCATGGCTAATCATCATGATTAGCCACAAAGTCAACTCCTTGTCCCTTCCATCCAACCACTAGCTTTTCATGCTCTTTTCCTAGGTGAATGTGAGATTTTCAAAATCTCACAATCCTCTAGGCATCTCCTCTCCCATGGAATTTTTAATTCCTTCTTATTCCTCCAATCCCCATGATTATCCCTTTTTGGATAATTTTAAATTCCTCCTCCCCATTCTTCAAGGAATGTCACATCCCTTGCTCCTCTCAAGGGACATTGGGAAGTCTTCCCAATGCACCTTGCTCTTCTCAAGGTACCTTGGGAAGTATTCCCAATGTACTTTGAGGAGTGTGGAGACAAGAAATGCCTTTAAGGCATATCTCTTGGTCTCCACACCCTCTCTTGGGCCTTGTGGGAGCTCACAAGCAATCCTAGCCCTTCATCTTGAATCCATCCTAGCCATCCATTTTTCCTCTCCTCTTCAAATAAATTGATGATTCCATCCCTTCATTCTTCATATCCAAGTTCAGTAATCTTATGCTGCCCTTTTGAACCTAGGAAATCATCTTAGCAAGCAAGAGGAGAGCCATTTTGTCCAAATCATATTTCATCCACACTTAACCATTTTGTCCATATCATCCTCCTAGAATGCATTTCATATTGTGCACAACATTGGAGAGCCATCCACATCAAGCAAGCAAGAGGACCACATCAAGTGGAGCATCATCCAAGGGCACCTTCACTTCATCAAGCTCCATCCAAAGGAGAAGGTATTGGTTTGTGAGGTATATGCATTTCATTCTTGTTTTGAGCATTTCAAATTATGTCTTTGGATTTCATGTGATTATATGTTTGATTTTCATATTTGTTATCTAATCCACCTCACAAGTCTTTTCCCCTCTTTAGGTACTTATGGTTTAAAAAGCACGTATGGGGTACTTGTGGTGTAAGCAATGCGTACGCATTCGTTTTCCTATAAACAGCGCATACACGCTATTGTATAATATGATATTCTATTAATAATATGTAATATATAATATGTCTATAATATGATATTATATATATAATGTGTATATACATATAATATATAATATATGTATATATATATAGTATATTAAACATATATATACACATGTAAGTGTATTGTCTCCCCTCTCAAACACATACAAGGTGCCTCTCTCTCTCCCTCCCTCTCTCCCCTTCTCCCTTCCTCCATACCCCATCCCTCCCCCTCTCCCCTTATCCCTTCCTTCATACCCCATCCATCTCTCTCTCGCTCTCTCCCCTTCTCCCTTCCTCCATACCCCATCCCTCTTTCTCTTCTTCTCTCCCTCCCTCCCTCCCTCCATACCCCACTACAACTGTCTCTGCACTTCTATAGAAGTAAGTGAACTTATTTTTTGTCCTCAACTTCCTCTTTGATTTTTATCATGTATGCTCTCCTAAAAACATTAACTGATGGATTTTTGTTTGTATATTGAATAGGAGGAATAGGGTTCAAAATTGAACCATAGGTGTGTTACTATGACAAACAAAGAAATTTGCAGCAATATTCTTCTTGAATGTGTTTTTAATGAGCAGAGTAGATGTGGAAAATAGTGTCAACAAATCAACATGATGAGTTAGAGTACCTGCAATATGTTTTTCAGAAGGAAACAATAAGTAGGAAGAGAAAGAGGGAGATTAACACAGATGATGTCCGGTAGAATGATAGTGGTGGGTATGCGAGAGTTCCCATGTTATTACACAATGCTTATCACCTAAAGAAATTAAAGTTTGTTGTATGCATGGCAGTGGTAGTATATGATGATCGTCACTTGTCAAATAACTTGGAATGGTACATACCTATGAAATAAATCAAGTGTGTAATTCCTATAGTCACAATTGAGATCAGTCTTATAACCTTGCAAATTTAATAACATCACATGTTTTAGAACTTAGGCACTACTCTTAGGGTTAGGTCAAGCTCTTACACTTTCTTTTTAGTGAAGTCTCGTTGTTTGTTCGCTCGGAGTCTCAATGACTAATAAATTTGTGTGTGTATATTGAATAGGAGGAATAGGGTTTGGAATTGAACCATGGGTGTATTACCGTGACAAACAAGGAAACCTACAGCAATATTCTTCTCGAATGTGTTTTTAATGAGCAGAGCAGATGTAGAAAACAATGTCAACAAAGCAAAATGATGAGTCAGAGTACCTGGAATATGTTTTTCAGAAGGAAACAATAGGTAGGAAGAGAAAGAGGGAGAGTAACACATATGATGTCTTGTAGAATGATAGTGGTGGGTATGCGAGAGTTCCCATGTTGTTACACAATGTCTGTCACCTAAAGAAATTAAAGTTTGTTGTATGCATGGCAGTGGTAGTATATGATGATCATCACTTGTCAAATAGCTTGGAATGATACATACCCATGAAAGAAATCAAATGTGTAATTACTATAGTCACAATCGAGATTAGTCTTATAACCTTGGAATTTAATAGAATCATATGTTTTAGAACTTAGGCAGTACTCTTAGGGTTAGGTCAAGCTCTTACACTTTCTTTTTAGTGAAGTCTTGTTGTTTGTTCTCTTGGAGTCTCATTGTATGATGTTCTATTCATAACTTTAAATTTAATATATCATTTTATTAGCCCATCATATGACCCCTTAGGTGTCATTAGAAGTTGTATTGTTTCCTAAGAGGTCATATGGTGTCCTGTGACCCTTTAAGACCCCTCAGGACACCAATAACCCATAACAACATCATATGGTGTTCTAAAGGGTCCTATGGTGTTCTATGACCCCTTAGGACACCATTTGGTTTTTTATTGGTCCTATGGTGTGCTAAGGGATAATATAGTGTTGTATGACCCCTTAAGACACCCTATGACTCCTTAGATGTTGCTAGGGGCCATATTGTGTCTTGGATTCAATATCTCTTCCTCTCCCTCCTTCCCTCCCTCCCCCCTCCTCTCTCTCTCTCTCTCTCTCTCTCTCTCTCTCTCTCTCTCTCTCTCTCTCTCTCTCTCTCCCTTCATCCATACCCCATCCCTCTTTCACTTCTTCTCTCCCTCCCTCTTTCTCTTCTTCTATAATTCCTATAGTCAAAATCAAGATCAGTCATATGGTGTCCTGTGTCCTTTCTCTCTCCCTCTCCCTCCTTCCCTCCCCCCTCTTCTCTCCTTCTCTCCCTCCCTCTACCTCTCTCACTCTCTCTACCTTCCCTACCCCATCTCTCTCTCATTCCCTCTCTCTCCCTCTCCCTCCTTCCCTCTCTCTCTCCCTCTCCCTCTCTCTCTTCTCCCTCCTTCCCTCCCCCCTCTTCTCTCCCTCTCTCCCTCTCTCTACCTTCCCTCGCCCCTCTCTCTCTCTCTCCCTCTCTCTCCCTCTCCCTCCTTCCCTCTATCTCCCTCTCCCTCTCTCTCCCTCTCTATCCCTCCCCCCTCTCTATCCCTCTCCCCTTTCCTCTCCCTCCCTCCACCCTACTCTCCCTCTCCTTTCCTCCATACCCCTTCTTCTCTCCCCCCTCCCCCCTCTTCTCTCCCTCTCTCCCTCCCTCCTTCCCTTCTACCCCACTCCTCTCTCCCTCCCCCCTACTCTCCCTCCTCTCTCTCTCTCTCTCTCTCTCTCTCTCTCTCTCTCTCTCTCTCTCTCTCTCTCTCTCTCTCTCTCTCTCTCTCTCTCCCTCCCTTCCTCCATACCCCTTCTTCTCTCCCACCATCCCCCTCTTCTCTCCCTCTCTCCCTCCCTCTACTTCTCTCCCTCTCTCTACCTTCCCTCCCCCCTCTCTCTCTCTCCCTATCTCTCCCTCTCCCTGCTTCCCTCTCTCTCTCCCTCTCCCTTTCCCTCTCCTCCCCCCTCTCTCTCTCCCTCTCCCCTCTCCTCTCCCTCCCTGCCCCTACTCTCCCTCTCCCTTCCTCCATACCCCTTCTTCTCGCCCACCTTCCCCCCTCTTCTCTCCCTCTTTCCCTCCCTCCTTCCCTTCTACCCCCTCCTCTCTCGCACCCCCATACTCTCCCTCCTCTCTCTCTCTCTCTCTCTCTCTCTCTCTCTCTCTCTCTCTCTCTCTCTCTCTCTCTCTCCCTTCCTCCATACCCCTCCTTCTCTCCCTCCCTCCCTCCCTCCCTCCCTCTACCTTTGTCCCTCCCTCTACCTTCCCTCCCTCCTCTCTCTCTCTCTCCCTCTCTCTCCCTCTCCCTCCTTCCCTCTCTCTCTCTCTCCCTCTCCCTCTCCCTCCCCCCTCTCTCTCTCTCCCTCTCCCATCTCCTCTTTCTCCCTCCCCCTACTCTCCCTCTCCCTTCCTCCATACCCCTTCTTCTCTCCCACCCTCTCCCATCTTCTCTCACTCCCTCCTTCCCTTCCACTCACCCTCCTCTCTCCCTCCCACTACTCTCCTCTCTCTCTCTCTCTCTCTCTCTCTCTCTCTCTCTCCTCCCTTTTCATTCACATCTTTTCTACTACCAATAGCGCGTACAGGGTACTGAAACTATTAGTTCACTACCCTGCCATAACTTCTTTAAGGCAAAGGAGTGCATACATGGTACTTATTACTTGTAAGCACGTATGGGGTACTGAGCCCATTATTCGTTACCCTGTGATAACATTTTTTAGGCTTAGGAGCGCGTACGCACTACTTATTAGTCCAGAATGGGAAAAAAGAATATCGTTGGGCTTGTCAACATTTTATGGACTAACAACATGCACACGGTTCATAGACATAGTTTTAGTTGCCCAAGAGCCTCAACTACCTCAAAAGATGTTTTTGAGATTGTTGAAGGCCCCACTAGAACTATGTTGCACTTCTATCATTGTTTTATACATAGAAGTAAGTGAATTTTTTGTTTTTGCATGATTTCAAATTATTGAATTATTGTTCTTATTAGTTTTCGTCAATATTATTGTGATTGTTTAATAGTTTGATTCCAAAAAATAGTGATAAGATGCATATTTATGGTCATTTGTTTGTTTATGAACTTTTGTTTACATATATATGTAACATGATTCTATTTAGGACAACCGATATCAACCATGGGAAAGAACAAGTGAGGAATGATGGAACAACGAGAGGCTCAAAAGGAAAGACAAAGGCAGCGTATGAAGAAATTGCTTGACATAAGAATAATGGGAGAAGAAGGTATGTCATCCTCAACATCTCAATTCGATTTACCAAATGAATATAATGAACCTAATGCAATTGAAGAAGAGACATTTGATTTACCATTTTAACCTAATGCAATTGAAGAAGATACCGCGTGAATAATCAATTAAATGATGAATGCATTACACCTTCTCTACTTGATGAATTGAATGTACATAATGCACTGATGTTAACACCTCCTAGAATCATTCATAGGAAACCAAAGTATCTAATTGACATTGATTAGAATATATTGAAGCCAATGCCCAATAAAATGAATGAACGAACTTGTAGGAGAATGGTTAAAAGAATATGGCAAAACTATTTTTAAAACTTAAATCAAACCGCAAGATGTCAATTAATTGTTCAAATGAGTAAAAATTAGAATTTTAGAGAGACAATGAAAATTCTAGGCCTAAGATCATTTGAAACTAACAGTGAAAGAACTATTGTGAGAAATCTATTTGATGCATATCAAGCTATTGGTTCAAAATCATGTACTAAAGATTCTAATGCTACTTGACGTGTCATTACATCAAGCATAATGAGCAAGAAAATAAAAAAAGATCGTTTGATAGGCAAAACAAGTAATTCATTAAATGTTAGTAGAACAACATTAAGTAAAACATTAAAGAGGCGGTAAAAATATAGGAACCTAACAATAATTCTCTTTGGGCATTCTCAGGTAGACTACCATGCAAAGACAAGGTTGTTGTCGATGCACTAAAAATATTAATTGAAAAAATTTGGCATGACAACATAAGAGTTTTTCCCAACCAAAGAGATGTTGTTATAAGGCAAATTGGGTCTCAAATCGTGAGCCACATGCCAAACACTATTTGGATATGACTCAAACTAAATTTTATGAAAGATTCCTTCAAAAGTTTCCTCAAATAAGAATTTCTCAAAGATTTTTTGAAATGGAAAAACCTTTTTATATTAAGATTAATCATGTACGCACCACGTGTTGTAGGATGCATATTGAATTTTCCATGCATTATGATATTTTTCATCATATTTGTTCTACTTTGCACACTAACGATGTTTTGCAGGAATGTAATATACAAGCACCTCCTAAGTCGGTACGAGAATTTATTTCAAGTGTGCTATGTAATAGACATGATGGTTGCATTTATTATAAGATGCCTTGTTTGGAAGGTTCTTGTGCTATATGTGGTGGTTTTCTTCGTTTACCAAGATGTTTACATTTGGAGAACATACATGAAATTGGTATGAAACTAGTTTCTTTTGGAAAATACAAGACAGTTGCATATGGAGTTAAAGATGGAAAAGATTTGAAGAGATGTGAGCTAGTGAAAAATGATATATGTATAATGCCAAATTTTGTATAAAATCCCATGAGATGATTTGTAAGAAATTTTTTTCTATAATCAAATAGCCAAGAGCTGATTTGACCATATTTAGAGGCAAATTTTTGAATAATATGTGACAATGTTTTGTGACTATTTTGTGTGTCAATGTTTTGTGACTATGTTTTGAGTGTATGTGATGTGTCCTTGGTCAATCATGAGCATTCTTGATTCTTGTATAATCATGGAGAATTATTTGAGTCATTATCAGATCGTAGGGGTCATAGATTGAGACTAGATACAATTTGAGCAAAAATTGTCATTGTTGTCAAAAAAATTGTCAAAATAGTTGTCAAGAAACTTCTACATTGCATTGATATGGTATGACTCTCAATGTTCTGACACTTTGGGATGCACGATAGGGGAATGTCTAGTGTAAACCTTCCCACCCTAATGTGCTTGAGACATCGGTTTGTACACACGACAAACCAAATCAATTCTAGCCAATCTAGCAACTTTGGATTGCATGCAACTGACGGTTTTTGCGTCAGGAGAAAAAATGCTACCTATTGAAAATGGCTCCGACTCATCAAAAAATGAGACAGGCCATTGTAGAGGAGCCTCACATGACCCCATAGGTTCAAACAGATCAACCATATGTGTTTTGGATTTGAAGACGCAATCCATTAAATTTTGACAATTTTTTGGACTCGGGGCACTTGAGAGATCGCACTGGTACGGTATGACTCTCAATGTTTTGATGCTTTGGGATGCATAAAAGTGGCATGGATAGCATAAACCTACCCACTCAGATGTGCTCATGATGTCAGTTTGTGCACCCAATGAACCAACTCAATTCTAGCCAATCTGGCAACTTTGGATTGCATGCAACTGACGGTTTTTGCAATATGCAAAAAAATGCTACCAATTGAAAATGGCTCCGACTCATCAAAAACCAAGATAGGCCATTATAGAGGAGCCTCACATGACCCCATAGGTTCAAAAGGATCAACCATATGTGTCCTGGATTTGAAGAAACAGTCCATCAAATTTTGATAAAATTTTGGACTCAGGGGACTTGAGAGATCGCACCGGTTCAGTTGGAGTCTCAACATTCCGACGCTTTGGGATGCATAAAAGGGGAATCCCTAGCATAAACCTTCCCACTTAGATGCTCTCACAATGTTTTTTTGTGCACACGACAAACCGAATCAATTCTAGCCAATCTGGAAACTTTGCATTGCATGCAACTGACGGTTTTTGCAGCAGGCAAAAAAATGCTACCAATTGAAAATGGCTTTGAATCATCAAAAACTGAGACAAGCCATTGTAGAGGATCCTTACGTGACCCCACGAGTTCAAATGGATTGACCATATGTGTCCTGGATTTGAATAAATAGTCCATCAAACTTTGACAATTTTTTGGACTCAGGGCACTTGAGAGATCGCACTGGTATGATATGACTCTTGACGTTCCAGTGCTTTGGGATGCACAATAGGGGCATGCCTAGTGTAAACCTTCCCACTTAGATGTTCTCATGATGTCAGTTTGTGCACACGAGAAACTGAATCAATTCTAGCCAATCTGACAATTTTGCATTGCATGCAACTGACAATTTTTGCAGCAAGCAAAAAAATGCTACCAATTGAAAATGGCTCTGACTCGTCAAAAAATGAGATAGGCAATTATAGAGGAGCCTCACAGGACCCCATGGATTCAAACGGATCAATCATATGTGTCCTGGATTTGAAGAAATAGTCCATCAAAATTTTAACATTTTTTGGACCTAGGGCACTTGAGAGATCACACTAGTACGGTATGATTCTCAATGTTTCAACGCTTTGGGATGCATGACAGGGGCATGCCTAACATAAACCTTCCCACCTAGATGCCCTCGCGATGTCAGTTTGTGCACACGATGAGCGGAATCAATTCTAGCCAATCTGACAACTTTGGATTGCATGCAACTGATGATTTTTGCAATAGGCGAAAAAATGCTACCAATTGAAAATGGCTCCGACTCGTCAAAAACCAAGATATGCCATTGTAGAGGAGCCTCACATGACCCCATGTGTTCAAATATATTGACCATATGTGTCCTGGATTTCAAGAAACAGTTCACCAAATTTTGATAATTTTTTGGACTCAGGGCACTTGAGAGATCGCACCGATTCGGTATGAGTCTCGATGTTCTGACGCTTTGGGATGCACAAAAAGGGCATGCCTAGTGTAAACCTTCCCACTTAGATGTGCTCATGATGTCGGTTTGTGCACATGATGAACCGAATCAATTCTAGCCAATCTAGCAACTTTGCATTGCATGCAACTGACGGTTTTTGCAGCAGGCGAAAAAATGCTACCAATTGAAAATGGCTCCGACTCATCAAAAATCAAGATAGGCCATTGTAGAGGATCCTCACTCAACCCCATGGGTTTAAATAGATCAATCATATGTATCTTGGATTTGAAGAAACAGTCCATCAAATTTTGATAATTTTTTGGACTCAATGCACCTGAGAGATCACACCAGTATGGTATGACTCTCGACGTTCTGACGCTTTGGGATGCATGACGGGGGCATGCCTACTATAAAAATTCCCACCTGGATGTGCTCATGATGTTGATTTGTGTACACGATGAACAAAATTTGACCATTGCGAGCGTGAGGGTGCTCTCGCACCAAACACATATTGTTGTTCATATTCATATTGTCATTTTTTGTTGTTTATATTCATATTGTTGATTACATATGCAAATATTCATTTATATTTATAAAAGGGCAGCCACCAAATACAGCGAATACACAATAATGAACTGAATACAAGGAGTTTGGTAGGGTTAATTAAACATTTTATAAATTTTATCAAATCATATTCCACAATTGCAATGTTTTATATCATATATTTTGTTGTTTATATTCATATTATTGATTACATATGTAAATATTCATTTAAATTTATAAAAGGACAACCATAAAATACAATGAATACAAAATAATGAACTTAGTACACATTTATTGGATCAAATATCGATATTTATATATATAAAAAAAGGCATGTCTGCCAAGTCAATACAAGTTTTACAAAAATGTGGCATATGTCATGTCCAAATCGATATACAATAAAAATGTAGAATATATATTCATGTATTGGTCATTCTATGACCAAAACTAACACTATATGATCTTGAACTTGTGGTGGATCATCAAAAACAAGCCTCTTCGATGTAGTACATGGCTCTGTAGATGGTTGTAAAACCAAAATTCAAAAGCCAAGTTAGAATTCTTTTGTAGAAAATAGTTCACAATTAACAACATAACTATGCATTTAACTTTAATTCTTTTGCAATTGAAATGTAGATTACCTTATCAGCTGATCTAGGAGCTAATATCTTCGCTCTCCTCTCCTTGTCACTCTTAGACATTTTCTTGAAGACATACTTAAATGGATCCACCGTATGGCCATACCGTGAAGGGGTCTATTGTAGATTAAATGTACAATTAATACAATGTACTAACATAAATATATCAAAAACAATTAAAAGCTATAATATAGAGATCAATGGCATACCTATGCCTGAGATGCTTCTCCAATGGACTAAGGATGGCTCACCATCGATGTAGAAAATGTCGCTATTACCTATACAAAAAAAATTCAAAGATTAAATACAATTAATATAATGAGAAGTATTGAAGGTTAAAAACAATTAATTTTACATATCAAACAAAAGTGTACCGGATCCTGAGATGCTTCTCCAGTGCATGGAGGAGGGTTTGCCATTGATGAAATAGGTAATGGATATTTCCTGTATGAAAAAATTATAAGATTATAATATATCACAAGTTCACATGTACGCGTGCATATAATCATGAAATCAAGAAAATAAAGTAGAGATACATACCTCCGCCCTCTCTTGATCCATGGGCAAATCAGGTACATTCAACAAATCCACATAGCTCAATGGCCACTGTACATGTAAAATAGAAAAAAAAATGCTAATCAATCTACAAACCCCAACTAATACTTGATTTCAACATTTTCAAACAATTGTACAGCTAAAAATGTGTACAATTACCATCTTCCCATGTTTTGGTGTCTTTGAGGAATTATTTTTCTTAGGACGAGCCCTAGACGCAGAGGGGGTACCCTTAAAAAACAAAATTAACATGAGATATTAGTAGAGATAATGAATTAAAAATAATTTTAAAAATCTAAAATGAAATGACTTGCATATTCCATCAAAACAATACATAAAAAGGGTTGTACAAAATATGATACTGTATAGCCTTGTAGGCCAAAATCAATCACTGAGAGCGTGATGTCATCAATCTAGGACATTTTGTCCCCTGCCAACACCTATAAACTAGAAATTGGACCAAGCATTAAAGATAGTTAGTATATCTTGTATTTTTTTGAATTCAAAGTGTACTATTCTATTTTAACATGTTACAAAATTTATACCTCAGGCATCGAAGTTGCAACTATAGTAACTTGGGGAGGAGTATGGGATACCGTTGTTGCATCCTGAAATGCATACTATTTGTCTCAATTTAAATCGATGTATAAATGAAAATTCATTTATGTAATTACAAATTTAAAGTGACTGATAAATAAAATGCTATGAATTCAAATCAACACACCTGTGTCTGTGGCTCATGGGAAAACAACATGTCCATCAACTCATCTGTCAGTGCGAAATCCTCAACCATGTAGGCCTGACATCTACTCCCACAAATTGTGCATAGATGAGATGAGGATCCATCTGCATCGACTGCATCATCTATCCCCAAGCATATCCCCGATAAACTGACACACATATGCTGGATGGGCTCTATGTCACCACCTAATGGCTCATCATCCAATACAATAGGGTGTGCTATTGATGTCCCATGCTGGATGATGGCACCAGTCAATGTTGTGGCCGCCTAAAGAGTATGTAGCTCCATCGACTCTTTCAGCTCTACTGGGACAGCCTGATGCACCTTGGGTTTGGGTGCTAGGGGGCGGTGACTCTCTATGGGTAATCACCTACAGGCTCCAGGTCTATCTTGGGCAGAGCCACCACCTCTACCATGGAACTCTCTCATGTCAAAATAGTTTGGGTGTACATTGAGCACAAACTCACAATATACTTTTGTCAAAAAATATAATGGCACCTCATAATTATTACAAGGTGGATCATCAAAGACAATCCACCACCTCTGCCAAAAAAGATTCTTCATCTGCACATTGGTACACCAATGTATGGGAAACCTCTTTGCATTAAGAGGTAATGACTTACTAGTTTTGGGATCAATGAAAAGGGCACATATTTGTTGTTTAGTAATATTTTTTGGTTTTTACTCCATCGTATGATAGCCCATCGACATAGAATTGATGACACCTATCCCTAAAGCTTCCCCATTTGGTAATTTGTGTGGAAACAACTATGGCACCACTAGCTAATATTTCTAGGCTAGTGGCAAGGGATTGATGTTTCTCAAGTTCAGAAGTTTTCAATTTAACAATCAATCTATTGATTTTAGACATATTTTGTCTTAACTGATGTAGCGTCGTAAATTGTACACACTTGCTAGGGTGGTACAATTTCACACCTAGTTTAGCACCCGCCTTGGCACATTTTGCATTTTGCATTGCATTTCCCCTTAGCACTTAATTAATTAAATTAATTAGGTCTAAGGTTCTATTTCATCATCTCCCACATCATAAAGTTGGGCCCTTTCATTAAAGTGTGCCCCTTTCATTTTATTCTTCCAATACATCATTTAATCAAAAACCCTAATTAGGTCCTATTTTGAACTTGGGGGCTTGATTTCGGGGGTCAAAACATCTCGAAATTAGCTGTAACTTCGGGATTCTCTCTAAAATCATCATATCCGACGGCCCTAAAAATTTGGTGAAAAGTTGTCGGGACCATGGCGCCCGGAGTGCAACATGGTCCCGGACATTTTTCCCGAAATTTTAGGAGCGCGATCCAATCATAAAATAAAGCTTAACCCCAATAAATTGGTGGGAGATTCAATCTCTAAGTCGGCCTAAAGTCAAAATTAAGACCTAGGGTTTCATATATAAGAGCTCTCTTTCTTCATTTGAAAGGATCGAATTTTTGGCTTTCGAGGACCTTCTAGGCAGCGAAAGAGCAGATCTTTGAAGACTTCAACAACATTCAACATCCTTCTATCAAGCATTTATCAATTTCATTCATCCATTTAGGGCTTGGAAGACATTGAAGAACAATAGGAGATTACCGACTGAAGATTGGCTTGTACTCCTCCCTTGAGGGTTGGGTATGATTTCATGTTGTTTTCATGTCTTTGCATAAGCTTCAATATATCCTTTATTCATGCTTTAGATCACTTTGCATCTTGATTTAGAGCATTTACATTATCATTTACAAGCAATTAGGGTTTACTTTTTAGGTTGCTCTAGTTTGCTTGCTTGCATTTTAGGACCTTGCACACACACTAGGTCTGCACACACAATACATTTTACAATACAACTTGGCTATTCGTGGAGGTGGAAATCACCAAAGTGGGGGTTTGACTAAGGCAAAACCCTATATAGCCGCCCAAAACACCTTTTCAGATATAAGTGCAGGTTTCGGGACTCGGACGACGCCATAAGTTACAGATCCAGAAGAAGCAGACTGAGACCGACCTTCCCACCAAATTTCGGAGCAAAAGACCAGGACAGGGGCATGGGGTGCCCTGGTCCTGCCAGGACAGGGGCACTGGGCACCCTGGTCCCTGGGACAGGGGCGCTGGGCGCCCTGGTCCTCCTGACAGACAGCATTTTCAGCATTTTTGACAGCTTTTCCAGAGTGCAAAACAGCAGTTTCCAGAGCAGTTTCAGGGGCAGAATCAGGACAGTGGCGCCCGCGCCCCCATCCCGAACATTTTCAGTCAGATTTTAACTTCGGGTACGCATTTGCATTCTTGTCTTGTCCTTGTGTTTACAGCTTTCCATCATTTAAGTTCAATTCTGTAATCTTGTTATTAGTTCATACTTGCACTTTGGGGTTAGGGATTGAACTTGCATCAATTCATCTTTCAATTACAACAAAGGAATAGAAATCCTAATAGGTAGCCCGTGGCTCTCTCTTCCACAAGAAGAAGTAGCCAATTGTGTGATACCTCTAGGCTCTTTCGTATTCCACAAATGTGTGACTGAAAGTGAGATTAGGGCATGTTTTCTTAGTGTCACTTTCTCCCCCACACATTTTGGTGAACCCGACGTGAATCTATCATTGCTTCCTCTTGCATTGCATTTGTTAGATCTAGATCTAGATTTAGTGTGTTTTCATTTCATTTTCATTAAAAAGAAAAAAAAAAAAAAAGTGTGTTTCTTTGCATTGTGTGTTTAAATTTTATGCAATTTCAAAATGTCAGATTTTTTTTTGCAAGATGTTCATATTTGTGATGATTATGAGTTAGATGAAGCTTTAGATGAATTTTTGAAACCTAAATATACCAAACCTTCATTTTACCAAAAACTCATAAACATTTTTACTATGCCATTTCGTTGTGATGAGAAAGATAAGTCGAATGATTCCTCTCAAGGGTACATTCCTATCAGCTCTTCCACTAAATCTAGTAACATGGTTGTTTTCAATGATCCCCTCTATGAAGAGATATCTCCTTTTGAATCAAAAGATAAACCTTTTAATAGATATGATCATGCTTTGTTGAATGATGCCCTTGATGCCTTTGTGTCTCCTAAAAAACACTCCCTTCATGAGGATCCTTTTGTGCAAGAAGATGACATTATCCTTACATTTCCTAGTGATGGCATTTCCTTTTCCAACAAAATTCCCACTAGAGATGATGAATTAATGATAAATGCTTACCCTTCTCCTAAAGTTTGTCTTACCCATAAGCATCCCTTAGAGAAAGAAGATGAAATAATAAGCAATTTCCTTAATTCTCTCTCCCCTAAAGATCATATTGAACATATTTTGAGGAAAGAGGATGAGTTTAACACATCTACTGATGCTCTCCCTCCTAAGGACGAGGAATTAATAAACAATGTTATCTCCTCTCCCGAAATTGACAATACTTCAAACATTCCTTTCAACAACCTCACTATTTGGGATGAACCATTAGAAGAAGGTATAGATTATTCTCTACCCCTAGCCAAAGGGGATGAAATCAAGATTGGAAACTCCCTTGATAGTTTCTCCCCTTCCTTGAATCTCAATTATTCTCCCTCTAAAAATAAAGCATCTCCCTCTCCTCAACTTGGTTCTATTCATAAGGAAACCCTAGTTCAAAGAAAGATGGTTAACATTTCTTTCAAAGATCTCCCTCTCAAAAGTGAGACTTTAGAGAGTAGTGTTGATCCTTCTCCTAGAGAGTTTATTCCCCATGTAGACCCTGTGATGATAAAGGATGATATGACCTTTCCTAGTATTACTCTTCCTACTAGAACATCAATGCCTATCCCTTGTCTCTCTCCTAAAATTGATTTGATCCGTGATAAGATTTTAGTGCAAGAGAAGACTATCAATAATTCTTCCAATGCTTTTGTTCATTCCTCTAAACCATCCTCAATCAATTTGATACATGTGAATGAAACACCTAACAAACCTCTCTTCACTGTCCAAGGTGCTTGTCCTTCTCAAAATTCTCAACCTTTAAATAAGCCTATCTTAGTGGTTCAAGGTGGTTATGCTAATGATTCTTTTTGCACGCCTAAGAAACCTATTATTACTGTGCAAGGAGGTTATTCTACTAAGAGCCCTTATGAGTATGCTAAGCATTTGACTAGAGAGAGTTATCATGCAGTTGCCCATACCTATAACACAAGAAACAATATGCAACCTAATCCTCCTCCAGTTATCCCCACTTCACTTCCTCCTTCCCAAACTATTCTTCCTCAAGCTCCTCGTATTTAAAAAATGCTTAGTAAGGACTATGATCTCATAGAACAACTTAAAACTACCCCTGCTAAGATATCCCTTTGGGATTTGATCCAAACTTCTTCTGCTCATCATGGAATGTTACAAGATGCCTTGAAAGATTTGAATGTTCCTCCACCTAATACATCCAGTAATATAGTGTCTTTGGTTAACTCTGTGATGAATCCTAAAGCTCAAATTGTGTTTACCCAAGATGAGTTGCCTACTAGTGAAATTCAACATCAATATGATCCCTTGATGATTGTGGTTATCATAAATGACACTGCTATAAGACGAACACTGGTAGATAATGGCTCTGGCCTTAATGTGTGTAGCATTAATCTATTGCATAAAATGAATGTGGATACATCTCTCATTGAGCCTGACTCTCATCCCATTCGAGGCTTTGACAATGTGGCTAAGACTTCATTAGGTATTATCACCTTACCCATCATAGTAGGACTTGTTACTTTGCCTACTCCTATCCATGTTATGTCAGGAAATCTAACATACAACTTGTTATTAGGGAGACCTTGGATTCATAGTATGCAAGCTGTCCCCTCTACATTGCATAGACAAGTTAAATTTATTTATAACAATAAGACATATACCTTGATAGGTGATACTAATCTTCAGGCTTGTTTGCAAACATCTACTTCCAAAGGGAGTTCTTCTAAATCTTCCTCTTCTAATGACGACTCTTTAAACAAAATACCTATGGATGAATCATCACCCTCTGATAATCAAAATTCTTTGGATGAGTCTAAAGCTCCTGAAGAAGATCCTTCTCGACTCGAATCTACACATGAAAAGGCTTTTGATCCTGAGAAGGTTCTCGCAGAAGATGATTGGGGATCTCTTGATTTTAATCCCACCTTTGTAGGTGAGTATAGGGTTCCTCCTAGAGCGCTTAAAGTTAAAGAAAAGGAAGAAACTAAAAATCAATCAGTCTTACCTGAACCTATGAGCAATAATTTTGTGGCCGCTTCTCAAACTTCTTCTCCTCACACCTCTAATTATGAAGAGTTTGATTCTTTGTCTTATGAAAAACCACCTTCTCTTCCTGAAATGGTTGATCGTTATGGTCGTGGTTTTCGCATTTTTGCTAAGCATGGGTATCATGGAAATGGTTGTGGCGCTCATGAACAAGGGATAAAAGTTCCTCTAGAGACTAATTTTCAGAATTATGCCTTTGGACTCAGCTATAATCCCTGCAAACGTACCAAAGCATCTAAAAGACCATCTCTCAATGTGAATGCTATATTTAGTAGTGATGATGATCTCACTTCAACTAAATCATCTTCTACTTCTATCAACTCTCATTCCCCTCATAAGGAAATCTTGGCAATGAACAAATCTCTTTATGAATCCCCTCAAATTTCTAAATCCACTTATGAATCTTTATCTCCTATTCATCATAAAGTCCTTTCCTCTAGGGATAAGGCTCTAATAAATTACACTCATCCCTCTTCTAAGATTTCATGTGACTTTTCTTCTTCAATTTTTATCATTTTATACATGTTTTTGATCTCACTTATAGTTGAGCATTTAACATGTCATATTCAAATACCTCATTTAGTCTGTCATGTCTTTAAATAACATTAATGGCTATTATGTTGCTCATCATTATGTGACATTGGTAGCTCATTTACTGGGGGCTCATTGTCATTCATGATGGTACAATTTCAAGTGCAATCATATTTTTTGAAGCAACATAATAGCCTAATTTTCTTGTTCCTATGGGGACAAGAGTGATTTCATACATCTCTTCTTTTGCTTATGTCCAAATCTCTCCCTAGAAGATTGTGTAAGTCCTTCTCATTGTCCTTATCCTTGGGAGGCAATGATCTTTCCTTATTTTTATCTAAGGATCCACTTTGTCCTATTTTGTGGATGGTGTGGACTTTATTACTTGATGTTATGCCTTGTACGCATTTGTTGTTGTTTGTTCAAGGATTCTCTCTTACAAGAGGTGTAAGTCCTTGACTACAACCTCTTTTGCACTTGGTAAAATACATCCATAATGAATTCACTCTCCCGATTGGGTTAAAAAGAGCGTCATCCTTCATTAAGAATCACTTTCACCTCGCAAAAGAAGGAAGTATTGCATTCTTATTCTCTTCTTTGTCTTATTCTAGAAGATGTTATATTTGTCTAAGACAACTCCTCTCGGGGATAGATGCCTTTTGTACAAAGATCTCTTCTCCTCTAAGGATCTCCTTTACACATACTACAAGATATCCCTTTTCAACTATCTTATCCTTGCTTAAAGAGTGCAAAACTCTCTTGCTTGGATCTATGACATTGTTGCATTTTTGGGGTATCTTCTTTTGTGATGAAGGTAGGTATCCTTGTTCTACTTTGCTTATGACATAAACATTACACTTTTTGAGCAATGGGTCATTCTTGGAACTAGAGCACAGACTCTTAGAGTGAGATGTCTCCATTTTTCTTTTATGCAAGGTGATTATTCTCGGAACCAGAGTACAGACTCTTAGAGCGAGATGTCACACTTTTGTACTATACATATACAGGTTGTAGCATACTCGGGCATAGACTCCTATGAGGTGCTTCTAACCTCCCTTACACACACATGCACGAGGTTGAGTGGAACTAGCGGCATAAGGCTAGACTTTCTCACTCTCCTCCCTTACATGGATCACCTAGACAAGATCTAGGGGTGAGAAGTCCATGTTTTCTCTCTCACTATTCTTCTCATGGATCACCAATGTGTGTATTCATGCTTTTTTTTTCCTTTCTTTTCTTCTCTTTGCATTTTGTTTCCATTTACATCCTTCATCTCATGTTAGAGAACTCTCAAATCCTCACACTCTTTGTTGTGTTGGAATTGAGATTTAGTCCTCTTTCTTACCAAATGATTCTCCATTAGTTTTTGATCTCATATCAAATCTTCTTGTGAGCATTTGTCATCAATATTCTTTAACAATTCGAAGTGGTAAACATGATACCCTGTTTCAACTCACTAAAATTAGCAAGCCAAAACAGGGGGGGGCATATAGCTACCCTCAAATTTTCATCACCTTCCTTAGTAAGCATTAGGTGATTTTGTGATCTAACATGTGTTTTGTAGGGTGCGGTTCCTAACTTTGTACTGCAGATACCCCTGGGGGCTTCGTCCGACGACTTATGGATATATCCTTTTTCAAATAATGTTTACTTTTCTGTACTTTAGCTTGCATATGCACGTAGTGTTCATATGACCGCTAAAGTGGGGGCTAAATGTAGCGTCGTAAATTGTACGCACTTGCTAGGGTGGTACAATTTCACACCTAGTTTAGCACCCGCCTTGGCGCATTTTGCATTTTGCATTGCATTTCCCCTTAGCGCTTAATTAATTAAATTAATTAGGTCTAAGGTTCTATTTCATCATCTCCCACATCATAAAGTTGGGCCCTTTCATTAAAGTGTGCCCCTTTCATTTTATTCTTCCAATACATCATTTAATCAAAAACCCTAATTAGGTCCTATTTTGAACTTGGGGGCTCGATTTCGGGGGTCAAAACATCTCGAAATCAGCTGTAACTTCGGGATTCTCTCTAAAATCGTCATATCCGACGGCCCTAAAAATTTGGTGAAAAGTTGTCGGGACCATGGCGCCCAGAGTGCAACATGGTCCCGGACATTTTTCCCGAAATTTTAGGAGCGCGATCCAATCATAAAATAAAGCTTAACCCCAAGAAATTGGTGGGAGATTCAATCTCTAAGTCAGCCTAAAGTCGAAATTAAGACCTAGGGTTTCATATATAAGAGCTCTCTTTCTTCATTTGAAAGGATCGAATTTTTGGCTTTCAAGGACCTTCTAGGCAGCGAAAGAGCAGATCTTTGAAGACTTCAACAACATTCAACATCCTTCTATCAAGAATTTATCAATTTCATTTATCCATTTAGGGCTTGGAAGACATTGAAGAACAATAGGAGATTACCGACTGAAGATTGGCTTGTACTCCTCCCTTGAGGGTTGGGTATGATTTCATGTTGTTTTCATGTCTTTGCATAAGCTTCAATATATCCTTTATTCATGCTTTAGATCACTTTGCATCTTGATTTAGAGCATTTACATTATCATTTACAAGCAATTAGGGTTTACTTTCTAGGTTGCTCTAGTTTGCTTGCTTGCATTTTAGGACCTTGCACACACACTAGGTCTGCACACACAATACATTTTACAATACAACTTGGCTATTCGTGGAGGTGGAAATCACCGAATTGGGGGTTTGACTAAGGCAAAACCCTATATAGCCGCCCAAAACACCTTTTCAGATATAAGTGCAGGTTTCGGGACTCGGACGACGCCGTAAGTTACAGATCCGGAAGAAGCAGACTGAGACCGACCTTCCCACCAAATTTCGGAGCAAAAGACCAGGACAGGGGCATGGGGCACCCTGGTCCTACCAGGACAGGGGCGCTGGGCGCCCTAGTCCCTGGGACAGGGGCGCTGGGCGCCCTGGTCCTCCTGACAGACAGCATTTTCAGCATTTTTGACAGCTTTTCCAAAGTGCAAAACAGCAGTTTCTGGAGCAGTTTCAGGGGCAGAATCAGGATAGTGGCGCCTGCGCCCCCGTCCTGAACATTTTCAGTTAGATTTTAACTCTGGGTACACATTTGCATTCTTGTCTTTTCCTTGTGTTTACAACTTTCCATCATTTAAGTTCAATTCTGTAATCTTGTTATTAGTTCATACTTGCACTTTGGGGTTAGGGATTGAACTTGCATCATTTCATCTTTCAATTACAACAAAGGAATAGAAATCCTAATAGGTAGCCCGTGGCTCTCTCTTCCACAAGAAGAAGTATCCAATTGTGTGATACCTCTAGGCTCTTTCGTATTCCACAAATGTGTGACTGAAAGTGAGATTAGGGCATGTTTTCTTAGTGTCACTTTCTCCCCCACACAACTGATTAATTAATTGCTCCTATGTTTCAGGTGTACGGTCAAAAGGAGGAATTGGGGGTTGTTCTTGTGTGTTTTTGGGAGGTGCATTTGGTTGTTCTTGTGGGTTTTCAGGAGTTGCATTTGGTTGTTCTTGTTTTGGATTAGAAGAATTTGGTTTTTGAAACAAAAAATGAAAAAACCTAATCAAAATTAATGAAATTAAATTTAAAATGTAAAACAAATTGAACAAATGGCAAAGAACGACAAAAATAAACAAAAAATAACCTTGATCCATAGCTTGGAGGACAAATCTAGCGCCCCGTTCGTAGTTTACGAGAGGAAATAGAAAAAAATTGAAGTAAAAACATGCTATTCAGGGTAAATGAGACCTAGTTTTTTTTTTTTTAACTTTTTTTACCAGGCACTACATACGCATTTATATTTGGATTATTAGAGCGTACGCGCTCATTTTCCTATGAGAAGCACATATGCACTCATTTTCCTAGGCATAGCGCATACGTGCTCATTTTCCTAAAAGCAGCACGTACGCACTACCTTCTCTAGGCTCAAGAAGAACAAACCTAAGCGCATACACGGGAATTTCAAATTTTAAAACCGTGTATGCGCTACTTGTTTTTCCATTTTTTTTTTGGGTGGTGTCCACTTTTCTGACCACCATCTTTGTGCACATACCCACCATTTAATTTTAAAATTAGAATTTTTAAAACCAAGACAGACAATAATTAACCTCTTAATTTAAAAACAATTCTTGAAAGTTGAAATGTTGAATTTTGAAGGTATTTCTGATTCTAGAGGGTTCAAAAATCAATAAAATCAGCCAATCTTTTGAATTTACGCTAATAAATATAGTCATAACAGTCTCCCAAAATTTTGAGAAAAAAGTCGAGGACCATGGCAAGAACACACATGGTTCGACCAACTTTTTTTGAAATTTTTAGGGATGAATATTACAATGATTTTAAAGCTAAACCCCCAAAAATTGGCGAATTTTACGATATCTAGATGGGCGAAATGAAGGCACAAAGGTGAAAATAGGACCCTATTAGTGTTTTGAAGAAAAAGAGGAATTGAATTACAATTTTGAAAAGGGTGAAACCTAATGGATAGGGACACCTTCAAAAATGTGTAGAAATATGAATGTAAATGAAATTGATTTGAAATTCACACAAAATCCAATTAATTAATTTTAATCTTTGAATTAGGATTTGAAATTCACACAAAATCCAATTAATTTTGAAATTTGAATTTTGGGAAAAAAAGCGGGGAAATTAAAAATTTTAATTGTGGGATTGAAGACAAATTTGAGAATAATTAGAAATCTAAAAGTGAAGTTGAAATCCAATTTTTTGCATAAGTCCGAGATGATTTTTGAAAATTAGGGTTTTAACAAGTAATCTCTTGATTTTATAAATTTTAATTGCAAATTGAACAAGACAATGAGGAAATTGAATTTGACAAACACAAGCAATTTCTACAAATCACAAGTTCAATTTTAAATTTAAAAACTAGGGTTTTTAATGAATTAACCACTAAGTTTACATAAAGTTGAAACTTGTAAATGACAAATATGCAATGTTGTTCAAAGGATAGCATGTAATACATTGGGCTCACCAAAATGTGATGGTGGGAAAATGATGAGTGATAGAGAAAGAGGAAAACTAACCCTTTCCCTCAAAGAGAGATGAGAGTTTCACTATTGATTATCCTTCAAGCACTTTTCACCATTACATTAGGGAGATAAGGGGTAATTCACTAGATCCAATCTCCACACAAAGATGATAGATGGAATTCTGAATGAATTAAGGATGTTATGATGATCCCCTTATTCCCTTTTGCTTTATTTGGAAAGGAATTGAAATTGATTGAATTATGTAGTGCAAAAGTGACATAGAATTGATAATAACTTGAGATCTGAATATGGGATGACGTTGTGCACCTAGATTCGATAGTTAAATATTGAGATGAAGTCACCTTGTAAATTTGATGAAAATTTATTTGGACCATGGCGGGAATGTACACGGTCCTCCAAAAAATCCGCGAAATGAAAAGGGTTTTTTGGTCTCTACAAGTGAAGCCTAAATCTGAAAGTACAGCTGCACACCTTTAACCTACATGCATAAAAGAGAGGGAAATGTGTTGGGATTGGGGGTTTTCTTTTAGGTCAAACCCCAATTTTGGAATTAACCAAGTAATGAAAGAAAGTACTTGCAAGTAGATGTAAATGAAAGACTAGATTGTAAATCACGTCAAGGGAGGTTGTAGAAGCAATGTTTATTGAAATGCTTGTGTGTAATTGTATGTTGAAATTAATCTCCTCTTCAATGGTTGAATCCTTGACTTGAATGCAACACCTAGCCTTGAAGGGAGACTTGAGAATGCTCAATGCTAGAAAAGAATGGTTGAATGCATTATCATTTGAACATATCAAACTTCAACCTATCCAACTTATACAAATGAGAGGATGGGTGCCTCTTAAATACATGTTTCAAGGATTTGAATTTTTTCATGGGCCAACATCGGGGAGATTTCCTGCTCACTCCACAACCCACAATGTTTGCACAAGAAAAGTCCTACCCCAAAATAGGCTAGGGAAAAATGTGCCATGCCCTGTCCTAGGAGGAAAAGGGCACCACACCCTTGTCCTACTCCTTTCTCCAGGGTAGAGTGTGGACAGAAATATGCAAAGGCCAAGGAAGAAGCAATTTTCACAATCCGAGCACTCTTCTATCTCTGATCAGGATGGAGGATTTGAGTTCACATGCGTGAGGACCCTATTATAGTCATACATTGATAGGGTCACAATTTTATGACACTATATATATATATATATATATGATGCAACCATAACCGGTGAATCCTCAAAAGAGAATTTATCGGCTTATGTAGCAAGAGTAACACAACGAACACAACAATAAAACATAGGAATATTATAGAAACTGATCATATTATTGTTTTAGAACCTTCACAAACCAATTGGTTATCATCATATAGTCATAATAGAGCATTAGGTAGTCAATTGATTACATGCAGGTTACAAGCTAGATACAATCCATTTGGAACCCTCAGAGTCAACCAGATCTCTAATCACGAATCTAAATCCTTATTCTGGTCTCTACTTCTTGTTCTATAAATTATTGCATAATATCCTATATATATACCCACAAGAACATATCTAGGCCGGTCACAAAACATTGCATTTACCAATGCAGTAAAATGAAATGTGTAACTAGGTCGGCCCTAAGAATGAAAGAGATTCCTTTGGAAAATAACAACCACGAAGTGTGGATTCAAGGTCGGCCACACGCCAAATAACATCGGACATGACCCCAAATAGATCCACATGTCAAGAAACCACTCTGAAAATGAAGGAAAACCAGCTGGTAAGCTCAAGAACTATCCCGAAACCTAGAAACAGTCAAATTGGGAGTGATAACTAGCCAAAAAAGAATCCAAATGGACTGAAAATATGGAATTAGGCACATGAACTAGCCTAGAAACTAAAAATAGGATCTGCAATGAAAAGAAAGCAAATACTGACACCTATTGACAAGAACACAAAATGTTGCACATTGAACTAAACAAGAACTAAACTGAAAGAAAATATTTTGGTTGATGGAAGATTGCTCATAGACTGTGGATTCTCCTACATTAGACACCCTAGGTAGAAAGAGATGTTCCCTGAGAGGCAACTCATGAGTACTGAAAAGGATTTGGGATAAAGACCCCATGCTCATTTGTGATTGAAACATCTTCCTTATCTACAAACCTCTTCTTTAGCTCCTCTGGAACCTCAACCAAATTCTCTAACTCTTGACTCTCTTTGTCCCTCTTCCTTTGCTTTAGATTTGCACATTGTCTCTTCTTATTCCTTTCTTTCTTTTGCAACTTTGATAAATGTTTGTGCCACAAGACTTCATCCAGTGTGTCACCAGAAGTTTCTGTCATCCAGTTCTATCTGTCTATCAATATTATCTATTAGATCCTTCTATAAACTCATGCCACCCTCTGATATAACCTCTGCAACTAGTTTCATAGTACTAAAACTTCTCTCAAGACTCATATTCTTCACCTCCTTCTCTTTGTCCTTCAAAGAATTCAATATTAACTTGTGCCCATCCTTCTCAATAGAAATTAGGTTTCTTCTACAGTTATAAATAGCTCCTCTATCAAACTGCCAAGGTCTTCCCAACAAGACATGACAAACTCTCATATATACAACATCACACAAGACCTCATCCCTAAAAGGCCCAATATTAAAACCTACTAAACACTATTCTTTTACTTCTAACTTTTGATCATCTTGTAACCAACTTACCTTGTAAGGACAAGGATGCTCAATCCTTTTCAATCCAAGCTTCACTACCATCTCCTCAAATACCAAATTATCAGTACTCCCACTATCCACAATAACCTTGCAATACTTACCACCTGATTTGCACACAGTTCGAAAAAGACTCTTTCTCTAAGTAGGTCTGGTATCTTCACTGGTCTACTCCATAATGGCTCTTCTGAACAGAAGGGATTCTCCTTTCTCTAGTGCACAGTTAGTTATGGTAACTTCTCCTTCAGTTCCTCGCTTGCCACACAACTTCTTGACATTCCCTATTTTCATTCATAAAATCTATGTCTGGTTTCTCCACACTTGAAACATTTGCTCGGAAATTATTGGTTGGTACTACCACTGCCTTTTCTCTGTGTTTTATGTTCTGATTCTTTACTCCACTTAGGTTTTTATTATTCTCCCACATTCAACTTCTTTTTACTCATTTTCCCGTTGAATCTCTCCTTCCCTCTAGGGTTATTCAGTTGTCTTCTTCTCACCTTCTCCTGAGCCTTCAAAGCATACTGGTAAGCTTCTTCAACTATGAAAACCCTCAACATACTCATCTCATCCTAAATGTTAAATGCAAGTCCATTTATGTACCTCGTCACCTTTTCTCTATCCATCTCTCTATGTCCAGATCTAATCATCACCTTGTAGAATACCTCAGTATACTTTTTCACAATCATGTTTCTCTATTTCAGGTTCTGCAACTTCTTGAACAACTCCAACTCATAGTCTCTTAGTATGAACTTGGCCTTCAATTTTTCAACCATCTGTCTCCAACGGGTGATATTCATTTCACCATTCTCCACTTCATCTCTTTTCAATTATTTCCAACACAAGGAAGCATGCCATTTCAACTTAGTATGTGCCAACTGAACTCTCTACGGGTCCTTAAAATACTCAAACTTAAAGTAATCCTCCAACTCTCTGATCCAATCAATCAAATCCTTTGAAATCAGCGTTCTAATAAAGTTTGAAACTTTCACTTTATGAACTTTACTCACTTGTGTCACTACTCTTAGGAATCTTTCCCCTCTTCTATCTTCTAGCCCTTCAACCTCTTCCACCACAAGCACTTCACCAACTCCTTCATACTCATTCTTAGATTTTGGATTCCTTCACAAACCAGCCAATGCATTTTGGATTTCATTCCTCATCTCATTCTTGAAATCCTCCATCATCTCCTCTACCCTCTATTGGAAATTGACACTCATTTGATTGGTTTCATATGTTGTCATTGATGGCAACATGTTCCATCTTTCATTCTTGGTTTGGTTGTTCACCGATAGACACTTCACCGGTATCAACACCGACACCGACAGGTATCTTCACCATTAGGAAGAATTCTTTGGGTGCGAGCATTGCAAGCCCACATGACTTACAAAGGACACTGGAATTTGATACTGACATCATTGGGAGATCCGGCAATCAAAAATTGATTTTTATATTTATGTATATATATAATTGAGTCGACATATATATTCATTTTGTAATTATCTATGTAAGCCGACATAAGTCATGAAAGATTGTAAGGGTATATAGGTTAGTTGATTAGATCATTTTTGATATAGGAGAATGTGTTGATGTTTTGTAATATGAAGATAATGTATATGAGGACATTTATGTAAGAGGTTATTCTGGTAAGGATTTAGGGTTTCAGAACTAGAACATTCAAAGCTTGAACAAGAACTCTATCAAGCATAGGAGATGCAGTAAATGAGTTCAGTTTTATGTTTTCTTATTGAAAGTGACTATAGTCAGTGAGACTCCATATTATGTAATATATTTTCATATGGCCAGTGGTTGTGGGTTACAAATCTCACCATGGTTTTTCCTCTTTAAGGTTTTCCACGTATAATTTTATGTGTTATGGTATTCATTTGTGCAATTGGCTTATTGATTATTTTACTTCTTTTAATCTTATATGTATCAATTTACCTGTTGGTGAATGAATTTTATAATAAGGTTAAAATTGAACATTCTAGTAGAACATTGATTCACCCCCCCTCTCATTTTTCTTGGATTCCAACAATTGGTATAGGAGCCTTGTGCCTCGGAGGAAGTTTAACAGCTTGAGGGAGATCCTGAATCCAGAATCCATGGATATGAGTTTGGACAGACAACATGAGGTAGAACTTGAGGATTATGATGTTGAAAGGATGAAGAACTTGAAGTTACAAGATGAATTCAATTCTTCGAAGGAATTCATTCTTATCATATAGGAGAGGTTGTCTTTAGTTCAAGCTAGGAGGAAGGAACTTCTACAAAATCAGGATAATGAAGAGAAAGACACCCTTAATGAAAGATGTCAAAAGATGAGTCAGGAGAACATGGTCATGAGGAATGAAATGAAAGCCCTCACTATGAGGATTTCAAAGGAGGTTGAAGACCAAAAGATAAATGAAGAAAACCTTGGGAGATCTCTGAAAGATAGATTTGAAGAATGCACTTGGTTGGTTCATGAAAATGATATGTTGAAAACTGATTTAGTACAATCCTAAAGCAATGAACAAGAACCTGAAAGACAAATGATAATTTTGAGAGATGATAGGACTATTGCAAGTGAGTATAAGGACAAATTCGAGGCTAGTTCAGCACAACTTGATGAATTATTGAAAAGTCAGAGACAGAATGGAGATTCTAGTGGACTTGGATTTGAACAAGGTCAAAGCTCTGATACTACAAATGAAGATCAAAACCAGAAGACACTGGTAAGGAAGCTTAATGCTTACAAATTTAATGGTGGATGCTTTGTTTGTAATAAATTTGGTCGCATGGCTAGGCAATGTAGAAATACAGAAAATCAAAACTATAATTTTGCTTCTGGTCAATGTTCTAAATGCAATAAGTATGGTCATAAGGCAAAAGATTTCAGAATGAATATTAAATGTTATTCA
Source organism: Cryptomeria japonica (assembly GCF_030272615.1). NCBI lineage: Eukaryota > Viridiplantae > Streptophyta > Pinopsida > Cupressales > Cupressaceae > Cryptomeria > Cryptomeria japonica. Next base: position 131,960,112 of record NC_081413.1, on the reverse strand, counting down.
TGTGGAAAATTTGGACATGTGGCTAATAAGTGTTGGTCAAGCAATTATACCGGTTATAGAAAAGCAATTCAAAAATACAATGTTACATGTTATGTATGCAACAAGATTGGACACATAGTTAAGTTCTGTAGAAGCAAAAATCCACTGGTTAACAATGATGGATCAAATGATAAAGGGAAAGAGAAGGTCAATAAAATCCTAAAAGATCATATCAAGAAATGGGTCAGGAAGTCAGATGATCAATCAGCAGATGGGAATGCTCTGGTTACTCAATCGATAGAGGAGGTTTCTCCTGCACCGACGGGAAGCTCATCTGGTAACTGAGGCAGATGCCTTAGGGGTAGGTAAAATTCATGATAATACTGCTTAAGCCCCAAGAAGAGGTTTTGGAAGATGTTCTAGACATTGGAAATGTTTATCCAGCATGGAGATGTTTGACTGAGATCTGATATCTTCCACTAGAAGTCATTCATATCAATGATAGATTAGGTTTTTTTTTTAAGGTTGAAAGGTTGAATCCACTTCATTTCCGATCACCTTGCATTCAGAGTGATTAAGAGAGATTTAGAGTGAGTCTAAGGTGATTCATTGTGATCAAATATCTTGTTCAGCGATTCCACTAGTGATCACAAGAGTTCTTTAGCATTTCACTGGGAACTATTTCTCAAGTATTTCCACCTATTTTCAAGAAATGTCCGCATATTTCCTCCTTGGATGATTTGCTTGGTGCATTTTCCCATGTTCTGGGAGGATTTGTATATGTGGAAGACATCAGAGCATACATTCACTACCACATTGAGGATCTAGGTACCAGTGATATCAATAGCATGTATATGACTGAATTAATGGGAGACTCTGAAAAGATCAATCCCAAGTATAGGCACATTGAGGATCTAGAGTTTATTGGCATTTTGGATACCCCAAATTTGAAGATGAGATCATTAGATATGTATTGAGTAGAGTGCATGGAGAATTAATTTAGTTGGACAAACCTTATAAGATCACGAAGGAGGCCATTAGGGCCATCACCGGTTTGTCACAGATTGGTCAGCATTCAGAGAAGAAGACTTCTAATGATCAGGTTAACAAACTAACCGGTGCAACTTTGGTCCAATGATCGATGAGGGTTAGCACCATTATTGACAGAGATATCAGATTTGGCAGCATGATCATTGGATACAAGGTAACTAAATCCAATCATCTCAATTATATTTCTCACTCTTGCATTTATGCCACACATAAGATCATGAGGGAAAATGAGAAGTTAGATCTCTATGGATGGATGTTAGATGATTTGTTAATCAACCTACAAAATATCAAAGGAGAGAAGAAAGAGATATTTTGGTATGGGAATCTTATTGTCTGTTTGATGTTATTTTTCATTAATGAAACTCTCAGTTTTGGGAAGAGACAATGGGCATTTGATATCCCCATAGGAAGACAAATGAAACAATCTATTTCTCCTCTAGGTAGTTAGCGAAATGATAAGGTTTGGGGTTACTTCAAGGTATTCCAGAAGGCAATGAAATCTAGGGAGACGGTTCCAAAATAAATTGTTGAGAAATACTCAACTGAGATCTGCTTTATGGTTGAAAAGGATGAAACCTTGATGGAAACAATCAAACCCCGAAAGATATAGATAAAAGAGATGGGATATGATATTGATGCTTAGATTTTGGATGCTTATGCAAAGATGTTAATTTATGCACCTATTGATGAGGCTAAGAAATCCTTTAGTAGTGCAAAATAGAAGAAGCAAGAGGTTCAAATACAATTTAACTAGAAGAAGAGGGTGAAACAACAAGGAAAAGCCAACAAATTTGTTGAACAAGCATCTTAGGATATCAAGGCATTAATGGATGTTGTTCTAGCAAAAGGAAGGAAGAGGAAAGAGCATGAAGTTTTCATTGAGCCTATTCCATCAGACTCTAGAATTGAAGATGACACACCTTTAGCATTCAAGAGGGTATTAAGGAAGAAAGGTGAGGAGACTAAGGAGGAAGAAAGGAAGAAATCGGTAAGGAAAGTCACAATCAAGGTACCAATAAAGAAAAGATCTCTAAAGGAAACACCTTCTGCACCATCCAGTACTGGAAGAAGAAAGAAGATGGATGACACAAATCTTGCAATTGTATCCGGTAATGTAATTATTATTCCACCCAAGACTTGTGCAAAATTGGTAGATGAAATCACTAAGGATGGTATGTTGAAAAATGTACAATTCTATTATGAGCACTTAGATAATGATGAGTAGAGAGAAGTTGAGGAAGCAATTTTATTATATCTGGATATATTTAAGAAAGCTTTACTGGAAATTGAGAAGCAAATCCTAACACAACTATGTGAAAACCTAGATGCTTGAAGATTATTAGCTATGGAGGAGGATAAGCCTATAAAGATTCAAGAGTTATTGATTACTTGTAGATCAATTACTCCAAATGAGTTGGCTATGACTCTTGAGGTTGCAGACAGAAAAATCTCTCATAGCAAGCACAAGATAGTTAGTCTTATGTTAGGAAGGGTTAATGAGATAATCACTGAAACTCACAAGGCATGGGTTCAATTCTTACCCTGGTTTCTATACTTCACCAAAAGCTAAGATAGACCCTATAGACATCCTAGTTGAAGGGAAAGGCAAAGGTATAATAAGTACCTCATCTACAATTTTGAAAGATAATAAGGCATTGGATGTAGAGCCCCCTGTAGAATCTAATGTACAAGACATAAACATGATACTGACAGATACTCAGAGTGTATAGGTTACAAATGTTGAGGACAATAGTCCTCTAGATCAGAATGTACAGGTTGATGACATAGTTCATAAGGAGGAATTGGTAGTAACTGATACTGCACCAAGTGGTGAAGCCATTGATGCAAAAGAGGAAGCTATTAAATTTTATCAACCATCAGAGGAGAAGAAAGAGGAATCCGACAAGGAACTAGTAGAGAGAACATCACTATTGTCAATGGACACGTCACAAGTAGAGAAGAAAAGCATAACTGGGATGAGTTCTACTGAGCTCATGATGATGGCTGCATAGAAGATGATGAAGGAAGGATCGATGGAAAAAGGAATTATTGATCAATCAATCCCAATTTTGCATAGACTTGTCTCAGAATGCCATTTTGACAGAGGAGCAAGCCCATTCGAAAAGCTCAAGATAATCATAGAGCACATTTCAAAGGACTTTCAATCTTTACAGCAGATATCTAACCGACGGACATTGGAGAGGTTTACACAAGCTAAGAGAGCTACTTTTGACTAGATGATTGAATTAGAGAAGAAAGAGATTATTGATGAACTAAAGTTGATTGATAATTCTTTAAGGAAATGTACTAATATTTATAGAGTATGTTGTAACATAGGTTTACTTACTATAGATATAGATAAAGGGATTAAGGATTATCAGGAGAAAATTGCAGTTATAGTCAATTCTTTTGATGGTTCAAATTCTTTGAATACATCTATTGATGGTCATATTTTTGTTTTAGAAGCTCAAGTTTCAGCTCTTGAAAGGGAAAAAGACAAAATCATTAGGAGAGATAAAGGGCTTAGAGGATTGGTGAGTCCCCGATTGGACTCTTTGAGTGCACATAAGAAGGAATGCATTGATTTAGTTGGCAAGCCCACATCGGCAGAGCTTAAGGATAAAGAGTCATATGCTCACATGATTAATGGACTTGTATATGTTTCTAAAACATTAAAATCAGGTTGGGATACCTATATAGAGCTTTTGGAGAAAGCCTATCTGGAAATTTTCAAGTATATTCAGCTCGGGTAAGGTATTTTGGGACACATTCTTTGTACAAAATTTCTTTCTTCGTCATGATTTTTGGTCTTTTTTTGGCATTGATGTCAAAGGGGGAGGTAAAGGTGAAAAATATATTCTTGACATATGCAGATATGGGGATATGGAGTATTTGGTATAGATCATGGTCACAGATGGATATTCAGCTCAGGGGGAGCAGTCTCAGGGTGAAACCATTAGATGGAAACCATTACCATTTTTCACATGAGTGTTGCCATCAATGCCAAAGGGGGATATTGTTGGAAATTGACACTCATTTGATTGGTTTCATATGTTTTCATTGATGGCAACATGTTCCATCTTTCATTCTTGGTTTTGTTGTTCATTGGTAGACACTTTACCGGCACCAGCACCGACATCGGCAGGTATCTTCATCAGTAGGAAGGATTCTTTGGGTATCGACATTCCAAGCCGACATGACTTACAAAAAGACACCGACATTGGAGGCCAACATCATTGGGAGATCTGGTGATCGATAATTGATTTTGATATTTATGTATATATATAATTGAGCCAACATGTATATTCATTTTGTAATTATCTATGTAAGTCGACATAAGGCATGAAAGATTGTAAGGGTATATAGGTCAGTTGATTAGATCCATTTTGATATAGGAGAATGTGATGATGTTTTGTAATGCAAAGATCATATATATGAGGATATTTATGTAAGAGGTTATTCTGGTAAGGGTTTAGGGTTTCAAAACCGGAACAGTTAGAGCTGGAATCAAAACTCTATCAGGCATAACAAATGCAATAAATGAGTTAAATTTAATGTTTTCTTATTGAAAGTGACTGTAGTCAGTGAGACTCCTTTGTGATGAGTAGTGTGCTCTAGGCTATAAGCCTTCCTACAAGTGCAAGCCCCCATATTATGTAATATATTTTCATATGGCCAGTGGATTGATTGTGGGTCACAAATCCCACTATGG